>NC_141732.1:25473585-26836739 GCF_971803275.1 Cyanistes caeruleus | reverse complement strand
GCTTTTGAGTTTGTATTGAGATGTATTTGACATCTGTTTTGAGTGAAGATCAGAACAGGAATGGCTGCTGTTTAAGACTTTGGAGAATTAAAAGGTTCTCTTTCAATCAGCTGTTTTCACCATTGATGAAAGTTGTCACCTTCCCTTAGCAGAGGACAAAATACTGCTCTGAGCCTATGAAGCTCCTTTAAGATGTAAATTACCACTAAGAGAAGAGTCTGTAATTGGTCTTGTAACTAGCCTTCAGGTAAGCTGGAAATACTGATCACTGTAAAAAAATTAATTTTATGAACTGAGAATAAACTATGAAGTTTTCAGGAATTTTGTGAAGACGTTTTCACAATCTTTGTTCTATAGAAAAGAAAAAAGTTGCATATCATGATAACATGCACACACACAAATAGAATTTAATTTTTGTCATGCCTTTTTTTTTGATAACTTGAATGATATTACATTGAAAAACATGAATGGAAAAACTTCTGTTCAATAGATGTGATATGAGAAATACATAGTGAAATAGTTGAGGATCAAATCCTTAACACATAATGAGTAGTCTAAATTGAAATGCTTTAAAGATCCAGTTAATTTAGATATTCACAAATATCCCTTAGTGTGATTATTCTTCATAGAGAAATATCACAATGTATTTTTGATTTAATTGTTTAAATTGACCTTGTCCCATTATTTTAATGAAAGCCACATTAAGAAATTTCTTCATTCATCTGTCAGAAGATCAAATGAAACTGCCATGAGAACACACTTTACAGCTTAGAAATAATCACTTTATAAAGGCTGCAGTCAAATATGAACATTTTATATTTTAAACTGGTGTGTCTGAACCCAGGCTTTTGCCAGCAAAAGTGTTCAGTAAATATCATGCCTAAATATTTTCTTAGTTGCAGAGTATCACACATTTGTAACTTACTGATTCATTCACTTCTTCCTGCTTGAATGGTCCCTGTAATTGTGCCCTTCATCTGTGTGAAAACAATAGTTACTAAAGATAGTTTTATATTGACAGTTTATAAAAGGGTGTGATTAGTATACATTCCATGAAGGAGTCAGAGGAATGGGTTATGAAGAGCAATGTAGGTATCTTCTAAGGTGCTTCCTTATCTTGTTTTTTTGTTGGAGACAGATTGATCTTTTGGAATTAAATTCCTTTTGAGGAAATTCTAAATTTTTTCATGATGGATGGAAAGACTCTTTTGTGTTCCATATAAAGTAAAGCAAAAGAGTAAGCCTCAAATAACTTTAAAACATAAAGTCATGCTCTTCATCCTGTTAAAAGTGTGCTCTGGGTTTGTTTTTATTTTCCCTACAGAAACATATTAAACAAAACCGTGTGTCAAAGTGGCAGATTCTAAACTTTTATCTATACTCATACTATAGAGTTATCTTGATTTATAGGGGAGAATGGGGTTCTCTATTATACGTCTGACCAACAGAACTGTTTATGGACTTCTAATGAATACAATCACAAAGTTACTGAGAGCTGCAGGAGCCATGAAGGTCAATAACAGAAAGTTAAGTCTGTATAGTTGTAACTCTATAGTTTGTCTTCAAAACCCATGCTTTTAAAAGGTTATATTTGAAATAAAAAATAATTGATAAATAAATATACATGGGCTCATATCTATAGATTTTGTTTTCACCTATGGCTAAAGAGCTTTGTGATCTTTCTTATCTGTATTCTGCAAAAAATAATATAACTGTGTGTATTCCAAAAAGAGTTATATATCAGTTCTGTGGTTTGATGAGGAGGCTTAAGATAGTCCAAAAAAAAGGAAAAGTTTTTATAACAAATATTTATATTGTAAAATTATATAACTGCAAAAGACAACTACCTGGACAATTCCACACTTTTTTTTTTTTTTTTTTTTTTTTTTTTTTTTTTTTTCTTTCCTTTTTTTTTACGCATAAAGGAAGCACTGAGACTAAGAGTTCAAGTGCTGTGGAAGTAATCTGGGAATGGCTTCAAAGCTAGACTTGAAGCTCAGGCTTGCCTATCTTGTAGTCTTATGCTCAGATCAGTCATTTGTCATGTAAATAAGACATTGTAATTGCCATCCATCTATGCCTATAATTTTCAAGAACTATATGCCTACTTCAGGAGGCTTTTTGCAGTCCCAAAAACTGCAATATAAAATTAATGCAGTGGTCCACAATATGTTCTAATGAGATACTATTATTTATGAAGTATTTTATTCCTATTCAAAGTTTTTATTCCATCTTTCATAGCTCTGTAAGTTCTGTGGTATTACTACAAGTATACACATTCACACCTGCCCTATAACTGACCTCTTATGGTAGTGTCTTTCACTAGAGTAATACATTATGAAGCAATGCTTCATTTTCAATCACTTAACAAAACAAAGATTCATTCTAGTTGGTGAATGGTATTTCTTGTTTTGTGACATTTGCTACACTTTTAAGAATATAATCTGTTGCAGACAGAGAATAACTTTAATTTAATTTTAATTTAATTTAATTAAAAATGGCACCATAACTTTGATTCAGTCTGCACCATTGCATCCACAATGTAAATAAATAAATAAATACAAATGAAATCCACATACATGAGAAATCTGAATTCAGTCTGGGAACATGGAGACGACTGAATGTCCAGGTGTGGCTTGACAGCACAAAATAAATTATCTCCTACCTTAAGAAATAATAAAAAGTATTAGAAAATAATGATCCTGAGTATTCATTGATGGCATCTAAGTTTAATGACATTTTCATCAAAATTATTCTCGCTGTGTTTCTGATACAGTATTAGTTACCATTTTATACCAGTCGTGCACAGTTGACTTCAGAAGAGGATCTGTGTTTGGGAGTATCTAAATTAGTGTGATCTTTAAAGCATTTCAGTTTAGAGCATCCTTATTATGTGTTAATGATTTGATCCTCAATACCTTTGTTATCATTAAAATATTTTTTCAGGAGGATTTGAAAACTCTTGAACAGACACTGATTTATGAATAAGCTAATGTTCTCTTAACCCACTTCCCCTTGGCCATTTCTCTGCAGTAGCAATAAAATTCAGCAACTACTATAGCTAGATTGTACTAGCTTTTTTTTTGCAAATTCCCTTGTAGTATACTACCCATGAATTTTTCTTGGGCTCTACATAAGACTTGGGCTGATACAGCAGAGATTCACATCCATCCAAATTCAAGTATAACTGAAAAGGTACCCTATGGCAGCTGCTACAGAACATGATCCTTATCTGAATTGTGTCTTGGGTAAAGTGAGTGCACAGTAAGACTACCCCATTCTTTTGCCCTTATTCAAGATTAGTCTTAATGATAAAGCAAATAATTTGCATTCTGTTGTAATTTTTGCAATATGATAGTTTAATTTATGCGGTATGATAGACAAGTGCTAGACCTGTATTGCCAGTTCAGTTTCAGTATAGTTTTAAGACAGTTTAATTTCACAATGTTTTGCAAAGATATTGATATAAGACTGCCCATGGCCAGCCTGATTTTCAAATTCAGTTGTCAGATAGGAAAACGTTTGGTTCTCTTTATCAACAGCCATATATGAATAGACATTTGTCTATCTCCCAGCAGCAGAATGGGATGCAGTTGAGTCAGATGTGAATTTTAACAGATTGGCTGTCAGCTGGCAGGCCATTCTTCTCCCCCATCATTTGGCAGTGAGAAGGAAAAGAGGGGACAGAGTTTTGTTTGACATACAGCTTGTGATTAGAGATGTCAGCTAATCCAAAATTAATAGTCCTTGCATTTCACCTGTGCCTTTTGTAGGTATGTTGTGGCTGCTATGTTAACTGCTGGACGTAATTTTTGCTGCTCTGGTATGTCCCATTGAGGATAAGGGTTGTGAAAATAAAGCTTTCTGAAACATTTTGAACAACAATTTTATGTTTAAATTGTGGACAATAACTGCAATCAGTTAATAACATGCAAACATGTTTGATGTATTTGGTTTTCAGAGATATTAAAAAAACAAGTTGCTTTGAGAACAGAGCATCTTTTACCTGAGAGCTTCTATAAACCAGACAGATTTGATGAAGCTGTAACATTCAAATAATTATTGGGCAGCAAAAACCACTGTGTACTAAGATGTAGGCTAAGGCAGTTTTTTTCTCTGAGGAAGCAGGTGCACTCAATTAATAGCAGTCAAGTAAAACAGTATTTTACCTATTAAGAAATACAAGTAAATACCTGTAAAGAAACTTTTGCCTATGTTTATTTAACCTGATGTTGAAAACTTTCCTACTTAAAGGTATGTTAAGTTGATCTTTGAAGCAATTTGAAGACTTCAGCTGCTATATGGTTTATCCAGACACCCACTTTAGGCTTTCAAGAGGAAAAGATATTAAGTACATACCTTTTTTATTGCTCCCTCTCAAAATTTTACTCGCCAGGATGAATTACATAGACATTTGCATAAGACCAAATGCCTCTAAACACTTGGAGTTAGTGTGTAGCTATGTTTATTAGGAATTCTAAATACACAAGTACTTTTAATGTCATTCTGCTTTTCCTTTTACAGAATATACTTTCCCTTATTTTAGTAGTCATGCTTTAGGACAATACTTGGATTTTATGTTTCTATATTTGTAGTTGTTTTGAACACACAGTTGAATGAAGTTGTGGGTTAAACTGTGTTTCCAGGATAGTAAAAACACATACAGGGACTTCATGATTGCTGTCATACTCACCCATTGTCATTTAAATAAAAATGTAATCAGTTTAAAAACCCTGAGCATTCAAACTTTCTCACATACCTGAGCTATTTATGTACTAAGTAAACACTAGAGGATGAAATGAGAAGACAGATTCTTGTGTTTATGATGTGCTGGTACCTGTTATTTCCTAAAAACAATTTCCTGTTTTAGAGTCACTGTCGTGCTCCTTTGGCAGAGTGAAAGAGTTAGGTCATCTTATTTAGCCTCAGATTCAGTGTTTTCTTCCTTTAACTTCTGTCTCCCCTGCAAAAATACTGCCAGTTTCTTCAGGAAATACATCCTTTTTTTTTTTCATTGGTTTCAATTTGACTAGTAGTAATGAAACTGATCATCCCTGAAGAGAGTGAAGCTTCTCTCCCAGTGGCAGATGGCAGAGGATTTGGGAGATGGTATTTTCTTTGTGCAGTGATCCATAGAACGAATTATTTTTCATACTGAATTAAGAAAAACAAATCCTAAATGAAGAATTGTAAAATAATTATTTAAAATAATAACTTAAATATGTTGAAATGTAGATTTCTTCCCAGTGACTTTTGCATCTGCAAGAATGTAGAATTAGAATTACTTTGTTTCTCAGGTACTCAAAATGGAGAAAACACAGCGCAGACTAGCACAGAAACTATGTTTCTTGATACATACATTCTAAAACTTAGTTCTGCAAAATAGCAGTTACTTTGTAGGAAGACACGCTGTGTTCTTCATATACAAAGTTTTGGAACTGCTGCTCCAATTCAAAGCTAAAATCATCCCATACTTAGATTATCACTGTTTCCATCCTTTTACTACCAAGTTCAGTGTAGTAGTTGAAACAGTCCTAAAAGACCAGAAGAAATTTTTGAAGAGTTTTTTTGTTGTTAGAGATTATTTTATTAGCATGGTTATTTGTTCAGTGTGGTGGTTTTTTTATATTTGTGAAGTAGACCTAAGCAGTCCATTTACTTTGCAACTTTCCCTTTTGGTTGTAATAAAGCTGGCACAGTTTTTGTGCACTCTTTTAGCAGGGAGAGTGCACCAGTGAATGCCAGCAAAATCTCAGGGCAGTGCAGGTTGGCAGCTGATGGAAGCTCAGAACAAGGTGTGATGTGGCTAGGTTAGGCTACTGGTAGGTTTCTTAAGGGCTTGGCTATGTCCAAATAACATTGCTCAGTCCTTAGAGATGCTCCAGACCCCTCAGCACTTTTTGGCCTCCTCTGGATCTTCTCCGGTAGCTGCTTGTCTCTGTTGTACTGAGGGGCCTAGAACTGGACACAGCACTCCAGATGTGGCCTCCCTAGGACTGCTTAGAGGGGCAGGATCACCTCCCTGTCAACTTGCTGGCCACACTATGCACCCCACAACACTGCTGACCCTCCTGCCCACAAGGGCACTGCCAGCTCACAGTCAGCTTGTCATCCACCCAGACTCCCAGATCCTTCTCCACAGAGCTGCTCTCCAGTAGGTCAGCCCTCGACCTGTGCTGGTAACTGGGGTCATTCCTCCCCAGCTGCAACACTCTACACTTGCCTCATTAACCTCCTCTAGCCAGCTCTCCAGCCTATCAAGCTCTGACTGAATGGCAGCACAGCCTTCAGGTGTATCAGCCACTCCCCCAGTTCTGTTTCGTCTCTGTTATTATTCTTGCAATTTGGTGATGCTCAGAGCTTTGTTAAATCATGCTGCTTCTGTATCTTCCTGGAGGACATTACTGATTGCCAAAGCCAGGCACAGTAGTTTTTGGAAACTTCTGATGCTGGATGGAGGCCTTCTACATGTGGTAGTTTAAGGAGCTTATTTTGATAGTTTTAAGCAGCACAAGGGGTAGGATCTGAAACACTGACATAATGAAATAGCCATTAAATTAAGAATATTGTTAAAATGAAGGAATACCTTTCATAGACATTGACAGGTAGAAACTTCTGTTTCAGTCAATTCAATTGAGTCACATAGTGGCTTATTCTGCTGAATAGCTCAAATGAATATATTCACCCTGAGTGGTGGACTTTTATTTATGGAGCCATGATTTGTTCAAAGGTTCATAAAAATTAATTTAACTAAATATCTCTCTGTTGATTACAGATCTGAGGAAACTCAGCTGTGATTGTTCAAGCAAGATTTCAAACAGAATTATACTCAGAAATTTTCTTGTGAAATATCTGTTTAATAATGAAAGTTAAAAAATGGTTTTCTATTAATTTTATTTACAATCTATTATTAATAGTAAGCTCATTATCTAATTACTTTGATTTTTTAAAATTTATTTATAAGCTCTTAATGACTTCTTAGCTCCATCCATAATTGTGCTTTTCTCAGGGGGTTCTTCTCCTTATCATTGGGAAAGAATCCTGGTATCTTGGAATGTGTTTTCTACTTTTTTATTATTTTATAGTGCTTGGATTTCTATTCTTAATACTATTACCCACATAGAAAATAGTGGCATTATCAGGAGTGTCTTCTTTGGGTGCCTAAATCACATATATGTATGTGGAGTGACCCATATGAAAAGAAATTTTGTACATCCCAGCAATTGCTAGAGCTATAATGGTCCTTTGGTATTGTAGGCTGTTGAGGGGGAGGAGGGGGTGTTGAGCTATATTATAGTTTGGGATGAAAAGTACAGCTGAAAATCTGTACTGTACCATTTAAGAATATAGAGGAATGCTTCTGAATATCTTTAGAGAGAGAAAGCTAAAAAGAATACTGTCAGCATGTGGGTTAAACCAGAAGAGAAATATGGGTAGGTGGAATTTAGCTTTGTGTGCTGATGCAGAATTTAACTCTATATTATGCATTGATTCTAAGTTCCTTTCTTTCCAAAAAATCTTAAATTTTAGTAATGATCTAAGGAATAGATATTAAACAAAAGACACAAGCCTGGTAAAAACATTGTTTAATGCACATTTGTTTTTTGAAACGGCTGTGGTTACCTGTGACCTGTCAGAGTAACCAAGATGTACTGTACAGAGGTATTTTTATGTAAAATTTTTGGTACTGCATTTCTGAAAAGTCACAAAGACTATAAATGTCCTGAGCATCCCTTCCCAAGATGATAACATTATGCAGTATTTGAGAGAAGTATTTTGGGCCTGTTTAGCCACCAGGACACATGAACATGAAGTTTGCTTTACATACATGCCTTATTAATAGCAAAATATTAATCATTATAGAAAACTAATTTTGCACAGAGACGTCAAATTTAAAAATGCTATGTAAATAATAATACTTGTGCTGAAACTAAGTACCAGACTTTTAAAATCTTCTGTTTAAATTGGGATGTTTGCAGTTGGGAGGGGAATATGTGTGTGTATGCACGTGTACATGTATAAGTAACAGAGCAGTCTGGCTTCCTCATTTGAATGAACTGAGCATGTTTTATTTGGTAGATAGCTAGACCTTGTGGATCAATTTCTAGTGACCTGCTAGGTAGTTTGGTTTTAATTCTGGATGTGGGAAACATTCTGGCAAATATAAGATAGCCAATCCCTCATGTCATTTTGTGGAAAAACATGTTATTTGCCTTCAGTACTTTGTATTTGCAGAAGGAGTTTGATGCCTCATGTATGTGTTAAACCCACTAACATATCTGATCAGGAGCATTGTGCTTAGGATGAGGAGTACAGCAGCTTCCAGGAACTCCTGTAGGCTCTCCAAGGTCAATAGGCATAACTTACACACCATTTGATTACATGCCTTCCAATGATGTAAGAAAGTAATTTCCATCTCTGGTTAGAGACAACTGTGCTAAAGGCTTAAGATAGCAATCTCCCATCACAACTTGAAAATTATTTTAAATAATTTTTACTTAATGAGGTGCTGTGGGACAGTAATTTGACTTTTTGGAGTAGTCAGACAAAAAGAGTATCTTCTTCGTCTACCATAATATTTTTATTTTTTTTTGATTGTGTGAATTATATTTTGTATACTACACACTACAGAAAAATATTGATAAAATAAAAAAAATCTGCTAAGTCGTCAATCCCAGAGCCTATATTTTGCTACTCTAAATCATTGTCCTGTCAGTTCTTTTGTAAGATTTAAGTGACTCTAGTATTTAATTTGCGTTCTTAAATTAAACAATTGCAACAATTTGCTTGTTAGTAAAGTTGGTTTCTTTTCTCCAAGGAATGCTTCCAGCACTACAGCTAATGCCACTTTATCACTGTTTATTGCTTCCCTTTTACACCTGTATTAATATATCCCCACAGTACAGCAGAACAGTGATACAAATCTCAGAATTGTTCTTTTGCCAGTAAAGGTATTTTTAAAACATGACTAGTTTATTTTTTCTTTGCATTCACCTACATTTAGAAAATTAACTTTCCTCCTTTTGTTTCTCTCCTTCAGGGAGTCTCTGATCCAATTTCCCATTGTGTGCAATCTGTCTATTTAGAATGACTTTCTGTTTTTTTCTTCTGGTGTTATATGAATGTAACTCTGTAACACACAAGTGTTATGTAAATATATGCATACCTATCTATATACATATCCATCATATTTATTTTTATGCTTTTAAAGTGAGGAATTACAAATATCAAGTTTATTTGAAGTTGAAGATTGATTCTGTGTCTTACATTCACATACAACATGCTAGAAATACATTATTTAATTCCAGGTGAAAATAATTTTGCATGCAAAATGGAGACGTAGTGAAAGTATATGAGAGTTCTGTGCTTGTATAAATGTGCAGTACACTGATTAAGTTCTTGCATTCAATTTTAACTCTGAATAATTACAAAAATTTTGAAAATTATGAATAGGCATAACATATGTGACCTTGACTGAGGTTTGCCCTTCTCTGTGAAGGGCAGGACTCAAATTACAAGAAGGTGTTTTCACTCTTTTTTTATATTCTCTTTTTATTGGTAGCGTAATTCTCCATTCAGATTAGGATTAGTATCTCAAAATTAATACATGGTTGTTACAGCCAGATTGACTGAAATCAGCCAAGAGTGTGCACTTTGAATTGTGCTCTTCATCTGTCCTTTCTCTTCTCCCTTCATTTATGTTCATTACTTTCTGGAGTGGAAATGCCAAGCACACAGGCATGCACCAATACTTCTGTGTCTTCCAAATTAGAAGTGAAGCTTGCATTTAGTAGATTGCATAATTGCAAGTATATAAAATGTACATGAAATCCTCTACTAATTTCTGTGTGATTTTTTTATGTCCAAACTTAATTGTTATTCACAGCATGTGGTCGAGGTCTGTTTGTGTTCTGGAGCATTTGATATCCATCATGGATATGGTGATATACATATCCATGTATAGATATGGTATGATATACAGGTTTGAACCTAGACAAAGGACTGCAATGAGGTCATTGTCATAAATGTGATTTTGAAATGTTAATTTTGTTACGAAATAGAAATGTTTTTACTAGATCTTTGACTTTGTAACATCTGGTAATTTCTGCCTTTCATTTTTTTACCTCCTAAGTATCATTATGTGACAGCTTAAGATATTATTGCTTTAAAATATTAGTTTTCTTAGAAGAAATACCTAAGGTTAATAAGGGAGGTTGAGAAAGATCTTCTGTACTCATAAGCATAACCCATTCCACTGAGAATTGCAGAGAAATTTCCTCTATGATGCGTGTTAGGATTTCTTATGTTGTTTGTTAGGATTTCTTATACTGACAGTGACTATGTCATCAAGTATGTATTCCGTAATGATGTCTCAATGTGTTTAAAATATTCAGTCATAAAATAACATTATCTGTTATGAAAATGACAAGATCAAATTTTAATGCCCGTGTTTAACTCAACATTCTTCTGTTCTCATCTTTTAAATTGAATCAGTATTGAAGGTATAATTTTTCTTGGATTGACTTTCAATTATAGAATAATTATAATATAGAATATAGAATATATGATTCTTTTCGAAATCTATGAAAAGCATATGTAAAAAGGGAGGAGAAAAGACCATTGCTTTTTTCAGCAGATTTTGAAACTTTGTAGCACTGCCACTTTGACATGTATTTGATATGTATCTTACAATTGAAATATTAAAACTATTGTAAATTTATTCCTTTCTTTGTAAACCCACACAGCATTCAAGAGATCTGATATTATCTATACTTTTTTTCAGTCACGCTGGTTACTATTAATCTGTATTCTAAGTGTTTTAAATATCTAGATTTCTTCATAACTGATGTAACACTTCTATGATCTGACAGCATTTACTGGCTAATCATAAAAATCAAACACACTGAAGCTTTACAGTACTTTGAAAGTTTGGCCCTTCATACCAAATAGTGCATTTGCTAAGTGCAAATCTGCAATGTTTTGGTGAAACAGACATACAGGCAGACATAAATTTGCCTTCCAGTATCAATTCATACATCTAGGTATCTGTAGGTTGCAGAGAGACTCATAGGTAAAAGAAACAGTGTGTGCTCATGGTGCATACATTGAATTCACAAGTGTTTATTCCCCTTCATTCAATGACTTTGTATGACTCTGTCTTCAATAACATTGCAGTAGAGATAAGAACTATATGCAAACATGGTGAATTGATCTTGACCAGCTGTCAGACCCCCACCCAGCCAAGCTTTTGCTCGCCCTCTTCAACAGCACAAGGAGAGAAAATAAGATGAAAAAGTTTGTGAGTTGAAATAAAGATGGGGGAGATCCCTTGCCAGTTACTGGCACTGGCAAAACAGGCACAGCTTGAAGAAAATTAATCTACTTTATTGACATTTAAAATAATAGGATGGCAGTCAATATACTGCCCCACCCCCCTGTCCTCAGGCTCAACTTCTTCATTCCCACCTCCTGTATCTTCTCCTGCATGAGTGCTGCAGGGGACATGGGGAATGGCAGCCTGCCCATGACATTCCTCCCAGTTACTCCTTCCTCCTCACACTTTCTGTGCTTCCATGTGGGTCCTCTCCATGGTCTGCAGCCCTTCAGGGTAAATCTGCTCCAGCATGGGACTTAGGTGAGCATTAATTCTTCTAAGGAGAATCTGCCGCTGCGTTAGCTCTCCACAAGCGAGCATTTCTTCAACAAATATCCAGCTTGCTCTGGAGTGGTCACCTCCACGGGCTTCAGGGAGTTGCCTCCTTTATTATGGTCCTTCCTCTCCATGGGTTCCTCTCTGTTCTGTGCCTGGAGCACCTCCTTCTCTGACCTTAGAATTTCCAGTGTTCTTTCACACTTTTTTTCTCTTACCCCTCACTGCCTGGGCCTTGTTTTGCCCTGTCTTAACTATGCTTTTACTGAATCACCACCTGCTTTACTGGTGAACTCAGCTGTGTCTGCAGTGGGTACATTGCAGAGCAACCCTGACTGCTTCTTGCTGACACCATCTCTGCAGCCATCCCTGGAGCCAAAACTTTGTCACCAGCACCCAGTGTAATAAGATGGAAAGAAAGAACATAAGGGATAAAAAGCAGATCCACAAAGACAGAAATTTATTTTGGTTTGTGTTCTTTACTGTGGTTAACTTTATTCTTTTAATATCAGTTCAACTACAGTAAAGTTAATTTGTGATTATCACTTCTCTAAACAGTTTCAGAAGAGCTCTTTTATGAAAGACAAACTGAAGATATTGTGAGGAGGATGTTGAGTGGTTTTTTGATCACTAAAAAACACATACAGGGAAATCAAGCTTGTATATACATGAAAGAAGGAAGGGGGCAAAGAGCAGTGCAGATGAATGGGTTTTTGGTGTGTGTATATAGTGTTTGGTATGCTGCAAATACCTTTCTTACATTGGGGAATGCATGATGTATTTGCCTTCTCATCCATTATTTTTGAATAATCTAATTTTAAAAATTCTGTAAAAGTTTATTTTTTATCTCTTACCTGTTTACTGAACAGCCTTGTTTAGATTCAAACTATAGTTGAAGTGATGGGAAGGTCTTCTGTCTGAAATTGTATCTTCTTTGTACATATGGGTTTTGTTCCTCTTTAAAAAAGCATGTTTGCAAGGTCTTGCATATCTCTGCTCTCAGCTAGTGACAAGTATTGCTTGATTAGCTATTTTTTAAATCATCAGGCATAATTTGCTAAACAGTTTGAAATGTTTTAATACCTTTGTTCCTGGGTGACAAGCTGAAGGCCTTGATTGTACAGCAGCCAACATGTGCATTTAATTTTCAGCTGCTAGTGGACATCAGCTGGCTGCCTGGGCTACTCTGATGTTTGGTGGCTATTATTTTTCTCATTTTCACCGTGAGATATCATCTTGAGTCTTTGTGCACTTTCTCGTGTATTTTTGTATCTTACATTGATCAGTATTGATGCCTTGAAGAAAGCTTGGATACTTCTACAGAAGCTATAATAACACCTTGGCTGAAGCTTAAGAGTAATCTTAAGAAATACTTTTAATTTTTAATTTACTTCTCTATTCAGAAAGAAGTTAAATACTTCTCAATTTTATAAACTTAAAGATTGATTTTCAATGGACAAGGCTTAATGGGTCCAAACTTTTTTTTTGACTAAAAGATTACAATTAAAAAAAAAAGAGGAATTCTTGGTTAATAATGAATAAAAATCAGTTTCATGTGCAGTTTTAAAAATAGTGTATTAAAAAATTCTTTTTGTCTTGGCCAGAGTTATGTTTCCTTCCATGGTGATGTAATAATGTTGTTTTCTGAGATGGCTTTTTTTGTTTTGTTGTTATTTAGTGGTCCTTGGCAGCATAGAAAACGATGGTAATTTAAAATAGAATTATAACAATTTTTTAAATGATGTACTAAAGTTAACCTTATATTTTATTATTTCAGTTGTTCATGGTGGACAATGGAGCAGATGACTGGAGAATAGCCATGACTTATGAGCGTATTTTCTTTATCTGCTTGGAAATACTGGTGTGTGCTATACATCCCATACCTGGGAATTATACATTCACATGGACAGCCCGGCTCGCCTTTTCTTACGCTCCATCCACAACAACAGCTGATGTGGATATTATTTTATCTATACCAATGTTCTTAAGACTATATCTTATTGCCAGAGTTATGCTTTTGCATAGCAAACTTTTCACTGATGCCTCATCTAGAAGCATTGGAGCATTAAATAAGATAAACTTCAATACCCGTTTTGTTATGAAGACTCTAATGACAATATGTCCAGGAACTGTACTGTTGGTATTTAGTATCTCATTATGGATAATTGCTGCATGGACTGTCCGAGCTTGTGAAAGGTAAGGTTGTTTTTTTGTTCAGTTCTTTCTATTTGTCTTTCTGTTTTTCACTCCTGTTTTGTCTCTTAGACTTTTGTTAGAATGGAGCTCCCTGGTCCTTGATAATCTGAGTGCTGCTTGGTCTGTATTCTGGGACAGACCTTGTCAGGTGATTGGCCTCTTAATCTGAAGGACTTCTGCAAAGAGATCTGCACCCTACTGTTTACTGTAGCACTACAATTTGATTTCAGTGTGTAGATATATTTAACACAGTGGACAAATACTACAAAATGCCTTTAAAAGCAGTTGTTAATATCCTGCATTTACACCAATTTTCATTTATTTTCTTTGTAAGATAAATGTAGTGAGGATAAGGTAGAAAAAAATAGCCAGTGAAAATGCTTGGGGGATGTGTAATTTGAGTTTTATTGTGCTGAAAAAAAAAATAGAATGCAAAATGCAGTCGAGGAGTTGGCAAGATCAGTAAAAGGGAGCAGAAAGAACACTTACAGTCATATAACTCTTTCTTTCTTCCAGTGAAAATCAGAAGTGCATTTGAGAGCCAGACTTAATTTCAGCCGGTTTTCCAGCCTCCCTTTACCACAGACTTCAGTGTAGGTGCAGAATAAATGTCTATCTATGCTGACAACTTGAAATTTAATTTCTCAAATATAGCTTTAACAAAAAAAAATAGATGGGCTTCTAATTGGATAGGATTGCTTAGGAATATGAGATAGGTTAACTCTAAGAAGACAATTAGAATGATTCTCTATAAAAGATTTAATTCCTCGGACAGCTCTTAGATTCTGGAAGTGATTTCTTCTTCCTTAAGCTGGAAAATCATAAACATATTTAAGGCATTTCTCCCACTGTTTGTTGATCATTTCGTTTTTCCTATTCCTTTCCATGTCTGTTCATATTAGAATGAATTTAGGGGAGTTACTTGTGACAGCTAGATGATTCAAGTCAGCAGTTAAATCAAACACCATTATGCTTTTTAAAGTTTCTCCTTGCATTCCTTTTCAACTTGTTATAAGGAAAAATATCCAATCCTATAAAATGACTGTAGAAATCATGTTTTTGTAGTTTTATTGTTAAAATTGCTTTGCATCAATATTGTTTCCGTATATTACAGCTAGACTAATAGTTTAAGAATATTCTGAAAATACTGTGCTAAGAATGACATATTACAGTTTCAGAATATTCCCCATAGTGGCAGTGGAGGAGTACCCTAGATTTTTACTCAATTTATAGTAGCTGTATTTTCATTAGCATGTTCTTATTTCAGATGTAACTGACTTCTGCAAACTCTCTCCTCTTGATCTCATATTCTTCACTTCTCTTCCCACCAGTTTTCTTTCAATACAATTGCTGCTGAGGAATTTTTGAGTATCTAGTCAGGCATTTCTCAAACTGTTGGTTGTGAAGTGGCTCTGAATAATTTCAGCATCCATTGCTATCATCATTACATGTAACTGGCTGATGATGGTCATGAGGATAGTGATGATGATAGTGGTGAAATAATATTTTTTTATTAACTTTTTTATGCACGTGCATTCAAAATAAGCTAGTACTACTCAGTGAAGATTACTGAAAAATATTTGCTACTGTCTGATACATGTCTTTAAAACATATTTATTTGTTATGCAGATTGCCAGATAAGAATGTATAATGTATAAGTAATACTAAAAATAAAAGAAACAAAGACCACCTCACCCATTTTCCAGTCAGGGGGAGTGAAGACCACACTCTCACAAAGTTTTGATTTTCTTACTTTGCTTATTTAGATATAGAAAGTGACACACTTCTTCATCACTGTTGTCCTGGGAGGATTATTTGGTTAGGTACACTGAAGTCAGTGTTGCCATAAGATGAATTTTCTTCAACTCTCTGCTAAGTTAGTAATGGATTTTCCACATCTGAATTTGCAGTTGCTGTCCTTGAATTGACTGTAATAGTGTGGGCAGTAGGCTGAATAGCCACAGAGTCCTCTAAAACTGAAACACAACACAATGCAACTAAGAGCAAGTTAAATATAGGAGTGCTAGGCTAATGTATCTCTAGCATAATTGTCTTCTGTTGCTGGATCTCAGACCAAGATTCATATTTTTAAAAAGGGAAAAAGTTAATTTTATGTTTCAGAAATATGAAAAGTAATACCTTTTGGATTTTGGAATTAGATACTTATGTCATTCATGCTAGTTGCACAGCCAGTTTTGTGGGTTTTGTCCCCAGTTTTCCCTTGTAGGAATTTGTCAGTATTTTGCCAAACAAATGATGCTGATTCCAGTTATTAGTCAGCCCATCAAAACCATTTAGATCCATAGCCCATATAAGTATGTGCTAAGAAAAAGTTCTCAAAACCCCATGCATTGGAATGCTCTTAATATTCTGCCTTCTGAAGTTAAATAACCCTTTTTAGCTTAATTGGAGGCAGATACAATAGCCATTTATCATGAGAAAGGACAAATATGGCCACCGAATAATTTCTGTTCTTTGTAAAAATCATAGTCCTCAAAATATTCTCCCAAGGTCTTTATGGCTTTGTATTGCTTAGATGTTGAAAATTTAGTTTACACAAATAAGGTACATTTTTTCCCAACTGTTCTTGATTTTTTTTCTTAGTTTTAACTTTTTTTTTTTTTTTTTGACTATTTTATGTACATGAAATGATCCTAAAAATAAATTCTGTCAGTAGGAGTGTTTTCTATTCCACTTGACACTATAGATGAAAACATGATGAATTTTGATGCATCAAACAGAAATTAGGAATTAGGCAGCAGCCTCATAGCTTTGGTTTGTTTGGGGATGATTTATATTTTAAAAAATTTGATTGTTTTAACTGTTTCTTTGCAGGACTCTAGCACCATGCTCTAAATCTGTTACATAGTAGCATTACATAAAAGTTAGCATTAGCAGTATTTCTTTGGTGTTTTAAATCATGTAAATGATCATCAAAATTGGAACCAAGATGATGGTGTTAAGATATAATAAATTAAAATATAAAGATTTTGGAATGGATAGGAAAGATTCTCATTCTGTTCCATGTTCTCAGTGAGAAGTCACAGGAGGCTGTGTCCTTTATTGTGTAATTATGTGTGCTCAGCAAGAGCTGTTGCTGCTGAATGACAGCCTGATGTTCAGATTGTTTTTCTATTCAAAGTTAGGTTTTTATTGTTGCAGATGATCCTGGGAATAGGAAGGGAGATTGGAAACCCCACATTATATAGTGAGGAAGGTAACATGAAAGAGCATCATTATCCATCTCTTGCAAGATAACCTGTGGAGACAGGTCATGGGTTGAGCCAGGCAAGTCGACTGTCTGAATAAAGGCTTCACTGCATTAATGGTCATCTGACTGATCACTTGATACACACTGAACTAAGGCAGGACATGTGTCTTTCTCACTGCCTTAATGACTGTATAGTTAGCTCCCAGAATGCTAATTATAGCAAGTGACACTTTGGGTTGGTGAGAAAGGTATTTTCCATGATTGCAGTTTAAGGTCATGTATGAGGACAAAATGTGGTACAGAAAATGGTGGTGGACAGCCAGCTGAGTATAAATGGACTGCTGGGGCTGCAGAGTAATCTAGATGAGGGAATTTGGGAGGTGAGGTGGGGAAAGCATGAATTGTTGCTATATACATAATGTCTGTTTTGAGGGGAAGATCGCATTGCATAGGTTTCAACACCTGCTTTCTCATTGACAGTAGCAGTATATTGCTGTTTGTCATCTGTAAGCTTCATAATAAAAATCTAATTTTTTATTAGGTCTGAAAAGATTTTTGTGTTTATAACATCTCTGAGGCACATGGTCTAGAACACTTATGAGTATGTTACTTTCATATTTGAATTAAGAACTCTACAAGCAGATTAATTTTTGCAGTTTCCCATACATATGTTGTTACTGAGAATAGATTTGTGAGTGGATATCAGTTGTTCATATCATTTATAATAGTTTGGTTTCTCAGGAAAAAGAAAGTGACTATGTTTAACAGTAAGTCATTGAAGAATCTGGCAAGTTTGCTTCTACTCTTCTGTAGAATGAGTGTCTCTTCCGTGTGAAGTGGGCTGCTTTTCTAGGTTGTGTGGAAGGCAGTCACTCTTCATGATCTGGTTTGGTTTGGTTTGTTTTTGGGAAAGGAAGAGACAATATTGTCTTCTGAATACACACATGGATATAATGTGCCCATGTACCAAGCAGTATGAACTACAAATGCCCACACTGCGCTGTTGTATGTCCAGATCACATCATGTGCCTGGCATTTCTGTGGATTTGCAGAGGAGAACTGAGAACAGAACTGGATTTTCTTCTTCCACAGAGAGCACACTTTCGGCACTCTTTGTTGTTCTATTTGTTCATCTCTTTAACTTCTGGCAATGAATTCAGTTCAGTTTGAGCAGTTTGTTTTAGTCAGCATTTCTTCCTTTTGTCAGTTTCTGCTCTGTATTCTCTCCTTGCTTTAGCAGAAACAAACTCAAACAAAAAACACACAGATATGCAAAATCCCATCTGTGTGTGATGGTGAAATCTTTTTCTGCTTTCTTCTCATTCTTGTTTTCTACAAATAAATGTCTGTCTTATTTCTTAGAAATATGATACCATTACAAAGTTTCCAGTAAGCAGCTCACACATGACAACTGTGAGGCAAATGTTAAGGATTCATTCGATACAAGCTAGTGGATACACTGACACTTTCAGTTGTAATTCATGAAGGAAAAAATGTTTCTTAGCTATCTAATTTCCTCTCAGTATGTATTTCAGTTCCTTGCTTGTCTTGAAGACCTTATCTGACGTTGTACATTGCATGCATATTTACAAGGCCACCTTTTAATGGAAATTGCTTTTTGCATTCTCTGCAGTGCCAGTGTGAATATTCTTGTACTCAGTTTAAAAAAAAGCAATCAAAACCCCCCACAAAAAACCCAACAAACAAGGAAACAAATCAGCCAACAACAAACCAAGCCTGGATACTTAATTTTAAGACTATTTTTAGGCTCAGAAGGTCAGAAGCAATGACATATGATTTTTATTTTTTTCAGTCTCATGACTGTCGACAGATCAAATAGTGTTTGTGTGTGGACAGTGCTGGCTGTTTATCATGGTTCTTTACCTTCCCTTGGCTCACATCTCACTGGAACTAGAATGTGCTCCTGGTAGTCATGTTTCTTCAGTGGTGGCAAACGTTAAATGTTAAATATTCAAAACAACAATAAGCAATGATGACCTGTCATCATCCTGACTTGCATCTGTAGTGTGAATGAATGGTTCTCTGCCTAGTAGTCTTAATTCCTGGTTTTGCACACTAAGTGTAGCTTAACTTTAAATATTAGGTTACTGTTTTATAATATTTACATCTCAAAGCAATTAATAACTAAAACATGCAACCAATTGCATTTTTGTTGCAAAATTTATAAACAGACCATCAGATCCATTATTTTACCATACAATGAAGGCAACAAGGGAAGAAGTACAGAAGTACATTGGTGAATGCCTGACATGCATAACCCAGATCCAAAAAAGAGACATTGATCTAAATGAAGTATTACTTTTCTAGGTGCATCCAGAAGGATTAATAGCTAAATAATATGTTCTTTTGCTGTTTGAAAACAAAACAGTTATGTATATTTAAAGAGGGAAGCAGATGCACCTGTTCTAATGCATGTAGAGTTTGCTGTTCTTTTAAATTCATATTTTCCTTCCCTTTGAAAATGCTGTTTGCATATTCGCAGCAAAAGAACTTTAGGAATTAAGTAAGAATACTCTTCAGTTTGTTCAGGTTATTAGAATTATCATTATAAATACGGAAAGTAGAAATAACTGATGAAATGTCACTGGATATAGTCATTCCTTCACAAAAATATATCAAGCCAAAGGAAATCAGTACTTCTGTAGACCAAAAATAGCAGACCCCACTTTGAGGAAGGGAGAGCAAAATACAAAAGGTTTAAAAACAAGAAAAAAAAATCTACTTGCTTAATAAAAGGAAAAAGTACCTGTCTTTCAGATTAACTAGAACAAGAAAACTTTTCTTAGGTTAAATTCTCTTTTATTTTCAATGGACTTGAATGTATATCAGTTGTAGAATAGAATGAAGTGGAAAAGCTCATGTATAGTTAAAAAATAGTGAGCAAAGTGAAAACTATTACTCTAAACATGAAAGTGTGAAAAGAATGAAAATACAGGGCAGTACTTACCCGCTTTCAAGGACAAAAAGGTTGGTTTTTTTTTAATTAATGTTGGATCTATAAAACATAATTAAGACAAGAGTCTCTGATCAGCAAGAATGGTTGTATGCTCTCCAAATTCTTTCAAATAAGAAAGCAATTTATGGATTCTTTTTTTATCATTGTTTCATTACTGGATCTGAAGTTACATATTCTGATCCTCATATTTTTAGATGTGATAATTGAATTTTTCCTCCCTCTTTTAGCCAGCATTTTAAACTATTCAGAATATTTTGCTTCAAAATGAGTAAAAACTATTTGCCATAGTACACCAAAAGCAATCCTTATAAAATAGGACCATACTGAAGCAAAAATCAATGTCTTGTCACTTCAAAATAGAATTTGTTGCTCCAATAGTTTAATATATTCGAAAAGTGCACCCTGAAGTGTGAATTTAAGCTTTTCTACTTGTTTTCTTTTGCTTCTTGGACAAAGTGAGAAGTATAGAGCATGGTTATAGCTTCACTTTGAATAAGCTTCCAATATAATGACTGAACTCTAGCCTTAGATATTGAAGAGTGGCTTCTATTGGAAATTTACAAAAAAATTTACAAAAAAATTCAGATTTATGAGGTCAATATGAGAATATAAATGGTGTTGTGGAATTGTGCAGTTCAAGGGAATTAGTGGTTTTATGTCAGGACACATGAGCAGGTTCTTTTTCAGTAATTTATATGTTCTTTATTTTCCTTTTCTGTGATTTTGCCCTTTTAATTTGTTGTCTCAATAGCAGATTTTTCTTGCTTGGATAGTTTTTGTTTTCCTTAAAAACTTCAAAATCAGCTATGGCTTTTACTACAGCTGTTCTGGAGAGAGTGATTTGCAACCTCACTTAGAATTAGTATTAGTGTGTGTCATCATTTACACTTGTGTTCCCCAAAATAGTGATATTATGCTAGTTCAGAACTCAGGCTGATCAATCTAGAACATTTCTGATTGAGGAAATAGAACGTGAGTCTACTTGCAGTTACTTTATCTCTAAACCAGATTGATATCCAGTATTTCTTTTTAAGCCTTGTTCTGTGATAAATGAAATCCACTGACAAAATTCCTGTGGCTTTCCACAAGAGTGGTTCACTGAATTGAAGTACATTAATTGAGTATTGAAGGCATCAGTGCAATGTGAGTTGGACAAGTGTCTTGGATTGTTTAGGTTGCAAATTTCTGGGTCAGGGGTTGTCTTTGAACTGTGTTTGCACACTGCTCAGCGCAGTGGTGTCCAACACTTACACATGTAATACTGCAGTGCTAATAAATGTAGTAATTTCTAGTGAGGAAAAAAGGGAGCTAAACCCTTCTGAAGGCTAGTGGTGTTCAGATGAAGATGATGCCTTCATGTGCCTGACGAATGCTGACGGTGCTGACAGCTTGTGCTAAGAACACTGCCCAGGCAGGAATTACTCCCTGCTAACTGGTTTTCCCTGTGTACTCCCTGCCTCAAGTGGAGAAGGCTGAGGCAAGAGCTTCTATGGTCTCACTTGCAGAGGGGAATACATGTTTGTGTCTATTTGGTGGTGGGACCTGCTGATCTGGTAAGGTCAGTGAAGCTGTGCTCCTGCCAGGTGTGTGCGGGCCCCTTGCTCAGCGCTGTGCTGCAGTCTCACCTCAGGCTGCGTTGGAACAGCCTGGCACTGAACACGATCTCTCTACTCTACTTCGTGTACAGGGCTTAAGTGTATCTTCTGTTGCCAAGCTTGACAGCAAAAGAGACCAGTCCCTAACAACTGGGAAGGTGCAATGAAGGTAAAAACTGCTCCAAATGTTCAAGATTAGCAGGTACCTAAATAGGATAAGAACACACAGAAATAGAGGGTGTCAGTGCTGTGGGACTACAACCTGATTTGAAACCTGGTGCAGAATCTCTGGAAGCCAGCGGGCTTGCATTAGCTTAAAGACCTTTGATGATGGGGCTAAAATGACTGCATCTGCCTGTGTAATCATGCAAGTCATGTCGAATTGTTGGCATGAGCCTTGGGTACAAACTTAAGTATCAGGAATTGTATAAAGGCCTGAAAATCAGTTTTGCAATGTTTTGCATTTTTGTTAGTGGGTTATTTTTTGTTAGTGGGTTATTATTTTTGAAGAATTTATTTATTCCATGAATTAATTAAATATTTACAAATAACTTTAACTTGCAAAAGACTACTTAAAATATGAAAATATCAGTAAAAACCAGCGTATGCTGTCTTTAAAACAATAAAACCTATTCTAATACATAAACAAGAATTATTAAATCTTTAACTGCTGAACAGAAGATTTTTATTAATATTATTGTTAATGTAGTCTTCTATGATAAACATGGTCAGATGAAAGTGTAGAAAAAGTATTCACTCAACGTGAAGTGAATGGGATTCATATTGGGGGTATGCCAGACTTCAAGATTGTGTGTCCCAGGCTTGGGAGTGCAATGAAACATTGTTCACCGGTGCTTATTTTGTTTGCTGACATTGTAAATTAGGCCATTGTTCATGTTAAACATCTTAATACTTAAAAACTTGAGTAGATACAAATGTAGGTCCATAGCATTGGTTTTGTCTTATTAGACTGGCTGCATAAAAAATATCTTGAGTTGTAGGCAGTTTTGGAGTGTGAGACAGAAAGATTTAAAAACATGGGACTTGAAAATTCTGTGTAGGACTGGATAAATTTTTGATCAATTGAACTTAATTTTTCAAAGATCAGGCTTTTCTATAAGGCAGGAGTGCTAAAACTTTGCTTTTCCACAAGCAGCGCTGCAATCAAAGGGTTTTCACTTACTGGACCTGTTCTTCAGTTTCCTTGCCTGTAGTGCTGTGATCCCTCTTTTGCAGCAAGTTATTCAAGCTTCTCCAACAGGTGGAACGAGACCCTACAATTTTTACTTACTAGTAAAAGTAAAAATAATAAGTAAAATATTAAAATTAAAAATAGTAAGTAAAATATCCTAAATCTTTAGCTGGAATTTAGTGGACTAGTAGACTAAACATTAGGACACTGACTAGCCCAGTAAGACACCAAAAGAGCTTTTTCTGGCCATGCAGGAGTGAGCTAGGCAGTAAAGGTCTGTTCTCCACAGCTCCCTTTGTGATGCTGTATTCCCTCCTCTTGCCATGCTCATACGGTGTTTATCCAGATATGATTTCTCCAGACATTCATGGATGATCCTCCCAGCCTCCAGTGAGGCCAACAAGCTTGACTGGCCCTCTATTTTAATTTTTTTATTTTTTTTTCCTTTAGGACTTTACCTTTCCACATTGGGAATGACCTAGGATCCTTGAGCTATAGACCATACCTCTCAAGAAGAGGGGATATAGTTCCTTTTAGTTAAAGCAAAAAATTAGTGATTATTACCCCAGTCAATGCTACCACATGCATATCCATTTTAGAATATGATGAAACACTTATGACTTGCTGCTTGAGCACAGCAGCTGAACTTTGATTTTATTTCTTTTAAGTCCTTTTATCTTTGGTTGGGTGTTTCTTTCATAGGAAATACCCAGCAGCAGACTAGAAAAGTTACAAAGGACATGGTTTTAAAGTAATGAGCTTCTGGTAATTGCACAGTTAAACAGCAATGTGACAAAAAAACTTTAAACGTTTGGGACTCAGGTGTCAAAACCTATATGGTTTAACCTGTAACCTGGTGATCTCCTAAGCTGTTAACTTCTGACATGAAAAATTCATGTTCAGGAAGGGGTGCTGATTGAATAACTCTTGATAAATTATTTAGGACTTAACAGTTTTGTGATATGAAAGTGTCATTTTTTTTAAAGAAGATGATAACTGGTGCCTGATTATTATCTGTAAAATCTATTATCTTTCTAATAAACACAAGAGGTACCTAGCAGGAGTACCTTGTCTTAGTTTACAGAAAGAACCATGAGCCAGTCTGTGTTTTAGCTGTCCCATATGGTCTGGATATTTTTCTTCATGAAACAAAGCATCAGGGAGTGAAGATACATTGTTTCCTCAGCTGCTGTATAAAAGTTAAATTGAAGAATTTTATGTAGAGGGAAGAAACAATATTTTAGTTCCAT
This sequence comes from Cyanistes caeruleus, assembly GCF_971803275.1. Taxonomy (NCBI): domain Eukaryota; kingdom Metazoa; phylum Chordata; class Aves; order Passeriformes; family Paridae; genus Cyanistes; species Cyanistes caeruleus. Next base: position 26,812,668 of record NC_141732.1, on the reverse strand, counting down.
TGTGACTTAATACAGCTGGAGGGGAGAAGAGGATTTTGGCTGAGCATGTTTTCCTTTTTTTTGGCTGTCACCTCTCTGGTACATCCAGGGTGGATGTAGGACATGAGTTCTAAAGGAGAGAAGCTGTTCCTGTGGTCAGCTCTGGCAAAAAGTACGGCAGAGCATGGAAGGTATTTTGGTCATAATCAGTCGTGCCTGCAGGGTCAGTTGCTTTGTTTTGAATTCAGCAGGTGTCTACAGTACACCAGAGGGAGAAACTTGGCCATGGGTTTGTAACACATGCCTCACCAACTGCTGGGCTTGCAGTGGGGTTGGAGAATGTGGAGTGTCCTCTGGAGCAGGTGCTGTCTGGAAGTGCAGCCATCAAGCTCCAGGCTTGCTACAGAAGGATGACATTAATCTTTATTACTTGTTCTTCGGTCACTGCATTCTTTGTTGTTATTGAATTACCTGAATTTAACACTTTGTAGACACTCTAGTTTAATTGGCTTGACCAGAGAATTGTCCACAATATGTGTATGACCTTAGTGTCATTTCAGGAGTTAGACGCTGCATTTTTTGGGCAGGCAATAGTATATGTGGAAAACAGCTTTGCAAAATCTTTTCATTAAGTAATAGCCTTCTAAAAAAAACAATCTATCTTTTCACTGCATTTCATAAAGGAGATACTTGATGTCCTGATTCCTTGAGTTAAAGGTGATCTCTTATTATTTTTTACTCAAAAGAATGCAGTGGATGTAATTGGCGAAGCTTCTCACAGTTTGAAATCAGAGATACAGCATTCCCTAAAACTGAACAGAGATTTCAGATCAAGTATTCATGCCCAAATGTCTCTTCATTTTTAACTCTGTTTTTAATCATTCATCTCTTCAGAAAATCATGATACACCTTCAGACTAATGAGCTTCTAAAATTGTAACCGTGACTGTTTAAACTTTGATGTTAAATTGCAGTCTTTTGCAGTAGATTCTTTCCAAGGTGTTCAAAGGCAAATTATATTTTACATTTAGTTAATTGAACACCTTGATATTTGTCAGCTCTCAGTAATACCTTCTGCACTAATTTTCTTCCTTTCCCAAGCCTACAAGGATTTTAAAAAAAAAAAAAAATTGTGCATGATAATTCTTAATAATACTGCTTTAGAGTGGTATTTTCTCCTTACAGGTAGATCACATCAGTTGCCTTCCTTGTTCCTTGTGTGCTGGGAGGCAGAAGACCTGCTGACGCAGTCAGTGTGCCTCAGCAGGATACTGTTGTCCTTCAGTGATTGTATTCCTGATGCTGTGGAGTATGGTTTCTCTTGATTTTTAGAAAAATCACTTCTAGCACAGCTAATAGGCCAAGAAGCAGATGCTGTGTCCTGATCTAGTATCTGCAGGAGACTCAACAATCTGTACCAGGAATTACACATTCTGTTTATTTTCATTTTTTTTCAAAGGAAAATAAAAATTTAGACTACAATAATGTTAGCATGGTTTTAGTAGGATCAGCCCTAGCACTCTTCATTGAGGTAAGCAGCAGTAGCATTTTTGGTAGTACAGAGCACTGGAGTGAAGGTTTTAGTATACCAACAAAAGTACGCTAAATATATACAATTAAATAGTAAAGTCACAAAAGAAATAAACAATACATTTGTTTTTTAGTGGTAAACTGCATTTTTTGCTGACAAAGAAGGTGTTCTGTTTATTGAAAATAGCATGAGCTAGAGAATTCAACCTACAATTCTCTTGTGACCTTGACCAAAGTCATTTAAGCTCTTTGTGTCTATGTCATGCAAAGAATTATGTTTACTGTTACTGCTTGATGTGATGTCCCTGTTTTGAATAACAAAATTTATTTGAACTTGGTGGGCAAAGGATTCTGCTCAAGTGTGATTGCAGTGCTGATGTTTTACATTGCTTCAAATTATTGTACAGGTAGAGATGCAATCTAGATATACTCATTCTGAGAAACCAGGTGAGAGGGATGAAAATAGAGGAAACGTTGTTAATTCTGTCTGCTTACATTTTTATTTCTCATGCTTTTGAGAAAGATGTTCAGAATACATAAACCATTCCTTGCTGAAGTCCTTGTGGCTGTACCACAGCTCCACATGTACTTCTCCAGTCAGGACTCCAGAATCTTGAGAAAAAATTGACTGAAGCTGTACATCATAGAAAAGAAAGACTCTACATCTCATGCAGATCTCATGTACATCTAATTTTCCAATGGTCTTTAATCCATATAGTTGGAATTATTTTTCCTTTCCCCCTTGAAGGGAGCCACAACTGATTTTTTGGAACTCAGAGGATGCAATCTAGAGAAAAACAAGGGGTTTTTCTTCTAAGCATGAAAGATAAATTTTCTTTTAATCATATCATTTTTTGAGTCCTCTGAAAGGTAACACTTAAATGTAGCTTAATTCTTACAGGAAAATTTTTCTATGTGTACATCTACCAATCTGTCTGACTGACTGTCTGTCTATCTATCTATCTATCTATCTATCTATCTATCTATCTATCTATCTATCTCGTATGCTTGTTCATATTTTTTTAACATTAAAGAATTGTAACTTCAGAGATACAGCTTAGGTATAACATGGCCCATACTCTACTCAAATGAGACAAACATCTACAGTTCAGTGTGTAGTTTTTCTTTTCCAAACCAAATATGCTGAGATCTCAGACCTGTTTTTTGTTTAATGCCATGGACTTTTGCTAATGCATTATAGTGTCTTTGACCTGAAAGAAAGTTTTCATTACTCATTTAAAATGAGGGGGGAAAAAAAGCCTTCCAAATAAATAGTCTCTTTTTGCTACTTTCTGTGATGCTAAAATTATAATTTCAGATACTTTTTATGAAGCAGGACAGCTGAAACAGTTAAAATACCAGAAAAGTTATAGCTCCCTCATCACATTTGGAGATTTTAAAAATGCTTGTGATTTTTTTTTTTCAACTGAATTTAGTTTTTCTTGTATTTGTAAAGTCTTGCAAGTCAAACAAATGAATGGAGGAGGCTTAATAGCTCCCTAAGGGCAGCATTCTTGCTAGAACTAGACTGGCTTGTACATATTACACTTCCTCTGTATTTGTCCCACCAGCAAACTCATCTCATCTCTAGGGCTAAGAGAGCACTGTAAATTAGATTTCAAGTTTGTTTAACATTTCATCTGCCAGCTTGTTATTACAATTTAATGCTAGTTTATGTTGACAGCCTTCATGAAGCATTCAACACTCTGAAAGATGAATAATTAGTAACAGTTAAAATTAAATCTAGTTTTCCTAGCAAGCCAGTACAGACTACAGCCAGTAGTCCCAAATTTGAATGTTCCCATTGTGTACATTCTCACTTAAGCATGACTCCTGATTATGTGCTTGCCTGTCTAAATCTTGACCAAGGAACTGAGTTGAAGCATGAAAGTCACACAGATAACTCACATATTTACTGTATGATTTCCATAGAATGGTGTAAATGGTGTAAACAAGAGGCATTAAATAACTCCTGGTTTATTAAAGGAGTCTTCCAACATGTTCTACATATAGACTTTAAGACACATGATTCAAGTGTAGATAGTGCAGAAGGTAAGTTCTGTTGCCATACTGTCTAGAGTACTCCCCTCCATTAAAAACAGAACAAAAATATGTTTTTTGAAAAATATGTGATTTTTCCTGAAAATGTCATCTGCTCAAGTTCCTTCAGAGCACAGAATTGCATTCTTCCTTCAGTACTTCATTGAAAGCAGTTAAAATGCAGTAAGAAAGTCTTGAATGAAGGCCAAATGGTTTTGGTAAAAGAAAAAACAACATAGCCATAGAAGATATTCTGTCATGTTCATAGTCTATAGAGAAAATAGTACAAGATCCTCTTTTTTTGGTAAATGTTTGTCATTAAAATGAGAATGATCCCTACAAAAGTTATTCTGTCCTGAAAGCAAATGGCAAACAAACTGAATATACAAGCTTTTTTTGCCTGACAAGAAAAAGGTTGGATTTTGCTCTTTTTAATGACAAAAGTTGTGAAAAAAGTACAAGGTTCAGACTTCATATAATCTCTATACTCTGATAGTATGGCAGAATTTGGTGGCAACATGTCATGGCCTAAAATAAAGTAAAGAAACCATAATTGCATCTAGCCTATTTGACATATTATGGTGAAGCCTTTTCTTTTTGGTTGCATTTAGGTGGGCAACACATCTGTCGTCAAATGTGACACTGCAGAGGTCTGTATAAGCAAATGAGGATGATGTTCCTTTATTACCATCGCCAGAGTAAAGTACTACATGTAGCTCTATTTCATTTTCCTAGCCTATCTGAAATTATGGTATTCTCTCAACTTGCATTTACTTTGAGGACCTTGTGGCAGAAGTCCTTTCCGTGGCTGGGCTGTGTAAACTCACTCTGCTGTGAGACATACGGTAACGGAGTCACAAGAATGTCTTCTGTGTAGATAACCTCTCCCAGTCCCTGTAAATGAACATCTCTATGTTAATCACAAAAATTTACTCCAAAGTATTTTCCTAGCTTTCTGATTGGTTTGACCAAGAGAACAACATTTCAAAAGGGAGAGCCAAGGGGGTTTTTTCCTTAAATATTGACAATCTCATGCTGAAGTTTCATACATAAAAAGTAAGTGGAAAATATTTGTTACAAGTGCTTTCTTTGTTTCTTTTCCCACACAGTAATCCATAGTTATGTTTTTATACTTTATGTTTCAGAACATTAATTGTAATCCCCAGTACTTCACTAATGAACTATTAGTGAGATCTGGTACAACCTTCAGGTGACTCTCAAAGGTACACAGACTTTGGGTTTAGAATTGTCTGTAGAAATATTCATTAAAATCTGTTTAGTTTCAAACAATGACTTACAGAAGCTAAACTGTAAATACAGTCAGTCCTTTTTATAAAAGAAATTAAAATATAATCAACAATAATTTCAATTTGGCTGATTTAAGTTAAACAAACAGCTGCAGCAGTGTTCCTGATACAGAGTGTCCCCAATTCTGAGGAACTCAATGAAACTTGCACTGACTGCAGGCTTCTGCTCTGATCCAAACTAAGTAAATTCTGTCTATTTTTAAAAATGTTTACTTGTAAGGTGCTGTCTTATTTGAACCAGTTTTATTCTCCACATTATCCAGAAAATACATTTTGATGAATCCAGTAGTCTGTTTTTCTGTTCTAAACGAAAGGGAATTGGCATGGGCATTTTATTTTATTTTATTTTATTTTATTTTATTTTATTTTATTTTATTTTATTTTATTTTATTTTATTTTATTTTATTTTATTTTATTTTATTTTATTTTATTTTATTTTATTTTATTTTATTTTATTTTATTTTATTTTATTTATTTTATTTTATTTTCATTTTATTTTATTTTCGTTTCATTTTATTTTCATTTCATTTCATTTTATTTTCATTTCATTTTTTTTTTTCATTTCATTTTCATTTAATTTTGTTTTTATTTTCATTTTATTTTCATTTTCATTTTCATTTCATTTCAGTCATCTGTTCCCAATGTCCATTATGTTAGAGAACTTGCATATGTTGGTAAAATTGTTGATATACTAATGAAATTTGGACAAAAATATCCCAAACCAGCAGGCTTTATGATCATGAGCTTATACTTCATTCCTTCTTAAATAAGGCAATACATCAGCTACAAAACTAGTAAATTTTGTGATGATAAATTAGTTCCATTAGAGAACAATGCCTTCAGAGTGCTCCATTGTCAGAAAGTCTTTTTGAAGAATTCACCATAATCTTTGATACACCATTTCACCTTCTGCTGTTTTCTCCCCCCATAAAATGTTAACTTTTACCTACTTCTGCTGTTTTATGTCAGAAAAAAAAAGAAAAAAAAGGTATGTTTCATTTAAAGTCTGGAGTGATTAATTCTATTTCTACTGTCTGGAGTGATTAATTCTATTTCTACTTTCTAAAACTTCTATTTCTAAAGCTTTTCTTCATCAAACTAAATCAGAATCTTTAGATATCAGTTGATTCTGATAATCTCAATTAAAAAAAAAATTCTCTCCTTCTTCTGAGAGTGCTTTAGGTATAAAATAGTAACAGGGTATCTCCAGAGGAAATGCAAAATGCAAGATAAGGGAAAATTTTAGAAGGATTAGAATTAGTTGCCAGTGAATATAATGAATGATTCACAGTAGAGCTCATTAAGAAACTCTTTGATTTTTAATGATTCATATTTCTATCATACCACAACTTTAGCCAGTGTTTTTGTGGACCTCAAAAACTTTAAAAAGCAAGCTTTAAAAATAAAATTCCTTCTTATTGTGTTGACAAATTTTGACTAATTAATGATTGGATTATGTAAAAAGTATGGCTGTAAGGAAATATGCATGCATATATTTAAAAATAGGATTAAAAGGTACTGAAAAATGGGAGTTTTTGCTCAAGCTTGCTTATGTCACTTCAGTTTCCTTTCATTTTAATATATTTTACTGTCACATTAACTGCATACTTTAGCTTATTTTACAGAACAACTTCTGATAAAGATGATACACAGAGCTACAGAAGGAGCAGCTCTGGGATATTTCTGATTTATTTCTAATATTCAGTGTGTTTGCAGTCATTGTCCTTTCTGGATTACTTGTTGAATTTTGCTTTCAAAGCAGAGTTAATGTTTACTCAAAGTGTGACTTATCAAGAATTTCTACAGACATATTCCTTTTTTCATGCTCTGTCTTAAGTTTTTCAGACAGTGTATCTTTCCATTGGATTAAAGACTCATTTTTAAATTTAATTTTAAATTCAAGTATCTTCAAAAACATATCCTTAGATGCTTTTACAGCCTGTACCTTAACAGGTAGAACAGTGAGATGAAGATGCTGATGTAAATCAGCTTTGTGCTTAAGAAGAGCCTGACAACAAGTTCACTCCCCACGGGCAGTGCTCTCCTTATTAAGCTGCTAAAGTAACAAAAGGGTATCAACTACTCATTTTTCCAGTGCTTTGTAGAAAGCCTGATGTATTGCTTGTTCACTAAGAATTTTTTCCATGTTACTTCATGTTTGGATATTGATGCATTTAAGAGGCTATTTTGCTTCTTTGGGATATGCCACTGTTTTTGACAAAATGAAGAATTTTGCTCTTAATGCAATTTTGTTATGTCTAATTTAAGAGAATTATTTTTAAACATTCATGTCGTTATAGAGGACCTTAAGTTCATTGGGCTCTAGCCAGAACTTTGGGCATACTGGCTAATCAAACTGTGAAGTTGGGAGCTGAGAGCTCAGAAGCTGAAGGTCACCAAAATAATCATCAGCTGTAACAAAAAAACCTTCATCCAAAGAGCTTCTCAGAGAGCTATGAAAAATTAAAACACGATATTTCACTTTCAAAAAGAAGAGGCAAAAAATGCTATGCCAGTAAGGCATTTTATGCTGTGACCAGTTGTGCTCTGCACTGGGAAAAATACTGGGGTGTTTTTTGTGAGGACCAAAAAGTGACATACAATCATGGAATTGTGGAACACATTGTAATACATGTGCCAAAGTCCATAAATAAGGATACTTGTTCATACCATACTGTTTTGGTGCTGATTGCTACTCCTGATCCAGTAATTAATACCAACCATTAGAGCCTGATTTTGCCTCTTAAAGCTTGAGCTGTATGAGGCATGCTTCTGCATATGCTTCATATGCTAATTCATATGAAGCATACTCTGCAGAGTCTGGGTGTGTGTATAGGAACTGGAAAGGCTACAGATTTGAGTTTTTAAAATCTCAAGGCACTCCTTCGAAACATGCAAACTCTTTTTATTGGTGACAGAATATTAGCAAATGTTAAGAAACTAAGCTGAGAAAAGCTGAATTCCTGAGCCTGCTCTACAACATGATGAAGATAGATCTTTTTGAAGGAAGATGATCTGAATATAATAAAATATGTTATTCCAATTACTTAAGATTGAGCAGAATTTTGTACAAAGGATAATTAATGTAAGTTTTTTGAAATGAGAAGAATCGGTCACGGAACCTTTGTGACAGCTGCTACTGTTAATCCCAGCTTTCCCCTCTGAGAGACACAAAGGTATTCCTACATGCTTTACTCTGTTCTGCTGTGCACATTTAACTTTATTAAAATGAGCCACATTTAGGCACAGTGAACCTGATTGTTTTTCAAAACAGATTATATGTTTAAAAAACACAACCATAGGCAAAGCTTATTCTGGTCTCTAGGAGTTAAGAGTTTGTTTAGGACTTTTTGTACAGCTTTCCAAGAGCTTTAAGAATATTCATTATTCTGCTGAGTCACAACAAGTCACAACTTCAGTTATGCCACTGCAGGAACAAAATAGCTTGAAACTGCTGAAAAGAACACAGTGGGAGTACGAATATGCCTGTACTGGGGGATAAGTACCAAAACTGGGGCTTGAGGAGAGGTGGGTGTGTTTCTTAATTGAGGCAAGAAAAAATTTTCCTTAAACTCTGAAAACTTTGATAAGAGACATTATTATTTTAACATAGTCAAGACTTTCTGGAGCAGTAGTTACCACTTTACTTGCAGGATTACTTTTTGATACATTGATACTGAGCTCTCCTATCTTATTTCTACTGGATTGCTGTCTGTCACAAATTTAAAGCTTTCCAAATTTCATAATACTTACAGAATTGATTCAACAGATTCTCCTTAACATTCTTAACACCATTATTAAAAGCATGTTAAAAAAAAAAAGAAAAGAAAAAAGAAAGGTACTTTTAAGGAGCTTCAGCAGCCTTTTTACTTGTAATATAATGGCTTTTCTTGGAAAGATGGAAAACCTTCCTATCTACTACAGCTGCAGGCAGGCATACTGATTTAGCACAGAATCATTTCTCTACAGCACCACTGAAGACAAGACCTCCACCAGTGAAGGACAAATAAAAGCTCGGCACCCTTAGTAAAAATGCCAATTAATCCGTATTTTTTTACTTGTGGGTTATCTGTTGCTCAAGCATTGATGGATGGGTATTTGACAGCAGCTAGGGGTAATTTTATGTCTTCACCCTTATATTTAAACCATCATTAAGTTAAAAAGATAAACTTTCTTAAAGCATACTATCTCACCCATTTGATTTTGTGTTCATTTTTCTCTGCTATGTCCTTTTTTTTTCTTTTAGATTATATTTTTCATTCATCTATTTTTCATTCATCTAGCTAGCATAATAACTTAGGTCAATTACATAGAATACTTCACAATTCTTGGTTTTATTAGCTTCCTGTAAATACCCTGAAAGTGCTCTTATCAGAAAAATCATGAACATTTCTGGCTGTGGTAGAAGCAATCCAGTCAGCTGACTCTTACCCATTACTTTTGATTGAGTTCACAACTGCTACTGTTTTGAGTCAGTCTTTGAAATGAGGGCATTTGTTGTGGTGTTTTGTACTTTCACTAAGGAGTTATTGTGACCAGAACGTTTTCACTCCTCTTCGTAAATATTTGGGAGACATCAACAGATGTGTTAGAAAAAAAAAATAAGGAGCAGCGTATATTTTTCCAAGCTGCCCTTCTAATCCTAAGCCCATCAAGGCAGGCAAAATTTCTTCCATTGACTTCATCATATTTGGAATCAACCCCGCTGTTCCTTCCATGTGCCATTATATATTTCTTCTTTCCTTTCTTTTAAACAGGAGGGAAGGGAGAAGGAATACAAAGACACCTCTGTTATCTTCACAGATAAAATGCTGCCAGTACTAACCATCTAACTAAGACTAAAAAGGCAGTCAGTAACAGAATGGTCTGATACTGTGGGGGAGCTCTAATAGCTCTGATACTTAGATCAATCAGTTTCTCAACAGAGCCTTGACAAGTTTCTGATTTAATGGGATAAGCCTGTTTCCAGCTGTTAATGTTAAGTCTAAAAGATTTTAAGGTTTGACAAGAAAAAACAGCCTGAATTGCCATTGCCAGAACTTTCTTCATAATTATGGTAAAAGCAGGCCATTTTCTTCCCTACAGAAATGGCCACCTTTTCAATCATTTTTAGTTCTTTCCTTGATTTGTTCAAGAAGGCAAAACCAAAGATAGCAGAGTTACCGGAGGTTGTTCATGGAGGCAAGAGTAACTGAATTGAAACTGCTGAGTGTGAATTAATGCACCAGCGGTCAAGCTTAATGTTATACTAGATTACTTCTTACTAATCTGTTTTTATGATGAATGTGTCTTGGATGTACAGATATGAATGTGTGATAATTATGTGCAGCTAAAAAGCAGATGTTCTACCAATTTAATGGAACTTCATTGCATACAAACTGGGAAGAGAAGCAGTACTGAAAATCATGATACCAACATGAAAGCAGTGAAAGCAGAAGAAAGAGACTACTGTTTGATAAAGAATTTAAAATATTTCTTTGACAGAGAAAGCCCCTGTAGTATCGTTGCCTGAGGAATATGTTCATATTTATCTGAGATGAGTTGTAAAACCCTCACTCAGTTTGGCTTGAGAAGGAATTGAGCCATGCTATTTTTTCACAAATATAATCATTTAGCTATTTTTGGTTTAAAGTAGAGTGGTGTCAAGACTTATATATGCTGATTGGTGAGAACTGCATAGTGGTGTTTCACAGGATGATGATTGCCTGGTGAATAGTGTGTTCCAGCTGCAGCACTGCCTGCCTGCTGACATATCCCTTATTAGGAAAGAAGTGTGATAAATAATTCTTATGCCTATGTGACTTCAGCCAATGATTTCTGTACACTGCAGGAATACGTAGCTTTTCTAAATGACCCCTTATTCTGTGGCTGTGTGAGCCTGGGTGTAATCACGAAAATCAAACTGTATATAAATGCTGTTTTAATACAGTTAAATACTAGTTCTTATATTCAAGTGATTCACTATCTTTCTTATGCAAATTTTTATTAAGAATAATAGGCTTTAAATATTTACATGTATATATTTGTTATGACTAATTTCAAAAAAATAAAAATATGTATAAAATTAAAAGTCTTTATATTAATAAAAATTAATGACAAAAAATCTTCCAATTTGAAATTTGGTTGGTAATGTCAAGATTTTGCTTTGTGTGAAACTGATCACTGAAAGGAAATCTTCATTTCCTTTTCTTTAATTCTGAGCTTTCAGGTTTCCTAGCTTTTCATGGTAAAGTGTTTTCCTGTTAGATTTCTGAAGTCTCAAATATAGAGTGAATGGATACTTTAGGAAAACTGCAGTTGAATACTGGAATGTGTTACATCCAAGCTGTCTTTCACAGTCCAGCTGGAATGAGGAGATGTTTATAGTGGTTTATGATGACTGACAGAGAGTGAGACAGCTCTGCTCCAGTGCTGATGTGGTTGGCTTTTCTTCTCTCTGTAACGTCCACTGGAATCCAAAGGCTCTCCAGCTCAATAGTGAAGTGAGAGATAAAGTTGTAGGAATGGTTTTTATGAGGTCTTCTGGTGACTTCTGGTGCCACACATTAGAGTTGAATTTATAGAAAAATATGATAAAGTTTAACGCTGTTTCCATTTTACTATTCCCTGCATAAATGGAGAAGTTGAGTCTGATGCTGGGATAACTTTGAAAGCAAGTCTAAGGGCAGTGGGTTCATTTCTTTCCCCCTTCTTAAAACAAAGCAATTAAAATTCCTGTAGTATTTATTTTTAGCCATTTCCCTGACTGTACAAGTAAGATTCTGCAGTACTGCTTTCTTAAGATACTGCTTTTCCTGCTTTGATACAGATGTAATATTTTTTTTACCTGATTGTGGACACAGGGTAGCAGAAGACTGTCCTGGTTTTGCTGGCTCAGGATTGAGTCCCAGGTGAAAGTGGTGCCTAGTGACTTAGTAAAGTACTTGAAAATCAATGCTGACACAACTGTAATCTTACAAATATCCAAAGCTTGTAGACATCTACTAGAACTGCTAATTACAGAGATTCAAAAATCTTAAGTGAGGTTGCAAGAGAAATATGAGACAAGATTAAACCAGCTTCTTAAAAATGCGGCAAAGAAATGATAGTATTATCATGAGTGTGATACCTTCTTATATTGTCATAATTTTACTTACAGATTTTTAGCTTGAAAAGGCAGCCCTTCAGCTTTCCATGTACAGTTGCAAAAGAGAAAGTTTTTCTGGTTTTTTTGGGGTTTTTTTAAATATTAAATTAGGTAAATCAGGTAATTTGTATTGCTTTACTGTGCTTGAGCGGTTGCAGCAATAGGGAGGACATGAAATAGCCTTTGTTTCTTAGTCACATTGAATTCATTCATAAGTACTGGTGATGATTTTTATGTTAAGCATGCAGCATTTGATTGCTGAGCTATAGCCTTAAAATCATAACTAGGTGAAATACTCCAAGTAGGAAATTCAGGAGGCCTGAGGTAACAAGATGGAAACATTTAAACAGGTCCTTGAATTGTACTAACAAATATTAATGTAGATGGCTTTAATGAATAGTTCTTCTAGGGAAACTTAATTGTCTCCATGTCTCCAATGAAACTTGAAAAACTTCTGGTGTGCTTTTTAATATTTATGTCACGTTTTTTAAAGAATCTATGAGTAGGTTGGCTTGTATGTTTTCTGACGTGGGTAAAGGAGGATAAGCGCATAAAGGCTCCCTTTATCTGTTTCCCATTGTCATTCAAGGCTAAAGAAAGTAGTTTTGACATTCCTTATGGGTTATTTATTTCTGGAACTTAGTGAGTTGTCTTTGAATCTTCTGTTTTCAGACATATGAAGCGTGGAAATGATCAGGTTCAAAATCCAAAGACAGGCATTAAAGAAATGTATTATAAATATTTATGTGAACATTTATTCATATTTACCTGATTTGCTAATCTTAGAAGGCCTTAATACCTTACTACCTTTACAAAAATACTTAGTACCTTTAGTACCTTTCTGTGAAGTTTATCCAGACCCTATGGACCATATACTCTGTAGGGATTAGCATGATAGGTACACAGGTTTTGTTCTTGCCTCCTGCATGGGACAGTTGCATCCATATATTTCACAGCTGTTACTTGCTATGTTTGTTAAGTGGAGGCTAAAATCCATAACGTTTAGTGCAGTGCAGAAAAAAAAACAATGTCAGATTGTGTTTTGCTATATGCACATATATCTATTTATATCTGTGGTCGTGAGTTAGTCTGCTGTTGTTTTTTTTAACTCTTTTTGCTGTTGTGCTTATCATTTTTCATGTCCTTAGGACCTCCAAATGTGGGCTTTTACTACATTGTTCTAGGTTTTGTTCTAGGCAAAACACAAAAACTTGCATAAAGTATGTGAGAGACATCACTGACACCAGGAGAGAGGAAAATACAGGCAAAGGGTGAAACAGACTTGATTGGAGTGATTGCTGTGGTCTCTGGCAGTCAAAGAGCTTTCATGTTGCTGTAATCATCAAGAGCATAGGTGGAACTTGGAAAATAGTGTTTTGCAGACATTTATGGTGAATATTTCACAAGTGTGAGAACAGGGAATTTCCTGAGTGCCTGTGGGCTTGCTCTGCATTCTCGGTCCGTCACGGAGATGAGGTCCGGAAAGGAAGGAAGCAGAAGCAGTTATTTCAGTTGTGGGAAGCAGGTTGTTTACGGATTTGTGAACTAATTAAAAAAGTGGCCCTCTGTGACCCCTTGTGAGACACGGATTTAGGGACTGGCTAAAATAATACCCTTGGGGAATCTAACAGCATTTGGTTAACCTGAGGCTTCACAGCAGCTGCAGGGGTGATTGCAACCTTGAGTCTGCGGTGGCTGCTGCAGATAATCTCTATGGCAGAGCTGCTCTGTCCAGGGAGCAAAATTCCACCTACTCTAAGCTATTAAACATCTTTTTTTCCCACCACAGAGTGAGTGGTGACAATAGGTTTTGAAACCTAAAATGCATTTTCACTTTCTATTAGGTATATATGTCATATGAAGACAACATTATTAATCTGAATATGGGAGTTTTTGGAAGGGAAAAATTAACATATTCTACTATAATATTGAAACCAAGTCAACAAATAGCACATCATGAAATTTCATGTAATAGCGGACTTAACACTAAAGTGAGTTTTTGCTAAGGTAAACATCTTTTGATAGTGAGAAATACAATGGCATACCTTTTTATTTAACTTGAACTTGTAGGAGAGGGAAGAGCATAGGTTGTATAAGTCAGCATTTATGCGTTAGGTCAGGATTGGATTTCTGATCATAGACTTACATTTAGGACAAGGAGATGAAGGTGTACTCTTCTGTCTAGTTGTGCACACGACCTTTTCATATTTGCCACAAACTGCAGCAACTATGGTAGACTGGTGTCCTGCTACTGCAGAGTATTACCAGGACTTGTACCCCTGGTGAAGAGATTCTTTTAAAAACAAAATGATTTCTGCTACTTTACTACAATAACCAAGTACTGAATTATGAACCATTTCTACTACTGGTGCTATTTTTATACCTTGTGATTCATTACTGTTGATGTAATTGTAGCTGAGTTGTATTTAATTCCTTACAGGTGCTTTTAAAATGAGATTGTATACAAAAATGGTTGTATGACCAGTTAATGCATTTTTTTCTGAGAGCACATAGTTTAACAAATGTTTTCATGATAAAGAAATTTTCTTCTTCTTCTTTTCAGATACCATGACCAACAGGATGTTACTAGCAACTTTCTTGGAGCAATGTGGTTGATTTCTATAACTTTTCTATCCATTGGATATGGGGATATGGTACCAAATACATACTGTGGAAAAGGGGTCTGTTTACTTACTGGAATCATGGTGAGTGCTTTTGTTAATTGGATATGAGATTACATTTGCTGTTAATTAATTTGAAATTAAGCCCAAAACTTTTACTAGTCTATAAAGAAATATTTATCTGCTGTCTGGTAGAGTGTATACTTAATCAGACCATTCCCATAGTCATTCATTCCTGGTAATGAAATGGACTTTTCTTCTTTAGGCAAAAACTTAGTAGCAGTGTAATGAAATACAGAGAAACAAATTGCACCCTGACATAATTCATAGCTTCAGAAATCTTATTGAAGTCTTTCATTACATGTTAAGATATCATATCATCTTGATCATATTTGGGCATCTGTAACTGGACCAGTGCTAATAATGGATCTTCAGTTCTGACTTTTGTTTCTTAATCACAAAGAGACATAATAGTGGCTAAACTCTTAAAAGGCTTTTGTTTGATAATAATTTTCTACTCTATTTCTTACAAGTCTAATAACATATTATTCATAGCAGTCCATTGCCTTAAGTGGAATTATGTTGTGCAATTTGCATAGTAAGAGCTTTTGCTACCATTGGTACAATGCAGCAATTGTTAGGTCATGCATGCTCAATATATATTTATTAAGTATATTTAATGTCTAGTTTTAATTATTTGTACTGCACTATTTGGCCAAATTTGGGCAGAGAGTAAGGCAATGTAATGCAGGGAAAATTTACACATATCTACAGTAAGTTAGATGTAAACAAGTTCTGGACTCTGCCTCTCTTATTTGCATCAACTTCTGTGTAAATGTCCCTGTAAATGAGAAAGGCTGAATGATTGTCATATATGTACTGTATGCAACAATACAATACATACTTGCTTCTGAATTTCTGCCATTGATTACAAGTAATGCAGTTCTAATATCTCTCTCTGTTAAAACAGCTATATTGGGATTACAGCTGAAAGCAAAAAGTATCAAAGCATTGCCCCTTTTGAGCAGACATGTTGATAGAACATTTATACTAAGTGTATATTTTATGTCCAGGGAGTAAAAAAGGTTGAGGGTTTTTTTAATGTTTAAGGATTTTTTTAAAGTGCTTAAAAAAAAATAATTCTAAAGAAACCTGATAGGTTTCAGTTTATTGACCTTTATTGATAAAGATTGATAAAGACTTCCACTATATTTTGCATATCTCCTTAAATACAGGGTTTGCAGTGGAGTTGAAAGGTATAGGCTAAAAGCAGAGGAATTGCTCAGAGGGCTTTTTTAAAGGCTGTTGGCTGAGCTCAAATCTGCCATCTTCTGGGGTGTTTGCCTTTACTTTTTTCTACCGGATAATAGATGCCAGAGAGAATGAAATGTAGTCATAAATTCACTAAGGAAAGGGATGGAGAAGCAGTGTTGTCACCTTGAGGTGGAGGGATTGCAGAATGAGGACAGAACCCTCATACAAAGCAACTTCCACTGCTTCTGTGAAAAACTCAAGTGTGGATTTATGCTTACCATTTTCATACATTGGCATCTCTTTTTTACAACTAGTAGCCTTGTAAAATATATGGATGACACCTTCATGTCTCTGATTGGGTTTTTTTTAGTGATTATAAGTTCTGCAGCTGCTCTGGAAGAACAAAGGCTCCAATCAGGATGTCATGATAATGAATTTGGGGTAAACATCTTCAGAGACAGAAAGCATTCTTAACAAAAAAACGAGCCGGGTAGTTGCTGTGTTATGATAGGTAAAACAGTAGTGAAAGCCTCACCATTAATTGCATCAAAGTAATCTTTGAGAAAAAAAAAAAAAACATGGAGTAATGAGAAAAAGTCAGATGTTGGAATTAATCTGGGTTTTTTGGGGCTTGTGTTTTGTTTTGTTTTGTTTTTATAAAGGACCTGAGACTTACGAAGTGTGGCACAGTAAATGTAATAATGAACTCTCTTCTAACCTGCAATACCGAAAAGCTTACAGGTCTTGAATATCATTCTTTAAAACCAGTTACTCTTCTGAAACTTGTACAGTAACTAACTAATGTTTGTTGTGGAAAATATAAAATCCTAAAAGAACAGACTGAGTGATTTTTATTTCAATGGGAGCAATTGATGATCTAATTAAAAGAAACAGAAGGGTAATTGTTGAATGGATGTAGTAAAATAAAAGCGTATTATTTGATTTTAACAGGTAAAGTGTAATTCCCTATCATCTGAAGCAGCAAATGCATTGGATTAGTGTGGTCAATGCCAAATACCACTGAGTGTTCACTTTTGGGTAGGGTCCATATTAAAAAGGATGGAAGGGGGAATAAATAGAAATACCTGTGAATACAAGAGTTGTTACATAGACCACTGAAGAGTTAATATTGGCTTTGTGGAACTGGCGGCCCAAGGTAACCTCCTTTTGTGTCTTGACTCCTATGAAGGGAGAGCCCTGGTGCATGTCTGTTCTCTCACTTCTGCCTCAGGAACTGCAGTGGAAATGGGAGTGCTCAGGCTGAATGAACTCTGCCTTGTACTCCAGCCTGGGGAGTGGACTTCCTGCAGTCTGGGGGTGGCACCGAGTTGTGTTGGTGATTGAAACTGTAACAAATGCTGCCTTGGTCACTAGTGTCAAGTGACATCTTTTAAACTCTACACCCTGCTGGGAAATAGGAAAATCTTTACACGTGTTCAGGTTATAACAAAAGGAAAAATGCCTTGAGAATTGTTGGGAGTGAGATAGCAAAGACGTTTGATTAATGTGTTAGAGAAGTTGAGAAAAAGAAACTAAAAAACCCCCCAAAAAATAATAAAAAAAAAAACCTGAAAAAAAAGGCAAACAATGAAAAATTTGAACAACTTACATTTTGATCTTGTAATGCACTTAAACCTATGAAACGTTCATAAAAATACAGCGTGCTAAAAGAAGGATCAGTGCAGAGATGTTTTAAAGTCAAGCAAGTGAAACTGAATTGGATGCTTCAACTCAATTACCAATCTGTAAGTCTCATTTTTCCAATGAGACTTTACTGGGCAGCAGTAGTAGACTGTGGTCCAGGTGGACTGTAAATCAATAGCAAACGTATCCTGTGCCCCCTGTATACCTTAGGTAGGTCTGCAAGAGTGTGATGGATGGATACACATACAGCTGCCATTCTCAGAACAGGATGGAGAGGAAATAGGGAGACCTATGGCAGCTTCACTGTGCCGTGCAGCTTGTTGGTGTACTTTATTTGCATGCGTTTTCTGCCTACTGAGGATGCCCACCCAAGCAGATGTTGCTATCCAGCTCCCTGATGGGACCCCTCTGTCCCACCCCCCGTGGAGCCTGCTCGTCTCTGGGCACAGGCGGCGGAGGGGGTCCTGGAGTGGATACAACACGGACTCAAAGTATCTAGACACAGGAGGCTCAAACTTGCTGGAATAATCCCGGGTTTATTGTCTGTCGTCCATCCGGGGCAAGAGAGAGAGCGAAATGCTCTGGATCTTATCTCTTATACCAGGGGGCAGGGGTGATTAGGGGATGCAGGGAGGTCACAGCCAATGGGAAGGGGGGGGAGGGAAAGAAGGTTTTCAGGTAGGAACTAACATTACACAAACCAAAGGTGAGTTTTACCCTTGGGAGGTACCAAGATTTCTAGATGCACTACAACACCTCACCCTTTTCTGTTATACAAAAATGAGAAACATGGATTTGAGTAAGAGGTAGGTTATTTCAAAAAAAGGAAACAGAAATTTTTTAAAACATATTCGCAGCCAAAGTATGCAGGTCAGGGGCAAGAGAGGTTTCTTCTTGCTCTCTTCAGCGGCGTCTTCTCTTGGAAGCAACAGCCACTTGCTTCTCTTCTCTTCTTGCTGGTGCTGGATTCTTTGGAATAAAAGGTTTTACCCATTTCTGAGGGATCCATCGGGGGCC
Organism: Cyanistes caeruleus; assembly: GCF_971803275.1. Classification (NCBI taxonomy): domain Eukaryota; kingdom Metazoa; phylum Chordata; class Aves; order Passeriformes; family Paridae; genus Cyanistes; species Cyanistes caeruleus. Next base: position 26,794,151 of record NC_141732.1, on the reverse strand, counting down.
TGAAGGGGTGGATACACACGCGTAACCACGCCCCCAGGTGACAAGTTCATAGGGACCCTTGGTTTGCCAAGTTTCAGGGTCCCTGATTAACACCGGTGGATGCTGTGACAATTTAAACTGATCACCACTGTTAAAATGCCGAGTTACAGGAGGATTCATGTTTTCAAATGAGCAGTTTAGGAAATTAATAGTAAACAGAGCTTTACATAGTTTCTGTTGAGGAGACATCCACACTGCTTCGCTACCTTGCCTGGCTAGGACTTGTTTGAGCGTCTGGTGTGTACGCTCGATTACAGCCTGACCTGTGGGGGAGTGGGGGATGCCAGTTTTATGTTCCACTCCCCACTGCTGGACAAATTCCAGGAACTCCTTGGATTTATACGCTGGGCCATTATCTGTTTTAATTTCTTTAGGGATTCCCAATACAGAAAAGGCCTGTACTAAGTGTTGTTTAGCATGCACAGACTTTTCTCCTGCATGAGCAGAGGCATACACCGCTCCCGAGTATGTATCGATACTCACATGTACATACTTCAGGCGACCAAAACTGGGAATGTGAGTGATATCTGTTTGCCACACTTCACAGCTCTTAAGGCCTCTGGGATTAACCCCGATGCCTAATGATGGCACTGCCTGGAGCTGACAATTGGGACAAGTAGCCACGATGGCTTTGGCTTGATTCCGTGTCAGCTGGAACTGACGAATCAGTCCTGGCACATTTTGATGATATTGTTGGTGACTTATTTTTGCCTGCTGAAACACATCAGGGAGACATACCTTTTCGGCTGGGGCAGCAAGGGAATCAGCCTTCCGGTTCCCCTCAGCGATTTCACCTGGCAATGAGGTGTGCGATCTTATATGCATCACATAGAAAGGTTGTTCTCTATTCGAGACTAAGTAAATCAGTTTTGAAAGCAATCTAAAGAGATGTTTGTTCTCAATGTCCTTGAGAACTGCCTGTTCCGCTCTGGACACCACTCCTGCTACGTAGGCTGAGTCAGTAACTAAATTAATCGGTTCTGAAAATTTTTCAAAGGCTCTCACGACCGCAGCTAGTTCAGCTATCTGGGGTGACCCCTCTACAAACTCAACATCAGCTTCCCAAAGCTGAGTCTGTGGATTTCTCCAAGTCATCACCGACTTGTGAGATGTCCCAGATGCATCAGTGAACACTGTGAGAGCTTTGAGTGGCCTCCGGCTCCTTTTCTCACGAGGAATGAGATGGAATTCCTCATGAAACAATTTGTGTGATGGTGCATGAACAGAAATTTGCCCACTATAGCTGTCCAGAGCTAACTGGAGGTTAGCATTGCTCTGCAGCAGATGCTCAAACATCTCTTTGGTCAGTCTCTCAGGGGAGTTTTTCCCTTCTCCAGAGAGCCTGACTGGGAGGTGAATACACATAAAGTCACAACCTGCCAGTTCCCGCAGCCTTACCCTGGCCTTTTGAATCAGCTGAGCCATCAGCTCTTGTGGCTTGGTGATAGTCTTGGGTCTTTGATGGGAGAGGAAGACCCATTCTATTATTAAGAGTGGATCTCTCTGCCCTTCAGCCCATTGGAATATTAACCCATGTAGGTGTGGCAATTTTCCCAGGACAATAAATTTGAAAGGCAGCTCAGGTTTGAAGCGGTGTGCCTGTCTTTCTGTCAAGGCCTTTTGTGCCTTTTCAATTACAGTTTTCGCTGCTGGAGTTAACACTCTGGGAGACAGTAACTCTCTCTCCCCTTTTAATAAATTGAGTAGGGGGCCCAGGTCTTCATTGGTGAGACCTAGCCAGGGTCTGACCCAGTTTAGTGACTCGCATAGAGAATGAAGATCTGCTAGAGTTTTAGGATTACCAATAATTTCCAATTTTTGTGGAACAACAGTCCGTGCTGTAATTTGCAGGCCCAGATATTTCCAAGGTGGCATCCTCTGAACTTTGTCTTCCTGCAATTGGAATCCAGCAGAGGTTAAAACTTTAACCACTAGGTCAAGGGTGTCTTTCAGTATGTTGTTAATGGGACAGCATATTAAAATATCGTCCATATAATGCAAAATGATAGCCTCTCTCTTTTCAGCACGCACTGAGGACAGCAATGACCCCACATACCACTGGCAGATGAAGGGGCTGGCTTTCATCCCCTGAGGTAATACTGTCCAGTGGTACCGTTTCATTGGGGCTTCCCTGTTAATGGTAGGAATGGAAAAGGCAAACCTTGGTGCATCCTCTGGATGCAGGGGAATTTGAAAAAAGCAATCTTTAATATCCAGTACTGCTAGTAGCCAATCTTGTGGTAGCATGGTTGGGGAGGGCATTCCTGGTTGGAGAGATCCCATGTCTTGTATTTTTTTGTTTATTTCTCTTAAATCTTGAAGGAGACGCCATTTATCTTTCCCTGGCTTTTTTATTACAAACACCGGGGAATTCCAAGGGCTGGTTGTTTCTACTATGTGTCCCTTAGCCAATTCTTCTTCTACTAATTTTTCTAGCGCCCCAAGTTTTTGTTTGCTGAGAGGCCACTGGTTCACCCAAATTGGATCATTATCTAGCCAAGATAATTTTTGGACAGGACGCTCTACAGTGGCCTCTATCAAAAATCCTGAGTTGTCTCAGGAATAGTGAGTTTCAGCAAGGTGATTCAGCTACAGGTGGAACCCTTTCCTTGTATGGTTTCTAAGCAGAACTGCTCGTGTAGGTGGTGCTTCCTCTTTTTTAATGACTTTTTGTAGCTAGGGCCTTGGAGTGGTTTGCAAAATTTTCCTTGCTTTGTGAGGAGAATATCGTAGTTAGCAAAAATTTAGAGGTGAGTAGAAATTGATAAGGAGCAGTGTGAGAAGGTGGGGAAAGGTGCATGACTATGGACTGTTTTTGCAAACCTTTGAATGCTTTTGCAGTTACACAAGATAAATGGCCATCAATTCTTCTGACTGCAAATTCAAGGACCTGTTACAAGTTTTAAGGACATTTTTCCTTTTAGATCCAGTGTTATGTAGTGAGGTGGTGCATTTGTTGTATGATGCAAAGTTTATGATGCAGAATCTTCCCGCAAAGCCACCCACCAACAATTAGAAACAGACATGTTGGCCAAACCTATGTTGCTGCAAATAAAATGGATGAATTGCAATTGTCCTGTCACAGGATGCAATTGGTTTGGTATAGCTTGATGAATTTGCTTTAAATGAAATAGATGTTATTTCAAAGTGTCTGCCTTGCTAATGTGGAAATTACATTATAATTGCTTCTCTTGTTGAAATGAACCTCAAAGAGATTGTTAGGCCTTTGAAAAAAACCAAATAAATATGGTAAGTTTCTTAAATGTATACAATAGCTGTGGACAAGATTAGAGTTCTTCCTTGCAAAAATTTTAAGTGGCATCTTTTAGCTACGGTATTTGAAGACTGCTCATGGAGGTGAAGTATTCTTATTAGAGTAGTTGCAGTGCAGTCATTGTGTACAAACTGGCTTTAGGGACAATAGTTTTTATTAGTTCCAATGGTGAATCAAAAATTAATAAGATCTCCTTTTAAATCTTCTCATGCTGAAGGTTTTAATGTCCTTTGGATGTCTGCATTTTTTTTCTAAACAATCACAGTTTCTTTCCTATGAATCACTAACAAAGTGATGAGGATGAGGTGTTTCTGTTGTAAGAACAAAGGACTCTTCATCTAAGGCTTAATTGTGATGTTTGTGGAAATGATAATTGTAGGCAGCCTGGTCTTAACCAATAAATACAGAGAACCAACTAAAAGAGGAACATGGCACTTAGAGTGGCAGTTTCTAACTGTCTTAGTTTTTGTTGGTAGCAAAATCCGAACTGTATTATTTTTGAAATTTAATAGTTGCTAGATTGTAAGAAAAAGAGGTGAAGAACAAGTAGATTCTAACTGCATAATTAACATTGTCTGCATGTCTTCGGGGATGAATCCTGAAAAAGAGAAAAATAAGGTAAACATCAGATTTGATCAGATATGAAAATTATTTTATAGAACTTTATAATGCAGGAAAAGCTCATAAATTATTATGCATAATAATGTCTAAAACATTGTGTGATTTTATAAAAACTTTTGTTTAATTGTGTAGTGTCGGAGAAACATAACCATTTATAAAATACAGAAATGTACTTTGAATTACACTCTAAAATCTGAAAAGGTACAATCAAGTCTAGTTAGAGCACTGTGGTCAATAGTTCCATGGATAAGAGTATATTTCAAACATCTAGAACACTACTCAGTTTTTACTTCTCTGGGAGTACAGAAAATATGAAAATTTTTTCGTGTGAATTGATACAATCTCGTGTCCATGTCTCAGATATATGCTAGAATATAATTCAGTTGATTCTGATAATTCAGTAATAAACGTAAGTGACGTCAGGATTTAGAAAAGATCATGTCTGTTCCTTCTAGCATAATACAACCTAAGTAGACAATGTATTGAACAGAAATTTAATATGGAGAAGACAGTTAATGATGCTTGCATTCTTAGGGATAAAGCTTTTAAAAGTTGGGCTGCTGTGAAATTTTCCAGTTCCTCTACTATTGTTGTTGCAACACAGCAAATTGCAAAAAGGGAAACTTTTGTAGGGAATAAAGGTAGTTTTGGATTATTTTATGTCTGTGGCTTGTTGGAACAAAATTTGTAGCTGAAGTAAAGAGTTATAAATTATCAAAAACAAGTTGAGAAGCTTCAAAACATGATCCCTTAAGTAATGCTTGAGAGGACACCAGTCTGAAAGGTATGAGAATGGCAGATGTTCTACTCCATGTGAGTAACTCCATTTTCAAAACTAGAAAAATTAAGAGGAAAAAGCTTCTTCAGAAAGTTTAGTTCAGAAAGTTTCTTTAGTTTGTACTAGTAGAGCAGGGAAGTGTTTGAAGTGTCAGAGGACACAGGAACTGTTTCCCACTTACATCTAGTTATGGATGCATTTCAGTAAATTCAAAGCAGTTGTCTCATGCTGTCATTGTTTACGTAGGTGTGACTGGAGATGATAACTGCTGCAGCAAAACTTCTTTGTTCTGAGAAAATGTAATTTCATTTGTAATTTCAATAACCTTACAGAATACTGCTAATACAGCAGTTTTCACATACTTTTACACATATTCTCATGAAATGTTTGTATTTACAACACGGGTGAGGAACAAGAACATCACTGGTAGCTTTCATCCTGAATTATTAAAGTGATATTTCCCATCAGCTTTATAGGCTGTTAAGCCTGCTCATTTAATGAAATTGGACTTCAAACCTTGTCCAGCAAAAAGTTTTTTATGCATTTTGGGATAAACTGTCCAGGGTTGTTTCAGCTGTTACGACTACTGAAGGTTTACCAGAAACCCAGTCACCAGGGCATATTCAATTGTCAGGCTTTTCTCAGTTAACACTACAGTCTTTTATAGGTTTCCCTGTAGAAGAGACATTGTATTCATGTAATAAATCATTATGTCCTGTGCTTTCCCGGGTGTCTCTCCTAGTACCCAGCTTTCATTTCTCAAGAGGTTTACCTCACCCTCACCCTTATGACTGCCCATTCTTACGTGTGACAGTATTTAATCAATTTCACATTTATATATGGCATTTAATGGTCTTCATAATTTTTTTTTGCAACATTGCTAAAAGCATTATGGACTAATTAGAAGCAAACACACCTGCTCATCTGCTCTTATATATGTCAGAAATTTAAATGTTGCAGTAAAATTCCGGATGTGACGCAAACTCCAATGAAGACAATAGTAGACAGGCAAATATTGAATACGTGAAAGTATAAATAATACAAACCTATTTTAGACCATCCTTTTGGCTGAGATAGCACAGTTGTTGTCCTATTACTCATCTTATTTAATTTCAGTCTTTCAAGGTTATGCATCTCTCCCCGTAAACAGTGACAAATGCAAACCCACATTTATACAGCATCATTTCCCTAGCCTCTTTCTGTCTTGTTTTGGAGATGGTTTTTTTTCACTTCAAGCAACATTTTTTTAAAATTTTTTTCCCCTTTCCCTGGTGGTCATGTATGTCCACCTTCGAGACAGCCAAATGAACAAAATTCCTGTTTAAATTCTTACAGGATTTTCATTTTATGCAGAGCAGCAGGAGGAATGTTGTGCCTTTTCTGGTGCAGAGCTAAATTTCCCACCAGAACCATATGTCTGCAAAGCGCACCTTCTCTCTCCCTCAGTGGATCCCAAGGGAAGTGAGCAAGAAATGTGGCAACTGCCTCCTTTCAGCTACAGGCAAGTATAGCAGGACATTTTTGTGACATCTACACCACTAAAGATGGCACTTCACTTTCAGTCCAGTAAACCAAAGATGCCAGGTGACTTTCAACAGAGACACTGATACATAGTGCTGCTTCCCTTCTCACCAGTAACACCCTCCGGGTGGTTGCAGGAGCAACTCAATTCACTGTTGTCTTGTAAAGGTATTTGGAAACCTTCTCAAAAAAAAAGGACCAAGTGACAATGCCAGAGGCACCTACTTAGAGGACTACAGGGTTTCTCTACTGACCAAATGCTGCTTTCAGTTCTAACTGAAAAAAAAAGCAGCCAGAGCCAAGCTTTATTTGCCTTAGATAAACCCTTGGTTGAGGAGTTGAAAGCACTTCTCTGGCTATCAGTAAAACTGGGTCTTGGATGAGAACGTTAGATGGGCTTGCTGGATTGCACTTAAAGTCTGAGCCCTTCAGTTTTGCAATCACTGTTTGCAGCGCTGTGAACCTTCAGTCTTAGCACTTGTGAGCAGTAGTAAAGGCATGGTCTTGATCCAGATTCCATAGCCACATTTTCATTGTGTGCTGTGGGAAACACCAGCTTTTTCCCTGCAGCTGCCATGGCTGTGTCAGCTGTAGTTTACTGTAATGTAAAACTCTCTGTAGTAACTTTTGGCTAGTCAGCTTTGCTATGGTGATTCTGCTGATACCAGCAGAAAGCTCAGTGTGGATTGCATAAGTGAAGAGGACAGAGGATTGTGATTGGACTGCAAAAGGCATCTCAACTGGTATGTAGTGAGTATACTGATGAATAACTTTGACCAGGAAGAAAAAGGCAGAATTAGGTCTGGTATGATATGCACACTAAAACTGGGTAATACAGACCTACCACCTTTATTAATTCTGATTTATATTCCTGTAGCCCTTCAGGACTCCTGATCCTGTTGATACCAGTTCTGTATAAAGAGAATAGAAAATATGTAGTCTAAATTACTGAAGAGTTTTCCATTCCCATAGAACAATTAGAATGGAAAACAAGGAGGAATTATGTAGGATCAGAACAAGTGATCTTGGCTTACCAGAGTCTGCCGTACCTTCACTGGTTTTGCTAGGCTTTGTAGTAAGTAAAAGCCTAAACAAAGAAGGAGAAAGTTTTAAAAGAAAACTATATATTAGATTTATATGTTTCTAGGGAGCTTTTACTATGTAAATAGATGATGCAAAGGATCTTGTCTGAAAGAGCTTATTAGAGCTGAAATCCATGAGGAGTCACAAAATATTGTGACTGAGGGCAAATGTTCTGTATATGATGCTATAGAGAAGGGACTACATCAACAAAGAGCAGAATAACATTCTAAGAATGACAGGCAAAGAAAATAACCTTTGCAGCAGAAAGTGTATAAGACATAGTTTGAGGTGTATAAGACATAGTTTGCTTTGTTAAAGCAGTTGAAAGGAGGCTTGCAATAATTCAGAACTAAGTGCCAAGAGGAGGGACTTTGCAGAAGATAGCGAAAGTTGCAATTTTTGATGCCTGAAAGTAAAGTGAAAGACATCACGAAGTAATAGTCATTCTTTTTTCTGAGGGTCATGTTTAAAAATTTTGTTCAGTTGCTAAATTTAAAGTATAATTTAAAATACACTTAATTTCATCTTTCTTCTCTTTCCCTTTTCAAATAGCACAGGCTTGACATCAATGCCTGATGACATAATTTTTCCCCCCTCAATTTAATCCATCCTTCCATTCAATTTTTTTAAGGAGTATCTATCATCATTTAGGCTTATGTAACAGAGAAAATTATAATCCTACTAGTGTTTAACAGCTGCCTAACCGTATATGAGTAAAATGCCAACATACACTTCTACTTACATTTCTATCAAAGAAACTCACTTTCTAGGCATCAAAGAGGACTAGAGAGGAGAATGGCTTTCACGGACTGTTGTGTGCCTGCCCGAGCATTTGAACTTTAGGTGTCATTCTTTGTCCTTAACAAGAACAGCATATTTAGAATTAAAGATACGAAGAATGTCCTTAAGTTGCTTGCAGTCACATCATATTGTTTTCATAAGGGACAACAGCTAAATAGATTGTCAATCAAAGTGAGTTCTGTCCTGTGCAAATGGTTGTGAGCCTAATGCTAAAGGTTGTACTGCTCATAAATGCAAATTCTACATCAGCATCAGAGAGCTGATGCCACTGTGAAGTCCAGAATTTGTTGATTTGCTCAGCTGAAAGACTGTGGATATGTTCATTTTCAGACTTCTTACTTTTACTGTAGACTAATATGCTACACTTCATATCAAGCAAGAAATACTGTGCATTCAGGATGAAGTTCCTCTTCTGATCCTGGCAAACAGGAAATAGGCATTGCTCAGCTCATCACCTAATCTTGCCTGTTCTTAAATCTGTGATCTTTAGGGGCTTCTCATGCTTTACTAGATAATTTCACTCATTCAACTTGTACATGCTTTCAGGAAAATAGAAGAATTCAGGTACATCAGCTTTTAAAATGGGTGGTTGCTGGCAAATGCTTGATCATAGTGTACTTAAACACCATCAAATAAATAGATGATTAATTCTGTTATTACCTGTTTCCACTAAGTGGAGCAAATGAACAATGTAGTCAGACCTTAGCCTTGGCTTATCAATTTGCTTACACTGCATGTGTTGTAATAATTTCTGTCCTAAGTGCCCTTAAAATCAGGCTGCTTACCAAGCCAAAACACACTGCAAGAGCTCTGTAATGCAGGAGATGGCCAGGCAGCTGATTAAGGAGTGTGAATTCCAGATAGAATTGATATGTGCTTTGATACCTGAAAATTCCTGCCTTTTTCATTTTCTTCATCTTACATATAATTCTTCGGAACAAGAGCTTGGAGCAATGATTTATTATTTACTTCAAAACTAGATTAAAATAATGATGTTGAAAGTTATAAAATGCAGCAATCAAACATAAGACTTAGTAGTATTTTATTCTCTTGAAAATGCCTCCCGCAGTTGAAATAATTATTAGTACTTTTACTTAGTTTGGGTAATTTTAATAAGCAAGTAGCTGATGCATTACGTAGTATTGGTATAACAAACTGGGAATGTAAGCTGACCTACTGATTTTTCTGTGAATCAGCATATTTGAAAAACATGGCAAGCATCATGCACACAACGCTACCATTTTTTTTAAGTAACTATATTGCTTCCATTTAATTTCTGTAATTTTGAATCAGTCTCACTTTATTAGTACTTTTAAGGATGTTGAGCTCTCTAGGGGAGCCATGTAATACTACAGGTTGCTGTAACATAAAATATTAATTAGTTTCTTATAGTTCAAATGGAATTTTAGTCTATGTCTTAAGCTGCTATGGGTGATTTTTTTTTCCCCCTTCATAGTACTGTGAAATGTAAACATGCAGGTAGTATAATACTTCCTTCGTCTGTAGAAATACTAAAAGAGCTCATGCTCGTGTCCTGAGATCCCATCATATACCACAAAACCAAGAGGATTAAACTGGATCTAGAGTACCTTGCCATCACAATAAGCTGTTCTGGAGATGAGGAAGATAGCTGTACATACACACCATAGAGGTGGTTGTCACAGCTTGCCAGTGACAGTATTGCAATGCTGCAGGCAGTATATTTTATATGAGACATTGAACTCCCACTTATGACAGCATTTGGCCCTTACAGCTGATGTGCCACATGGAAAAAGCATGGGACTTAATCACAAAGGCTGGAATGATTTTGCCTCAGACCAAACTCTTCTGACTGCCACCATTCCTGTAGCCTTTTTGAGGGGTATTGGGAAAGAGCTTCTAGTATTTCTCTCCCCCAGTAAATTGTCTTAAACAGGTGTTTTGTGCCAATGGGGTCTATATTAATAAGCTCATTTCCATCCCAGATTTCTTGCTGTGAGCAGACAGAACTCCGGTTATGTCATTAAATCAACATCTGGCTCTGGTTTTCCTGACATACTGAACCAAAAAGTGTCTGCTTTTATCTTCATTTCCTTGCTATTATATGGGGTAATTTATTTGCCTACAGAGAAGTCTTCTGCATATTAGCATTTCCCTTGACAGGAAGAAGACCTAAAGATCACTTTTTCTGTTTTCTGGGGAGATAGGACATGTTAGAGCATCTTCTGCCTTGTGCTCTCTTCAGAAGGCTCATGGGCTTCTGAAGTGCTTAGCCTTAAGCTGTGTGGGCTGTATTCTTCTTTTTTAACTGTTAGTGGGGTCTGGAAAAGTAAAAGAACTTTTAGCACCATTTTGATTCATGGAGAGAGCAAAACTTCAAGTAAATTCCCATGAACTTCCATCATCACAAGACTGGACAATAGAATAACAGATAATAGGAAAGGCTTAGTATTGAGGACAGGAAAGAAGCAGGAATTGAAGCAAAATTATGAAGGACTCATTTGAAAGAATGCTGAGAGCTGTTGAGGATGGAAGATGAGAACTAATTGCAGAAAATGAGGTTCTTGAGAGGAATTGGGTGGGTTTCTTGGAACAATCTACCAGGGAAATGGAGAAATTATTAATTGAAGGCTTTCACAGAATTCATTGTGTGCTTCAGTAAGTACACAGAGAGACGAGATCCAGATTTTTAAGGAAACGTGGAAAAGGGGTTTCCAGTGAGTTAATTTATTTTGCAGTCTCTGTGTGTTTATTGATGGATTTTGTATTTTGAAATTTTTACTGAATTTTCTGGAGAGGGTAGGGCAGTTACAGATATGGGGCATAGAGAATAAAATCATGGAAGAAATACAGAATTAATAGAAGAAAGCTCTCTGAAAGAAAATGTATTAAGCTTCAATGAGAAACAATGAGAGATTGTTTTATTTTTGAGAGGAACTGACTCAAGTGCCATAAGAACTACATTGGAGTGAACCTGCAAGTTAAATGTAGCCTCATGTATTTAATGAGATATTTATACTTTTTTATAAAGGATCTGTAAAAATTTGTTTATTAAACCAAAATATTAAGGTAGCAGAATTTATAAATAATTTAAAGGAAATTATACCTCTAGATGTGTATAATTGACACTGCTTATTATCTGTCTCATTTTAGCCTCCTTTCTGCTTCACCTGCCCCTTAAGGAGACATGTAAATTTGTGATGCTGATAAAGGCACTGTCATTCCCAAGAGGCAGGCACCTTCTGGAATTAGCCTGTTGTGCACTTGCATGCTCATGTATATACATGCATGTGTGTACGTATCTACAGCACAAATTAGAAAACTGGTGTTTTCTCCATCCAAGTTTTGAAGGCATGGTCCTGTGTATGTGTTCTATTTTATATGGTAATAAGATAAGCAGAAATAATATAGGAAAAGATCACTGACAGACTCAGAACAATAGGAAAATGTACTAAAGTGAATAAATATTTATGTTACTATTATTTCTAGGCCCTACAGAAAATCCTAAGAAACTTTTCTTTTTTGTGTGCATGTGCTAAATACTAATCAGTCTTATTTCTTCTTTAGCAGTTGCTGTAACCTTGAGAAAATTTTTACGAACAGGGTACTCTGTAACTAACATTCTCGGCTTAAAAAGTTGTTTTTATAAACCCCTTTATTTATGCATTATAAATGGTATGTGTTCAAATTTTCAACCCCTGAAGGAGAAAAATGAGCATAACATTTAAATGATGCCATTCACTAATTATTTTGACAGTTTACCAGCCTGTAAATGATGACTTTTCATAATACTCTGAAATGAAATAGCTGTAGCATGTTCACTGTGTTTACCTGGGATGAACCACATGATGCCTTCCATACTTCTACAGGAAAGGAGAAACTTCCTCTAAAAACTCAGCAAAATGCAGTAGTAACATCTTGGGGGTTTGTTTTATTGTTTTCAGGGTGCTGGGTGCACTGCACTGGTGGTAGCTGTGGTGGCAAGGAAGTTAGAACTTACCAAAGCTGAAAAACATGTGCATAATTTCATGATGGACACCCAGCTAACTAAAAGAGTAAGTCACATTTTATATTCACATCTGAAAAGGAATACTGTATATTAATTTATTTCTGCATTTGCTTGTAAGTAGTCTCCTGCTTGGTACCCTTGTTGAACTTTATCATGGGTGTTATTTTGCAAGATTAGAAATTGAATGCCTTGAGTTCTCTAAATTGAGGGCAGCTGCAAGTTGTCAGCAAACTTTAAGGATTTGAATAGGGTCCTTGTAACTGGAAGGTATTTGGTGTTAATTAGTTAATAGTCTAGTTTCACAGCAGTTAAGTGCTGTGAAACTAGGCTATCGTATTAAACCAAAAGCTTTTGTGTGGCTTATGAAAACTTTTTTTTTGTAGCTAAAATAGGTGAAATGATAGATAAAAACAAAAATTTCAAGCTATGAGAGATATTCATAAGTAAACAACATATTCAGGATTCAGGATATTCAGGAGTGAGGCAGTCTTTCCAACTGCTTTTCATACACAATGGTTTATTTAACAGCACACAGTACTGAAGGACCCTGAAAAGTTTGTATATATTATTTTTAGAAGAGACTATTTTTTTTACAAAATAGAAATCATTGTTATTTGTAGAAATATTTTAAATGAAAGAAAAAGCAGCAACCAAGGCAATAGAAATCTTTGCAGAAACAAACAGGTCAGTGTTGAGGGAACAAGAAAATGAGTAGTAGCTGTACAGTCCACTCAACTTGTTTAGTGTTTCTTATTGGAAAGAACCAATGTGGAGACAAAGGTCCTTGTAATCACAGTGGGAACTCAGCAGAGTTTCCCCTTACTGAGGGTGCAGAGGGATGTCAGTGCCCGAGATGGAGACAGTAGTTCTGCTCCAGGTCAGGAGGAGGCTGGCTGCCCTGGCACAGCTCCATGCAGCTCTGCACTGCCACAGGTCCTGTGCTGCAGAGATCCCTGTCCTACCCCCACGTGCTGTGTTTCTCAGAACACTGCCCTGGCTATGCTGGCTCTCATTTCTGTGCTGCTCACCACTAACAGCCTGTATCTCCTCTAAGGAGTCACAATGAGGAAAAACTAAGGATGAGTGGGAAGACAGTTCTTATATAGGTATAAAGGGTGTCTGACAAGGTATCTTTCTGAGCTTGTTGATTTACATTCCTGTTGTGGTCAGTTAAGGTCTTGTTGATACTAGACCACAGAAAACAATTTGTCCCTTTCTAATGCATGTACTTTTCTAGCGGTATCTGACAGCTGAGCCCAAAATGTGCCTCAGAGATTGGCCAGATTTTGTGTCTGGTCTTTATTTATGCCTCTTGACATTTGTTTTGTTCATCCATTTTTTCATATAAATCTCAATGTTAGCCTAGTATTTTATCCAAGTGGTGCTTTCATAGCTTCAGACTCCTGAAACTCAAAGCACGTGAAAAGTGAATCACGCAAACAAATCCGAGATGCAAATCAAATCATAAATCCTGCAGATGCTGGGGAGCTTTCCTCACAGCCTGAAGATAGCCATACCTTGTAGAAAAGCTACTTAGGGATTGTGAGGAGGTCACTAAACCATGGTTGTGTTTTCAGTGAAAACAGGACAAGGTTCTCCAACACTTAGCCAATCCAATCTCCAACAATCTTAGCCGTTTACTTAGCTCTGACACTGCAGTTACTGGCATGATGTAAAGCTGGAGGGAGAGAAAATAAAGATGAAAAATCACGACAATTTTTCTTTCCAAGTAACCTAGTCATTCAGCCATTAATCAACATTGCATTCAAATTATTTGTATGTTTTTAAGCGTTCTTGAAAATTTTGTAGGGTTTAGTAAAGAACTGTAGGTACTCTTCACATTTTATGGAAAGCCTCATTTAAAAAAAGTCAAGGTACTTTTTAAATAGAACTCTGCCCACATTAATTGACAACATATTTTTTTCATCTTCTTGGAGAATGTTATTAAAAAAAAAAAAAGAAAAAAAATTAAAGGGAAAAAGTGCTCAAACAGCTCTGGAAGTTTAAAAGACTTAAATTGCTTAGAGAACTTAGTAGTGCTAACCATAGAACAAGAAAGAAAGAAAGGTTGTGGTCCTATTGAATACCCCTAATTAACATACAGATAATGCATTAGTATTTTTTCACTGTAATTTATATTGCCATAAACACCAAAGAGTTCCAACTTTTTGAAGAGGAAAAATTATTCTGGATGCAGAAAGATTTGATCCAAACATCACATCTATATTAAAAGGAAACTGCTCTGCAGTCCCCTTAATCCCGTTGTTGCTATCTTCCCTCAGTGCTGCAGCTTCATGACGTACCCACTTCCCACAGTTAAGACAGCATTTCAAAAGCTTTAGGAATAGTTAATAACAGAAAAGTGAAAACATAACATAATACTACTTTTGTCAGCCTTGTGTTTTTCTTTTATTAAACAGGTGAAAAATGCAGCGGCCAATGTACTCAGGGAAACATGGTTAATTTATAAAAACACAAAGCTGGTTAAAAAAATTGACCATGCAAAAGTAAGGAAACATCAACGCAAATTCTTGCAAGCTATTCATCAGTAAGTACTATTTTGCTTTGTTTTTCCTCTCAAGGTGTTTTCTCTGTTAGTTTCCTTCTCTCTCAGTCACTCTTAGTCCCATCCTGCCCCCTCCCTCGTCTCCCCCCACCATTCCCTTCCCTTCATAGAAGATAGAATCTGGAGGTTGATTTTCTTTCAGAGTAAGACAAAGGTTTTACTGTATTACATGTTTACAATAAAATGAAAAGGTACGCTAACAGTTTATGCCATATAAACTGGTCGATGTTTTTCAGAAGTGTCTCACGCTTCTTGAATTGTCTAAGACTTTTTTTGTTTTTTGCACTGAGACTATCTTTTGTTTTTATGCATTTGCTTCCAGGTAGAAAGATGCAAACTACAATAGAAGAAGGAAATTTTTTTAAAAAAATCTTTGTATTAGATGCTTTAATATTTTCAAATCAGAATGATGTGACAGAAGACAGTATGTATGTAGTGTTTAATGAAAAGAATATTCATCAAGTATCATTTCATGGCCCACCAGCATTTAGTTGCCTTTTTCCACTATATATTCTCAGTGCACAAGATCAAATGTTGGTATGTCAGCTATGACCCCTCCCATCTCTTCTAGAAAATTTGAGTGTGAGCCAATAGTTGAGTCCATTGAACACCTCTGGCATTATTCAAGTGAGTTCTTCCCCGTTACTTGAGGGTTTGAAAACAAGTCTGAGACCTAAAACTGGTAGTAGGATTAAGCTGTGCCATGGTATTACCAAACTACAAGTGTTTATCTAAAATTTACAGTATGTATTTGTCATAAAGCACATCCAAATGAGCAGAATTGCACAATGGTTACTATTCCTTGAATGCCATGGGAGGAAAAACCCGAGTTTTGTCCTCAGGAACCAGAATTCTTTTGAGGAACAGTCAGGATCTTCTTGTCTGTTCTATTTGTTATCCCCAGCCATCCTGACGGAGCCATTTGTACAGCCGATGAAGATAGTTCCCATGAGTTACAGGGAAAATGTAGATAAATTAAGTTTAATTTCAAACTGATGGTTTCAAAACTTTTGAGTGTAGGTCCGTACCTGAGACAACCACTGAAGAGATGTGAGGGAAGCATCTATGATGAAAAGAACATCTATGCAGTGTCTTGTAGGAGAGACAGGAAGGAAAGGCTGGGTTTACTCATTTCCTATTAGTAAATTTAGACTAACAATCATTCTTTCTCTCATAGCAATGTTTTAAAGCAGTAGGTAGCTAAGCTTAAGCTAAGAAATATTCTGTAAGCCTTGATGACTGTATTACACTTAGCAAACTTTCAAGATAAAATGTTACTGTGTCATTGTGGAAACACTTTGAGGAGTAAAAAGACAGCAGAAGTTAAGGTGTTTTTATGTGTATATAAAAGGTATATTTTTATATAGCAGTTTGGCCATCCTGCTTAGCTTAAAGGATTGGGAGGTGGAGGGGAGTGGCAGGGGGTCTGGGGAGAGGATGGCATGTCGTGTGTGTCCTTGCTGGACTTGAATCCTTGATTGTAAAGGTTAACATTAACATTTTAACTTTACTATTTATTTTGTGTGTGTGTGTTCGTGTGTCTGTGTGTGTATGAGCACATGTGTTCAGAAAAGAATCTAAAAAGCACAGCAGGCTCGATCTCCAGCTTTTTATATCACATGAGCTCAGAAGAACTTTGCAGGATATAAAGTGTGTTCTGCCCCTCTCTTAAAAATTAATCAATCAGGTGGACTGAAGAAGGTGGCATCAGTAACTTTTTTCTATATGTGTCAGCTAGATTGCACAGCTATCTTAATCATTTCTCTTTATCTTTTACCACTTCGCACTACAGGTCCAAAACTTTTGTGTTCAGGAAAACAAACAAAAGATAATTTTTTCAATATACTGAAGAATGCACCATGGATGAAAACATTGCACTACCACTTTCCTTTCTTCCTGTAGCTGAATTGATGGATGCAAATTAATTTTTCATCCCTTTGCATCTTTACTCTTTCTCAAGTGACTTACGGATACCTTTCCGTAGTCTTGAGTTTTGTTCGGTCCCCCTCCTTCACCTTCAAACCATTTCACTGGAGACAAAAATAAAAGGAGTTGCATTTCAGGGCCAGTTTTATAAAATAAACCAGACTAGATCATGATAACAGTCATGGTCGCAGCTCTAAAATATGTTCAGCTGGTCTGGGTGTTCTGTTTCTCATGCACACTAGAGAAGATGAAGGTGAAATCATATAAAGGCATGCTATGTATTGTATAAATAAGAGAATCTACAGAGAATAATTAATGGTAAGGCTTGAAGATATTGCACATTCCTTTATCATGAATGCAAGTGAGTTAGACTCCTTCTGAGGCAGCTACTGATCAAAAGTTGCAACTCCTTAGGAGTTTCTACCTGCTGAATCGAGCCCACTGTGCCCATTTGGTTGTTTTAGTATATTTTACACTTTGTTTTCTTTTGTTTTGTCTTTTTTTCAACAAAATGAAAATAGAGCTCGGAAGTAAGTTGTATAAGCTGTTCCTTTCTAAACTTGCAGAATTTACCACTGTCTGCATGCAGAAAATAGAGTTTTTATTTGTGAACTTCAGTGGTCTGATTGCTGCCATGGAAACGTGATCCAGAATCATGGTCTTTTTCTGTGATAAGTGAAGTTCATAAAATCCAAATTTTATCTTAATGAATTATGCTATGAAAGTCTGTTGGTTTCCATTAAATCCGGCTGCTGCAGCTAAAGACTTGCCATATCTGTACATTCTTACAGCCTGTGGTAGGTGTTGGGTTGGTTACCATGAAGAATTATCATGTTGGTGTCAAATGGTACTTGTACTACTACAATAATAATGAACTTCCTGGAATTTTAAATTTAAAATACTGATTGTCAAACAGATGAGTCAATGAATCTTAACAAAAAAAGCAGAAAGCACATAATTCTGCAAATTATTTGAGAGAATGGTCACCAAAACACTGGGGCTGTCATTCTCCAGTGAAATCATTTCGTTTGAATAATTATTCTGTTCTGACACTGTGATGATATAATTCTGTACCTCGGAGACTCCTTCATATTCTTTGCTTTAAAAAAACTCCACCTTGTAGCCTCTAAAAACACCACTCCTACAGTCTGCGTTTATGTTGTGTTCTGAAAGAGGCTTCCAGGGGAAGAAGACCACATGACATTTCAGTAACAAACTCCTGGAATGCCAGTTTTATATGATCAGTTAATTTCTACCTTAACGGAGTTATTTCCACTTAAATTTTAAAGATATTTTTAAATGACATTTCACTCTCTACAACTTACTTTCTCATACCTTTTAGCCTAGATATGAAAGGAAATGCTTGTGAGCTAAAGAGATGAAAGAAACTTTCTGGTTTGGGAATACCTTCATTAGGGTTTTCTTTAAACTGGCTTTCTAATACCATCACTGAGAAATGGGCACTAGCAACCCATCTATCACAAAATGCTGCCAAACTTAATTCTATTTGACAGCTAACCAAATTGTTATTTTGGTTGGCCCTTGGCACACTGGTAGACTGAAGTGGTATCTTATCACACATTGTTTATAAATTGATACCTGGGTATCAAAACCCCATTTCCTGCTCTAGAACAGCCAGAAAAGTCATTGAAAGTCCAAGTATGCATCTGTTATGAGATTTTGAGTAAATGAATCATACTTCAGGAAGAAATTGTCTGTTTGTGAAAGTCAAATCTACAAACCACTCCCCTAGTAGTTAATCTGGAAAACATGGGGTTTGTCTCAGGGAATATATAAGAAGGGTCATATATCTTGCAAAAAATGTGCATAACCAACAATAATGCAGACAGGTATTTGTCAAAGAAAAACATGTACCCTTGCTGTTCCTATCATAGTTTTTCAATGCAGTAGTTTAAATAGTGCTTTGAAAATGAATGATGTAAATTTGAAATGTAATCATATTTAGATACACAAATTATCTAAGAAAACCAAATGTATTGGCAAGCATGTTGGTTATTTAGCTGCTGGACAGATGGAAGTTCTGTTTAAAGTAAGGAGAAACTCACTTATCACTGTATGTTCATCAGGTTCCAACACCTGCTAACCCAATCCATTTCCGACAGAACAGGGCTAATACCTGTATCTAGTCATGTAGGCATGGGAAGATTCTTGATTACTACAACAATAATGACAAAAAAACTGTTGTTCTATGTTTCTTCCTATATCTACTTGTCACGATACTGAGGCTTTGGGGAATGTTTTGGCTTTCTTTCATGTAGTCTGGATAAATTGTTATCTTCCTTTTTGAATTCAACTTTGACCATGGCAAATGGTATTCTCAAGGACATCACATTTCCCTGCTCTTTCCTTTTTTGCGGTGTTGAAGAAGCATGCTTCTCATTGTAGCAGGCACATGACCGATTCTGACTCTACACAAAGTAGTCAAGGCATTGTCCATGCAGTTATTTGCTCTCGTAAGTTTTGTGCATGCTCTCTAGAAATCCTAGTATGATGTCATACAAAAAAAAAGAAAATCTGACTTAAAATTCCACTTTGTAGATTAAGAAGTGTAAAAATGGAACAAAGGAAACTGAATGATCAAGCCAACACTTTGGTGGACCTGGCAAAGGTTAGTAGGCATTTACTGTTATTTCAAGAGTTTTTAAGTGAGAACATTATGCATTCTTTGTGCAAATATTGTTAACAAGGTTGTTATTTGTAGCAAATGAAAATACGTTTGTGTTTTGTGGTAGCAGCTACTGAAAGAAACATCCTGATGAAAGTTTGAGTGTGCCATATTTATTTATTTTTCTGTACATTTGAAAAAGACTTCACAATTGAGAGGCTGATCCTGAGAGCTCCTGAGGTGACTGCGGTGGTCGTGGTAAATGCTGAACTGTGAGTGGGCTGTAGTGGTGTAGTGCTGTGTAGTAAGAAGATTTACCATGTGGTGATAGTGATTGTGCCATGATGGACCATAGTAAATAGCGTCTGGACTGAAGTTAGATGTTCTGCTTTCCTGGTCCTGTTGTCTTTTGCAGCAGTAACTTTCGACAAGTCAATTTAGAGCTGCATTTATTTAAGTTTTATAATGAATAATAGCTGCCTACTTTACCAGTATATCATAAGGCTTTGAAAATCTTCTTTAAACAATTTGAGTTGAGGCTATTCAGTTATGAGCTGCTTGCTTATTGTTGCCAGAATTTTTCATAAATATATAATAACTAGAAAGATAGAGGTCTGACTGATAGCATTTTGGATTTCTCATTAGATCATAATACTTAACAGTTACTGTGAGCTTAATTTGAGGCTACAGTAGAAGCATTAATGGGCTCTTCCTAAGGGTTTCTTGTACACCTCTTCATTTACCTCAAAATCCTCCTCAATTACAAGTGCATCAAAGGAAACATTAAACTCTACACTGTTCATTCCCCTCTTGCTTCACAGAACCACCTGATAACTTCAGGTGAAAATGCAATTCACTCTAATGCTTCTGCAACTAATAAGGACTTCTAATATACTATTTTGTGTAGACTTCTTCACTTTCAAGGCTTATGCTAGCATCGTGAAACAGGAGGCAGAGCAATGGTTTATAACACACCTGATACTGAAGTGGTTTACAGTTCAGGCAGTCATTCAATTAATTTTCCTTTCCTTTGGATGGTTCATAAATTTCTGCCAGTTTTTCTACTGAATTACATCCAGTTTTAACTCTAGTTTAAATAATCTGAAGCCTCATTTTATAAGAGGCAGACATTCAGCCATTATTTTTAACCAATTCTAAGTCTCCATGAAATTACTAGTTTCAGATTTCATTTTTACTGAGCATTGTGTCATTTTAAAGTATATTCGATATATTTGCTGTAATTAAACAGTGTTTTGTAGAGGCCAGATAGATTGGAGAGTGCAAAAGTAGAAAAGCATGCAATTGAGTTTTTACTCCTTGCACTACTTTAGAAAAACAATCCGCTCAACTCCTCTTGCTCACAATTCAAGAAAATCCACTCAGTTTAAGCAGCAAGCTAGAGAAAAATGTTTGTGCTTTTCTTAGAAGAATGAAGATATTTAAAACCAGAATCAAGAACAGTTAAGAATGGAGTACATAAGTACAGCCTTCAGTTCCCTGGTAGCTTACACTGACTGTTCAAAAGCCTGAACACCCCCAAGCACCCAAATTTCCAAAAAAAGTCTGGTCTTTAATTGATTGTGACTTTGCTGTGTAAAGTGGTACTAAAAGGCATTACATTTCTGCTCAAGAAATCTGATAGAAATTTTAGTATACTGTAATTGTAATGTACTTGTTACAATACTTGTAAGGTCTCTCTAAACCTTTACTTAAATCCTTCTGCTTTCAGACTCAAAACATCATGTATGACATGATTTCTGACTTAAATGAACGAAGTGAAGATTTTGAGAAGAGAATTGTTACTCTGGAAACTAAACTGGAAACTTTAATTGGTAGCATTCAAGCTCTTCCTGGGCTGATTAGCCAGACAATCAGCCAGCAACAGAGGGAATTCCTCGAGGCTCAGATACAAAATTACGATAAGCATGTTGCCTACAGTGCTGAACGATCACGATCTTTGTCAAGAAGAAGGAGATCATCCTCCACAGCACCACCAACTTCATCAGAGAGTAGCTAGAAGAGAATAAGTTAACCGCAAAATAAAGACTTTTTGCCATCATATGGTCAATATTTTAGCTTTTATTGTAAAGCCCTATGGTTCTAGCCAGCGTTATCTGGGTTCTGATATCAGAATCCTGGAAACCTGAAAACATTTTAGGCCAAAATGAGTGAAAACTCTTCTTTTTTCCCCCCTCCTCCTCTCAGATGCACAGTGAATGCACCTAGTATTGCTATATTAGATTGTTCTTCCTGTAATTTCACTTTTTATTCATGCACTTCAAACAAGCTTTACTACTACAATACATAATCTAATATAACAAATACGTTAATTTCTGCACATAGTTACCTGATTATTTTGACCTAACAACCAAAAAAAAGATCACAATCAAAAGAACTAATTACGAACTTTTAAGAAACTAAATTGAAGCTTAATAATTATTTCTCAGTATGAAAGCTGTCTAAACTTTGCTTGCAGTGGAGGGGGAAAAAAAACCAATATTAATCTAACAGTGTGCTGTATATGCATAGTCATTTTAAAAGGTCACTGACAGCTTTAATTTCTGAAGTGATTAATTCAAAATACGTCCTAGAAAATGAGTCTCAGAGTAAGCTGTGGGTTTTTAAAATATTGTTAGGGCTTTTATTTAACGTGCATTGGTACACACACAAACACACATAGATAATATATATATACATATGTATTTATGTATATAGAATTATTTATGCAATGCCCATGGCAATGATCTTTTAAACTGACTATTCGTAAAGCTACTGGCATGCAAAAAGCACAGGCAAAGTCCTGTTTACTTATTCAGAGTCTCATAAGAATGCCAGGTAAGTTTGTCCAGATCAAAAGCACCACTTTCACCCAGAAGTCTCCTAATAATGCTATTTGGGTTTTGAAAGTTTTAGGTTGCTACTTTCTCCACTCCTTTCTTTGTGTTTCTGGAGTGAATGACTGACACACAGACTTACAGTGTACACAGTTATATGATGGCAGCACAATGTTCTGTATACGTTATGTTTGGGCAATCCCCATGGTTCCTGCTATGCAGTCAAGCTTAGCAAAACACTAGCAATATTTCCAAAATCTCCTGTAAAAAGCCAGCTGTAGACTGGAGTTACAACAGTAGGGTATCTATAGTACTTTATTTTCATGCATAAAAATAAGGTCTCCTACTTTATTAAAGAAAAAAAAAAAAAAGAAAAAAAAAAAGAAAAGAAAAAAAAACCCAAAAACACAAACAAAACAAATCACAAAGCATAGTCACCAGTAGGCACTGGTGAAAAAGGTTTTGACTGACATTTCTCCTGGTTTATGCTCCAGAGTAGCAAAACTAGGTAAGTTTAAATGTTCAGTACATGCAACTTGCATTCACAATTCCTAGTTATAAACAGGAAATTATTTGACTTTATGAGACATTTTTTAGTACTTGCTATTTACGAAATATGCCAGTCCAGTCTGCCTCTCCCCCAGTTTACTGACAAGGGTGACATCTGTAGCTAAACAAGTAGACATGGCTGACTGTTTCTAATGCTATGTCTGCCTAGAGGTAACCAACTTGCTCGTTGAAGGAAATGCACATTGCTCCATGAAACACTGTGACTTCTGGTCAGCAAGGACAGGCAGGAAAGAGTAATGCAAGAAGTCAGGGCAGAGCCCTTCTGGGCAAGACAGAAGAACTGTTCTTTCCAGCAACCAGAATTCCCCAAACCAAATACATAATCTGAAAAACAGCAGACACTTTAGGCCTATTCAAATTAAAGGATCTTCCTTTTCTGGTGTTACGAATGTATAAATGATGAATGTATAAGTGACATCCAGAGGTATTGCATGCGTATTAGAAGGTCAAGAATTTCTCCAACTTTTTATGTCCTTGAGAAAGATGGTGACTTTGCAGTATTTTTCCCCCTGGAGCAGGACAGTTGCATGCCTTTGGCGTGCCTTATTTACAGTCTGTGGTATTTTGTGACTGGAAATAACAAGCAGTATGCAATGTATTTGCAGTTCTGCATTTGTTTTTATGGAGTTCATTTCCAAAGGAAAAGATGGATATTATAAAGTCCTAATACTTTTCTAGTGCAGTCCTTAACTAGATGAAATTGTGAGTGGTCATAAGGCCAGTAGTGATTAGTAATATTGGAATTTAATAGTCAAGTTTAAGAATTCTTTTTTTCTCCTTTTTTGCATTTAGTTTAGAATACTTCTCTTGACATTGAATGTGAAATACACTTTCTGTAGCTTGAATACATTCCTTTTTCTCCTGTCAGCTTGAACTAGCTCTTTCATTGTTTACATCTTTTTAATATGTGTATAACACCCATTTTTTGCACAACTGGGTTTTTAAAGAACTGTAGCTCCACTTTGAAAATTCTTGTCAATATGTCAATTTTAATTAAGATCCAGCTATAAGTATTGAGCTGGCTATTTCTGATATGAAAGAGCAGCTGTCAATCTTTGACCTCTCCATTTCTTTTACTCACTAGGACTCAGAAGCCTGAACTTAATATTATTGCCACAGCTTTATGCAATGGTGAGATGCATCAGGATTATTTCCATCAGTAGCATTCTGTAACAACCTGCCAAATTATTTTGGATTCCTTTCTTTTTTTTTAAAGCAAAAAAAAAAAAAAAAAAAAAAAATGAGGTCACCATGTAATACTCCAGTTCTACATCTTAATTTACCTTCAAGCTCACTACAGATTCTTTATCTGCATTTTCAGCACATATGATTTTTTCTTGTACTATCTGATTTCAGCACTAAGGTGCTGCATGGGGATATATTACATAAAAGGACAGATATAAACTTTTATTCAGGGGAGCACAAAGCACTCTTGGTTTGATTTTCTTACTCCAGACACTAAACTCCTTTTAGTCTTCCCTTGTCTGACTTTTGTAGTACCACAAATTCCACTAATGACATTTTAGTTCCAAAACTTTAGCTCTATCATTGTCAACATATATGATCACTAAAAGGAAAACATATCGTTATGACAGATTGTGGAAACTGTATATTTAAATGTAGACTTCTCTTGGAATCATTGTTTACAACTGACAAGGAGTCTTTACCATATTTACCATATTACTATTGTAAATCTTCATGCACCTCTTGCCTTAGTTTCACCAGTAGGAAAATTCTGCTTTCAGTTGCTATTAAACCTTTTCGCTACATTCCAGACACTGATTCCATTTGTGTTTCTTGGGAGTCTAGTTGCCAGTCTGCTTTTTCAAAGACACTGAGCAAAGGCACCTTGCTCGGAAGGACTGAAATGTAAGATCACAAAGAGGCCTGTTCACTATGCTTAAAATTAAATGCATTGATTTAACTAGTACTTTTTACTTACGTTTAGGTTTTTTGCAGAATCAGAATAATAGATTCATATGTTTTATGCTTGCAAATGCTCTGCAATTCTTGATTCTGTAAATCATTATGTATTTTAAGCCTGCACATCTTTCCAGACAGACTTGTGCAACTCAGCTTTTCTTTGCCTCCTGCTGCTCCATAAGGATGTATCTAATATGGAACGATTTACTATCTGAAAGTTTGACATCCAGCTTAGGAGCTCTAAATGCCTTCTGGAGGTCCATACCTTGTGAGCTATTTCAAAACTACGGCTCCCCAGACTGAGTTGGAATCACTGTCATCATTAGAGCAAAGATAAGTGATAAGCATACTGTTTTACAAATTGTAAGACTCTTTCCATGTCATATCATATGTAAACATTCAAATTGATATGCACATTAAGAGCATATCTAAGCATAAAAGAATAAAAGGTGTTCAATGTGTCTAAAATTCAGAATAAAATCTGTAACCCTTACAAATACTAAAAATTAAAATTGTTTGAATTTTTTTTTCCTTAACTATTAGTTATGAAAAATTCTTACTCGTTTATCCACAGGTTAACACAGAAGGTTTTTGTGTTCCTTAATAAGTGTGTTCTCTCCATCTTCCAAATTTCTTGTTCACATCCATTCTTTTTTTAAATCAAAGTCCTTAAAGTCTTTTTGCCCTTTTATTAATAATTATTAAGGGGTGACAAAATAATTATTAAGGGGCGACAAGCAATGAAATAGAGGGGAAGGTATGAAGGAACAAACACTTCTGTGTGTCATTTTCAGAATTCCACCTCTGCATCAGTATATCTAAACGCTCAGGTAGAAATGGACACAAATTTTAGCCAGCGCTCTTAGCTACCCAGCTCTGAGCCAGCCCTAGCCTGGGAAGAGCACTGCCATATCTGAACAGTTATGAGGTGGAGCTTACATGCACTCAAAGCCAACCATTTATTTGTGTGGAAATTTATGTACACAGAACCTTATATGTGCATAGTAAAATTAACCTCCATCTATCAATTAGGGCTTACAAATGTGGTCCTATATCTGTTGGCACAAATTCAGAGAAAACTAAGCTATAATGTATATTAGCCTTTATATTCTGAACCTTTTAAGGGGTATCAGTAAAATCTTATCGCTCTCCATGACTGAGAGAATAAAGAAAAAGAGACACTTAGAAGATGGTTTGCAGTCAGGAATGCATAGGATTAGTTCTGACTTGCCTAAGTGCCTCACTGCATATCAGCTTTGGTCCAGAAACCACAGGATTTTGTTCACTCCAGAAAGAACAGGTTTCTCTCACTATAGAGGGAGTTAGCACAGCACTGACCAAGTAAGTCCCATCTCTCAAGAGAAGCCCAGTGTGCAAGATGATCATAATAAGTAGGAGAGGAGGATTGTGTTAATTTTTGCAACTCTGCTCAAGACTTACAGCTTAGCACAGCATCAAGCCCAATGCAGACACTCGATTCCCTGCCAAGAATTGCTTGCAGCTGGACAGTACAGCACATGGTTGGAGCAGGTGCAGCATGGTCTGGGCTAGGGTATGTAGGCATCCTAAAATGGAGCCAGTTACCAGAATTAGCATCACCATTCTGCCATGTATTAGACTTTGTTACAGTGATATTGCTGAAGATCTATTAGATACATAATTCTCAGGCTTTTATATGAAGATTCCCCTGCAGAGGATTGCAAAACTTTTCTGCACATGGAAGGATATACAACACAGTGTCAGTGAAAGAAAGACATAAGCCACAATCTTCAACCTGTTGCAAACTAACACGGCAGTAAAATCAGATGGAGAACTGAAGCTTTGTGCTGACTTCCCTTTCATTCAGATTCACTTAAACCCATTAGTATCTTCAAATATTTAGGAGAATCTATACTGTTTTCAATTATACATGAAGTGAGCTACAAGCTTTTAGTTAGATTAAAAGCTTCTGCTTTAAGACTATGCCCATTCTGACCTACTGTTCCCTTTTTAACCTGAATTTCAAAGTACCTTGAGTCTAAAGAGGACATGCATATTCTCCTATGTGGATTACAGCAAAGTAGGTCTCTGAACAAAAAGGCTTTTCCAGTCCAGATAAATGACCAACCATCATCATTACCAGGAATAATAACGGAGTTAAACATTCGAGTAGACAAATTGACCAGCTAAAGGCTTCAGAGCTTAGAAAAGGTTTAAGTGAAGCCTCGCTCCAGATATGAAGTTCATGGGGATCAATGAAATGTAAGAGACTGTGCAATTATATCTCCTGACAGTGAATTATATGGACACACTGTATGTGTTTAATACCAGCTTATCACCTTATATGGAGAAGTTCTCAAAATGGGAGTAATATGAAGGCTGATCATCACACAGAAATAAAGCAGGATTTTTTTTAACAAAGAACTTCAAACTCTAACAGAAATATAGAGAAGATCTGAAAGACTGTGCTATCTGAAAGATTGTGCTAGATTGTGCTAGACTATTCTTTGGAAAGACAGGCCCCTAGCCTCCATAGGCTTACATAAATTGCAAGAGATGAGGTTTCAAGTGGTTTCAAGCAAAAATCAAACAAAAAATGTATCTTAGGAATAGTTTGGAATTTACAAAATATCGCTGTGTTTGTGCTCAGTACCACAAATCTACACAAAATTACATGTGTCAGATCAGTTTTCCTGATGGAGGACTTGGAATGTTAATTACATGAACATGACATGCATGTAGGAGAACATGAAATCTATCTTGGAACCACTCTTTAACGTAGCCGGCAGTTTCAAACAGTATGGCACCCTAATAACCCTCTGCTCTGTGCTTATTCCTACAGCAGCTGCTGAGCACTGGGAAATGTTGCCTCTGTCAGCATCTGTGGCATGAAACTGCCCAGACTGATCTGAAAGGAGGTGGCCCTGGGGCACTTGAGAGGCCACTGGACCAGTGCCTGTTACTGGAGAGAGGAGAGAGCAATACCTCACCTGAGGGTGTCCATGGCCTCTCAATAGAACAGCAGCCTGTAACCTCTGTTCTTCCTCCCACACTGTTTCACTACATTCTTCTGTTTCTTAAGTGGTCTAAGAGAAAAATGTTCTTCTTATCACATGTGAAACGTGATGTCACTTACTGCAACAGGCTACGCTGCTGCTGCAAAAAAAGCACAGGGTCTGCTTCTCCACTGTGGGCAAGGATGATGCTGTGCCATTCAACGTGACTCTTTCAGACCTGTTTTCATCCTAGAAACCAACAATACTCCACCAGCATCAGTTATGAGGATTCAAGGGGAGTAAACTATAGAAAAGTGTTCTGGCATGGCAATGAGATTTGGAATCTTGGCTTCTCAGTAGTTAAACATTAAATCTAATTAAAAAAAAAAAAATAAAAATAGAGAAGAAAGAAATGGCACAAGAGGAGGTGTCAGCTCAGTCTGTGTTGGCTGGAGTTCAGTCTCACCTGTGCTGCATGATTATGAGACAAAAGGCTTGTAGGTTGACTCCTAAACATGCAAGCTCAGAAAACAGTCCCAAGGCTGAAATGTGTTAGCAAACCGCCTAGTTTCACTGGCTTTCTTTGAAACAGAGCTTTCAGCCAGTGTGGCTAGTTATGGTGAATCAAACACATCACAATTCTAGTGGTTTCAACATGTTTGAAAGCATGTTTTGCTGCAGAGCTCAGCACCCCTGTGCTGACTTGTGTCTGCTCAGCTGTCACTGCTGCCCAGCCAGCTCCACAGACATGACAGAAAACATCTGTGCCCAATGAATTCACCTGGTCAGCCATACTGCAACACCTTCCACTGAGCTCAGGACATCACCCCCACTCAGGTCTGCAGAGAAAAAGCTTATTCATGATTTCCCAAGCTTCTTTGGAAAATAATGGAAGAAGAGCTGGAAGAGTTTCCCTCCTTTCAGACTTTTTAGTTGCAATCTACACACAGAAGAAGCTATTGAGTTGTTGAAAGCACAGTGGTAGGAATTTAGGTCATATTTCTTTAGTTATCAGGTGCATAAAAATGAATACAAAAATTGTACATAAGAAATAGATTGCTTTTACAGAACTTATCTATTCAGGGTTATATTTCCTGCCTTTCTACCCTGTTTTATCCAGCCTTTAAAATGCATTTAGTAATTCAGCTGTACTTATTTTCAATTTGAAGCAATTACTGTAATACAACAGCATGAATATATGCATTTCCAGAATTGCAGATACTCTTTTCAGTTGAAGGGAAACAGAAGAGAGATGGGCAAAAAGCAAGTAGGCTTTTCAAATAATTTTTGCAATGGATTTCAGAGAGGGAAAAATAGGACAGAGAGGGTTTGATCTTCAGCCTCTCTATTAGTGAGCTATGGATACATCTGAGTTCTCCCTTGAAGGCTGTGCCCACATTGGCCATGAAGAGGAAATAGACCATATCTGCAGAGAGTGCAACAGAACCTGGTGTCTGGTAGCAGTATGAGGGCATCTCTTTGTTGCCTGCATTTCAGTCATGTAAACCTCTACTTCCCCATCATCAGCTTTCTGCTCAAAGATGTGCAGCTGTAGTATACAATATTCAAAAAGGACTACACCAAAAACAACAGCAAGCAAACAAACAAACAAAAAACAAAACAAAAATATACTTGGAGAAAATATTTTTTACGTGTATATGAAACAGCCAGAAACTCATGTGTGGTATTTGAATGCAGAATTCAGGATATGAAGTTCTACCCCCTGTGACTCATGCAATTTGCCCTGCAAGGAGCTACAGAGTAGCACACCTCATACTTCTCAAGTTTCACAGTTTTTTGAACAGTTCTGGCTCAGTTCAGCTGAGTGCAAGACAAATGCAAAAGGCTGAGCAACACTGCTGGATACAAAGCAGCTGCACAAATGAGCCCAGCCAAGAGTGTGGTGATTTGATTTTGTGAAAGAAGAAACATTTTCCCATGACTCTGTTTAATTCACTTATACAGAGCCAGAATTTTCCCTGCATGTTCCAAATTACTTCAAAGATGACTGTCAGAAAGTCTTGATAGAAATAAATTGTTTATGTTGTAAGCCCTGGTATTTCTGCTAGATAACTCTCATATGGAAGTCTCTGACAACAATGAAGTTATTTATCTAAAGTAATTTATAGGAATTCCAACTCTTTTCACTGAAATTTGATTTTTAACCCATCAGGGATGGATGTACATTACCCACACCTGTAAATAGACACTTCCTTTTATTTTCAGGCAGGTGAGGGGGGAGGAACATTTGAATTAACCCCAAAGCAGAGTAACAATGACATTCATAGGAAAAAAATACTTTTCATTTCTGGAAGGTTTAGCTGCCTAATTTTCTCTGTGTCCTCAGAGGATCGAAATATAAAGTTACTTAGAGCAACCACCAGCAAGTAGATTTCTTCTCCTGCTCCTTTCCAGGTACATGCTGTAATAGCTACCCATTCATCTACTTCATTATTTCAGAGACAGGATGCTCTCCCTGAGAAAGCAGGAAAACTGGGCTCAGATCCCTGTAGAAAGTAGTAATTACATTCTTTCCTACAGCCTCTTTCTTGTTTTATTGTCTGGGAAGAACCCTGGGCAGTTTGGTGCTTAGCTTCTTCCTCTGTGAGTCAGTCGGATCTTTGGCAATCAGGCAACACTGGGCAAGTGTAACATTACCAAAAAACATGAAGCTGTTTTTGGTGGGTTTTAAAAGCCAACTCGACAGAGAGCAGGTCCATGATGCAAGTGCTAGACACAGCTTGAGAGTTAATGTCATTGTTAAATACCTACCTCATGTGGGGTTAGTCCTGGTTTCTTCCTGTCCCCAGTGTGGTTTTGTGGGAAAGAAAAGGTGAGGTGTTAAAAAAAAAGCCTACAGCATTTTTAAAAGAGAAAGCAAAAATATAATTACTTTAAAATTCTTCTACAACAGAAAGAATGAACAAAAAAAAAATTTCCAGAAATAATGGGATCAGTTTGCACTTTGGAGATTAACCCCATAAGGAGCCAGAATTAAACATGGGCAGTTTCACCAGTTGCCCTATCAAGTTCTGTGCTTTTGCTTTCTGATATTTAAGTACAACTTACTTTTTTTCCCTTAAAGTATTTTTGCTTTACTTAATATAAGGTATTTATACATTATTAGTTCTTTTCCTTCACTTCAGTAACAGAAAAGTACTTCTCTGGATTTTGTTAGAGGTGTACAAAATCACATTTGTTTAGACAGCTGTGCTCATCTTTGCAGCTACCCTTGATCACTCTGCCTCAAGCTATGTGACATCTACCAGAGAATTAAACAGAAAGCAGCATAATAAAGCAACAGGCTCTTGAAATCAGTAGGCGGACTACACTCTTCTCTGTTTTCTTTATTTCTAGTATTGTGGATGATCTGTAATGACAATAAGGCAAAAAAAGTTTATTCTGCTTAGAAAAGATTGGGGTTGTCTTGTGTTTAGGGTGTCACTGAACATAGTGAGACAATTCCTGCTCTCACTCAAATACATTTCAGTCTATACAAGTTTAAAAGCATGGGGGAAACCCATCCACCAAGTTTGCCACATGAAACTATCATGGAATTTCAAGGTTTCAATCTAGAATGGACCCTTAAGCCCATAGGCCACCTGCTGCTCTACCAGTATTTCTCCCATCAATCTCTTGGCAGCTCTCTGCTAAGCATGTGGAATTTGCATATCATATTTCAAAAAGACATAACCTTTCAGACACATTGCCTGCAAATCCTTGACACATAACCTTGGCATTCAGGGTCACACAGGATAAACAAGGAAGTGCACAACTCTCACATAACCAGAGCTTTTGTCATGACAGTTCCTGCCTTTTTTTCTTGTTATTTTTTGTTTGTTTGCTTTGGGTTTTGGGGGGGAATTTCGGATTGGTTTTGGGTTTAGTTTTTTTGGTGGTGGGAGGTTGGAGTTTTTTAGTTGTTTTGGGGTTTTTTTGAGGGGATTGGGTTTTTTCCGTTAAAAAAGGTTGCTATGTCAGTATATTAATTTTATTAGTACAATTTTTAGCTAGACACATAAATGCAGAAGCAAACCAACATTTGTTTATGCGAGCATAAAGAATCATGCTTTTTCCTCTCAGCCCACATTTACCATGATGCTTTGATTTCTTCTCCGTGTAATGTGATATTAACTACCCATTCTGTTTTTCAGTGTGTATATGTTCACTGGTATGGTATGACAACTCAACCCACCCTGCCTAGAGATCACAGAATCACAGAAGACATGAAGGCTAGTAATGAAAGGGATATAAATAATGCTGTTGTCTTTAGCCTGACAACAAGGAAGTCAAAGATTTTAAGTCCTTCCTCCTATTCTCCACTCTACCAGATACACCAAATTTGTGCTTTCATAGGAGAAGAAAGCCCACACCATAGTAATTCAGTCCTAGATACTTATATTCAATCAACATGTCTTCAATAACTATGTATTCAGATATTTTATTACATACACATAACTAAAAAATAAAGTGTACAGATATTACTAATAATTCTCAACCTTTTGTGCATATCTTGGCAGTCATGCCCATGACTTACTATTTTGCAAAGTCCAGAGTTTTTAGTCACAAAATATACTCCATTCCGTAGGATGTACATTATACTCATACATGCAAGAACTAAAACAGAAAAAAATTTTTTCTCCCAAAAAGCAGTTAGCATTATTTCTTCACTGGAAATAAAACTCTTAAATATTACTTTGGCACATCAGTTATCAAATTTCCTCTTTAGAACTTTCTTTCCACAAGGGCTTTTACTAAACAGTACAGTTCATTAAACCTGAACACCTGTCCAGATTTTATTTGGCATGGATTGAAAAAAATATAAATTTGACTGGATGATGCTGTGTGAAAAATAAAATGTAGAGAGATGCCAAAACATAAATCAAATTATTGGTGAATATATAGAACACCCTGATTTTCCTAAACCTAGTAAATCAACTTTAAAGTTTTAATGTTGTTAGCAGGACTTAGTATTAGTCTTTGCACACAGTTCTGTGGTCACACATTTCTTGATGTAAGTTTGAGAAGAAGTACTGACTTCCTTATGTTGGCCTTAAAAGACTCCAGATATAGCTCCAAAATCCATATACCAGTACAGAAATAACCAGCTTAGTTTTAGAGCTTGGAGAAGGCATTAGCTTTTATCAAACTTCCTGATACTTCACATATTTGTAAAGTGCTTTTCATATCTAAACAACAGCACACCTTCCTGAATTCTGAGCATACAGTCTGTTTAAACTAATTATTATCTACATTTTGTGAACAGATGAAATTGCTGCCAGTAGTGCAAACAAAAATACCATTGTCCAATTTGATCAGCTTCAACTTCAACATAATTGGCTCACCCTCCAAAAAACTAAAACTGAACTGTAATTGCATCATCTGCTACTGTTTTTTGCAGATCCTGAGTCTCCAATCTCTAAAATGTGTTACGTTTTACTTGAGGCACTGTATGCATCTCATTTCATAGAGATGTAGTAAAGAAGATTAGAAGAGATAGGGTGGATAGTGGTTTGTTGTTATTTTTTTCTGCAGAACATCCAGTGCTGCAAGAGGCAGGGTTGCTTAAAACTGATAAGAAAGACAGACATCCTTTTGCATGATCTCCTGAAATGGGAGTTTTCTTCTGTCTGCTCCCAAGATTAGTTGCAAGAAGGGGAAAGATCAGCAATCCTTCTAGTCATTTCAATGAGTCTTGGAGAGAAACACTTGACTGAGGAGTAAGAGGAAATAAAAGGAAAAAATCAGACCTTAGTGATAAGGCGAAATTAGACATGAAAATAAATAGTTCTGCTATAATTATTGTATTCTCTGATGGTGAAATGGAGTTTCTCTCAAATGTGATTGAAAGTCAAGATGGTATAATCAACTCCATTTGTGTTGCAGAATTGTTATTTTTTTGAAATAGGTTAATGCTAAAAGGAAAATATGTAGTCCATATTAAGAACATACTAAGTAAGAATGTTAAGTATCCTATTGCAAAGCAAATTCAAGCATCATACTGCAAAATAAATATCAACTGCAGTCTCCCTTGTAGATGGCAGTCCTCTACTTCTCATATGAAGCATAACTTTGGCAGCTGGAGATCACAATGCAAGGCTGACTACAACCAAGAATGAATGTGAAGATCCAGTGATGGCAAACAAAACATGGAACAACTGTGCTTGTTTCTCTTGTGGCCTCCTAGCCCCTGGTATATTGGTGTCACAGGCAGCTTTAGCCAGTATCACAAAGCTCTGGAAACACTCAGCTTGTGCTGTTTTTTCAGCGCCTGACACCAGTATAGAATATGGTATCCCAGACATATTTCTTTCAAAATTGTATGAATTCAACCAAAAATTTCTTTTATATTTAGCTGAATCCTATTTAAAATTAACAACATTGTGTTTTCAGTTCCTAAACTCTTTGCTTCAGAAGAGATTTAGACCACAATTTTAAGGAGATCTTCCTTTTTCTCTGTGAGTTCTACGTGAGATTATGAAGGAAAAGGTAACTGAGTGCTTTCAGACATGAGGCCCTGGAGAAGGAGGAGGTAGGGAAAAGGAGGAGAGTAAAACCAAAAGAGATTCACCATAGCACTACAGTTCTGAAATTGCACTTCAAAAAGTATGGGTCAGAAATATTGTATTTCTTATGCAGGAGCAAAGATTACATATTTTAAAATATATACTTATTACTGAATGCTATTCTACCTTCCTAAACAAATAAGTCTGTCTAAACTTTTTGATTAATTATAATCCTTGCCATGATGACACTGGAATAAAAATTCATTTCTGGCTGCACTGGCAATGAGTTCCTTTGGGAACTGTCTTCTGGCATAAACTAGACCTTTATTTTCCCCAGTACCACTAAATAGTGGAGGATCCTTGTGAAGTGATAAGCCTTTCACAGCTTTTCAGCAGGCAGCTGGAGTAGAAAACACATACTGAGTCTATTCTTCCTTAGCACAAAGCAGAAATATAGTCTCAGCCCCATGCAATTTTATCTTGCTGCTTTAAAGATCTGATCAGAGGCTGATGCAAATAAGGACTTTGGTTTAGACTTATTGTTGTCATAAAGACAGTGTTCAGCAGCCTGCAGGAATACTGTGTGCCCCTTACAAACACGTGCCCAACACTAACTAGGTGTGTGGGAGGGACAAATGAAGTATGCATCTGGATTTTGTTGTCTGGGATGATAGCAGTGTTTCTGGAATGATCTGCATCTTCACAGGTAGATGCAGCAGTTCTCTACAGATGTGGGGTTTCAGTAGATACCCCTGTTAGTGACACAGATTCTGGTTCTGGGATTACCTATGGAACACTAGTAGTACATAATAGTATTACTATTATATTGCTATTATTACTAAGTAGTGAACATAATGGCTTCCACACGGGTGAACTGCCTGAACTACTGATCTAAGCTGAAGCCTTCACACCAAAAACAAAGAAACCAGCTAAATAGCAGATCTCAGGAGTGAGTAATATATCTTGATCCTATACCTTTGGCCATGTCATGAAGCTTAGACAAAACCTCTAAGTTTTGTTTTGGATTCAGCTCTCAGCATTCTTTCCCTCAAAAGCCACAAAAGTAGAATTAAGAACCATCTGGCTGGACAGTTAATGGAAATTTTCTAGAGTATTGAGATTTTGCTGGCTATCATTAAACCATTGATAGCAGCCATTTCATTCTCCTTTGTAAATGTGGAAGCACTCAAGAAAATTGAATAAAACAGCATGACTGCTACTTTCGGTCAGAAAATTGTGGAGTTGAAAAGATTTAATTTCTTAAATAAAATTATGTCTTTTTGCACACAAAATGCTGAACAATCTGGAATTATTTTGTTTTACCATGTAGAAGGTCTTTTATAGGTTTGTGATGAGTCCATGAAAATCTCTTGTTTTATGATTGAGGTCATCAAATGTCAACATGACTTATTTTTCTGAAAGTATGGTCACAGCTGGAAGGAAGAGAGCTGTTGAAAAGAGAAGGGAGATGAAGAGGCTCATTAACAAAATGCAGATAATGTGACCATATTCTGAACCGTCTTCAATCTATGATAGGAAATCCTGTTGACCAAGTATTGTTTTATCTTTTCTTTTACCTACAGGCAAGGTTTGTGTTGTGCACAATGAAAGGATTGAGAGCACAAACATAGAATCAGAAAACACCCATACCCAGGAAGCCTAACTCTTTTTTAATGAAATTTGGAGAGGGTGGAGGGGGACATGAATAGTGAGGGGATGTTCATAATCATAAAGTTCAAGAACTTTCCCTGCTACTCAGAACATAGCCTCAAGAAGCACCTAAAAATAACTTTTGGCTTCACAAATCCACAGTCCTGCAGCACACATTAATTTCTGCCAACAGACTGAAATTCCATGAGCAGTTTAACATGAGCAAATTTATTATTGAGAGCACAAGGTTGTCTTCCAATAGCTTCCTGTAAACCACTTACAACAGTCTTCTGGACTAGAAAACTAAGCCTGGTGGGAGATTCAAGTACTTCTTTAAACATAGCATTAACAGCATATCCATTTGGGGAAGGGAAAACTTAAATTAGATTGCTATAAATACTGTCAATCCCAGTGTCATAAGAGGAAGTTCAATTATCTTAGACTGGTCCCAAATTCATGTTCTGAAAATGAAATGATGAAACACCATGTTGTGTTGGTTTTTTTTAATTAGCCATTCTGTCAGTTGCTCTGAGGGAAAGCTCAGCAGCATAAGAAAGCAGGAGTCTTCTGTTAAAATGCAGCAGCTGTTTGTAAGGGCTTGTTGTAATCACCATGAAACTTGAACTGTATTGGAGGCAAGACTGTGAAACAAAATAGCCTGTAATGAGCAGCTGTGCCTGAGGAGTTCAGCTTCAGTGTCTTTAAACTGCCTGCTCCTCACAGAGAGCTTTTTCCAAGCTCAAGAGCAGATTCTCTTGATACAACGGTCAGAGGATTTTTTAAAACTTTCTGGGTCAGAGACCTCATTTATCTCTTGATTTCTTGCTAACCCACCAGACTTTCAAGCACTGATAGCATCCCTCTCACTGGTAAGGGACTGAAACAGCCAACTCAGTGACTAGCAGGGAGACAACACTTGATCTATTTTTAAAAATCTAGTATTGCTTACAATGAAAGTTAAACCACCTTGTATTCCATTCTCTCTGCTACAGAAAACAAAGTCAAGAAATTCCCCAAATGTTGCTTTTCCTCAATTAGTTGAAAACAGGCAACTATTAACATGGCAAAAGGATTGCCAGATTCTGAGTTGTTTTTTTTTTATTTTTCTGGTTCCTGTCACAAAAGATTCACACAGAATCACAGCACACATTACTTTTCAGAAGTTTTCAGATATGTGATTAACAATTTTACTCACAGACCATAATATTGGCTTTGTAGTACTGGCAAGAAATTAGTTTTTATAAAGGAGTGTTGAAAATCTAAACTGGTGAAATGAGAAAAGGAGGTCAGAACTCCTTAATAAGACATCTTCAGAGATATGATGTACCCAGCTCTCAGGAAGAGCCACCCAAGAGCAGCTGTTGCATTCTGAGCAGTAGCTAGAATATCTGACACAACTTCTCTCTTCTGTAACTACTGGCACATCTAGAGCAAGTGCAGCTGCATAACCTATTTTAAAAAAAAAAAATCCAGAAAAATAAAGCCATCTCTAGCCCAAACAACAAATTTTTGCACAGCAAAAACAATATCATGTGAGCATAAAAGGGCTGCACAAATTTTATGTAAAAATCCCTAAAAATGTGGGTTTACAAGTCTGTAAAAGTGAGTTTGGCTGTGTTTGGGTAGGGCAAATTGGCAATTTGGTGTGTTCAAGAGGATAACATTTAAAGGAATATGAACAAACTGCTGTAGGCCTGCACAGCCTCCATGACTCTAGCACTAATCCTTTACACTTTTCCAGCTTGTAACTAAAACTGCAGCTCGTGATTACAGAAACATTTTGAGGTTGCAGAGCTCTCTTCCTGCATCTCTCATAAGCTCCCCAGCCTTTTTGTCCCTCCATCCAGAAGGAGAGCAACCAACTAGACCTGCAGAACTCCTCAGAGAAGAGGTTGGCCTGCTGTCTGCACCCATGCTGGCAGTCTTGCACCTGTCATTTGTCACAAGACATGACAGGACAAGGCAGGGTCACCAACATGAGAGCTGCATCTGCTCTTGGGTGGATTTATGGGAAGATGTCACTTAGACAGGTCTGTCAGAATCCAGACTTGTTTCACCATAGAATCCAAAGCTAAAAAAATCACAATCAAATAATATAGGTAGCACATTTGTAAAGGAAAAGAGGGATTTATTTATTTTTTTTTACTTGTTCAAGTCAAATCTGAGTTCATCCCTACAAACTCAGAGGAGTGAGTGTAGTATGCTTCTAAACTCTGAGCTTTCTACTTTCTTGGTCATTTTGGTACTACACGAGGTTGAAAAGAGAGGGGAGGAGAGAGGAAATGGAAAGATGGGAGTTCACCCTTGGGAACTGTCAAGATCCTTTGAGTATAATTTAAGAGGTGTTTTCTCCATTTACAAGATGTCTCACCCCAACAATTCACAGCATTTCACACTCAGTTCTCACAATATTGCACTTTTCTGCCAATGTGGGTGTCTCAAACTCACATGTACCATACTGAGTTAATATGATATACAGCACTAGGGCCAAGGGAAAGTGTTGCCTCTTTCACATACACCCATAAAGCCTCCACCCCCATCACTGCAGCTGCTCTGTTTCATCCCTTTCTGTTGTTTGGTTTGCTAGAAGAAGTAGTGCCAGAAGGAGGTATGAAAGGGAAGGTTTCAGAGGAAGATTCTGTGGCTGCCACATTCATTTTTGGAACTAGAGAACAGACTCGAGAGGAATGGGGACAGGGAATCACAGATCTCCACTGGTGGCATGTTACACTGGGATCAAGGCAGTCAGCAAAGACAAGGTTAAGAGTTTTCCATTTCTAATACTTTCTGCAGTTGTAATGTTCTGTTACCAATGTGATTTCATAACGCATGTTTATTCTGCTTACTTCTAACTGAATATTTGAAAGAATTCAACTTTGATAGTCTGGCTGATACATTGCTATTTGCAGTATATTTTCCTGGTCCATAATCCAAAGTACAGTTAGTGGAAAGATGATTATAAAAGAGAACCCATGAAATTATGAGCCTATAAATTTAAAAATTAACTGAGACAAAGGGGTTTTTTAAATGCTTTAGTATGCCAGGGCCCTGTGAGGAGGGGGCACTGCAATCTTCTACTGCTTCTTAATTGCCTGTGTCTCTGGTTGGCTCTGCCACAGCGCATGCTGGGGTGAAGTTCCCTGTGTTAACAATTTTGTTGTGAGAAAGAGCTGTGTGACTCCTGGAGCACCACTCACCCCTTGGCTCAGGAGATCCATTAAAGCTCAGGGTGTTTCTCCTTGGTCACTGCTTGAGCCATCCTGCAGATACACATTTCCCTCTGCCTGCCTTTGTCAGTGACTGGTCAGTGACAAAGATTGTCTTAAAAATGAAACAACTTTTGAACCAGAGGTGCATCAAATATTAGTATCACAAACTTATCTGGAGGACGTATGAGTCTACCCCTTCTGCAATTGTTTTTCTGCTTTATTTCAGGGATGCCCACCCCAGAGCGTCTTGAGCAGCTGCTCTCCTCCCTTCCTTGCCTATTTTCTTTCACAAGGCTAAGACAGTGTACCAGGGGCATAAATCAGGAAAGCCTGATGGATTCCTTCAGAATTTGTTCATGTTTGACTGGGGGTGGCAGGTGGGGAAATCCATGAAGAGCATATATATCTTCTCACTCACCCTGTAAAACTGCATGCCAATCATCCCGTGAAGTCTGCGTGGGATCCCAGGGGTGCTAAAAAAGTAGAAACCAGGACATATTGGAGGATAATTAACAAATTATATCTGCTTCAGGGAAGAGGTACTCCTTACATATTTGTTTAGCTCTGCTGCACTGCAGCCCTTAGGCATCAAATTATTGGAATTTCTGTTCCGTTTTCAGAACATGTCAGAAATCTCTGGAAACACTCTCTGAGAAATGCTTGCAATTGTTTGAGTGAATTAAGTTCCAGTTTGGGGACTTTCATTTCTTCAGCTTCTGAGGTTTGTCTAGGAAGGAGGGTTAGGCTAATCTGGAGCACTTTCCAAGTGCTGTTGATTTAGATCAGACATTTGCTGCTTTGCTGTTCACTTCCATATAGCAAAAGAAAAAAATCAAATGTTTTGAAAAAAAATTATTTTTTTCAAAAATCAAATGAAAAAATCAGATTCTTTGCCCTTTAGTTGTGATATGAAGAAATAATTTTTTTGCTGAATAGGAGGAATAGAAAACCCTCATTTCTCTTCTTTCACCCAACAGCTATATTAAGATACTGGGAATTATTTATTTAAACAATCTCCAAAAATACATAATATCACATCACCAATTGGTGGGAGTTTCTTAAGAAAGTTGCCATGTATCATTTTAGCATGTGAACTATGTAGCAAAAAACTTTCCATAGGAAACATTTTGGTTTTTTGCTTATTAAAAACGTGGCACTGTATTTTATAATACACACATTTTCTGCAAGTTACTGGTATGTAAATGCAGCTACTCTGAGCTATCTCATCTTTCAAATTAAACCTTCTGTTTTACTCTAATTTCCATCAGGAACAGAAATTCTTGCCATGCAATGCTAAATTTTCAAACAATGCAGCTCTTTATGTATAAACAGTGAGTTGTCTACATGCCACTCACACTTGCATTCCAGAAAAAAACCAGTGGTTAGGATTATACTAGTTTAATAGTGCACATGTTGCAATCTGATTCTGTCATATATTTTGAATTTTTCACCTTTTGGGCAAGATTCTGTTTTAAAAATCTTATGTATATAGACAGGAATCCAGCTGTCAGCAGCACTGGAGTCTGAGGTCTGTCACTACTGCACTTTATCCACTGCTATTAAAAGCTGTCCTTAGTTTGATAGTTTCTGTATCCCTTCCCATACCATCATATCCATTTTCCTTTAATGAAACCATCTCATCTACTTCCATACTCTGCCCCAACTGACCTGCCTTCTCAGCAAATTGCTCTAAAAACCCCACCACACTACTGCAAAAATGAACTGAATCTACCTTTCCTCCAATTTTTCATCAGCTCTTCCAAATGCTGTATTAACCATGACTGCCTTCTAGTTATTGTTCTTTGATAAGCAAGAGTTACTCTGCAGGTGTTTTTAAAGCATCACAGTGATTACAGAGCAAGAGTCTTTGGCATTGCTCCTAGCACAAACCATCGTAGTTAAAAAATTAGCTTCTCGAATGTGTTTCCAAGTAGTCATGGGGATTTTTTGGGGCTGAACATTTCAACCTCATAGAAATTCTGAAATACAAGATAAGATTCATAAAACTAATCCCCCAAAAGGCCAAGACAGCAACTAGAAAATTATCATGATTTTTAATATTGCTGAGCACATTTGTTAGTCTGCTCAAACTCATTCTGAGAATCTTTATTGCAATCTAAGGCTAATTGAGTGGCTACAGAACTAAATCAAATATTATC
Source organism: Cyanistes caeruleus (assembly GCF_971803275.1). Lineage (NCBI taxonomy): Eukaryota > Metazoa > Chordata > Aves > Passeriformes > Paridae > Cyanistes > Cyanistes caeruleus. The sequence continues at coordinate 26,753,102 of NC_141732.1, read as the reverse complement.
TCTCTACTGCATCAAAGCATTACCTTTCCTCACTTTAATTAGTCCCAAAACTTTCATTTTTTCATTTTTCATTTTTTTCATTTCAAAGGCAAGACAAATAACATCTAGAATTAAAACTACTGTTAAAGTTTGTTCAACATGCAGATAAAGCAAAGTTGAATATAGCATGAGAAGTCTGAAGAAAACAAGCATTTAAAAATTACTTTTTCCTCCCTCAACCTATGCTTTTAAAAAAAGAGACTGATAAGAGCCAGGGATTTTCTTATTGTTGTTTTGATGTTGTTGTTTGTGTATTTCAGTTTGGTTTTGGTTTTGTTTTTTCTTCAAGTGCTGAATGTAGAATGTGGTTGCAGAGAGCAAATTACTGGGGAATTTTTCCATAACTTTCTACAGATTTCATGGATTATGTAGAGTCTCAGGACCACTGAGAGCCTGTTTTTCTGGTCAGACATAGAATACCTGTGGAAATACACACCAAAAGGAGTCAGACACCTGTAAGCTTGTAGGGAAAGGATTTCTACATGCAAATAAGATAGACATATATATTTTTCTTTGAACATATGTCCCTTAACTTTGAAATCTGCCACAATCAATCTCCTTCCCCAGCAGAAAAAAAAAAAAATACCATAAACAAAACAGAAAAAAAAATAATATAGGAAAAAGTGGAAAAAAAATTAAACAACTCAGACGCACTTTTTTCCATACTTACATATATAGTTTCTGCTTGTTTTTTGGCATACTTGCTACTCTTTTCCTTTGTGATTATAATTTACTATTTCTATTTATATCAGAAACTACTATTTCCTTTTAAGAACCAAATCTCCTAGGAGACAGGTAAAAGCAAGCCCCATGCTGAGTTTCATCAATTTAACAGGAAACAAGCCCAAGGCTTAGGTCCTTACCATACACCTCTATATAAACAGTTTCCTCATCTGCACTGTCTGGTACAGATTCACTCTTCGCAGAGATTGGTGCTGATCTTTTCCCAGTTCAGTTTCTAGTCTGTGCTGAAAAATTGCTTAGAATTGCTTATAGGCCTCCCAGACATTAAGATGTTAAAACTGAGGTGACTTGATATCCAAACATTTGTCTTTTCCCATGCTAGACTGCATACATGCAGAGTTAGGCTTAGATGTTCTTACAAATGGGAGTGCTTGAGATTGCTTAAAAAATCATCAGTAAGGGTATGAGCAAAAGTCAGATGTTATATTTAAGTGGCAAAGCATGACAAGATCATTGGGAAGATTCACTGTACTACTTACGGGACAGCTAAGGCACAAGGGAAAGTAACAACAAAACCAACAATATCCAGGCAATCAAACAGAAATGAAATGAGAAATATCTAAGGGGAAGGCAGGGGGAGGTGTTTAGGGGGGAGTGTGTGGGTGTGTGTGTTTAGGGGTGGGTCAGTGGGTGTGGGTGTGTCAAAAAACAGGTCAAGTAAGGATAAAGAGGCTTAAAAGCTTAATAACTTTCAAACTTAACAGTACTTTAACTTAACTTATATCTTAAGCCTAGCAATTTGACGTAGGAAAAATGCTTAACTGATACACAGCTTATAACTTGAACTTAATTTATAGCTTAACCTTAACAACCTAACAGAGGAATAACACTTAACAGCATTTAACCTAAGTTATACTTCAATGTTGAACTTAGCAACTTTACAGGAGGACATTTAGCAACACTTACTTTAGTTTATAACTTATGTTTAACAATTTAGAAAAAGAACAACACTTTGCGGCTTTTAAGTAAGTTTATAACTATAACTTAACTTTAATTACAGATCTAACTTCAATATCCAAGGTACTTATGCATCTAAGAAAGCAGTATTTCTCTCAAATTTGCTGTAGCATATGCACAAGGGCATGTGTGCAGACAGAAATAGGCAGTGCAAGCAAGGTAACCTGCAAAAAATTCCTCTCAGAGGTCTGTGAAATTCTCGCTTTGGATGCTTTTCCATCTCCCAACAGAGGGATCCAGGCTGAAGGAGTGAGGCCCAGGACATGTCGAGTTTCAGGGATCCTCCAGATGCAGCAAACCTGAGGGTTTGCTGGCTCTGAGAGGTGTCCCACCCCGAGGGAGATGGCTGGCTGAGGCTCACTGTGATCCAGGAGCTCAAAGGGCTCCATTCTGGGCCACTGTTTATAGGGCCACAAGAGAGTGGGCTTTAGTCACATTTCATGGCAACAATAGCTTCGATTGGCACTTCCTTTGAAAGTGTAAGAACAGGAATGTAATACCATTCAGGCCAGAGGAATATTTTCCAAGGCTCATTATAAGGAAATAGGAGCTTGTTAGCAATTCCTGGGAATAGACAGTGTTTTTGATAAGCTTGGAAAAAAAGAGCTGAGCCCAGGTGCTGTTTTCAAGGCCAAGGCCTAAAAAGAGTTTCTCAGATCACATTGCTTGGAAAGTGAGGGGACAATGAACCACCACAGAGATATAAATGCCAGCATAGATGAACTTAGTACTGCAGGATATTTCCTGCTCACTGCCTTCAGGCATATGAAAATTAACAGGTCTTTCCTGGGCCTGAACCTCTGCTGTGCTTGAAGACTACTTAGATTATGAGCACAGCTTTCCACTCCCATCTGAAAGGTGTCTTTAGTATTGCATGGTACATTTTTTGCAGCTTGTATAAAATGTGTAAAAGTAGCTCAAATACAAGGTATTTTTCACACTGAGATTCAATCATCATTGTAAAGACTAAACAGGTTATGTTAGGTTTATGGGTCACACGAAATCATCCTGCATCATCCTTCTAGATTAAGGGTTCCAAAGAGCTTTGTAATCCTATATAATTCAGAGAACATTTTAAAATAAAAATAAAGAACAAAAGCAATGCATTTTTTAAAAACAAATTCATAGTAGTGAACTAGAAGCCATCCGCTTTATAACTGCATGAAACCAAAATTTCACCTTTTCTAAACGCGCTTCCCATTTGCAGAAGAGTCAATACATTTTCTCTTTCAAAGTGGGATAAAATTAGTATGTGAGCATCAGGTTGGAGTGAAATGATCTACATGAGATTCTGGTGGCATTGAATCCATGGATAACAAAGGTATTTACACTACAATGCTCAGAACGCAGTGCCTTTAGCTCTTGAAGTCCCAGTGCTGGACCCGAAGAAGTTGCAGCCATGAAGTTCACTGTCCTGATGTGGTGTAAGCCATTGTGGGTAGATCACATTCCCACAAAAATGTCAGTTTTGCATAAGCAGGCTTTGGGTTAGTTTTATCCTGGCTAATAAATGAAAGACAAAGTTTAGCCTGTTCTATTTTCTTTGCCACATCATTTGACAGGTTCTACAGAATTGTGGTCCCATGCCATGCCCAATTCAGATTTTCGTTCATGAGTAACTTGAGTTGGTACCATGCCCATCCTGTTTTCTGATTGTGGAAGCAGTAGTCGAAAATGGAAGAGAGGTTTATAAGACAACAAACCTTACAAGTAAATTAAGTTCCATGTGTAGCACATGCAAAGTTATTGGGAGATAAACAACTCCACCATCTTCATTAAATGGCTCTCCAATGGTTTTTCATTTTGTAACTGTACCAGTTCTTTTTTCTTGAGCCTTCTCTGTTGCTGCTGAAGATGAATAGATGACACGGACACAGCTCCAGGTGTGGTGAAAGGAAGAGTTTATTTCTTCTCCCAGGATTTAGAGGTTTCTGACCACGGCCAGGGATTGGATGGTCAGGATAACACTTTCCCAACCGCACTGGCCGTGAGAGATGTCCATCACAAGACGTGTATCAGAAAGAATGGACACATCTCTATGTTTAGAGTTACAGTCCTGGGAAAGTCTTTAGAAAACCATGTGAGCAAGCTCAGAAGCTGAGTTTTCAAGGCAATGTTTCTCCTTTAACATTAGTTAACACAAGACTGTTATTTATACTGAGGGAAACTAACCATATCTTCATGGCCTGGCACTGTTAAAATCAATGTCTCAAATGCTATTCCCCTCTGCCACAAGTGTTTAGATGCCTGCATTCAAGGTCATCTCTGCCATGGTGAAATGGAATTAAATGGAACTATGGGAAAACAGTGTTTTCCCAGAGAGAAGTTGTGAGCTGTGCAATGACTTGCTGACCACCTCTTCCTTCCTGGCTTGGTAGCTGCATGACAGCCCAGCAGTCCCTGGCCACTTTGACCCGCTGACTTGGCTTCCTGGTTGTGCCTGGACCATCCTCTTCAGTGGTGCAGCTGTGGTGGCCACAGATCCCTTGGCCATCCCTCTGCCATTCTCTTTTTTGGGATGTGATGGGTCTATACATGGGCTGATGAAGGCATAGTCCTGCCAACATTCTTAACACCTTCAACACTTGCTCCTGGCTCTTAAAAGAGTGTTAGGTCCCTGATGATATCCTAGACTTTTCAATCTTTACTTTTGCACCAGAGTTAAGCAGTGGTGCTCATTCTATTTCATCTATTTTCAGCTTTGAGATTGTGTGCTTCGGTTGCTCTTTTTAATCTCTGTTCCAGAAGCCTCAGGGGAGATTATCTCTTTTTATTAGAAGTTTGCAGTAAATTAGCATTTCACACTACTTACAACAGTAGTTGTAGATTATGTAAAGTTATTATTTTCTAGTTAGGGAGATAACAAAATATTTTTGCATGAAAACTTTTTCCTCTAATTGGAAACTGACAGTCACCTGGAGACAAGAATAATTACATGGTTTCCAGTTAATTCTTTTCATAGAGAACACTAAATTTCTGGATTTTTCCTTCAGCATACAGATAATTCATAACAGTTTTTAACCCCTCTGATGATAATTTACCTTTGGATGTTATGACACTCAACATACTGTAAATGCAGGTATCATGAAGGCAAATACTAACTCAAGTACATGAAATGTCTCTGTTTTTCCAGTGTCGTAGCCTGAAAATGAGCACCATTCAAATCCCACGGCATAATTCACCTCTAAGTAGGTCTCTTTGCTTATAAGTGTTCATTTAGTGCTTCTAGCAGTTTTCTCACAATGCTTAAACATTTTTTGCTGTTTTCTAATGTCTCATTATCATCTCTTACAGGTTTACTCTTCTTTCCATGGCAACCAAGTCACCAGTACCACTGATCTTCTCTCAGAATAGTCAGTAGTCTCAAGATTAATCAGTGCTTGAAAAGCAAGCTAATCACTGCAGATAGTGATATTAACCAGCTTTTCCAAAGTATCCACTGCAGAATTGATTGCACCTCTATGACTTCTATTCTGTTTTTTTATCACAGCAAACATCTCAACTGTGGAACAGTTCTCTCTAGTTTCCTATCTCTCCATTCAGGAAGGCAGGAAGCTAGACAGGTGATGCAGAACTCTCCAGATCAAAAGACATTTTTCCTTTTTCTTTTCTTTTTCTTGTACCACACTATTATTTTTATCCACATAGGAGTTGAATTTCCTTTAAAGCTCAACATAGGGCACAGGTTAGAAAACAGCAGCACTGAAATTTAGGACCCAGCAGTTAAGTGCTGAAATTGTGGTGTTCATCTCCATGGCTCAACAGTTATACAGGAATTGTAGGAAAATTTGAGAAATGTGGTCTTGGCCTTTCTGCATAATAAAATGAACATATCAGAAATATGCCAGCAACCAAAACAAAAATATATTTCTTTTTCCATTCACATCTTCAAAGATGCAAGGGAAGAACAGGAACTAGATGGTCCCACAGACCATGATGCTTATTTAAAAGGTATACTGATGCCTTCTCAACACCTGCTCTTGTAACCTTATAGCTCATCAACTCATTCAGATCTTCACTTTTGCAAGATGGCTCTGCAGCCTGTTAAAGTCTTTAAAACTGTTCTTGTGCTTTCCTGAAGGGCTTTGGCCATCCCTTGGCATTGGACACTTGCCTGAAAGGACTAGTATTGGCCATAAGGTGCAGCCATCTGGAGGTGACAGTTCCTCAAGCTACAGCTGATTGCAAGTTACTTTCCTCTTTGTTCAGCTTTCCTTCTTCCCCATACACTTCCTAACCCTGTTAGGAAGTCTGTAACTGTCTAGCTGAATAATATGCTAACTTAAATTTTTCTTCACCTTAAATTTGCTGTTTCATAGGGCATATGTGATAAAAAATGGTTTTCCATGCCCTGGTTGTGTCATCTGATTTAACTGATTAGTTTAAGGATATACTTCTATTTACATATAATTCTTTCCACTCTTCTTCCACTTTTCACCTTTCCACTCCATTCCACCACTTTTCATCATGAATTTCACAATCTCAGAAAGAAGTTTTCTTGCTATTTAAAGTGCTCACATATAGTCTTAGCAGGTTCTTACAGCCCCTTTTTTTCACGTGTAGACTGAAACTCTTCCTCAGTGAGAGGCTTAGAAGCATTACCTTGAAGACCTACTGAGTCAATATTTCCTTGTTTATGACACCAGCCCACAAACTACCACAAGGTCCTATTACTAGGACCTTGTGGTAACTCTTACCTTGTCTACCAACACAGCAGCTCATGTACTGATCTGATTGAATATCACATTTGTCATGGTTTAGGGCAAGTTTGGGAAGAAACCTCCAAATGGGGTCCCTCCAAAAAGAAAATTCAAGTGGCCCCTCCCCCAGCTGGTTTGGGAAAATATTTCCCTGGAGAAAAGTGGAAACAAACTGTTTACTTAACAAGCAAAGTATTCACAAACATAGAAAAACTAATATTAAACAACAAAACCTCTCACAGTTCTGAAGAGGTGGCAAATCCTGGAATTCCCTTTCATGTGGTGTAGCTTGGCTCACTCAATCTCTTGATTGGTTTTGGTTGGCTCCCAATCTCTTGACTGGGATTCCAGTCCCTCCAGCGCTGGAAAATGCTGTGTCCTGGCCCTGGTGGACCCCAGGTGAGAGCTCCTGGTGTTTGTCTGGGTTTTCAGCCCAGAGCAGGTTTGAACAGTTCCAAGAAAAAGAAAAACCACTGTCCAGGGAACTTCTCTGCCTCAGCTAGCTAAAAACTAACTAAAAGCACAGGAGGGCTCTGTCCCACTGTCTGTCCATGCTGCAGACAGCACAGTGAAGGAGCAGAATGAGGGGGAGTGAGTGCAGTTTCTGAAAACAAACTGAACGCTTCTCTCTCTGCTTTGCTCTCAGAACCAGTCTGAAAGGTGCAGAACTCAATATCCAGCATAAAGAGAGCAGACAATTGGGTATACAGGCATCATAAAGTCACCCCGGGACACCATCTCATTGCTTGTTACCAAAACTTTGTGTTGTTTTGTTCCTGTCTGGAACTTCTGGAACTCCAGATCTGGATTCCTAAAGACTCCATATCTTGACCAATGTGTAGGACAGCACAGCTATAGATTCCTCATGAAACAAGAACAATTCATATTGTTTGTATTACTGTAGAATAAGATTTCTTTAAAGTTTTGTTTAAATCCATAACCAATAGAAAATACTCATGAATATCCATGAAGATCTTCAGGATACTTACCTTTGGGTACATAAAAAGAAGATTAAACTCTGAGAACATATAAACATCTAAGAAAGGGAAATGAACAAAATGACTGTGCTAACAAGTCTTCACCACACAAAAACAAGGAGTAAAAGGATGATGGGGCATAAAGGTATTTTGTTTACTTTTTAAAAAACAGTAAGGCGTTCATTCTCACATAAATACTACAGGAAGTTCTAGAGACAGATCAATGAAGAAAATAGTTGAATATTTGTCTCAATTTTTTTGATTTAGTCAAATCACATATCTGTAAAAACTGGGAAGGCAGAAAATATGAAATTTCAAAATAGCAATGCTATTTCTGGATAGTTCTGGAAGACTCAACAGGCTGGAACCCAAGAAATATTGGAAGAAGAGGAAGAAATTCCTTAAATTAAAATGACTACAGGCCTGAAATTGTTTTCCTTGCTACTCGCAATAAGAACACTTTTCTTCATAACGTGCAGGTAAAGGATGTTGAAAAGTCATGAGAACCTCAGCAGTTAAGCAGCTAAAAAATTTATTCTGTTAGCAATGCTAAATTGCAAATGTGTGCACATGCAAGGCCATGGGTTATTATAAAAGGAGTAGCACAGTAACCACTTTTATACAGAGCAAAAGTAAGTCACAAATTCCAACTAAGCAGAATTACTACGACTGTATGAAAAACAGAGCATTTATTTCTGGGATATTCCCTTATGGGGAAATAGGAGCTATGGAGCACATAAGAAAGAAAAACAAAAGGGCAGGTTTAACAAGAATTTTGGACAAAGCTGATCTAACAGTAAAATAAGAAAGAGCTGCTGATCCTGAAATATCTATGTCTGATAATGCAGCTATTGAGACAGGGTGCAGGTTTAGAAGCAGCTGCACTGCTAAAAAAAGCGCATTTTTCTACCATTTTCCTTCCACTCTCTTTTAAAGAGTACTGCTGTAACAAAACTGAGAAGCACCCAAGTGTCTGTTCTGCAGTCATTTCCTTGGCAGATGCCGCAGAGAAGAGTTCAGGATTCAGTGCTCAGACAGAGAGGCAGAAAAGAGGAAACACTCAATCCTCATCTATCTTGTCCCACAGGTTAAGTCACATGCTCAGGCCTGAGTCACCTGTTCCTCTGCTCTCCTCCATATCCTCTCTCATTCATGCAGACCCCTCCTTCTCAGAAATGTAGCTGTTGCCAACATCTTCTTCAGCATTTCAGTTTTCAGCTGCTACTTCTCACGTTGCAGGCAGACCTATGCATGAAACACTCATGGTTAGCATCTTGCAGCTCCTTCTTTTGCTTCCCTTGTTTACTAGAAACACTGAAGCTGTCCACAGAGTAGTTTGCTTCTCTCTGTACCTTCATGCCAGTTGTGAGCAATGTGAGCCAACAATCTGGGCCCCTCCAATGGCTGCAGTCAAGCAGAGCTCAGGTCTGGGATGAGTAGAAAGGAAAGCATCCACCTGCTTAGAGTAGGGAATATGTGGAAAGGCACATACAGAAAACTCAAAGAAGGTCTGAGAACTGCAGAAATTGCAAGATTCAGGATGGAGAAGAGTCCTGTGCTGCTCCAAGGCTCCAGCATGTCTGAAAGGATAGCCCAAACCACAGCCTACGTCATTCAGGATTGTGTCTCTTCCTCAGGACATACCATGCTACTACTACTAATTTTGAGAAACTGAGATGACTTCTTGCACAAGGTGACTTTCGTACAAATTAACATGCTTCTGTATATCAGTGATATGCAGAATTTTCCCTTCAAATACTAGAAGGTAGAGATTCCTTTATTTATTGTTTTTCTTTATATAATAAAGCATTGGACCATGGGAGTGAAAATAGTTGTTGGGTATATCCCAGGTATATCCCAGCAGTAAAAGAGGAATGTGTTATCCTGCGCTTGGGATTTAAATTTAGATTGCACAGAGCACTACTTAAACTACTTAAGCACTACTACTAAAAAAATTTGTACTACCAGGGTAATAAACTAAATAACTTCTAAAATCTTTCTCATGAAGTTACTATTATCTTTTGATCTGTTTTTTTCAAGAACCTGGTCTTTGGTGTGCTTGACGGGCCATGCAATAAATTGGGAAAAAAAAATAGAATAGGCTTAAGAAGTCTATTGCTGCATAACCAATGTTCTGTTACTGGCTCGATGTCACCAGGGAATTCAAAGAAGTCCTCAACACAAGAAGAAGTCATTAGAGAAAAAGACAACAGTCATTATATTTTGCATTCTAAGTTACATGACCAAATTTCCAGAGGACCAATCTTTTCTTTTTTAAAATGTAACATCCTGAAGGAAGTAAGTGAATTTGAAACTTTAGCTTTGCATGCTGGAAAGAGATTAAATAGTGTCTGCCCAATTAAGCCCCAGGTAAAGCTAAGAGTAATGCCCCCAGCATTTTTAAAGGAAAGACTTAGAGAGAGATTGTTATCCTAAAAGTCAATGTGTGAGCTCACAGCAGCTTCAGAAAGACCCTCTTGGATACCCAACAAGATTTGTCTTGAAAGACTGGTGCTAAGATATTCCACATACATTTTCCACAGCGGACTAAATGTCACAAGCAATCTTTCAGCATTTTTTTTTCCTAAGGTCATTTCTACTGAGAAAATAACTATTCCACTTCCATGATGAGAACCTCTGTGATAGGAATCTTTTAGCAATCTGCTATTAAAGCTTATCTTTGTACTTAACAGAAGTTCAGAGCATAGCTTCTTCATTTCCTCCTCAAAACTATGTCACATCTACAACTTTTTTTGTAAAGAAAGCCCCCAAATCTTGTTTCTACTGCTTTTAAGGATAATTTTGAGTACACAGCTACTTGTTACTTGAAGGTTCAAGTGACCTTCTGAACCTCAAGCATGAGCTCCACTGCCTGCTGTCTGAGCTCTGTCTCCTACAGCGACTCACCTCAGCAGACTGAGGGGCACAGGCTGGCACTGCACAGCAATACGTGGCAATTTGGACCACAGGCTCCACACACACAATGGCAATGCCTCAAAATATTCAGTTGTTTAAAGAAACTGCTTACCTCTACTCCAGTATTCTCTGCATTCAGATGAGAAACCCAAAGATTTCCAACATGTATTTAGATTACAAAGGATTGTTGTGTTCTTTTAGCAGGTTCAGGGACAACATGGGAGCTTTGAAAAACCTGAGTTATCAAACATCCTCTTTAAAGAATTTTTTTATGTAGACAAGCACTAAGCCTCTCCTATCCTTACAGCACATAATATTTTGATTATCCTATCTACTCTAGTAGATATCAATAGATATCGATATATATAGCTATATAGATAATCAATATTTACTCTAGTAGGGTAAATAACTAGGAAAGAGCAAAAAGTGTTTTATTCTCTATTAGGTCACTGGAATGCATTTTTTAAAAAATCTTCATCCACACATTTATTTATGAGACAAACCATAACCTTCAACTCAGACAACAGATTAAAAAATTAGGTATTTTTATTCTTTTAAATTTGAAATAACAGGGGAACAGAAGGCATTTTTTTCTTAACTACTTTGTCCTCAGACGGTATGACTAAACCAAGTTTCCATCTGTCAGACTTTTGCTGCTTAGGATGCAAATAATAATTCAATATATCAAAAGAGCAGTTTCATAAAGATACTATAGACTCCTAAAAAAGTTCTTTCACCCACTTGAGACAAAAAATTTCCAGAACGTTTGAGAAGTATCTCACTCAGAGACTGAAAACCCAAGAGCTGTGGAGGTTAATCATATTTAACCAGGTCCTTCTAGAATTGAGCACATCCATTAACCACAACTACTAGAAGTTAAGAATTATTTAAGTAGACATAAGGCAGATAAGGTTCTGAACCTCAAATTAGCATAATTTTCCTAAGAAATTAATTTTATTTTCTCCACAGTATCATAGTAGAGGCCTAAATGCAACATAACAGAAGTGTATGAGGTCATTTCCTCATCCAGAAGACTTTAGTGTGAAACAGCTGTACTGAACAATTCTCTATCTCTAGGTGTAAAAACATGCTTTACACTTACAGTGTACAGATACACTTACACTTTATAGATAAAGGGCATTAATTATAATTTTAGCCATTCACTCAAACAGAAGTGTTTTTGTACTTTGGTAGGACTCTAGATATTCATGTTTTGCTGAAAATTGCTGTCACTGACTAATCCTTGCATTTGCCCCTGATTTTCCCTCCTGATGTGGGAAAAGGAGCAAAGTCAAGTCTAGTCTCTGTGATTAGTTAGAGCTTACTCAGCATTGCTTTCACTCATGAGCAGCTGTTTCCTGGCCCTTTCTGCCTCTTCTGATTGCAACCAATTGTGTGAATACATAGGTGCTTGAGTGTCATCCCAGAAATACACTTGCCATTAAGGCCACGGTAAGGGGACATATATGCTTTTATGTATAGGGAGAGATAAATAAGTAGTTCAATTAAGGTGAAAAAAAGATAAATTTGAGTAATTTCTTGGTCCTCTAATTATCAGAGTAGACTAAACAGGTGATACATTTCTGGTGCAATTATAGATATTCAAAGTCTGTAAGTGTTCATGTAGAAGCTGATGAGGACTGGTTTGAATTAACTGAAAAATAACCACTGGTCAGACACCACAAATAAATTCCAAGAGTGTACTGTGTATGCAGAAATGGAAATCAAACTGCACATTTTTTACTCAGAATAAATTTTTAAGCTAACTTTTAGAACACCTTAACCATTACTTTATTGTAATTGAAAAAGAGGTCTTGAGATTGATCCTATTACTTTATGCTCAGAAAATTATAAAGACAACATTGTAGATTACGACAAATTCAGTTCTAAAGAAAAATTGTCTGAAAATCTTCATAATGAAAGTTTCTTTAAAAATTACCTGGAGATTAAAAATGTTTAGTGCAGAAAAATCCCTGCTGTCCTTAATTTGTCATTGAGAGGGGAGAAGAAATAAAGGTAGAGCCAGATATTGACAAATTTTTTTCGAAGACTTTTTCTTGTATTGTTAAAAACTGCTATTTAAATTAGCTGTGCCCTTAATGAGAGGAAGTGTTTTTTAAGGTATGCCTGTATCCTGCCAAGTCATAGCACAGAGGCACGGTGCTCATTCTGCTGTGCCAGTGAAATGCCACAGCATGTGCAGGTAGCACTCTCCTTGACTGAATGAGAAGTGAGAAAGAGCCTGCAGTCTTTGCTACACCATCCTGGATGGTGTTACTGAATGGTTTCTATTGGACAGACATGATCTGATGGACATTTTGCACTGGTTTTGCTCTAATTCCCAAATGAGAACGGCTTCAAGGTGTTTTATGAATAAATCCTGTTCAAAAGGTTATACCTGTGTCATGGGGACATACCCTACTGTTCTTCATGGAACTACTGCTCACTTTTTGTAAAAAACTCAGTTCAAGGAAGTTAAAAATCTTTCATATGCAGACGCTTTCTTTGAAGGAGATAAGGTTCACAGTGGTTTCACTTGTTCACTGATGTTTCACTTGGATTTTGGATACCCTGAATCTCTCATGACTATTTTTCACTTCAAGGACAGTGAATTATTCTACTTGTACTAACTATAAGACATTTGACTTTCATCTTATCCCATTTTTTTCTCTCTTTCTCACCTGAGGGATCCTTATAAATCCTTTCTGTTACAAAACAAATCCATGTTTCTCTCCTTAGGCACTTCAGCTAAGCCTTCCTCTGAAGGGGATATTAAAACCCTCTGCTGGCATCAGTGAGATTCCCAGCCTCCTAATGGAGGTTGTGCTGCCAAGACAGAGCAGAACAGCATTAATTGCAGCAAGCCAGACCTGAGCTACAAAGGAGATGTCATATCTGTGCTTTGTATTGAGCAAGGTACCAAAACCACACTAAAAAAGCACCAAATTTGACAAAGATATGGTTCACTTAATTTCTGTCAAAATAAAAGAGTTCCTTTTGTCTTTAACAGCTGCAAACGTAGCAAACCATGTTATATGTCTATCTAATAGTCCATGTTGTCAGGTGGCACAAGTGAACATTAGACACTTATCACAGTAGAACAAAGTTGTTGGCCTAACAGGATCTGAGCTTTCTGATTCTTTCACTGGTAAGACTCTTTCTTAGGCAAGTATTGTGGAAGAGGCATTTGGTTCCTTATCCTTTTTGGTCTCAAGCACATTATGACTGGGAAAGGGCAGATTTTACAGGGAATGGAACCTCTTTATATGATTAGGAAATTATGCTTGAACTCACCCCATGTCCTTTTGGTGCTGGATGCCTCTGGTGCATTTCCTCTGGTGTTTAATATTTTTTTCTAAGTGTTCAGGTATCATTTTAATTGTTACACTATAACCTCCTAAGAAGATACATGGAGGGACAGATTATCCATAGGTTTTATCTTGTAATTCACCATTTGATTCTGTCCAACTGATGCCAAACTGATTTCTTCCATTTGGTTTTCTTATATATTTTTATATATGTTTGTAGCTCTGTAGCCTATTACTGTATAACCACATAGATTCATTGCTAAAATTTCCCCTACTCTGTTAGACAGGAAGGCAAAACACATTCCTAAAACCTCCAATACTAATCTTGCTTCCTCTGGGAACCAAGATTAAAACAGCTTCTCAAGATGCTTCTTCATAAGCTAAGTTTAGTTTAGTATCTAAAGGGAGAGTTTTAGAGAAGAGTCCAACCAAAGTGGAATTACCTCATCACCTGTGTCCCTAACTGGGAATTCTTGTCAGTTATGCTAATTTACTAAACATATAAAGTTGTGCCTGCTTTATGTTATGGTGTGCATCTTCAGCACAATTTCCTTGTGTATTTCTGCGTGTCGTGCATCATAAAGGATCCTTTATAAAGGTTACTGCATTTTATCGCCTCACTGTGTCTGGCTCTGATTTTAGGACGAGGAAAAGCCATCATAACCATGTTTACAATGAAACTGCTCCAGAAGTTTTGCAGTAAATCTAGCATTATAATGTGAATAGTTAGATACTATTACATTCTTTTCTGGATGTCACTAGTGAAAAGAATTGCAAAAGAATAATTGTCTATAATTTTTCTCAGAGATCAAATAGTAATAATGTTTCATTTTATGCAGAAATTATAAAGTGCAACACATCTATCCCCAGCATATAGTTGTGGTTTGGGTTTCTTTTAGTGTAAGTGTATCATAAAAAAAAGCACATTAAACATTTAATATATATATATTTTCATTATTGTTCTAAAGGAATCATTCAGCTGAATCACTGCTGAGTCAAAGTATAACTGTTAACTCTAAAAATACAGAGGTATTCAAGTAAGTTATATATAGTACAACCACTTACGAATTATAACTATCAAGGTTTTATACAAGACAATACGTGAAAATAGTGAATTTAAATTTACTAGCAAATTATAGAGATTACCACAAAACTGGGTAAAAGGTTTGCTTTAAAATAGAATTCTCCAGGTTTTGTAATGAAGAATTTAGAACTTTGGTAATTCTCCATGCCCCCTTTTTGTTTCAGCAGTCAAACATCTCTGAGCAGGCTTCTGTGCACTGCAGCTGAACAGTTGGGATAATAACACCAAGTCATACACAGCCTCTGCTATAGTTCTGCTATGCATACAGTAGGTTGAGCTCTGCTCACTAATGTCAAACTTCCTCAGTGAAGTGTAAAAATCATTTTAGTGGAAAATTCCTACGTTATGTAACATACCTATCCACTTTGAAAGTTGTTCTTACACACTGTTACTTTTATTAGCTAATTTTTGATTTGAACTGCAATATTACACAAGAACTCCACAGTGGATGGGATCCCACCCCAGTTGCCACTGATAACCATAGGTGCAAAAATAATGTGTGCCCCAAAGAATTTTAAAGATAAGGTTTTTTCACTATTTTCATGGACAAAATTGCCAGATTTCCTCTATCTGCTTATCTGAGAATTTCTTAGCTTGCACAAATGGCACAAAATTAGAACAGTACATAAAAATATAATTCTAAAATATTAGATCAAATGACAAAGGATATAGGGTATGAGACATACAAGGGATAGCTCATAACTATTCATCACCCTGCATGTGGAATGCAGTCTCAGGAAAAATCCCAAAATACAGGATAAAAAACTGTGCAGAGAAAGGTACAGATGCAAAATGTATTCTCTGTTTTTGTATGTGATTTTCATCTCTGAAGCCTTGATTTTTCTGGTTTTTATTTAGGGTAATGCTTATGGTAATATTTATGGTAATTTCAATTCATCAGCAGAAATCAACATTGCACATAAGCCAGTAAATTTGAAGACTTACTTTCACACACAGAAAGACTGTGAGACTTCCATGGTCTCTTCCCAAAAGATGTTAATATTGTCGGAAAACTATAAATGCTTAAACACCCTTAAACATATAAAACACCCTTAAACATAATTAAATAATGGCATAGAAAAGAGTATGTGCCAGCTCTAAACTGTGTATAGTGATAAGTCATACAGACAATAGATTGGTTAAAGAAAACTAAGAATTTTAGAGACATACTTGAAGCTCAGAGACCCTAATCAGATGTCAGGTCATGATTGTTTCTTGGGCCTGTCAGATACTATTTCTCACAAAAGTACTAAGAGAGGAAGGATTCTTGGTCAAAACCTTTCTGTTGAGGTATGAAAGGTATTTAGAAATTAAAGGCTGTCCTTTTTTATTTTTGGAAAAAATATCAATAAGACTATTAACTCATTAGTATTATATATATGATACTCTTATATTATAATATATATATATATATATATATATATATATATTATATATATAATATTATAATATAATAGAGTCTTTGTCATGACTCTCAAAGATTTTTCCATAGGCATTTCATACAATAGATGAAAGCGCCTTTATAAACTCTTCTTTTTCAGCAACTGAAGGCATCCAGAAATTCAGTAAAAGCAAGGGACTGCTATTCCTGCACTTGTATGTGTAGAGCTAAGACTTCTGTATATTGTAGATGGATATCAAGAAGAAAAGCATTATTAAAGGAAATGACCCACAGAACACCTACCCTTCACAGACCACAGTTCCTAGCTATCTGAGTGTAGTTCTTTGGTGACTTTTATGGAATGCCATGTTTGGATGACAGAAGACTGCAAACTTTAAAAAAAAAACAACATAACAACATAACGAAGTACAGCCAAACACACTATTGCTAACATAAATACAATTCTCTGAAAAATCTGATGCCTTAATGCCTGTGTATATACTTGCTATATGCTATGTCCATACAGATGATTTTTCTGTGCATTTCAAAATTGCTATAATTTGTTTTTAGCAACTAGAGGCAGATTAATTTCATACAATTTATTATGCAAAAACATGATGAACCAAGAAAACCAGCAAAGCTGAATTTTGTGTAGTGACTGTAGCAGAGAAATTAAGAGAGTGGTACAACTCTCGAATTTTGCAGATGCAATAATTAATTTAGTTAGCTCTTTGAGCTGCAATCTTAAATTTAAACACATACTTATATGATGAAAGGGTACACTACTTCAGGCTGTCATTTTTGTCAAGGCCTCCCTGAACACCGCATGCCATGTAGCAATTTCATTTACGTTGGTAAGAATCATCAATTTGGAAATACCCCAACAGAGAGTAACTTAGTCCACTAAGACGCTTTTATTGTTGTAAGTGAATGCAATATTTATTAGCATTAGCAGATGTAATACTTACACAAGGAACAACAGTGAGCAACAAGTCGTTAGATTGCATAGATTGAATTCTAAAAATAGAAACGAGCTTGAACTGAAAAATCTGTCATTTAACAACCTAAATATTAGTAATGTCTGATTGCTAGACTTTGGGTTAATTTTCTTTATAAGGGTTGTTTTAGCAAGACTGTGTTATATTTTTTGATTCAAATAATTGACCAGGTTTCACACTGCAGAGATGACCCGAAAAACAGGTAGACATAAAGACAGCAATGTTTGTGTCATAATATTTGAAATATAGTTCAGTCTACATCTATTCCTATGGATGTCATTGAGGTCATGTCCTACTAGAAAGGTCATGTCTGTGTTGTGACATATTTATTGTTATCTTTCAGCCTCCACAAGATTCAGAACTCTTTGCCTAAGGCTTCTGACTGGTGAAATAACTCGGTAGAAGGTTAAATTATGCTACAATTACCAGTGAAAGTTTTGTTCCAGATCTCGTATTTGCAAAGCACTGTGATACAATCATAGATTTAAATTATTTCTAGATATTTTATTGAAGTTTTAAGGTAGTATCAAATTTAGATATGGTAGAAAATATATTTAACTTCTAGCTGAGTTGTTTATCAGTAAGGGTGTTGTCTGGGGATGCCACAGGCCTACATATCATTTTGAGGTTTGCAGGGGACAGATTTCAGTCCCTGGGCACAGTCATATTGCCATAGCCTGGTCATTTAGCCTGCTGCTTTTGCAAAGTTATGGCAGGACTATATAAGAGAAAAAATTGTATCTTAACTATCTACTTAACTTAATAAAAATTGTATCAGTATCTACTGGTATCTTCCTGAAGTGTTTGGGAATTTCTCTACTAGTGTTTATTCAGAGCTAGTTTGGTACCCTTGTTAAAGCAAGGTCATTTAATACAAGGCAGAGAGCAGAATATGTTTTTTCCTTAATTAAATATTTACTACTAACATCTGTGACTACGGTATAACTCCTGTTGTGTCTTTTTTAAAGTCTACCTCACAAACCATATCTTCACTTTGGCTCAGTAAATTGCAGCCAATTTATACTGCAATTGAAATAGTCGTATAACTAAAATCAGATGTTCACTTATTCCTTCAAAGCTGCTTTGCATGGAGAAGATTTAGGTTCAGAGTGCTGAAGAATGAAGAGGATGTTCTTTGCAATGGTAACCAGGTAATTGTTCTTTACTGGCTTTCCTCAAAGAGAAAGAAAGCTCATTCACAGATTAAAATGAAAAATGTGTGTCTTGTTTCCCAGGCATGGAGGAATGTTCATGATCAATATGAAATGAGTTACAAAATATGGGAAGCACACAAGTTTTCAAGGAAATTTTCAAGAGAAAAGGATTTTGCAACATGTATGCTCTGCACTCCAATAGGCATATGAAATGCTTCAGAATGCTACTTTCTTTCTGTTTCAGACAGAAATTGTGAGGTAAAATCTTGGTCTTCTTTATGTTTTTTGTTCTTACAGGTGCTTTAGAAATGTTTGTAACTTTCTACAAGTGGGTTTTTTTTTTTCTATTTATTTTCCCTAGAAATCAATCTTTTAATTTTAAAGTGCAAAATATAAACGAACATTTATAGGGTTTTTTCAAAGTAAAATAGGTCTTGTTTTTTTGTCATTCAGGATGATATTCCCCTAAAAGTTGGTTAATGCAAAGATTCAAAAATAAAGATTGTTTGACTTATTACCCAACCCTGCAAAATAATGACTCTACAGGGAAAAAGGGGTAAAAAGGAAGCCTACAATTTTCAGAATGCAAAAAGTCAGTGATTATTTTGTTCAGTGGCCTGCAAATATTTCAATGGGAAGGCAATGAAGGCTGTGTGTAAGAAGTGAACCTACACCTTTTTTGAGAGTTCAGAGTACTGAGTCTCCAACTCCACCAGACAATCTAGGTAAACAAAATTTTGGTTTTACAGATGATTTTTTTTCATAGAAAATCATAATCTGTTCTTTCTAAAAAAGTAGTGATTTTAGAAGACTGATGGGAGAATTTTAATTCCTAATGTTTAATATAGTTTAAAAAAATTTGTCAAAAGCCATACTTAATGTGTTCAGAATTTTCTCTGCAGGATGTATTCTGCTTTAAATGAAAGTCAGACCTGTTAAGAACCTGTCTCTATGGATTGCACACAGAGGTTTCCTCCCTACTGCTACACCAAATTACTGTAAATTGCCCTTCAGTAGATGGTGGCTTCAAGCTATTACAAAACATTTAGAAAGTATGATCCCCATTCAGTAGGGTTATTACACACAGTTTGGATAGGTGTCTAGCAAACAGAGGAAATAAAGAAGTGGGATTGACAGAAATTATCACAGAATCAGAGAATATGCTGAGTTGGAAGGGGCCCACAAGCATCATCAAGCCCTGCGCCTGGCCCTGAACAGCACCATCCCCAAGAATCATGTGCCTGAGAGCATTGTCCAAATGCCTCTGGAACTTTGTAGGGTTGGTGCTGTGATCACTTCCCTGGAGAGCCTGTTCCAGCCACCCTCTGGATGAAGAACTTTTCCTACTATCCAATCTAAACTTCTCCTGAGTCAGCTTCCATCCATTCCCTCACATCCTGTCACTGTCACCACAGAGCAGAGATCAGTGCCTGCCCCTCCTCTTCCCCTCCCAAGGAAGCTGTCACTGCAGTGAGGTCTCCCCTCAGTCTCCTCCAGGCTGAACAGACCAAGTGACCTCAGCCACTGCTCACACGGCTTCCCCCCAAGGCCCTTCACCATCCTCATGGCCAGGAGGTGGAGGTGGAAAGGGAAGTGAGGCAAAGCCCCTTGTGTAAGGCTTAGGGGGAGCTTCTGTGCCTTTGAGAGAGACCCCAGTGCTGTCAGTGACAGGTGTCAGAAGATTTCACTTTGAAACCATCAGGGAACCAGAATGACCTAGTGCTTGCTGCTTCCCCCTAGCAGCCCTAGTGAGCACTGTCAGGTGGAACACCGTGGCAGTCATGCTCATAATCCCAGCTCTGAAGAAATCAGTCCTATAAAATTCCCTGGGTTGAACAGCACAATTGAGCCTTCACCACCTCAAGACTGCTTACATGATCTGATGATGAAAAGAAGCATGAGAAGGAGAAAGGAAAATTTAAGAAGAAAAAAAAAAAGAACGGGAGGTTACGGTGCATTTCAAGAGGCCAGTATTGGGGATGAAGCTGGAAGTTCTTCAAAGTTGAAGCAGTCCAAGGGAATACATGTCCTCAAGAAACCCAGCTTTAAAAGAAAAAAAGTAAAGGAATTTAAAATTAAACACAAAAATGAAATGTAGAAGACAGACATAAGGGACACAAACACAAAGAGAGAAAGATGTAACTGCAGCAGACACTGTAAAACAGTGAGGAAAAGAGCAAGCAAGGAGCAACAAGTCAAGCTATTGCCCAGTTAAGATAGGAAAGAAATTCCATTTTGATCAGGATCCTTGTATATACATAAAATCAACTGAGCTGTGAAAATTACTGTAATTTGAATCAAACAGCACAAATTATTGCTGGCTGTGTTGACCATGTAAAGAAACCTTTCTTTTAAGCCTTTTAATCAGACATCAGACTTTGGGGAGTTTATAGAGGCCAGAATAGTTTTCCAGTGACTTTCAGAGTATTTCAAGAATCATTCTCTCCAGGTGATTTAAAATTATTTAGCAGCAGTTTTCTTTCCAACCAAATTATTTACATTATGATACTTGTCTTACTGTGATTTTGTAGGAGGGGTTTTAAGTTACACTGAAAGCACCTGAACTTTAAAACCCTTTTGATGCATAAAATTTTCCTTCCTAATTCTCTGACTATGACTAATTTCCTGATTAAGCTGCTTTCTTAATTTCCAAAACATGGCTTCTATCACTGCTTCATTGCAAACTTCTGTTGGTTGCTAGTGTTTGTTAAATGTGTTAATCAACTCTACAGTGTGCAAATTACCTGAAAGTCACCATCCAACGCAAAACAAAATTGCCTACTCTGCATGCTTTCAACCTTAAGCCAAGGCTATGTGGGAGAAAAGAGGAAAATAGGAAATTGTGTATCAGACACTCTTTGTGGAAAGGTAGATTGACATCTAATTGTTTGTGTGGGCTTTTCTTGGTACAGCAACATAAAGACCTTTAATTAACCACTTTAACATATGCTATGTACAACTTCGTTTTCATAACTGTAATTTTTTGTGTTTTATTTAAAGTAAGGAAAAAAATAATTTGTTTCCCTCTCTAGATTATTTAGCTTCTGACTCCTTTTCAGTGAGGAAGGTTTAATAAAAAAATAAAAATAGCAAAATTTCAGGTTTATATGGTGAAGGTACTTTAAAATGTATGAACTTGTCACCAATAATCATATTTGATGATCAAAGTCGATACCTGATTTCATTTACTGAGAAGCAGTCATCAAATTTCATCAGAACACCCATCAGGCTTGTAACATTTGCAGCCTTCCAAGCAGAAGACAACACCCAGGAGACCATTTTTTAAAGTGACTCTCATGGGCTGGGAAATTTCAACGTGCTTCTCCTCTTGCGTACATTTCACAACTGCAGAGGCCACAAGAAAGCAGAATTTTATGAGAGAAAACATCACCCCTTTTAAGTAAGTGGAGAGAGTGAAAATAAACAGATATTTCTGGAGCTCATCTCTGCAATTTCCAGCCATGCCCAGCACACTCTGGAGGAAGCAAATGGCAGCAAATTAATTATGCAGGTAGCTGAGAAGGGTAGCATGCTTTTATAACTAGATATAGACTTTTGTAAGGTTATTCTGTGATTGCTAAATGAAAATGAAAAGAGTTGCTGTAATAAGTAGTGGTCTGAAACCAGACAGTTGTTCAGATAATAAATCATGATAGACATTCATAGATAACATTTCTACTGACTGATTATTACAGTTTGAGTAGCATCCTAAAGTAAAAAATATGAAAGTCTAAGAATTGCATTGCACTGAAAATTGTATTCAGTTCAAGAAGTATGCATAGCTATGACATACCTGGAATACGTATATAGACTTTAAAAATATTACATTTTTCCATTAATCTGCCATATGTCCTATTTCTTCTATATTTTCCTCTTTAAGTATCACGGAGGAAGGAATGTCTCCAGACATCCTGGGATTTGAGGTTATGTGGGGAGGGGGAAGCTGACATTAAAGAGCAAAAATAGAGCACCCCACACCACAAATTGCAGTTCCAAGTAAAGGTAGTACATGGCATACATGAATTATTTTAACTGAAGTCCCCACTTGTTCCTGCAACTGTAGGATGCCCTGCATAACCACTTGGAAAGTAAAGTTTCAATGATTACCAATGTTTTGGCAACAAGCAGGAGGCCTTGCTGAGTCTTGATAACAAGCATATTTAAATAAGTTAATTAAATTCCTTAAGGTTTTTTATAGAAATAAAGGTAGGCAGCACCTGAACACTGTAAAGTCAAAAAGTGGATACAAAAAGCCAAAAACATTACAAGGTTGTCATGAGAAATCTGGGGAAATCTAATGCTGATTTTATTGTACTGAAGGGAAGATTAGAAACACAGTCTGGGAAATTACATCACCTAGGCAATCATAGGCTTAAGTAATTTGTTTTAATAAGTTTAATTATAAGGATCTCTAGGCCTATTGTCATATTCTTGGTAGTTGAGTGACATCACTTTAAAACGTGTTCCACTCAGAGGAGCACTTTAAATGTGTTTAACTTTAAACATGTGAACCCTTTAATTGTAATCAGTGGAGTTACTGAATGCTTACTGTCAAGCAGATGTTCAAGTGCCATGTCAAATCAGTTTTCTCATTGCTGTTCAGTAGATTTAACAGACCAGCGTTTTTGAAAGAAAATTCAACAAAGCCCAATTGCATGGCTGAGTTAAAAAACAATGGGAGTTTCAGTTGCCAGTGACATGGCTTCTCTTTATACTTTAAACCACAATACCATGGGACTGTTAGTGCCTGCAAATAACTCCTAGGCTGCTCGGTATAATGCTTTAGAGTTTATTCTGACAACAGGAAACTTAGTTTATTAATTGATAATTAGGAGAGGAATACATACGTGTTCAGAGTTTTGGATTAACCTTAGTTATGATGCTTGACCAATTTACAAAGAAAATGGAGGCAGCCACATGAAAACCTAGAATCACAAAATTACAGAGTCATTTAGTTTGGAAGGGACACAGTATCACTGAGTCCAACTACACACCTGACAATGCCAGCTCCACCACTAAATCATATCCTTAAGCACAGGTCTTTTAAATACCGCTTCCTGGGCAGGAACTTTTAATCAGTCAAAAGGGCAAAATAGGAAGCAGAGCTCTAAAACTGGGGAATGTGCTTCAAATCAAAGAGGGACAATTTGTCAAGAAACAATGTCAAAATATTTTTCTCTTCAGTACTAATCCTAAAGAGGTCTAATGAGCTCAGGAACCTAAGACAACTGCTCTGAATCAGCATAACTTTGAAACTAAAAATGACAACACAGTAAAGACAAGTAGTCACCCTAAGTACATCTCACAGTCTTCTATGCCAATACACTTTACAGCAAGACTTCAGCATTCTCTTGTTTATCTTTCATATGTTTAGCATTGTGTGATGGCCAGCAGGTAATTGATAGCAATAATGGCCATCAAGTTGCATTTTTATTATGTACAGCCTCAGAATCTGAAATACCTGTTTTCCTGGATTTCTGTATAGATTGCCTCAAGAGAGAAATGAGGCACTAAGCATTAAGAAAAATATTACTTGTAAAACAAAATAATATCCTTATTTGGTGCTCATATACTAATCTACTGTTTCAAAAATCTTCCCTGCTGTTTCATGTGCCTAACAAATGTCTGTATGGTTATTTCCTGACCCACGGTAGCTGATGAGTAGAGAATCTATCTTTCAGCAACACTTCCTCTCAGCTTGAGACAAAAAAGGAAAAAACTTCAGGAAGCGCTTCCACTCACTATGCAAGCATTTCCTGTCCACTAGCAAAAAGCAAAACAGAGAGAAGGAATAGATGACACCAAAGGAGAAAAATGTGAGGAAAGAATCCACAGGTTTTCTGAGGTTTTGGATTCTCACTGTTCCACTGGAAGCAAAGATTACTTTCAACTACAAGCTTCTACTGTTGCTGCATAAATCCTGCTCACACTGGTAAAACATCTACCATGGTGAATATGGCAGAAAAATCAAACCACTTAGAAAGATACCCACTTAGCTTTAAGTGAGGAGGTCTACTCTAATGGTCTCTACAATTGTATAATTTTTAATTATACAAAGAAAAACCATGATGACAGATGTATGAGTATGTGTGAGTGTGAGAAAAATAGTGCTATAAAAAATATCCAGGCAATCAAGAAAATTACTTCTGAAAACTCCAGATTCTTAAAGTACCAAATGAAAATGTTGGTTCCCCTTAACAACACAGTCTAAACAGTACTCAAATGTGTTTCTATTTCCAATATGTGAGTGATAGCAAGTAATGCAACACCTTAACGTATAAATAATGATGACTAATTGCTGGATTGTTCTGTGACATATGGAAATCGAGTCTAAGACTAAGAAGTGATATAGTGAAACAGTAGAGATGTGTTATCTCGATATCAAAATATTTAGCTACAGAGAGGAAGTGGAAAGAAAGTGAGTGAATTAGCAGTTTTTACCAAATGATCAGTGATCAAAGCTGATTGTTTTTCAACTACTTGGTGATAGTACAAATTTTATTGTACAAAAGTTCTTTTTGCCAGTAATACCAAATCTGAGTCTGATAGCACTGTGAATGATGACAGAATCTGTCTGGGGACCACACAAATCTCCAGTACTCAAGAAAATTTATCTCCTCAAAGTTGCCTCTTGGTCCTGATAGGAGATGAATAATTTCCAAGAAAAAACACTTTCACCAAGTAACTTCATAAAGAACCAAGTTGATTGTCCCATGGAAAGCATCAGACAGTAACAGCTCAGCCACTTAAAGTCTTTGTGCAAGCTGTTTTAGAAAAACATTAAAAGTTACCTTTAGCAAAAGAATATTGAAATTAAAGAACTGGAAAGCTATGGTTACTTCTCCTGTTTTACAAGTTATTTATATTTACTCTTATTTCCATTACTTCACTCCTTTCAGAGTTCTCTATCTTCCATTTGTTATATGTAGTTTTTTAGGAATAGGTCCACTAGTCATGAAGTGTGGGTGAAGAACCTTCTGTTCCACTGGTGTTCCACCGGCTGGCCAGGCTGAAGCCAGCTCTTGTGCAGAGGCTGTAGTGACCAAACATTTACTGATACACTGTGATCACAACAAACACTCTCTGTCAGAAAGCCAGCTGAGCCAGTTTCCAGGCAGGGCTGGGCATGCCCATCTGGCACAGGAGTGGCAGTAGTTTAAATATTCTCTCACACATTCCCATGGGTGGCTCCTCTGCCTTTCTTCTTGGGGCAGCTCTGAAGAACTCTGATACTGTCAGGACAAGTGCTTCTGCACGCCTCTAACTGCTCTGTAGGGATTTGCTTTGGGTAGCCCCTATAGTTTTGGCAAACCTGACTTCTAATGAAAGAAATTAGTGTGGGTTTGAGCTATGGATAGATTTTTTTTTTGCCTTAAGCCGTTCCTATATGTAAGGGAGAAAACTCTATACTTAGACAGCCTATTGAATCTGTATTATGCTATTTCATCTGTTGATAAAAGATCTTTTAAAAGAGGGAGAATAGAACCAAAGTAAAAGAAAGACTTTGCATGACACTCTTCAGCTACTTACCTGAGTTTGGTACTATTTCAGGAAGAAATTAGTTTTATATGTCCAGAGGAACATTTGATTTCAAGACCGATACCAAAAAAATTGCCTGATCTCATCCAAAGGCTATTTACCTTCTAATCATCTCTCTTCTTTGCCTCTAGTCCCTAGTTTGTCAAAATTTCTCTTGTGCTTGGAAGAATGCCTGCACCAATCAAGATGATTGGCCTGCAGACTATATTCCCACTGCTCCTTGGGGAAGGAATTTGATCACACTCTCTGGCTGTAGACATGCAGTTGCTGCCTCTGCTGACCTCAGCTGTTGTCATGATCTGACTAATAAAATCAAAACTATCTTTATGTGAGAAAGCTTTGCAGTTGGACAGAGATTAAACACACCCTTATCAATGTCTCCAAATTAAATTTTCACATCATAATTCTTTAGCCCCAGACCATTCCCTAGTAAATGTACTGGGCCAAATTAAATTTCTGAATGCACTGCTCAGAATCGGTTTTTTAGTATCATAAATATTAATTCTTTTATTCCTCATGCCAAATCTATGATACCACAGCTAAAAGTATAAAGTATGTTTCAGCTCATCAATTGTCTATAACAGAAAACTCTGTGAAATGCAAGACAAAAGGTACAGTGAAGCACTGAGTAAATCATCTGTTGTACAAAATGTTCTCTGTATAACACAAGTGAATGGGGTGCACAAGTAAATATGCATTTCTGAAGTGAGATGATGTCATGCTTAGAGAAGTCACATGGCAAAGAGTAAGCAGTTCTGTAATGAAAGCACATGCTCTTTGCAGCCTGTAGTGATGGTAAACTGATGACAAAAACCCAGCCAGAAAATCCAGACACAGCTCTGTGGACCAACTTTAAGAATAAACCATGATGTAAGAAATATTGAAACTGGCAAGACAATACAGTAGAAATTGTTCAGTGGGAAAAAAAAAAAGGAAAAATACATAAATAATTTCTTATGGATAAAAAGGAGAAATTAAATATGAAATGAAACATATGAATCTCTAGTACAGAAAATATAAAGATGTGTATGAATCTTGGGAGAACAAATACAATTTGAGGAGCAGGAATGGCTGGAATAACAGCCTTATGTTAACTAATGTGGAATTGGTCCATACCACTGGTTACAGCAACTATGTAACAATTTCCTTTAATAAAGATTTGACCTAAGATGTGTTTTATGCTTGTCTTCCCTCTTCACCCTCCTATCAAATTTTAAACAAGAGGAAACACAGTAAAGGGAGGGAAATTAAGAATGAACTATCTGGAATGTGTCCCTACAAACACCTGTATGGCAGCTCCTCACATTTTTCATTCATAGTTCAAGGATTAAAATCAAAAGTACTGAAAATCTATCTTCTATCCATAAACTCTCTTTCAAGGAAGAAACAAAATTAAGAAAAAAAGCATTTTTAGGGCTTGTATTTCCCTTCTTGGAATTTCAAGCAGGTTCTCAGCTCCACAGCAGAAAGTGATGGACTGCCTGTGTGACAAGGCCAGGGGGGAGCTGGCTTGGTTCTAGCGACACCACTGCTCTCCATGACTGCAGTAGGCACACTGTGCTTCTCATGAATTGACAGCAGCTGTCAGGAGGACAAATAAGCCCAAGTTTGTTGTTCTGGCTCTACAGTCTTTCTCTACTTGTAATAGTTCCCAGTTTTGCTAACATCCACTTCTAAAGATAGAAATATTGCCTTTACAGCTTTTGAGAACTAGTTCTTCTCTGACATCACTCTTAAGTAGTATTGAATATGGAATAGAATATTAGAATATACAGGCTGGTTTTGGTGGAGGTGTAAGACCCAGCTCCTACAAACATAAAATACTGAAAGTAATGAGAATTTGTGAATTTCAATGCATACTCCTCTGCAAAATGCTTACAAGCATGCCAATTAATTCACAATTAGACCTCTTATTGCAGGAGAACAAAGTCTAACATCATGAAATTCAATATGTAAAATTACAGAGAAGTGAGCACAATAACAAAAGTACAAAAAGAAAATACAAAAAATAAGTACAGAGGTTTTTCCCATTTGGCACAAAAGAATCTCTACCTACACTCCCCTAAGGAAACATTTATTTCTTTAACACCAGCATGTATTCTCCTATTTTATTTGCTTGTATTTTTGGCATATCTAAGCTGCCTTCTGACTTTCCTTAATAGTACTTTGGTCTGAGAACTTAAATATTTTTATTTCTTCACTTAGCCTTTTCAAAGTCAAAACTGGCCATCTTTAACACACTTGTTATTCTGTAAGGGTTCATATTCCTAAAAAATGTTTAGTTCTAAGACCTTCATACCAACAGGTTACCATGTTTTAGGATATGGTGACATAGAGCAGCAGCTCTGATTATCCTAATTTCTACAATGTCTCACCTTCACTTGTTGCTTTTTAAGTCACTGTTTACATATTATCTGAAGCAAAACAGCTCCCTATCACACTATATACAAAAACTGTATACTTTATACAAAAACAACCAGAGAGAAAGTGGAGAAAACAGTAATAAAAGTGTATTTAGCACAATTTTAGCCTTTATTAAAAGATTCTGTAGCAAACTATTTATATGAGCATATAACTATTTCCATTGTAAGCTTCTCTTCCTTTTCTATTGTATCTTCCTGCAGACAATCCCACAACTTCAACTTTGTTAAATGCAAAGACATATTTAAAACTTTCTTACTCTTTTCCATCAGGAATTCAGTCCCAATTCAATACACAGAAACATTGCATAGCCATTAATTGTGTTTGAGTAGCATTCTGTAGCTGGGATGCTAGTCTCTGCACAGTATATGTATAAATCATGTTAATGTTAACTATGTTAATTAACACTTAAGAAGCTCAGGCTCTCTAAGAAAGGAATATGTAACCCTTGGGTTTCCTTCTACTTTCCTCTGTTGTCTCAATTTCGCATTATGCCCTTTCTAAATACACACTTTCGCACCAAGCCAAAGAGAACAACTAATTTTCCTTTGAAAGTACTTGCAATTACAGGATAATAAACAGTAGCACAGAGCTATTAGGTTTTTAGGAGGGGAAAAAGAAACATTTTCTGTACCACAATACATTACTCCACAGGAATCCATGTCATTTCCTGCTCATCTCTCATTATCTATGATTAGGGCCCTCACATTGAACACCCCCAGCAAGCAAACTTTGCATTGTTTGCAATAGTAATTAGTCAACATTTAGCACTTGAGCAGCACTTCTCACCCATACATCCCCAAGTGTTGTAAAAAGGATGCTGGCCAAGCTTGTGCAAGCTCAGGGCTAGCACCAAGCTTAGGTGGAAATCGAGATGCTGGCTGCTTACCCTTGGGCAGCTCTAAGCCTCTCACTATGTCTATACCACTGGATGAAAGAGGGACAAGAGCTGCTCACTGCTGCTGAAGCCAAGCGCCAAGTAGTGCTAAAGCAAGTCTTAATGTTGCTTTAGTGCTTGGAAGAGATTATCTGTGACAGACCCCATTTTAATGGCTCAAAACAGAGCCAGGGGTTCAATTAACAATGAAATTTTGTGGACAATGACAGCACCAGTGTTGCAACTGGATTGCTTGGACTTCCTCATTAGGAGTGTTGATGCATTCTCTTCTGATATTTTTCAGGTGACACGGTTGTTCCTAACAATAGTCGGCAAGCCTACTTGTCCTTACTGCTAATCTCCAGACTCCAAATGACAAAACCACTTATTCACTTACTGTAATTTATTATAAAGATAAAAGAAAACATTGTCTCGTTTCCTAACTGCCTTTTCAATCTTAAGATTTCTTTGACTGGGAAAAGCTGTCTCTATGGAGAAGACCAATCACATAATATAAAAGAAATAAACAGTAAAAAAATTTCACCAAGGGGAAAGAAATAAAAATATTTCAAATTGTTAAAGAATTTTCAACATCTTAATGAAGTCACACTCTGTACTGTAACAAAATGCATAGAACTCTGAGGTGCTCATACTATATCACAGGATAAGTAGTTTTGTTAAATCTATCATGTCAGTTATTTAGAAAAAAACAGCAATGTTAAATCTTAGGATCTCCTTCCAAGTATGTCATGAGCAACATATAAGATGCAGTTAGATTAATATATTGCTTATTATGATTTTATTTACTTTCCTAGTAGAGCAATTAGCTCTACCCCTAAATGCAGTAACAACCATGAAATTATTTACTGACTCCGTCCTCTGTTTTACTAGGTTATATACCATGCTTGTTTCTCTTTATGAGAAAATGAAAACACTGTTTTCATTTTGTTTTTTATCAGCCTTCATTTTTCTTGCTGAATTCACAGTAAGGAATCTATCAACAATAAATTCTTCTGATAAATGCAGGTGTTGTTCTGGTACCCTATACATCATCTCTCATAGCAATAAGCCTTTCTTAGACTTGGAAGTTTCAAGATTAGATTCATTCATGAAGCAAAGCCAAAGGGAACCCCAAAGAAGGATTTGTCTCTGATTGTGGACTGTTGTGAAACAGGTCAAATCTCCACTAGTGGTATACACTTTGTACTATACTGTGTAGTATTACACTTTGTAAACTCTGTCTGGTATTAAATTAATTCTACTCATAAAGCACTTCAAATACATTTTATAAGCCATAGCTGGCAGTTCTCTTCCATAACAAGATAGATTCTGAAGCCTGACTGAGACAGTCTTCATTTGGAAGATATATATACACATACACACACACATATATAGATATATATTATACATAATATTTAATAATACTATATATATATATATTATAATTCAATTTTCACCATTTTTCTGGAGCCAACTGGATGCCATTTTTGTGTCTATTACTCAGGAGGTGATCTAATGGGAGACCTGGCTCCCAAACAGTTGAAGGTGTTCCAGAGATTTATGAAGCTTGATACTGCTCCACTGCATAGCATGGTGACAAGAGGTCTCAGAAACTGACTTTGACTTACTTGGAGACTTTAACATCCCACCTATCTTTCAAAACAGATTGGAGAAGTTGTAACCAAGATTAAAAGAAGGAAATTTAACCATCATGTTGTCATTATGTTAGTTTATCACTTGTATGGACAGTGGCAAAGATTTGCTTCCTTAGAACAACCCAGAAAATACGAAGATGCAGAGGAAGTCAACACATTTCCCTGCTCAGCCACTGAGTACTCAGAAGGAGCATGGACATCAGTATCACATAGTGGCTGCCTGCAGCACAAGAAATGCAACTCTGGGAAAGAGCAGCTCATGCACAAGGAGGGTAACTCAGGGTTTGCTTTTTGTGATCCCCAGACTGGGGTTTCCTAAGAATTTTTTTGTTATTTTCTTCATTTAGAGAGAAATCCCCATTTGTTACCGTAATTCCGTTTTGCCATCACTGCATATGGCACCAGCTTCAGATATTGTGTATGAGAGACAGTGGATGACAGGTACAGTACTGCTATCTTTGTGGACTAAACAAGCCCTTCATATCCCACAAAGAGATATTACTGTTTAATATTCTGCTCCAGTGCTCAATCTGCTGATAGCTACAGGGAGTCGCTATTAACTGTTTTCACACATAGAAGAAAGTAATTTAGATTACAAAGATTTTTGGCATTGCTACAGTTGGTACAAAGTAATTGCAGAGGTTTGGTTTTTTTTATTTCCTTTTTCTTTTCTAGAAATGAAAGAGAGAAGAACATTTATAGAAGTGCATGTTTCTGCTGAGCTGCTCCTGAAGGCAACATGGAGAAGAGAGCAAGATTTAATGGTTATTAGTATGAATTGATGTTCTTAAGTAGATAAAGGACTAAGAAAAAGTCACTCAATAATTTCCAAAATACTTTGCATAAAGATGGCTACTTCTTTAGTATCAGAAAATATGCAAAAAGTAAGCTTGAAAGATTTGATAATTACTAAACCCACTCAAATTCAAACTCCTTGCTCTTAAGAATGAGGGTTTTTTTCTACAACATTGCATTCAGCATTGTAATGCATCACTGTGTAGTCCAAGAAGTCTATTTCTTCTGTTGACACTTCTTGACTATTAAATCCAACTGATATTATATTTCTTTTTCAGATGAGGAGGCCTTTAAAATGTATAGAAATTCTCTTAGCTTGAAGGAGGTTCCAAGCTGGAAAAATGTCAATATTGATACTTTGGTGACTTTTTGCTTTTCTGTTGTTTTGCTTCTTTCTTGATTTGTTGGGGTTTTGTTGTTTTGATTTTTGGTTTGTTTTGGTTTGTTTTTTAAATCCTTTCCTTTACTAGCATAGTTGCATTCATTTTGATTTTTCTCATTCTCCAGTTAGGAACATTTACCTGCTTTCTGTAGAATCATCTAGTGAAAAGAAGCAGCTACATCTTAGCGATCAATGATAGGGAAAATGCAAAAGTCAGGTAAAACAATTAAATGTTCAGATCTCATGAGTCTACAAAGCAGTGTGAGAGACCTTAAAAGAAAATGGGTTTTGACGCCTTTGAGATTTCAAATATAATTAGAGGATTTATGTTTCATCCGAACTCTTAAAAGCAAATTAAACTTTGTTCCTCTTTTATTTTATGCTAAATATTGTGTGTCTTGGTCAGAAAGATCTTAGTATTTGATAATTTGATGGCATCTATTTTGGTGTAATAGTGTTGATGCACTCCATGAAGCCGTGCACACAGCTGTAACAAAGAGTAGAATTATTATGGAATTCTTCAAATCTTTATGAAATGAAGGTAAAAATCTTCTATCAGTTGTTAGGCAAATGTCTATCAAGAACCAACTCTTCCATAAGATGGAGACTGATATAACAAAAACAAAAGGAGTTGTAACTCAACCAAATGAATTGATACTACTTCACAATTTTCAAAATATTAATGGTTAAGCAACCAACTATTAAAATTATTTTTCAGGTGTATTTGAAGTAAAAACTTCTTTCATTCCTTTTAATTTCTATGATTTGTCAATATCACTGCTACCAATGTGAATCTTATCTAAGCCATTACTGTGCATTATGTCCACCCATATTAAATCTAATTAAAGAGTTGCCTTTTTGAGACATGGCCCTGGGCTTTTTCCACAAATAAAAACATATTTTATAGCTCCAACTAAAGAATAAATATGATAGAACTATCTGAGTAACAGCTCTTATTTCAGTGTTGAATTGCACTTTTCTAATTGATTCAGTCTTTACATGTAAGCATGTTTTGTAATTTACTGTGTTGAAAGGACCTTAAAGATCACTTAGTCCAACCCCTCTGCTGTGGACAGAGACACTTTTAATTAGACCAGGTTGCTCAGGGATGCCAACATGGCCTTAAACCCTTTCAGTGATGGGACATTCAAAACTTCTCTGGGTAACCTGTTGCAGTACCCCCACCACCCTCACAATATTTTTTTCCCAGTATCTCATCTAAACCTACTGTCTTTCAGTTTGAAACCATTCCCCCTTGTCCTGTCACTACATGGTTTTGAAAATCATTCCTCTCCAGGTATCTTTTTGTATCCCTCCAGGTACATCCCTTGCAGATTCTTCTTACTAAGTGTAATTGGTAATGTGACATAAAGCCAATAATTGCTATTTGTATAAAGTATATTAAAAACACGTATTAGAAAATAAATGGGTAAAACAGTTCAGCAAGAAGGTTATAGATAACTGTGGCATCTAGGAACTCTGCATTTAGGCTAGGGTTCCCTTTTAATTGGGTCTGTGAGACCGGGCACACAGTTACTAGTCAGTAACTTGGTTAAAAGATATTAATAACCTTCCTCTGAGGACAGCCAGCATCACTCTTCTACACAGCTCACCTAATCAAAGGAAAAAAGTGTAAGGGGGCTTGGAAATATGCAAAAAAAGCTCATAATTGTTAATTTTCTGTATTAAAATGATATTAGAATCTTCCAAAGTCATCTTAGCCCTAGCTACAGCTGAAAGGCTCCAAGAACTTTGCATAGAATTAGAGAATCAGAGAATCAAACCAGAGACTGGTTTGGGTTGGAAGGGGCCTTTAAAGCTTGACTAGTCCAGCCCCCCTGCATTGACATCTTCAAGTAGATCAAGTTGCTCAGAGCCCCAGCCAAGCTGACCTTGAATGTTGCCAGCGTTGGGGCACCTGCCAGCTCTCTGGGCAACCTGTGCCAGTGTTTCAGCACTCTCCTGCTAAAGACTTTCTTCCTTAGAGCCAATCTGATCTTTTACTTTCAAACTACTACCTTATTTCCTAATACTAGCAGCTCTTCTTCAGAACAGCCTCAGCTCTCTCAGCCTTTCCTCCTAGGAAAGCAGGTGCCCCAGCCTTCTGATCATTTTCATGGCTCTCCTCTGGACCTGCTTCAAGAGGTCCATATCTTTCTTGTTTTGGGGGCCACAGAGCTGGATGCAGTGCTCTAGGTGGGGGTCTCATGACAGCAGAGCAGAGAGGCAGAATCCCCTCCATTGCCCTGCTGCCCACCCTGCTTTTGATGCAGCCCAGGATGCAGTTAGCTTTCTGAGCTGTGCTCATATCCACACTGCTGGCTCATACCCATGCAATAAGACCATCCCTCATCCAACATATTGTGCAAACAAGTGCTACCATTCTGCAGACCTGCAAGCCCTTCAGGGCTACTGAGGAGAGCTCACTGGCACCATTATCAAAAACACCAGCTGCACTGGGATCTTCCTCATCTTCATTCTCTGGATTAAAACCAGTTTGGGGCTATTCTCCTGCCTGTCTCTCAGACACAGATTTGAATGGCAGGTACCACTCTCCTTCCTGCCTAGAGTCATCTCCCCATGGGTTAAAGCACATTGCTGTTCACCATTTGTGCCTTACCAATGCTCGCTCTGGCAGTCAGCCTCACTTCTGCCACCCCACACTATCCACTTTCCAGTTTAGGCAGCCCCAGCCAGCCTGCTGCACCAGCTGAGAGCCTGTTCATCTGCCAACTAGAAGCTGGGAAAAGGGCTGGTGGAAGGCCAGATGTCATAAAGACTTGTAAATCTCCATGCTATCCCTGTTATCAGTCCCTATTTTTATCACAGAAATGCATTTTTTTAAGTAACAGTAACATATCATGCAAAGCCAATGCATGTACATGAAAAATCCTCTCTTGCTTAGGTGCAACCCTAGCTTTAGAACAAGTGCCAAGAAAATTAGCTCTATCACAGCTATTCCAAGCCCTTGGTTAATTTGTCTGGAAGGGCCAACACCTAAGGGAGTGATTTGTTGGTGGGGTTCTGGCTGCTAGATTCTGGAATTAGGAACTCAAGGAATAAAATATGGCTGAGAAATTCAGAATAGCTGCTGGTGTTCACACTGCTCTGTTGTCTCCAGATCCTGTAGCATCATGTCCACTAGGCTCTGAAATCTTCAGTCTCTCTCATTTATGGCTGTTCAAGGCCTCCATGGAGTGTATGTGTTTCCTGACCATCCCTGTTATTGTATCCAAAATCTTCTGCTTGTCTGATCCTGACATGCATCCTGCTATGGCAAGTAGGAAAGGAACTGCAAAGCTGTGACTGATCAGACATTGCTTTGTCTTGTTATTCTAACTCCTGACTGCCCACCCCTAGCCGCCAGCTGGATCAGGCAAAAGTTCTCAGGACTGAGTTGACTCCCAGGAAAAAGGTTGAATTAAAAATAATTCAACAAATGAACTTGATGATAGGTAGTCTTTTGGGTCAAAAAATCTTACAAGAAAGATCACAGAGCTGTTCAGTCTAAGCTATTCCATGGTTTCTCTGAATTTTGGCAAATTGACTGAGAGGAAAGATTTGGAGTACATGTTGATATAAGGGTCATTATGCTTATTCGAGAATAGTAGGGTGAATAAAAAGGAGGAAAAAATTTGTAGATGGTTTTCTTACTCTTTAGGAGCCAAAAAAGGCAGATGTATAAAAGAAAATTCTTTGTCATAGATTGATATAAATTTGACACATTTCTCATTTGTGATGTAAAAGAACTTCTGTTTGAGCACTTCTTCGTTCTTATCAACTACTTAATCTCTTTTTTTAACATCCTTATTTGTTTTGTATCTTGTAGAAGTCTTGTTTCCTCTTTTGCATGCAACAGTAATCTACAGAAAACAAATTAAACAGGAAACTACAAAGAGAGAATTAATACCCATGTCCAAATTCCATTAGTTCTACTCCCACTACTTCTGTAACATCAAGACTGGCAAAGAATTAGAGAGGATTAATGATTCTAGCAGCTGCACCCTATTTCATAAGGGACAGCTAACTATGCAATACTGCAATATTACATTTACTGCTTTCTTAGTATATTCCTTAACTCTTTTTCTCTCTTTCTAGCCTAACAATGGTATTCACCTTATACTTATGAGCCAACTGGTGATGCAAGTCACTCTCCTAACAGATACTGTTCTCCCCCATATAGAAAATACTCTAAAACTCCTTGCAAGACAGCATCTCTTTTCTTAGGACTGTCTACAACTATTGCAATGCAGTTCTACAAACTTCTACAAACAATACCTGCAATGCAGTAGAAGAATATTTACTAGTTAAATCTCCATCTATTTCATTCACATTAATGTGAATCTCTAAATGATCACATTGTGCTAAATCAATCACTGTCTTCAGCAGTGGCCATAGAAAAAATATAAAAGGCCAAATTTTGATATTTCATTACAGATTTTTACATTTGAAATTAACTGCAGGCAACATTTATAGGTTAAGAATATTGTCAAGTTACTCTCAATTGGAAAGCCTGACTGAGAAAAATGGTATGTCAGACTATCTTCTACCAGAAAGTAAGCCTTACCAATCTTACATCTGGTAGGCTAAATTCTTTTAAAACACTGTAAAATGTTTTCTGCCATTTTAAAAATTGTTTCAAATATCCTAGTATGCCCAGCACTTACAGAATATAAGAAGCCTTTATGAGTCAGATCTCTTGGAAAAATCAATGCTGAGCATTCAAAACCTGTGAAATGAAGGTTTTCCATATATTTCCACAAAACATGGTTCATGAAGATCTAGATGAAGCAGTGTTTCTAAGACAAATTAATTCACTTCAGCACAGTTTAAAACCATTTTTTCCAGTGTTAGGTGTTTTCTAATAGGTACTTAAAGAAAAATTGGAAATGCAAAGCACTTGCATTAAAGAATCCCTTCTAACAAGGATATTTATCCATTCTACTTGGTTTTGAAACTAAAAAAATGGAGGGAAAGTAATCTAATTGGTGATATATGATTTTGATACATAACACATGCAAATAAGACTTAAAAATCTAAAAGAAATAGAACCTGTCAAATTCTACTCTCAGTTTTGTGCTAAAGTGATTACTGTGACTTGGCAGGTAAGGGCTGACGAAATGGGCTCCAGATTTTGGATTTCATTATGGTTATGGTTAAAATGGGTAAAGTAAATGAGATGCAGTTATTTAAAAATGTTAAAGAAATCAAAGTAGATGTCAAAATTTATGCTTCTTACATTTGTGGGGTTTTTGTGTTTAGGGATTACTGAACTAGACCTCAAAGACTGAGTTTGGGATTTTGGGAATGTATAGAAAAGGAAGTATTCATAAGTTCCTGCTGGGCTGAAGAATTCAAGCTAAGGCTCAACCTACTGCTTATGAGAAACTGAGTTTAAAGCTTTAATGCAAATGAATTAGAAAGAAATTCCACAGTATTTGTGTCCATTAGACCCTTTCATCCCCAGTGGAACTGTAACCTGAAAAACATTGTAGGTCTGTATCTCTGATCCCCTATGTCACCATGGTCTAGAAACCACATAAAATGGCTTTAGCATAAGGTGAGAGCAAATCTGCAAGCCTAAGCTCCCTTTAAACCGCTATCCTACCTATTTCTCAAACCTCCTTCTCTGTAATGTGGTGTTCTGTGATGATCCCAGATTTGGATCCCTCTAAGACTTTATTTAAACTTCGGTCTTTGTTGCAGTCAGTGAGGAACCTAAAAACTGCCAAAAATATGTTGAAATACCATAATGGCTTTCTCCTGTCTCTTGGCTTAATTGGTAACCTTGTTCAAGGTTACAAATTTATCTAGTGTAACTTCAGAAGGGCTGTGTCAGCCTGCACAATGTGTCTTAGAAAACTATTTCTTTTGGACCAAAATAAGAGCGTTTGGCATAGTTCTTGACAGAGATCAGGACTGGCATCAGTATTTGTTTTCTATCCAACACAGGTGAGGGGAAGGGGCACTGCCTATCTTCTGAGCATGCAGCCAAGTTAAGTTTTGGCATCCCTACAAACAAAGACCATATGTTTACATTTGAACTGCTTGGAAAATATAAGAAAGGTTTGGATTTGTATAACAGTGAGGTTGATTCTCAGGAAAAAAAAAAAAAAGGGGGGGGGGAAAAAAAAGGTCCAAAGATACATTAAATAAAGAAACAAAAGGTACAGAAAGACATAGCAGTGGTCAGAGACCAACTTGGTGCCTCAGCACCATCTTGTGTTAGGCCAAGTGGGATCACCATGTTGGTGTGAGAACAAAAGTATGACTGAGGATGTGCAGACAACACAGAACAGCAACTTAGACTAACAAGCAGCTCACTGAAGTTCTTCCAGGAATATGTAAAGGATTATGTCATAAAGAACTTCAGCCAAAACATGGAATTCAAAATGTTAAAGCTACATTATTTTTTCTTAGTTTACTATCATAAAATAACTTTAAAGTTTTATTTCTCAAGCTGCTTGGAAAGCTTTTTAATAATAACAACAATGAATTCTGTTACAATTACTCTTCCTAGCTGCTTCTTTCCCATTTGTAGGACTTCAACTGATCTTCACAAAGATGTACCAAAACTGCACCTTGAAAGCATCTTCCATGCTATCAGAATCTCTCATGTTGCCTATACAGGCTGTATTCTTGTGTGAAGAAATATTTTACACTGTACTGTGACTGTATTTCACTGTGTGAAAAACTAATTAGTCTCACAGGAAAATGGCATGGAGATTAACAGGAGCTGAGCAATCCTAATGGAAATAGTAGCCAACTAATCAATTTAAGAGTATAAAACTTGCTTTTAAAAAAATGTATGCTTATACAGAAGCCAAAACAGGCTGACAGATGCACAATGCTACTCTAATATTTTTATTATTTGGCAGCTGTGTTGAGATGGACTAAGAGGCATTTTAATTTTGTGAATGTAACTGGCACCAGAGAGATGGGCTTGTGATGGAATTAATAACTAATTGTCCCTGAGGAACCAGGGTATAATATACAGTCCAGTTTAGTCACTAAATTTTTGAAATCCTAAGCAAAATAGATGAAGAGTTGCCTTTTTAAGAGAGGCAGATTTTATAATAATAAGTAACCTCTTGTACAAGAAAATAAACCACTAGTACTGTATTCTACAACCTTAATTATGTATATTAATAAAATGTATTTCTAACAGAGTCAATGCAAAAAAAGAAGAGCTTTTGACACAACATATGCTATTAAGAAGCCACAGTAAGATAGAAACATCGATGCTTGTAACACTGCCAAAACACTGAGGAATAGTTTCAGTCTCATAGAGTTTATATTTTATAGTGGGATATTTATAGTACTACAAGAATTATATATAACATTATAGTGTTCATAAGCAGAGAAATAGCAATCTGCTTTTTAGAGGGTTTCAGATACCCTAAATACTTTTTATATAATCAGTGGTCTAGACAGACTCCATTTCA
This sequence comes from Cyanistes caeruleus, assembly GCF_971803275.1. Lineage (NCBI taxonomy): Eukaryota > Metazoa > Chordata > Aves > Passeriformes > Paridae > Cyanistes > Cyanistes caeruleus. The sequence goes on along the minus strand of NC_141732.1, from coordinate 26,713,730 downwards.
CACAACTAGATGCCTACCAATCTGCTGGAAAACTGCTGCGTTTTTTTCCCTTGGAATGGGATTCCATCAGCCTCAATCACACCAAACTCGGGAAAAAATGTAATCAATTGCTAGGAAAAAAACGTTTTAAACCAATTTGTTGCTTCAGTATGTTTCACGTGTAGGGTAAAGACAGATTTAGCCACTTGGACAAAAATATGGGAATTCCAGCTAACTAAAAACTGCGTTGAATTCACAACTAAATAAAGATTATGTCATCAATGCTGACCTGCCTTAGATCTGAGATGTTTTATTCATGTTTTAAAGAAAAAGGCTAACTGAAAAGTCATCATATAATGCTTTCTTGTGCTAGAATTTCATAGGAATAGATCTTTTTCAACTTAGTAGAAAAGTAAGTCTGTTAATTCTTCTTTATGAAAAACCTGCAATTATACACAAGTAATTATTCATAGAGGGAAGTCCAGATGTGAAGTATAAGAGCCAAAGTATGGGGTCTATCAATCCAGGTCCTGTGCTAGTCTGAGTGGAATCCCTTCAGAGGGTTACACAAAAACTTGGCAGTGACTAAGTCATCTGGGTGCTCCAGTTTTACTGACCAAATCTGAAGAGGTCCCAGCCTACAAAGTATGCTGAGCATCTGCCTTCTGGATGCAGATCGTTTTGAAAACTCAGGCTGAGTCTTCCCACAGGAATTTTAAAAAATCTTTCTTCTAAAAAGGTTTCAGTTGTGCTAGACCTAGCTACAGCATGTATAATATTCCATATAACGATTTATGGAGGTTTTTCTTCTCGTTGTTGCTTCAGGCTCTCTCTCTGATGTACAGTCTCCCTCTGTGAGCTACCACACACATGCCCCAGATAAACTTAATTTTTAGATCATGTTCAGTTCAGAAAGTGGCTCAAATCAAAGTGCTGTTAAAGCATCTACACAAATGTGTTCCAAGTTTGCTGTTCTCTTTCAGTGTATTTTTTTATACTCCTTTTGACTGGAAAGTTCCTGCTTTTCTGTTTATGCTGTTGGCAATTCTGCTTTGTTTCCTTCTGCAGCTCAAACAGAATTTTCCTAGCTTTAGCAGGGTTGTTCAAATAATCACATGTATTTCCTGGTGCTATCTGGCAACATCTCAAACCAGCTCAGTGGTGTGGAGTACTTGAAGTTAAAACTCCAGATTTCTACAACATGGCTGAACTTACTTCTCTTTGACATTAAGCCTAGTTTGTCCTCCACCCCATAAAATTAGAAGATGTGCACCTTAGTACAGTGTGCCCCATGTCACTAATTTTGTACAATTTCTTAAGGGAATAACTATAAACAACTGTATATTTGAGGGTTATATTTCAGTAATGGGTCATTGTGCATTTTGTGTAAATATCCTTAGATGCAGATGAAACTCACCTCGAGGAGCCAGTGTATGGGCTTATGTAATATGGACAACTGTACACAGATAGCATGCTCCCTCCCAGCCCAGAGGTGAATTGTATTTGTACATCTCTCCTGGAATGCAAAAGCCTGCTTTCCTGAGCTCATGTCCTAGGCACACAGATGAAAAGCATTTCAAACCATAATAATGCAATTATTATGTTGCATTATATTATATTGTTGAACTCACAAAACTGCATACTTTTATTTGCTTGGTCCTATGTTCAAGGCATTGTTTAATTTATTACATAAGCAAAGTTATAACATTGCTGAAGTAGTTACAAAATTCATGTATTACTATAATATATAACAATAATATGACTGTTGTAGATCTCTTAGTTCCTGATATTTAGGAAATCAGCTAGAATTTAATTTGAGTCTATCTATCTATCTAAATCAAAATGAAACAGCAAAAAGCTCAAATATGAAAAAAACACTCAACAGCTTGATACAGGCAGTTCTTAACTCTTGGAATAAATATTCTCCAAGACCTCTATCTCCTATGAATCAAACACCTAATTTTACCAGGAAGTGCAGAGGTTAAAAAGAAACTAAATATTGTTGCTCTCCAAACCCAAAGGAGGGTTGGAAACTAAATGCTTGTGTTTTAATAACTACTAGTTTTGGTCTAATATGAGATATTTATTACCACTTGCAAACCATGGCTTCCCAAGAGCCAAAATATTTCTGAGGTGAGAGACTTGCATGTACTAACAGGACAAGCCAGCACAGAACTTTATCTTCTCAGAAACTTATATCAAATTTTATGTCAGATTAGGAAAATATTAAACTTAACTGAAAAAACTACATATGCTCATGATTGTGTTTAGGTAATTTTTCCCTCCAAAGTGCTTTTATTAGGAGACATATTTTTCCAAGGAAATTACTAGTAGGTGATCAAGTGAATGTACTCTCAGAGTCAACGGGAATGGGTTTTTGGACCCTTTCTAAGATAAGACAGAAATTAACAACTGCCTCGTATAGAGGGCTGTTGTACTTTGTAGTTCTCAATTCCTTCCTCTAGTTTTGTGTGTGTGCATGTGTGTGTGTGTGTGTGTGTGAGAGAGAGAGAGAGAGAAAGTGAAGAGTTATGTGAGAACTAGAAAATTATATATGGCTTTAAAAAGTTTAGGAGACTAAATTTTCATAATAACAGATTACTTAAATACGACCTGTTGCTACACTCTCCATGTTTTATTGCTTGGTTAGCCTAGAAATTGCAAATGCACAGACTTTTTTCAAATATCACTGTTTCTGCACCCACAAACTGAAGAAAATAACAAATGTCTTACAAATATCTTACCTGGTGGTATGAGACAAAACTTAAAACATAATGTAACTCCAATCAATATAAAGCACTGCTGGTAAGAAAAGAAAGAGAATTCTCCAAGTTTGGATACAAAATAACTGAAAATTTCTCAAGATGAAGGGTCATGTGCTATTGCAAAACAGTTGTATAATATGCTGGACGTAGATTAAGATAGCATCACCAAGCAGAATTGAAGGATGATTTGTGGTTTGGATAAATGGCTTAAAACTCCATGCAATTTCCATAAATTTCTGTGCAGATTTTGCAGAAGGGAGGTCTGGTGTCAGTTATTGTATCTTCATTACCATGTTTCCATTTATATGGTGATGTGGCTGTATTGAAAGAATGACAGTGCTTATTTACTTGATGGTGAGCTGCTTTTCCTGTTGTTTAAATAATTTCTTACAAATGACTGGCAAATACTGGTTTTTTTTCATTGTGTAGATTATCCAGTTAAGTCTTTTTTAGACCAAACATGAATTTACAAGTCCCCTTTTTCTGAGAATAATGTTAGCTCTTGCTGTCTAGCTTTTACTGTCCTCATTAATAATTAGTTTCATTTGATATTTCACTTAATCTTTTGTCATTATTAACTTTTCTATCATATAGCTAACACATGCTGCACATTCTTCAAAATAAGAGGTGAAGTCCTTATCAGGAATGGTTTATCAGGAATGGTTTGCACACCCAGGTAAAATTAGTGCAAGAAACTAAAATATTTTTTAATCCTATTAAATATAAAAACATGTACTTAGTAATAAAACAAGTAATGCAGACAAGATAAAGGAACTTCCTCTTCAAAAGAACTGTCTTAAAATCCCACAGATATTGTCCTAGTCTAGCATTATAGTTGAAAAGGGTAATACCAAACAAGAATTGGACTGTCATGTGACCAAGACTAAGGTCTTTAGGAGGGTCTAAAAAAAAAAAATACCAATGAGATGACATTTCCCTGGAAGACTCCGGTGTAGGGTGAGAAAGGGCAATAGACTATGGTGTAAAGTTTGGTGGAAAGACAAACTTGTCTGGAATGGAATGGAAATACTATTTGTGGATCAAAGAAAGATTCAGACATTGACACTGTCCTCAATCTTTGATCCTGCACTGCAATAAATACTCACCAAGATACCTTCACCCCTTGACAAATGAGTTCCAAAGAAGGAAAGGAGCCGTGACAAGCAGACCATTCTCTGGGCCTGGCCATCCAGCCAGATTTTAACTCAGTGAGAAGTGCACCTGTCCAAGCAAGCCATGGGCTGACAGCTTTTGCAGGACAGTACCTCAGTAAAGAGTAACATTCATGCTTTATCCCAGTCCAGCATGTTCCAGTGGCTTCCTCAACTGCTACAAACTTTCTGAACCTCCTTATTTTCACCCTTATTTATTTGATATTTGCCATCTTGTCTCCTCTCTGTTTCTCTCAGGGGGTCTGGGCTAGATCTTCAGCTGCATCATGTCTGTACTTCTCTTCACCTGGCCTAACCCTGTACACTAGAAAGATGCTCCCAGATGAAAACATTCAGAAATTTCACATGCCCCAGCACACAATAGCCAAGACAAACATGTGTCCAAAAACACATTTTCACTGAAGAATATATCTAGCATACATATATATTGGCAAACAAAGAAAATCATGCTTTATGTCAAAATATGCCATTCAATGCAATTCAATTCAATTCATAAACTCTAGGAGGTACTCATTGCAGTGACGGGAGACACATATAGGAAACGAGACTTCGGTTCTTTATCCAATTTATAAACAGATTTTCAGTTTGAGGGAAGAAGTATTTTTGTAAGGTTGCAGGCTCTGCTTTGTTTGACTTCACGGATCCACATTTGTCCTCCAGGCGCCTTAAAATCTTTCTCAAAATGCACCCAGAGCTGGTAGACTTGACATCTCCCAGAGGGTATGCATATCTGTGCCTACAGGATCATCCAGTGAACATGCACATTCACAGTATTAATGCTCAGGAATGATAATTAATTGTTCACTAAACTGTCATCACTTCTCTCTATACTTTATCACAGCTAGACTTTCCACTCCTGTTTTTGCAGTTTCAGCAAAGGTCAAATAGAAATATTTCTGAGAGCAGAAGGGGATACATAAGGAATAACTAAAGCAATAGTGAGACAAAATATATATTTTGTAAAATTGTCTGGCTATTCTCATTTAACATCTATGATTTTCTGAGCCCAGTGTTTCAAGGATTGGTTCACCCGTAGTAGCATAAGCTTTAAATGCTTTCAAAATTCTGCCTCATATTTTGGTAAGTGCTGAGGCAATCTGCATGTTGTGTATTGCAAACTATAAATTACATAAATCAAAGCTGACAATCTAAAAACTATCACTGAAGCACTTAAAATCCATAATGGTCTAATTTAGATGCCTCAATATATCCCCTTCCAGACTTTGCTGAAAGTCTTCTCTATCACTCTGTGGCTCCGGTTTGAAAAGCCAATGCATTATCACTGATGGGATGTGATTATTGTTGTTAAGAGTGTATCAGCATCTATTAGGGCAGACACTGTGTATCAGTCCATGCTCATCAAATTGTCCATTATCAAATGATTCAGACTTTCCAATTATGTTTGAGTTTGCAATATCATGTGCTAACCCCTATGACATTTCTTTAGAACTTACTTGGTCTCTTAAAAATGAAAAGCCTGAACAGCCATGTTGAGGAAAAAATAAAGAAGTTATGCACAAAATTGTGTGTCAGAAAAAGTAGAATGCTTTCCCCCAACAAAAAGATTCTTTTTTGAGATGTCTCATCTTTATTTGCAGATGCAGCAGGTAGCTGAAATGGGTTATCCTTTGGAATCTCTTCATTTTCTGTCAGCCACCACTAACAGTCTATCAGCTACAATTTGACAAATTACCACGAGAATTAGTACTGTTGAGAGATATATCTTGTTTGATTTAGGCAGTCAGAGTATTCTGTTCTGGCCTCTGCCCACTCATCCCATCCTGTGGACAAAAGCACAAAGACTTGCTGGACCTGAAACATATTTGCCTTGAGAAGAGCAAGACTTTGAGAATTGAAAGGCCCTGATGTGAGTATATGTGTTAATTGAATTTGACAGAAAAGGAACAGATTAGGTCACTGGAGTAAATGAGAATTACCTTGAAAAGGAGATATCTGCAGGAACTGGGCAGCTAGCACTAATGCAATCTTAAGAAGGAGCCAGTTGAGGTGATTTGTATGAACTGAGACACAGTGAATTTACTGCGGATTGCCATGGAATAAGAAAATGCTGTTGGCATAAATTAAAAATGAGCTGGAAATACAGATATGGACATGTGACGTATTGTTAATCCTTCTCTTGATAATGCCCTGTAGTTCAGGGTTAATGACTTTATGCAGAAGTAGTTCCAATCCCTCTAAAGATCTTGATGTGTGAGCTATCCATTTCCAGGGGAGTGGTCTCAACGTATAAAGCTGAGTCTTTGGAAGATCATGGCCTCTGAGAATAACATGTCTAACATCCAACTTTTACTTAAACATATGAAAATATTAAAAAAAAAAGCATCATAAATTCTGTGATGCATGAACATACCATTTTGAAACATTATGAAGAAACTTATTTAATAACAATGACGATGCTACGTGATTTTCCTTCCTGGACCCTGCAAGCAGTCCATAAGAAAGTTTATTTCAGGTCACAATTCCCATATGAAAATTGGATTAGAACTGAACACTGCTGTGCTGGATTATTATATACCATTACTAGATGGCAGCAATTTGAAGATCAACTTCTATTTCAGGCTTGCTGAAAATGAAGGCATGTCTGTAATCAAAATTTCTTTGAATATTTATACTGTATGTCCTTTGCATGGATCTGTTTTTCAAAGCAATCCATCAGATTTAGTCTAAATTTATATTTCAGTATTATTTTACTTGAATATGGGAATTCTACTTTAAGCTTGTTTTGTCTTTCTCCCCAGACAAAATTAATACTGTTTTATATGTTCTTTGAGTAAGACATTTGGCTTTGCTGTCTGGGCAAGTTATGTTGTGAAGTGTCTTTGTTTTGAAGTAAAATTAATTGAATCTGTGGATTAGTTAATTCATGGGATAAATGTCCAAATATTTCAAACCAGTTCTGGATGAGAACTCTGGGTATGACACCCTTAGGGGATTTCTGATCTTTTTCCAGGGGGATTCTCTGTTGTGCTACAACATAGCAAGTTTGCACATAAATTTAATATAGAAGCATCAAGCTTCAAATGATTTTATTTTGTAAAATAAGTGGTCAGGTCTATGTGTCATTTTACTATGCTCTTCTAAAAGAAAATGACTTTTCATTGAACAGGATGAAGTTCAGAACATACTGTTTTGGTGTACTGTTCAGTGATGTGGTAAACTCACAATAGCTCCCTATTACTTTCAAAATGTTAACAATTATGATGGTGCAGTAATGGTGCAGTGATGGTGACTTCTTATCCTTAGAATATTCTTTTGTTTTTATACCTTAGAGGGGATGGATCTGATCCACCATATCTTTAAAAGACATAAACTAAGTTCTTGTAATAATATGCCATGGAATCAGCTGGATACTATTTGACTACTGCAAATTTTGTAAAACTGCATTGAGATTGGTACTGTAGTAGAGAAGAATATTTGAGAACACTACACTTAGAGATTCACACATAACAGAAAAAACTAGAATAAAAAAATATGTAGTTCCCCATAAATCCATCAGATTAAACAGACAAAGGATAAACATACAAAGGAAAGTAAGACTAAAAAGACTTATCTCCCTCCTTTCAATTAATATGAGAGGGATAACTTTTGTCTGTATTATTTTATCTCACCCTAAATTACAAGCCCATTTCAGAACAAATGTGATTGGATCTGTTCAGAAAGAAACAGCCTCCTGCTTTTTTATTTGAAGAAACTACCAACAAACTTAAAAAAACCCAATGTGATTCTACTGGAAAATAAATTGTGTCACTACCATTCTGAGTACCTCAGTGCTTCAAAGTTCCTCTATAGCAAAATATTTCCATATTAAAAAAAATCAGAAGGCAAATTTTCATATTTTCTGGAAGAAAAAAAAATGTTTTGCCAAGCTCTACTATTTCAAACCTCCTTGAAATTTTCTTTATAAAGGTGAATAGGGTCTCAGGTGTTTCTCTAGAATATTGCAATAACTATTCCATGCTCACTTATTATGAACAGCGAATTCATTTCTGTTTTGACTTTAGAAGAAGTTTAAATTCTATTTAAAATAAGCATAAATTAGCAAGCAGCATAGGTTCCACTGGTATCAGAAGGGCAGAGCAAGACTCTCAGTACCAAGCAACAGCAATACAGAACAGGACGTGGTGAAATGTCCTTGTGATTTATTAGTGCAGAACATACTTCATAGATAAAAACACTACAAGTTCTGAGCAATGCTGGCCAAGTTTCAAACAGTGAAGGCCAGCTTGAGCAGCAGCTGAGATTATTTTTGTGTTTGTTTATATGGTCTTAAAATTCAGACAATCTGGGGCTCTCCAGTTCTGTAATATTTAAGCTACAGTGTAAGTCCATGCTTTGATTTTTCATTGCCACCACATCTATCCTTTCTGTTAGTGAACTCCAGATAATATTATTACAGATTATTTTATAATACCTATATTACAGATTCTTAAAGATTACCTGTTTCTTATTACCGACTATTTTCTTATCACAGATTCTTTTATCTTCTCCTTAAACTACAGGCAAATTTTCCCTGTGACAGAGCAAACAGTGTGGTCCCCAGCACAAAAATGCTTTCATGTCTTCTTGGGATCTAATGCCAGGTTAACATTAAACCCGTAAATTAATAAAAAACTGATGGGAAAAATGACAAGAGATTCAGCCAGGATACCCATAAAATTGATCAGAGATACTGAAAATGAAGGACAGAATTCTGAAAAATCTTATTATTTTACTGTTCAGTAAATTAGTCAAACAGAAGAGCTGCTACATTGCTGTATTATGCCTCAGGAATTCACTTGCTAAAAAATCCCAGACTTTTGTCTCTAGTGTCAACATGCAGCATTCTGCAGCCCTGAGTGCCTCTTCTTCTTCTTAGGATGACAGATTTGAAACAGCCTCTATAAACCTGAAGTTTGAAAATGATTCTTATCTGTTTCTTCCTCTTTGCAAGTGGAATGCAAAAACAATATGTAGCATTTTGAATAGAAGAGACCTTTTTGCCATTGATCAGAAATGTTAGGGAAAAATTTACTTAGCTGAGTCGTTTTAAAATATTGATACATTAATAGTGTTGAAGCACTTTCTTTCAATCTGCATTGGTTTTCTTCCATTTAAAATATTTCTTTAAAATGTTAGCTATAGAGAAGGAAAAAGATAAATGTGGTCAATAAAAATTTACACACTCTGTGCCTACCCCAAAAATAGCTGAGATTTTTTAGTTCAGTCACACTCTTGCAAATTCAAAATATGCATACAGTTCCATACCTAATCTGCAAGTACGTTGACCAAGGCCATGTGCTCCTAATACATAATCATATTTAGAAGTCACTACTTGATATTGGTGTATTTCTTTACTCCAGAGATAACTGACTCATTAGTTGCAATTTCCTCACTGCTCAAAAGAGTCTGAATACTTTATATATAAGGAGCTTGCTAAGTTCCTTCAAGAGTTTGTATGACCTGATTGCCCAAAATAGGAGGGTGAGCTGAGTCAGTGGTGCAGGAAATCTTTCTCAGTTCAATGTCTCTAAGTGTTTAAGCTCTGTGACCTTCATAAGACTTTCAGAAAAGCTTAAAATTATATGCCCTTTGAGGCTTTGCTGTATAAGAGCTATAAGGGTTGCATAATGGTTTCTTTGCCAAGTGGCATCTCAGAACTATTATATTAATAATGGGTAGTGTGCTTTGCAAGACTGATACATTTATTTGAAGATCATCTCAAGATAGCTAGCAAATTAATGGTTATATTATTATTAATATTTATTTTAAAGGGGTAGCACAGGATATAAGTATAATGAATGGATTGCTTGGGCAGGGAGGCACAGTGTAACCATGGCTCCTGTGGTTTGCAGCAGATACCAGATCTCTTGGCATCCCTGATGAGGGTTGAAATTGGACCATAGCTTACCACTAGTTTTATATTTTCAAGATTTCTCTTATATGAGAAGCATTTTAATTTATGAGTCTTTTTTAAATTTTTTTTTTTAAAAAAATTAAAAATCTTCTATTGAAAAGGAGAAGGACCAGAAAAGTCCAAGAACAACCTGGCAATCAGTGCCAGGTCACTGGCCTGCCTCCTTACACCTTGCAGGCCAGGGGTCCATGGCATCTAATGCTCTCTTTCAGAGGAGGAGATGTACAGAACCCTCTCTTTTATAAAAACAGGTTTTTTAACCTCTTAACTTTGTGAAATTTCAAGCACAAGAAAAGCTCAAAGCAACTCAGCACATCTGAGCAGCTTTCAGGTGCCCTATCAATGTTTTATGTATGATAAAGACATGTAATTAATGAGAAAGCCAAAATTTTAGTTCACACCACCCCAGCTGTCAGTGCTCTGTCTTCTCAGAGGCATTTTTTTCTGATGCCACACTGTGGTGTGTCACCCCAGATACTCTGGCCAGGACTGCAGCCCCTGGTATTTGTTTAAAGTAAGCCTGGTGAGTTGATAGGTGTTGCTGATGCATGAGAACTACTGAGAAGCTCACAGATTCTATCTGTTAACACATATTTTTACATGCATTGCTTCCTGAGTATAACCAAAATGAAGATGTGTAGGGGAACTTCCTTTCAATTTTTTTTCTTAATGCTTAGTAAACAGTACAGATCACATAAATTCTTAAAAATGCTGTCATTCTTCTCATAAAAACCAATGGGAAAATCAATGTCAATCATAGAATCACAGAATGGTTTGGTTTACAATCACCATTAAAGATCACCTAGTTCCAACACCCCCTGCAATGGCCAATGTATCACATAATTCCAAATCTGCATAACCAGTTGTTTAAACATTCACTTTTACAAAAAACTATAATTTATTAAGTGCTCTGTGGTAGGTGTTCACATTAACAAGGTCTGAGAAAGGATAATAATAATCAAGAAGGAGTTAAATAAGGACAGTTAGGAGAGTCAGACACCGAGGGATACTACTGGGCTGCATAGGAATATCTGTGATAATGATGAGTAGCAGAAAACATCAGCAAGAACTTATTCCAGTATGAAAAGGACGCAAGTTTTGGAGTATTGAAGTCAGACAGAAATGGACAGAAAGTGTTGGGAAGAGCAGCCAGACATTAGTGACAGAGTTATGTAGGAAGAACATTAAGTTCAGACAGAGAAAGCAGGAAAAGAAAATATTGCTCTCAATTTCCAAACTAGGCAAATTTTAGAAAATGAAAAGATGCAACTTTTTCATATAAATTTGTGTGTGATTGCATACATCTGCTATGATGTAATAATTTTAGAATTAATTATGATGTAGTAATATTAATTACGATGTAATAATTAAAGAAGCAAACTCTGGAAAAACTCAAAGATCATGCTCTCTCCAAATACTGGCTAATAGAAATTACTTCAGATATTTTCTTTCATTAAACAAAGAAGGAAAATAGAACGAGAAAAATCTCATCCTTTCCTTATACAAGGCTTGACCAAGAACATCTCCAGGAGAATCCATGGAATCACATTCATGCAAAACTGACAGTATCATGTTCTGAATCTTTGACTGTTATGATGTTATGAGGATTATTTCAGTTCAGTGTGAAATTGCTCAGTGATGATTTCAGTGCTGCACTCTAGAAGGCTATCAGGATAAGTGATATATATACAGTAAGTATCCATTTCAGTGAAACAGAAGGCAAAGGGAGCAACACATCATTCCCAAGTCTAAAGTCAGAAACACCCTTCCCAGAGGAGTAGGGAAAATCTACTTCTTCACCACCAAAAGTTTCTACCATACATCAGGTCCCAAATTTGAATATATATATATAGATATATATAGAGATATAGATAGGTAGATACACGTATATAGATATATATGATGTCTACCAAAATTTCAACCTGTGAACCCAGAGGCAACCCCAGAGGTTTTTCTTTCAAGCAACTTCTTCAAAGCAATTAAATAATAATAAGATCTGCTGTATTATGAAAATGGAAGCATCTAGGTGTTATGAATACCAACTATTTTGCTTTTCAAATCAGCCTCTTATATTTCCTATTCTGACATGTGATTGCAGCTGTAATATCTGACAACAAGCCACAGAGACAGACTAATATGTAAAGGTTAACTTGAATGCAATGCATTCTTTTCTACCACTGTATGCACACTTTCCACAACTTGCATGCTATTCTCTAGCTGTCCTGTATATTTGCCCAAATAAATACATGTGTAAAATCTTATCCTGCATAAAAAAACAATGCAGAAGTGTGAGCTTTGCAGTTATTTCTAGATGATAGAGCAGCATCTGTAGCTGTTTTGCAAATATAGATTGGTAAAATATAGACAAATACAGTTTTCTTTTTGTAGCAGGAAAGGCCAAGTGGTTTTCCAATGCCTGATATAATGGTCCTAAAGTTAATTTTCTAATTAGTAAAGCAGTTTTATAGGGAAAAATATTAGTTTATGATACTTCATTCTGCTCTGATAACAACTACAAATATATTCTATGAAGAAAAATATCTTTTACAGGCTATATCAATAGCATATGTATACAGTGGTTCACAAGCCAAGTGCCTTAACAGTTTGTTTTCTTTTTCCACTTGCTTTACCTGACTTTAGACAAAGAGATAAAGGCAGAGTCTGTAATGCCTATGGGATAGTATGTTGTTGGAAAATCATGAAACTCCTTGTAAAAACAAGCCCATTACTCCTACTTTATCAGCACATTTCCTTCATCCACATAAACTGATTAAACTGTGGACTAGAAAGTCCCTTTTGTTTTCCCAGTACAACTACAACTAGAAGTCAATGGTTATTAACTAAATAAAACATTAGGACTCTTATTTCACAATTGAAAATCTTCTATATGAGGCTACCATTATTTTTTTTTTTCAAATAGGGAAATAGCAACAGCAAATTGCATGCAAGATGTGCTTCTAATTTAAAAAAAAAAAAAAAAAAAGGAAGAAAAAAGAATAAAACAAGCCCTCAGAACTCAGTACTCCTAGAGGTCTGTTTTAGAATATTTTTCCCTTGTGATCCTCCAGATTCATTTAAGAGTTTTCCACTACCTTCATAATGTAAAATTTAAATTGAACTGCGCAAGAGGGGAGAAGGAAATGGAAATTCTGAAGATTGCTTTGACCCCTTGAACCAAAGCATTTTTTAAGAAGCATTTTCCATTTGAGATGAATATAACTCACCAGTCCATGCATTTCATGTCTTCTTTTCCACACTTGGCTCATAAAGGCCATACTCCCTATTTATTTCAGGCAGCTAAGACACACTTTCAGCTTCCCAGATCTCTTTGACCAGCCTGCAGTGTTCAACAAGACAATGGCTGTCCCTGAAAAAGGGTTGATGACAACAGACAATCCAAGCCCAGAAAGGAAAGCCTGGCAGGCTCAGAGAGAGCTGCCCACCTTCACATATCAGCAACTACTCAGTAACTCAGGTTTCCTGTTCATTCACTGGCCCCCCCAGTTTGTTACAGAAACAAGGGGTATTGAACAGCAACAACTCATTCTGATAACTCTGGATGGCTTTGGTTTAAACTTGATGCCATAAAGACAAAATTACAGACATATTAAAATGGACTGATGTCCAATTACCCAATAGCACTGTTGTTTCCATACCTTAGCAATTAAAAGGGAGACAGCAAAAGTGATGTTTGAAATAAAAGTAAAATTAAGGCCTATTTAGATGCTCAAGTAGGTACAGAATATTAGAAGATCTCAGCAATTACATTACCCTGGGCTTGAACTCTAAACTGTTTTCTACATTGGTGAGTATGACACAGTAGATGAAATCTCTTTACAAAAATAGTTCATTGCAAGGAGATGAGGCACAGATTAAATACTGATAGCTCACTAAAATGGACAGAGCACCATGAAGGCAAGGAGGCACATATTTTTCACTCAGTATGAGGCAAAAACTAGTTGTGAGTTTACTGCATGTAATGTGCATTACTCCAATGTATATTTCCCCCTTTCCACAGTTACTCATAAACTGCCATACATACCACCCAGACATATTTGTTGTGTCAATCTAAAGAGTCTTTAAGAACAATACCTGCAAAAACTACTTCTTCCTTTTATTTACACTATCTCAATTAGATAATTCAAATTTCTGCTATGAAAACAAGGAGTATAATTGGTTGTTATTCAGGAAAAACTCAATTTTTCTCCATATTGCTTCAGTTTTATACCAGCATGGAACTAATGAAACCAGTAGAAAACCCTTAGCATAAAACTGGCAGTGAAAATATGAATTAACTCTACCCATTACAGGCTTTATCTGTATGGAAATTATAATGGTTGCTCTGGCATCTCTCAGAGGAGAATGTGGTTGGATTTCATCTATTGAAGATCTAATTTCCACATGCTAATCTCCATTCCCAGTAAATACTAATTATTATTATTTAATATAATAATTATTATAATTTAACATATTTAAAAATAATATTTAATATAGTTTAATATAATAATTATTAATAATATTATATAATAGCATAACCACTATCTATTCCTATTTTACCTCATCACTGGTGGATACACAACTTTCTGCTGTGCAGCTACATTTAGCTTTGAAGTTGAATATTGTACATGTAAAAACCCCATAATCCACACGTAATAAGCTCTGTTGACTGACACTCTAGGTCTGGATACTCAGTTTTCAGGATAATAATATATCTAGAATATGGAAAGCCTGCAGTCAGGTGCAAAAATTGCACTGAAGAAAGTGAATACCACTCAAGCTTCTAAAATACTGTAGAAAGCCATGGAAGAAGCACATCATAGTTTGCACGTACAGTATATAAGCTGCATAAATGGAATTTCCACAGAACAAGACCACCCTGTTGTCCACAGATTGAAAAGCCTAAGACCATCATACCCATCTTAGAAGATTCTAAGCTGGTCTTTAAAGATCTCTTCCTAGGACAAATAGTAGGAGACCATATTTCCTCTGGAAGAAACTGCTGAAAAATGCTGCATTCTTGAAACTCTGCTCTTCTACTCTAACCTCTTCTAATTATCACCCTCATTTCTGTAGGACACGAGATTCTTCTGGAAGCAATCTAATCAATATGAATTACATTCACTGCATACTGTTGTTTATTCTTTCTCACATCACTGTTTTTTTTTAAAAAATAGAGGAAAAAAAATACATTCTGGGGGCAGTGTGCATAAACTAGGAGCTACCTCTTGCCCTTGTGAAGTTTAAAGGAAGAAAAAAATGCAGCTATTTTCCTTAGTGCCTGTCAAAAATAGGCCAAATACTGATGAAAATGAAGCTGTTATACAAAGAAATACGTAACATACAACGACAGTGAGTAACAACAACTACAGGATTTATTATATTTAAAATGTTAATCATGAAGATCCACAGAATGCTAGGGATTTTTTTAAAAGAAGAAATACTCCCTAAAACTTTTATTCAGCATTTAAATACTGCAAAGACAAACAATGCAGTGCAGAGTACTAATTTATACTTTCAGACATGCTGTGCACACTGACATGATTCTGGGTTGCTTCACTTTGCTGACATAATTTTCATGAAAAGAAGCCATAAAAGGAGAAAGAACAGCATGGCCCTTCTAGGGAGAAAAAAATCCTTGTTCTTGGATTTTGCAGAACTAGTTCATTTGGGAGCAAAGCTTGTATTTGTGGATGAGAATGGTAGCAGAGTAATAATCTATAGATATTCATTCATCAGTAATATAATTTTAAAAGAAAAGAGGTGAAGATGAACTTTGGAAAGACAAATACTTCTGACTTTAGAAAGTATTCATTAAAAAATTATATGTATTTTGTAAACATTTCCATGGCCTGGTCTAAAGAAAATTCTATCATTAGAAAAATTAACTTCAGAAGTCTTGATCTAAATTTGGTCTGAAACATATTTTTCCTATTCATTTGAAGCTCACTTCCAGGAAAATACTGTGTACCATTCTTCCAGTGGATACCTTACCACTTAATTTTACTGTTAGCACCTGCAATCTGTAGAAATTTAGAAGTCTAAGATGCTGATTCTTCCCACATGTAGAAGAATATGTTTGAAATTAAAATCAGTAGGCTTCCCATTTTCAAAGAACAGCTTTCCAAATAGGAATAAAGAGTGACTTCCCTTCTCCATAATTCATAGCAGAGCAGACTCCTGTTAGTTTCTGCAAGGGTTGCCTCAGAAAAAAATGTCCTTGCCTGGCCAAGCACTTTTCAGATAGGATGCCTGACTTGCAGCCAAGGAAGATGTCACTTTGGATATCCTGCAAAAACAACAGACAGCCCAACTTAGCAATGCAGCTCATTTGAATAATCAGAGGTCTCTGTCTCTTAAAGAGGCAGATTCATTCTCTATGGCAACAGCAATTCAGAGCCAAATGTTCTACAGAATTTTCCAGTGAGAGAAAACAGAGCAATAAATCATCGGAACATGTGATTTTATGTTACTTAAAGAAACTATAATCCTTGTTCCTACTAAACATCCTCAGAAGTCCTCTGAAGCTGAATAGAATATTCCTATGGAGTTCTGGATCATTGGAATAATTCTTTGCAGGAAAAAAACGAAACAACATCAACAACAAACAAACAAAAAAACCTAACCAAACAGCAAACCCTTAACTGAAACTCCAAGACAAATGTTTAGCAAAGAGTTAAAAAATCAGCCACTGTTAAAATCCTCTTCAAAATTCTTTTCACTTCTAAGCTTCATGGATACTAATAATAAATACATCATTAATATCTTATAAATCATGTTAAAATCCAATTACAGATAACACTTATTTTTGCCATGCAAATTACTAGAAATAAATCCTAGAAGGTGTAGAGATTTATGTGGTTTATTTAAGATGCTGCTGTATTTCTCTCCTTTACGCTTCCCAGAGATCTTTCTGAGGTTATTCCCCTTTTTCTTAAATATGTCGTAAGTTTTTAGAATTAGCCATCTGGAAACTTAAGGGCATTTATTTTCCCCCATCACTGCACTTATGTGTGTTTCAAGTGATAAAATGGATACAGATTTTCTCCTCCTTGATCCTGCTGGACCTGTCAGAATTTTTTAAGAGGTGTGTCCAAGGTCTGACTCAAAAGGGCATTGCTGAAATGCTGCCAAAGCCATCTTTACAGCTAAGTGACAATTCAAGTTTATTTACAGAATTTATTAACAGAAGAGAAACTAAGAAGCCATTCAAATATATGATTTAAAAAAAATAAGTCTTTCATCAACTGCCTGTCTTTCAGTCCTTTCTTCCTTTCATAACCATTACTTTAGTTCTTCTGTCACCATTTATTCTTATGTTGCAAAAATCATTAATATATGTAGAAAAAGCAGTATTGAGAGACTGCTCAAGCCTGTAGTTTGTATTGTAAGGAAGTATTAATATAAGCCTATTCTTCCATTTTCTTCCTCATATTTTCATGAAAGGAAAATATAAAAAGCTAGTCACTGCCACGAAAAATAACAGTCTGAAAACTGCAGGATAAAACTTATCTATGATAATACTAAAAATTTTCAAATAAGCTTATTTTCAGATTGCATTTCCAGTGTCTTCATCTAGGTTACACTTAGATTTATAGCAACAGTAGATAGCATGCCCAAGTCTTTGCAGGAACTTTGCCAATTTCCTGACATAACCAAACACTGGGAAGACCACATGGGTTAACTTCTTGTGGGAAATCCTATCCATCAGCCTTGGCATCTAAACTAGGGCAAAACCCAAAAAGCTGCTCGAGGCACAAGAACTAGGGAGGAAGTGAAAGTGCAAAGTGCCTCTGCCAAGGCTGGAACAGTTGCAGCTCCTCTGCTACTGCCATCCCTCCATATGACTATTCTCATGATATAAACAAACAGAGAGTGGTGGTATAAATCAGTTTAGACAAAGCATATGAGCTAGGAAGGACAAATACATCATTCAGGAGGATGACACTAAAAGAGGCTGACCAGCTGGGAAAGAAATTGAGTATCCCACACAAATAACTTTACAAATAGCCATGTTCACTTAAGGAGTTGGAACTTGATCTTTGATATTCCTTCCAACTCAGAATAATCTGTGATTCTGTGATTCTGTGGAGATGAAAAAGAAGGGATGTAGGAGATAAATTAGACTATCAGGAAATGTTTCATGAAAATGTGTCTTTGCAACACCTGTTGTTAATTCTCATGGAAATGAAATAATTTCAAGGTATGCTAGTATTTTCAACAAAGAAATCATGTTTAGAGGATGTAGTCCTGCAGAAGTTACATGCTCCCAAGTGGCATTTGACTAGCTGCAACCACAGACTCCCCTCACAGAAATTCCCAGTTAGGGTTTTCTGCTGGAGTAGGCCTATGTCCACATGTGCCCCAGTGAAAGTCATGGCATCTGGGGAGAAACTCTGCATTTCTTGCGTGCAGAAGTTAGAAAGAAATTCTGAAATACTAACTCTGTTTTGTGGGGGGCACTTCCAGGCAGGGCCTGAAAGCAGTAATTTACCTTCTGTGTGTCCACTCTCTGTATCATGCATGTTTACTTCCCAATTCAGGGACAGGCACCATTTGCTTCATTACCCAGTAAGAGAAATCTCCAAGAAATGACTGTCCTGCTAGTGGTGGAAAAAGATCAATGGTAAGAAATTTTGTTGCTCTTACTGCAGTCTTATAGAAACAGGAACACTTACTAATGAATGCAAACTTCTTTCCTTTCAAAGTAAGGTAGAATGTGAAATATGGAAACAGGTGCTTAGCAAGTCCATATTCTTTCAGAGAAAGCCAAATACCATCTGCAAGCCTTCAGTGGAGCTTGCAGAATGGTCACAAAGCAGTAAACAATGCCACTTCTACCAGTATTAAACTAGCTACTCATTCCCAGTAACTGCATATTTAACAGCATATTTATTAGTGCTTGGGGAATACAGAATTCAAACCAATTTGCCTCTTTCTCTTACTGCCTGGTCTTGTCATGTGTAGCTCTCTGTTGGGCTGCTGCCCAAGGAGTCCTTAGTTAATTGAATATAATTATTCTGCATCCTACTTTCAAATGCTAATGCAGTTTCACCTCTCCTTGTAACATAATACAGATGAAAGCCCCAACTGTTGTCTGGTACATGTAATTCTTTCCTCTTCAATACATTCACCTCCATAATAAAGCAGCAGTTTGCTGGGTGTTGTTGATCTTTAAGTATAATGTACAATGATGACTAAATTAGTAATGAAAGGTAGTTAAAAGTAGTAAAACCCAGATAGTTCTTCACTGAAAGAAGAATTTTATAAGCATTCAACACTAGTAATTCTGTCATTACTCATTAATAAATTAACAAGGCAGTCAATTAACATGTTCATCTTCACCTGAGACTGACAACCTGTAGAAAGCAGGGAGGACACAGAGGATGCTTTTTCACTGAGAGAGAGTCCTCAAATATCAATAAATGTCTGTCAGGGCTGAGAGAGCTCTTAATCAGTTTGGAACATCTAGAAGGCCAGTTAGTGTTGCATTGCCTCCAAAGTGATCTTCTGTGTCATTTTAAAAGAGGCAGGGCTTGGGGTTTTGTTTTAGTACTGGTACATCAGTAATGTTCCTTTCCTTTCCTTTCCTTTCCTTTCCTTTCCTTTCCTTTCCTTTCCTTTCCTTTCCTTTCCTTTCCTTTCCTTTCCTTTCCTTTCCTTTCCTTTCCTTTCCTTTCCTTTCCTTTCCTTTCCTTTCCTTTCCTTTCCTTTCCTTTCCTTTCCTTTCCTTTCCTTTCCTTTCCTTTCCTTTCCTTTCCTTTCCTTTCCTTTCCTTTCCTTTCCTTTCCTTTCCTTTCCTTTCCTTTCCTTTCCTTTCCTTTCCTTTCCTTTCCTTTCCTTTCCTTTCCTTTCCTTTCCTTTCCTTTCCTTTCCTTTCCTTTCCTTTCCTTTCCTTTCCTTTCCTTTCCTTTCCTTTCCTTTCCTTTCCTTTCCTTTCCTTCCTTTCCCCTTCCCCTTCCCTTTCCCTTCCCCTTCCCTTCCCCTTTCCCTTCCCCTTTCCCTTCCCCTTTCCCTTCCCCTTCCCCTTCCCCTTCCCCTTCCCCTTCCCCTTCCCTCCCCTTCCCCTTCCCCTTCCCCTTCCCCTTCCCTTCCCCTTCCCCTTCCCCTTCCCCTTCCCCTTCCCCTTCCCCTTCCCCTTCCCTTCCCCTTCCCCTTCCCCTTCCCCTTCCCCTTCCCCTTCCCCTTCCCCTTCCCCTTCCCCTTCCCCTTCCCCTTCCCCTTCCCCTTCCCCTTCCCCTTCCCCTTCCCCTTCCCCTTCCCCTTCCCCTTCCCCTTCCCCTTCCCCTTCCCCTTCCCCTTCCCCTTCCCCTTCCCCTTCCCCTTCCCCTTCCCCTTCCCCTTCCCCTTCCCCTTCCCCTTCCCCTTCCCCTTCCCCTTCCCCTTCCCCTTCCCCTTCCCCTTCCCCTTCCCCTTCCCCTTCCCCTTCCCCTTCCCCTTCCCCTTTCCCCTTCCCCTTCCCCTTCCCCTTCCCCTTCCCCTTCCCCTTCCCCTTTCCCAAAGGTTTCAACTTAAAAACTTTTTTTTTTTCAAGATTATGCCATAAGATTATGTCCCTACATATAAATTAATAGATTTGGGCAGAAGATGTTCTATGTTCTTTTATATTTATTTTCTTTATTCTGGTGCAAAACATATTGGGGTTTCAAGGGAAAAATATTCTAATTTGAGATTTTCAATCAAAATCTCACACTTTTTCTTTTTTTGAAAAAGAAGCACTTTTTCAGCAGTGCTCCTATAGATCCTTGAAAGGCTTCTTTTAAAGAAGAGTTCTTTCAAAATACATTTGGAAATGGAAGTTTTCAAGAATGTTACTCTAAAAATGCTCTTCAAAAAGCTTGAAATAATTTTTTGATAAAATGTGTGATGTTTAAAAAGAAAATGAGAGTGTTGTTATTCAGTGCAAAAAATATTTGAATTAAAATATTCTGAGCAGTTCTGCCAATAAAGAAATCCTTGTGACAGTGTGCTGTGAACAACACTGGGGAAGATGTTTACTTAAAAATGTGTTTTCAGGCAATTCCTGACACTAACAGAAACTGAAGAGCTCTTGTCAAATGTACCTAATTCAAGATTTTAGGGAATACCTGGGAAAGGCTTCTGCCAACTTAGAAATGCCTAAATGCATTAAACCCACTTTCATTCCTCTTTCTTAGTCATTTTAACATCTAGGCTCCTTGTATATGTAGATATTAAAATGTTTCAGCACCGGGTCAATATATCTCAGATAATATGTTTAATTTTATCATGGAATACTGTTTTATCACAGCCTACTGTTTTAACTGTCTCACTACTCAGTATAGAAAAATGTTGGCATATGCTGCCAGTGACCTTGCAAACAATGTAGTCCCAGGACAATGTGCCTGACCTACTCCTGTCAGCCAGGATTTTTTAATTATGCGATCGTCCACTCCAAAAGTGTTACCTGAGTGTGGAGTTTTCAGCATTTACTTAACAAAGTTCTTCTTTCATTATGGTTTTCCAGCGTATAGCAGATTGTTTTAGTTGGGTAAAAATATGGCAGAAGGAGTCAAGGTGTCAATCCCCTGAGAACAGGCTTAGCACATGCTTCACCTCACAGCAGCTGGCCCAGTGGGCTTTGTCAGAAATCTGAGGAAGGGAAGATGAAATTGTTCTCACAGGATAATTCCAGATATACAGCAGTTTAGTGAAATAACAGTAGTACTTAATGTTCAGATCTTTCATTTTACACAATTAAAAAGAAGTAGCAAGGTTAATTTTTGTTCTGATAATCTCCAGCTGCAGAGGGGAAATTCAACTCCCACCACCAATTTTATCTTATGTGTCTTGTAAGTCTCTTTAATAAGGACCAAAAAATATGTTTCTGGCACATCTGTGCATAGATTCTGTGATAAAATAGGAGAAAAAGCTGTGGCTTCTATATAAATGATTATCAGACACTTAATACAAACATTCATAGCATCAGTGAGAGAAGACTAGTTCATAATCTTATTTCTAGTTATTTCATTTGACTAGCTTCCTTTCTGGACATCATTACAGGTCTGTGGTATTATCAAAATCTGCTGCTTTATTACTGCACAGACATATAGCCTGCCTTCTAGCCATATTTCTACAGTGGATATCAACCAAAATCATAAGACACTTAAAATAATCTGTATCACTTACAGCCAAGAAGAGGTATTTTCCTTTTTCACCTGATCATTACACCTGAGTGTTAATTTCTTCTTTTTTGGATTAAGATGGTATTTGATGTGTGTCTCCAAATCCCTCAGCCTAAGGAAATATGCTGGATGGTTTCAGACTCATACTGACTAGACAGAACTGCAGGAGAAACCCAAATCCTTTTGTCTTTATTTGAAAGACAAAAGTTTCCTTTCCATCTTTGTCTGGCAAAGTACATATAGAAATGTGTGATGGCAGAAATTCAATCCACACCAAAATGAACACCATTTTCTTGAAGAGTTTCTGCCTCATTTGTGGGAAAAAGATATATGGATTAAACACTATTGACTTATTCAGTCCTGCTATGTTTTTTTGCAGTTTCCTTTTCTAAATGGTGTACTGGCCAAGTAGGGGATTCTTGAGACCATTAATCATGGATTCCTCATGCCCAGAATAAGTTCTGTTTGCTAACAAGTTTATAAAACTTCAACCTATTTATGTCTAAGGAATGCTGTCTCACTGAGATCTGTCATTTTGTAGCTCCTTTACCAATCTTATGAGCAGTCTTATGAATATTCCATTAATTGGAACATGTTGCAAAGTGGGGGAAGCAGACAGAAACACTTAGAGTTGCTCATGTTTCCCCGTGTCCCGTTTTGTTATGATGTGGATAGTCTTTTCACTTTTGTGATTTCTTCTGGTTTTAATAAGATTTTAAAAAGTGATTTTCACCTGTAATTTCTTATAATTGAGTCAAAATTTTGGTGAATACTAATGAGGAAAAGTAGGGCTGTAATAGCAATAAGCTTATTACTGGTTACTGCCTACCAGAAACTGCTATTACAAAAAGGCCGGTGTTGCACTGCATGTGTGGAAAACAGAACATGAAGAAACACTTTATAAACAAAATTATTCATTTTTTAACAAATATCAATAATTATAATCAGCCACCAATGCTTATAGGATGATAACATACATATTTGTTAATAACTTCAGTAATAACAATTCTTAAGATGACTCTAAATTAAAATCACAGACATGATATTGTAAGTGCTGACCATTTCCTTGTGGAATTCAATGTTTTGCAATGGAGAACATGTATTCAATGCACTGTTGACACTCTGTCAGGTGACACAAACTTGGGATGCCACATAGAGATATGAATCAGTTTTGTGACAAAATTTGAACTATAGCTTGAACAATCAGTATACACTAAAAGGAAGCAAATTTTGATGCAGATGATGAGGACCTTTATAGTCCTTTTGCAGCATTCTTTAACAGAGTTGAAAACAGAAATTAATTTAAAACAGCAACCCATGAACTAAAGCTCCTGATGCCTTGTCTCACATTTCTTTCAGTCTCATTAACTTGGTGTGGTAACTGTTATCCAGACAACTGTGCATGCAAATATTGAGAGTAGCTCCCTAATAGCGTGCCATCTTGACTTAGGTGGTGCTTTAATATGGAGCTTGATGGCTGTTTGGTGAAAGGGGCTTTAAACTAAACTACTGCTGATATCTGAACTGCTAATGGTAATGAAAGAGGGATAAAGCAACTCAAATTTCAACATTGCAAAAAAGATTGCATGTGCAGCTTTTCAGCTGCTTGTGCAATTACCCTGCTAAGAAACCACCTTCTACTGTTCTAATGCTGTTCTGCATCGTGACCGCTACCATTCTTCTGTCCCTGGAAAGAGACTGCCTTGAAGGAAAGATTCAGAGATATTACTTTATGTGATTTATAAATTGCATTCACTTTCACAATTACAAGAAGCTTCCATTCATAAACATTGTAGAGTTTGTCTGCTGTTCTTACCACCTTTACCAGGTGCAGGTTGGAAAGTGGAAAACTTCATCTTGCATGTCTTGCTTTGAATTTTATGAAGTTTATGATTACATTCATGGTTAGACAAAAGGGAGGGATTTTAAATGTTCCCCTGGAGAGAACATTTAAATCCATTATCTGCTTCACAACAGGAACAAGCATGCATCACACACTGAAGATAACACTTCTCTTTGCTGTTTCTTTGCTGGTTTGGAAAAAAAATTAGTAGTATTGATTCTATAAATTTCCTAAGCAGCAGATTCCATTGCTTTACTATGCTGTTACTAAGATGTATCCAATACCTAGCCTCAGCCTGTTTTCTTAATTTTAATAATGTCTTGTCCTATCCTAATAGATTGCTTCCCCATTCTAACTTAGACAAGCTGTAATTTTTCAGCTTCCTTGGTTTTGCTGTCCTTCTCTAGATGCAGGCTGACCCACTTTTTCTTGAAATGCAGATTATATTTAAGATGCCACTCCAGCAGCATAGAGTAGAATAGCTCATACTTGGATCTACAAAGTAAACTCTGACCACTCTATTCTTGGAGCATGCACAAGACAGAGGAAATTTCTGGAATATTACACACCAAAAATCACTAAAGGTCTCTACTGTGATTCTGCCAACAATAATTTTTTCCCAAGGATCTAAAAATTGGCAACATCTAGGAGTAGAAAAAATATTTCTGATTTGAAGACCAAATCCATTCCAAGCAGAAAGTTCCAGTGTCCAGCACACAGGAAGATTCAAGTACTAGGTCTTAGCATTTCCAAATTCCTCTCTTTGAAGGATCTATTTTGATTGCCATTCTCTCATGTCCAATTTCTCCTCAGGTAACCAGCTTGCAACAGAGACCTGACCAGAAAATAACAATCCAAAACACTGAGGTCTTTTAGATCTGACAGAACTCAAATTAGAAAATGGGAAGACATTAGAAAATTTTGCCACAGATCATTCAAAATTAGATTTGTTTACTTAAATAAAAAAAAAAAAAACAAACTTTTTTTGGTCCTGATAGGTATGCAGGGAAAGAAAGAAATCTGTCAAGCAAATCAACAAGCAGACATAGAAAAAATAAGACAGACTATATCTTGGCTTTAATTAAAGTGTTTCCTCTGAATTTCTATAAGACGGTGGAAGCCTGAGCCAGCAATTTATTTTGGATGATTAAATCTGTTTCTTTCCTTCACATTTCATTATAGCAAAGAATATTTATGCCAACCTTTTTCAGAAAATGTAATGCATTTGGAAATAGTTGAATAAATGTCTCCCAGTAATGATAGACTAGAAGTCCAAATCTGTAGTATGAAAATTTATTGAAGGATGAAAATGTTAAGCAGAAAAGAAAAGAGATTATTGGCATACTGGAATTCTGGTAACACTGGGCAGCAAAACTAAGCTGAGGTAGTCAATCATGTTTAAGAAAACTGTTCCTGATCAAAATAATCAGGACACAGGTAATTTCAATAGAGCACTTGAAGCAAAAACAGAGAGACCCTGGTGTTAAGACTCCTAGGAATTTCTATTGACAGCTCTGGGTACTGACTCATGCTGTGTGAGCATAAAATATTTCAAAATAAAAGCCTTACTATGTGTGGTTTAAGATTTCAAGTCTGTAGTAGTTACTTACTTTTACAAAAAGTAGCACTTGCAGAATGACAATACAGAGCACTACTATCTTACCCAAAGTGTTTATCTTTTTTACATTTAAACAGTAAATGTTTAATACTTGTCAATAAGTATTCTTATCTTCCTACACTTGCCACTGGGTTTTTTTTTATAAAAATTAACTCATAAATTTTCATTTTTTAAATATCTATGGTCCAAAATCAAAAGTTATTCAAAGCTGGTCTGGAATTTTTCAATTTCTTGAAACCATAGCTTAAATTAAACATACACTGACTTTTCACGTATGGGGGTGAGTATGGAGGAGGTTAGGCATGAAAACTTGGAAGCAAGTTCTTCTTCCAGTGATCATTGTGTAATGGAGATCAGATTCACCAGCTTCATAGGGAATTTACTGCAGAACACTGCAAATCTTGTAGCATTTTGTCTGGCTTACCTACCCTTCTCACGATGACAGTTCCTACAGTGCCTTGGAATCTGCATAATACAGCTGTTCTTCCAGTGAAGAAGCTGATTGAGGCAGTGTGTTGCTGGAGCAAGGAAGAAACACAGGGTAAAAAAATAAGCAACAGGCTCCAGCTTCTGGAGACAGGAAAAAAAATTGCTGGAAAAGATGGGGAATTTTTCCTCACTTTAGGAAATAAGATAGTGCTCTTCCAAAGAAGAGCATCAACCACTGGCACAGTAGATTTGCCATTTTTTAGATGCTGGAGGGTGACGAAGGGCAGCAAAATTCTAGTGTCAGCTGGAGAGTCCCCAGCATATGTTTAAATTTTTTATAAATAATCTAATATGGGGTATTTGTCTGGGTGTTTGTTGAGGGGGAAGATTCTTCTCAAAACCCCAAACTGTATGGAAGGTCTAAGACTGATTTAAAATCCTTAGGCTTAAAACTTAATTTGGTTATGAAGTACAAAGAAAGAAAGAGCTGGGTTGTTAGCTCCCAGCTGTGAATCTCCCATAGCTCATGAGGAAACTCTGTAGAGCCACAACAGTCAGTCAGACCATCCTTCTGAGCAGGACCCCTGCAGTAAAACCTTTCTTTTCATTGCTGCAACAGGTAGACCTATCACTTAATAACTCTTCCCAGACACTCCATTTCATAGTAGAAGGTATGATGTCAATCGGAAACGAGGTAAAAGTTTTAGTATCAAAAGGGAATGTGCACAAGAATGATATGGTAGTCACTTTTTGTATTTCCACCTTCTATTGACCTTATTTTTTCAGATCATGAAAACAAATGGACATTCTGGATTTCTTTATTGATTTTGCTATTGTCCTCTGAGGACACAAAGGCATAAAGCTATATTGTGCCCAAAACACGAACCAGAACTTTACATCACTGGGAAAGGCACGTGATTTTCCTCTGTTTCAGAGGAATATAGGTCAGCAAGGTTAGGCAAACTATTTTGTTTTGGCTATGATTCACTGGGAGAAAATCTCTGGAAATGACATCAACACTTTGTAGTTGTGGTCAGTTTTGTTCAACTTCATTCTGCAGCTAACACTGTAGATAGAAAAGATTTTTGGTCCTGGATCCCCATAAACTGAGTGAAGAACTTAACAAGGATTTGTTGCTTTCCTACCCCAGGCTTCATAGCTAATTTTTACTGGGCATCTTAAGTGTTCAGCTACAGTTTAACAAGAAGGTTAAAAAATCAAAGGTTATAAAATAGTTTAAATGAAGGTGTTAAATGTATAGGAAGACATATTAGAAACGAATGCTCACACCTTTGTTTATTAGGAGGCTCAAGCACTTTTTTTAGATGTCCATTATGTGGTAGATTTAATGTGAAAACTATTATAAACAAGCCCACATTATCCAATGTGACCATAGAATTCCCTGTTCAAGAGATGATACATGCCTCATTGGATGTATTTAATTTGGGAAGATACAACAATGACTTTTGGTTGATATTAAACAAAATTAAATACTTGTGCACTTCATGATTCAGACATTTTTATTAACTCAATCTCTGTGTAACAAAACCTGTGATTCTCTCCCCTTTCTGACTTACTTTTTCTTTACACTTCTGCACAGGGAGAAGCCATTAAAGAGACCGTCCCTGAAAGTCTCATGTCAGAAAATAAGTATTATTTTTCTCCTAATTCTTGTTTACAAGAAACAAAACACTGCAAGAATTTATGTCAGTGGAAAAAAAAAGCATGTATTAAAGAAGAAAAATACTAAGGTTGTGTCTCATGAACTTTCTGGTAGTGCTGTTTCCTGGGGCTTTTCTTTGTATAAAGAGCAGTGGCTGAGGTTAGGAAGTTTTTGTACCAAGGCTAACTATGGGGGAAAATGGTATAGCTCATTGCCAAATGATTGAAAACCCTTAAACCATGTACTATCCCATCAGAGAACTTGCTCTAAGACTTAACTAAGTCAGGAAACTTTTGACGCTGTAGCTTTGTGTTTGGGAAAGATATCAAAAAATCCATGAAGGTTAAATTTTTCATCATTTGACACCACTAAATTGTCTAGAAAATTGTTTAAAAATGGATTTATTGAATCCATGACTAATGCTATGATGGACTTGTCTGGAATGATATAATATTTTACCAACATCATCCAGTCTAAAGAAAAAATTACATTCTGTCTTTTGAGAAATTTATTATATTCTGACCCTTCCTTTCATTCATTAATGTGGTAGTTTGACATTGATTGATTTTTAGGGAAAGAAGTTAGAAACATTGCCATCACAATTCGTCCAACGAAACCACAGGGAGAATTATTTTGGAACTTTATCTGTATATTATTTCAGATGCTCCCTTTCAGGTCAGGAAAAAGTTTGAAAGTTTTTTTAAATAGAAACAAAAAATTATAAATCCCTACAGGACAAAGCAAATCAAACTGTCATGAACCCTATTTTACCTAGATCCAGGCCTACAGCTCTAGGTTTTATTCTTTGTCATTTCTTAGGACAGGTTCTATTTTTAATTTTTTACCTTTTTTTTACAAAATAAATACCACATAAATGCATAAAGACAATTTCTGTATTTCTATATTGTTTTATAGTTAAAGAAAAAATCTTTAGGCTGCTGAGAAAGTAGTATATTTTCCTACACTGAGACTGACTGATAGAGATAAAAGATTAATATCTGCTTGCAAATGTTAAAATCATTGTGTCTGTCAATGATGTGCTGGTCAGAACAGAAAAATAGGCTGAGATCTAGTAATTTTTTTTTAATTTTTTTTTTTTTTAATCTACTACATAGTGCTTTATTTAAATTCAGTTTTACTAGAAGTTTTTGTTTATTAGAAAGCTTTTAGTCTAGAATGTATAGCTACATTAAGAGTATTCCAATATGCAATAAGAAAGTGTGTACTCAGTCTGGGATGACGATATTAGGAAGGAATTCTTCACTGTGAGATTGGTCAGGCCCTGGCACAGTTGCCCAGAGAAGCTGTCAATGCTCCATCCCTGGAAGTGTCAGGCTGGATGGGGCTCTGAGTAACCTGATCTAGTCCCTGCCCATGGCATGAGGGCAAGAAATTGACCATTAGTCCCCCCCAATCCTAAAAATTCTAAGATATTATGTGCCTGTGTTTGTCCTCTCTCATCTATCTGCCTTACCACACCACATATATTATTTTTCCTCTTCTTGTTCTTGTCCATTTAGGACATACCTCTTACTAATCACTATTGCTGAAAGGATTAATGAAAGATAAATGGGTTCTAACAGCTTCTGTAATACACAGCCAGTACTGTGGCTTTTATAAAACTGGTTTCAGTAATAAACGCAAAAAAGAAAAACCATATAAATATCACCATGACCATTGCCTAATATTTTCTTTACATGTATTTGTTAATACAGCCATGACTGTGATGTGATGTAGCAACATCACAGAACAAACATAAGTTTCAGAATCTTGTGAATGACAGTGAATGACTCTTTGTCTGTGTAAAGAGTATGCAATTTGGTATATATTATCTTAAGGATTAGTGAAATTCAAGAGAAATGGTGCTGAAATGTGAAAATGTCTCCACAAAGTGATTGGTCTCTGCTTGTAAATTGTCAACATTCAAAGCTTGCTTTAAAAATATTTCTTTAATTTGATCACTTCTTTTTCTACCTGAATGGGACATAATTTAAAACCTAATTTTTGATGATCTGCTGAAAAAGGAAAAAGCATTCATGCCTAGCTAGTTCATCAATATGTCAGATAGACAGCCTGAAGCACCTACAATAAGGTTAACTGAAATGTTAGGACATTAGGCATTAGGACAGGGTGGAACCTTCATAAAAGTAATAAAGGACTATTTCCACCATATTACCTTTTCCTAAACTGAAAGGCTTAAAGATCACCTCTAAGGCAGTTATGTCATTTTCCTGCTTCTTTTGGAAAGCCCAAAAGCTTTGATCTGATCTGGTTTCTACTTCATTTATAGCAGGATGATCTATGGAAAAAGAATAGATATAGAAACATATATAGAAATCAGACTGTACAGAAATCAGACTTCCTCTCTGCCTTAATGTAAAATAATGCAAACTTCATACTTTTTGACTTTTTCCATAGATCATCCACATATACCTAATGCATTTAGTTCCGTTTGAGCCAAGAAGTGTCTCTAAGATTCCTAGTGAGGTTTATCACCATGGTCTTGTGCAAGAAAGTCTACTATTGAAATAAAGTCTTCTACTGTGCAAGGAAGTTTTCTATTGAAAGTCACTTATCTAACACTTTACATTTATTTTTCTCAGAGTAAAGTCAGATCAGAGTTATTCCACTGAGTGAATGAATTCACTGAGGTCAGCACATTTTCCTTTGCTTTCAATGAATAAAACTCAACTATCCTTTCACTACGGACACCTGATTACAAGCAACTCTGCATTTTGAATATTTGCATTTCAAACCAACATTCTGCCATTTTAGTTATTAAGCAAATTCAGTCTTAAACATACAAAATATTTAGCATTTCTTGAACCCTCAAAGGCTTCCAAGAGCCTTCTGTCATGCAAAGTCCAGTGCGACATCCAGTGCAAATGGGAGCTCCCCTAGCTTACAGAACCTGGGCCTGCATTCTCCTTGTCCAGGCCCTATTGAATAAGGGATATCCTTGGAAAGCAATGAGTAAATCAATGACCCCAGATTATGGGTCAAACCTCACTTGGCACATCTCAAATCATACATACAGCTACAGTGACAAATATTAATGCAATGAAATCAAATAATGAGCTCATTCTGTAGTCCCCATCCCTCACTGAGGTGGCCTCACAGACCAGCTGAGGTCCAAGTGCTAAGGATCACATCTGCAGTACACAGAATGAACCATTCATAACTCCATGCTGTGGAGGTGTCTGCTGCAAGGCAAAGTAGACTGGGAAAAGACAGTGTGATGTCAAATGTATCTAGAGCCAGAGAGTGGAATCTGAATACTGTCACCTCATGACATGACATGCATGACAGGGGAACCATTGGGATGAGAGTTATGGTGAGGGGCCCCCAAAGTGCAGACAACATCTATCCCCACCCTGCCCCTGAGGCTATCATTGGTCTCCAGTGCCCAGGACTTCCAACATGCCAAAGAGAGCTTTTCCTATCAATCACAGCTGGCTGTGAAGGTGCCTCCTATTCTGCTTTCAGATACAGGATGATCAGTGCATCCATTGCCTCCAAAGAGGTCTTATCTGTGGGTTTAGCAGGAAGGTTATTCTCCTGAATAACCTTGATAAGCCCAGACTAAATTACAGAATCACAGAACATGCTGAGTTAAAAGGCATGCACATTGATTATCAAGGCCCCACTCCTGCTCAACCACTTCCCCAGAGTCATACAATTTGCCTAAGAGCATTGTCCAAACACCTCTTGAGCTCTGTCAGGCTGGTGCTGTGACCCTGGGGAGCCTGTTCCAGTGCCCAAACACCCTCAGGGTGAAGAACCTTTCCTGATACCCAACCTAAATCTCCCCTGATACAACTTCAGGCCACCTCCTCGTGTTCTGTCGCTGTCACCAGAGAGCAGAGGTCAGTGCCTGCCCCTCCTCTTCCCCTCCCAAGGAAGCTGTCACTGCAGTGAGGTCTCCCCTCAGCCTCCTCCAGGCTGAACAGACCAAGTGACCTCAGCCACTCCTCACATGGCTTCCCCCCAAGGCCCTTCACCATCCTCATGGCCCTCCTTTGGACACTCCCTAACACCTCAATGTCTTTTTTGTGTGGTGGCACCCAGGCCTGCCCCCAGCACTGGAGGAGAGGCTGCCCCAGCTCAGAGCAGAGCAGGACAATCCCCTCCCTTGCCCGGCTGTGATGCTGGGCCTGATGCACCCCAGGACACCGGGGCCCTCCTGCCTGACAGGGCACTGCTGGCTCAGGGTCAACTTGTCATTGACCAGGACCCCCAGGCCCCTTTCCTGCACTCATTTCTGCTTTCCAGCCTGTCATTTGTTTGTCTGTCTGTGCATCCAGGGTTGCTCCATCCCAGTGCAGAATCTGTCCCTCTCCCTTGTTGAATTTCATTCAGTTGGTGCCTGCCCAGTCCTCTCATTTGTCAAGGTCTCTCTGCAGGCCCTCCCTGCCTTTGAGGGAGTCAAGAGCTCCTCCCAGTTTTGTATCATCTGTGAACTTGCTTAGTACCCTGGCCACTCCCGTGTCCAAGTCATTTATGGAGATGAAGAGCACAGGGCTGAGGATGGAGCCCTGTGGAACCCTGCTAGTGACAGGTCACCAGGCGGATGTCACCCCATTCACTGTAACCCTTTGTGCCTGACCCCTGAGCCAGTTGCTCACCCCTTGCATGCTGTGTTTATTCAGCTGAGCACTGAATATTTTATCCAGAAGGATACTGTGAGAGAGATAGTATCAAAAGCTCTGATGAAATACAGAAAGGTTACCTCTGCTGGCTTCTCTTGGTCAAATAGGTGGGTTACTTTGTCATAAAACAGAATCAGGTTTGATAAGCAGGACTTTCCTCCCATTGACTGTGACCAATAAAGTGGTGTTTGCCTCCTTTGTACCCCTATTTAGAAGGGAAGAAAGTGCTTTTATGTACTTCTGGTGCAGTCTTATCCTCCCCTTCACAGAGCAGGCAATGTCTTGCAGTAATAAGCACTGGCAAGCAGCCTGCAGGACACTGGCCAGTCTGGCACACTGATATTTTCCTTTGGGTGTGGGTTTGTGCATTTTTGTGAATTAGGAAAGGAAGGTATAATCAAGAAAAAACAGCCCATCTGGTTTATACAGTCTTTAATTAAATCAAATTATTTTGGTGTCTCCCACCGATAGGCAATACGGCAGGAAAAAGCACATAGTATGTACATGGAAAACATGTGACTGAACCAAATTTACAGCCTAGGTTTTGATTACTGCCATTATCTTGTCTGTGTGTGTGGGTGTGTGTATGCATGACAGATCAGATAAATGCATTAATGTATGCATCAGATTAAATCCATCTGTAGCACAAACTGTCTCAGAAAGTTAGTTGTAGGAGGGTCAAGTAAGCACACACCACTTTGTAAAGGCTTTAAAGATTATATTTGTTTAGTGGCAAGTCAGTGGTGACATCTTAGGTGCTAATGCTGGTCCTACTGGTTTCCTAGAGACTAAAACTATCACGGAATCATCAGCTCACTTGCGTCTTGCATACTCTGAAGTGTTTTAGGTTCCCTGTGATAAGGCAAATTCAAACAAATGGGCTTGTATATTTCCATTTTATAATCTCAGTCCTTTTTTGAAATTAGGGAAACAAATGTAAAATATTAAAAAATTATCTATGGTTTCCGTAATACAGCAGCAGTTAAGTATGAACATAAATCTACTGTAGATATATTTTTCTAACATGAAAATTAAGTACAGGTTTCTGAACTGACATTTGCTGTCATAATATCTCTACAAAATTGGATGTTTCAGATGCTCCATGTATCAGTCAGTTAAAAAATGAAAATTGTCTTACATCATGCAGAATTCCATTGGATGGTTCAAAAATAATCTGTGTCAGTTGCAGCATAATGAAGGCATGCAAGAAGGGCCCCAACCAGTCATTTGCTGTCTGCAAACATTGGCATTTGAAAAATGCACAACACCAAAGGCTTTATTCCATCAAATATTTAATCCGAGTCTTAACTTTGCATAGAGATATTTACATACATAATATCTACAAACAATCCCTATGTCTACAACTAAGGAAAACAATGTACTGTAGCATAAATGTTAGATAAAGGGAATCATTCTGCAGAAGCTGACCTTCTGCGGAGAACATTGTTTGAGATTCTTTCTGTAACCCATTATTAAGCAACTTGAAAGTCAATCAGTCTTTGCCCAGTGCATATCATAGAATCACAGCATATCATGGAATCATAGAATGGTTGCTGTTTGAAGGGACCTTAAAAATTATCACATTCCAACTGCCTTGTCATGGGTAGAGACACCTCCCACTAGATCAGGTAGCTCTGGGACCTGTCCACCCTGGCCTAGAACACTTCCAGAGAGGGGGCATCCTCAGCTTCTCTGGGTTCCCAAGACTCACCACCTTCACAGTCAAAATCTTCTTCTTAATATCTAATCTAAATCTACACTCCTTCAGTTTAAATCCATTCCCCCTTGTCTTGTCACTACATGCCTTTGTAGAAAGTCCCTCAAGCTTTGACATCCACAGCAGGATACCATGCCAAAATGCTCAAAACCCTCTGGCTGAGCATTTGTGCAGCATGTCCTGTGTCCTAGGATGTGACTGGGCACTTGTGTGGGGTAGGAAGTGCAAGCACTGGTAGAATGGATATGAATTCTCAGCTGGTAGCTATGCCATGACTGGAAATTATATGAGAAAGTAGTCTGAGAGATATACAATACCCAAAAATTATGCAAGTCAGTGGATGCTCTTGTGATCTTCTGTGGAGCAGAAAGCCTACATACAAAGAGAGGCACTATCCCAACCTAACAATTTTCATGAAAAACAGCAACATTTGAAAATTACAGCAGTCATATTGTTGTAATGACTGCACCAAACTCGACTATTAGCCCATAATAAAGTTTCTTGATAATTTTGAGATGCTAAATATTATACTGCTCAACTTTACACTTGATGTGACAGGGAAATATATGAACTAAAATTCTTCCCAACTTCTTTAAAAAGTGCTGTCTATTCTTTCAATTAATTCCCTTGATCTTTTTGAAATAATTTATTACTTTCATTGCCCTATTTTTTGAATGCTCTTCTGATTCATTTGAAAGCCCTGGAGGACAGAACACAAGCCACAGCTCCCCTGAAGATAATACAAAATAGTGCATAGGTCAACAGAAATTTCTAGCCATCTATCTAAAACAATTCTGTAGAGAAGTGTTAATGGGTCCCATGGTGTGAGTTATCCAGATATATACATTTTATTTCTTTGTATTTTGCTTGAATTAATTTTATAGCTCAAGCCTATATTTCTTACAGGAAATTCCCCTTACTCATTAAGTCTGCATTTCACACAAATTAAAGAGCAGCGAAGTAATTTGAAATGGGAGTTTTCTAAAAACAGATCTTTTCTTAAAAAGAAAAAGAAGAAAACAGACTAGAATCTGAGTCTAAATATTTCAGTAGAACAAGTGTTTCTTCCCAAGATCTATTTAGTCAAGTTTCCTGCAAAGCTGAATAGTATTTTAAATGGCATATGCTGACATCAGGGATTTCTCATCCCTTCTTTACACTTGGCAGAATTTGAAGGGTATTTAATGCGCCAGGATACTCTTTAGAACTGTTGTTTTTCCAAATTAGCATCAAGTAACAATAACAGCAACAAAATAATATTAGAAAAATAATTTAGTTAAAATTTCTCAATAAAGAATAATATCAATGGATGTTGCAGTGTTTGCTTCATGAGTCATGGTCATATAAAAACATGAATTGGCCAGGCCACTTAGCAGCAGATGTTTCACCTGTTCCTAAGAGATCTCCAAAGCATTAAGTAGTGTGCATGTACCAACAGAAGCAATAAAATTTAAAATTAATTTGGTAAACCCCAATTTTAGATGTCTTATTTCTGGCAATACAGACCTCTTAGTGGATTTACTACATCTTCTCTTAGAGAGGGAAAAAAATGCTTAATTTTTGACAGTTTTTTTACATATTATGTTAGCAAATAATTCTGATGTATTTTTGTACCTTGAAATTTGTAGACACAAAGTTAGCTTTCTCTATCTACTCACTGAAATGTAAAGAAAAGTGATCATAGGAAAAAAAATTGCACAGAAATACTATTTCAGTCATATTAGTTTTGCATTTTTAACAGGTAATATCTCTGATTTCAGGTAGAAATTAACCTTTAACTTGAAAGTTGCCTTAAAAACCATCATAATCGGGCACTTTTATGAATTTATGAAACAGTTTTACTTCAGTAATTTCTAGAAATAACTTATTTTTTTCTCCCATGGTTGCTTCCAGTCAGTTAAATTGGACCATTGACACGCAGTGACAAGTTGTGAATTTGCTGGGGGAGTTCTATCTATAGCAAAAGAAAAGCAAAGTCAGGGAGCTTTTACCTACACGGCAGCTGTGACAATAGGAGTACAGAGAACAGCACACAAGTACTTCAGTCAATCTCACTCCAATAGCTGTGCCTTAGAAGAGATACTGTAAGGTTACACAGGCTTCAATTGGCAAAATATTTGTGCTCCTCTGGCATTGTAAAGCACATGTATGTATTTGCAGAATCAGTATTTGCTGCATTCTGATGGGCAAAGCTATAATGTAATTTGTTACTAATGCTCTATAAAATACTGATGTAATTATTACATGTATTTTCGTAATGCCTGAGTGCTTCAATCAGGGGTCAGTGGTGACCAGTACTAGTGGTTAGACAGAAATTTTTAATTCAGACCAGTCCTTTCCCAGAGTTGCCTCATGTATTATCAGTGTAGATTATTATCAATATAGATAGCTAACACAAGACCAGAATTAAGATTATTTAGGTCACCTCTGCACTTTTCAGTATTCACCTAATTTTTATTTTATTTGTAGACTTAAATGTTGAATACTTAGACTTCAAGGTCTCCAAGGCTTAGTCTGTCTTGTGTTTTGGTTTGAATGTAGAGCTCTTTTGATATACTTCTGCTAATGTTATTTGATTTCTCTATCCCTTTTGACTAACGACTACACAGATAAATCGCCTACCTTTTCTTCTCTTATTCCACCAAGACTCAGAACATTTGCTTCCCACTTGATTCTCCCTTTGGCTGTTTGTTCTTGTGCAGAATCCCGACTTTTAAAGCTGTGAACTGAGTTTCTCGTTTGGTGAAGTGAGAGGCTCACTGGACCTTTTTTAACTAAATGGAGTTTGTTTTTCTAATATTAGTGGGTTTTTTTTTCTTTCTCTGCATACAAAAAGATTTCCTTTAAAATCATCAAAAAGCATGTGATTTGATTGATATAGCTAGTTTTTGTTTACAGCTTAGTCTTTTAGTCAGCTGATTAAAGAATAATCTGAAATTCTTATTTATACTCTTAGAATTCTGAAGTCACAACAAAACTCACCCAGCATCCAGTGGAACTTATCTCTATGTTTTGAAATCTGGGGTTGCTCTCCAAACTATGCACCTTTAAAATAGCTAGGTGAGTAATGCTGAACCTGTGGACAACACGATGCCTTCAGTACAGCAACTAGAACAAAACACAAAAATACTACAGTGGGAGGATTTCTGCCACATAATCCAAAAACATCTGCAAATTGTTTTATTTCTTCCAAGGAGAAGGAAAGTCCGATAACCCCAGGCGGAACTTCCTGTCCTCACATGAGAAAGCCTTTAATTTCATGGCAAAGATATCACACAGAGTCTTTCCCAGTCAATGTATATTCTTGCCTTTTTCTGAAGAGAGCCTTTGATGCATAGTCTGAAAACTGCACTGCAGTTCTTTTATTTCATAGGCACTTTCTAATTACGCTGCTTCTTAACAGTGTTTTTCCAAACCCTGCAGAAATGAACTTGCTTGTCTCAAAAGCTAGCTCTTCCCCTATCTATCTTTTTGTACCTGAGCTTTGAACCCGGCTGCACACTTGGAGAGTGGGCTGGGGCACCTGCAGCAGCAGCTGTACCACCCGCTGCCCAGAAGCACCGGCTGTTCAGCGAATCTCAGACATATTGTGCTGAAGACTGGCTTCATTATTCTTCTTCCAAGGATGGCTGTCAGTTTCTCAGTAGATCTGATTGTGGATGAATGGGAAGTTTGAGAAACAGTGGTGGCTCAGCTGGAATGCCCAGCATTCCCAGCAGCAGGAGCAGAGGGGCAAGGGCAGGAAAGCAGGCAGTTTTTATGTGCACATTCCTGACACTAAGTCCACAGTTCAGTTTCCTAGGTTTGTAAGGAGAGTCCAATTAAGCTGTTATTCACCTCCAGTTCAAACTGGATGGACAAAAATGGATTTACTTAGAGAGGTAGCATGAATGGGGGCAGAACTAGTTGTCACCCACCTCTGAGCTGTAAATTATGTATTCAGGAACAACAGGAGACCTTTCCTGCATCTAAAAATTCTCATTTATATCTTTCCCTTTGTAAGTGTAGTAGGAGGCTCTTTGTGACTTGTTTACAAAAGAAAGAAAGGCTTTTGCAATCACAAGGCTGCTTGGTCGTATTTTTCCACCTACTTGAAATAATGGCTCAAAAAGAGAGCCTGTTGGTTGTTCTGCAGCAAACTGTGAGAACTTTACAGCAGTTACACGGCATCATTTAGAAACAGCAGAGTTATCAAGTTAATCAGCTTGAATTCCACCTTGATTTTAAACCATAAGTTGCTAAAGCACAAAAATACTCTGGATGAGTATTCCCTTCCCAGTAATGTCTTCCTCTGAGGTTTCTCATGCAGCATAGGTCAGGCTCTCCCTACACACACATGGGAATCAGTGGAGACAAGACAGTTCATGGCACAGACAGGACATACTCTTGACATGTAGAGTGATGTACTGTTCTGTCACAAGGAGCTGCAGTACTCATGAATGAGATATGTGTTATTACGATTGTTCTTGTAGCTCCATGGGTGTTGGACAGACAGATTTATTAGCTCACATGTCACCCTGAGATGAGATACCAGGGGACTGACTCAACAGTAGGAGCTAGGACGGCTGGCTCCACTGACCTCTCATTCCATACCTCTGGTCTTTGCTCGTGCTGATGGATCTTATTACTACAGAATCTGGACAACACTTTTTGTCAGTTCTAAACTAATAGCTACTTTAAAAAAAAAAAAACAAAAACAAAAAAACCCAGCACCTGTAATAGAGACAGAACCAGATTTGGTCTAACTCGTTCTCTCACAAAGGTCTCAAGGCCTAAATGTAGACATTTGGTACCAGTTTCCTAGCAGAATATTCCAAATAAAAAGACTCAGCAGGATAAGCTTCAGAACCATTTGTCTTACAAAAGATGATGTTCATAATTTTCCTGAAAGGAGGTTCAAACGATTCACAGAAGAATCATTCCTATTTTAGGCTGTAGGTAATAACAGGGCATCTCTTTTAAACCAAAAGAAAGATGTATATTTTCTGCTAGTCCTGCTGTTTAGATGATGTCAACAGATTAACCTGTAAGACCATCAAAATGATTCTCTGTTTTCCAGCATGAACCTCAGTAAAACTTATATATTATAGAGCCATATTTGAAAGCCACCATTTATTGGACTTGTTGCCAATAAGGGAGTGTCTCATTTGTGAATGAGTGTAAATATATCCACAGTTATTGCAGTGGCAAAACACTTAGTGGTAGAACTTTTACTGCTCCTCTTCATTGTATAATCATCATTACACATGATAGTACAAACCTACCCAGATTTATCAGTTGATGAATACCTATTAATTTCCACGTCTCTTTCAAAGAATGGAGTTCTCCTATTTCTCAGTCTGAATTAAATGTATATTAATAAAAGTCACAGAAGTCATAAATCAGTAATGATTCCTTCCTTAGTTGGAAGAATTGTTTATTCTCATGTTACTTAGCTGACATTTAAATTTCCATGATTAAGTTGGTGAAATACCTAAATCAAACTTTCTGCTTTCTTCATGGCAATTTTTCAGGAGTTCAGGAGTTATGATGTAAGAAATCTCAGGAAAAAAAATAGCCTTAAAACTAATGGGCATGTATTTGAAGTTTTAGTAGATATATGACTGTTCTGTTGTCAGATACTAAGTTGGAATGTTTGCAAGTAAAGATGCTTTAAATTATACACTGGAGACAGCACCACCACAGTAATGACTCATATTGCCAGGATGAGAAAGAAAGAAAGAAGTTTAAAGAAATAAAATACTCACCAACACAATGATATCTTAAAAACCATAACTACCCTTCTACTGAGTTATCATATCATTTTAAAATGTTAAATATTGACACATTATTGGCAACTGATGTAAGCCAA
The DNA here is from genome assembly GCF_971803275.1 of Cyanistes caeruleus. NCBI lineage: Eukaryota > Metazoa > Chordata > Aves > Passeriformes > Paridae > Cyanistes > Cyanistes caeruleus. The sequence goes on along the minus strand of NC_141732.1, from coordinate 26,673,990 downwards.
GGCAGCCTTGTAAACATTCTTTATCTACCCAAGGAATTAAAAATACAGTTTCTAAAAAAAACCCAGTCCTGGCAACTGCTACAAGTATTTTCCTGCAACTTGCTCAAACAAGACAGCACTTTGAAAGTTAGAATTCAATTTAATGGAAGTTTTCTACTCTGATACTTTTTTTAATGCAAGCAGTTACTGAGCTATGCATGAGGAACTTGAGTACTCTTTTCTTTTAAATTCTACTTTAATTTAATTTTTAAATTCTTTTAATTCTCCTCTGATGCCATGTCTTTGTTTGGGAATCAGAAAAAATCAGAGATTATTTTTCATTGTAAGAGTCCTGAAAGATCATCCAGTTTCAACCCCTAAAATATTTAATCAAAAATTGCAAGGTAATCACATATGTGTAACAATAAGTCTTCACAAGTCATAAGGGGCCTAGGACTACACTCACAGTTTTTGGTTTAATTTTATACAAATGTGGACTTCCCACAAGCATATCCACTTGTTAATTTTTTCTGTTGATTCCATGTGTCATTTTGATTTGGCAGAAAACAGAAGTCATATATATATATATATATATATATATATATATATATACGTGTGTGTGTGTGTGTGTGTGTGTATATATATATAAATATATGCGTATATATATATATATATCATGCCAACTTCCATGAATGGCCTCTGACTTCAGAGCAACTCAGCAGAGATTACAAATTATAGTGATATTCATTATAGCCTTTTTTGTCTTACAGTTTTCATTTAAATTTTCAGGCAAGGGCTTTCTTGGGTGCTGTTTTAGAATTCATACCTTCATCTATTGTATTTTTGAGGACTCAGAAGAGTGGTAGCCTCAGTAAGTCACTTGAAGATTAACCAAGTTTATCAATAAATTCTTGGTCCTATAAACACTTCCTCAAATGAAAATGACAGAGCCAAATTTCAAAACTGTGTGTCTAGCTATACAACTGATTATTGACATCACTGGAGTTATTCTGGATACATACTGCTAAAAACCAAAACTGAATGTGAACCCCAAAATGAATCACCAGGAGGACTCCTCTTCTTGCAGTGATGGTGTAATTTAGAGGGACTCTGCAGCAGTGGAAAGAGGACTAGTATTTGGGGACCACAAATTCAGAAGTTGTCCATTCTTTTAGGCTGCTCCCTGTTTCTCTTCACCTTGGCACTTGTCTCCTCTAGCATCAGCTGAATGAACCCACTCCGTGTCAGCTGCAGGGATCCTGCGTGGGAAAGGTGCTGGGCTGACACCACTGCTAAACTTAATGGGTTTTAGGTAGGGAAGTGAAAAATGAGCCCTTGGATTTTTGGGGGCTCTTCTGACCAAAACCCTGGAATGATTTATTTTTATGCTTCTTATGGCATTCTCTTAAATGCTTGCTAAACAGAAACAAGCTAACTTTCATAGCATTAACAGAAACACTGTTTCTATCATTATCCTACCACCATTTAGTGAGAATTATGTCTTGCCTATTTTTAAGCTTAGTGAAATCTACCACACAAAAAGCTGCTTTAAGCTTTAAAAACAAAAACAAAAACAAACACACAAACAAAATAAAACAAAACAAAACAAAAAGAGTAGGGCATACACTTAAATAATATCAATGAAAACTAAAACTGAATAACAGCAGAATCAGCCAATCAGTATGGAGGATTTATTTCTGAAGCCAAAGGATGCAACCAGGACAGGAGACTAGAATAAAGAGTTCTACCAGTGAAACAGACCATCTTCATAGCATAAGCAAAACCCTCTAAGATCTAGATCTCTTCTCAGTCAGGTTAACATACCCGGTCAGGTTAACACTTCAGTCTCATCTCATGGCCATTTTACAAAACAGAAGCGCTTTACCAGGGATGAAAATCCCACCAGTGCCAGCAACAAAATGATGCTCACTGAACGAAAAAATAAGAAAGAGAAAGCATTTGTATCAAAAACAAACAGTGCAAGATAAAAACTATTTTACTTTAACAACCTGCACTTTTCAGAGTCATTAAGGTATGTGTGATGAAGTGTTAAACTTTATATACTCAGGTACAGAATTTCAAGGGTTTTTTTATATTAACCACATTGACCACAAAAACACAGAAAAATAGAAAATTAGTGATGCAGCACAACTCCTCTAATTTAATATTCACCTTTCCTCCTAAGGCATTTTATACTAAAATCTTCAATATTTTTTCTGGACTAAATCTGGATTAAGTCTTGGGGTTTTTTTCCATACACTTTCAAAAGAAAATAAAATACTTCTATGGTCCTAAAATATGGCATCTTGTTCCCAGGTATTGCTCATAGGCTGTGTTGTATTGGGGATTCTAGCCTGATGTCAAAAGAATAAGAAAGACAGAAGCTTTAACCAGCTTGCCTATGCATCAAAAATTTCTCTCAGGGGCAGACTGACTATGGATGAAGAAGAGAGCGTTGCTCAACACAGTAGAGTAAAAGTGAGCAATGCCTGCTACAACAGTGTGAAGGGGTGAAAAACAGGATTAGGACACTTGTCTGATACATCCTTCCAAATACATCAGGCCTTTTCATTGTGGATTTTGTTCTTTTCTCTTCCACCAATATCTTGCACAGTTTCCCTACCAGTAGCACAAAGCCAGGCACTGGCATGGCCTCTGTCACTGCTGTTCTAAGATCAGCTGTCAGCTCATTATAGGTGTTACAACTGGAAGAAAGCTTAAAACCTTTGCTGAAATGGCAAAGCTTTATTCCTACAGTGCTGAAAACAGGAATGGAAAGTGCTCAGTAGCTCAAAAGAAGCTCTTGGGTACTCTGAAATAGGCTGGTGGGTGTGCACAACTGTCATATGAGCAAAGAAAGAGGCAAGGGCTGGAAATTAAATATTTGCTTCAGAAGGGCTATCTGAATGTTCCATACCTTTTACAGCAGCCTACTGCTGTATACTTCTTCTGGATTAATTGAAGTTTCAGGGCACACTGAAGTTTAAATGTCATTCAAAGAGTTTTGGGTCAGAACAGGCTGACATCAGATGACATGTGAGATTAGCTATATCAGAAGCAGAAATTTCTCTTAAAGTGTCCTTCTCCTTTGAGAGGTTTTACAAGAGGCTGTCAATCACTGCACTAGTCAAACACTGTCCAAGGACACTGTATTATATCCAAAGCCATCTGAAAAATTCTAGCCTTCCTTCAAAAGAGTATTTTCAATCTATTAATAAAACAATATATTTAAAGTAAGAGGCATTTCACTGTTTCCCACACCAAATACCAAAAAAAGAGTTTTTCATTCATTTTCCAAAAGTAAATACTTTCATATAAAACAAAACCCCTAACACTCTCTTTTTCAATCCTTTGCCCTTCTTCAAAGTGGCTATACCTTAGATTTCTTTGCAATTTATTAGTGGGAATGAATTATCAACAAAAAAATATTTTAAAATACAAATAAATATGCAAAATAAATACTAATACATATAGTGTTATTGATAAATATACTAACAATAAATAATGGATTGATAAATACTTGTAATATGTGCTATTATTAATTAATGCAAATAAACATAAATACACATTCATAAATATTAATAAATCTTAACATTAACAAGTAGGAATTGTTAAAACTTCATAATTTCTTAGCAGGAAAATACCCTTATCATGTACACTTTAAGATATTTTATCGATTTACCAGATATTTTTCATTACAATCTCCTAGAAACCCAGAATAATTAGCTTCTGATTACTACTGCTACTTACAGTTCTCAAGATCCGCCATGATCACAAAGATCATGTAAACATTTTCATTTATTTTCTGTATCTTGGAGGCTTTTCTTCTCCCACGGAAGAAGCAAAGCTGAACATATTTCACAACTGTGATTTTTGCCTGCCATTTGCACACAGTAGTGTTGTGACTACTGTTCCTGTTGCTTAGAGAGACGCTATCAACTGAAGGGAGTAAGAAAAATTGTCATATTATTGTGCTATATGAATGAGAAACATAGAAATATTCTATCTATAACAGTGTTTGCATCAGTGTTTTTATGCATCTATCACAGACAATCTAAACCTAAACCACATTCTAAACATAAACTCATACAGCAGAGAAAAATTCATCTTTATATTAATGGAAAAGGGGGCATAAGAGATTCAAAACAACAAGTCTGAAACATGATAGGAGCATGTGCTTTTGCAGGAGAATGTGAAATCTGAATGCAAAGTATTCTTACAAGAATGAAATTTCAGCAAGCTACAGAAGACAAATGTACTGTAAAGCCTTCTGTGTCAGCTTGTCTCACCTGACATGTCAGAGCCCCAGACCTCTGACCAAACAACACAGACCAGATATAACATAAAAATGTTGTTTTTAATGTCTTGCAGAGGGACAGTTAACTCTGTTGTCCTCAGAGTAGCAGGACAGGGTGACTTAAGGATACCATTCACCCAGGTAACTTAAATGAGTCCATCTTGCTCGCTGTCATTCTAGATACAGTAACATTTAAATCTCTCACACACCAAAATCCTTAAGTAAAAGTTTATCTTTTATAACATTGTAGAGTAATTGAGTGAATAATTGCTAGTGCTGAATGCTTCTCAGTTTACATTAAATTTCCTAAAGAAAAGCAGCTTTATCTGTAGGGTATTGAATTCTTAAAGCTTCATCAGCATAAGATGTATAGTTTTATACCAGAAAAGGGAAACATGCAAACAATAACACATCATCTTGATTATAGGTTATATCATAATGTAGTTTTCAGATGGAACACAATTGTGGTAGTTTTTGTCAAAATATACACACACACACACACACACACACACACACACACACACATATATATATATATATATATATATAAAACTTTGAAATAAAAAAGTCTCATTGGTGCCCTCCCTCTGAGAGACAAAAAGGACAAAAAAAGACATTTATAAATTTCAATCTGCTAGAGAAAAGATAAGACCCACATTCAATAAGTGATAATATATTAGGTCAAGTTCAGTGTGTACTGAAGTTAGCAGTTTCAGGCAAAAGCAGTATTTTCCAAATTATTAATTCAGAATTCATGCTTAATTAAGCAGTCTTGAAAGAGTCTGAGTAATGGATAGGCAATGTACAGTATAATATGAAAGTTCCAAACACACCCCAGCTGTGACTGGGAAGTATCTTATGGAAAAGATGGTAGAAGCAGACTCAGAGACTGTGCTCTTTGCTTTCTCTAGATCTTTCAGAGGAGAAGATGAATCACCTTACAGCTCCCAGTAATGAATTCTAACAGAGACATTTTAGTATATATACAGTATACTTACTGTACTCAATCAGCAAATGGCAGAGCTAACTCATTAAATTCTTATGCTTTTTTCTTTGGGACACAGAAAAAAAAATCGAAATATCAGATATACATACAAATATCGGACTGTCCCTCAGATTGTGAGAACTTGATGGCTTGTAGCTTTACTCTCTGTTTTTCATACAGGTGCCTCAGTGAAAATGCCACAGGTGTGGTTTCATGTCTGTTACAGTTTAAATGAAATTGGATAGCTTGCAATTTTTTATGTGGAATATATATAGTTACTTTTCTTAAAAATTCACAGAAGTATGTGGCATCAATAAAGTATTACCAGATATGCCTGCTACCTGAGTAATGACAGATTCTTCTGCATTGTTTTAAGAAGCACCAGCCTAATGGCAACACACTGTGGGCACCAGACTGGAGCCCTATAATGTCTGCAGTGTGAATCTTTACTGCATATTCTGCCCCAGCTCTGCATGTCTTATTGATATGAGTGAGCTCCAGGAATGGAGCTAGGCCAGAATACACAATAGAAACCTGCTCTCACAGAGCAGAAGCACTCCAGAAATTCAGGTGTGCTAACGGTGACTTCCAACAAGTACCTCAGCAATGCACCCATGCTAGGAGCTGAATTCATCATAATTTAATGCTTGGTCATCCAGGATGTGTCATTTTGCTTATTTGTTTAGACATCATACTAAATGAGCCAGGGATGTTATCTTCCTCTATGCTTCATACAATAAGATGTGGGCATTTCAACAATAATATAAATGAAGAATGGAAATGTCAGTCTCAGTTTGCTGATTGTTCACAGCATTTTTAAATCACCAGCATCTACAATGTATAAAGGACAGATGGATGTTAAACTGCTTAGCCATGAAGTTGATAAAGTTTGCTCACAGTTTATGATAGACTGTATTTACACAAAAATAGCGTCTTCAATTAAACAAGATTTATTCCTTTGTTATTTGATGCTACAGAAATTATGTTTGAAACCATGGTTATAGAAACCAAAGAACCATAGAAGAGTTGAGCTGGAAAGGAACTTTTAAAGCTAGTCTAGCTCCCTTCTATAAACTGGTATATCTTCAACTCTATCACATTGCCTAAAGACCCATCCAGCCTGACCTTGAATGTTTCCAGGGATGGGGTACCTACCACCTCTCTGGGCAGCCTGTGCCTACATTTCACCACCCTTATTGAAAAATGCATATCTAACCTAAACATACCCTCCTTACACTTAGTCCTTGTAGAGAATGTTGCAAAGGTTTTCAGTGGTCCCACAGCACCAGCAGTTTTCCTTGTGAAGAACACAGTACAACAGGCAGACGAGATCTACTTGTGGTGCTGGGTAGGCTTCCAGAAACCAGAATGTGTGACTGGAAAACCTGCTCAAAGTCAGCAGTAAACTTGTTGCAGCCATTTGAACTCTACCCTGAGGAGGAAACGGTGTGGAATGTGCATGTGGGTTCAACCATCTGGCACTTTGTAGAAAGCTTATACCAGTCAGTAACTTTGTTAAGTAAAATATGTGTCTCTGTAATCAGGTGGTGCTGCTCTCAGTTCTCAAAAACAGTATTAAAAGAACTCAACATGGGACCAAGTCAAGCCTGAAAGTTCACTGAATTTCGGAGGAATTTAAAACTAAGGAGAAAGCAAGACACAATCATCAGGAATCAGTCTGCACCTCAAATAATATTTTGAGCTTCAGACTAAGGCAAATCTAGACATGAACACACTTTAACAATGAGAATTGTTCTTGCAAACTACAGCTGGATCCCAGATTAAAGCAGATTCATTCTGTTGAATATATTTTTTAGCTTCTGTCATGCTCCTAGCTTCCATTTTTCACTTCCTTTAAAATGTGATGCTCCAAAGATTGCCCCCAAATCTTTGCTGAATACAACCTCTTTTATTTCTAAAACTTATTTATCAGAAATTATGTCCTTTTTATATTTCTTAATAAAAGGACACTGATGGCATTTTTGTCTTTGAGAGCTGTCCATTGCACTTTTAAATCCTAGGTCATCTCTCTGTGTATTTACTGTCTAGTTCCTTGTAATTACTTATACTCAAAAAATAGCAGAGCCATCATATAAATCTCTTGATGGTGTCAATTTAGAAACACCTCTGCAGATATTGCATTTGTATCTGAGTTATTTTCTCCTCGTATTTTTGCTACAAGAACATTAGCTTTCTGTCACCTATCCCTGGTGAAAATCATCAATCAGTTGTATTTCTTTGATGTTCTCACAAAGAAAGATCCAGGCAATATAAAACAGGGTGCAAACCAAAGCAGATAAGCCTTAATGTTATAGAGACTTTTTTCACCAGTAATATTTTTAGCCATAGCAAATCAAACAGATTTGTCCTATTGACTGAGGAACAAATAGTTTTCTAAATAAAATATTTTTGATTAAATCTGCCAGGTCTGTAGATAAGCTAAGTAAACCTTATAAAACACCACCTCTTTCAGCTGCTATAAAGTTAGGTTGTGAATGATTTATATTTTACACATTGTCTGTATTTGATCATGGCTTTCCTTCCCTTTTGTACACCTGCATGAATCTATATACAAATATTCACACACACAAATATATTATCCCCCTATACTGCACTCTCACAAGACCTGGGCTACTGTGTCCAGCTTTGCAGCTCCCAACAGTAGAAGGACATGGATCTGTTTGAGCAAGTCCAACAAGGAACATGAAAATGATCCAATGTACCTCTGCCCTCAAAGACAGGAGGAGAGAATTAGAGTTGTTCAATCTGGAAAGGCAAAGGCTCCAGGCATACCTTAGATCACCTCTCAGTAAGGTGCTAAGGGGGGGCTACAAGACAGCTGCAGAGGGAGTTTTTACAAGGGCATGGCGTGATAGGACAAGCGGGGATAGCTTTAAACTGGAAGTGGGTGGGTTTAGGTTAGATATTAGGAAGAAATTCTTTTCTGTGAGAGTAGCGAGACACTGGAGCAGGTTGTCCAGAGGAGCTGTGGCTGCCCCATCCCTAGAAGTGTTCCAAGCCAGGCTGGATGGAGCTCTGCAAAACTTGATCTAGTGCAAAATTTCCCTGTCCATGGCAGGCAGGTTGATACAGGATGATCTTTAAGGTCCCTTCCAATCCAAACCATTTTATGGTTCTATGCAGCAATAAAACTCACAGATGAATATGCTCAATAAAATCCACAGATGAATATGCTCAGTTATCCCTTAGGAAAAATAATAGCCATAATCATCTCTTTGCTTCCACAATACATTTTACATCTTATGGAAGTAAGTGATCTTTGCAGAGACACTGTTCTTCATATGACAGCTCTGGTAGGACGGCTGTTTCTTCTGCATCCTCTAAAAGTAGTAATGCCTTTAAACATATTCACCAGAACACATCAAAGGGTCAACAAGATAAATTCTTGCTGCTCAGATAAGAGTGAAAATGTCAAAGCAACTGATATAACTCAAATTTAAAATATACCTGAGAAAAACAGATTCAAAGTGCTGACACCAACACATTGCTGTTTAATTTCCAAAGCATTTTGCTGTTATTGTTGTAAAGGATGAGACCTATACAATAATTTAAGTTTTAAAAATTCCAAAGGGATATGTGCTTCAGATCACAATCATGGCTTAAGCCATAAAATAGGTAATAATTTGATTTCGAATACAGATCTTGTTCAGTTTTCCTGTGTATATATCCAGTTCTTGTCTGGGATTTTGGCACAGAGCCATTTCTAATACAATCAAAATTAAAATGTATGAAAATTTACGTAAAGGTTTTTGACTGTATAACTATTTCCACTAGAAACAAAATTAATCACTGAATTATTATTTGTATGTATGTGATAATATCAAGAGTTAAAGACAATTCTTCAATTTACTAGATTTCATCTGTCTCTTGCCCCAGTATAAAAATTGAAGCAGAGATAAAATTAAAGGTTTGTGTAAAAAAAAAAATTGTGTAAAGCAAGAAGGACAAATACTGTATAAGTGCTAGTGTATAAAATAATATACTGAAATTCTGAAAAAAACTGTACCACAAGTTTTTTTACACTGTGAGGGATATATGCCAAAATATATTGCTTCATTAATACACTGAGACAGTTCAAATGTTGTGAGCTGACTCATGCTTACATTATAAAATCCACAGAATGGTGAATTAGCAGTGAAAATACATTTTCTCTCCACACAGATATCTGTTACTCAAATGTAGGTGTATTTGCACATGGTCAATAAGCTCAGCCTATAACCACTAACAGTGAATGGCCCCAGTGAATGTTTATTTCCATACTCTGCTTCGAACAGCAGTGGTAACTGAAGCACAGGGCACAATGAAGAGCAATGATCTGGTAAGGCAAATGGCCAGTGCCTGTGATTTAGGTCACCAACCCACCTACAAGGCCATTCATCTCAGGGAAATATTTCTCACTTCAATTATTATTGCATGGTTGATAAAAAAATTGATTTATACTGAACAGGGATGCCTCTTCATCAGCCTCATGGAGGCAGCAGTGCTGTCCATCAACGAAGTTCTGCCTGCAGCTCATTAAGAGGAAAAAAGATATCAACAGAAAACCTCCCAACAACTGGACTCTAAAACTGTTTACAGAAACCAAAGTATTTCACTCATTTTCCTTGGGTGAGACACTAGTATTACTAGCTGCCTCTGGGCATGCAGTTGTCCTTCAGTCTCATTCTTTGCTCACTCTGTTTGTGGACAGGATTCATGCTGCTCCCTGAGATTCTGTTATGATCCAGTGAAAATATTCTGAAATGGGCAAACATCTGTCTCTCTGGTAGTAAATATTTTTATTTAGCTTTAGCTCATTTGCTGATCTAGGTCTCAAGTATGATCTACTCATTCTGTCTCTGTGACTTCTCTTTTGTCCTCTCTAAAACACTTTCATTTCCTACTTTTTAATCCCATAGTACTGTGCTCATCAGCATTCATTCTTCATCCTTGCCACAATTAATATTTTTTCCTAGATATAAATGTCAGCTGCTCTTTGTAGTTTTCACTTATTCTCACCCAAAGCAGATGTAAAGCATGGAGCAGTCAGTATGGCGATATTTTACACTAAGTTTGCAAGAAAGTATAAAGGGCTACAGAGGTTCTGTGACTGGTAAATATTCAGATGCCTTTAAGAAATAAGCAAAGTTGGAAGAACTTTGTCCATAGTATCCTCTTTTGTGATGCTATTGGGACAGGGTAACATGATTGGATTTGAAAACTTTGCTTATTTTAGGGGGATAAATCACAGGAGACATTGACTAAGAACACATAACATTTAAGTGGGTGAATCGTGAGATACTCTCCCATATTCTGGCACCTACAACTTATTAACTTGCTGAGCCAGAGGCTGTGTTTGGAATATCATTATTAGAAGGCAAGGAATGTCATCTCTTGAATCTGTTTCTTTAAATGTATTTTGCCATTAGCCCTTTGGAGCTGTGGCAGCTGCAAGATTCATTGCCCCAACCTGTGGGGAATGAGTACAGTAAAAAGCCATCTACCCAGAGAACAAGATTGTTTCATTCAACTGCATATTCTAAAATGGATGTATCTAGGCCATTTATCTAGACTGTCTCTGTAGTCACCTCCCAGAAAACAGTGCCTCCAGGCAATAATTTACACTGTGTGTTTTCACTGCCTTTCTTCATAGGGAAAGATCATACATTTGAAGTAGCTACTTTCTCACAATGGATTTGGGGTGTTTAGTATACTAGAAACCTCCCAGTTTTAGACAATAGAGTAGATGAATTTACTTTCAAGTGAAGTCTCCACAGACCATGTTATACTGAGTGCCTTTTTCCATTGTTCAGTACAGAGGAATGGGGAAGAATTTGGCCCCATTTATATAGGCAATTAATAATTTATATGGCACATTATCTGGTACGCTCTTCTAAAGAACAGACCTATCAGGAATAATCCATTCTCTTCGGATGTATCCAGAGACACAGAAGCAGCAGAATGGGACGACCTCATTGTACAAAAACCAGTATAATTTAAAATTTTTATGGACTAGAAATGACTAACAGGAAAATTAGCATGTGCTCAATGATTCCCACAATGATTAAAGCTAATTTTTTGCTCCTGATGATGATATAGTTATAACCTCCCAGTGTAGTTAAAAGACCACCTTAAGTGGCCACAACAAAATCAAATTAAAATCATGACATACACCAGCAAAGAAATATGACCAGAAAGCAAAACATAAAAGAGGCACAAACCAACAAACTGCTAACAATGCCTGCATTCCATTCTCAGCAAAGGCTGCAGATTTCTGGGCAGCATTCCTCCTGGTACTGGGGTGGGAACAACTTCAGCTCCCCCATTCACCTCAGCTTAGCAGTTCTTAATTCGGTGTCATGGTCTGAGTCAAGATCATGACAATTCCAAATGATGCTCAGAAGTCCAGACAGAAATCCAAACATTTACATAGACATTTGGAGCTACCAACTCAAGTGATAGAGAGCAACAGCTTAGAAAGTCTATAAACTTCTACTCTTACAGCATGTGTAAAAAGAAAGCAACAAAAAGAAACAAACTGAGAACAAGTTGTGCAAGTTACTCAATAGCAGAAGAATACTTTAAGTTAATGAGAAGCATATGTTTTATCTCCGGGACATATTTCAAGGCACAATTTATACATGGAGATGCACAAACACAAAATACTTCCCAAAGAAAATGTTATGTTGATTTGTGTTCTATTTATGGCCTAATCCAAGACTAACTCTGCAGTTGATAGCAAAACCAGTATTTACTCCTGGGGCAGAGGTCAGAACTTCACAGGGTAACAGCTGTGTTGGGTTTGCATGACAGGGTTTTGGTAGCAGGGTGGTACCAGAGTAGTTTGAGTAGTTTGTGTGAGAGGCTACCATAAGTTTTCCCCAGTGCCACCTGGCTCCTAGACAGACCTGCCACAGGCCAAGGCTCACTCAGCCCATCAACATTGTGGTAGTGCCTCAGGACAACAGATTTAAGAAGGGAAGGAAGTTATTACACAGAAGCAAATAGTAGGCAGAGAAAAGAGGAGTGAGTCAGTGAAGAAGAAATAGGAGGTGCTCAAGGCACTGGAGAGGATTCCCCTGTAGCACAGGGTGCAGCCCATGGCGAGGCAGCTGTGCCCCTGTGGCCCATGGAGGACCACATGGTGGAGCAGTGAGGGTGCTAAAGCAGCATGGGACCCTGTGGGAAGACTGTGCTGGAGCAGGCTCCTGGCAGGACCTGTGGCCCTGTGAAGAGAGGAGTCCATGCTGGAGCAGGTTTCCTGGCAGGACCTGTGGGGAGCCCACGCTGGAGCAGTGCATTCCTGAAGGGCTGCACCCTGTGGGAAGGACTCATTGCACGAGTTCATGGAGTTCTGTCTCCTGTGGGAGGGACCACACACTGGGGAAGAGTGTGAGAACTCCTCCTCCTGCGGGGGAAGGAGCAGCAGAAATAAAGTGTGATAAAATGACCACAGCCCACCACACTGTTCCACTGGAGGGGGAGGAGGGACTGAATCTGGGCTAAAGCTAAGCCCAGGAAAAAGGGAGGGATGGGTAAAAGATGTTTTTAAGATTTGGTATTATTTCTCATTATTCTACTCTAATTAGAATGGTAATAATTTAAACTCATTTACACGACAAGTCCATCATGATCGTGAAGGTAATTTGTGAGTGATCTCTTCCTGTCCTTATGTGCACACATGAGCCTTTTGCTGTATTTTCTCTCCCCTGTCCAGCCAAGGACTGGACAGAAGTGGTTTTGGTGACACTTGTCACCCAGCCAGAGTGTTTACCACATATTGGCACCACTGCTCTCAGTGTGAGTGAAATTATGTACACAGAGACCTGCTAAATCTCTAGCACTTAGGCAGGATTTCAGCCTAACATACCTAATGACCAGCACCTACACCCAGAGCCCCAAACATGCTTGGTGATCTGACATTTTTCAGTGGGAAGCACATGCATTATTCCCCTTCACCCAATGCTCCCAGTGCACTCCAGAGCTGAGCAGACAAGAGCATCACAAATTTGATACTGAGGTCCCATCAACAAAGACATCCAGCTGTGCTGGGCACTGTGTGACTGAAAGTACAGGGGACTGAGAATTAGGTCAGCCTAAACAGATGTAAAATTATTAAAAAAAACATCATAGTGGACTTGTGCCATTTGTGTTCACAATTTGAGGCCATAGGATAAGTTGGAACTTTTGGTGTGACAGCATATCACTTGGAAACCTAATATAAGAAGCTCTGATTTAGATAGTTTCAAATTGCACATATTAGAACACATATTGGAACATATTAGAACACATATTAGAACAATTTTGTTCTAATTACAAGTTAAGAATAAAACATGAAGAGCCTTGATTTGACACCTTATAGCCATCACTGAATTATACAGACTCGAAAACTGAGGACAAGAGAAATGTTTACTTTCTTTTTTCAAAATATAAGAGCATTTACAAAGGCTTTTTCTAATAAGGTCACAAAATTTAACCCAAGAATCTCACAGCACCAAAATTTCAAAACATTAGATAATAAATCCCTGGTATATTATGGCAATAATGTCCTTATAACAATGTTCTGAAATGTACAGTCTAATACCTTCTCATGCCTTCAAGTTCATTAGATTCTGAATTTTTGTATGGTCTCAGATCTTTACAAATGTTTTCAGACATATTTGTTACTCAAAAAAGGGGGGTTTATGTGATTTACTGTTATTATGAACACCAATTATGGTGTGCCTGAAGACTGTCCAAAAACAAATCATATTGTCATAGGTATGCACACACACAGAGGCTACCTTGGAAAGCCAAGGCCAGTACTTAAAACACAAACAAACACATACAATAAATTCCTCATGTCTATATTTAAAAACATGCTAGAAACTTGTTCACATCACTTGCTTGTATATCACTTGGAGCAGATATACCATAAAACTCAATGTCACACTGAACACATTTCAAACACACAGGGGATTTACCAGCATTGGAGCTAATTTGTCTGGTTATATTCCTTGTTTTGCAGCTTGATTAAAATAGGTTGGTTTTACCTGGAAGCAGTGGGCAGTATAAAGACATACAATGAAAAAGTAACTAGACCCAACTTTGCATTAAGTACTCATCTGTCAGGGATTGCACTTCATCTAGAACCACTTGGCACTTCTGACAATATCTTCAGCTAGGTTAAGCCTAAATCCCTTTGCAGGTATTTTGAGAGCTCATGAGAATTTGAAGTAGTATACACTTCAACAAAATATATGCTATTTATTTGATGTATTATTGGTTAGGGAGCACCTAGATACTTTCCCTAGAAGGAAATACATTATAGTACACTAGAATACACTGGCATCAAGTATAAAAACTATTAACCTAAAAGGTATTCTGGGCTGCTTATATGTTTCCTAGAGGAAAGAAAGTCAGAGGAAAAAGGTGCCTTAACTGAAATACAGTCTAGTTTAAGGTGAAACACTATAGAAGCAATACTGTAAGAGTTACCACTGGATTACAGGAAGGTTGGTCAAAACATTTCCTTATCACTATTAATGTTGAAAAATCTACAATAATTGCTCTCTGTGTAGTTAGAAGTTTCTAGTTGTAGTTAGGTATTTCTCCTCCCTCCCCAAACACAGACTTGAGCATTCCTACAGCACATGCTTCTAACACGTTCACAAGCCTCAAAAGGTTTGGAAATAAAGTAGTTTTTTCAACTCCATTTTAACAAAATGCACAATTCATGGAATAATTTGCATACCATTTTATTTGGCAGCCAGAAAGATTTAAATTGATATTTTGATTAATATCTCCACAGTAAATAAACAGACAGTAGGTTAAAAATGCATTTGTTCCCAGTCCTCAAATGGCAGCTCACAGATCTGAATCACTGTTTTTATATCAAGTTATTAAAATAATTAATGGGAGCTTATAAGGAGAGTAATTGCAACAAATTTTAAGACTTTTTTTCTTTTCCTTATGCCTCCTTCCATTTCATTGCGTGTGAACCTGGTCAGCTTTGTCCACAGTCTTTTTCATTACATTGTAAAGCACCATAGACATACATGGCTGGATATTAGTCATTGCATTTGTTATACAGTGTGTAAATAAATACATTCAAAAACCTTGTTTGGAAAATTATGGTTATATATGATGAGGCAAGCATCAAGTCACTTCTGCTTTTTTAAATCATATCTTTTAAAATTCCTTGTATGTGAATTCTACAGTAACTTTACAGACTATGTGAGTCATTTACATCAAAAATTTGCACAGTAAAAATTTAGCTTCTAATTATAGAACCATGCTGGATTCATCACTGTCACTAAGTTTTAGAACAATGTTCAGTGCACTGCCTGGCCAAAGCATTTTATGATGTCAAAAATATTAACCAACCAAAGCATTTTTAGAAAGATTGTTGTGGAATAACTTGCAAAAATTGAAAGAAATCACATTGCTTAGCACTCCAAAGCATGTTTTCTGGTTATTGTACCCTTTCAGTGATACTGTTGTCCCAAATGCAGGCTCGTTACCCAGTGCAAAGTTCCAATTCACACTGCAGGGAGGGGTGTTTCTAGTTTTTTATTCTACTTTTTGCAAAGCAGGGAGCTGGGTGGTAACCCTCACAAGTTTAGCTCCCCGATCACCAAACATTTACACCATTTATACGTTTTAACAAAGGCATCAGCATTCTCTGGTTACAGATAACAGAATTATTTTATTACTTAGCACTCAAACCCAACAACTGACTTCAGTGTTACAACTCTGACTTCTCCTGCTAATTAGTCCACAGGAGCAGCTCTTCCCTCCATTTGAGCCTGGGGTCTATTTTCGGTGGTCGATGTCTTGCTGGGCATGATCTCCCAATGTCTGAATTACCTTAGTCATCTCAGTTCTGCTGACTTCACTCCTGGTGGCTTTTATCCAGATGGCACATTCATCTTGGGATTGCCCTCCCTTTTACTTAAAACAAAAGATTAGCAAAGCATACAGTGTTCACAATGGAATTGCTTAGTCATAATTGCCTAGCTATAGCTAGTGACTAACTTGAAAAAAATGGCAAAGTTTGATTCAGGTCTTGAGGGGCTCAAATCTTCAGGGCCTCAATGTCAGCGTAACTCAGATTTTTCCAGCTGTCAGTATTGACATCATAAAAAAAGAGAATATATTTGATGATCTTAAAGTGATATTTTAAGAAGCAAAACTGCTCCAGCCTTCAACCACAGCGTTCCTTTAAATATCTGTTGATTCAGGGCCCGAGTGTTTCAGTAAAAGTAGGTTACTTGTAGAAAAAAGTATTGCCAGTAAATCAGGAATTTCTGCCACATCAGGCTGTTTCATGAGACCTGAAGGGAACATCCTCAGAGAATGTTTCCAAGAAATACTACCACAGTATACACTAAGAGGGAGAATTTGCTTGTTAAGCTCCACCTTCAAAATTTTTATAGATTATTCTTTGGATACCTGGACAGACCATTCATTTTGTGTTTCTGTATATAGGGATAAAGACAGTAAATTCTCTTCTTCTTGATATTCTCTACCATTGCTATGCTGAAGAATGCCCATGCACAGAACAATTGCCTTGTATTCTGGGCCCAAATTTAGATTTACATCACACAAAATGGATGGAATTAGTAAAGAATCTGACCTCACTGAGTGGCACTGTCCCAAAACCTAACCCTAATTCTACCGCACTGGGAAGAAAGCTGTGATATCATAGCAAAAATAAACTGAAAGTCATTACAAAGCCGCATTAGCTATTCTAGCTAGCCACTCCAAGGCATCACCAGAATTCTTCTTCTAAAAAGATATTATCCTTTGCTGACCTCCTTTGCAAACTATATTTTTCAGTTTCACGGTACATCTAATAATGAAGTGTACAGTGTAATATCAGCAATACCAAGGGATGCTTGACAGTCACAGACAAAATACCTACATTTTGAAACAGAAATTGGACATTCCTTCATTTAAATCAATCATTGCTTTCCCTCTTCTCCTCACACTAGAATTCATCAGTAAATCAGTCCTGGATTTGCTGTAATTCGTGCAGAAACTGGAGCACTTTGTAAATTTCATTTCTGCATTTCCATTTTCATGCTGTATTCCTATCAGCATGCCTATAACACTTTATTTCACATGAAATAGAAAGATTCCTATGCCCAAGTAAACTGTATTTACTTACAATGTATACAATACCTGTGGTCTATCTATGTATACACTGGAAGCATTGCCACTATTTTAGAAATGTTTAAAAAACACACAGCAGCTCACAGCTAATTTAAAGGAAAAAACCAAAATATTTATGGTTTTCAGTAAAATAGTTAAGCTTCAACAGAAGAAAGACCAGTAACTTCTCCGTACTACTGAATTCTTCTCTTCCAGCTCCAGTTCAGAACTGTACTTGTTTAGATTGTCAAGACACTATGAGCTTTGATGTAGGTGCCATTGTCTACAGATTGAGCCTCACCAATCTCATCTTTCTCATTTACTTTGTTGTGTCAGCCTTTTTGCTTTCTATCTTTGTCTTTCTGTTGGTCTCTTGCAGCTTAAGTTCCCTTGGAAATTAGACAGCAAAAATGTTTTTAAAAATTAAATCTTTTCACTTATCAACAAGAGCACAGTTGACATGAGAATTTACTAGAAGGCAATAACACATAGTATCCTATGACAATAACTTTTACAGCACTGTTTTTTGTGAGCAAAATGTTCCTGACAGTGCAATTTAATAATGCTTGAAACATTGAAACCTGGAAGCTTCTACCTCAAATTGAACTACTGACCTGACCATATTGCAAATATGCTAAGGTCAGAATGTTGAAACTGACTTTTATAATAATAACCAATAGGGTTATAATAGGGACAAACATCTTTTAGGATATGAAAAACAGAAATCCAACCTCTCTGAATAGTCACCCAGAAAAAGCAAATCTTGATGTCGTTGAAACTGGAGGTAGCTCCGGAGGTTAGCCAGACGAAGGTTGCAATAGGTGAAACAGGTGAACTATGTTGAAGAAAAAACATTAAGATACCAAGACAGACAGAATATCTCATACAAAAGACTTTATAAAACACAACAAAGGCTTTCATACTGGACATTAGACTAGAACTTCAAGTTAAAAATGAGATATAGGAAGAGTTAAGAAGAAATTCTCCTTATTTTCACTGTTTTTTAGCTTTGGGGCTTGCTTGTGCACAAATGTAGGAATTGCTTGCTCTCTAAAATATTAGGCCACGGTTTTGTGCAGGTATTTCACTGAAATTTTAGTGTACAGTAGTAACTCTGTATTTTTACAAGGACTTCAACAATATAAATACGTTGTAGGCTATTTAGTTGTGGTTTTCCCACATTTTTTTCTGAAATGTGGCATACATAAAAATACTATTGCCATGTTCCACAAAATTTATAATGTCTTGTTCCTTATCATCAGAAACATCTGTTAGATACTTCAACTAGGTATTGATCTTCTATTGATCTTCTTTTTCTAATTATGCCTTCCTTACAACCTGGATGACTGCATCAGTAATTTGACCTCAAGCAGAAGTAATTTGGAAAGTACTTTTGATTGGTTGCAATACGCAAAAATGTTTTCAATTATTCTTTTAGAATAATTGAATAATTATTCTAAAATTAATAATTCTTTTAGAGTCCCTTGAGATACTGTCTGCTATCCAACAACTCTTAAAACTGTGCATGTTTGTTAATTTAAGGACACCCCATGTGGAAAACCCCGTGAAAGATAATTTGAGGTGTCACATATATATCTGGTGAAATTATCAGTGTATATGATCACATAATTTCAAATACTTTTGGTATAGCTTATCTTTAAGGCAGTGTGAGGCTCAGATAAGTCGTAAAAGAAGAAATACAACATTGCAATATATGGGGCAGAGTGATTTTTATAAGTGCACAAGATTTTTGTTTACTTAACCTGGGCATTTCAGGTCAGCAACAGAACCTGGGGTTTCTCCATAAGTTACAGTGAATAGGACTCATTATTGCTAGTCTCATCAGGACTACCATTTGCCAAAGCAAATCAATAATTGTTAGCAAAAGGACAGAAATTATGTAACAGAGGTGGGTGGGTAGAGATTCTTGATTGCCTTTAATGATGCTCTGGTGAACAAAAAAGGACTTTTAAAAATTTGAGTATCTAATTATTGATTTGAAACTGGGAACAACAAAGAGCTGTGGATTAATTCAATTATTCAGCTGTAGATTAATATAATTAATTATTAAATAATTTAATTAACTTTATTAATTTTAATCAACCATTGATAATTTATTATTATTAATATTTATTATGATACATGTTTTAAAGTGAAAGCTATAAATATTTTTGACTACTGTATGCAAACATGACTTTTAGCCATTTCAGAATAAGTGAGCCACACTGCACTTATTAAAGGTATATTTAACAGACTACAGAGAAATCAGATTTAGCTGATAAGAATTAAATTTTTATATCAATTTCTCCCTGGTCTTTTCTTTTAAATTGCTATTTAATCGTCACACCTCTTAAAGAGGATAAAAGAAGTGATACTGATGATTGCATACAAATAGAAAAGATTATTGTTTGTTAATGAATCGTTAATATACTGCATTCATTGCCTAGCTAACTTGTAAACATTCCCTTTTTCTTAAGTTTTTGTCTTTGAACTTCTGAACAATTTTGAGTTTTACTTTAAGGATTGCATTTTGAGAAGGCTGGTAAACAGTCTAAATATCTGAAAAGTCAGGCCCTACTTTTATATTTGAGTATCAAAAGTCATACATAATGACAAGAGGATTTTCAAACTTTTGGCCAAATCTTCAAGCACCATGTTTAATCAGGTAAGCCTCTTTGAGTTTGGACAAGAAATGCTTATTAGCATGTAGGCACCTGAGTCTTTCCACTGAACACAAAAGAGAAGACACAAATAATTTTAGTGTGTAAATTTTTTACTGTTTATATTATTTAAAGTTGTGATTCATAAAGAGTTTGCAAATAAAGTCAAAATACAGAATATGTACCAAATAGTTATCCATACATTCTGTACTAATTCGCTGTCCATACATACAGAAGTTGTGAATGTCCATTACTGCAAATATTTAAAGACAGTTTGGATGGGATTTTAACAACCTTATCATTATCTTGAATATTTTTGACAGTTTTCTTCCTTCACTTACTTAAGATGCAGCCAGAATTCAAGTACTCTATAGAAAGCATATGATATAGCAATAGACCAAACGCCCTGATAGTGGTCACTAGTGGTCAAAGAGTAGGAAAAAAGAACAGGTGCTGTCAATCCCCTAGGGATTGAAATCTCCTGCAGTACACACATGAAGTATCTCATACTCTTTACCTTTGGGACTTAACAAATGTATAATTTTTTAACTCCTCTAGAACATTAGTACTGCACTACCCCTCAGCAGTAAGTTCCATAGCTCAATAACGGCTTGTGCAAAATACTCTTCTTTAGTTTGTTTAAATTAACTACTTTCTAGCTTTAGCTGATGACCCATGGATCTTTCATTGACACCAAAAATCCTTCCCTTTTAACCAGTCCCATCCTTTTCACGATCTATCAAACTCTTTATCACAATACCAACCATATTTTCCAGACTACATATTTAGTCCACATAATGTCTTTTTGCTCTAGAAGCTCGACCACCCTTCTGTATTGCTTTTCTTTTATCAAATCTTAATATATCCTTTGTAGGTAAGGAGTGGAGAGAATGGAATATAGATGCACATATAGCACTCTAATTATAAACTGCACCGAGTCCTTACAGTATAACCTAGTTTTCTGGTTTGTTCTCTACTCCTTTTCTAACAATTTTTACCACTAAATCTTTTTTTTTGCATAAGCACTAGCAAGTTTTGTTTCTACACCTCCCCATTGTGAATTCTAATATATAACAATGGCTTGCTGTGATTACAAGGCAATCTACATGCTATTTAAACATCTATGTTAATCCTTGTACCCTAAACACTTCTATGCATACATGTACTTCGAAGTCCAAGTAATGCATGACTATAAGAACAAAGATGCATAAATTATCATTTACATAGACTCTAAATGTCTGAAAAGTACTGTCTTGTCATGTTCCTGGTAGTGGCATTACACTTCATTGTAGTCTATAAGCAAGTATTTTCCTATATATTGAAAATTAATGCATTTTTTTTCCCCTCAGCATATGGCTCAGAGAGGCGACTAAAAGCCTGACATCTCAATTGAAACCCTTCCCATTGTCAGAGCTTTGACAAACTTATTCCCTCCTAGATTCCTTCAGTTGTGTTCACATGCAAGCTCCAATGTTCCCTTTTCCTTTTTATTAAAACACTGGCATGGTCTTTTGCTCTACCCAATTTTGGTTTTAAGAAATTAATATTTTGAGACTCATAGGTCCCTAATGGAATCAGTTGAAATTTGCCACTTTATAATATAATTCAAAGAATTGAAAATGATATCTCAAAGAAGCTTATTTTATGGAGAGTTTACAGTTTCCTCTTGAGCTTGGTGGGTTAGTTTTCTTTTCTTCTTTATGATGCAGTATTTGAACTGGGACATCAAACCCTTTTGTTTACCTGGTTGCCAGCTCAGTGCTTACACAGAAACAGAAGACAGCACACTTTTTAATGTATGTCCCAAGGGGCTAATTCTCATTAAAACAAACCACATCATACATCTCTGTGTAACTGGGGCAGAAATCTACTTTTTGACTGTGCACACTCTTACTAAGATTGATTGTTTGAACAAGCTGGAAGCATGCTGCAGATGAAAACTGATGGCATAACAGCCATTCAGATGAAGAAACCCTGGAGAAGTCTGGGAACTGAGCAGGTCAGCTTTGCTCTCAGCCATAGCATTTGGAAGAATAGGTGGTTGTCACTGTACAACAGTGAAGAGGTTATAGCTTCCCTAAAATAAGAGGGATGTGCCCCTCCAGAAGAGGTGATAACAGATGCTGATTTCTAAGCAATGCTTTCTATCTCTGTGAGCAGTATGTTTCCATGGGAATTACTATTTTCTTTTGTAGCATATATTTGCCCTGGGTTTTGCAAACCGTTTGTTTTGCGATATTTTTGAAGCCTTTTGTGGCTGGTAAAATCCTTATGCCTTCTTCACACATACTATTCTTTTCCTGATTTTTATTATTTCTGCAGAGGTCTCATCATTTTTTGAAATGTTCAAATAAGCTTAAATACTAAAATTTTATCTTTTTTGTAACCTATGAAAGTTTGTTTAGATTTCTTCTTGCAAAGGATAATAAATTACCACTCATAATTAAGGACCAGAAGAAACATGGCTGCTTTACACAGGATTACTTTTGAGCAAGCTAGATTGTACTGGTTATACTGGAAGAAATACTGTATACTTTGAAAAGGAGAGGAAAAATTTTAGAGCACTAAACATTTAGGTCAGATGCCACACACCCACATTTTGGCAATATTTGCTATGAGTTTTGAATATTTTGTGTTCAATTTTCATCCTGACTTATTTTAATTTTGGAGTTTTCTTATTTTTCTATTGAAAAGAATCTGAAGACAGCCCAACAGCCAACACCTCTCTATTTGTGTCTTGAGTAGAGATCTGGTATGGTGTTATAGTTACTGTGCTGCTCTCAGCTTTAGTTACTTTTGTAAAACTTTTAGTTTTCAGTTTTATATACTTTGAGTGGTAATTTACTTCTGACAACAGTTACATTTCTGTGCCTAAACAGACAGAGCCAAGACAGTGTAATATGCAGACCTACTCTAGTACACAAACTGTTTTCTGTCACCAAATACTCCTAGAAGCAGCCTTTTCTAGGTCTGTACTCACAGCCACATAATTGTCACAGTCACCAAAAATGGTAAAAACATTACTTTATGGGGGGAAAAATAGAAAAAATGGTGACACAGATGCAAATCTTTCTTGCTTCTTCTGTATCTCGTCATTGCATCATAGGCTCATTTTACTAATGCTTAGAACAAGACTGAGAAAAACAAGAGGAAAAGATATGAGGAATCTTCTTACTGTCAGTGTTACAACAGCTCACAGTAAACTCTTGAAAGTAGGAAGATAATCTAATTAAGATATAGAAGGCAATCTGTGGGAATTGTGTCACTTCTCATGCAGTTATTTTCTTTCATCCAGAGCTATGATATTCATTTGAATATTAGATCAAAGGACCTGAAGAATTTTTTTCATTATTATTTTTCAGCTTTGATAGTAGTATTTCCTACTTTTTACAGATCTCTTCTGCAAAAGCAGCCTTTACCAACTATGGTTAGTTTCTTTTGAAAACATTTATTTTCTGTCTCCAAAATAAAGATATCCCACTCCCTGATACAAAAAGACAGCTATTGAGCACATGTCCATTGATAAGATATTTTTATCTACTTATATTATAGTCAAAATATACTCTTCTAGTATGCAATATCTAAGCAGATATCTGCTTCCCCTGAGTTTTTGGTTCTTCTCTGGTTTTTGATGAGCAGTGCAAGCTGCATCTTCTGCCTTGGTGCTGTCCTGAATTGCAGAAGATGCTTGTCCTTCTTACTCGGTGGGACTCTTTCTCGCTTGTCCATATCTTGATCACATGGGCTATAGCCCAAAAAGCAGAAAGTGGAAGAGGCTGAGATTAGCAAGAGTGAACTCAAGGTTTGAAATGCGTTTAGCAGGCAGGTGATGGGGAAATGGCACAGCCCCCAATTCACTGTTCCACCCAAACCCACCCATTGCCTACAAGACGTTCATAGCTCTCCACAGGTCAAGAGGAAAAAACAAAAGCAATCATGAAATATACTTTAAGAAACGCACTGCCAAGGACATCAGATATCATCAGAACAAAAAAAAACCTAAAAAACCCAACCAAACCAAAAATATTTAAGCAAGCATATATATAAATAAACTGTGCATAAGACAGTCTAGAAGAGCCTGTTTCCTTCAGATTTACAACCCAGTGATAAGAAATATACTAGCAAATTGGAAATTACTTTGCTATTTTAACTGCAATTAAAAAAATCAATGACAAAGTACCATTTTAGACACCAATAATATTACTCAGCAGCTCTAGTGTATTGCACTATCAGATACTGAGAGATCTGAGGCAGATTCTCTATCTTTTCCGCAGTCAGGAGACAAGTCTCTTTGTATTCTTCACTTACTTAAATTGAGTACATTCTGCCCCTTGTTGAACTTCTCACATTCAAAACCCCCACCTTTTTCCATTATGTCAATGACAGAGTTGTTCTCTTTAGTTAGACCAATCACCCCCCCATCCCCACCCCTTCCCTTTAAAGGACAGTTGCAAATATGTTTTACCTGTTGTTGCATTTTAAATTAGAAAACCTAAATGGCTTCCAACAATGGTGCAATATAAAGCTAAATAGATGTCTCTCAGTATGTTTCCTCAGGATGAGTCATCTAAATTGTTAAAACAGCAGTGACATACACAAGCAAGAGTACTAATGCCCTTGTTGGTGACAATTCAATAAAACAAGCAAATTAGACACTATGGGGTAAGTGAAGTGTTATATATTTCCTTTTCCTTTTAGGCATTTTTTTAGAAATTTGATGAGTATCTCCCCTTTCATTTCATTTCATTAAACTGACTATAATTATTTTGACTCCAAAACTTCAAGTATTGGGTTGGTATTTGCAGACAGACATATGATCAGAGGAGTCTGTAATTTAGCTTTATAGGACAGTTATTCCCTCTCAGTGTTTGTACAAAACTATTCTGGTAGCATGGGTCTAGAAAAATCTAAGCAAGGAACCAGTGTAAGCTGTAGAAACACATAGACTTGACACAGGCCTTCCACTGCACTAATCTCACCTTTCACTAATGATTTGGCCAGATGCCTACTGCATCTAATAAACAGTTAGGTTGAAAAGGTTTTCCTGGGTTTGCTCTGCTTTGAAGTGCTTCCTTTTCACTCATTTCCTCTGTGCATGTGTGCTTACACACGTGCCCCTGCCAGCTTCTGAGCTGAGTGGCTGATTTCAGTCCAAGTTAGTCTGAATACGGATGGCAAATGTTTCTTTTGGTGACTCACAACTCCCTTCTTCCGTACAGCCCCATAACTGGGAAAAAAAAAAAAGTGGCTGATGTTGCTGGTTTAGCTCCCAGGTAACCCCTCTTGCTGGGATGGTTTAAATGTGCACTTGTTCCCTGAGCTTGTTTAATGCCCCAGGCTGTCCTTGCCAGCAGCTGAACTAGCACTACTAGTCTTGAATGAGTAGTAAGGAATTGTATAAAAGAATGGAGGGCAGCTGCTAATATTCTAAATTTCTGCAGCGTTAATGAAAACAGGCAGTCTGTATCTGAGGATACAGACCCTTTTAGTGCTCTGAACAGAGGCAACAGCACCACATGTGAACACTTCTCACTGGACATAAGAAGTGAAAAAACCCACTTTGTTTCTCAGCCTAGGTATCAATATGAGGTTTTATCTATTCTGAGTTTCAATACTCAAATTGTTGTTAGCCTGTTAGAACATTCTCTTAGGTGCATTCCAACTAGAAAACAGAACCTGAATTATCTTGGTAAATGGGCTGGAAATTATGCTAAAGACTTTATGGAAAATTCAAAAAAATAATAATTGTTTCTTTTATATCTGCTTAGAAATTCTGCTGAAAGTTTTCTCAAATACA
Organism: Cyanistes caeruleus; assembly: GCF_971803275.1. Lineage (NCBI taxonomy): Eukaryota > Metazoa > Chordata > Aves > Passeriformes > Paridae > Cyanistes > Cyanistes caeruleus. Next base: position 26,648,137 of record NC_141732.1, on the reverse strand, counting down.
GAGTTATGTGGAACGTCAGATCCAAGTGAGATTCTCTGTTGTCACCTCTGGCAATGAAGTGGTAAGGACTGACAAACAGAGCAGCAATCAGAGCTTACACTTAACACATTTCTTCCAAATACTAAGGATGCACTGGATGCTTCCTTCCTAGGTCTTGCAGCTATTCTCAGCCATGTAGAGAGGAAGCCAGAAAGAACCAACAATGGTCTGGATCCTGCATTGGCTGACTCCAAAGGGTAAGTATTGCCTTGCTTGATTTCTGCAATTCTAAGGGATGTTTTTTACCATGGCCATTACCCATTCTTTAGAAACTGAAACACTGTATGTGCCTCACCAACACGTGAATGCCCAAGTATGAATTTACATTTCATAGGCAAAATGGCTTTCTGGATTCCCTTTTCTTACAGATCTATATGATATTTATACAATGCCGAGAGAGTTTGGAGACAAATTAGGAAAAGACCCTCCAACCTCTCCTATTGCAAGAGCACTTCTGACTCAGTGTGACAGCTGCCAGAATCTTGGAGGCAGGGCTGGAGCTCTGGGTGTTTGATTCTTCCCATGTTCAAGCAGACAGGACTGTGTGCACGCTCGTGAAGAAAAGAAATACAGAGAATAGCCTAACCAAATTGCGAATTTTTTCTTCTGTTAGGAATACCCTGAAAGACTCTGGGTTTTGCACATTTATTCCATCAAAAATAAACATATTCCAAAGGATAAAGTGATTCTAAGGTTCTCAGGCCATGGTCTTTATGGGAAATCACTGGTTAGCAAATCTTGTTTCAAGGAAGTTAATAGGAGATTCCAACATTCCTACCAAAACATAACAAAGGAAAGTTTCTTGTCTTCATGGTCAAAAAGGTGACATAACAAAGAAATCCTTTTTCAAAGGTGTATTTTTAGGGGAAGAACAATAAGGCAGTGAGGCTGTCATTGCCACTGTAATAATGAAGTAATTGGGTTTGAAAGAAAAGGTTCAGATCTAGAGAAACCACACATAGCTTTTGGCTCAAACTTTCCAGTACACCCAAAATTGCTTTAAGTTCCCTGATGATAAGAACAATTGTAAATCAACATTGAGGTGATTAATAATAACCACTATGCTCTATATTTGCATAATTCTACCATCTGACTTTTTTGTGTTGTTATCTTTTTGTTTGTTTTGTGATGAAGGAATCTTACCAGGCTACACAGCATATGAAATGAGCTTTCAGACTGCAGTATATTCATCACTCCAGAGTGGTAGAGGCTTGGCACACACCCAGGCTGGAAGTTCAGTGAATGACAGGCTCCATGTATGACCACAGCTGCCATTGAATGTGTTACCTAAGGGAAAAAAAGCAGTTGTGAACCCCTAGTTTATAGTGTGCTAATGCTATCAGGCTATGTGTCTGCAAAACACTTTCTTTTCTGTTTCCAAAAGAAAGAAATACAGTGCACAGGCACTTAATAGCAGCCTTTTGACATATCCTACACAGTGACAAGCATTAGTTTCTAATAGGTTACCCCACAGTGACAAAGAGAAAAATTTCCTTGTTTTTATCATTATGGAAGAATCTGTATCGCAGGGTTTGACAGGACATAAGTTCACACATTATTTATCCCACTATAATTTCTGATGTTGACAGTAAGTTTGGATATGGTAATAGAAGTTAAGGTTTTATTTTTCTCCTCTTAGATTGAGTCTGAAATATTTACAGAGTCAGGAGAGATCTTGATTTCTGGTAAACTATTCAGCATGCCTCTAATTGCATTCAGTTTTAGTATCAGGTCAGCTCACAAAGGAACACTGCACTTTGATTTAGCAAAATGAATGCTGGTAGATGGCCAGAATTTGAATTTTGTGAAATATCATTAGTTATCCTCAGAAGTGCTGTCTTTGTGCTATTCTGAGGTCTGAATATTTAGATGAATTAGAAGGAGATCTCAATTTGCCAAAAGACTATGCAGCTGGAGAGTGAGACGTGCTCATCATTGCCAAAAGACAGAGCAAAGCATAGCTCTTTATATAATAACATGAGGTTTTAATGAGATGTAGAGAGTTTGGTGATAACCTTTTCTAGAATGGATGCTATCAGCTCAACTTGTGACAATAAAGCAACTGATGGCAACTTCCAGAAGCTATATGGGCTGCCTTGAGTATATCATCATTAGACTTATCGACCGTAAGCATTTTGATTGGAAGCAGTGATGTGCACACTGTTGACTCACAGTGGACTGAGTATGTTAGGCTTGCATTATGGCTGCTGTCTGTGACATCCAGTCAGGCCTTGACTATGCTGAGGAGATAGACTATTGGACAGACAACAGTTTCCAGCACCTTCTGTGTAATTTTAATAAATGCCTTTATAAAGAGAAAATTACAACTATAGATGAGTCAGCCAGTCTTCCTGACCCCCAAGTACTCCTGAAAGAATAGATCTCAGAATAGATCTTCTGTATCAGCAGAACAGATCACCAGACCTTCCCAAAGGTCTGCATATTCATTTCAGTGATACTATGGGACATGGTTGCCCAGCATCTGTAGGGCCAGGAGGCAGACAGGCAGTACAGGATATCCAGTACTTGCTATAGTCGAGCACAGAGACGGGAACAAATAGTTACCAAATTGGATAGCTGGAAAGTTATGGGCAGATGGAGGATTATGTTCTGTTTGTGGATGTTTTTTCTCCCCAGGGAAACAGCAATTCTCTGTGCCTAGCATGGTATGAACATAGAACTCATCCCAGACCAAGGAGATCACTCAAGCAAATGACAGCTCTGTAGTGAGAAATCTCTGAGACATAAGAAGCAAACTTTCTAGCCCTGGAATTATGCAAATGTTCAGCCAACTGATGAGAAAGGTCAAGGTCTCAGAAGTCAGAAGTCACCAGCTGGGCTTGCCTTGAATCTGCCAAATCATGTTTCCCCACTACTCAGCCCCTGTTGTGGGACCAGCACAAGTGTCATTTATCTGAATCAGAGTAGTTCAGCTGTAATTTTATTCTCAAAGGGAAGTTGTAATGAAGGATATTTGTTTGAGCACACAGCTGCACTGGCAGAACATAACCTCAAATATTATGTTTCAACCAGGTGAGACCAGTCTTCAGGTCTGACTTCTACTCTTGACATGAGAACCATTGGATACAGAGAAGGTTTGGCAAAGAGTCTGTAAAGGCTGTCCTGGTAGATCCAGAAGAGCCATACTTCTATTTCATTCTTCTTTGGTTTACAGAAGAATCTCCCAAATCATTCCTTGACAGCTGCAGTCTGTGATTATGTTGTGAATACTACTGGTGAATACACAAAATATGCAGTCTTCTATATGAAACCTAATCACATAAGTTCTTACAAAGCAATCTTTTATTCAAAGGTTATTCAGCAATTTATTACTGACATTCAAACAGTCTCATCACTGCTACTCCAGTTTCAAATTATTTTCTAAAAATAGCCATAGAATTAACACTATTTACAACATATGCAGATTTGCATTTCCCGGTACTCTTAAAACTCACTGGTTTTTATCTTTTCAAATTTTTATTTGAGAATGAAGTTTGATTGTAGTGCTGTTCATTACAATAAATGGCCTTCACATATGCATTTATTCTACAGTTTTCTGTCTTAAGTTTCTGGAACAGTGCCAAGACATTTCACCAATAATACATAAAGTAAAAGATTTTTAAAAATAGGGGGTTTTATCCTTTTTGCACTCAAGGCAAATGAAACTTGAATTTGCCCAAATTGGTATGAATCATCATCCTGAAGTAACTGCTTTGTTGAAGCCCTTGTTTCATCTTAGACTCTGTGTTCTTTTATTTCCACATATACAATCCTTCTTCCTTGCTTTCTCCTACTCTGGTAAATAACTTAGGGACTGCACATATCATTATGAGACATCTAGCCATATTTCCAGATAACAGATATTCAGCTTTTAACACACAGGGGTAAGGACATATACAGAAAGAAAGATAAAATGGGTGTCATTATTACAGAAGACATTAAAAAATACACCAACATCTTCTGGAGTTGCTAATGAGCAAGTGACATGCAGACCGTAAATCATATAAGCTCACAATTTTCCTCCAAATGTGAGTACTTGCTGATTGTAGAGGGTCAGAATTAACCCTTTTTAGTTTGATTTACTTTGGAAAGACAGAGAAAGTGAAACATTCCTCTTTCCTGTACTGTGCACAGAGTTGGAAGCAAGAAGGAAACTATTTCAGTTTGAAGAATTCTTTTGTCTTGTGAATTTGAAGTTACATTTCCAAATTTAAAAGTATGCATTGAGTCAGTTTCTGGTAAGGCAAGTCTGACTTTTTAAGCAGTTCTCTTGTTCTGTTTTCATTTCTTGCACTTATTGCTTCTTAGGCTGCCCCACAGACAATAACCTAACACTGATTTCAGATAGTTGTATGATAGGCAAGTTCTTTACATTAATATTTGGCCAAAGGAATGATGTTTGGTATTTTTTCATCCTTATACTGAACAATATTTTAATATTTGTATTAATCCAAAGTCAAATGGATTATTTTGGGTTTTTTGGTTTGTTTTGGTTAGTTGGTTGGGTTTTTTTTTGGTTGGTTTTCATCTTTTACTGATGCATCATCTTTTATCAGCTGCAGTGGGTACATCTGCCTAGTATTTTCCACAACAGTAGGAGAACTTCAGGGCATAATCAAAAGTATATGCTTGAATTAAGGGCAATTTCCTTGTGTTTAAATCACTTTCAATGGTAAGAAGAACAGAGGCAGTTATGCAGCTACAAGTCATAAACAGAATATTCCTAGTCCTTCTTACCATGACCATCACAGTTTCTACACAAGACTTATTCTTTAATCCTCACTGGCACAGTTCATTTAACTAGGTGATTTTATCTGATCAATGATTCTCTTCATAATTTTGTCAAGCCTTTTCAAAGAAATAATTTCTCTGCAGGTAGTATAATAAAAACCCCAACATGCTACCCGGAACTTGGGTTAGACAAGATGACCCACTGGGCTTAGAGGCAAATTGAGGCAAAAAAGTCCCTCAGAATCATCAAGCAGTGTTCATACAAAGGGTTATAGGGATGTTTTTTATTATACCTCTCTCATTATAGAATGGAAAATTTAAATTTCCCTCACCATCATCATTGGGTAGCTCACTGGAATACCTATGGAATTGACCCAAAGCAACACAGACAGTCCCGAAAACATCAGTGACATAGAGGAATCACAAGAAGTTAACGATAGTTTTCATAAGCAAAACTTCAGTGAGACTGAGAAAACATCAAGCTCAAAAACTTGACTGTTGTAAGGCCTGGAGCATTTACCTAACTTAACTTACTTATGGACAACATTTATTTAGAGAAAAGCAATGCTGTGACAATCAGTCAAGACAATTACTTAGGAACAAGCCAGAAAAATTCAATTTCTGAAATTAAATCTGCATGTACAGAAGTTTGTGTTGCAGCAGTATGGCACCATTCCACCTCACACCTTATGTTCTGCTCTGGGTAGCGTATTTGAAACTTACTTGCCCCAGATGAGCCATGCAGCGAGACTCTTGTGAGAAGGGACATCTGTCTTTGTGGTCAGTTCCCACTTCAAGCGTTGGCTGTTCAGGTTTTGTGAGCTGAGTAGCCATACCTCCACTGCCCATGTGGTTCAAGTTGAACAGATCCTGATGATTCAAATTAAAGTTTATTTTAGTGCTTAAGTACTGCCATTCACATTGCTCAGTGGTAGGTCAGTGAGAAATAGCCCTCTGGAACAAGACACCTACCAGCAGGCGGAAAGCCTTACTCACAAGAACCCAACTATTATCCTGCCAAAGCCCTGTGCATTTCTAGCCCTGACACTCAGCAGATAAATGTAAATACGCATATTATTCAGAACTGGTTAGTACTCGATTAATGCAGAAGGTAATAGCAGTCCTGACAAAATCAAACCCCCATTTATGAATTTTAATTTTCAAAAGCTGTTCTTTGAAACAAATAACCTTTAGCACAACAATAAAATGCGAGGGTTCTCCACACACTCTGCTGTTCAGCACTATCGAAGCCCCCACAAAGCTCCCCAGGCTCCCAGCTGACCTGCTAGGACAGTATTGTCTGGGCAGCCACTGCAGCAGCCCACTGGCACTGGAGTGGCACACACATACATTTAATAACCAGAAAAGGTACCCAGCCTTTTCAATGAGCACTACTGTGCTTTGAATCAGCAGTGTGCTGAAGAAACTATTATTTATGTACTCTAAAGTGCTCCTCTGTATGTAAGCTGCCTACCACCAGTGGCAGAGAAAGGAGAGAGATCAGGAAGATTATGTGGGAGAAACTGCAAACAGCAGGAAGAAACTGCAAAGAATGAAAATGTCTTATTATTCTGAATTTCTGAGCAATGCTGTGAAGAGTTAAGACACCAGCTTTTCCTACACTTCTGGGAATCACAGGCTGTCATCACACTTATGCCTGTGGAAAGCTGATTCTCTGTACAAATATGGCACAACATTCATGTCTAGTGTACTATTCCAGTGCTCTGACCATTTGACTGCTTGGTGCCTGCAGCTTTCATATGTTTCCCCCATTGTCAACATAACTGCAAGACAGTCAAGACCCTTTGTTCTCCTTTTGTAATCTCCCTTAAGACTACTGGATTCCTTCTCAGAGCAGGTATTTACTCCTTTGCATTATTTTGTTGTATTATTTTTCCTTAAAGTCAGCATGTGAAGGACTTTGTTATTAACTCATTAATAAGCAAAATTGTTCTCTGTTTTTCAGGCAGCAGATCCTCACTGTTTGGTGGCAATGACTGAAGTAGGAAGCAAGCAAGAGGAAGCATTGTCATTTTCTATCCTCTTCCCCCCACCCCCAGAGGTGTGAGGGAGCATGCTGCCCCAGCCCCTGCCCCTAAGTTTCCCTTTCCTCACTGTTCTCACCCAAATGCAGTTTGGGAGACAGGACCAGAACCCCCATTAAACCTTCAGAACATGGCACAACCCTCCCCTTGGCTCTGCTGGCCCCTCTGCCCTGTGGGGAGGGGCAGGGCCAGGTGTGCCCTCCTCAGCCTGGCTGGATTTCCTGGCACCCAGAGGAAGATCTCAGTGTGGTTTTGATTCCTCCTCTGGGTTTAAAAAAAAAGTATAGCCCAGATACTCTGATGCATTAATTCATTCATATGGCCTTGCTACCAAGAAGATAATTTATGAGCACTTTGATTTTGTTAGCTAAAAGATAATGGCAGTGTCATCTTATCTATCCAAATTCAGTCTTCCAGGGAATCCTAAGGGAGTGTGCCAAGCTGCTAGGGTTATGGCTTTTCTCCAGAGGAAGCAAACCTCTGCTGACTGATGTTTCAGCACCAGAGGGTACACAAAGTGGGACATGGCTGTAGGGCCAGGCAGAGGAAAGCGCCCCTGGTCCCCAGGTCTCACAGGGAGGCAACTCAAAAAAGACAGTAACTGTCTTAATAATCACCTTTACTCAGGGACACCCCAGTGAAAGTGCAAAGCAGCAACAAAACACATCTGCTACTGCAGCTTTTAGAGGATCATATGTTTCAGTGAGGCAAAGGAAGAAAACGTTTGCAATAATTGTCAGCTTGTTACCCTTGGCACTTGTGTCAGCTAAACCTAAACTCTCATATGTGGTGAGACAAAGCTGTTAGAACGCTCGTCCACATCACTGCTTTGCCTTTTAAGCCTATTGCTTCATGGCAATCAGCCTGGACATAATTAATTGCACCACCTGCAGTACACCTCCTCAGCAAGGGAAGCTGCTCGCCACAGATCACTCTGCCAGGGCATCCTGGCATGGGGCTGCACTGCTGCAAGCTGCAGTCACCCAACACGAGCCCTGCTCTGAGCTCCTCGCTTCTCAGCCCCGACTGCAGCAATCAGTGGGGGTGTCTGTCCTGCCAAGGAGTGTGGGGATAGCAATCACTTTGCTCTGCTCAAGGGTTTGTGCTATCGCATCTCTTGAGCCAGCAGCTCTGCAGTCCCCTTTGCTTTTTCTTTGTCTCAGAGGCTATGCAATAAAAACAGCCTCCTCAAGGTTACACAGCTCACTGATGACAGTCAGAGAAATAAATTATGTTTTGCAATTGCTGGCCATGCTGGTGTCTGGCCTTTTAGCTGTTCTCCAGCTTCCTCTCAAATTTCACTAAGTCTCCCTTCAATGAACCCAAAGGTTTGCAGCTACCAGAAAGGGCTAGCAGGAGCAACCCACAGGTAAGCAGAAGACAAAACAGGGGTGCCCTTAGCATGTCTCCTCCCCACTGATATTACTGTGTTAACACAGTACTGCAAAAATATAAAGGCCTCAAGTCCTCCTGCAGAGGAGCTGTAACAGCCCCTGGAGGTGGAGAAAATCCTGCAGGGAAAGGCCAGCAACAGTTCAGCTGATAATAACAGCAGAGGAACAGCAAAACACAAGTTTTGCGTGGACTGTAAAGGCAGGCATCAGCAAGCATTGCCCTCATCACTTGCAAATACCCCATAACTCTGTTAGATCTCAAAGCATGAGCAGTTCGTATGAATGAGAGCCCATATTCTTGGAGTATGGAGAAAAGCAATCCCATCCTCTTTCAAAGGAAAATGAAAAGCAGCTTTATCTAAATATAAGTAATTTACCAGTGATTCAAGTTATACCCCTACTCATAAACTCTTCATATATACATTTTCATAATGAAGATTAATCTTTTACAGTTTATTCTACAAGACAAATTAAGAACATTTTAATAACTAATACATCCCAGCCATTCTTCACACCAGCATGAAAATGTGAACACATTCAGACATATGCCTGCTGTTAATACAATCTGTGAATACACCCTGCTACAACGGTATTTTCCTAGATTCACATCTTCTCTTAATCCCCTGTAGCTGTGCAGAGTTGACTGAGGTGATCTGTGAGCCAAATAAGTGTGCTGCATTACAAAAGCTGTTAACATCCAGATCATCATTTACAAAATGATTTTGGTCCTTTGCTTTTTTTTTTTCCTTTGTCTGACAATAAAATAGCACAGTGACATTATAGCTAAATATTACATCATATATAGTATATATATGCACTACTGTATTTTCTGTGTGTCTGTGATATACAGCATATATGCTTGTATTATATATGCAATTATTTTGGTATATTATCTGATTTTCAACCTAACTGTACACTGAGAATATTCCATAGTAACACACATGACCTTGCCTTTTAAAGCTAAGGGTCGTGCCTCTGTCACACTCACTCTGGCCTTTGGCAACTCAGACCTAATTAGTTCACAAGGAGATTCTCAGCCAAGTTCAGAATGCTTAAAAAAATACCCCATGTACCATGGGCACTCTAATTCATTTCAATAATACAGATTTAAAAAATATTCCCTTTCAGGTGTATATTTTTCATCTCTGTGAGGTTTTATTAAAAATTTTGTTGTGGCCACTCATCGTTTATTTATTCATAAACAATGAAAATAAAACTAGATTGAATCTCACAGGCCAAAAAGAATTTTTCAGGTCAATGTTGTACCTAAGGAAAATTAGCATCATTTCTACAGATGGTTATAAATATATGCAAAGAGATGGCTTACTACATATGAGAGCTAATTATTAAAAAAAAAATTAAAGTGTCTCTGAAACTTTCATCTGTGAAAAATATAATACTTGGTGTATGCCTTGTGTATAATACTTGCAGGTATGCCTGTTACTTATATTCCCTGTGATGATGAAAAAAATTTTCTTTTTTATTTGATTTGTAGTTTGGTTTTTTTTACTTTACTGTGCACTGCTTAATATTCAAGGAATTCTTTAGTCATATACAGTACATGTCATATTGCTGTAGTATGTTGCATGTCATATGCTGTATGATGCAGCTTCAACACAGCTGGCACTAGGAATTGACGTGGCAACCTTTATCATTCAAAGAGTATCTTCATCTATGCCTACAGCTTGAACTAAGGAAACAAGCTTCTCAATGAGTAGATTCATATTCTAGATACATCAAGCACACATCCAACAAATTAGGTAAGTACAATTCCTGGGAATCTAAACCAGTAATAGCTTGTGTTATATCACTTTTATATTTGTTCACCCATTGCCAAGCAACTAGCAATACCAATGAGAACTAATGAGAGATAATCCACTGCATCCTATGCAACTGAGCCTCCAGCTCCTTTGAGCTCCTTCCAAATCTCTTCTGCTCTTAAAAGTAACCTTTGGCTGTGTGGTAGGTCCTGAAAAGCAGACAGAAAAGGGTGAAATTATTCTAAAACATTCAGTGTTTTCTTGTCAATGAATCTAATCAAAATGAGAAACAGTAATATGTCTACAAGGAGTGAGTGCTATTGTCCAGACAGAAAAGCACCCTAACTGTGGGAGGCTTGAGCCCTGGGATTTTGGGACAGGTGAAAAGTGCTCAGCAGCATGGCCTAACAAGGCATGCAACATATTGTGGCAGGTAGCTATGCAACTAAATACCTGTCCTGGTCACAGCTACAGTATTTCTCTTGGTAGCTGTTACAATGCTGTGTTTTGGGTTCAGAATGAGAATGGTGTTGATAACTCACTGATTTTTTGGTGTTTTGTTCTTTTGGTGTTTTTTTAAGTCATGTTCATCCAAAGTCAAGGACTGTTTGTTTCCTTGTCTCATGCTCTGCCAGTGAGGAGGTATGCATAAAATCCAACAAACTGGGAAGAAGTTTAGCCAGGACAGGTGACCTGACTTGGCCAAAGGGATATTCCACCCACAGAACATCATGCCCAGTACATAAACAGGGGAGAGTCACCCAGAAGGTCTCCCAGTCTGGGTTCAGGATGGGGGTCTGGCATGTGTCAGTGAGCAGTGAGTAGTTGCATTGTGCATCGCTTGTTTTTTTCCATTCTTCTGTTTTCTTTTTCTTTTTCTTTTTCTCTTTTTCTTTTTTTCTTTTTCTTTTTCTTTTTCTTTTTCTTTTTCTTTTTCTTTTTCTTTTTCTTTCTTTTTCTTTTTCTTTTTCTTTTTCTTTTTCTTTTTTCTTTTCCTTTTTCTTTTCCTTTTCCTTTTTCTTTTTCTTCCTCTTCTTCCTCTTCCTCCTCTTCCTCCTCTTCCTCCTCTTCCTCCTCTTCCTCCTCTTCCTCCTCTTCCTCCTCTTCCTCCTCTTCCTCTTCCTCTTCCTCTTCCTCTTCCTCTTCCTCTTCCTCTTCCTCTTCCTCTTCCTCTTCCTCTTCCTCTTCCTCTTCCTCTTCCTCTTCCTCTTCCTCTTCCTTCTCTTCCTCATCTTCTTCTCCTTCTCCTTCTCCTTCTCCTTCTCCTTCTCCTTCTCCTTCTCCTTCTCCTTCTCCTTCTCCTTCTCCTTCTCCTTCTCCTTCTCCTTCTCCTTCTCCTTCTTCGTCTTCTTCTTCATTATCATCATCATCATCATCATCATCATCCCTTATTATTTTGTTTAATATTTAATTATTGTTCTTTTCTCAACATACAAGTTTTATGTTGATTCTCCTTCCCATTCCACTGGGGTGGTGGGGAAGAGATGGTGGAACTTGAGAAGTGGCTGTGCGGTGTTTCTTTTCAAGCTGGGCTTGAAACCACAGCAATACTTAAAATTAGTCTGCCCAGCTGCTATCCTGAAAAGCGTGTTTTTGTAGTGAGACATGGAAGACACAGAAAGGATAGGGACCTGGAACACTGCAAAATGCCCCTGGCTGTATAGAATCATAACGAAGGACAATTGTACCTCAGGAAGCCTGAAATATCCCACTTCACTCCAAAATAATAATGACTGAAAATGGGCATAAGAAAGAGAAAAAAAATTAAAATATATGTGAATACTGCACTGAAAACCAGCAAAGATCATTAACTTCCCGGTGCATTAAAGGTATCTTCTGGTTGTGTGGTGCTGCTGGAAGTACCTCATTGGAAGCAGAATAAGGAAACTTTTGGTCCTTGAGAAAATAGGTTACTGCCATTATCCTTGCACCCTCTTTCAGGCTTTTTTTTTTTTTTTTTTTTTTTTAATGCATTAACTGATGACTGTAGTAGACATCCTGCAGCTGAATATAGCCTCGCTGGCTGGAATAAACCCATTTTTATAATCATGGTCCAACTCAGAAGTTAAGAACTTCCACTGCAGAATGACTGTTACTGGGACCTCCAGCTTCAACTTTGTTCTTAAGGAAAATGTCATTAAAGAGGTTTAAGCAAAAAACATTATTTCATATTTCATGTGCTTACATTTCCGGAACTTTAGTACTCCCAGCCTGATTTAGACCTAAAGGGAAGCAAGTCACCTAAACAGCAGCATCATTTTCTAGGACCTTCTTTAAGGTGTTTTTTACAAATTGACTATAGCTACCTGTGCCTAATCCCAGTATTTTGCTTTAAATAGGGGCGATCACCAGTTGCTTAACAAGAAGCATATTCCATTCCCAAGGCACAGAACACATTTTCTTCAATTATCTCTCTTTTCTAGTTCACCACCTCTAGTGGTTTTACAAAGGGTCCTCAGTTTTGTTCTGTTGGGCAAGAAGGTGAGTGCTAAAAATACCTTTTTGTTGATTTATCGCTTCAAGGGGCCAGAGTAGTGGAGAGGATTCTCCTTGATACCAGCTTGAATAAATAAATGGACTCAAGTGCCCTCTTGTGTTTCTCTGTCGAAAGCTTTGAGAGGCTTAAGAAAATATATAATATTTCAATAGCAAACACAAAAAAACTGAGAAAATATTCTTAAGAAAATATTTAATAGCATATAGCTCTCAAATCAAGAGATATCCAGAAAATATTTTTTGCCTAGTCTTTCATGCAAGAACTGTGTCATTTCACAGCATGAAAATTATGCTGAAATGCTTCTAATCTTTGTTGATCCTTTGTCCTGTACTGTACTGCATCAGCACTGTGCCTTCGTATCTAAGTTACAGCATAAATCAAGAAAGCATCAGCAGAAACAGAGTTTCAAAAATAAACACTCATAAAACAGTCCAAAATGTGACATTTTTGCTTTAGTCCATTTCCTAAAGCACCATCTTTTAAAATGGCAATAAAGCAAGATTTTATGCCAAAAAAAGACCATTAAGTAGCAAATATTTAGTATTAAACTGGCATCCTTTTTGTCAGATGAATAGGATTACTTGTGCTAAGAAGGGACAGGGCCTTTTTATCAAGACTGAGGGGCCAGACCTGAAATGTTTCTGTGGCTGGCTATGTTTCACAGCAGGATATGCACGTTCTATGCAAATGTTAATGTTATATACTTGTTCTATCATCCTTTGCTTGGGAGAAACAATATGAATGATAGCAACAAAGTTATCAATCATTTGTGAAGAAGGAAAATATTTAAAAAACAAATTGACTTTTGAAAAGTCAATCACAGTATGACTGTAATAGTTTGCAAAGTAAACTCTCAAACTTTCATGTGTCTTTTACCAGGCATATTCCTGACACATTTAGCTTGTTGAGAAGTCTTGTGGTTGAGGAATGGTGTTCTCCAGTTTCATGCTCCCACTAAAACCATGCACCCATTTGCTTGTCCTCTCCCTTCCCCTCCCTCTGTGGGCCACTGGGGAGGAGAACTGGAGGCACAAAAGGTGAAGATCACAGGCTGAGGTAAGAACAACTTACTGGAAACAGCAATGAGATAACAACACAAATGATAATAGCAACGATATTAATAACAAAAGTGTTAAACAGAAGAGAGAGTGATTCACATGCAAAATGCTCACTTTGGAGCCTGCCTGCGTCACTCTGCTGGCAGGAACTCCTTCTCAAAGCACACTTCCTTTCCCCTGCCTCTGATAATGATGTGAGGTGGTAAAGCATAACCTCCAGGTCCCAGCCATGCCCTCTCCTGGCTACTGCAAAAATTAATCCTGTCCTGGCCAGAACCAGGATAATAAGATAAAAATCAAAAGCTGTATATGAAGTCCATGAAGTAAATTCAGATAACCACAGCAGGAGCAGACACCTGCCACATGTCCTGGGCTGGCAGGGACATCAGGCAGTGCTCATCACTTGAGTTCTTCAGCTCACAGCACAGCATTCCTGTTCAATTACTGCTTTGCTCTGTACCCACATTTTTGACAGGCAGGTCCCTGCAGATATCTCTTTTAATACATAACAGCTGTAATGGAGCAGTTGTTTGGGGCAAGAAGTAGAGGTTCTAGGATCTTGGAGATTAATAATTCTCTCATTGAAGTGGCTGGCTTGCAGTTGCAAAGCTTTAAATGTTCATTTTTAGGTTGCAGTTCTGGTCTTTTTTCCCCCCAGGCTATAAAGGCTCACTCTGAAATGAAAGATAGAGTTCTGTTCCAAGGGACCAATTTGATGCCCATCAAATTATAAGTTAAATGGGCCTCTAACCACAAATATGAATCTAAAGTAGACAATGGGATGGGGTTGGGCTGGTTTTGGATCTGTCAAAATTCAAAGCCTGATATGCATGCAGAACTGGGCTGTTTGTGGAGCACTGTTGTTTTATTTCCCACAACTCTGCTGTAATTTGTCACATGTATGTTTTAGGCACAATCTAAGGCAGGTTCCTGCTTGCCTGAGCTGCTCCACACAGACACACACTGACACGGCCTCTCCTGAGGAGTGGAGCAATTTTTTTGGCTGTCAAATCTCCCAGAGGACTTTGAGCTCTGCAGCAGTCTACATGGGGCTATCCTCAAAATCCACAGTCCTGTCCCATCCCATCCCCTCCTTCTTCCTTTCCTCCCTCTTCTGTAATGGAATGTTTTCTGAAAGCTCAGATTTTCACAGCCTGTTATTTTTCTCCTTCCTCTTCTAATACCACTTTTATAAGCCAAGACCCAATAAATCAGTATATGTTTCACCACCACCAGGTAAAAATTGAGGAACACTGAAGAGTGTTCACTGGTTATTGTCTCACCCCTTCCACCCTACAATCACTGAATACTGATTTAGTCTTTGATGACAGAAATCCCTTTCTAAAAGGTAGTCTGAGTTACAGATGCAACTGTTTGGGTTTATTAATATTCATAACTACAGCCATGAATAATAGCAGTGAATGACTGTTTCTGCTATGATATTAATATATTATTTGCTATGGTATTAATCTATTAACCTATTATTTTTCTCTTATTACTATGTTATAACCTTTTATATTTGTAAGTATTTTTTATTTTATTTGTTAAATTTTGTCTTTATTTGTTTCAGCTGCTCATGAATTGTGCATATACCCTAGATAAAAAGCAGTATGAAACTCCAGGAAGCATGAAAGAGCAATTCCCATCAGATAGCTGACTAGCATGACCTAGTAACCTGCTTTCTTCACTCAAAATTAGAACTAGTATGCCATTTCTCTTCTCTTGCCATTCCCATCACTGAAGATTCAATCCAAAAAACTTCTGAGTTCAGCAGAGCTCTTCGCAGTGTTTTTTCTCCCTCTGGGCTGTCCATCAGGAACGTGACTGTGATACACATGTAGATCACTGACCACTTCTAGTTCTTTTAACAGCTTTGAATAATTAAAACAGGCCTCTGAACTAAGCACTGAACTCACTGGCTCAAAGACCAGGACTGCCAGCCATGACGTGACAAGTAGGCAAGTGTGTTTTCAAGAGAAAAGAGCACAGAATCCATGTGCAATCGGTCTGTGCAGAACTGAATGTTAAATCTCTGCTATTTGTGGTGTCCTCTTTACTGTGTAAACACAGCCACTGATTTGAAAAAAATAGATATTATAACTATTCACAAAAAGTGCTCAGACACAAAATATGTTCAGAGTTAGAAAATTATCATAATGAAGTCAGGCACTCTCCTGAGTACAAAGAATGAAAATGTATCTTCAAGATTGACTAGTGATAATGCACATGGTGATCTTAGAAGTGCATTATTTTATTTTCTTTAAAGTAAACTATTGCCAAATTTTATGATAGTGTGATTATGCAGAAATTTCTACTTTAAATTTTCTTTTTGTTTAGAGAAATGAATATGCATTTTGCGTATCTGTTCAACATAGGTAAAAAATCAGACTATAATTTATTAAACAGGTTCAGCTATCTGTTCTTTGTTACTGCTGTATGAGATGACAGGGGGTAAAAAAACAAGAACAGATTTAGAGATGCTGAACAGAGGACAGTGTTATGATAAGTCACAGGATTTTTCACAAAGTATTTGCTATGGATGCAATACCAGAAAAAATCTTATAGGCCCTTGATTTTATTGGCTATTTCTATTCAGGTAAGTTTTCAAATAAATTTGTAGTTAGCAAAACTTCTAGGCATGTGCTTATTTCTTACTGCAATAAAAACTGTAGTTAATACATTGGCTCTACCAATATCTATAGGAATCTCACTGGAATACAGCAGTTTTCATGCTCTAGATAGATGTTGCAAGCTGCAATTCCAAAAGGATCATTCTTTCAAATAGTTACATTTTCTGTGTGTTTGTATTCCTCTGTCTGTGTCTAATATTTGCCTTGTAGAGCTGACCAAAGAGCTGACTGTCCTCAGGTATCTTCGTTTCTATTCTATACTAACACATTAGGTATAGTCAAAGATTCAGTTTTAAAAAAAAAACATTTTGGAGGATTAGGGCATAACAAAAGGCCCATTATTTATTTCCCTTTTTTCATGCTTGGATTTGAACATTGAATTACAGGGGCACATGACAAATAAATTTAGTCAGCCATGTTATGAAACAATAATTGAATAGTTTACTGAAGTTAGAAGGAAGTCAAGGAATTAGGTTTTTTTTTCCCCAGAGAAGACATGTCTTCTTTTAAAAAAGTTTCCATTTGATGCTCAATATAGATACCAGAGATAACTGAATTTCAAATGTTAGCCTTGAAATTACATGAATTGACATCTCATAAGCAAAACCAAACCGATAATGACCGTAGCCCCAGACAAGCTAATGTCACTAAATAAAACCTTAACAACTGGGAATCTAACATAATGCATATCTCAGTATGAGCTTAAGCATCTCAGTCAAGAATCAGACCTGAGAAGATAAGTACTTCTGTAATTATTGGTGGGTGCTCACTGCTGTATGTTTGATCAGTTCAGAAGTGTATTCAAGTCAAAAATAGCAGAAGCTATGAAAGAACAACCATTATCTTCTGCCAGAAATCTAAAAAACTGAGGCAAATACATCCTGGAGAAAGACACCAGCCAACTGGCATATTCCTCAGTATTTTTACTGACCTTTTATTTACTTTTACCCTTGATAGGATTACTCAAGGCATACATTTTCTCACTTTGACTTTCATGCTCTCTCATTAAGATTTTCATGAATAGGTTTTAAGAACATAAACAGTTAGATACAATACCCCAGAAAGGACTGTTATACCATGAAAGTGAGCTAGATACCAAGCTGATAAATCTCCCTTGGTAGGGCAGTTGATCAGACTCCAAAACCTTCTCATGATGTTTTCCTAACCTCACATTTTCACTATGTCATTGTGACTGTGCCTAAATCCAGTGTAACATGAATCACCAAAACAACCAATATGAGTAACTTTATCTCATGATGCAATTTCATGAATAATAGTTGCTAAAGAAAAAAATTGCTGTGATTTGCTGTACTCCAAAGGGCTGCCCAGCTAGCTGGGGTTCTGGGGAAGAGCATCTGCGACTTACAAGCAAGGCTGCCCTCTCAGCTGCATACCAAGGCTCAGGCAGCTCCAAATAAAGGCTACCAAACCACAGACAATACCTGAAACCTCCACAAAACCCTAAAGCAGGCAATGGTCAAGGCTGTAGAAGCAACATAGCAGACTGCCATGTGTACAAAATAGTGGAGTCCAAGAAAACCACTATACTTCTAATCAATCGAACCCATGATCTAAAGCAATTAAATTAAGTACATTTGACAAACCCTATTTTATTTTAAGCCCTATTGACTGTCATTAATTCTACTTCAATCTTTTAAACGTTCCATCATCTGGCCACAAATCAATTCAAAATTGACCTAAAATTACTCAGGTCGTTTCACTTACCTTTCTAAAAATATTGTCATGACTTTCATACTCTCCCTTGTCTCTTGGAACACACACAGTTACAACTCTACAAGAAATGGTAGACACAGCTCAGATATGTCTACTACAAATACAAGCATTTTCTTATCATCTTGGTACCCTTGTCGGATGGAAGAGACTGGTGGAACTCGGACCTCCAACCTGTGTGGTCTGATGCAGATGGAGGTGGTATCTCATTAATCCCCACTATTTTCATACACCCCATTTGGCCATTCTCTCCTAAAAATCTTAATGCATATTAGGGCACAGCCAGTCCTGTGATAAGGAATTTGCAACCCACACTTCTGCAAAATTCCTCAGGCTTCTCTCTTGACCCTGTGAAGAAGAGCACGATCAGGAAAGCAATGTGAATCAATATACCCAGCTGGGGGGAGAGGATTTGTCCCTTAGGATGTGCTGTGGACTAGAGGAAATGTGATACTACTGAGTAAAATAAGCAAGTCCCGCTCAAATATAATTGGTCATGATTCTGGATTATATACTGCTTACATCATATTACTCTTCTGAATCAACACCTGAATCTTAACATCTTAGAGCATTATCAGGCTGTTTGTTCTTGAATTCACCACTCTTCACACATCCTCCTTCTGGCTAAAGTATTACTAAATTTCTGACTTCTTCTAAGATAATTTTCCTTTCAGGACCCTGGACTTTGTCTTCTCTTTATTTTGAACACCATCTCATTGCTTTCAAAAGAGCCTATGAATACCTCAATAACCACAGCCATCAAAACTATGCTTTCTTCTGATTTAACAGTGATGACAGCATTAAGAGTAAAAAAAACTGTATCAGAGAGAGTGTTGAGAAGGAAAAAACAAACCAGGGTAGCAACTAGTCCCTATAAGATAACTAGCACTTATGATAAAATGCATGTTGGAAGGCCTCAAAATCTCAACCATTAAATGAAAGTGACTGAAAGTGAGAGACTTAGATATTCTCAGGTAGACCGTGCTGCTATGTTTCCCTATGCAGATTCCTTATGTTAGACTTATCTCTAACTTTCAGGACAGTCCAGAAAACTGAGCATATTACTGACATGTTCAGAGGGCATGTCACAAGTCAAACTCACTTTGTTACAAAACATGAAATCATGCCGTGTAGAGTCCAAATGACATATGTCTGTTTTCTCACACTCTTTCCTGTTTCAGCAGGTTTATTTCTTTTTCTCAAAGAGGAAAGAAAATTTATTCAAGAAGAACACTGCTTCTCTAGGGCAATCCAGAAGCCTTCTAGCTAATTCAGCATATGAAAGATATAAAAGTATTGTTTTTGAACAAACACATAGTCATGCAGCATTTCCAGCAAAGACATGCTAAAATATTAATTAATCCTGGCACCAAGGTCTCGAGGCCATGGTGTTGCATGTCTCATTTCATCCTCAGGCCAGAAGGAGAACAGTGAGGAGCAGCTCAATCACAGTAAAGTCAGAGGTGAAACTCTCTGCTGAGGCCTTTAATGTCTTTAAGGCCCAAACTTCATGTTTATTTTGTTACCAGTACCTGGTAACTGCAAATAAAATGTATTTTTCATGGTAAATCATTGATTGCTGCCTGCTCAGAATTTTCTCCTTCATGCCTCACCCCAGCATCTGTGCCAATGGCACCCTTTGAAGCCAGCAGCTGGTTCAATGGTTTTATTATTTAGATATCAATCTCTATTTAAAGCCATGGACAGTATTAACTACAGTGCACTAAACATCTATTTAAACATCATGGTACAGGCAGCCTTTCAGACTGGGGATGTTCTATCTTCAAGTGATCTGAATGGCTGAATATTGCTTTTTAATTCTTTTAAGTTTATCTAATAGGCCACTATGTTGTTCATCTAGTTTGTAAGACAGTGGCCAAGTGTACAGCAGGACGGGGGTCTTGAAAAATATCTATCTACACCTTCTATCCCTCTTTAAGAATAATCCTAACAACATAGGGAGACCTGAAAGATAAAGCACTAGTGACTGGTTCTGTCTGCTAACTTAATGGCTGTGACCCTAGCTGCAGGAGGTTTTCTCCTTCTTTAGTTAATAATCATTCCTATGCTCTCAAACATCAAGGGAATGCATGGACTGCCAGCATAATGAATTTTGCATACTCAGACTGTGCCAGGATGCAAGCTAAAGAGCAAAAGTATTGAAGCTGGTCAGGTTGGATGTTCAGACAGACATTCTTGTCTTGGCCAGTTGAAGTTAGACAAGATTATTTGAGGGAAATGATATTTGCTGATAATGGATTGACCTAGTCTCTAAGTTAGGAAATAGGTGACATGAGCATGGAATTTTACATTAGGCAGAACGGGGAGTAAGAGAAGAACCTCATTTTTTATTGAACTTTAAAAAGAGCCCTAGAGTACTGACAAATCTAATGAGAACAGCAGCAGCCAAACCAGAGATCTGCCATGCAGAGCTGCACAGTCATCAACAAAACAAGGACAAGTTAACTGCTGTTTTAGGTGGACACAGCTCTTTGTATCTCATGGAATTACTTCTCTTTTAACCATCAAAATAAGCACTACTTCTTCTCAGTGTTACAGCACAAATACCCAGCTTACAAAACTGCCATTGCCCCGGGGACACTGTGTGTTCCAGTCATTTTCCAGAGAGTAATCAAAGCAAACAGATCAGGTGTCTTCACTCAGATGGAGAGGGTGACTCAGCACAGGAGGACTCTGCCTCTTCTATTGGGAGTTTTGAGCCAAATCCCTGGTCTCAGCCCTTGACTAACCCCCTTCTGGTTGACAGGTCTGCTGCTGGACTGGGAATGCCCTGAGCTCCTTGGAGCTCATGGACTACATCAAGAGCAACAGGGAGCACTTTCCTTCCTCACTACAGTACTCTCTACCTCTATGGGAGAATTTCGCCCACAGTTAGCAGTAAAAACTCAGGTGAGTTGGAGACTCCATCACCAGCTGAATTTGGCCATTGTGGCTGCAGGTACTGACTTTTAGGCATATTCTGAACATTATAGAAAGCTTTGCAGATCAATCTTAAGTCAGGGCATCCTTAGTGGTGCTGCACTACGACCTGAGTAAAAGCACTGCATTATAGCATGGACAGCTACTAGCAACAAGGAAGAGAGGGTTTGTATCACTTCCACTGCCAGGGGAAACCTAGAATGATATCCCAGGACCCTCCAAGGTTCCAAATATGGGAACAAGCCTGATCACGAAAGTACATCAATTTTTTCCATCACTCCTCATAGAGAAGGCATTAGTTAGGGCGATGGCATGCCATAACTTATCTAGTTATTATACAAGCTGGAAGTATAGCAAGATGAAGAAGTATTTCAGCCTCCAGAACAGTGTTTTTACTATGAAAAATCATCCCAGGACACTAAATAGTTAAAAGACAGCTTAGCAAAGCAAGTGTCCCCATCCCATGCATCTTGCTTTATCCATAAACTTATTAGAAAAGCCTTAATAAAAAGGCACCAGCTTTGCTAAGTTCATCAGCAAAACACTAAGTGGATAAGGGACAGTGATTGAAAAGCATTGAAACAATCTACTTCTGAGCACAAATTAGACAGCTGCCTGGCACACAGGTACTTGATCATGGGATTACAAATTAGTATTTGTGTAACCTGAAATACTGCCTCTTGTACTTGAATACACCCATTAAGAAACCAATTGGAACCAGTTGTGTGTTTGTCCTTCAAAAAAAAGCAACAGCTTCATGAAATTATTTTTTGTGGAAACAACACTGACTGATGTTAAGACACTTCACTGCAATTCAGGCAAAGACCAAAGTTCCATGATGCAAGAACTTTTTTTAAAATATCCATTTTTATTCCTCTTATCAGCTACCTTCACAGAACAGCAAATGTAATAATATCAACTCCCAAAGCAAAGAAATAATGTAATTTTTAAAGGTTTCTTTGCCTATCAGTCTGGAATTAGAATTTTTGAAAGGTAAGTGAATGATAACAAATAGCCCTAAATTGCTGAAGGAGGTGATTTATTTAAAAAGGACCATAATGAAGGTAACTTTACAAACATCTAAGAAAAAAATACATGCCACAGAATGAGATATGTTCTTGCCCTGACACAAAACCATTTATTAAACATCTGCATTTCTGTACAACCTCAGCAATGTATAAGCAAATTTGGAACCTGACCAGCATTTTGTTATTTCCTGATGTTTTCTGGCTGCAAGGTTCCATTTCTGTGATTCATGCATGTGAAAATATGTGTATCTCAGAACTGCCCTGAAAAGCAAACCCCACATTTCTGTGCAAAGTTACAGACTGGGATGTTAGAGGCCAAGCTTACTGAATTTTTCTGTTGTTTACCCCTCCATCACATACATGCATACCAAATGAACCTTCTCAACTATGGAAAGAGAAAAATCTCTGCTGTATGACATTGACTGTCACTGCCAGGTTACCTAGAGCCCTTTTACATGACTGTCACTGCTTTGTGCTCAGGCAGTGCTTCCTGACAGAGTGGACTCCTGCAGCCACATTTGGCCAGCCAGGAGTCACACAGCCACTCCACTACTGCTGCTCCCAGGGACCAACTGCCTCGGTTTACCAGTATTTGCATGGATAGGCAGCATTTTTAATGGAGGAGCCTGCAGAGGCTTGTTTGGTCTCTTGCCACCCTATCAGGATTTTAGTTATACTTCCCCACACAAAATAACTAACCAGCCATTTGTGGAGGAAATCCTCTGCTGCACCCTGATTCAGAAGCAGGCATAAAACTGTAACCAAGCCCTCCACTATTTGATGGGCTGGCATCAGCAGATCAAAAGAATAAGCAACACATTACTAAGAATTACTGCCAGAGGAAACTTTCAAAGAACCTATCAAATCAGTTCTGGAATAAAACCAAATTCCCAGTCTGTTCAGCAGTATATAAATACCTATTTTTAATAAAATAAGGCCTCCAGACTTTTGAGGGGACTCTACTCTGGAAGTCAGTGCTGATCGCTTTTGCTTAGGCTCCCAGTAGGCTTCCTAGTATGATTCTCAAAAAATTGCTTATCTAGTTACATTACAGCATAATAATGGAGAGAATTCCACAAACCTGGCAGCATTGTTTATCATCAAAGAAAACCAGAAGAGATCTGAATAAAAATAAATCATACAAAATAAAATTAAAAAAAAAAAAAAAATAAAGAAGAAATCACTGTATGCATCTTCTATTACTGGTTACAGAGTATCTAGCTCCTAATGTTACATTTTCATAATGTGGTTTAATTGACAAAGATGTTTACCCTTTCCCACTGCATGTTACTCATTTTCACCCATGCAGTATCAGTCTCTGTCCTTTTAAAAAAAAATGTCTGCTGAGGGTGTGAAAAAAAGCAGTCAGGCAGCTGGTGACAGTGTGGTCAGAAGCATCTTAAATCAGCTTTGTTGCTTAAAACTGTAATACAGAATTACACCACTGCTCTTTACAGAAAATGTGACTTAGCAGCCTTGGCCTGGAACAGATCCCTTCTTCACTTAATCATGACACAGCACTGATGGCATAGCTCCTAAACAGGCCACAGATGATTCAGAGAAACCAGTGTGCTTGTGTCAGAGAGGAGTAAATTATTACAATTTTTGGGCTAATTGTAGGATACACTCATGATGCTACTAAGTGAGGCTGAGGTAATAAGCAATGGGGAAAAAAAGCACAAAGACACAAACAGCAGATAAAACACATGAAGAAATAGCCAGCATGCTTCATCCCTTGGAAATGTGAGACATGAAATACTCTGGGGCACTGCAGTAGCTGAATGTGCCAAAACAATTCATTCTTCTCCCAGGGCCATTTTCAAGCACACAGTTTATAAAACCAGCAGATATCAAGCCCTAGATGTCGAGAAACTGGCTTAGTAATGCCAGGTGAGCAAACAGTCTTCTGGTCAACACCTTCAAAAAAACCAGTTTTATAGCTTTCATGTGTTTAATTAGCTAGAAGGTTTCTGGACTGCCTTAGAGAAGCAGTGTTCTTCTTGAATTAATTTTCTTTCCCCTTTGAGAAAAAAAAAAAAAATATCTGCAGAAACAGGCAAGAGTGTGAGAAAACAGACATATGTAATTCAGACTCTACACTGCATGCTTGCAAATATGAGACGTGAAGCACTTGCCTACTCTCTCTGGCTGTGTTCAGCTGTGGGCCTGTCTTTCCATAAAAATAGGAGCTTCTTGAGAGGGACTAGAAGCATGGTGAGGGTGGAGGAAGCAACCAGCAAGCTAGAAAGCATGACTTTTAGAGACAGATTAAAGAATTTGGCAAGAGAGTGTGTTGTACTTAAAAAGAAAGGACAGAAAAGGAAGTGATGTAATAAGAATCTTTAAAACTCTGGGGAATTTCTGACTAGGAAAGAGGGTGATTTGTTGAACTCCATCATACGTAAAATTCAACCAGACAAGCTATGCTGCTGCAGGAGAAGGGGACCCTACCAGTACCATTTCAGGAATCTATGGAAATTCCCATGTGGGGAATGGTTTGTAAGTAAGAGTAACATGTTAGGTTACTCTATGTCAGGATATAGTCAACAGTGAGATGAGCTCACACCATGGCTGAGATCTTTCTGAATCAATTATTCTGGTATTTGGCTCTTTATTATGAAGGAATTATTTACTGAGCTGATCATGGAGAAAAAATATCTCCTATGTGTTGCATAAAAGAAATTTAAAAAAATAATAAATCTAAGATACTCTCGTTGATACACTTGTCAGTAGAGAGCCTTTTCAAAGCTGAATAGTTGCATTGCTTAGTAGGAGATCCAGATATTGAGATACCAGAGACAGCTTTAGATGGCCCACTGCCCATCTAGACAACTATCTTGGTCTGAAAGACAGGAGTCTGCTGAGGAAGGCAGGAGCCTCCCTTGGAATGGAAAATGCAAACCCCTTCCCTGTGAATTATTATAATGATGGAATGAATGAATGAAGGGTCTGTCAGGCAGAGTTCCTCACCAGTGTGTCTGACAAAGCAAACAAGCAGCAGCAGCTCCGGCATTATTCCCGAGCAGAGCAGCCCCGGCACCGCTCCCGGCCGCGGGCGCTCTCCCCTCACTGCAGTTCCGGTCACGGCCGCCAGGGGGCGCTGCTGCTCCCTCCGGAAGGGGCGGGGCGGGGATTCCTCCTGGCCGCCAGGGGGCGCTGCTGCTCCCGCCGTAAGGGGCGGGGCGGGGATTCCTCCAGGCCGCCAGGGGGCGCTGTGGCGCGGGCGAGGGCAGCACGCGGTAATGGCGGCTCAGCCCAGACGGGAGGGGGTGGGACAGAGGTTTCTCTTCACAAAGCCCCGGGGCACCGAGCCCCTGCAGGACTCTCGGGAGCAGCGAGCTGGGCCCGCAGGACGTCTCGGCAGGCCGGGGTGTGGGGCTGCAGTGCAGCGAAACCCAGGGCAGTGCCGGAGAAGCAGAGGGAGTGGGACAGTGGCGGCCCGGCTCTGAGCAGGGCAGGGGGAGGCGAGCTCAGGATCCCGGGCAGATGGGGATGGGTCCCTCTTTAGTGAGACTGGGTGATCCCAGTTTGGAGGCTGCTCTCATGAGCAGAGGCTCACCCCACGGCAGGAGCAGCGGCTCTGGGCTGGGCTCCAGCTGCAGCTGTGAACTCCCTTTCCCAAGCAGCAGCCCTGACCGTCCTGCTCCAAAGCTGAGAGAGAGCCAGCAGCTGCCCCAGCCCCTTTACCTGCCCAGTTCTCGTGGTATATCTGCCCCTCAGAAAGAAACTCCCAGATAAGAGAAGTGCAATCAGATGCCCTCGTCCCCTGAGCCACTTCTGTTTTTCTTAATTACCCAGTTGTGTTTCCTAGCAACTTATGGGAAAAAAAATCCCTAAGTAAAAAGGAGAAAAGGAAAGATATGTGACCCCCGAAAACAATATTTTTTTTTTTTAAAATGTCCTCTAGACTGAGAAGCCTGTTGTGTAAATGGGTGTTGTGTCCTCTTTCCACCTATGGATTCATTACCAGATTAAGAAATGATACTGTGATCTTCTCCAAGTCCTTTGGTTTTACAATTATTTATAGTCTCAGACGCACAGTGCCTGCAAATTGAGTGTTCAGTATTAGAACAAGCTGTATGTCCTTCTGGGAATGTAGTGAACATATGCCAAGAACAGCATCCAGCTGAGACAACCAGAGCTCAGCCAGAGGAAGGCTCTGCTCCACCTCACCTGGGGCAACGTGCTGCCCACAGACCGTGTTGTCCCCCTGCACAGGGCCAGGGAACAAAGGCGGTGCCTTGGCCTTGCGTAGGCACTGTGAACAGGACGCTGCCTCTCAACTACAAGCGTGGGAAGGATGCAGAAGGGAAGGTAGCTGGCTTCTGTTCAAATTTAATCCTGTGAAAAAAACCCCAGGTGTTTCAAAAGCATGCCTGGGACTCGGCACACTTTCAGGAAGAGAAAAGGTGTATAATCTTTTTGGTTGGCTCATGTACTCACACAAGCAACCCCTGACCACCTGCTGATCCAGCAGTCACAAAATCAGACCAAGTGTCCATTTAGCACTCCATTTTAGTTGTTCCTGTGATGGTGGCATACAGCTGAGTGCTTCTGGCATTTCTAAAGAGATCTGAACTGAAAGTCTAAAGCATCTTTTGGTAGATGCATTAACCAAGTGCACATAGAAACATCTTTTAGTGCACATAGGCCTGATCCTCCACACTGCCATATGGTTTTACCTCAGTTTTATTTCACTACATCTGTCTTACATCATCATTTTTGCTTATTGGCTAGCCTTTGAAATCTCTCTTATTTATATTAACTAGTAAGGCAGAGCAGATTTTTACCCCTGTAAGATGTATGCCTAATATCCTGCCTAGTACCTAATGTGTGTCCAGTACACGCATCCTACAATTTGCTCTTGCACTTTGCAGCAGTTCTCTTAGCACCCGTGCAACAAAAGCAGACACGGTGCAGGGCTGGTAATCCTGCATCTCTTGTCACACCTGCCGACAGATGGCCAGACCATGACAGTGCCCAGCTCTGCCAGCGACACAGATCACAGATTCACTTCTGCATGGGGAACCTGGGTAAGCAAAGACTCGGCAGCTCTTCGGCAATCCAACAGCGACTTGGCCTTAGCTGCCTTCGGCTCTCAGTGGGAACCTGCTGGCAAAGCGTTCTTTCCCTATTTCTCAGCTCTTGGAGGGGCTGCAGGACTCACAGGTGCTTCCTGCGGGGCTGGGGATCTCCCCGGGCATCCGGCCAAGGCAACCAGCGAGCGCACAGGTGAGACCCGGCAAGCCAGTGCCACAGCTGCCGCTCGCTAGCCCTGCAGCTGCTCGGCGGGTGCGGCCGCGGGGGTGCCCCGGAGTTTCCCTGGGAGGCGGGAGCGCTCCGCGTTCCGGGCCGGCCGCGGCGGCTCCGCGGGCCCGGCGGCGCCTCGGGGCAGCGCTGCCCTCTGCCGGCAGCGCCGCGCCACTGCGCGCAGGGCCGGCCGCTCTGGGACCCCTTCAATTATCCCTAGCTGGGTTTGCTAGCTTATGTTTTGGACGGTGCTTGTTGTTTGGGGGTTTCGTTGTGGTTTTTGTTTGTTGTTTTCGTTTCGTTTGGTTTGTTAAGTTTTCATGTCGTGGTTTGGATGGTGGAAGTTTTTTGGGTGGGGAGGGTTGAGTCAGTAGATACAGCTGCCACCCCTTGCTGCTAGACAGGAATTTGTGCTCCTTGCAGACCTGCTGCTGGGCATTCCTGGTCTATGGCTGGGTCCCTTCTGAATCACAGTTTGGAGTGGTTGGCTCTGGTCATGGTAGGATTTAGTTTCAGGCGCTCCTTGGCAAGAGCTGATTGGGGCCACAAGCTTTGTTCACATGACTACTTCCAAGGTCACTGGAAGGGCCACATTACTAAAATCCCACATGTCTCATCCAAATGGATGGCCAAACGCACTAAAGTTGAAGCAAATATCTTCTGCTCTAAAGCAACAGAGTTTTTAACTGATTGTTTTGGTAGAAGCAGAGATGATCATGCTAACTGCCGTGATTTTAGAGGTTAAAACCCCAGCTGCCTGTCATCACTGTGTAAAAATGATCATGCTATGAAAAGTAAAACATGCATGCGAGGGAGAAGGGAAACAGCAGAGATTTTTTTTTTCCTTTGAAACACAAAGAAGCCCAAGACTGATTCTTTGCAGTAATCTAGGTTTTCTTTTTAATATGGTATGCTTTCATGTCTGTTGTTAAGAACTTCACATACTGGTTTGGAGTTTAATGAAATGTGTTCTTCTCTTCTTTTGGGGTCTGTTCAGGAATTTATGAAGCTATGGAAGTTCAGTGGTAAGGTCTTGAGATTAATACAATCAAGACAGGTTTAAATTCCTTTCTCAAAGCTGTTTTTGTTCCATTTGCTTCGCTTTGCTTTTGACAGCCTTACTATATGGAACATGTTTTACAAAAGGAAATGATCAGTCAGTATTTTGTCAATAGAGTACTTTCTTAAGTATAGTACAGCTGTGTTTGAAAATGAGAAAGATTATTTGGTATTTCCCTTTTGAGGTTCAACACATGTTTTTTTCTCTCTTCTGTTGAATCCAGCAATACTTTTTAATAATTCAATGTGAAAAATTAAACACAAAACTTATATAAGTTAATAAGCTGGTTGGAATTAACTGTGTCAAATGGACTACCCATGGATCAGATCAGAGCTTATTAATGAAGGTGTAAAACAGGTTTGTCCTTTCTCTTCAATAGTTTGGTACCTTGCATTGTACAATACTTGTAGTTTTAGCACTTAGTTAAGATAGAAAGCCCTAGCTGTTAAATGGAGCAAACTAACATTGATTATCTGTTAAGCATTCCTAGCACTATTTGTGTCAACATATACAGTAATCTGCAAGCATTTAGACTAAATCTTTTATAAGAACGGGAAGGGCAGAGAGATAAAAAATGTTCTAGTAACTTAGTTACAGAAAAGAGAAGTAAAATTGGAAAGTTCTTGTATGACAAAGTTATAACATTACCTAATCTTTCTGCAGTATTAATAATCATATCCTTTATTCATTTTTCACTATCTTGGCTTAAAGCTGTTTTCTTCTGCTCTATTACTTGCTTCAGCAAGCCATGGAACAAAGCCCATTTGATAGCATCAAGCAGTTTGGGGCTGAACATCTTAGTCACACACAAAGTAAATGTGTGAATAAAACTTAAACTTGCTTTAGAAACTGGGTAAATTCAGGCTAGAAAGACAGACATGCTGGGTTAGAGAACATGGTTACAATCCTGTCTGCATGGAAAAGGAGAAATAATTATGTCTGCATCAGATATCTACTTTCTTAGTCTCAGTTCAGGAAGATGTAACTCATGAATCACTTAAGAGTTTTGTCCTTTTTAAAATAAATATAATTTTGTTTCGGAATTAGAAAAAATTGTAGGTTTGTCCTTTTTTTTTTTTTTTTCTCAATATAACCTGTTTTTCTTTTTGTTATCTATCTAAATGAGGAAATCACAGGGAGAAAGAAGTTCTGTATCATTTTACAAAGAAATCAAGTGTAAAAAATTCACTTTTTGCTAATTCCACAACAGGAACAAATGACAACTAAGAAATCAACCTAGTGACTAAGAAATTTTTCTTGTATTGATAAAGAATATTATTCTCAAATTCTCTAGTGATGACTTGAGAACTTCCAGCAGATTTCTCAGTGTAGAAGCTGGCAAAGCCAAACCTAAATTTCTTCTGGCAGAAACTTGCAAATGGGAACAATATTGATGTGAACAGAGAAACACAGTACAACCATCTTCTGAGACACTGGGGAGCGGCAAGATTTTAAATTAATTTTCAACAAGTAGGTCTCTGCAAACCTACTTGTTGAACTCTCTTTCAACAGGCTGTGTTGAAACAGGCTTAGCATAACAGCTGTGGAAAATAAGAATATGATTTCTCTCTTCTTTTGCTTCTCAAAGCCTTTTGATAGTCACTCTCTAGCATACATTTTCGTTGTATGTGCCATATCAAAGGGAGCAGAAAGGCAGTCACTGGAGCAATGGCTTTGCCATTGGGTTTGCATTTCAAAAGAGAACAATTTCCCTGATTTACTTCAAAGCAGCCAGCCCTTGTGCCTTTGCATTTCTTGTGTGGTCTGTTGAGGACAACCCAGTTGTATCAGCAGCACTGGAAAATACACAAAAGCCAAAACCCTCATTTGGTCCCAAGTCAAAGAACACGTCACACATCTCTAAATCTTTTGCCTTTCCTTTGAGAAGTAAATGGTACTTGTGAGGTTGCAGATTGTACAAAGCAAAGCACATATTGACTGTACATGAAGCAGAACAAAGAAGGTTCAGCCTGTGTCCCAGGAAATACTGCCAATGGCTGCTGTGAAACCATCTCACATCTATCCTAACTATTTTTGTTTCTACTTATCCATCAATATGTTTTGACTATGCATTCTTAAAAATATTCCAACATTTTTTCCTTGCTGCCCTATTATGTGTTCCAGGCTCACCAATACACACAATTTGCTTTATTAGGATAAACCTGGGGCTACCCCAGGCAGGCATGTCCTGGAGTAGAGGATCACACCAGGGCACCTTGGGGAGTTTTCATAAACTGGCAAAACCTCAGTGTCAGTACTGATAGAGGGGTCCCAGACCCCTGAGCAGGGAGAGCTGAAACTCTGAGGGAAGGTGGCATCCCCCCACATGCACAACAGCAGAGCACAAGCAACCAGCCTAAGAGGCCAAGGCATCTGCTCACTCTGCTCCAAAACCAGCATCTGAGACCCAACAAAAAACATGGCAGGGCCCCATGGAACGGCTGAACAAGACAATGTGTCCTATTGTACTCACTGCTCTCACAGCAAGTCACAAAGGGCGTGCTGGAAGATAAACTCTAACTGTTATTCTTGAATGCATTTACACCACCAATCTGTATGCTGTGTGTTATTGACCATTGAATTGGAGCAGTAAAGCACCATTGTGGGTGCTGTGCCTGCCAGGTGCACAAGTGCCTGACTAGTGTATGGGGAGCTGGATGGGGCTTAGAGCTGGCCAGCCTGCCTCTCTGCAGCCTCACAAAACACAAACCTCATAAAGTTAAAACAAAACAAAACAAAACAAAACAAAACAAAACAAAAACACGAAAAGAATAAAATCTGAGTTTGCAAGGGATTTAAGGTATTTGGACAAGAAATAGTGTTTACATAGAAAAATCTTACTTTTCTCTCTGGTGCCTTTAAAATACATTCCTCATCCTTTTTTATGTCTGGAAAATCAAACTGCTCTGAAATAAAATTTAGATAGTACAAACCTGGTACTATACGTGATTTTTTTTTTTCTCATAATAAGTCTCAGTCTTATCCTTCTTCATCCTTGTTTTTCTGTCTCAATGGCTCTCTAAAATGATCTCTACTCTCGTTTTGAAAAAAAGATAAATCAACACTTTGGGTTACATTTACTTTGTGCAAGGTTTTGTCTGTTTCCTTTTGTGACAAGAAAAAGTCACAATAAAAACATTATAAATAAATTCACACCTGTATAAACATGCTGGGGTATCAGAAAACACCTGATTTATAGTCTT
Source organism: Cyanistes caeruleus (assembly GCF_971803275.1). Classification (NCBI taxonomy): domain Eukaryota; kingdom Metazoa; phylum Chordata; class Aves; order Passeriformes; family Paridae; genus Cyanistes; species Cyanistes caeruleus. The sequence continues at coordinate 26,616,771 of NC_141732.1, read as the reverse complement.
TTAAATGGGTAAAGAAGTGACAAATTCAGCTCAATTCTGGAATGCCTGTGGAAAGCCTGTTTCCTTTGCTAGTTAGCTCCCAGGCAGTCCACAAAGAAAGCTTCTTCCAGACCCTGAATGGGCATCCTGTTGACGTGACCACAGAGAATTTCTGCCAGGTTAGAGGTACAGGAGCTGGGCTTAAAAGGTGTTCCCTAACATCATTCCCAACTCAAGTCTTACTGTAATTCCCAAGAAATGTCAGGGAGAGAGCTGAAAGTGTCTGTGTTGTCTATAGGTTTGGTGAGGCAAAAAGTGAGGAAAGGTAATGCTGTCAGCTCTGAGGGGGTACAATCCCACATCTTCACATATTCTTCTGTCTTAATGTTCACAGGTAGAGGGGATGCACCACCAGCACTGACAGGTCCTCCTGTCTCAAGCGAACTGTCCTTTCACCCTGTTCACTCCCAGGTGAGGAAAGGAAAGGACCATCCTCTGTCATCTTGATAATCTAAATACCTGGATGCAGTGAGCACACTTAGCCCAGCAATATGCACATTTCTGCAAGAGTAAGATGGGCCTAAGAACAATTATCAAAATTATTTGAAAAAGTCCCAATGTCTTCTGACTTTCCTAAACATGTCGTGAGTAGTCAAGTAACTTTCCAGAAAAAAAGATACAGGCACTTAAGCACAAATGTAAGTACATTTACCCAAGATGTCTATATATAGGTAGGTTCTATGAGAAATTAAATTAGTTTTTCCTAACCAAGTACTTAGTTCAAATCCCTGCAATTCTGTTATAAAATTACTTATTAAATGAGTTCTCATTTTTTAATCTTCATTTATTAGTTACCTTTGTTTTGAAGGAACATTTATGAGATTATTTCTTAAGTTTTTTCTTCCACCAGTTTAGTTATAGTGCTTTTGTGGCATGCTATATAGTAAAGCATGATGACTCACTTAAATTAGATTGCTATAAATTATAACTTAAATACTCTTAAAATAGAGTACCACAGATATACCACAGTTCTCTTTCCAAAAAAACAATGGATAGATATGGAGATGATGTTTTTGTTGGAGATGGATATCTTTTAAATCAACTAACACAAACAGTATAAATATAATCTTTTATTCAAGTTCAGACAGAAACAAAGTCATTTGCACATTATATATATACCATATAGGAAGGACTGAATGATCCCCTGTTTTAGCCTTCTAGGTTGCAATGAGTTACCAACCCCAGAAACAGTTCTGGACAATATACCAAGCTGTTCTCTGGGTTGTCCATGTTTAGCAGCACTGGTGGGAGCCTCCTCTGTTTCCCTTCCCTGCTGGACCACCCATGCAGAATGGCCACTCATAGAGTCCAAGGAAGAAAATAGTTATTTTTCCTGTCTTCTGAAATAACTTGTCCTTTTTTTTCTTTTTTATTTTCTACCAAGTTGAAAGTTTTCTGTTCTACCTGGGGCATTTTCTCTCCGCCTTCATCTGACAATTTAAATACAGCTCTGTATATTTTTTTTTTCTTTCTTCATCAATCAGAGTGAACAGAGGAGCAGAGAGTAATGCTGCTTTAATTGTTTTCAGGTCTGAGAAAAGAGCAGGAAACCAGTTATGAGCAAAAGAGAGGAAGAAATTAATAAACAGACAGAAAAATATTAATTTTTGAGAGAAGTATTTTTTATAGTGTTTAAGCCCCCTACTTCTCCCATGCAAATGTCTTATGGGAGACAGGAGGAATAAAAGGGTTAAGAACAAGGACCAACCAGGCAGCCTTGCTAAAACAAATGGATCCTTTCAGACTAATTTGTATTTTCTCAGTGCAATGTTTATAGTTGGGCAATAAATACACAAAAAGCCTTACTATTTTGCTGAGGAGCTAGAAATATCCTTCAGGCCAAATCAAAGCCACTTCTTTCTAATTTGAGACTCCAGTGCAAACTGAAATTCTCTCTCACACAGATGCACCATTTGTTTTTCTGAACCTCAAAATAGGATTTCAGACACTTGGTTCTGAGCAGGAACTGAGCCAAAGACCATGAACCATCCCAGGTTTCCCCTAATGGCAAACCCCCTGGGAAGCGCCAGACAGTTCTGCATTCATGTGCTGGTAGGGTACTCAAAATATTCTTCACAGCCCTTTTCAAGTACTTCCTCAGACACCATTCTGTCTGTTTTACTACATTTCAGTCAAAAGACAAGTCTGTCATTTTTACCTTTGAACAACATACTAGAGAATGGCAGCCAGATCAAAAGCTTACTCAGAGTGGGCAACTCTCTGTTAAGGGCCACTGCAGGCCCCATCTGCCAGCCTGATGAAGAGGCAGAAGATCTGTGCTGCCTGCTGGGGGCTAAGATCCACGATGACCCAGAGAGCAGCCCAACTTGCCAAGAGCACAGACTAGTAGCCACTACTACTATTTCACGTGGGTACAAATGACACCGCAAGCCAAAAAATGGGCAGGATAAAGGATGACTGTAAAGTCCTGGTGAGGCAGGTGGAAAATATCAGTGCCCAATTCCTCTTCTCATCTATGCTACCAGCTGGAAAAATCGAGACAGAAGAGAAAGAAATAGAAAGACAGAGAGAAAGAAATAGAGAAGACCCATAGTGCAGATAAAGATCTGGCCTCATTTACCTCGTTGGTGCAATCAAGGAGTTTTTGGCTTTTAATACAATGGGTTGTACTTTAATGATGATAACCTATCAGGGAAAAACAAGAACCACTGTCTAAAAGGGGCAAGAGAGTCTTTGGTAGCAGGCTGGCCAGTTTGGTTAGACAGGCTTTAAACAGAAGGACTGAGGGTAGGGGATGCATTGTATCTGAAGTGGCAATGCTCTTGCCACTGCTTCCTCCTGGGGAGCCAGTGCAGGGACAGATGTCCTTTGGCTGCCTCTCAAGATGAGAACCATAAGGCTAACCACATCAGGGGTGTGCCCCTGGTATGCCCCTTCTAGGGAACCTGCATGCTGGATCACCTCTCTGAAATGCCTGTACATGTACACAAATGTACAGAAATGCATGCAGCGTGGAGAATAAAAAAGAACTAAAAACCTGAACAGAGCCTTCATCTCATTGCTCACATTACTGGAATGTTGTCATGGATGGTTGTACTTTACAGAAAGGACAGGTCAGCGCAGCAAGGGGATGGCACTGCTCTGTGAGAGAGCACCAGGAATGCACTGAGCTCTATTCAGGGGCAGATGGACGGGTTCAGAGGTTATGGATAAAAATTAAGGGACAGGCTAACAGGGGTGAGTGACACTGTTGTGGGTGTTTGCTGCAGGCCACCTGATCAGGAGAAGGAAGCTGATGAGGCTCTCTGTGGACAGCTGGAAGCAGCCTCACTGTCACAGACCCTGGTTATCCTGGGTCATATCCTGGGTTATTCAACCACCCTGATACTGTTGGAGTATGTATGGAGGGACATCATGGCTCAGAACACCCAGTCCAGGAAGTTGACCATTGGCAATAACTTTCTGACAGAAGTGGAAGAGGACCCAAGAAGGAAAGGTGTGTTGCTGGGCCTTGCACTAACAAATTTGGAGGAACTGGTCAAAGATGAGAAGGCAGGGGGAAGTCTTGGCTGTAGTGACCATGAGATGGTGGAATTCAGGACCCTTCAAGGAGGAAGCAAAGCACTAAGGACTAGAACCCTCAACTTCTAGAGAGCTAACTTCAGCTCTTCAAAGAGGGGCATGGGTTAGGGCTCTAGAAGATAAGGGGGTCCAAGAAGCTGGTAAATATTCAAACATCACTTCCTCCAAGCTCAAGACCAGTGTATCCCCATGATAAAGAATTCAAGCAAAGTGGGCATGAGACCTGAATGGATGAGCAAGAAGCTTCTAGTTAATCTCAAACAGAAGAAAGCAGTTTATGGGATGCAGAAAAAAGATCAGGCCACATGGCAGAACTATAGGAACATCATCAGAGTATGCAGGGATGTAATAAGGAAAGCCAAGGTCTAACTGAAATTGAGTCTGCCAAAGGATATCAAGGACAACAAAAAGGGCCCCTGCAAGTACATCAGCAGCAAAAGCAGCATTATGGAAAATGCAGGGCTGCTGCTGAACCAGATGGGTGTCTTAGTGACAGAAGACACAGGGAAGGAAGAATTACTGCATGCCCTCTTTGTCTCCGTCTTTACTGCTGAGGCCAGCTCTTAGGAATCTCAAACCTCAGGGTTAAGAGAGGAATGCTGGAAAAAAGAAGATTTCCCCATGGTCTAAGAGGGTTTGGAGCTGAGGGAGCTGGCAGATATCGCTGTTAAGACACTCTCCATCATCTTTGAAAAATCATGGAGAGCAGGAATGGTGCCTAATAAGTGGAGAAAGACCAATGTTAACCCCATCTTCAAAAGAGAGTACATGGGAAACTACCAGCCAGTCAGGTTCATCTCCCACCCTGAAAAGGTGATGGAACAGATCATTCTGGAAGTCATCACCAAGCAAGTAAAAGAAAAGAAGGCGATCAAGAGTAGTCAGTTTGGATACACCAAGGGGAAACCATGCTTGACCAATCTGATGGTCTTCTGTGATGGCATGGCAGGATGGGTTGGTGAGGGTAGCCTACCTTGGCTTCAGGGCTTTTGACACTGTCTCCTATAACATCCTTGTAGGTAAGCTCAGGAAATGTGCTTGAGGGGAATGGACAGCAAAGCTGGCTGAATGTCAGAGCTCAGAGGGTCAGCAGAGTAGAATCCAGATGGAGGTCTGTGGTCTGTAGCATTCCCCAGGGATCAGTACTGGATCCAGACTTGTTCAACTTGTTTATCAGTGATCTAGAAAAAGGTGTAGAAGGCACCCTCAACAAGTTTGCTGATGATATGAAACCGGGGGTGATATATCAGAAGGCTGTGCTGCAATTCAGTGAGTCCTTGGTTGGCTGGAGAGTTGGATGGAGAGAAACCTAGTGAGGTTCAGCAAGGGCAACTGTAGGGTACTGCAACAGAGAAGAATAACCCCAAGTACCAGCAGAGGTTGGCAACTGATCTACTGAAGATCCTGCTCTATGGAGGAAGATCTAGGAGTCTTCACGAATGACAAGCTGACCGTGAGCCAGCAGTGCCCTTATGGTCTGGAGGGCTAATGGGATCTTGGGGTGCATCAGGAAGAGCATTGCCAGCAGGTCAGTATGGAGGTGATCCTGCCCTTTTACTCAGCCCTAGAGAGGCCACATCTAGAGTGCTGTGTCCAGTTTCTCAGTACAAGAATGGCAAGGAGCTAGTGGAGAGGGTTCAGCAGGGACTACAAAGATGATTAAAGGTCTGGAGCACCTCTCTCACAAGGACTGCAGGAGCTGGACCTATTTAGTCCAGGGCAGAGAAAACTAAGAGGGGACCTCATAAATACAAATATTGCAAATGTGAGTGCCAAAAGGATGATGCCAGATTCTTTTCAGTGTTGCCCAGTGACAGGACAATGGATAATGGCCATAAAATCAAACACAAGCAGTTCCACCTTGACATGAGGAACAGAGAGTGGGAAAGCACTGGAACAGGCTTCCCAGGGAGGTTGTGGAGTCTCCACCACTGGAAACATTCAAAACCCACTTGGAAGTGCTCCCGTTCTCCTTGGCTCTAAGTGAATGTCCTGGTTCCACCCAGGGCAGAGTTAACTTTTGCAGAGGTGCACAGCCAGGTTATTCTATACCAGCTCAGTGGAGACAGAGGGATGTGGGGCTTTTCACCAAGGTGTGCTGGGTGTGCCCTCAGGTGGCACCAGGTTCCATGTGCCGAGCAATCCCATGTCAACTATTTTCCTGTCTTGTACACTGTTATTAATACTGTTGCTGTTAATTTTCTTATTTAATTGTTGCTTCTATTAAACTCTCCTTATCTCAACCTATGATTTTTGCCTCTGTCCCTCCAATTCTCCTTTCCATCCTGCCACAGTGGGGAAGGAAGGAAGCAGCACATGTATGGGCTGTTTCCATGGGAACACTTAATTGAGGAATACCATTCCTAAACCATGACAGTGAGGCAGCAAAGCTCAGACAATCAAGTTCCGAACATAATCATTGTAAGTAAAAGCCTGGCAGTCAGTCCAAACTACTCTTTAGTCCTCCTGAAATCAGAGGTACTGGTATTTGAGCACACTTGAGAACCAAAGCAGTGCTTTCTCCCCACAAGTCACCTATTGTCATGTTTTGTAGGAAAAATTATTTCAACCAGGTGGGTTGAAATATAGGTGGGAAATAGGAGGTGGGATGTAATAATATGAATGACTAAGATACTTGATTTCAGCTTTTATTAAAAAAAAGGTCAAGACATCACTTTTACATTTTAGAATATTTTCAAACAAGGCCTTTCTGTTAAAGCTTTAGGTATCTAAAAAGTGTCTACATGATTAACACCTGTATGAAGCTTTGCAAGTCACACCATAGTCACCAAACAGCTATATTGCACAAAGATCCACACAATACCACACCATTTTTAGTTTAGTCTACATAGTAAAGTGCTGTTTCATAGGGAGAAACTTGAAAAAAATAATTATCTGGATAGGCAAGTACTGCTTAACTGTATTTCTGAATGTTGACACTTCCATGGTAGTGGAAAAAATATCACAGCGTGTTGTCAGTGCCTCTTGACAGTGTGTTTTTTATTTAATAGGCTGGAGTAAGCACCAAAGAGTACTGTCTGGAATGCATACTAAATATTCAAGTAACACCAAAAGCCAAATCAATTTTTAAACTCAGAATGAGATAAATACAAACAGATATATCAAAAGGTAGATAAATGTTTAAAGTAGCATCAGTTTCTGTCCAGTAGAGTAAGTAATTGCATAGCAGAACATGTTAAATGAATTTGAAACTCTAGTAGAAAAAAAAGCCCCTACATTTTTAATTTCTTACTTCTGTAGTCTTAAACCAATAATCTTTTTTTAGATCAGTGAGTCTGAGACACTGTCTTCATATCTGCAATATAGTGTTCATTTACAAATATTTCCATAAAGTAAAAAAAGGTCTGGAGATACCAGTCCAGATGCTTATGAGAAATCTAAATATGGAAATGTGGAATCCTAACCATGACATAAACCCTCTAATTTAGACCAGTTTCTGAAACAAAGGAATCAAAAATGAAACATTTGTCTGTGGAAGGAGATTTGGTCTGGAAAAGAAAGTTCAGCCCTACAACCTGCAGCTTTAAGCCAGTACACAGTTTGTTAGATGAATTGACCACTGTCCGTTCTATGAGGGGGGAAGTCACAGCTACTGAAGTGAGAATCCTTTCTCCTGGCTCTGTCTGCTTCACTCACATGCAAGATCATGACTCACCTACTCAATAGAGTATACTAATATTAGTAAGAGTTTTCAGTGCTTGACTTGTGTCCAATAAATATTGGAGGGGGAAAAAAAGCAGGAGGAACAAAAATGCCTAACAGCAGAGAGATCTGCCGAGTCTCACTAAAACTCAGTTTGCTCCACAACCTGAAAAAGCAAACTGTAAACAAAAACATGGGCATGTTTGTGTTACCAATGAAGCTACTCAGGAACATCCAAGTCTAGAAGTGAGCAAAGAGCTGTAGAGGGCCCTCAGAACTTGGTGACTAAGTAAACAAGCATTACCAACATAAACAAATGCAAAACAGCACACCAGGTGGGGAAAACCCTTCGTGCACAGCTAACCATCAGGACTGTGTGAAAAACACTGTAGAAGAAGCTTCATCATGAGCCTAGTATTGGGTTTCAACCAAAAAAAAGGGCAAATATGGTTTTAGGACTACAAGAAGAAGTAAAACAGAACTCTGTCATCCCTCACAGGAACAGACTGTCTTATGGACAGGCTGTTCAGTCAGCCTTATCAAGCGAGAAGAGAACAATGGCTTCAATCCAGTAAGAGGGAAGACGAAAGGGAGGGAAGGGCATGACAGAAATGAAAGGCCATAATGATAACCATTTAGAACACAAGAAATTACTGAAAGGCTAACTAGTAAGAGACAGTTTATCTTTTCTCCTGCAGGAGAAAATTTCAAAAGATACCCCATACTTCATACCTGCTGCTGGGACATCAAAGTGTTTCTCACACAACTCACACTGAATCTGTAGAGTGCAATTCCACACAGCCTTATCAAGACAGAAACATTTGTAGGTGAGATGCAGACAAGAAGTTGCCCTTGCTGGGTCTTTGTAGCCCCAAAGAGGCTGTCATGCTCATGCTGGCAATAGACAGCCATTTCTGACAGTTTTTTCCAACAGTGGCCACAGTCACAGGCTTAGGAGAGAAGACAGTGGGAGAGGTGGACTCCAGGTCAGATCAGTACAACAGTTCAGACAGCAAAGCCCACAAAAGTTTTCCATTATGACCTACATTCACTTAACTGTATTGTGATTTTCAGGTCCCATTTCACAGCTTTACAGCTGTATATGTGTACTTAGCAAGCATACTTCACACACATTCATCAAGATGCAACACTATCCCCAAATTAGAAAGCATATCCCCAAATTAGAAAGCATATCCCCAAATCAGAAAGCACCAAGTACTTATTAGAAACATCCTTCACTTTAGATCCTTATTTTTCCACAAGTCAACAGTGCACGCACCCTACTTTTTTTTATACATAGGTTTCTATAAAGAGAGGCAGTCCACCTCCATTCCCAGTAAGATCATATAAGAGATCCTCCTGGAAGATAGGTCAAAACTAGTGGAAGACAAGAAAGTGATCAGGGGCAGCCTAATGAGTTCAGCTAAGGCAAGCAGTGCCTGACTCACCTAGTGGTCTTCTGTGACCAAGTGACTGCACCAGTGGATAAGGGAAGAGCTAAGAATATCACATACCTGGACTTCTGTAAGGCCTTTGATAAGATCCCCCACTACAGTCTTCTAAATTTGAAAGAGGAGTGTTTAAGTGGATGGACTGTTCGGTGAATAAGGAATTGGCTGGATACAAAGCTACACACAGAGAATCACAGCCAACAGCTCAATGTCCAAGAAGAAACCAGTAATGTGCAGTGTCCCTCAAGGGTCTGCACTGGCACTGGTGTTGATGTGGAACTCATGAGGTTCCCCAAGACCGAGCATAATGTCCTGCACCTGGATCCAGGTAATCTCCACTATCAATACAGACTAGGGGATGGAGAACAGCTCTGCAAGAAGGACTTGGGCATCCTGGTGGATGAAAAATTGACCATGAACCACCAATGTGTTCAGAATGTCAGAAAGCATCCTGAGCTGCCCAGTGGCCATCAGGGCAAGGAAGATGATTCTCCCACTCTGCTCTACCAAGACTCCACCTGGAATACTGCAGTCAGCTCTGGGGCCCCCAGTACAGAGTGGTTCTAGAGGAGAGGCACAAAAATTGTCAGAGGGCTGAACCCCTGTCCTGTGAAGACATTGTAAGAGATTGAGTTGTTCAGCATGGAGAACGCTCCAGAGAGACCTTATTATGGCCTTTTAACATATAAAAGGATTTAAAAGAAAGATGGACAGAGACTTTTTACCAAGCCCTGAAGAGACAGGACAAAGGGCAATGGCTTTAAACTAAAAGATGATAGGTTTAGATTGGATACAAGGAAGAAATTTCTAACAATAAGGGTGGTGAGACATTGTAAAAGGTTTCCCAGAGAAGCTGTGGAGAGAGCCCTATCCCTGGAAGTGTTCAAGGTCAGGCTTTGAGCAACCTGGTCTAGTGGAAGATGTCCCTGCCCATGAGAAATGGGGTTGGAACTAGATGGTCTTTAAAGGTCCCTTCCAACTTAAGCTGTTCCCATGGTTCTATGATTCTGTGAAAAACTACTATGTGATACAGCTTTTAACATTAGAGGAACTGAAATTTGAAAGGAGACATCCTTTAAGGCAGAAATTAGGTCTCAAAACTTAACCAGTGCATTTTTAATATTCTTACTAAGAAAAATCCAAGCTGCTACTAGATAAAAAAAAATAACCTATAAAAGCAAGTATTAAAAGAAATACCTGATTTTTTTTTTTTTTTAATTCACATATGATTACTTATGTCAGCAACTCATCTGCTTTTGCCTAAATACCAGGTACTATTATTCACACATGCAAACATTTCTGATTTTTGACTCCAAATTCTGACATTTAAGGTACAATTGCACTTTCTTTTAGATAGCTTATAGTAAAAGCCTGGAAGAGTAAAGAAACTTACCATTATGCCACCAACTATATGACACTGAGTGTCAGAACTTGAGTTTTAACTTACAATCACATTAAGGGTATACAACATGCAATCAGATTCAAGTTTACCTTCATCATTCCAAGTATAACTTAAACATTCAACAACATTTCTAATTTCTTCCTCTTTTATCTTATATTTTTTTATATGCTATTTTGTGCTGAAAGGCCAAAGTGGTGCTCAGGGGTTAACTGGAAAGCATTTGACCCCACAGAGGCATTCAGGCAGATTTCTTAAGAGGGTAATGGCAATCACACACAGTCAGCTTTGACTTTATTAAATACAAAACTGACTATGTAAGTATTTAAGTTAAATAAAAGGCAGATTTCTACCCCGAAGAGTAAGTTTTGGTTGCTAGTCCTGAAAAGTAAATTTTGGTTGCTAGTCAGACTTCTTCCCTGCATCCCTCAGGAAAAGAAGTCTGTGGAGAACAGCATTGCACAGATCACAAGAAAGGCAGGCGAATTCCTCTGGTGCAGGAAGTGCCTGGACCATTTATTTAAAAAAATCACAGGCCAGAGGCTTGTGAGCAACATGTAGGCAGAATACAATTTATCAGGACTAAAAGCTAAGGTAGAATCCTTCTGCTTTCATTTTCTGTCTCCAAACAGCAGCGGGAAGAGATTACTGTACTAGATGTCGTTGTGGTACTCCCTGTACTTGGCTGTGACAGCTTCCTCAAGATGCACTGCCGCACCGCCCATTAAAGCAAACGCTGGGTACATTAAGCCAGAGCAATCCACCTCGCATTCATACAGGCACTTCATACGGCCTGCATCGTAAAACCCCACCCTGCCTCTGTCACAGTCCAGGCAAATGCCCAAGCACGATGGCAGGGGAAGGATTCTGCTTGCTGGATCCTTGGGAGCAGCAGGTGTAGCAGGGATAAAGAACTTCTTCATGCCTAAAGTGACCAGTGTGCAAGGCTGAGATGAGTCAAAGAAGGCATCTTCACTCCCACTGTCATGACCACTGTCTTGCTCATATCTGGAATAGAAAAAAAAACAAACATGCACTTTTGTCAAATGCTGCTGAAGTGGGATAAGTGATGTAAACTGGAGAAAACGGTTTTCTAAGATAGGCAATACCACATGATGACACAAAAAAAATTTGTGTGGTAAAAAAATCATAGAATTATAGAATGTCCTGAATTAGAAGGAAACCACAAAAAACATCAAAGTCCAAGTCCTGGTCCTGCACAGGACAATCCCAAGAGTTACACGATATGCCTGAGAGCATTGTCCAAATGCCTCTCAAGTGCTGGCCCGCTTGGTGCTATGACCACTTCCTGGAGAGCCTGCTTCAATGTTCCAACCACCCTCTGGGTGAAAAACCTTTTCCTAACACCCAGCCTAAGCCTCCCATGACACAGTTTTATGCCATTCCCTTGGATCCTGCCGGTGGTCACCAGAGGAAAGATCATGTCTGCCTCTCAGCTCCCCTCAATCTCCTCTTCCCTCCAGACTCTTTGAAATCCTCATGGCCCTCCTTTGGACACTCCCTAACACCCCAATGTCTTTTTTGTGTTGTGGCACCCAGACCTGCCCCCAGCACTGGAGGTGAGGCTGCCCCAGCTCAGAGCAGAGCAGGACAATCCCCTCCCTTGCCCGGCTGTGATGCTGGGCCTGATGCACCCCAGGACACCGGGGCCCTCCTGCCTGACAGGGCACTGCTGGCTCAGGGTCAACTTGTCACTGACCAGGAACCCCAGGGTCCTTTCCTGCACTCATTTCTGCTTTCCAGCCTGTCATTTGTTTGTCTGTCTGTGCATCCAGGGTTGCTCCATCCCAGTGCAGAATCTGTCACTCTCCCTTGCTGAATTTCATTCAGTTGGTGCCTGCCCAGTCCTCTCATTTGTCAAGGTCTCTCTGCAGGCCCTCCCTGACTTTGAGGGTGTCAAGAGCTCCTCCCAGTTTTGTATCATCTGTGAACTTGCTTAGTACCCTGGCCAGTCCCGTGTCCAAGTCATTTATGGAGATGAAGAGCACAGGGCTGAGGATGGAGCCCTGTGGAACCCTGCTAGTGACAGGTCACCAGACTGATGTCTGTATTTCACTGTAACCCTTTGTAACCCATTCACTGTAACCCTTTGTGCCTGACCCCTGAGCCAGTTGCTCACCCCTTGCATGCTGTGTTTATTCAGCTGAGCACTGAATATTTTATCCAGAAGGGAGAGATAGTATCAAAAGCTCTGATGAAATCCAAGAAGATTACATCCACTGGATTCCACTAGTGACAGGTCACCAGTCTGGTGTAACCCCATTCACCACGACCCTCTGTGCCCAAAACATGAGCCAGTTTCTCACCCACCACATGATGTGTTTATCCAGCTGTGTGCTGAACAGTTTGCCCAGAAGGATCTTGGGAGAGACAGCATCAAAAGCTTTACTGAAATCAAAAGAGATTACACCAGCTGGCTTCCCTTGGTCAGCTCAGTGGGTTACCTTTGTCATGAAAGGAAAGTGAGTTTTTCAAACGGGATTTTTCCCTGGTGACTGCATTGTCTTTCAGGTGTTGTTCAGTAATTCCCTGAATAATCTTCTCCATAAATTTGCCAGTCCCTGAAGTGAGACTCACAGGCCTGTAGTTACCAGGGTCATCTTGCCTGCCAATCTTGAAAACTGGGACAACATTTGCCAGCTTCCAGTTGACTGGCACCTCCGAAGACCATTGAAACATCAGAGAGGTCTTACAATGACATCAGCCAGCTCAGTACACTAGGATGAATCCCATCAAGCCCCACAGACTAATGGGGTTTCAGGTAGAACAGCAAATCCTGCACAAATTCAGGGTTGGATGGGAGTTTATCGTTCTCACAGTCACGGTCCTTGAGTTCTGGGACCCCAAAGCCCACCACTGGTGTGGAAAATCAAGGTCAGTAGAGCATTAAACATCCCTATCTTGTCTCGGTCCCTCTCAGTGAGGTGACCGTCCTCCTCCTGTAACAGACCAATGGTATTTCTGACTGTCTTTTGCTATTAACATGTTTTTTAAAAACTCTTTCTATTGTTCCCCACAGTCCTGAACAGCTTCATCTCTAGTTAGGCTTTGGCCACATGAATAATTTTCACCCTCCAATGTCAAGCAGCATCTCTTTATTTCTCCCATTTTGCCCAACCTTGCTTCTACTAGCCATACCCTTTTTTTTTTTTTTTTTTGCCTTAGCTCTAAAAGATCTCTGCTCACCCAAACCAGCCTTTTGCCTCACCTGCTTGACCTAAGACATTTTGTAATTGCCCACTCCTGTGCCCTTAGGAGGCGGTTCTTAAAAAGTGGCCTGATGAACCACTTTAAAAAGCACTGATGGACCTCAGCACCTTCAATAGTGGTCTCCCAGGGGACTTTACAGACTAGTACCCTGAGCAGCCCAATGTTTGTTCTCATGTCCAGAGTTGAAGTTTTGCTAGCACTTTTCCTCTTGACAACAGAGATTTTAAACTCTATCGCTTTGTGATTTGCTGTGGCCAAGACAGCCACTCATCTCCACTTTGCTCACGAGATCCTCTCTCTTGACAAGGAAAAAATCAAGGAGGGCACCTTTAGGTAAGGGTACTTTCTTAGTACCTATACCAAGAAATTATCATCCAGGTGTTTTAGGATTCTTCTGGACCTATTTGTATCATTTATGTGGTGGTCTCAGTTAACATCTGGCAAGCTGAAGTGCCCTACGAAAACAAGGGTGGTTGTTGTAGAGGTATTCCTTAGTTCCTTAAGGAGTAATTCATCAGTGTCCTCATCTTGGCTGTGTGGTCTGTAGTAGACTCCCACAATGACATCCACTTTGTCCCTTAATCCTTACCCAGAGGTTCTCAGCTGTGGCGTTGCCAGCTGCAGGCTCCATACATTGCAGACATTATGTTACAGACAGTGCCACCCCACATCTGTCCTGCCTGTCCCTCTGAAGAGCCTGTAACCAACAGGGCACTCCACCCACAGCACTCATCCCACCAGGCTTTGCTTACACCAGTGATAAATACTGAAGTCAGGAAGGAAGATGCATTTAGTAGGTGGAGAAGAACAGCTGAACTCCCATGAGGACAAGACCACGGAAGGCTTTACTAAGGAGTGGATGTATCTAAATGCTCTTATACTAGGCAATCATTAATGAACCAACAGGTGCAGTAAATTAGTTAACTTAAGAAGTAGCTTAGCAAATATGACCAACCCTTACAGACAAGAACATGGCCTTTTGAGTTTTCCATGATGCTGCTATGTTAAAGCACCTGTAAAATTCACAAAACAAAAGGTAGTATTTTAGTGGTTTAAGTCTGGGGGCTTCTTTTAAAGTGCTCAGTTTGAACACTTCCCTGAATAGTTTCCCAGATGGTTACTGAAGAGTCTGCAGACATATTTGGTCAGTCTACATCCTTTTCCCTCCACATCTGTCCCCAGATAAAGATGCATGGAGAAGCACATGTTCTTCAGTACAGACATTCCCTACTTAGGATTTCAGTTTTAGGATGCTTGTGGGGGCATGTTGTTTCTGTGGGATTCTGTTGTTTCATGTTGGGATGCAGCTGTTTCTGTGTCAGCTAAAATTTTGCAGATATCTATGTGGAGAATGAAAAAGAAATCAGGAAATTCAGATATAATTTCTCACTTTGCAAATGCCTCCATCTGGCTTTAAGCTCAACTGTGCTGACACATTTTCCACCTGTTATACAGGAGGAAGCCAAACATTTGTTAAATTTCTGAAAAAGAGTCCCCAGGAGATAGCCTCCCTGCCTACAGTTCCTACACACATCCAGGCTTGCTACAACTCTAACTGTGAGATGGAAATCTTTTTACTGGTTTGTCCACTGTACTTTGGCTTGTGCTCAGTAGCACTCCAATACAGTATGTAAAAAAGTAGCCTGGGGTAAAGCCAGTGGCTTGGAATCCACTGTGACACAGCTACTGCAAAAACATACAATTATGTACAGTATACTGTACCTCTGAGAGGCTGCCAAACTTTATATGCTAAGGGAATTAAGGCAGAGCCTAACTACTGATAATTAAGCATTGCTTCTATCTTAAAACTTACACTTATTTTTAACCTTCTTGCTTTAACTGACATTCCTTGGCATCTACAGAAACCTGCCTTCTTTCCCAAAAAGAAAGAAAATAGGATTCTGGATAAGCAGGACATCTTTCTGCTAATAGTAAGGGATGGACAGGACAACCTGCTTACACCATATCCTTCAAACTTTTCACTGGTTAGGTTCACCTTGTGTACTGAGACCAGACTTGCTCTTGATTTACTTTTTATAAAAAAAAAAAGCTCCTTATGTAAAACATGCATTGAAGCAAGAGGATGCAATTTACCTTGGACTGGTCACATCATGGGTGTTGTGGAACAATTTCTGTATTTTGTTGCTAGGAACAACTCCCACTTTCACCAGGTACGAATAGGCTTCCACATTAAAAGCCCAGAAGTGCTTCCCTTTGGCAATCCCAGTGTCGCCAATGATGTAATCCAGGGTTGTGTAGCAGCCAACCTGCAAGCGCTCAGATCCCAGAAGCAGAGGAAATCCAGCCCTACTTTCCACAGAGGTTCTTCTTGGGTTCAGCTGGAGATGCTCATTGTTGTACCCGCATTTATCATCGAAAAGAAAACTGAAAACTGAAAAACAGTATCCCAACAAAATTCTGCTTAGTTATATATTTGGCCTTCAGTTCTCATAAACTACATTTTAAGTCATACTGGCATTAGAATTTGTCGCTTTTAAAGGCTACCAGGAATGTCATGCAAGCTAACAGTCTCTGTGTATTACCTACTTATAACTATAACAGTGCCTCTACACATTTATGAAACTGTAACAGTGTAGGAGACACCTGGGAGCTACCAGGAACTACTCTCAGCTCTTAACACTGATGGACATAAGAAAATCCCATACCTGGAGCTGGAGGAGTATGCATAATAACTTCTCGGCTCCAGGGGCTACAGATGGACCCTTTGTATCCTCGAACTCTAAAGGCATAGCTGCTGTCATCATCAAGATCAGATAATACTTTGCTCTTGCCACAGACTTCAGTCTTCTGCCATGTCACACTTTCCTCTTCTTTACTAAGTTTATGATACTCAAGAACATAGATATCAGCTGAATCTGTCTTCCCAGGGCATTCCCAGCTAATCAGAGCTTTGTTGTACATTCTGCTCTGCTCTTCATTGATTTCTGGTATTTCTAGACCTGGAACACATGAGAAAAAAAAACCTCTGAAATTTAGATACATGGTATTTTGGAGTTAACAGTCCACACAACCAGTCCTGGGAAATCCAAAATGTTATTGTATTCCACATCTATCTGTGCCCCTGTGAGACTTCAGCCACTTTGTAACTAGGGACTATTACTGTTATTTTTGGCCCATTGCTATTTTGTTTCTTTAGTAAACTGTAATTTTTTCACTTTTATCTACTCATATTTATTTTTCCTTATTGGTGAAAAAGTATTTGTTGAAACTATATAGGGAGGAAACTGATTTTAAAGTATTTACCTCTTAAAATTGTCTTAAAACAAGACATAATCTCTTTGTTAAGCTATAGCTTTGTATAGCACTGTTAAAGGGGGGAATCTGACTCTCAGTTAAAAGGAGTAGATGAGAATGATTCTCTGTTCATACACTTAACTAAATCCCCTATTTTCTGTTTTTACTTTGAAAAGCTTGAGCCTTTTTCTTTCTGGCAGCTTTAAAAACGATTACTTTCTGTCAGGCATTAAAAAGCTTTTAGAAAGACTGAGTGTGATGTAACTACAATATTTTGGAAGCCAGTGCAAACTGGTACTGAAAGCAATTTTAGCTTCTTTATGAAAGCTGAAACTAACACTGCTGCCAGGTAATGCATTCTGAATTGTGGAGACAGAAGGAACAATACAAGCCACAACACTGAGCTCTGCAACTGCTGGTCTGTGCATGGTTTGCCTTTCTCGAGAGAAGCCCTTAGAGCTAGAACTTGAGAAAGACTTGAATGCTCTCAGAATTTACCATTGGAATGGAAGGACAAGTCACCAAGGATGTCTTCTTGCTTGGCAGTGTCCACCACAAAGTCTTCAAAAGTAGTTTCAGCTGCTGGCCTAAAGCTCTTCAGAGACTCAGTAGCTTTTTGGATTCTGAAAACACAGTGGTGGGATAGCACAAGAGAAAAAAGGCAATTCAAAATGGACATTCCTTGAAGATGCTAGGTTTTGCTTTAAAAAACTTCTGCTTTTATTTACTTCCTTATGTACTTACTCTACCAGAAATTTTTGTCTCTCTAGAAAGATTCTCTCATGAAAAATTTAAAGACCTTTTGTACATCAGTGTGAAGATAATGAACAGGTAGTAGTTCAGTTGGCAAAGCATTTAAACAATTTGGAGCATTATATTCAAAGATCAAAACTGATGTGAGGTGCTAGTAAAGAACACAAAGATCAAAGAACTTAAAGCCAACACAGATCTGTTAGATTAACTTGGAAATACCTGATAAAATCTCTGAGACAAGGAATTTGTCAGGGAGCTAAACAACTGCCCTTCCACTGCAGTTCCACTGAACAAAGCTAGGCATTGTGGCAGGACAAGGGCACTCCTCTCCTGAGTGTTGTTTCCTAATGCAGGAACTCCAACTGAACATGACCAGGAGCATCACCCAAAATACAACTGCACAGACATCCTGGAACAGTACCTGCACCCCAAACAGAAGGTGAGATACCTGACATGAAGTTGTTTTGCTGTTTGAACAAAACAGGAGGGATCAGTTTCCTTAAGCACTTCTTGAGCATATCCTACAAGGCCATTATTTTCCAGGAGCCCTTGGTATTCTTCCACTTGTGTTTGTAATTTTTCCAGCCTTATATTCTTAGAAGTTTCAATTGCTCTAAGAGCTGCAGATTTCTTCTCTTCCAGGACATGATATAATTTCTCAAAACTCTGAGATGCTTCTTGTTTAGCTCTTTCACTGTTGCACTAAGAGCAAACAAAAGACATTTTAGACAGATTCTGTATCACTATGGTTCTGCACAGAAACATACTTAAGGTTGTTCAAGACATCACAGTAATCTAGTCATCCTTTTGACAGACAAGACTAATGAGCTTTGTTATGCTATTCAGCACTGAAAATGAGATCAGCACACCACCCAAGCTAGTCAGCATTTGCTGTCTTTAATAGAGAATGAAGAGCAGGAAAGTATTCTTCTGATTATGCCTTGAGTTATGCATTACATTTGCCTAGATAGCTCATTGAAAAGCACTGTAGAAACATGTCAGCCTCAGAAGTCTTCATACCCAAGATCTAGATGCTCTTCCACCTTTCCCAATCATCCTAAACTAAGGGTCCAGCCCAACTTCTTGTGTACACCCTCTGAACCATTGTGCTACCTCTGATTACTGCCCTGGATAAAAGGAACTGCAAAACACAGAGGCAATCTGTAATCAAGATACCCCAGAATCAGGAACTTCTGCAATTTCTGCCTTTGTGATTATCAGCTTGTATGTGACTCTTCTGCAGGGATATTTTGGCCTTAATTCTGACTTTCTCAAGGTAAACAGGCAGCATAAATATGCATCATCATAAATACAGCAATGCCCTATGTTTAACCCACTTTGGTTAAGGTACCAAGTAAGCTTTATTTCATTTAAATTTACAGCAGCATCCAAAAATGCACTTCTCTCTGTCTGCTTCCCAAACTGGCAGGACTAGGTCTTACTGTGTGTGATTCAGTACTACCATAAACTGTTCAAAAATTTTTTCACTACTTAACCAAAAAACCAAAAGTTTGAAACACTTCACTGAAAACAGTTTTGAATCCTTCCTGCCTGCACACAGGCCAACCTCAGACAATCTGCAAGCCACTCTTACCTCTGTTTCTTTCAGCAGCAGATCCAGCTGTGTGATGTGAGCTTTCACCTGGCTCTCCTTACTGATGAGGTACTCAATATCTTTTGAAAGCTTCTCCTGTTGAAGGAAAGCATCAAGATTAGGGCATCTCACACAAAGTGACAACCAGCACAGGCAGGTCATCCAGCTAGTCCTCAGTTTATCTAGCCACAAGGACAACAGCATGAACCAGTTATGAGCAGCAGTCCTGTGGAGAAATATTTGGCGACCTGCAGTGACTGCAAAGCATCTGTGAGCAAGACTGGTGGCACAGGCTCTAAGGACCAGAGATCCTTAGATGATCAGGTATCAGGTCAGGATCAGTGTCAGCTGACTCCCAATCACCCAGGATTAGATTGAGAAAAAGAGGCTTCAGAACATTAAACTTACAGGAAGGAGTTGATAGTTAATAACTGATTTGTAGTAGGAGTTGCTAGAAAAATGCATAGTTCAAATCACACATCTGTCCCTGTGCTTCCTTAGCTGCAAGAGCTAACAGTTGTACAGGAAAAGCCTTGCAAACTATGAGGAGGCCAAAGAGCACAAGGCAGGCTAATCTGGTCTTTTCCTTTTTTTTTTTTTTCTCCTGAGAGCAAGAGAGGAAGAAAAGGAAGAAGAGGAAGTAGGTGCTGTCTTTAATAACAAATTGATGTTTGCAAGTCTTCTCTGTTGTGCTTTGCTTTGGAAATTAACAGCTATGCAACTTCAGAAACGTACAAAGATACATACAAAGATACCAGCAGATACTTCAGATGCAAATTTTCAGAAGTGCTTCTCAAGTATCCTCTACCACAAGCTACCTGAACACTTACATTTAAAAAAGTTGATTGAAAAGTTGATTAACTACTTAAACCTTCTGCACCGTCTGTAGTGCTGTACAATTAGCAGATGAAAAAAAGATGAAAGCACTTCCCAGGGTTTATGTTTCAAGCATCATAGCAAATAGAGTTTAGTTTCTAAAACATGGCCTACATCACATTAATAAATAACATTAACCAACGTTGCCTCAAGACTAGTTCAGGGTCTCCTAAACACACATCCTGGCTTCTATGCAGTGTGAGTTTGCCCTCACATCAGAAGTACTCTTTCCCTTCTTAAGGCCAGGTCCAGTGATATTTTCTTTTACCTTAAGGGTTTTGTAGGCAGTGCTCATGGTTGTTACTCTGTGGTTTGCATGACCTCCACCCAGTTTGCAAAGATGACAAACAGGCCTTCTGCAGATTTCACAGTACATGTTTACTCTCTCCATTTCATGTTCTGGACACATCAAAATCTGTGGGGAAAAATAAAAGTGCAAAGACAATACAGGCATACTTCCAAAAATACAGGTTCTCAACAAAAAATCAAAACACCCAATCAACCCAAAGCAGAATGTGATTCCATCAGTGAATTTTTTTATAGTAGTTTTATCTTCCACCTTTTATACTTGTCAGTGCCATTGAAAGCCAGCAGATGAACACACACAGTTTCACAAGGTTTACAGTAAGTAAGCATACAGCAGTTCTGTGTAGCCTCCATATAGCAATCAATCTTTTGCTAAACCCTGCCCATGTTGTTTGCAATGCCTCCAGCGCCCTACACTCCTGCTCAGAGCTGTAAATGCAATATATAACACACCCAGCCTGACAAACTTTACCATGCTCATGCCAGCATTTCTTGCAACACCTATGAACAGCTTCTTAAAACAAGAGCTGACATAATGTAGTAGCAATTTAAGTCTAAGCTAGATTTTGATAAGCCATATAGCCACTGCTCTTAGAGCAACAAAGTGTAGCCACCACCAGCAGCTACAGTCATTTTAAAGACAAAAGACTCCAGTGTTTCAATCTTTCTCTCTGATTCCAGTTACAGGCTGTTCACACTGAGTGCTATTTCCAGGATTAGCTCAAACAGTACTGCAAGAAAGCTGGTGTTTGCTAAAAATCATCTTTCAAAAACTGAACTTACTGAAATAAATGCTCAAAGAGTTAAAAAAAGTGCTGCTCAAGTCCCAGCTGAGGCAACATATAAAACACATGTGTGCATGTGTGTTGGTTTAAATAAAAACAAATAACACCTGTTTTGCCTCCTTCTAGAGCACTGAAAGACAATATTTGGGTCATCTATTCCATAGAAGGTACCAAAGAAGAGCTTTTGAGGAAGCTTTTCAGTTTCAGTATGCCCCCACACAAGAGAGGTCAGAAAAGAGTATAAAAATAGAAAATTGTGAGCAGCACAAATATGGACACAATAAGCTAAAACCAGCTTTCAAGTCCCAAATGTTATCTTAGGCTATGGTGAAAAGCCCAAAGACACCAGTCTCACCAGCACCTTAAGACCATCATTAAGACAAAAATGCAATTAGCAATCCCATTTGAATTGGCTGCTGGATTTGGAAGGAAATAAAAAAGGGAAGAAAGGAAGCTGCCAAGAAAATCAGCTGTGCAGGCAAACATCTCTAAAAAGTACAGTCATTCAGTTAGTCTGTGGAAGTAATTTTTCCACAGCAGTGTATAGCCACACCTCACAGAAAATCCCTTATTTTCATTCGTCTCCTCATATAAGCAAGAATTACAGCCTGCAAGTGAGAGACAGCAGAGGTCAGCAGACTGCCTTCTCTCAAAATTCAAGAACAGACTGCCTTCTATCAAAATTCAAGAACAATCAGCCCAGTATGTCCTTCTCCCATCCCCACCACACATGCTACAAAGTGCTCTCCAGCCTGGTTGTAAATTAAAGCGGTGACTGAGAACATTGTTTAGGAAATCAACAAATACTCTTTGCTTTCAGCTCAGGTCTTAAAAATGTAGTACCATGAAAAATGCACTTTTCTTTCTTTATATTAAGCCTAAACAGTCCTCAGAAAAGTTTCTATAAGAGCACAGTAAAAGATCAGCTTATAGCTGCTGGGAAGTTTTTCAAAAAAGTAGATGTATCTAAAGTTAACTACACCATGCTTTTCTCCTTTTTTTCCCCTTTTCTTGTCTTCACATGTAATTAGTAATGCTAAATCCTACACATGCACACAGAACATCAGCGTTAGAATAATCTAAACCACTTCACCTCATTTTGCTCAGCTTCAAGAGAATTCAGCTACGGACTTTTAATCCTGAATTTAGTCTGCATGTATTGTAACACTATAAAACACTTCCAGGAGTGCACAAGGATCACAAGATGCCTTTGGTATTTTCAAATAGCAGTGTTGCAGCTGTGAAGGTTTAGATGCCATAGAAGAGAAGTTTTTAAGGAGCTGTATAGTATTTTAAAGAATGAACTAGAAGAAAGTATGCAAACTTTCATCTTTCTCATTTATCCAATAGAGGGACATTTCACACAATGTGTGTACAAGCACATTTGAAGGCATATGAAGCACTTGCACACTTTTAACTGGAATTAATGTTTTAGACTCGAGGAAAACACCACCAAGTGGACTTCTGGGTGTTCACTATCTGCCAGCTTGCTAAATTTAGAGGCTCGAATTTTTCCAGTCTCAGAAGGAAGGCACACCAGCAGTCAAGAGTTTCTTACACATTGCACATTAATAAAATTTACTTAATTCAACCATAATTAATCATGACTCCTTGATCATCAGCATTTCTGGCACCTGTGGGACTCCCAGCAAGGAGGCACAGGCATACAGCATTTGCTGGGACACTAAGGCCATTATTGTGGTCCCTGGTTAGCAAGATAGCATCCGTGGCACGTAACATCTGTGACGTAACAAATTCAATAAGGCACTGCCATGTATTGCATCATTCTCAAGATAAGACATAAAGGTTCTTTTTGCTATCACTGTTCTGTCTGAATACAGCAACAGCAGCATCAGTGTATTATAAAGTAGAAACTTTGCCATAACATTTTTATCTCTTCTGCTATAGATAAAAAAAAAAAATGGTGTAATAACAATGGAGACCTTAACTCCATCTTTTGCTCTTGTTAGACACAAGGAGGGAGAGAAAGAAGATGCTTGGTGATGGATCAAGTTCAAGCACAAAGTGTCCAATTGGGATGTGCCTAAAGGGGGCATGGAAGAGGCCAGGTTTATTGGGGTTTTTAATCTAAAACACATAGGCCTCCTCCCTAGGCAGTGCCATTCTATATGCTCAAGAGCAAGGTGCCAATAACACCAAGGGTGTGGATACAATCCCTCTATGAACTATTCACTTAAAAGCTGACTTGATGATCCTTGTGGGTCCCTTTCAACTTGGAATATTCTGTGATCATGAAGCCTTAAGAAAACAAAAAAAAAGGAAAGAAAGAAAGACTCAAATCACGAGTAAATTCATTCCAGGAAGTAAAAAACCTTATTTTTACTGGACTCTTCAACTATGTTCTCAATGTCCCCTTCAATGACAATACTTGAACATCAGCAAGGAGCAAAAGCTTGTGGGTCACTTGATAAATAACAGCAATGGACAAAAAAGCTTTAGGACCAATCACGGTCCTAAAAAGCAACCCTCATTGCAGATGTGTCTACAGCTACCAGAGGATGCTGCAAACCCAGTCCTGTAAGGTACAGTGTACTTACCTTGGGTCTGAAGTTGGTGGTTGGTCCTACATACTCATGCTGGGCTTTCACAGTTCCCCAAGGATGGTGTATTTTGAAACATTCATTGCAATAGCTTGCACTGCAGTCCATGCAGCTCTTTGTGGACTCCTGAGGTGGAGGTTTGCAGAAATCACACATAATAGCAATGGCTGCCCTGGCTGCCTGTCTGTATCTCTCCACAATGGTTTCCAAGGTGAAGTTGCGAAATAAGCCATTGATGCCACGCTCTCCGAGATCAATATCCCGCTGGCAACTCGGACAAGGAAACAGAGTCGATCTAGGAGTCAGTGAATTGCGTTTTCTGCCTGTGTAGACACCGAAACCCAATTTAGCATGAGCACAAACCAAACCGGTTTAGATTTTAAAAGCAGCACAGGAATTTACGAACCAACTCCAGACGGTAGCACATTGTCCAAACCAGTACAACACCAATTCATATGCAATTTGCCAAGCCAAAGAAAATAACAATTGCCCTGACAAGGTAGTGTAACCTCAGACTCCAAGGGACATTACTACTCTAAAGCTTAATTTTATGTTAAATTCAGCTCTTCCAATTCCATCTTCTTTATCTAGTTTTGGATGCACTCAAGATGTAACCTTTTGAAACAATAAACAAAAAACCTCCTGGAAGCCAAGCCTCATGGTTTTAGACTAACTGGTTACCCATAGAGAGAGCTTCCTAACATATTGAAGTGAAAGATGCTTACTCCCAGAGCAACAGAAATATATAGCCAACCTTAAGCTCCCTGAAGATTGCTTTAGTTGAGTTCAAACTTACTTCACTCATCTCAAGTGGCAACATAAAAACCAGGAAAATGAGGGAACAGTCTGATGTCTCAGCCAAATCATTTAGACAAAAAATGCTGAGGCTGACTTGGTCCCTCCTGAAAGGCCTCAATATAGGGGGGCTGCTAAATAATCCCTGCACATCAGAGGGGAATCTGAGGTAGTTATATCCGAGAGGTTACTGTATCCTCAACTGAGGAGCCACAGATCTCCACAGGGATCTGTTAAACAGTGTACATCTATCTTTATTAACTTCTAAAGGGGGAACTGCAGCGATGCTGCACACCTACCAAATAGCTACACAAATTTCCCCCTCTCTCCAAAATAAAATCACAGGCTCAAGAACAGCCACTACCTTAAGAAGCCTTTTGAGTCTGTTACGGAGATGGCTCACACAGACTCAGAGGTTCACAAGGTAATATTCCTGAGGTTATCAAACCAGGAGTGCATCCCATCTCACTCATGAACCCGCAGGCTGCAACTACCAGAAAGAATCCTTTACATATTTCAGAAGCAGGCTAAGTCAATCTTTAGGCTTAACTTGTATCCTCTCAGCTTCCCCTTACAAAGAAACAAAAAAGAACATCTTCTGTAGTACTGGTGCATTGTTTTAAGTTCTCTTTAAGAGCACTGCATATTGGCATAACTAACTGTCCTGATTTCATCTGGGTTAGAGATAATTTTCTTAGTAGCTGGTACAGTGCTGTGGTTTGGATTCAGTATGAGGTGTTTTTGGTGTTTTGGCTGTTGCTAAGTAGTGCTTACCCTAAATCCAGGACTTTCCAGTTTTCCATGCTTCACCAGAGAGCAGGTGCATGAAAAGCCAGGAGGGAAAACAGCCAGGACAGCTGACCCAAATGCCCAAAGGGATATTCCATACCATAAAATGTCATGACCAGGACATAAACTAGGGACCGTCGAGTGCAACAGGGTGGGCAGTGTGTGAACAATTGTATTGGGTATCACTTGTTTCTCTTGGATTTTATTCCTCTCTCTCTTTTGTATTACTATTATTATTATTATTATTATTATTATTATTATTATTATTATTATTATTATTATTATTTTTATTCCTCCAATATATATAATTAACTCTGTTCCAGCTGAAACCAGGACACTAACGAATTTGTAAATGGAGGTATGACTTAAAGCTGAATTCTTAGTGTTGAAACTGGCTCTTCAGAAAGGGAAATTTGTTCTTCTCTGTATTTAATTAGTATTTTCCCATCAAAAATGCTAATGCTTTATCTCTTTCTGAAGTGTCCTATGATGCTATCCAAAATAAACTTGTCTTGGGCTCTTTTCCTATTCCTCCTTCACCTAATAATCCAAAACCTCCATTCCTATCATGCCTTTTTGAGTCTCTTCAAATAAAACACCAAACCAACCCTCCAATAAGGAATTAGTTCCCTTAAATATCTTTGAAATTTGACCCATGGTAGTTAAGCATGAGTGTCAGCTAAGAAGTCACAATCAGAGCATGGATAAGTGTGCATGCACTGACAGTCTCCCATCCAGCTTGGTCTCATGCCTTTCTGCAAGTTCTGAGCAGAATAACTAGGCTGCATTTACAGAACAGGATGGCTGACACAAGGAATAGGTATGCAACTCCCTGCCTAAGGGAGCAGAGATTTTTGTCTGATTTAATATTTTTTGAGTACTTACTTGAAGTGAACAAATTACTGCACATCCTGCAGTACCTATAACTTGGCATACACAGCAACACACGCATGCAAGGCACAGCAACAACAGGGAAACACAAACTGTATTTCCAGTGTATGCTCCAAGCTAGCACTGCACACAGGAACACAGAGAAATCTTCTGCACAGACTTCTACAATGTCCTAGACAAAAAGATGACTTCACATGCAGTGCCATGCAGACAACAGCTACAAAAAGTGATCTAGAATACACACATTTGCTGAAACTAGGAAAATAATCATACAGTGCGGCACATATCGAGACTGCCTACAAGTAGTATGCTAGAGCAGAGAGCAAACAATGACAAAGCAAGATAACACGGAAAAAAAAACCATGGTGCAGTGGTCAAGTTTAAAAATACAATCTGAAATTCATATCCATTGCAATGGAGGCCTTTCATTCTGCCTGTGGTGGACCAAAATGAGATTGTCATCACGAGCCATGCTCTGCAAAGACTGGTGACATTGTTTATGGAAAGCAATCCAGTATCAAGGAAGTCCTGTACACCTTCAGATGTCTCATCCCTTTTCATTGACAGAACTCTGAGAGTCTAGGTTGGGGTGGTTTTCCTGTTTTAAATCCTGTAAATTTATTTGCTAAGCTTCTTGGCGTGTTCTGCCACTTCACTACTCAAAAATAAGGAAATACATTCTTTTTTTTGCCTAGAGAGTGTTAAAATATTAACACTCTAGTTTGCTTTCTGCTTAGAGGATTCCTACACCCGTATTTTAGGAAGAAAGCACTGATGAAGTAATGAATTACTTTGGACACTGTCTTTCCTGTCTGTATTGTGTCCAATTTGCTGAAACTAAATTCTTGTTATATTAAAAAAGAAGATCCAAACAAACAAAAAGCACACACAAAAAAAACCCCACAGCAACAAACCCCTTGGATTTTGTAGACATATTTAGACGTGCAGCTCAGAGAAACATAGCTCCTACCCGCATTTTCTTTTAAACTTTGACATTTCAGTTTACAACAAGCAAATATGTATTTTGTAAAATATTAGAAATCATCACACAACATTTTCCACTGTGATTTGTAAACTGATTGTTCCACTTGGAATAAGTTGCTCAATCAGTTACAAAAACAAAAAAAAATCACAACATACACTCATGGTCGGAGTGACAAATATTACCATACAGATTGCAAAGACTCAAGTCAAAGAGCAATCTTAAGTATGTCCTTTAAAGACAATGTTTAAACATCATCTTCCCAAGGAGAGGTACCAACACTTAAAATGTTGAAAAGTCCAAGCTGCAGTGAACGGTTAGCAAAGGGATAAGACATCTTAAAGTTGTGTTTTTCAAGTAAACAGTATTAGCAGAATTCCATGGTTGTGGAAGACATGGACATTAAATGTGTGAAAGTTAAAAAAAAAAAAAAAAAAAGATTTAAAAGTCAACTGGATTCCCTTGAAAGGTTGGAATTTTTTGTTTGTTTTTTTAAAATAGATATTATATTGCCACCCTATAACTCAGTTAATGTTTTTGGATGGGCTTTTAGGGGGAAGGAGAAAGGCAAGGGGAAAAAGGGGTTATCAAGGGGAAGGGGTAAAAAGGGAAGGGGGAGAGAAAGAGAGAGGGGAGAGGGAAGAGGAGGAAGGGAAAGGGGAAAGGGAAATGGAAGAGGGGAGAAGGGAGAGGCCTCATAAAAGAAGCCAGCTGACCTAAAATGTTTCTTTCAGATACTTTATTTTTTCACAAATCAAAAGATCTTTCTGCAAAAAGAGCAGACACGGACAGCTTTCCAAGAAGTCTGATGGCATTGTATGGTATCTCTGTTTTATGACACTTTCAGCCTTCAACTGAGGCAATTTAAACTTCCTCTTTCGATCAGCTGCTTTGTCCTCCACTGAGTGTGAAATTCAGATTGGTGTTTAGCTCAGTTCACATCTTTCTTGAAGGACACCATATTCCTATGGATTGCTCGTGTGTCTGCCAATACTTTGACAACAAGGAATTTAGGGACTTTTTCTCCTGTTTTTGAACAACCATTGCATTAAAAAAAAAACCATAATCACTATTAAAAAAAGCCTGCACAGTGGCTGAGCTGCTCAGACAAGCTCAATTTTGGGAATGAGATGTAGGTAAAAGACTGACTATCCTTCAACCTGATTGTGCCATTAGACACACCAAATATTACAAGTCCAGAAATATAAAATGTTTTGTTTTCCTTACATACTCATGCACTGTGATAAACTGTGAGATTCAGAACTACCTACTCATATCAACATGGTGCAAATTTCAATCTGTTCTTCATCAAATTAAGCAGGCTTAGATACAACAAAGAGCCAATATTACATTCCACTCAGAAGCAGTAGTCAAACACTTCCCAAACGTAAGGAAAAAAATCCAATAATCACACTTCATTAAAACAGCAGTTTCATTGAAACTTGAGCATGTAAACTCCTGAAAATTAAAAAGCAGGGTGTGAAGGAGGTGGTGTGGTGATTGCTGGGATTCTGTGTGCATTTTTGTACCCACCAGTGTATCTTCAGTCATATACACACAGAGAAAAAAATATAATCCAGCCCTTAACTGAATTCCAGTCCAGTTGACCTTTAAATCAGTCTTGCACAGAATGAAAAGCTGTCCTTATAGAACTTCTTTGCTGCACCTTTGCTCACTGCAAAAGCCTTTTTGTGGACTTGACCACTGACAAAAAGCTATATGCTAACCAACAATATTTAACTCAAGATCTAAATGCTAGACTATCTCTAGCCAACACAAGAAGTGAAGCATTTCTACCTCTGCACCCAAAAGACCTCCTCTGTGAGGCTGCGAACAATGAACAGAGAGCTGTTTAGACATCAAAAAATGAGATATACCATTGGTTTACAATGGTTCAAATCAAAAGCATCAACTCTTTTCTCTCCTGTGTCTGTTAAAATCCTGCAGGGTTGAAAGGCAAGAATGTTTAATTTTCTAGCATATCAAACAACTGTAAGATTTAAGCAGAACAGGAAAAGGGAGAAAGAAGGCATTGAGGGGGAGGGGCACAGGGAGAGATATCTCAAACATTTGCACAAGTGTCAACATCACCACATTACATGATTTAATTATACCAACACTATAATTAGAGTAACATTAGAGATAATGAGACAGCAATAAGAAATAGCCTTCGTTTTCATGTTAAATACAGCAAGATCTTGTTAATTAAAAATTATTTTAAATACAGTATAAACAGAGGAGTATTTTTAAACCAACACACTGGATTTTAAGCAGCACATACACTCCATTTCAACAAGTTCTGTCTTTTTTACATTAAGATAAATTGTACTTGTAAATGCAAGCTGTGTGTGTGCAACAAACACAGAACATGACCAAATACAGACCAGCTCCCTCTGGCATACCAAGAATTTAAATGCCAACCCATTTTAAATAGATTACATTCCTTATGGAGACATCAGGGATTCTTTAAGTGGGAAAAAAAAAAAAAAAAAAAAACAAAAATCCCATAATGGGAAGAAGGTGTCATATGCATTTTGAAATGTGACACTAAGGTCTTGACACTGACATGCCCTGCACAAGCCTCCCAGAAGTTCAAGTGGGTTTTTGTTATGCATGTGAGACCCCACTTTGGATCTTCTCCTTACATTTTCCTCTCTTATGGAGCTGTTTTCTTGGAAATTCCTCTACAGACCACAAAGCAAATTTAGCAAGGCAATGCACAGTGTGAGTACTCCAAATGCAAGACAACAACTGTGCAAATGTAAATTGCAAGCTGGCAATCATTGCTGGTACCAAACTGGTCTGAGAGCAAATCTCACACTCAACATAGCAATGGAGCTATAATGCCTGCAACATTAGAAGTGAAGACAGTATGATCTGAATTTAAAAATTTATTCTTTATTGCTTCCATTTCCATATGCTTTTCATTCTGCAAATTTGAACTGTCTGAGATGATAATTTTCCTGTGATGTGCGTCTGCCCAACGCTCTTTGAGGTAAGAGAGGGGAAGCTCATTATTTCCAAATCTCAACCCTCTCTTGCTACCCATCAAACAGGTCCTTAGGAAAGCAATCACCTCTCTGTTAGCAGGTCAGATGAGGAGATACATTCCCATCAGTTTGCTGAGATGATGTCAGACCACACTGGATTTAAAGATTACAACTTCTGCAACAACTTGTGTACATGTATCTCAGGATAAGGTGGTGGTGGCAGGGGGAGTACCAAGAACTAGTGGCTTTTTGCTTAACAAACTGATTTGAAAGAGTACCACTACTAACAATTCAGTACTAAATAGTACTAAATAGTTGCTTAAAAGAAGCTGGTGAAATTGCACATTTGATCTCTGAAAGCTGGGAAGGGTGAACTTTAGTAATGAGAAATGTAAGATAGAGCTTTAGAGCTTGTCTTGTTGGTAACTCTTCCAGAGCACAGGGAGTGTGGTTTTAAAGTGGATAATTATGTCAGAGGAAGGCCTGAAAGCCAAGATGAAGTATCTTTCAAGAAGTAAATCATGCACTAAGCACTTTTCAATGCATCTGTATAAAAGCAGAGCAAGTCATCCATGGATTATAAAGACTGCAAGAATCTTTCTACCACGATAACACAAAGAGTACGAGGAGTCCTAAAATTAAGCACTCCTTACATCTTCAAGCAGACTACAATGAAGGAGGCTGTTAGGGCTGTGTGTTTACAGTCATCTGTCCTTCAAATCTGCAACCGTGCAATAATCATAACCAATTAAAAAAATTATTTACTGTATGCCTAATGAAGTGGGCAGGACAAAACTAGCTTGCAAAGTCTACACAGGCTCAGAAGGAAGTCAGAGCTACTGCACTGGGGCTGGTTGAAACCAGAGCAAGCCACTGGCAGGCAATGAAATCGCCAAAATCTACATCTCCATGCTACTGAAGATGATGCTATTGCATCTCCACGCAACTGAAATACAGAAATAAACAAACACAATGGTTATAAAGATGTATAGAATGCCACAAAGACGAATCTATTATAGATGAAACAGAGTGCATTGTCCTTAAAAATATTCCCATTGTTCTTGACAGAAAATGAACAAGAGTAGCACTATCCCTAAGTCGTCTCTATAACCGTATCAGGAGTACCGGGAAGACATTTTACCAATGCAGACACCATTCAGCTCAAGACAGTCTAATAATAAAATCAGGAAAACATGCACAAATTCTGATACATACCTGATCTATTAATCCTGTCAATTCTGTCCATGCTAGAAGCAGAGATTCTAATTCGAGGGCTGCTCTGATTAGAGGATTCAGAGCCTCCATCAGCAAAGGAGTCTTCAAATGCAAAAAGTATTTCTTTCACACATTTGTGACAGACATTGTGCTGGCAGGGAAGGATCAGTGGATGGGTAAACAATTCTTTGCATGCTGGGCAGATAAGCTCTCTTTCAATACCCTTAATGGCAACCTTCATGATAGAAAGAGGGAGAAACAAGTATAAGCGCAGGAAAACGCAAGCCACCAAGACTTATGGCACTGCTCTATGTCACCAAACCCCAGCCCTGCAGAATAAATGCACACAGTTTTATCTGGTTTGAGGCACTTCTCTGGCTAAAACAAATCTCAATTAACATTTATGAAAGCACTGACAGCATTCATTTCAACTGAACTGAGCATTGCCACTAGGCAAACTCAGTTCATCTTTAGGTCATGTCTGCATTGCAGGGGAGAAAAGGAGGGGAGTAGTCTTAATTCCACTCAAGGACCTAGTGAAACGAATGCAACCATACTTCTCAACAATAGGAGTCCATACGTTTAGCTTGCTCGCTGCTCACGAAGAGGGAGGAGGGAAAAAAAAAAAAAGAAATTAAGCGTCAGACTGGTCAAACAACAGGCTTTCCTGACGTGTAATTCACGTTTAAGGGCTGAAACTGTCTTGACTTCATTAGGGTAGTAGTTCCGAGTAAGGAACATCATTTTATTTATTTGTTTGTTTGTTTGTTTATATGTTCATTTACGTCTTTTATCTGTCGCACAAAGAGCCGCCTGTGGATCGCTGCGGCTCTCCAGCAATTCCGCGACCCCCTGGCAGCGCGCCCCGCCGAGCGCCGGCTGTCGGGCGGGCGCAGGCGGCGCCCGGCGCCCTCCGGGAGCGCTTCCCCTCCGCGCTCCGCGCCCGTCGGAGCTGCCTGCCAGCCCTGCCCGCCCTCCCGGCCGCGCTGCCAGCCGGGCAGGGACCAACCCGTCGCCGCACACCGCGGGGACTGACTGACAGGCAGGCAGGCAGACCGACAGACACAGACAGACAGACGCACGGACGGACAGACAGGCACACGCCCTATAGCCCCCCGCAGCACAAGAAGACGGACGACGCACCCCGCCCCGGCAGCCGCGCCCCGCCGGTTCCCCCCGCGCTCACCGGGCTCTCCAGCCGGTCGCTCTCCATCGCCGCGCCTCCTCCTCCGCCTCCTCCTCCTCCTGCGCCGGGGCGCCCTCAGCCCGGGCGGGCGGCCGGGACGCGGACGGTGCAGCGCCCGCGGCGGCGCCCGGCGGAAAATGGCGAGCGGGCGGGCGGGCGGGCGCGGGGCAGCGCGGGCGGGGCGGGGCGGGCGCGGCCGCGGCAGCAGCCGCACAGCGGAGCTGTCCAGCCGCCCCCGCCGCGCAGCTCCCCGCGGGACGCGCTGCTATTGTTTTGGTCCTTTTCTCTCGGCGAGCGGCACCGGAAATGCCGCCCGTCCCGGCGGCCGGCAGCGCTGAGTGCTCTCCCGCTCAGCCCCTGCCGCTGATCGCCTCCCGTGGCAGCCGTGCCATAGAATCGCTGAGTTATAGAACGGTTTGGGTTGGAAGGGACTTTGAAGATCACAAAATCACAGAATCAATCAGGTTGGAAGAGACCTCTGAGACCATCGAGTGCGATCTGTGTCCTAGAGCCATCTTCTCAACCAGACCTTGGCACTAAGTACCACACGCAGTCTTTCTTTAAATACCTTCACCACCTCCCCGGCATTTCAACAAATTCTTTCCCATGTCCAACCTAAATCTCCCTTGACGCAGTTTAAGGTAGTGTCCTCTCATCCTAAACATCTAATTCCAATCCCCTGCATTGTGGACGGGGATGCCTTCCAGAGGAATGGATTGCTCAATTCCACTTCAACTTAGCCTTACTCCAGGGATGGAGCACCCGCAGCTTCTCTGGGCAACCTGTGCCTGTGTGTCACCATCCTCTCAGTGAAGAATTTCTTCCTAATATCTAATCTAAGCCTGCCCTCTTTAAATTCATTTCCCCTTTTTACACAACCTGGCCATGTAATAACTCCCTCTCCCTTTTTTTCATAAGCCCCCCTTTAAGTACTGAAAGGTCTCCATGAAACCTTCTCTTCTCCATGCTCAACATGCTCCCACTTCTCTCAGCCTGTTTTCACAGGAGAGGTGCTATAGCCCTCTGGTCATTTTTGTGTCCACCTTTTAGGCTCACTCCAACAGATTTGTGTCAGTCTTGTGCTGATGATCCCAGACCTGGATGCAGTACTCCAGGTAGAGAGAGTAACAGCAAAGCAGAGGGGGATAATCACCTCCCTCAAGCTTCTGGCCACACTTCTTCTGATGCAGCCCAGGACACAATTGGCTCTCTGGGCTGCAAGTGCGCACTGTTGCCTCATACACAACTTTTCAGCCATGAGAATCCCCAAGTCCTTCTCCTCAGACTGCTCTCAATGACTCCTTGCCCCATTCTGGCCTCACATTTGGAATTGCCCCTATCCAGGTGCAGCTCCTTGCACTTGCACTTGCTGAACTTCATAAGATTTTCATGGGCCCACTTCTCAGGTTTGTCCAGGTCCCCTGGATGGCATCCCTTCCTTCTTTTGTGTTGGCTGCACCACTCAGCTTTGTGCCATCTGCAGATTTGCTCAGGGTGCCCTGGATCTCACTGTCCATGCCATTTTAAAGATAGAATATGATATGAATATGATATGAATATGATAGAATATGATATGAAGAGCACCAGTACCAAGAGAAAACCCTGAGGAAAACCGCTCATCACTGGCCTTCACCTGGATACAGAGCCATTGACCACAGCTCTCTGGCCAACTCCTTATCCGCTGAATCCATCAATCAAATCCATGTGTCTCCAATTTGCAGATAAGGATGTTGTGTGGGACAGTGTCAAAGACCTTACAGAAGTCACCTCTTGGTCTTCCCTTGTCAACTTTTGCTGTCACCCCATTGCAGAAGGTGACCCATTTGTTCAGGCACAATTTGCCCTTATTGAAGCTGTGCTGGCTGTCTCAGACCACCTCCTTGTTTTTCATGTGCCTTAACATTTTCCCATGAGGATCTGTTCCATGATCTTCCCAGGCATCAAGGTAAGGCTCACAAGCCTGTAATTCCCCAGACTTTCCTTCATCCCCTAATTAAAAATAGATATGGTGTTTCCCCTTTTCCAGTCACTGGGGACTTTGCCTGACTGCCATGGGCTCTCAAATATCATGCAGGAGGCATGCACCAGACAGCTTTTGTGGCACCTAGGATTAAAAAGGGGTGGGGAAGTGGTTATGACTGCCAGCACCTCCTACCCTTCTCCTACAGCATGTTTCCATTGGAAAAGGTAAAATACCCTTTTCACCATCCACCAGAACAAACAAAAAATACTTTTAAATTTCCAGCACCTCCTGGTTTTGGCAAGGGTGTGGACACAGCCATTGCAGTGGCAAAAGTTCACACAGCATTAGGCTAAGGGAGAAAGAAGACCAGTTAGCAAGCTTGAAGTGAAAGCCTGCACTGTCCTCACATTACACCACAGAAGGAGGTTTAGTTAATTAAAATACGTGAAGCCTGAGTTATATGAATGATGAAATGCTGTCAGTTTGACAAACACCAAATTTGACCTACTTGACTATTTAAAGAAAAACATCAGGATAAGAAGTTCCCTTTTCACCTCAAAACTGCTTTTTATAAGAGTCAATAAAACAAACAGAGTTGAAATGCCTTACTTGGGCATTATTTACACCTGGTTTTCAGTGGCCCAGATGTGAAACTTGAATGGAAATTTACCCTCAGAAATCATGAAGACAGAGGTGATTTGTTCATGTCCAGTACAACAAAGAAGAACATTCTACAGAAAACTTGTAAAGATATTAATTAGCATTTACTTTAGTAACCAGTGTCATAAAAATACAGAGTGCTCTGCTTGAAATTATTCTGATAATGCCCTTAATGTACAGTATGTGTATTCAAACTGAAACATGTCACTTAATTGGGCATGGGGAGAACAAGTTGGTAAGGTCGTGTGTTGTCAGCCTTCCAACTATGTTTTGAATAATGATTTGCAAGCCTCTGAATAAGTATATCATCTCTTACTGATGTCTACTATTCCTCAGCTTTCCTGATTCCAGCTTTCCTTACAGGCAGGCAGCTTTTAATAAGCACTTGTCTGCACTAGCACACTACCCACCATAGACACTGGCCTGTGGTTGATGCAGGGCCAAATAAACTATGAGACTAGACTCAGAGACAGAACAGAGACGCCTTGGCTCTAAGGCTGCCTTTGAAACAGTAAGAAGGGATGTTGGTGGCTCAGCAAGGAAAACCATCCTGCGATCCGTGGCAGAGGTGTGGATACCAGGGCAGGTGGGTGTTAATAGCAGACAGAGACAACACATCTTCCCCTGTCCTCCTGAAGTCTTCAATGCACCACAGCACCAGCTACTGTTACTGCCCTGACTTGTGAATGATTCTTTGTTCAATCTCTTAATAGTTTGTTTGTGTACCTGTTTGCTCTGGTTTAAGGGTAGTTTAGAGCAAGGTTTTATTTACCAACTCCATCATATTAAGATGTTACATGGAAGAAAATGTCTTTGAAGGCCTCCAAAGGGCAAAACTCACTCTTCTTCACTCACACATTTTTAGTAGCCTTTTGATCCTCCCCTGACCCAGGACTACTAAATTTGCAGTACCAAAATTCTCATTAGCCTCAGGGACCGTGAGGAAAAAGCAATAGCTAAGAATGACTGATGCATTAAAAAGGTTAAAAGGTTAATAAGATCAGTGTGACTACAGAAGTCAGACCTACTCTTCTGCTTTGTTTCCAGCCAAAGATGAGCATCAATTGGCCACTTGTTCTGCTCACAAGGGACTCCTTTTGCATGGAGTAATACCTGGGTAGTGTTTAAGTAGCTCTACACATCCTTCAAAATTCACCCTTGTTGCCTCTGCAGACAGGTTCTGACCAGGGGTTACAGCATACCCTGCACTCCCAAAACAGCAACAGAAAACAGAAACTAGGATGGGTGGGCATTGCCATCCTATTTCCCCACCTACCTCAGGTTAAATATGCTTGTTAATTTAATAATTGTCATTCAGAAATCTCCCAAGTGCTCATTTGCATTAACTATCAAGTTAATGTAATTTAATGTAAAACACAAGCCTGTCCCAAAGCACCAAGAAGGTTCTGCAAACACCTCCCCTGCCTTCAGTAGGTCCTCAGACCCAAGCTTTTCAAGACATTTATTTGCATGCTGTTTTTGCAACCACGTCTTGCTACTGAGTCAGTTTCCTTCTGGTCTGCCTTCCTCTGACTGAAAATATTAGAACCAATCCATCAAAGTGGAGATATGCAGGATGAGAACAGACTTTTTCCTGAGCTAGTATGACTGACTTGAGGACTGAGCTAGCACACAGACATTTTTCTCCCTGCACAATGCATTTTCTTCCAGGATGAATTCAGGGAGGTATTAGCCCTCATCCTGCTCTCTGTAAATTGTAAGTGATGCAATTGTTTTTTTTCTACTTAGTTCTGAGCAGTTGAACCTAATGAAGATGACTTCCATCCACAGGATTTTTCCAGTCATACAGGCTGAAAGATATATTGTCACCTCAGTAATAGGGCAGGAATTTATGCTGCCTGAGAGAAATGTGCCTGTTTTGGCTCAGAAATAGAGGCTCAGTTTTGTCTTCACAGTGGCTGCCCTTCAACTGCGTGACCCTGAGGAGCTAGCAAGGATCTTTAGAACCTTGGGTGTTTCAAAGTGAACATAACTATGGCTTGAGGATCTCATCATAAAACAAAAATATCAGCCCCTAATCTCTTGGTTCAAGGTTGTTTGTCTTCTCTGCAAAGATGTGTTATAGGTCCATTATCCTCAAGGCTGGATGGGTTTCCTAACAGATCCCATAACCTGATCAGCTGGACTGGACAAGTTCAGAAGGTCCCACGTGCCACTGCTGTACACAGAGCACTGAGTCAATAAAGACTGCACTTACTGAACTGCCAGAATACTGGGTCTGAAATTAACTTTGGGTAGGATTTGTAGCTTGCATGTCCCAAAATGTGCTAAACTGGTTCAGTGTGTCTTTACTTTTTAACTGACTGCCACAAGTACAGTACTCCAGTACAGTTCCAGGACACCTGGAATGCAGCAAAGGATCCGAGGAGCAGCTACATATAGCCCACACAGAGGACTCTGCTCTTTCCCTCCACAGACTGTAATCACTTGCCAAGCAAAAGAAAGAATTCTAATCACAAATACTTCCCAAAAATACAAGAACATTCAAATCAAAATATCTTCCAGCTCTGAATTGAGAGAGAGTCCTACCTCTAATTTTTTACTGTTTAGCAGAAAGAAAATATAAGGTTATTTTGAAAAGGATTTAGAATATAAGCCATTTATATGAAAACAAACAAACAAACCACCCAACAAATTTACAAGAAACAAGTCACAGGTTCAGTGTCTGTCATAAAAATATGACACAATAAAAAGAACAGTACACATGGAACACATTGGGAGCTTCTCTCCTTCACATCAGAATGTGGATAGCCCTGTCACAGAAGACAAAGCTGGCAGCTCACCCTTGCCATGTCACAACCCATGTGCTTCTAGGTGCTTCAGGGAAACTGTGGGAGTGATGAGGACATGTCTGAGATGTGGAAACACACCTTTGTCACACAGGCAGACTAACCCAGCCAAGTAACTGATTAAAAGCTGTGTAGACAGGCAAATTGGAATTTAACTGCTCTTGACTGCTATATTTCAAACTCAGGCCCCTCTGAAGTACCTAACTTAATGCTGCTGGCTGACACTGAGCTCCAAGTTATCTTTACGTAGTCTTTCAACCAGAGTCACTTCTTTGCATGAGTACCCCTCACAATATACATAGATTCTGGCATGCTTTTTTAATACTGTGTAAATGGAAGAAAATTGCTGTAACAGGGTAATTCTCCTCATAGGGACCCAAAGCCCAGAGAAGCACTTTTCCTGCATATAAGCAAGAAATATGTAAAGCCTTATCTTCTTTAGCATGAGGAGCAGAGCTCCATTTCGGCTGAGTCAGGCAGCCCAGAGTCACCTGCCAGCCACCACAGCCAAGTGGTGCACCACTGTAAGTGCTGCATTTCTCCTCTCCAGCTCCTGACTGTGATTTCAGGTTGAACCCCTATTTAGCTCTATCCCTTACTGTCACCTGGACAAAAGCTAAAATGCTACCACAAAGAGAATTTTACATTAGTCATTACATGAAACCAGGCAGAAGGCAGGGACAAAAATCGGTGTCACCTGCAGGTTGCAGGTGCAAAGCATGCAGGACTTGAAATGCTCTTAGAAATATTTTTATATATTTCTCATGTTCATATGAGTTTTATGGCTTGTTTTTAGCAGTATCTATCTCTCTAAATGCTTTTTCTGGAGAATAGCTATTAAAGCTGCTCCTTATGAACCACGAACTGTCAGTTTCTGCAAACCATGTGGAGTGTAGGAATAGATGGTAAAACAATGCAAACAAGTGAGGAAAAAAAGAAAGGGTGAGGGTCTTGATTTCCCTCTGAAACTCACATTGGTTTTTATCAGCTTATTGATTCTATTCTGCCTACAGAAAAATGCTCAAAAATGGTTTAACAAAACACATGGCAAGTATTAGTATCATTTAGCCTGTAAGATATGATTGTTTCTTATAGCATCTAAAAATTATTTGAAGTTAAGACTACAAGAGAACCATATGCATTTCAAAAAAAGAAAACATACACCTATGAAAGTAACACAATTTGAGCTGGAATTTGGGTGAATAATTGTTGTAGGGGTGTGTGTGTTTTGACTACTGCAAAAGTAAACTTACAGGGAATTATTTGGGGGAAGGGTGGGGAAGACGAAGGGTTGGAAGAAGCCTGAGACCTTTTTTGGGATAATACATCATTCTGGGACAGATAAGTGTTCTTTCTGTGGTTTGAACTGAGATTTCAGAGTCCTGAAAGAAGGTCATACAATCTCCTTCTGCACCAGTGCCTCTGATACAAAATGCAGTTAGTTGCTAATCTGTCTCTCAGGGGTATTTCAGATTTCTCAGATGCTACTGTGACATTTGTGACAGGTGCCATGGAGGCCCAGAATATCTCAGAGAGTATTGTAGTGAGCCTAAACAGATGTTGTGGATATATGGATTACACAAGGATAGTTTTATTGGAACCAGAAGTGCTACATGCATCTTTCTGTTCTAGGTACTCTGTGCAAGTTGTATGTGTGAAGGGGAGTCACAGGAGAATAATGAGTACAGATCATTAAAAGAGATAACAGGTTTTTGAAGTGACATTCCCCCGGGGAAAAGTGATATATAATGATTTGCCCTGTTTGAGAGGTCTGACGGAGGTTGCCAGCTAAGTGGAAAAACAGCATGCTTGCCAAAAGGGGTCATGTGCCCAGGTTTCAAGAGCTGATGCATCGTACCTGCAGGGACCCTGCATATTGAGAGGTGAGTTTGCAAGTGTAAAGAATTCTTATTGCATCCTGGTTTTCTAATGGGTCTTCAGTGCAAGCCAGATGCTCAGCAGTTAACTCAGAGAATGTTAATGCTTCCAGGCTTTATTGCAAAAGGTTTATTGATGACGAAAAATGGGAACAGGAAAACTGGTGTGCTGGAACGTCAAAGTAGCAATACCCTGACCCCAAGCAAATACAGTTTACCATGCAGAAGAGTGCTTTTGCTGGCATGATTTATGTCATCTGAGAAAGCAGTTTAATTATCCCAGCAGAACACCTCCAAGCTGCTGGATAGCATCAATAAATTACAAAGAGGCTGTAATCTAAAACCTTGGTCTGAAGGTCCAAAAAATGCAAAAGGAAAATATGGAGAGCAAGAGGTCTCGGAGCAGGGTGTTGGAGAAGCTCAAGCAGTGATCACCACCATGGGACAGTCACACAACTGGTACTGCTCTCCTTTTCTTCATGTACATCAAGTGTTTGTGATGATGGGACTTGGCAGTGTCACTGTCTATCTATAAACAACAGCACTGTTTGTAATAAACATGCATATTTCACACTACTGTGCCAACTCTGCTGTCTATTGAGCCATATGCTCTTGCAGAGGGCATCTGAATTAAGTACAACTGCTTAACTGTGGCACAAGGGACAGATGCAGCACCCTATTACAGAGACATTTCAGGCACAAGGAATTTCTGGCCTGGAACTATTTACGATTTTGTTTGGTGTGTAAAATGGACAGAATGAGAATTGCTTTTTGCTTTAAAGCCCTGGCATGATTACTCCCAGACAAGGAGAAGAAGAAAATCACACAGGAAACTCCTCATTCACCTGCTCTAAAGGTTTTTCCAGAACTTCTAGAAGAGGGACTGGAGGAGAAGGAGGGGGAGAAAGATGTGCACAAACAGCTGGCTGTGAAGGCAGCCTTGGGAGATTTGCTGGAAAGTCATCAGGATGAGTCTGGAACAAGCAGTTTTTCCAATAGCACCATTACTTGCTACATATTTTTAAGTTAAAAAATACTGTGCTTCATTATTTTATTTTTTTTAAAAAAAACACCACACCTGAATCTTTGGTGCTCCCTGGTTTTCACACATAGCAGCTCAGCAGTACAAGAAGTTGGATTCCCTCCTTTCTTCTTCTTTTTTTTTTTTTCCCTTACGAAATGCGCGCAAGTTTTCCTCAAAATACTTGCCTTAAAAAACTCTGAGTCAGTGCCTGGGGGAGAGGGTTCCCTCTCCAGCCTTGCCGGCAGAGGGTGGCTAGCAGCCCCCCGGGCAGGGCGCATCCCATGCCCGCTCTGGAGCAGGGCATTCCGCCGCACACGGGGCAGGAGAGGAGCAGGAGAAGGAGCAGGAGAGGAGCAGGAGCAGGAGCAGGAGCAGGAGAGGAGCAGGAGAGGAGCAGGAGCAGGAGCAGGAGCAGGAGCAGGAGCAGGAGAGGAGCAGGAGAGGAGCAGGAGCAGGAGCAGGAGCAGGAGCAGGAGAGGAGCAGGAGAGGAGCAGGAGCAGGAGCAGGAGCAGGAGCAGGAGCAGGAGCAGGAGCAGGAGAGGAGCAGGAGAAGGAGCAGGAGCAGGAGCAGGAGCAGGAGAGGAGCAGGAGCAGGAGCAGGAGAGGAGCAGGAGAAGGAGCAGGAGCAGGAGCAGGAGCAGGAGAGGAGCAGGAGCAGGAGCAGAAGCAGGAGCAGGAGCAGGAGCAGGAGCAGGAGCAGGAGCAGGAGAGGAGCAGGAGCAGGAGCAGGAGCAGGAGAGGAGCAGGAGCAGGAGAGGAGCAGGAGCAGGAGAGGAGCAGGAGCAGGAGCAGGAGCAGGAGCAGGAGCAGGAGCAGGAGCAGGAGCAGGAGCAGGAGAGGAGCAGGAGCAGGAGAGGAGCAGGAGCAGGAGCAGGAGCAGGAGCAGGAGCAGGAGCAGGAGAGGAGCAGGAGCAGGAGCAGGAGCAGGAGCAGGAGCAGGAGCAGGAGCAGGAGAGGAGCAGGAGCAGGAGCAGGAGCAGGAGCAGGAGCAGGAGAGGAGCAGGAGCAGGAGCAGGAGCAGGAGAGGAGCAGGAGCAGGGCTGCAAACGCGACAGATGCCCGTCCAGCTGTGCTGGGCTGAGGGACACTTCGCATGGAAATTATTTTTTAACTTTTTCACCCCGTAGCATCGGAAGTGTGAGGCAAACACCCAGCAGAACCTCCAGAGTACATTAGCCGTAAAGACGAGTCATTCGCGCCCCCACATTCCCCTAAAAAAACCGGACCTACAAAAGCCCCTTGCCAAGGGGGCCGTGTCTCGCCGCGGTGTCCCGGGGCTGCCGGCCGCTCGCCGTCCCTACCTTGTCCCGTTTCAGCAGGTCCAAGATGTAGGCGAAGCGGGCGCTGTCCGCCGCCGGCTCCATGGCCCCGCAGCTGCGGGCCCGCCGCCGCGGCTGGCCGGGGGAGGGCCGTCCTGCTGCCACGGATGCTCTGCCCGCCCCCCCGCCCTCGGGACACGGCATGCTCGAGAGAACCTCGCATGCTGGAGCGTGGCGGCAGGACCGCCGGGCTCCTGGGGGTGGCTCTGCCCGGGTGCTGCGGCCGGGAGAGCCGCGTTAGAGCCGACAGAGTTACAGCCCTTGGTGGTCTCACCAAACCTGAGTGTCAGTCGCTGAGCCTGTGGCACCGGGCTGCTGCTGCTGCATGTCCCCCCGGGCAGCACCCAAGGTGGGCGCGCCTCTTTTTTTAAAGCACAGCTTGTAGTGGATGTATGCTGAGGTACAGCGCGGTGCGTTTGTACCCAGGCTCCATCTGTTTTTCTTAAATTCTAAGCTTTTGTTTAAATGGAAAATTGTGTCTAAACAGAGAACACCTACTAATGTGCATTAATTGCATGTATGATCTGTCTCGTGTGTTTGCGCCTGGCTGGTGGTGTGGTTGTAGGGCAACTCAAACAGGAGGAAACCTTCCTATCATCTCTTTCTCTTCATCCCAGGCCTGATGCGACTTCTAGGGATGAAATGGATACAGCATGCCTGCATACAACTGCGGCAGGAAAACTGGTCCTGGTGACTCAAGTACACCCCCTGCTCGATAAAGGCCACCCTCAGTCCCACCGAAATGCTCACACCAGGCCGGAGGATCAGCCCAGGTGAGGCTCTGCACAGCCAGCCATACACAGTGGGCAAGGGTGTTCCACAGGACAGCTGGAGAGTGGTGTTTGACATCTGGCAGACATCACATTTCTGCTCTGTGCCTGTCCCCACTCCAGGCCTTATATATACACCTTGCTTCTGGTAGAGGAACTGCAGTGAATTTCGGCCAGCGGTGGCTCATTTCTTCCTGTTCTGGAGTCCAACTTCCCCAAACACAAAGGTCCCCGCTGCCTGCAGGACCTGGGGGAGAGGAACGGGTGAATGGCTAGCCCACTGCTGTCTCACCAGCTCTGTTCCACGCTGAGAGGTGGAAGGTGGCAAGCCCTTCTCATGCAGTAGCTATCAGGTAGCCCATGGAGCACATCACCCCTGTGTAGTGAAAACACACCAAAGAGTATTTTATAACAGTATAATGTATCCCCTCAGAGGCTGCATTTCCTAAGATATTGATATAGTAGTAATGTTATCTCAAATTCTCTCTGCAGGTTACTCACTGAAACAGTATATCCTTCCTTTCTCAGGAAACAGGACTCATGAATAGCTCGAGACTTTTCTGTTACTAGATATTGCACAATTATGTATATCAAATGACTCATTAATCAAATAGCTCATTATTATGATATAGACAGGCTTTCAGTGCTCCACTTCTTGCTATTGTACAAACAGCCCAGGAATAAATAATGGGTGGTGGCACTGGGGACAGTCAGATGTCATCACCCACACAGCTGAGAAGTCCTCCATATATAATTAAACTCAGTGTGAGATATTTTGCTTCCTGGTCTGATTTCAGCTCACCAAATGGCAATCATGTAGGAAATTTTCACTACTGTAATTTCTTTGTGTCAGTGTTGGATGCTGGCAGAGAGCAGGGCTGGCTGAGGTGGGGACAAGGGACTGCCTGAAGGAATACTTCTCCCCAGCTGCTCAAGTCCAGGAAACCATGCTGGTGGTGGCCTCAGTGACAGCAGCGCTCCTGCGTCAAGGAAGGCTGTACCACCATATCAGTGTGAATCTCCAAGTGATAACCAGCACCAAGAGCAAACATACCTTTGACCCTACGGCTCCATAATGGCAGGCTGTGTGAAAGGCCGGGGAATTTACAACCCTTTGTGCTCCACAGCACAAGCACAAGCAGTTTGCTCCATTGGAACCCTTTCAGCAGAAGGCACGCCTGCACCTGGATCTCACCGCAGCTTGGTCATGTTTAGTTAAGCAACCCCAGCAGCCATCAGCCAAAGGATGTGAGACAAAAGTCTCCTCTGACACATGCACCATGCATCTGCTCCAAATCTGAGTTTTGTCTTGTGTTCCTTAGCCACAAACGACACCAGTATTTTGAGCTACGTGCTCTGAATTTCTGACTGCTGTCTCATGATTTTATTTTTTTTTTTCTTCAACAGTTGGATCTGGGTTGTGGGATTGTTTTCTTTTTTCTATTTCTGCCAAACCTTGTAGGTTATGGCCAGTATGGACTGCAATTCAAGGACTTAGGTTAAAAAAAGGATGATTCTTTATTCCTCTTCTTTAACCTCCTTATGTCCCACTTCCATAAATTGATAAAATGTAAATGCAAATGTAAAGAGATGTAAATGTAGCTTGAGTCATGAAATCAGCCAGGGCAAGAAGGATACAGGAGAAGATGGAAGAAGCTGATGGTTCTTTCATGATCTCTTCC
Source organism: Cyanistes caeruleus (assembly GCF_971803275.1). Classification (NCBI taxonomy): domain Eukaryota; kingdom Metazoa; phylum Chordata; class Aves; order Passeriformes; family Paridae; genus Cyanistes; species Cyanistes caeruleus. Next base: position 26,572,361 of record NC_141732.1, on the reverse strand, counting down.
TGGAGTGGTTTTATTTCAGGATTAGCTGTTAGCACTCCAGGTTCAGATGGCTGTCGGTGATAGTTAAGCACGAGGAAGCCACAAACTACTTTTGCATTGATTTCACAGCTTCAGCAATGGCATCTTCCCAAGCAGCTCTTGCCAGGATGATCCTGGCCCCTCTATGACAGCGCTCTCTGCCATCAGCCCTGCAGAAAAGTGTTTTTCTCCAAGTCCAGCAAGCCTGAGCAGAGCCTTGCGGACAGTTCAGCATCATTTACACAACCTCTCTCCATATATCCAGACCAGCTAGGAACTGGGACTATCCTCTGCGGCAGATATCAATTCCTGTAGCCATTCTGAGGGATCCTGTTTACTTTCCCTTGGATAGTAGACAGTTTGTGCTAGCCTTTGTCTTGAGAGGCAGAAGGCTGACAGGGGAATGTACACTTAGAAGGCCGTAGACAAATGGAGAAGCTTCACGTTGCAGCTGGTGGCCCAGGGACTTTCATTCCTCTTGGAAACTGGTGGCTGTGCTTTACACAACCTTTACTGAGGTGGGCTGTATGTTGAAAATAGCTGGGAGCTCCTCAGCTGTTCCACATAAATCCAAGATATGAAATTGCTTCTCATACTTTTCCTTCTTTTGTTTCACATCTTACGTCAGTTTCTTTCTGAGGAACCAGGATGTCTGAAAATCAGTTCAAACCTTCTGTTGTCATGAAATTATCTAAGAGTACATCACATTATGTTAAAGTGAAACATACAGGATCATATTTGTTTTCTGCTACTTAAACTTGAAGCAGGTCTCCAAAAAAATAGGGATACCAGTCAGAATACCAAATTATATAAACTAATAGGTATAATTTTATATCAGTGGAAAAACTGGTCCTGTATTTCAACCCTGAAAGGCCATGCAACATAGGGTTCTGTTGTGGCATGTTGGTACACAAATTAAAACACAAAGGGAATTTGTGTTCCCTGACGTGTGAATTATGTTGATTCTCCCAGGACAACAACGACAGCTCTAGATTCTCTCTTTGATCTCCTTCTTTGTCTTTGTTGACTTCTAAACTAAATCTGAGCAGTGAAGCCTACTCAGATGCTCTTGTCTTTCTGTTCCCCTAGGACTGTGAGGTATTTTCCCATTTCCATTGCACAGGGAATCCAGTCAAGCACACAGCCTCAGCAGCTGTCTAGCACCAGGTAGGTGGAGTGGGTCTTCTCCCACTGTGCTCATGGAAATACACTTGAACTTGTGGCCATGACCACCTGAGGCAATCTATTAAAGGGTGTTTGAAACCAGTTGCAGGTGGTGATATGGTTAAGGGCTATCACAAATAATTCAGTATAGAGGAGAGAGAGAACATTTCCATTTTACAGTATGCAGGGGACAAATGGATCTGTGTGGGTGTACTTTCATTTCAGACAACTCCTATGTCACTGAACAATGGACATGCAAGAAAGGTGATGTTAAAGATAGTAGAAAACTCTGCTCATATTCAGCATGAAGTGCTTCACTGTTGAATTGTAACTGTGAGCAAACATTTGAAATCATAGAAAAAACGCCTCTGAAATGCGAGCGTGCGTGTCTCTGGTAAAGACTGTGACCTGCTTTTATTCTCAGAACAGCCTTCAAAGGCTTGCATCCAGCTTGAGTAATATGAAAGAGAATCCATGTGAATAGTTTATAAATTTTGTATAAACTCCTTCCTTCTGTGGGGAGTGATGTAGATGTGAATTGTCACTGGCAGGAAAAAAAATTGCCATGAACCAGATGAGACATTCTGGTTTCATGGCTAGAAAGGTGTTGCAAGCAGCAGAAATGAGACCAAACTATTTCAAAGAGCACAGTACTTGCATGCAGACCTAAACCTCTCCCTGCAATAAACCCCATCTCTATAGTTTTCCTAGGTATCACAGGGGCATTTTTTCTCCCTTTTTTTTCCCTGCCTGTGCTGTTCTGGGATAAAGAGAGGATCAAAAGTTTCCAGCGTCTCTTGATAAGCAGTCAGAAAACCATCTGCTTCTGCATCTCTTCCACATTTTTACTGTGGTTCTTTTCAAGTTGGCCAACTGCTCCACCTTCACTCTGACACCCATGTTAATAAATTCTACTCAGGATTTAGATTTAGCCTGGGATCTCCAGATCTCTCGCATGATGCAGCTGACAAATCACATCTTTCTGCTGGAGAGCTTGATTTTACACTTTCAATGTCTCTAAACTTCCTTAGCGATCTAATTTTTACCTCCCCTCACCACAGACTTTTATTTATTTTTATATACTTTAATCTAATAGAAAATTGCAAGAAACATGAAGGTCACTAAACACACAGGACTTAATACGGCCAATAAACATCTCCAACAGGAGATACTGAAGCAACTCTGCTGCTGCTCTGTGGCTAACACAACATATTTGGTTGCTAATGGCCAGAATAAAGATTCTCACTCTTTGTCTGCACCTCTTCTTTCCCTTACTTCTGGCTGTAAGTCCTTGGGCACAGGCAAATGAAATAAGATTAAAAAGTGAATTTCAAATCCGTGAGATATTGGAGCCAGATATTTTGTCCTACTGTGCTCAGACCTTTTTGACACTGGAGATAACTATCTCTAGGCTTTTTGTCTCGCTCCCTTTAAAGACATCTGTTCAAGTTCCATCAATATATTCATTCAGTATTTTTGAGACAAGCACACAAAATAAAGTATAGAGAGAAAACTGAATCTGCACTGTTTGAAAAATTACCTTTATGTATGATTTCCTCCTAGCCTGTCCCACGTGACAGTAGTAGAGTATCACATACCCCTGGGAACAAGCTCATTTAAAAAATATGGGTTAAGTATGTAGACCATTATTAATATTTAATGTATTGAGTATGTTATTAGATATTTATGAGGAATAAGCTAAAGTACATAATTATGCATACCATGAATATATCATGTAATTGCCATTCTTTGTTGCAACTACAGTTAATCAAGTTTGACAATACAAAGAGAATTTGGGGTATCGAGAGTTTTAACAAATATTAATTGAGCAAAACACAGCAAGCTGGAGTCTATTAATTTACTGATTCTATTCAGTTACTTAAAACAATGTGTCTAATGAAGAAATCAGAGACATGCAAATCAGAGAGAGATAAGGGAAAGATGAGCACTGCTGAGATCTGCATGCAAATGTTGTCATGTATGTTTTAGTAATTTTGTGTGTTTTGCAAAAGGGGCAGGTCTGAAACTGTGAAGGCTCTGAAGAACGAAGCATAGACATGAAAGCTTTTCAGGCTCAGCTGGCCTTCAGAGACTATTACACCCTTCTACAAAGCCTGTCCAATTCATGCCTTCAAGGTTTAAGTGTGTCAGCTGGGCTCCTGCACTTTTCTTTCAGCTTAGCTATACCAGGATTAGGTTTGAGTTAACTTCCCTTTTTTCAAAATGGCATGCTGCGCTCCTACAATGAAATCCATCCCCTGCATTTACCCATGGGTTAATAAAGTCTTTAATCCCCTCTATGGGTGCGTTAAACCCCCTGCAGATTGGCTTTGCACAGAGCAAGGTGGATGCAAACCCTGTGGTGCCCAAGGACTGCCCCTCCCTGTGTCACAGAGCGAGCCTGCCCCTTTACCTGCGTGCCTGCTGGACATATGAGGCTCTCCAGAACCCCCATACCAATAACTCCATTTAACACCAGTATCCAGCTGGATCAGCATTTAGGCATCTGTCACGCTGCTGGAGTACCTGCCTGCAGGAGCACTGACTCTGCTGCCTCAGGGCTGGCACACTGCTCTGCTGGGAGTTCCTGTGCCTCCTTCCTCCTCTGAAGGCTGACAAAGACACTGTCAAAGAACAAGTGGCTCAAACAAAGATGGCTTGTGTATAAAGGGATGTGCATCACAGAGAAAAAGGTCAGAAATGTCACTTGGGGAGCTTGTCTGAAATCACTGAAGAGAAAATTGTTCCTTTTATTGTTAATAAAAAGACAAGGGTGGAGTACAGTGATACTCCTGCTCCCTGGTCCGGTTGTGTGGGGTGTGGAGAGGATGTGGGGCATAAATTTGTCCTGATCTGAGAGTGATGCTAAGGCTGGCCAGCAGCATTTGGGGTCTAAACCCCCAAATCATGGCTGTGCCTGGTTCCCCTTGTATGCTGCTGTGCAGGGCAAACAAAGCACCACGAGGTGCAGAGCCAGGTCCAGGATGCAGAAACAGAGAGCCATGGCTCCAGGTGCTGTCCTGCAGATACCACTGAGCAAGGTGAGCTGTTGCCAGCCTTGCTGTGTGACCTTGGCCACCTTCATCGAATGGGTCACGGGCAGAAGCACAGTCCCTCATGATGGGAGTCCCTGCCATGGGCCCATATGTGATTACACACTATTCTGGAGTTTATAGAAAATGAAATCTCCCTGGATTCCCGTGCAAATTTATTTTCATTCCTTTGACTTCTACAGACTGCTTGACAACTACAGCAGTTCCCATCAGCATACTTGAAAGGGCCTCCCTGATGCAGCAGCCTAACAGAGTGGAACAGGCTTCCCTCCAATTCAGTTACAACACACTTAATCCGCTGAGGCACACTCACTTTGCCCTGCTGTGGAAAGGAAAGTCAAATGCATGTTAGTGTGCCAAGGGTGACCCTTCTCAGTGCCCTCCCCAAATAACTTGTCAGGCAAGGATTTCAAAGAGGTTAAAAATAGACAAACTCACACTAGTTTGGAATATTGCATTATTTATTACATTTTTACTGCACTTAATGTTGGACTGAGGTGTGTAAAGTGTTGGCAAAATGGGCGTTTAGCCTGGTTTAATTACTTTTTTATCATTACTTTAAAGCAAACAAGAATTATCTGTTTCTGATTGACAGCAGTAGAAGCAGAAGTGTTTAGGCTAGAGGTGTCTCAACCCATTAGACAAGGCACATCTAAAGTGCCTGAATCTTCATTTCCCAGTGTTTCCAGAGCACAAAACTTCACTGAACTGACCAAGATCCAGGCATATACTTATTAAAAAAAATAAAGTAAAAAATTAAAAAGGCTTGCTTTACATCCCTGTTGACTCCAAATCCAGCTAGCATCAAAAAGCACCAGCAAGCTCAGTTTGCTCTGACAGGACAAGTGGCCTGTGGGTATCTGGGGTAGCCTGGGCAGCCAGGAAGGGGATGGGAGGGGGGGTCTAGTCCAGACTGGCTATCATATCAACAGCTGCTGCAGAATTTAATTTCCTTTTATAGAAGGGGAACTGTGGGAACTGTTGCTCTCCACAGTCAGTGGAGCCTTTGGCTTAAAAAACTGCCCTCCCTGGGGAGCAGATGCTACGTAACATCTCAAATGCCTGCGTGTTTGCTCTGGTTTCTGCCGCAGCCAAAACCAGTGTGCTTGTGTTTGTTTGATGCAGGGACCTGTGAAGCCTGCCTTTTCCCTGGCTTCTGGACCATGAGTTGGAGCCACAGGAGACGAGAAACCTGCAGCAGTCCCAAGAGGTTAGAGGCAGAGGGGGAGGGAAATGCAGTGCTAGGCCCATCCAGGGGCAGAAGGAGAAATGTGCCAGGAGCATACCTGCTGCTGTGCACGGGGCCCCATGGGGCAGAGCTCGGGCTCAGATGCCTGGCTGGGTCTGTGCTGCTGGCCCCGAGCTCAGGAGCTGTCACAGAGTTGGGGAGCAGCTTTCCCACCAATAGCTGCCTCTCCCAACTTGTGCTCAGAGCTGGCAGTGCCCCTCAGCAGGGAGGGGTGTGCAGCCTGGGCACAGTAAACGTGTGCCTCTGCTGTTCCCTTGTTCTTGTGCTTCCAGGATAAACCAGGGCTGGCAGAAGGGAAGGGGACAGGGCTTGTCTTAAGGCCAGGGAAGCTCACCTTGCTAATGCAGTTAACACCTTTCTTTAGATGCCCACCCCAACAGTCCTCACTTGTACCAGCAGCTCCTCACTCTGTAGAATGTTGGAGGCTGGGGTTTTTTTGCACTGAAAACAGACGTCAAGTCATGGAATGACCATCAGAAAAAAAATTGGTGGTTGTAGCAGTTTGCATGGTGTGCACAAGAAGCTATCTATAGCAACTGGAAAGTCACAGAGGGTGCGTTATCACCGCCCTGCAGGACTCATTCTGGCCCCATACAGGGAGTTATATATAGAGCTGTATACAAAAATACAGAAGAGCCCTGTGCTTATGTTGGAAAGCCTCATTAGGACTGCTCTTGGGCAGACTCCTGTCCTTGGCCTCACCAGAGAACTGCATATTTCAGAAGATATTTTGGAAGGATGCTGGACCGTGAGTACCACCCGAGGACAGCTGATCTGTGAAGTACAAGACTGCATGTATGCCCAATCTAGCTAAGATTTCTGATTTCCTCTGAAGTATTTTTATACTATTTATAGAAATCTACACACACAAACACACACACACACACACCATTCCACCTTCTTGTCTATTTACCTCACAGATTTGCTCTATGTTAAACTGTGCTGCCAGAGCAGAACTCTCCTTGGTTTAAGAATTCACAGGTTGGGGGTTCAGGGATGGTGGGTGTAGTGTTAAAAAAAATTTTAAAAAAATAAAGAACCATAAGAACTGTAAAGAACCACCAAAGTGGTTGTAGTCCACCAAAGTTTGTAGTCCACCAAAGTGACCAAGGCAGGATAAACTGTCCTTACGCCATGCCCAACAGTTCTTAGTCTAACCCACTTTGTTAGCACCCCTAACAAATGCTACCTGGGCAACAGATTTACACAGATGATACCCTCCCATAACACGATAGAGTCTAATTCAAAGGAGGTTTTAATGATAAAGTAAGCAGAATGGATGTTGGGACAAAGATGAAAATGCAGTTTGGTCAAGTGAGTTTGTTTTAGTAAGGCTTGGCTGTAATTTAAAAAAGTTAAACAAAGGCTTCTGGACAGCACAACAGCAAATAAGTGTAGCTTTGTGCTTAGGGAAACCTTTAAATTCAGCAAAGGCAGCATGTAATTTCAACAGCAGTCTTGCATATTTAGCTTTCTAGGCAGCATAATCACCTGTCCCACAAGCACTCACAAAGGGTGATAAACCATAGAAAAACTTGCCTTGACTTGTGTCATTTCCACTTCAAATTTTTCTTTTGCAGATTTCACAAGAAAGGAAGAGGTGGGATCCCCCCTCCCAGGGTGAGGCAGAGCCTTTGTCTCATGCCTGGAGCAAGCAGGGAGAGTTCTGGACAGGATCCCAGGCTGCAGAAATAGCCTCATGAAAGCCTCCACGCTCTCCCAGACTGAGCACCTAAAGCAGTTGCTTCCCTGGAACAGAGGTGTGGTGCCTACAAGATGCCTATCAAACTGCTCACTCTCTCCTTTCTAGCTGGACAGGAGAGAGAAAATAAGATTGAAAAGGACTCAGAGGTTCAGATAAGGCAGTTTACTAAAGCAAAAGTGAAAGCTTGCACTTGCACAAGTAAAGAGAAAGTAAAGATAGGTTTATTCTCTACTTCCCATTGGCAAGAGATGTTCAGCCACTTCACCAGAATAAGGCTTCAGCACCTGGAGTGGTGGCTCCAGAAGGCAAACATTGTAAATAAAAGATGTCCCACTTCCTTTTCTTAGCGTTTATGTCTGAGTTGATGTCACATGCTATGATATACCCCTTGGGTCAGTTTGGATCAGCTGGCCTGGTTGTGTCTTTCCCAGAACCTTGCCCAGCCTCAGCCTACTGATGGGGCAGGCAAGAGTGCCGGGGAAATAGTGCTCATGCTGTGCCAGCACTGCCCAGCAGCACCTTTCCAGCTACCAGTGCAAAGCACAGCACTGTGAGGGCTGCTAAGGGAAAATTAATTCAGCCAGACTCAACACAACTGAGTAGTTCCTGGTCCTTGTACTAGGGCTTGGTTATCATCAATGTGAAGGAGTTAATTTGGAAGCCACTTCTACAAGCAGGCTAAAATTGTCAAAACACAGATGCTACATTCATATCTCCCTCCTTGCATTTGTGAATTTGATATAAACAACTTATGTGGAAAGTTGAAAGCTCTTCCCTGACATCTTTAATTCTCAAAGTGAGAGTGTGCAGATTGTTATCACACAGATTTTCTCTTCCTCAATGAACTTTCTCTTTTTACTGCACGTCAGGACCGTAATCTTCCTCAGAATCCTACTTGTTCTCCAGTGATAGCAGTCTGTCCAGTCCCATTCCCAAGTACAGAGCCTGTACCTGCAGATAAACATTTTAAAGAATGCCAGTCTCACCTTGGTGGAAGGAAAGATCATGGAGCAAATCCTCCTAGAAATTATGCTAAGGCATGTGAAAAGTAAGTAGGTGATTTGTGACAGCATGGCTTCACTAAGGGCAAATAGTGCCTGACAATTTTGGTGGCCTTCTAAAATGGGTTTGCACTGATGGATGTGGAAAGAGCAACTAATATAATCTACAAAGGCTTTTGTAAAGCCTTTGACACTGTTCCATAGGCCCCATCCTTTCTCTAAACCAGAGAGAGTGGACTTCCCGATGGATAAGGAATGGGCTGTATGGTCTCACTCAAGACTTGTGCCCAGCACCAAGTGTCCAAGTAGAAACCAGAGATGAGCTGCCTTGCACAGGGGCTGGTATTGGGACTGGCCCTGTTCCACACCCCTGTGGACAGCAGGGAGGGTGGGACTGAGGGCACCCTCAGCAAGTGTGCCAATGCCTCTGAGCTGCTTGGTGCTGTCCACACAGCGGAAGGAAGGGATGGCACTCAGAGGGACAGGCTTGAGAAGGGGGCTTGTGCTAACCTCATAGAGTCACAGCCCAGTGCAAGGTCCTGCCGACAGGAGTACAGGCTGGGCAATGAATGCATTGAGAGCAGCTGGTCTGAGAAGGACTGGGGGGTGCTGGTGGATGAGAGGCTGGACATGACCCAGCCATGAGCACTCACAGCCCAGAGAGCCAAACTGTCCTGGGCTGCATCTAAAGCAGCGTGGGCAGCAGGGGAGGGAGGGGATTGTGCCCCTCTGCTCTGCTCTGGTGAGATCCTATTTGGAGTGCCGCATCCATCTCTGGGATCCTCTGCATAAGAAGGACGTGGATCTTTTGGCATGCACTCAGAGGAGGCCACAAAGATGATCAGAGGGCTGGAACATCCCTTCTGTGAAGTCAGGCTGAGAGGGGGTTGTTTGACCTGAGGACAAGGCTCCACAGAGACCTGTAGGACCTTCCAGCACCTGAAGGGACCCCACAAAAAAGTTGGAGAGAGACTTTTTACAGAGGCATGTAGTGACAGGACAAGGGGGAATGGATTAAAACTGAGTGAGTAGATATTAGGAGAAAATTCTTCACTGAGAGGCTGGTGAGGCACTGGGAGAAGGATTTCCTAGATAAGCTGTGGATGCCCCATCCCCTGAAGTGTTCAGATCCAGGTTGGACTGGGCTTTGAGCAACCTGACCTGGCAGGAGGTCTCCCTGCCCATGGCAGGGGGGTGGGAACAGATTATTTTTAAGGTCCCTTCCAACCCAAACCATTCTATGATTCTATGTTCTCACAATTAGTTATCAAAAAAGGCACTTCTCCAGTGTCTCAAATATAAAGCAGTAGTGTCAGGGTTTGCTGCCTTTGGTGGGTCAAGTTTGAAAACCTTCAGAGGTTGTCATTCTCTGTGCCCCTGGGAAGACAGGTCCTCACCCAGAACATGTAACTTGGATAAAAAGACATGACAAGAGCTACAGTTCAAAAGAAATGACAAAGTTTTCCCTCAATTTCCCAACAGTTCATTGATTTTTATTAAACTCAGAAACTAATCAGGCAAATAGAGACCAGGAACACAAAAGCTTAAAAATGGTGAATGGAAAGTGTAAATCTACAACACATTGTAACCACTCAGTGGAGTAATTTAATAACCATTTAGTATAAAGATGTTGAGACTATTTTCTTTTTCACCCAATGTCATCTGAAGTGAGGGAAACTTGTTAAGTGGTCTTTTCTTACAAGAACAAGAGAAGAGCTTTTCAGAATCACCACATTACTGAGCATCAATGTAAACAGACCAATAATCTCATTCATTATTTTTGGAGATGTCTCATATTTAGTTGCAGCAATAACATCTTATCTAGGACCTGTCTGCTTCTCACCATGTCCTGAAATCTCTTTGACCTAAACAGGGACACTGATAGTAGGGTTTCTCCAAAATGCCAGGAGACAGGCTGTCCAAAAAAGGCTTTCACTTTGGAAATCACCATTTCTTCCCTTCTATATTAGGAAACTCCATACTGAATGGCACAAAATTGAAATGTATTTTTAGGGAACACAACAGCTTTTACAGAGTATTTAATTTTTATACTGGCATTCATGAAGAAAGCACATTTGATGCAGCTTCTTCAGCTCCTCTCAGGTTGTCCTTTACCTTGGGCAATAGAGCATAGAACAAGATACTTTTAATATGTACTTCAGCATATGTATTTCAGCTATTTCTGCAATACCCAATTTACTTGCTAGTTTTTTTCAGTGATGATGATTGTTCTATTTAGAAAAAACAGTTCTCAACACGAAAATTCATAAATACAAACATGCTTGGAAGCAGCCTTCCAAAAGGGTGTTACCATATCCACCAGCAGCTATGTACAATCAAGTGGGCCGGAAAGCCCTAATGTGACAATTTTTAAATCCCCAGTCCTCACATCCTATAGAAAAGATATATTTGACTTCTTTTGTTCAACATACCATTTTAAAGCTTTTAAAACTTTAAAGTTTTTTTGGAAGAGAAACTTGGGCCACACTTAAGAGTTTGGGAGTGTTTCACATAGGATAGAGGCACTCACATTTGTCAGACTAATAGCCAAGAGGTTTTACATCCTCAAGCACATGGTAAAGCCATTTAATGCATTAATTTCTTATGTAGATTCAGTCTCAGCAATGTAAAGCTGTGGTTAACACAAAGTTATTAGAGGTAGGTAATAATCATATGGTTTGCTTTTTCTAGCTACATTTAAACTTCACAGTTCACATTTAAGTTTTAGCTAAGTTTTGATGTATCCCCTTTAAAAGTGATTTTAGGTTATGGACTTCTGTGAAACTTTCGTCCACTGATTTCTCATTTAACATTTTTATAGTCAGAAGACACAATAAACCACAACAATCAGAGAGGCAATTCAATACAGTCAGAATCCAAATGTCTGCTACACAGGAACAGTCAATGTTCATAATTTGTTTGCCTGCCATCAATTGGCGTATTTAAAATGGCAAATTATGACTGCAGAGTTGGTAATTAGTACAGATTTTTGTTAACCAAAAAAATTAAAAGTAATTAGATACTCAATGTGATGTGAAAACATAGATATTTTGCTGCCTTCATCAAACTTTGGGAGTATATCAAAAACAAATATGCCTTGTACAACCTTTAGGAAAGGCCAGCTCTTCTGTCAACATGCAGCCTGAAAAGATGCAGAATAACTGGGGGCCAAGGAGATAAGAAATGTAAAATCCATATGCAGAACCCAGGGTAGCTTACAGATACAAAGAAACATAGCAAGAAATGTTACCTGCTTTTTGAGGCAGAAAACTGTCAAATTACTTGCCATGAGAATTTTTCTTGTTCACATATTATGATTTTTCAGTGTTACTCCCATACTTTCTGCTGAGGGACACTGATGTCCCTCACAGATGAGAATCTGGTCACACATAGGGCAACTCAGGAACCATAGCTTAGGATTTTGCAAGTATGGATTTGCCTCACAATAATCAAATACAACACTTCTTATGAAGCTACGAACAAATGAATATTTAGGCTATTTCCCAGAAGACACTTAGAACACCTTATTCAACTTCTGAAATTCAAAGCTACTCCCTCTATCAGGGTGCTAAAATGACAAAAAACCTCAAAACTAAAAAACTCAAAGATGGTTGATCAGCAAGGCAGAGAAGCAGTGGTGGGGATGGGTAGGTACAATTACATCTCACCTTCACTGTAACTATACTGCATTCCAGAAACCCATCCTACCCTACCATGAAATCAACTTGTGGTCACCATCTGATGTGAAGACAAGAATATACCATGCCTTTTTGGTCAATTTTTACTTCAAGATTTTTGTTGCTTGGTTTCAAATGAGTTTTTATCTAGGTAGACCCCCATGACATAAGAGAATTCTGTTCAGGGAAGCTACTTCAGCCTTTGCTGACCAACATCCCGTTAAGACTAACCAGGAAAATGGGATTCCCACAGGAACTGCTGTGGTGAGCCCACTGCCTGGGAGATCCTCTCCTTTAGGTATCTTGCTAATTCTTTTTTCTTGTGGCTGGATTTCTAATCATCTCAGCATGTGGGCAATAAAACCAATTCCCAAGCTCTATCTTCCCCCCCTAACTCCTTCATGTTCCTTGAGTTATCACTTTTCTTTTGCACCCTAATCTTACCCTAGGCAGCTCTAATCCTTTCCACCAGTTTGGCTCCATTATTACTCCACATTCTTGGCTTTTGCTTCCAGTCTCAATATCTCCCAGCTTTCATTTCTCTTACTGTGCAAACAGTCCCACTCAAGCAACTCATTCTCCCTCTCCAGTACTAGCCTCACAGCTCTCCTGGTTCTACTCCTCTAGACTTCCTGTATTTTCCAGCTATTGAGTCTCTCCTCCAAACAAAGTGTCTGCTGGGACGTATCTAGCTCACACACCTTACTCTGCTCCTCTGCTTTTCCAAGCAGATCACTATCACTAGTTATGCTCCCAATGCTGCCACATAAATTAATCTGCTATAGAAATAAAACTTATTTATTTAGCTAGGAAGGCTGCTACAGGTTTGGACAATGGGATTGTTCTGGTAGCCTAAAGATACCTATTGGACTTCTCTAACATGTGTGCTAGGGGTACAGCTACACTACCCTTTTCACTTGCCCTGCATTGCAAAACAGGAATCATATTTATCCCCAAAGTTACTTTTGCTGGCCAAAATGGTCTACATCCTGTCTCTTTGGGCTCAGCAGTGGCAAATGGTGCACCTAATCTGTTTTAAGAAGTCTTCAGTTGTCTTTGGAACCTTTAGAAAAAAAAAAAAGTGCTGTTAATGACTGGCAAGTAGAAAGACATTGTGGAGTCTACTGAATGCACAAAGTGACCTGCCACAAACACACCAGCTGCAAAGTTACTTGCTTCAGCTCTGAACAGCACTTCAAGCATACAAAATAAGGCACTAGTAAAGCACTAAAGAAGCTGAGCATGTTCACCATTACTCTAATTTGAACGGATTGGAAATTCTACTTTATTCTATTCTAATTCTAATTGGAAAGGTCTGTCTTTGGAAGCAGGTTCTAATGCTACTCTTGCATACAGATATGCTTCCAAAAGACTGGGCTGAATATCTCTTATTGACACACATCAATATGCCACACTCTTATTGAACTTCACACAAAGAAAACTATTTCAGATGAAAACTCTTCGTCTGGCTATCAATCCACTGCATCTGTGTAAAACCTACTCAGAAGAATTATGAAATCCATTTAGTAAGGCCACACAACTTTAAAAGTCCAGTATATTGAATAAAATAATTTTATTTGTATTTAATTAATTTGTTTATGAAAAACAAATTTTATGGAATCTGAAAGTTGATGATAATAGGTAACTTTTAACTGAGACTTAATATGAGAGATTCTCTACCCAAAAATATGTCAAACAGTAAGATTATAAAGAACTTCAACGTTCTGTGCTATACTGTATGATATGTAAACAATTTTGAAAATATTTCCCCATTATATATTTTGACACAGTATGCACAAATTTAAAAAAATAAAATGAAAATGAAGTTTAAACGCCTCAAGGGATTTCTCAGAAGTAAAGCCATCTGAAAAGCCATTTACAGTCTGCGGTGACAAACTTCTATATAATCAAAATATTCCCCTTTTCACAATGCAGAATAACCTGCTGAAGGCAACTCCCTATCAAAGTGATGCCAGCAACACAGATCTGATTGTATGACTCCAGCACTTAAAAGAGCACATTGGTTATACATGGCTTTTAACCCTGGGCTACAATTATGCTACCAGAACTAAATTCAAGTCTAAATCAGTCATGTAGAGAGGTGTGTGTCATCTGAACGCTGTTTAAAGTCCGTGTTTTCCAGATCTGATGAAGTTGGTGAAGACGCTCTGATGCTCTTGTGCTTACATTCAGGGCAGGATGAACTTTGCAAATACCAGATTCTCCAATTAATGACAAACCACAGATCCCAAAGTAGGCATGTAAAGCATCTGAAAGAAGGACAGAAATGGAAAAGTATGATTATTTCAGGCTTAACATCCAAGTGTTCCCATATTCACACACCTCTGAGTAATAACAGCCGAGGAAAATGAATAATCAGGTGCTGTATTTAAACCTGAGTTTTGATGGAAGGAAAACAAAGCTACCAACATGAACTAAAGTCCAGATTTCTTTTGTAACAACTTTGTGCACTACTTTACTTTTTCTGAGTGCCACTGCCAAAAAGCAAAACAATTTATGCATGTGAAAATAACCAGTCCAGAAAGCAAATATTTTTCTTGCAAGCATTTTTTTGGATGCTTACTTTATGGGCAGCTAACTACTGAAACAACAAAATTAGTGCCAATAGCTGCCAACAGCAAGACTTAGAGAAACTGAAGAAGCCATTACTTTTCCTAGCTTCCCCTTTTCCTGAGAGATTAAAGATTCATGCAGCTTGGTTGAGAGATGACTGCCACCAAAATGGGATACTCTTACTCTCCTGTTCCATACTGCTCCTGATGTCCAACCTAACCAGGGTTGCAGCTCACTGAGTCTGCCTCCTTTGGGTAGCAGCAAGCTATCAGATTGGATTATCTGCCCATGAAATCACAGGTGAAAGGTCAAAAGAATATGAGAATTTCATGTGTCTCTTGCAAAATCTCAACACTCTGTGGAGCTGTCAATAATTCAGTATCTCACTAAAATGAACACCGAATCATTTAGGCTGGAAAAGATTTCTAAGATCAGAATCCAATCCTCAACCTACCATTGCCAAGACCAGCACTAAATCATGTCCCTAAGTGTCATATCATATCTCCAGGGATGGTACTCAAACACTGCCTCGAGTAGCCAATGTTTTACAACCCTTCTGGCAAAGAAATTTTTCCTACTATCCAATCTACACACCTCCTCTAGTGTAACCTGAGGCTTTATTCTTGTCCTATCAGTTCTTTCTTAAATAATGCTAGTGGGTCTCCACAGCCATGTTTTGATGTCTGTTAGCACGGGAACAAAGCAAGACTACAAAATAGTATTTCCCTCGATAATCAGCTGGAAAGAGTTACTCGTTAACATTTTAAGTCCATATAGCACATAGATTATCACAAGCAGTTGACTGTCTTCTGAATCTCCTAGTCTTCTTCCTAAAAACATTATTGCACAGCAAAGACAGCTTGAGTCCCCAAATTTTAACTGAGTAGGAGTAAAGTAGGAGCCACGGAAGTTAAAATTTAATTCTGATTAAGTCTTAGGAATATTTATAGTGTAGACATGACTGAAAGACAGCTTGTTGCATATATTATAACAATGAAAACACAATTCCTCAGAAGCAATCTTTGCAATGTTACGTTTTTACTTTCTTTGTATCAGAACTGAGCTAACTTTTTACTTCTTCCTTCAAAAAAGGACCACAGACTTATGCCACCATCTGCCTGAGAAAAAATTGCTACAGCAAGCCTAGAAAATACAAACATGCACACACACAACAAGGAAAACCAATTACTATTTGTCTTGCCTTTCTTAAATCTTATCTCTAACAGTCACAACTATGCTAAAAGACAGAATCATAGAATCATAGAATACCCTGAATTGGAAGGACTCCACAAAGGTGATAAAAGTCTGACTCCTGGCTCTGCATAGGATGCCCTGAGAGTTACACCATGTGCCTGAGAAGATTGACCAAAAATTTCTTGAGCTCTGTCAGGCTGGTGCTGTGACAGCTTCCCTGGGGAGTCTGTTCCAGTGCCTGAACAACCTCTGGGTGAAGAACCTTTCCTAATATCAAACCTAAACCTCCCCGGACACAACTTCAGGCCACTCCCTTGTGTCCTGTCACTGTCACCACAGAGCAGAGATCAGTGCCTGCCCCTCCTCTTCCCCTCCCACTGCTCTCCTGCAGTGAGGTCTCCCCTCAGTCTTCTCCAGGCTGAACAGACCAAGTGACCTCAGCCACTCCTCACACGGCTTCCCCCCAAGGCCCTTCACCATCCTCATGGCCCTCCTTTGGACACTCCCTAACACCTCAATGTCTTTTTTGTGTTGTGGCACCCAGACCTGTCCCCAGCACTGGAGGTGAGGCTGCCCCAGCTCAGAGCAGAGCAGGACAATCCCCTCCCTTGCCCGGCTGTGATGCTGGGCCTGATGCACCCCAGGACACCGGGGCCCTCCTGCCTGACAGGGCACTGCTGGCTTGTATTCAACTTGTCATTCACCAGGACCCCCAGGACCCTTTCTGCAGCAGTGCTCTCCAGCATCTTGTTTTCCAGTCTATCCATACATTCAGGACTTGCCCTTGTTAAACTTCATATGGATGGTGAATGACCATCTCTCTGATTTGTCAATGTCTCTCTGCAAGATTTCTCTGCCCAACAGCTACTCCCAAAGTAGTCAACAGCTACTCCCTATTTAGTGTTGTTTGTGAACTTACTTAGTATTCCTTCCAGCCCTGTATCCAAGTCATTAATGAATATGTTGAAGAGCACAGGGCCAAGGATGGATTTCTGTGGATCCCCTCTAGTGACAAATCACCAGTCTGATGTCACCCCATGCACTAGGACCTTTTCTGCCCGGAGTGTGAACCAGTTGCTCACCCATCCCATGATGTGTTTACCCAGCCTTTTACTGGACAGTTTGTCCAGAAGGATCCTGGACGGGACAGTATCGAAAGCCTTAGATTGTATCAACTGGCTTGCCTTGGTCAACTACAGGGGCAACACTGTCATAAAAGGAAATTAAGACAGATTAAAGCACTTCACACATGACGTGTATTTGAAACAGATTTTTCTAATCTCTGACTCACAAGGTAAATATTTCATTAAGTTAAACCAAAATTCTCCCTCCAAATGATACTGTTTAATCTATATGATGAGGAGTAAATACATCTAAATTCCTCAGAAATCCTAAACCGGTTTTCAGGGAAGAGGCAGATGTGAATCTATCACAAGCACTGTATTTTTAGTGTGGGTTCACCTTGAAAAATTCTGAACTGTTGTACAAAATGAAATTATAAAGAATTAAATATCAGGTCATAGATTCTAAACAGATTCCTCCTTTATTATGACTGAATTTTTATCTTATTTGGTCCGTTTAAAGACTGTTTATCTTCCCTGTCCAAAATGCCGTGGGCAAACACTACTGGCGCAAACTTTGTTTTCACAAGTTTGCAAAATCTTAATTGAATTCTAACAACTTTTTACATTAATACTTTAAATATTAAAATACTTTAGCGTCCTTTTGAGGTTTTTTTTCACAACAAATTATCCAATTCCAAAAGCATAATGATTAGTTTTCAGACATACTCGTATAACCACAACCTGTAAATCATAGTACATAACTGTGCAAACTGACTGTTTTTACATATATCAATGACTTCTGAATAAGCTTGAATTATTAAATTACTAAAGAAACAAGTGTTTTGATATATTAAACTCAATTTACAGAAATACCTACAACACAATATTCCCTTTAAGTAGAACAGTTAAACACATACTAAATAGACAGTGATACTCTTTTAACAGTAACCTAAACAACAGCAGCTCACTTCCTCTGTGGCTGAACAAGGAAAAACATCATCTCCCTCTTTCTACCTCAAGAAAAATCCTTATATTTTTGAGGGTGGGTTTTTTTTGTTTGTTTGTGGGGTTTTTGTTGTTTTTTTTTTAAGAATATAGTTTCCCTTACACCTCTCAAGTGTCTGACTGCTGGAATGCATTTCTTACCTAGAAATACATTAGAATTAGAAATACATTTAATTACTTAGAAATACACTCACTGCAATTTTGAGAAGTTATTTTACCTGGATGGCTGTCTGGCCACTTGGCAAATCCACCAACAAGGCGATCTTGAGTTGACAGGATGTAATTTCGGTTTTTCTCAAAATTTGTATATTGGAATATGTTCAAGAGCTGAAAAGAAATTACATTGCAACAGTAATATAGGTCTTAGTGTATTTTTAACACTGAATCTTTAACAAAGTCTTAGAAAATTTTTACCACTAGAATATAGTGCCTATATTTGAGATAAGCAGTGACACCACAGGTAGCACCAATCTGGTAAACCTCCATTTCCTGCATCTTTTGAGAGATGAACAACATTTACAGTCATTGGTGCATACTGACACGCTTGTGTGAAGTATCTAACTCTTTCAAGCAAAGAAAACAGTGCTTAAAGAAATCAAAACAGGTCAATAACTATCCCTATATCTGTTCTGTACACTACCTTCAATGTCGCTCCCACCCAAAAGGAATAGCAAGTGTCTACAGGTTTGTTGGGTCGTCCATGGTAGCCATTCTGTTGCCTCATTATACACCATCTTCTTATTCTGTTCAGTTCTTTTTCTGAAAAAACTTCCTCCAGTTTCCCCATCAAGCACAGTGATGCAATACCACAAAATGTAGAGCCACCTGTAAAGACAGAGCAGGGTCTGCAATGCTTTGATACACGGATTTCCTGAAGCCAGTATGATCTCAGTCAGAACTTTAATTAAGTTTTTAGCAACTAAATCAATGGACTTTTAAAAGTATGAAAAAGTTAATTTTAGGTCTAAAATCCAAATAAATAAGAACACTCTAAATAAGAGCACTTCAGCAGATATGTCAAAGGAGGGAAAGAAACCCCTCAACCCAGCTCTTGCAGAAATAAACCAGTTCATTTTCTTAAAGCTATTTTTTCTCTCAATGCTGCACAATTTACATTACACAGCAGTCCAGAAATAAGTAAATGGCATTGCAACAGAAATATTTCTTCATTTGTAACTTAAAAAAGAAAAATATTGTAATGCCAGCAATCAGACTGAAGCAGAGATGCCAAAGCCAGGCTCAGACACAATCCCCTAGAGGACATAAACAAACAAAAGTGTCTGGTGAGAAGAAGAAAAAAAAAATTAAAATTAAAATTATTAAAAAAACAAAACACACAGTTAATACAGTGAAAAGACTCCTGAACTCTCATGGTTGCAATACATAAAAATTGTGCTTCTGAGACTGTCAAGGAAACTGCACAGTAAAAACTCATGTTCTTTGTGTAGCCCAGCCATCACTTTTTAAAGCCCATCAAAATTTATTTTGAATCTAATACCTGATATGATAAAATCAGAGGCTGGGAAAGACCATAAGCAAGCTGCTGACAGATGACTCAGGCTCCAAAGCTCCTTACAATATCCTGGTGCTGGAAGACCCCAGGAGCTGTAAGATTATTTTCACTCTGATGCTGAAACGCAGTGCTGAAGTACTGCTATTTGTTATCACTAATATTCTACAGAAAGTTAGTTAACCAATTGTTTTAATACCTAGGGGCGCAATTTAAATTATTTCAGCTTTACTGATCCATCAAGAAGGAAACAGGCAAAATCCTCTCAAAGCACAATACTAAGGATAAAGATAGCAAACATTTCAGAGGATCACAGAATCATTTAGGTTGGAAAAGACCTCCAGGATCATCAAGTCCAACCTTTGCCAATCACCACCTTGGCTAATAGACCACAGCACTAGATTTAGTATCACCCACCTAAAAGTCAAAAGCTCCTCTGCCACAAGCAGATTGCTACTTCATGGCACCGAAAGATTTTGCTCAAAAAATAGCATTCTCTTGGGAATTCCTATCTTCAGATCTACCAACTCTTTACAAAAAATAACTGTTGCTTCAAGATTTGAATCCACAGCAGATACTTTATCTATCAGAGGAAATGTTTCTAGGTTTTACCACAGCTGTTGAAATGGGAAATAATCAGTTACACTGCACAAAATCTCTTGCAGTTAAAATCCTCAGAGTAACAATGGCACCTGCGGAAAAAGTTTGCTCTGTCAGCAACAGCTGAGAACTAGAAGCAACACCTTTCAACAAAACACTCATGAGGTAAGATTAATGTAGTGATTAAGAGCCCGTCTGTTCAGATATTAAGCTAGCTCTAAAGGAAGAAGAAGCGATATTTGGAGGCATGTTTTGGATTTGCTCCTCCCCACATCACTTCCTTAAAAATCAGAAAAGAAGAAAAGGTATGGCATACCCTGCACCTTCTACAGCATTTTCAATACCACTCTGAAAGGTATAGAAGACTTTGACATTCTTACCATGAGATTCCAGTCCAGCTCCCTGTGCCAGGCCATTATCATAAGACTGAAGAAAAAAAATCCCACGAAGCAGTTAATTTAGAACCACAGCTCTTTGACAGACATTGCAATTTCTTAGTTTACCAGCAAATTTATTACCAAATCATTGCCACAATTTAACCTGATTAGATTCTGAACTTCCAAAAGTTCTTGGCACAACACAGTTAACAAATCAGCCCTGTTTCAATGCAGGCAGTTTTTATGACTTTCATAGAATTAATTTTAGTTGTGACATATGTTAGAAACCTGAAAAACGGTAAGCATATCTTTGCCAAAAAGAAAAATACATGAACTGCAGGTATAAAAAGAAAAAAAATGGATATGTAATCAAAACAAAACAAAATTAAATGATCATTTAATCTGTCTCTAATCCAAGAGCAGTTTAATATTAAAAAGAGGCAAAATGCTAGGTACTCCTATGTGTAGAATACTCAAATCCAATCAATACTTCAGTAAGAAGCAAGTACATCAGGCTTTAAGAAAACAAGAAAATAAGAGCAATAAGAAAATTATAACATGCATTGGAATAAACTTTAAATGTTCTATAAAATATTACTGTTTAAAAACACTGTTACAGTGCTGAAAAATCACTCTGTTAAGTGCAACCAATGGAAACTCAAGTCTGACAAAGCACCAAGAATATCACAGTTCACATCTGTCACGACCAATCTAGGAACACATGTATATGTAATAATAATATTTCTTCCCTAAAAATCCATTAAATTATTTTACTTGAAAAGAAACAAAGGATCATATAGGAAAATATTCATAAAATGGAAACGGTTTATTTTACAAGAGTTCGTAAAATATTTAATGAATGATCTCTGAACAATACCAAATTGCTTAGAAGGAACAACGAGGTATACAACTTTTGAAGTTAAATTACATAGGTCCTTTATATTCTACATCAACTGCTCAATTAATGATTGTATCATTCATTCAATGAAATATCTGATCAGACAAAAATTTCTGCCACATCCTCCAGGTGCTGACTGTGAATTTCTCACATTTTCTCTAAAACAGCGGCTAGTAGATACAGGACACCTTGACAAACCACTAATGACTCCCATAGTCCTAACTAAAGAATGGCTACAGGACTATCATGTCTTTAGAAATTACCTAAAGGTTATTTTGTACATCTGCTTTTAAAGCTGACATTGAGAAGGAAAAGGTAAACAGAACACACAGAAGCTACACTAAAACTGCATTTCTGGTTTTGAATTGTTGCTGCAGGCTGAAGCAACTTGAAAGACTAATATCTGATGCATACACTTCAAGCTGCAGCTCGATTTCAAAGGTTTGAACCACCACATTTTAGTAATCTCTATGAACTTCTGAATGTTAAAGCACACAGTGTGAACTCTTCCTTTTCCACCGCCTTTTGAGAATGCAACACAAATGTGCTACCACATTCCACAGGCACACTAATTGCTAAGAAAAGGCAAGCTGATTAGCAAAGCTATGCTGGCAAAGCTAATTAACTCTACAAACAGCAATTTTAAGAGGAGGTGGCTTGCTTTATGTATGACAAAGTAATTTGCTCTGGAGAAAAGCTGTTAAGTGTGTATCCCAGGCACTACTATGTTGGGCTGTACAATTAGCTTTAAACTCTAATAGACAATAGCTGACCCTGGGCTAACTGGTGCCTATTTATTTACAAACAGCAGCTGCTCTTTGGGGACTTGTGTGGTCTAAACAGCTAGGGAATGATTTTATTTCTTTGTCCTTTTGAAAAGACTCCAGAAATTCTATGCAAAAATAGCTCTTGATTACTGCAACAAGACAACTGTATAATTAAATACTATTGTCAGGAAACATGTAAATCCAGTTGGGTAAAATCTTCACTTCAAAATATGTAAGTTTTACAACCAGCTTAATTAAATCAATAGACTAATACAACTGCATTTGAAGAAGACTATACTAGAAGAAGCAGATATTTTTAAAGCTTCTTGCAATATTTCTATTTCAAAAAAACACCAAGCATTGTTGCAAAAAGCAGTGCTATTGAGTCTCTGGAAGTTGTTCAAAATCTCAGCATTGTGGTGTCTGTTGATTAGTGATATATCTGAGTTTTGAATGTGAAAGACAAGAATCAACCTACCCTGATAAAAATTGTGTGTTGGAATCTGACTCTTTTACTGACAACAAAACTGGCCCAGAATTCTTTTTGTGATCAGCATTGTATGAACACTATTTTAGTTGAATGACAACAAGAAGGCCATCTATTCTTTAAGAAGATTCAGTTCTTTTTAACGTTTTAAACATTATGTTCCAATCTCCTGCTGTTCTTGACATACCTGACTACACAAATGCACTCCCTCATTCAGCTGTATTGAATTGTAGGTCACAATTCTTACACTGCATCACTAAAGGCAACAGAATCTGAAGAATAAGCTTAAAAATCCACAAGCTTATTACAAAGAGTACTGTATTACTCAGTATTACTCTCAATACAGATCCATTGCATTTCACCTGTATGCCAACTTGAAAAACTGAAAAAAGTTCTGTTAACTGTCACATGCTAAGTGTAAATGAGTAACATACAACAGTAAATAAAAACCACACCTTCCTGTCAAAGCAATTTAGTACTGAGCAAAGCAATCTCTCTTGTTCTATAACTAAAAAAAGTCCCAGAATGAGGCGACACTAGCAAAACAGATATAAACATTTACAATGAAGTCTGTAGCCATATTAATTGTATAGCTAGTTACACAAGGAGCAACAAAATAATCTCAAACAGAATTTACTTGATTCCATTTTGTAGGTTAGTTTTAGCACCATCTGCAAACTCTTAATGAGAGAAACCAAGCTAACATTCTTGGATGCCACATTTCACACTCACTGTATTTATTTATGAGATGCACTTTAAGAAATACTTGGCTCCTGTGATAAGTAGTTGAACTAAAATACATCTCAAGGAAAGTGGTGGAAAGAGATGAATAAATGAAAGGAAGGAACAACCTCTGCTGTGAAATGATTTTCAGAATGGGCTAGTATGAATGTCTTAGACTTCTTCAGACACAACCATAGCTCTAATTGTGACCAAGCAGGATGCAAAAGTTTTGTGTCTTTCCCTAGAATTGCCAGACACCTTGCAACTGAGTTAATTCACAGAAATACTGGTGGATGAAGGAGTGCAAACCCAGAAAACACAGACAGAACTAGTGTACATGTACATAACAGCTCTGCAGTGAATTCACAGCATACCAGTGGTTTAAAAAAGTCCTGCTGAACACAGTGTATAGTTAACCTACCAATTCACAGCAAATCTGGACAAAAATACAGCATGTCTTACTGCACATTTCTAGATGCTAGGAGGACTGCTGCCAACAGAACACCACTTAAAGGATCTCTTCAAGTTACTCTCTGAGCTAGCCAGGAAAAGACACAATCTATGTGATAAGCCACAGTGTCTTCTGAATTTTGACCATGCCAAGACTGAGTTCTATTTACTGGTGAACTCAAGTATTAGTAGGAGGCCTTCCAGAATGTACTGCCATGTTAGGCTTCAATTATTATTTTTTTTTTAAATGCTGTCAATTTTTCCAATAGGAACATAATAACTGGAATTTAGAGGGGCAACAACTAATGCTAAACTCTAGAAACAAAGTATAAATTTGGTTCAAGATCACACTACACAGTAAATCTCCAGTACCACTTCACAGCTCAAAACTTTCAAATTTCCACTTGCCTGCTCTAATAATGGCCTCATCTGATGCTCTCTGTCTGTTCTGTCTTAGAAATAGTTGCTTCTCTGTCCTTTTATTTTTTCACTGCTGTTACTTTACATATCTCTGTCACACTCTATTTAACAATCTCATTTCCAGAATGAAGACTCATAGTATATTAAATACTCCTTTTACACAAGCTGATTCATACCTTTCACAGTTCAACACAACTTTCTTTGTCCCCTTCCTAGTTCTACCATTTCCTTTAGAACCAAAACTGCACTCAAATATTCATAAGGTTAATTAACAGACAATATGATGTACAGAACTACAATGAGGATTTTGCTCTTGGGTTTTTTTCTTCTGTAACACTTGATTCTCCTAGTGTATCTCTGATAAGCTATTTGACTAAAGACTCAGTAAACATTAAGGTCCAGAACCAGAGCAGGAAGAATGCTTCCAACCTAATCAGCAAGCGTGAGCACTCTGCCTAAGCTCCTCCCTCAGACTGTGAAAGGAGAATGGATAAATCATTGTCCCTGGGTGAAACCCACTGAGAGGATTCATCAGGGATATTCTCATGCTGAGAACCCATGCTAACTGAGATACCAACTATGAGAGTAGGGCTCTTACGGGATGCCAGAGAAGAAGATTCTAGGATTGCACAGAAACCTGCTTACCTTGGACTGTTTACTGGGGAATGCAGGGCTGAGCATAACTTACTATAGGGTGGCTAGGGAAAGGGCCAGTGGTAAGAAATGGAGATATCAAAGCAGACTGGGGAAGAACAAGTAACAGCCAACAGAGGGGAAAATGGGATAAAAGGTGCTACTAGAGTGTGAACAGACTGCAGGCCCATATCATTGTATGACTTGTATCCCTGGCCTCGATCATCTCAGTCTGTAAAGGACTACGGCAGCGTGACAGAAAGCTTCTTGAGGTGTACAGTAAGAAATACTAAGGCATCCAATTACCTCCTTTAAAAATAAACAATGAACAATTTGGTCTGAAGCAGGAGATTTTGAAGTCCTTTTTTAAACTGTTTCTCACAATCTTGCTGCTGGCAGCAACTACTGAAAATACTAATTTCCAACAGAAGTTGTGTGTCATCATAAATTTGGGTCTTCTTTGTAGACCAGAAGAGTTTAATCTCTATTTACTCACACTCAGGGAGTTGCAATTTTCAAGCTTGTTCAGCTTCCTTAAAAAACTGTGTTTCAATATTCAAAAATGTAACTCAATTAAACTAGTGAAACAACGTGAAAAAATTTGGAAAGCTCCTTTATTCCAAACAAATATGAGGACAACTTGCACAGACACAGAAAAAGTGTATATACTCATGAACATATTTTTTTCATTCCAAGTATCTAATAAATAAATTATGAAGTGCATGACTGGAAACGCTTAAGCATGAACTGATGTCAATTAGTTTATTTGAATCTGTGTATCTTTTAAAAAGCAGTACTACACCCCAGTGAAACGTGAGGATTTTATTGATACATTTTTCAAAAGCGCTTTATGCACTTCTATTTTTTCTAAGTTACACAAACATCATACCTCAGTTTTCAAAAACTTGCTTTCAATTGTTTAATTATTTCAATTAAAGAGGATTTTCAATTTAATTTGCAGTGAACAAACACACCAAACAAAATTATCTTGCTAGTACAAACATTTTAATGAAAACACAAATGCAAAAAACCACTGTACTTTGTAATTCTCAACTTGCTAAAGCAGGAAGAAAAACTGAAATTACCGTAATACAGTTTGGACAGAGATTTTTTTTTAGCCATAGATCAGGAAAAAAGCTATAAGCCTCAAACCATAGGAAGAAGTAACATTTTGAAAACACTCACCATACTTCTTCTAATGTAGTCTATTGCTTTCTTCATATCCATGCCTGACCAGTTATCGAGCATGTAACAGATACAGGAAGCACAGTACACAAACCTCATATCATTCTCACTTCCTTCCAGCACTGCACAGAAACTGAAAGAAACATTTCTGTCTTTAGACACTGTTTCGCCTGTTACACCAGAAAATATGAAATGCAGCTCAAGGAATTGCAGTGTTTTCTTTAAAGATTAGTTTACAGTAATCTCATAAATACAACCCAAAGCTGCACAAGATTTTCTTTTTAGAAGATGTGATTCTAAGCCAAGGAAAATTCATAGAACTATAAACATTTAGGAGCCTAAGTAACTATTTCCAGCAACCTAATGACACTGGGGTTTATTTATTCCAAGATGCTTATGCTTACAGTCCTTCACCTATTACAGTATATACAGATACATGACTTTTTTTTACCTCTTTTGGGCAGAATTCTTTGACTTCCTAGGAATCCTAATAGATCACAAGATTTTCTTTCATTACTGCAACTTAAAGACCAGTTTGCCAGGTATGTATAAAGGTAACTGCTAATACTACCGTTTCGAATACAAGTGGTGAATCAGTTTTTCATTACTTATTGTTACAATCTCACCAAACTCTACAAACATGTTAAAATTTTTGTAACTGGGTTATTTTGGCACAATCTCAGAGACTCCTAAGATGATGATGAATGCCCTGATTTGGATGCTTGTATCAGAAAGCGGCCAGCATAACCAGGGCAGTAACCATCCCCCTGTACTGGGCACTGGTGAGGCCACACCTCGAGTTTTGTGCTCTGTTTTGGGTCCCTCACAACAAGGAAGACCACTGAGGTGCTGGAGCATGTCCAGAGAAGGGCAGTGGAGCTGGAGAAGGGTTTGGAGCACAGATCTGATGAGGAGTAGCTGAGGGAGCTTGGAGTGTTCAGCCTGGCAAAAAGAACACCAAGGGGACACCTTATCACCCAACTACCTGGAAGGTGGCAAGGTGAGGGTTGGTCTCCTCTCCCAAGCGGGACAGAGGAAATGGCCTCAAGTTGCACCAGGTGAGATTTAGATCATGTATCATAAAAATATTCTTCATCAGAAGGCTTGTCTAGCACTGGAACAGGCTGCCCAGGAAAATGGTGGAGTCACCATCCCTGAAGGTATTTAAAAGACACGCAGATGTGGCACTTAAAGACATGGTTTAGTGTTGCCTTTGGACTTGATCATCTCAAGGGTCTTTTTCAACCTATATGCTTCTGTGATACACAAAAATAAATAAAAGGTTGAATTGCCTGTGACAATAAATAGATCTTTAATTGTTTATTCCGGGATTTGCTGCTTGGCCTCCAATTTGATTCAAAGAGCTAGTTAGCATCCTCTGATAACTTAGCTATTTGTAAGAAGCCAGCATATGTTCTATGACTCATATTATTACCAATCAAACTATTTTCTAACGACTACTTCTATAAAAAAACATGTTTCTTATGTGTTATTCTACATGTGGGAGCTGTGGGAGTTGCAGCATATAAAATGTCTTTTACCTTCCATCCTCCAGCTGGAGAGCTCTCAGTCCTGCCAGTATGGCATCTTTATTTACTCGACTTAAATCATCTCCAAGAATAACCAGACATGATAATCCTGTGTAAGTCATTGCTATGTGCCCACTGTCATAGGGATGAGATATACCTGGACCCTAAAAAAAGAGGGAAAATATAGAAATATTGAAACATCACAAAATCTTACACTACAGCAAAGCTTTTGTTGTTGTTGTTGTTGTTGTTGTAAAGGCAAGAGGTAAACAAATTACTTTTCCCTTCACTCATTATGGTACCCTGCTCAGCTTTCCTCATCAAACTCTGCTCAACTTTCCTCATCAAACTAAGTTGTTCATCATAACTGCCGCTCTTCTAATCACTTGGTCAGTAGAAAGCTTTGGAAAAAAGCTTTGCCAAGAGCTTCATCTGCCAAACCATTAAGAAAAAAGATGGGATGTCCTCAACTGTACCTAAGTTTGTCCTGACACTGGGCATTAACTTCCTGGCAGCTGGGTAAGCACTCTTAAACAACCAAACCTCTGGAGGGCTCCTCAGCAGAGATATTACAACCTAATGCTCTACATGAAGAAAGCAGTGTGAGTAATTACTAGTAATCTCTCTGTCAACTGAAGCAATACCAAATTAGCCATTTATCTACTTTCATCTCTATTTTAAAATAATAATCAGAGTTCAAATGAAGTATTTATAATATCAAATAATCACAGAAACACACAGTATCTGTAGCTGGAAGGTACTCACAAGGATCACTGAATGTCAACTGAGAAGCGAAGATGTTAATTAAAGGCTGACTAGTCCCACAATACAAGTCATAGAAATGAGCAAGGGATTGATACCTGTGCTAAAACTAGTATTTTTCTTTATGGTATTTTATAGGCCCATCCTGGATTGTACCACTTCATGAAATCTGAGACCACGTGTAACAAAGTGACTGTGGATACTTGGGATGGTTCAGTTTGGAGCAGCTGGAAGATAACTATTTAAAACATAATAAAAACTATTTAAATACTGAGTAGATTTTTAAATTATATTTAAAATTTTATTTTCAATGATATTTAAATGGTATTTTACTAGTACTATTGCCTAATCAGTTACAATTTTTATTTTGCATTTCATCCTAAAAACACAAGGAAAGAAAAAAAATAATATTATGTTATGTGTAATTGGTATTTTTCAGGCAAGTCATGCTTATTTCCAAAGCCAAAAGGCTTTGCTTCTAGTAAGAAACTAGGAGAAAAATTGTTATTACCCATCAGACAGCAAGAGACTGCTCTCACACAAGGGAATCAAAGATGGTTGGAAAAGGGAGGCAGAAAACCAGATGAAATGGGCTCAGCAGCACTGAAAAAGCTATGTAACAGAGAAGGAGAATGGGAGAGTGAGTGCAGAGTGCTGCACCTCCTCTCCCTTATTTCCAGTCCTGGACCCTGTCTTAAGGAGGCAGTACAAATCTCAACAGCTCCCACTCCCATCCCTGTGCTGCCAGTGCCCTCATCACTGTCTCTTACCCTGCACATTAAATAGACATACAGAGCACATCAAATTGCCTTTGTAAAGTGGTCTCTACTGACTTGAGCTAATGCACTGGTGCAGACATACTCTGAGAAGAAAACAAAGTGGGTATGGCCAGGGTCAGCTGTCTATGCACTTTGCCTTTTGTGAGAATTAGTCTGTAGATCCCACAGGAGACAGATTTACTTGGATCTCAGAGAGGGAGTAAACAGTTCTGTTCTACTGAACATCATGTTTTCCAAAATCCCAGTCTTCTTTAGAAGAGTAAACACGTGAAAGACATAAGTTGTGGGGAAGCTTTCAAACATTTAAACTTGACTCAGTGATGTGACAGTGTTCCCTACTATATCAGTTAGAACAGCTATTAAAATATAATTCATGGCCACCAAGAATTCCCACTGACCACTGCAGAGCTAAAAAACTCTGCTGCAGAAGCATGGGCAAGATTTCTTCAAACACTAATAAAGAATGCTACTAAACATGCATTTGCACTGGCATAGTCCCACTTTCAAGAAGCTTTCTTCTCACACCTTGGTTCACTGTTGTACCAAGACAGGGCTCCTTCACCCAGAGTGCCAATCCACACGTGGAGTTAAGTGGTTTTGACGTATTTGCACAGAGGCATGTGCTGGGTGCTAAGTACTCCAAGCCAAGACACCTGGTTACAGCCAAGAAGCACAATTATGCTTTCAAAACATTAGTATGCAGTTATCTAATTTCCAAATGCATGCCTACTTAATAGTCATGGGATAACCAATCTTTTACATGCTTTGAAGTATTTCACAATACATTTTGCAGGTGTTCAGTTGGTAGGGGTCTTCACTTGTATGTGGGTAGCCTCAGCTTTAGAGGTGTGTTTTCCACATTATAATGACATAAATTCATCTAAAGCACATGATTTTAGCTGATTTAGCTAATTTGTGTAAAACTTAGGGTCCCAAATGCAGTATCTAGGCACTAATACAAGGTGTCTCTGCTACTGTAATCTCTTTACTCATTTCAAAACTATTCTGCAAGACCTTGCCATTTCTCACTTTCTGGAACTACAAAATGGCCTGGGTTGGAAGGGACCTTAAAGTCATTTAGTTGCAACACCCCAGAGACACTTTTCAGTAGACCATGTTGCACAGAACCCCTGAAAATATAATACAGAGATGTTTGCTTAAAATAAAAAAATATATGTAGTACAAAGACATTTTGGCCCAGGCTTACATGGGTCTTTATGGTATTTATCTTACATTTACTTTTATATTCTACTTATTGTTATCTTTTTCGTGATTCACTCTGAAAATATTTTTAACTATTCTTCTTTCATCAGTATCAGTGTTGCAGCCTTGAAAAAATACAATGTTGTGTCTGGAACACAAAAGTTATCATTTTCCCCCCAAATGAAAGCATATGTTAATTACCACAATCTTACATAAAAGTTGCAGCTATTGGCTTTCAATTTAGCCTTAAAACTGATTCACAACACTTTAAACATACTGAAAAGATCTAGACCTATCTGAAACTTTGAGGAGACTGTTCACCCCAAAATTAAAAAGCTAGTTTAAACTTCAATAACACCAAATTAGAGAGACTGCAAAATCTGGAGCCATTTCAGTACATAATTATTTTTTAATCCTGAAAGTAATCATGTTTTAACTGTGATGATAGACAAGTCATTCTTAGCCTTCATTCACAGTTAAGACTGTTACATTTGTGAGGGTTGTGCTGTGAGCTGTTGGATATGCTTTTGTTTCACTTTTGCTTCTGTCCCAAAATACTGCAAAGAGGCTACTGTCAAACACCTCAAAGGCAACAGCTAAAATACCACAGCTCCCCAACCAAACCCAAATGACCTCTCCTTGAGAGATTCAGTAAAGCTGGATATCCTAACATAACCCTTGCTTTTTTCTACTATTTTGAAGGGTCCCTAGTGACTGAATAGATTTGGCTACCTCTGGTATGGCACCTTCTTAGAGTTCAAAAATGAAATCACTGCAGTGGCATGTAATGATAGCAAATGTCAATGCAAATCCAAAATGCTTACATGTTTTTTCTAAAAAAAAAAAAAATTCAAGGCAGATTTAACAGAACACTTTCAAATAATGAAAAAATAAAAATTATGTGATCATAAACACATCCCCAGTGAATTTCCAAGTCTTTTTTTCTGAGTTATTTCAGAACATTTCAGGCAACAGTGCTGGAAATGCTTTAAACCTTTCTTTGCCAATAAATCAAACAGATGGAATCCCTCAAATGCAGATACAATGAAAAAAGTAGTGCAATACTTGAATAAAAATCACATCCATGTGCAAACAATTTTCTAGTGGTAGTGACCTTGTAGCAAATTGTACAGATAACATGATTCCACCCCTCTATCTCATATGTATATTGGCCAACACATTCTAAGACACTAATGGACTGCAATATATTCCCAGAAAAGATAATATTTCAGTATGAAGCATTTGCTGTTGGAAGTTGACAATTAAATTAAAACACCAGAAATTGCTGGGAGGGGAAAACAATGCTCTGCCTATCTTACAGCCTTTTTTTCTTCATGGCACTTTACAAGACCTCAGAACTATATCCAGAATAAACTCTTTTGGCTTCATACACTGAGGAGGATTTGAAAGAGGTTCCTAAAAGAAAGCACTGATTTAAAGTACTACACTGTAGAGCTGCTAAAGGTATGATACAGCTGGAAAAAGGAAAGTAGAGGCCAGTGTGCAGGAAGGACTGTGAAAGAAGTACAGAAGTTCTGTCCTGTGTTTGAGAGCGACGAATAAAATTGCATTGAAAAGTGGATGAAAAAATCTGTGGGAGCACTAAACTGGCCTCTGCCAACCTCATTTCTATCTCTTATTAAAGGCATTTTCTTTTCATATCAAAAGTTTAACTCTCTTGAACCCCAGTTCACTGGACTTCAAAGCATTTCTTATGGCCATGACAAACAGGGATGAACAGAGCCATGCCTAAGTCTGTGTGGGTATCAGATACAACCAAACACACATGATTCAGCACAGGAAGAGAAATACCAGTTGCAGTTGCAGATGCTGACTTTGGAAGAAACAGTTAGGCCCTGTCTATTAATGCATGCCTTCCTGTCTGGTGTCACTGCCCAGATTTAAGGTGTTTTTTAAACAACGGGATGGCCTACATGGCACCAAACACATTGGCATCAGATGGGATTCCTTTTCCAAAACCTTTCTCAAAGGACCCAGACAAGCTCCAGAAGTGGGTCATGAGAACCTCATGAGATCTAACATGAGCAAGTGGAAGGTGCTACACCCATGTCAGGACAACACAGACTGGGAGGGTACAGACTGGGCAAAGAAGTCTTTGAGAGCCATGGGTTTGGGGACTTGGTGGCTGAGATGCCAGACATGACCCAGCCATGAGCACTCACAGCCCAGAAAGCCAAACATGGCCTGGGCTGCATCCAAAGCAGTGTGGGCAGCAGGGGACAGAGGGAATTCTGCCTCTCTGGTGAGACCCTGTGTGAAATGCTGTGTCCAGCCCTGAGGTCCTCAGCACAGGAAGGATGGGAATCTGTTGAAACACATCCAGAATAGGTCATTAAGCTCATTAGAGGGCCGGAGCACCTCTCCTGTAAGAAAAGGCTGCAAGAGTTGTCACCTGTCAGCCTGGAAAAGAGAAGGCTTTGAGATGACTTAATTGTGGCCTTCCATTTCCTGAAGGGACACTACAGGAAAGATGGAGAGAGACTTTTTTACCTGTGTGCAGTGACAGGACAAGGGGAATGGCTTCCAACTGAAAGAGGGCAGGTTTAGATTACGTATCAGGAAGAAATTCTTTACTGTGAGGGTGGTGAGGCATTGGAACAGATTGTCCAGAATCCCCATCCCCAGAAGCATCCAAGGCCAGGCTGAATGAGGCCCTGAGCAATCTGCTCTAGTGGAAGGTGTCCCTGCCTGTGGCAAGATGATAAGAGCTAAATGATCTTAAGCGCCCTTTCCAGCCTGAACCTTTCTGTGATACCAAAGAACAGCACATTCTGCATCACACTTAATTAGGGCTATTCTGCCCTTCTCTACCTCATGACAATTCTTCAGCTAGAGAAGTTTTCCTTTGTCATTAAAAGACCAGAGAAGGAGGAGACTGCACTGAGATAAGCTACAATTTCTATGTCAGTTTCTTCACTGCTGTGAGAATTGAAGTTTTAGGTATCATTTCAGTATGTTTCTTATGCACATTTCTTAAAAGTTCTGCAAACATTTCAGTATCAACAATACCAAATTCCATGCGTTCCAGACATTCTGTAACTATGCAGTTAACATTATTTAAATAAAAAATACTTTATTAAAGTATTTTTATTATTATTTATATTTTAATATAAATAATAAAAATATTTGTATATATTAATAAATATATGTTACATTAAATATATAGTTATTAAAAAAAGACACAAGATCATTTATTGCTTAATTAAAAACATTTCACATACACATTCTTAACTGACCTTGGAGGGATTGAATGGCATCCCTAAATATGAAGAACCTCTGAATCCACAGCGATTCATGTTTGATCCTGGAAAAGATTAAAACAATACTCAACTAATTTGTTTCATTGAAACATTCATTATAAACCATAATTCTCTAATGAGATCAAGACCCGTTAGTTCAAGACCATTCACAGCCTTAATGAAGTGTGCATGTGCCTCTCAGTTCCCAACCTCAGTTTGTTATCTGATTAACAAAAAAATAATGAAAACCACAAGCAAACTTAACTTACTTACTGCTGCAGTGACAAAACACAAAGAATCAAGGTTTTTTGGGTTTTTTTTTTTTTTTATTTGGTGGAAATACAGTCTGTATCACCACAGATTTGTCTTCCATGCTCACAAGAAAAAAAGGGAAAAGGGCTGCTCCCCTGGGAAAATGGCCAGAGTTAACACGGGTTTTTTTATTCCTCTCTGGATTCCTGCCTGGCAATACCGTCTGTTCCCAAGCAGAACTGTTTCAAGATACTTCGCAACATGTTCAAGGACAAACAATTCGCAGTTTTTAAGCACATTGTAGCTACCACACATTTCTGTCAGTGATACAGAGTAATTAGTTTTAAACATGTCACAATACCTGAGCATGTAGCACATAGAAGTGTGAACCACACACAGTCAAGAGTCAAGTACAGCTTTGCAGAGCTCAAACTTGCTTTTGCTGGCAAAACCTCAGTTTACTGCTCAGTGTCTGAAACTAAAAGCCTAATGAATGCCACAAAGAGCAGCTGAGTGTTCTTAAATTTTCTCCACCTCTTTTAATTTATTCAGTCTTTAAGTTAAAAATCCCAATGAATATTAGGGAAAATTGCACCAGAATAAATAAAAATTAATAGTTATAAAGCTGAAAGCTCTAAGTAACATCACAACATGTAATGTGGCCTACAAGCTCTGGTGTAATTTAGCAGCATATTACCTTCTCACTCTAAATACACTCTGTATATATGCAAAAATTAAACTAAGAAAGGTTTTATTAGCTTAAGAATTTTGACTAGGCAAGTTTCTCTGCAAGACAAGTCTTTGGATTTCACTGAAATGGAGCGAAACACCTGCAATTTTCCACTTTCTCCACAGTTCAGTCAAAAGTACTTTTTAATGATTCTACACAAAAGCAGCTTCAGCCTATTTAAAAGCTGGTGTGCCATAGTCGGATCCACACAGAGGAAACAGAATAAAAAAAAATAATAACTGTTTTATTTTATTATAATATAAACATTCTCAGCAGAGAACATTTGTATGTTCACTTGCACAGTCAAAATCTTTCATTTCATGTTGCCTCAGCCTCTATAAAGCACAAAAATTACATGAGCCTTAAAGACTAATCTAAGATCCTGAAGAATACTGCCCCAAAAAGCATCACAATTTCAAAATGACACAATGTGAACAAATTAGTAAGGGAAGGCCTAGAATTCCTGCCTGGTAAATCCCAGATTTCCCAGGTGACTTCATGGAAAAAAAAAACAAAATCACTGTTCACGTTCCAGGAAAAATGAATCTGTGTCTCAAGTGCTTAAGCAAACTAGAACAGTCTGAAATGACACTAGTGTGGAAACCCTCCATCCAGAAAAGAGTTATTACACTTCTAACACAGTTATTCTGGCCTGCTGCAAAGGAAACATGTTAGAATTAAGACAGCTCTGCACTTGAAAAGAACTCGGTTGACACTTGCTAGATGGAAGGA
The DNA here is from genome assembly GCF_971803275.1 of Cyanistes caeruleus. Lineage (NCBI taxonomy): Eukaryota > Metazoa > Chordata > Aves > Passeriformes > Paridae > Cyanistes > Cyanistes caeruleus. Next base: position 26,537,360 of record NC_141732.1, on the reverse strand, counting down.
TTCATCTCAGAAATAGTGATCCTCATTACTGGCCTTCTGGAGTGGAATTTATAATTCCTTATAGGGGTAGAAATGGCAACATGAAACTCAAGTTTGTATGCTGTTAGTGCATCACTTTGATCACCTTCCGAATTCACAGATGCTATACAGACAGATTAAAAACAAAGTACATGAAAGTACATCAATGAACATCTTTGGATATTCAATTTTCATGCAGTATTTTAAAACCTTTCTTGCACTACTAAACTTCTACCAACTAGAAAACAGCATTTGCAATTTTAAAATTGGATTTAAAGTTGGGTTTCTAACAGTATTGCTATGAATTTAAAATCTATCTTGACATTTTTTGTCAGTACTTCTCATTTCCCACTCTAAACTTCACACACTGGCTCCTAGAAAAAAACAGAAGACCACCAGCCTACCCTTTAGGGAAAACTTTAGGGCAAACTTTTCAGGGAATTTTATCCTGTCCTCAAATGCATTAATTTGCAATAGATGCTTCCTAGACCTTGGTATTACAAGTGAGTTGCTAAATCTCTAGTCACAATACAAAGTATTGAAGTAAAAAATAGAATTCTGACTTGATAAAGGAAGCATTAAAACAGGAAGTAAAAAAAGCTTGTTTTAACCACATGACTCTAGAATACTGATGCAGTGTCTCAAAATGTTTTTTTAGCACCCTGTGAACATACAAATGAGAACCAAAGGTGAGTTACAGGAAATTACTGTCTTTCAGTTTATGAAAGAAACTTTACAATGTGAAATTTCATCTTCTGTAAAATTGGCTTTACTATTTTATTGAAATGTACTTGTACTTTTTGTTTTATGTAATAGCTTAGTATTGCTAATCAAACTCTTCATTTTCCTGAACCAAAAATGGGCTGTGAGAACCAGAAATGGAATTAAAAATTAAAAGACCCAAATTAAGAAGATGTGATTACAGCTTATGTCCCTTGGGAAAAAACTGCTGGAGCGGTCAGTTCAGCTCCAGCAGTTTAGTGTGCATCAGTTCAACTGCAGCTGTGAAACGCTACCACCTGGTGTTCACTTCCACCATTAACCTTACCTAGCCACTCTGTGCAGGAGCTCAACATCGAGCAAAAACTTACAAATATTTCATAAACTGCTGTGTAACTATTTGTGGTGGTTTGAAACCTGAAAAAACACACCTGGAAAAACTTTTCACATTTGACAACTAAAGAATATCGACTCTCTTCCAAAACCAAAAGACATCATGCTTAAATCAAAAGCTGAAACTTTCCTGTGATGTTACTTGTGTGTCCTGTGTCCTTAAGACATGTAGAAGAGCTTCGAGTGATGACCACAGACAACTTATCCTAAAAGCTCTTTTTTCACAGACAGGGTATTTTAGTTATTTTTATTTTATGATATCTCTTGCATAGAAGGATTGATAAACTTTTAACACCACTTCTTCACATTCAGATTATCCATGCATTCCTCTGGTTGCAAGGCTTGTCTCCTTTTGCTAAGTACTGGAGTTTCCATACATTACTAAAATTTTATAATATATTAAGAAAATAGCTTTAGCATAGGCTGAGTCAGTCAGTACATCCAGATAAAAGTAAGCATAAGCTCTTCTCACTGAACTAGAGCTTGTAATTGTTCCCATAAATCAAAGTACTAGAGGATGTCACTAAATGCAAAGTTGCATTCTCTAAAATGGAAGTCCATTACACATCCAGGTAAGTACTTAAAATGCAACCATAAGAGAAAGTTATGCTTGAGGAAAATTTGTGTTTTTGCTCAAGAAACTCATGATCAGAAAGCTCACATGTATCAATGATTTCAAAAGAGTCAATGTTGTTTTATACATTTTTTTTCAGTACTGCTACATAAGAAGAAATTACTATAATTCCATTAATACAAGTCTAAATTTAGGCCTTGAAGTGAATTTTAGATCTATCATGCAGCATACTGGTTTTCAGTCTCCATGGGTCCTGGGGATTCAGACCTACAAATAAAAGGTTTCAGCGTTCCTTTAGGTTCCATTCCTTAGTACAGCAAAGCTAGTGAAGCATCCAGCTGTCAAAAAGTACAACTCTCCTCCCTCTCCCTTAGTGGGCTGGCACTCCCAGTCAATACAGTTCACCAATGCAACACAAAGCTAACCTTCTGTTAGATAAATAAATGTGTGTTTTTCTGCCACTTCAGCAAGCTCTCAAGCAGGGTCAAACAAATGCCACTGTTCCTATGGGGAAGGATGGTAGATGAATATGGCCAAGCAGTGTGCTTCCACTGCTTGAGTACAAAGCTCTGGATTCAGTCTCTTTTGAAAGTGCTGAACTGGCTCTGAATGTGACTTTCAAGAAACTGGAATACATCTTTCTTAAATTCCTATGAGTTGCACTTTTGGTAGTTAAAACGAATTTGAAATTCTGTCAAGGAGCTGCACTATGAGAGGAAAAACAGAAAAGCACTAACATGATAAGGATCTTAAGAACAAGCAACGAGTTAAGAGGGTGTTTCATCAACCCTTTCCAAATTTCACTAACACTTCAAAAACTAATGTCTTAACCTAAAAATGTGTAATTTCTGGTTAGGCTTGTAAAAGAATATTACCTTTCTCAAAATGAAAAAAGAAAAAAGTACTTTTTAAGATTTCAACTTCTTTCTAGGAGAAAATATAGTTAGGTATTCTGGCAGCAAATGCACATAGAAAACAAAAACACATAGTAGATATCCATATAAGCAAAGCATTCACTAAAAGGGAAGGAAAGGTAACAATGGACAAATCTATGCAAGATAAAGCCAAACTATTTAGCATGAGTTAACGAAGACAGGGGCCCTTAAAACAAGCAGAAGGCAGCAGTAAGTGGAAGCATTCAGCTAAGAATGTGTTTCTGTGTGAAGGTCAGTTTGCACAAGTGACACGCCATTCCCTCCAAATTAGAACTGGTATTGAGCCAGTCTCTGGAAGACTTGAAGTAAAATTATGGTACCTAGAGGACATTATTTGTTTGAATCACAGGTACAATAAACTCACAGAAGAATACAGTCTATCCCGGCAGATCCTAATCTTCAGCTTCCTCAGTACATTTTGATTAGGCTGACAGAGCTATGTTTGCTTTCTTACTCAGTAGATCAAGATCTCACTACTAGTGAGCTTTAGTTTCACATAAAATTTCAAAGGCTATAAACATCTGAAGTGAAGGCATCATTAGCCATCAGATATATGTATATATACAGTAAATAGAGTCAGTTAGAACTATCACAGGGTACTGTGAGACTTTATCTAAGAAGTGCTCTAAACCACCAAATTCTGAATTTTCTAGCAGGTTTTCTAACACTCTCCTGCTGTGAGTTGACTCCAACCAGCAGCTGAAAAGAGCAAGAAAACAGAGAGGTGAAGAGAAGACTCACAGAGTGAGACAGAGACAGTTTGATAGGTGAAGCAGAAATTGTGGGCACACAGCAAAGCAAATGATTAATTTACTACTTTCTATCAGCTATGCAGGTGTATAGTCACTTCCTGGAAAGCAGGGCCTCAAAAAGTGTAAGGGTTACTCAGGATGACAAATGCCAGAACCACAAATATTGCTCCCTTTCTCCTTCTTTTCCCAAGCTTTTATTGCTGAAAATGATGTCAGATAGTGTGGAGTGTCCCTCTGGTCAGTCCTGAGGTCAGCCTGGATCAGCTGTCCTGGCTGTGTCCCCTGCCATGGGAAAAGGAGTGCAGAGGAGGCAAAAAGAGCCAGCCTTGACTGGCACTTCTCAGCAATAGCTGAAAGACTAGAACACTCTTTTAGTACCAGCAGATTAACAGAGCAGATTAGAGACCCCTATGAAAAAAAATAATTCTAGCTAGTACACCTACTGTAACAGTTATTGATAAAAATAAACAGATACTAAGTTTGCAGAGCACCAACTGCTCTGTCCCCCATCTACTGGAAAAAAGACTGTAAGGTAGCAGTAGTTCTCAAAACAATTTGAATTCAGTATCTTAAAAGAAATGCTTTAAATAAAAATCAAGTTAAGAGCTGTGTATAAAGGAACCTTTGGAGGGACAAATGTGAAAAGCAGAGAAATTTCTTTTTCTAATAAGAATTACCAGAATTCTCTTTTTGGCTGATACCGAATTTTAGAAATTCAACCCCTGATACAATCAAGAACAAATCCCAAGATTCTGTAAAAACATATTCCTGTATAAAATGTAGCTTTAAAATTGGTTTTCAGTCCCATAGCCAAATTTGGTGAAGACTTTTATCTAATACAATGCAGTTCCCTTAGATTGGTGGAATTCATCATTATAAAACAGTACTTTAATTTAAATTTTTAAAAACCAATACCCCACAGAAAGAGATTTATCAGAATGCATGAAAAAAATGCTGCAATAGGATGTTTTCTTAAAAGTAAAATGTTGTGCTTTCTTGGTTTTGTTTTTTTTTTTTAACCCAGATAGATTCCAATCTATCAAGCTAGCAATCTCCTCTTTAACTAGAGATGCACAAGTACTTCTGAAACCAAAAATTTCAGTGCTGTAGCCTACCACAGTTTAGTTACTTCTTCAAAGAGGCCAAAAGAGGGAGCAGGAGCTCTGCTTCTGGAAGGCTGCCAATTAACAAACACTGCACCCACCCAGGATTAAAAAAGAGAACCAATACGTTTTACTGGAAGTAGACATTACTGGAGTGTAGGTGTTTCCTTCCTCACATTTGGTCATTCAATATCCAACCTGCTGGTATAAGCATCATTTACATTTTGCACTTTCTATTGTCCAAAATTAAAAAAATTAAACACAAATAACACTGAAGTTTTAGTGGTCAAATGACCAAATAAGAGCAGGGAAATTACCAAAAGCGTAAGAAGAACAAGAGTTATTACAGAATGATACAAAAATACAGCAGTGAGGGAAAAGTTTGTTCTTCTAGTGAAAAGCAGAGATATATTACTTTGCACAGAGTGCACTGCCAAGAGTCCCCTCCCCAAAACTCCCCTCAGTTTTGTGAGGGGATGATAGCTAGAAAAAGAAGGAGCACATCTCTGCTGAACTGTCAGCCCCCACATGTACATGCTGCGATTTTTACTGCCCTCCCTAGGAGGCTCTCGCAATGACAATATTCTAAACACTGGCCAGGTAGAACCCCCAGAGAATTACTGTATACTGTGTCAAGGACAAACAAACAGAAATGTCCGTTCTAATCTCTCCTCTTGCAAACTTTCCTGTTCTTCTGGAATTAAGTCATGAAGACTGGGATAAAAGTCAAAAAGTGAGCAACTCCTAGAAACAAAGCATGCACACCATGGCAAGATTTCTTAACAGTAAGGCACAGGAACCTTCTAATCATTAAAAAACTTTGTAGGAATATTCATGTAATTCAAACTCCTAATTTTCAGGAATCAATCCTGGAATACAATACAAGAAAAAATAAATCTATCAGAACTAGTTCCTGTGGAGGATCTGATGGTTTCTAAATCTCCAGAGTAAGAAAAAAGAGGTTTTTTATTACTGTAAAAATAAAGCATCAGCAGTACTGACTTCCATATGCTTATTTCATAAAACTGATTTGAGACCTAATTTGTTGTATATAATTACAATAGACAATAGAAGGAAACATACCATTTTCTTTCCACATCCATCCAAAGTACATGTTCATGATTTTACTGACAGGCTAATGGAATTGCCTTTTCGCTAGACACCACCAGCCTAGACCTATGCCCACAGCAGCATTTAACATGCCAGCACCTTCTGTCATAGAGCAGCAGTGCCTCACCTACGTCTCCCTCCCTCCTTCCCATCCATTCTAGTGCTACCAGCCAGTCACCTGGGCTGCCACAAAAAAAACCTGCCAACACCAAATAACCTGCAAGAACAGCACCTCCCTAACTTCTGTCAAATTCTGAAAGGGACATTTCCCGTGAGTTCCCTTGCCACCTTTTCTGCTACACACCTTCTAATCTGAGGACAGCTGGGATTCAGCAGCAGTATTATTCCTTCTCAAAACCTTGTTTAAATTCAACCTTCAAAGAGCTAAGGAACATCAGTCAGGGACTGTGTTTAACCTTTTTGCTTCTTACCCTTACACCTCCAATTCTCCAAAAGCTGTTGTAAATAACCACACCTGTGATCACAGCTCCTGGCATTGGAGTGGAAGTCAATATAATCACTATTAGACTTGTAATACTTTCACAACATATGCATTTATTTTAGAACCAGGTGAAACATCCTTCTGAAATGCCTAAAGGTGCAACTTTATCATGCTATTTTATACTTATACTGGCTTATCTTCAAATTAATTTCTGCTTTTTCTAGCTTTATCATTTATGAGAGATCTATATCCAAGATTTGCTCAACATCACTACCTGAAATTATCAGGACTGCACTTCAGGAAGGTCAACCTTGTATTTTATAAAAACAAGAGCCATTCGCTATTCCCCAAGTAAAAAGCAAAAGTAAAAATGTTAATATCAATAAAAAAAACTAAAAACTCACTCACTGTCTTCTGTGGGAAGGACCTGAAGGGAATAAATCCATTCTATTATATCATCTTTGTTCACCACATCTAAGGAATCCAACATATCCAGACCAGAGAGTGCGAAAAATGCAATTGTCAACCTAAAAGAAAAAGATAAGACTTACACTTCCCACCATAAATATCATGGGGAAATTAACAAACGGTTGCAGCAACAGATACATCTATGAATTCTCAGTCTTTGACAGTGGTGCAACACAGAGCCTAGCTTAGAATACATAAAAGTCATCTACTCGACAAAATAATGTTCTTTGTACTGAAAACATTTCTCTGCCTCAACAAGGTTTTTCATATAAGCTGCCCCTCCTTTTAAACAATAATGATATTCAATCAGACCTAAGGGCCTGTTCACCTGAAAGAAAACCCCAACAAAACAACCCACTACAAAGTAAACTAGGTTATAGTATTAACATATGGAGCACTAGTTCTCCATGAAGAATTCTTACATGAACAATCCCCTAAACATTAGGTACACATGCAAGCTAACCCTTAATTATAGTAATCTACCTCTCATTGTATCCCAAACTCAATTTCAGATGCTTAGATGTCAATGTCAAACAGCAAAGCCTACTTTGTAAGCAAACAATGCATAAATAGGTACATGGGGTGAATTAACATTTAGAGGTACTTATTTCTAGTCCTTGGGTGTAAAGCAGCCTAGCTGACTACCTTACTTAAACATCTAAAACTAAGCATGTGATATTCAAACATCCAACAGAGCAGTGGAGTAGTTAGCATGCTGAATGTCCTTCTTTCTTACAACTTGTTTCCTTGCACGAATGACAGCTATCATACCTGCTAGCTAACACCTTCTTTGCTGGGTTTAGCTCAAACCATTGCAGCTACCCACAGCATGGCCACTCCAAACAGTGCATTATTCACTCTGACAGAGCACCAAAACAACAGCACTGGGTTAGGAATTTGGTAGAACTTGCTGTGAGAGAAAATGCTCATGTAATGGTACCTTGGATGTTCTGACTCAGACTAAAATTAGCTGAATGTATATTTCACCGCCCACACTTGTCTGCTGATCCTTCTAGAAATTCTTGTTCTCCTTATACCAGATAAGATGATGGACTGTGAAACAACTGTTACACATGCAGAAACTACAATTCAGCATACTAAGGAAAACCAACCGTTAATACCAACTTTCCTTACAAGTTTTAATTCCTATTTACCTCACAAACTGGTCAGCCACCTTGGCCACCAGTAGTTGGTGCCTCTAAAGAGACAGATGCGAACAGCAGCCTCTACAGCCACTTAATTTCTGCATGAGGTTCTGCATCAGAACCACAAACAGTAAGACCATGGAAAAAATGGTGATGTGAGCCCAAAGCACACATCCAAAAGAATTATTCTAATTAAAACACAGCAGCCAAATGACAATGCAGCAGATGCTCATGTCAGTACAACGGCACAACCTCCTAGGGTGACATGCCTACCAGTGGGCTATATATCTTTATTGTTATTATTTCAAATAAATTTTTTGAGTAGAGAAAGCAAAAAAAAAAAGTATGTTGCACACAAAATTATTTCTATGTAGAACAAGAGTACATTTTAACTCTTCTGATGACTAAGAAATTGTCTTTCAAAGTGCAAAATTAACACTTCAAGGCTTATATCAACTTTTACCATTGATCAGATCTCTGTTTAAACCCAAATCTGACCCTGCATAATAAATAACTAATTTTAAAAAATCACTACTTTTATTAAAAAAACCCAAGGAATTACTGTTCACCTACAATAAACTATTTCTTTGAAACATTGCCTGTATGTTCTGATTTTCACAGACACTGACAATTTAATTTACTAGACCTATTAAGAATACATTTTCACTCTATTTTACCCAGCTAAGTTGCTTCCAATCAGGCACAAGCAACATGCCAACATCAGCCAGCACTAGAAATTGCTGCAAAGTAGATATAAAATCACAAGGCATACAACACAGACAGCAAATCTCATCCACACGTAATACACCTCATACCCATAAAAATGGGTATGTCATATGTATGAATTTAAAAAGTGGTTTTACATATAGTTAGGGTTCCGTTCATTTATTCAGAGTTGACTATCTCCAGCATTACTAAAGAACAGCCTGTAGTGTGATGGAATTTATTTACAGTGGGCCAGAGTGGCACCACTGGCCAAACACGGGCTGCAACACAGCTGTTTAGGCACCGCATCTTTACTCCATATGCTATCCTCCCTCATAGAAAATTAACAGATATATGTCCTAGCAAAAACAACTCTTGGCAGCACCTCAGGTGACAAGACACATGCCAAGAAGTGTAAAAACTTTATCTACAGCCATTTCAATAGAGGATGGCCAACAGGACACTTTGGATGGCAGATTCAGATGCCTTTGTCTTTAGGTGAGGAAAAAGACTATAGTTTCACAGAATTCAGAAAGCATTTGAAGTGACAAGTTTGAGAAAATTATTTAAGTGTGCTACAAAGAGCACCATGAAGTACCAGACTCTTAAAAGACTTTTAGAGACCAGGAAACCTGCATTCTCCTGCAAAACCTCAGTGCTGACAATCAGTGTGCATGAAACACTATCAATCAGAATACTTAAAAACTACTCTTGCCGCAACTACTGTTGCATCCAAATAACTACAGATAAAAATAATTACAAAGGCTTTGAGGCAAAAAGTTGAGTAGAGAACATGAAGTGATTTTTCTTTATTCCCCATTATTGTTTGACAATCTACAGCTTAAGTTGGAATGCACCAGCACAGTGAGAAAAATTTCACTCTCTAGCACCCTTGTCTGGTGACAAGAACAAGAGCTTTATACTGCATCACAGTGAAAAAAAAATCTGACAAATTATTTATTTATTTAACAAATCTCTCCTTGATTTAGTTGACTTTCCCCATCTAACTCAAAATGGAACCACTCCAATTTGAATAAAAGGGTAACAGCATTTTTTTCTGCAGCTGTATCAGCTCCAGAGGTTTGTTGAACTTGGTGACCTTGAACTTGGCAAAAAGGGAAACTTAATATCCTTGAAGTCAAACTGGAGATGATGCATTTATAGCTCAATCCCACACTTAGAATTTGTCAACAGACAGGTGTGCACCCCTGCAGAACATGTCTACATTGTCATGGGCCTCTGGAGATCACTGGTCCCACCTTTTGAAGAACACAGGGCCTCAGAGACGACCCAGGACCTTGAGAAGCCACGTCCTCAAAAGTGACTCCATCACTTCAATAGGGAAGCTCTTCATGGTTAATTCTTCTAACAGTGAGAACATTTTTCCTGCAGCCACACAATTCTCCCTGACATACCCACTCCCACAGCCCCCTGCCCCGTTACCATGGTCCCTTGCAAACAGTACACTTCCATCTTTCTTGGTAGGTAGTTTCCCACAATGGAGGACTGTGATTAGATCCCTTCTTCTTTAGGCTGAAGATATCCCATTTCTTTCGCTGCTTTCAAATGTCAGTGGGGCTAAGGTTAGCTATTTGTGTTATAACTCTAGTAGATCTACATGCTGTGGTAATTTTAAGGCCTATACAAGTTGAGCATAGGATGCTAGACTTCCCCTTGCTGACACCTAAAATAAATGAGAAAGTAGACTGAAATACCAGCTAGTTTTTAATGAATAAATTATTTATAGCTCTGCAACCACAATTTTATAAAATTATTTATAGAATAGCTATAATAGAATAGCTGGGGTTCGAAAAGACCTCTGGAGATCATCTAGTACAACCCTCTTCTCCTAATGCAGGTTCATCCACAGGATTGTGTCCAGGCAGGGTTTGAATATCTCCAAGAAAGAAAACTCCACAACCTCTCTGGACAGTCGGTTTCAGTCATCAGTCACCCTTAACATGAGGAAGTTTTCTCTAATATTGAGATGGACCTGCCTGTGTTTCTGTCTGCTGCCCCTTGCCCTGTCACAGGGACCACTTAAAGAGTCTGTCCCCACCCTCTCACCACCTACCCTTTAACATGCTTGAATGCATTGGTAAGATGCAATCATTACCTCTCTGAGTCATCTCTTCTTGAGGCTGAAGAGGCCCAGCTCCCCCATCCTTTCCTCACAGGACAGATACTCCAGTCCCTTAACCATCTTCGAAGCCCTCTGCTGGCCCTTCTCCAGTAGCTCCATTTCTAACTTTTCAATATCAACTTGTGTTATTTCACACACGGCTCAGCACTATCTGTTCTATTCCTTACATGTTTATGGCAGATGTTTGTGATCCGAAATAAAGCAGGATGACCTGACCAAAGCCATGGAGCGTTCCTCACAGGATGACTTGCCAGACATTACAAAATGAAAAGAATCTTACTATTTTATTGGCCAAATAAGATTATCAAACCATCTGTGTGTCCCCAACATTTCATCAAATGCAGCTTCATAATCTCAATACTGGCATTTTTACACCTCCAATGTAACTATCTGAAGCCATTAAAGGAATTAATGTCCCTCCAACTCAACGTGTGGAACATACTTCACTAGCATTTTCTCTTTTATACTAGGGATTGAATACTTAAAAATATTTGTCACATGAAACAAGAGTCTTCTACGTGCCAAAGTGAAGCTTAAGTGGTTTATTTTAAAATGGCTTCCAGAGCAGATTAAGAGAGTGAAGCACTGGACTTAAAACAGATTAGAAGGATCAACGAGTCTTCCCTCGTGGATGTCAAGCAGTTCACGCGAGCAGTGACTACACCCCTACATTAACACATATTTTTTTGGGAGCCGTCTGCTGGTGGGCAGATTTATAGGGGTGTCATTCCTTCCGGCCGCAGGGCGCTGCTCCCTGCCCCGGGCCGCGGGAGGCGGCAGCGCTCTGCAAGGGCCTTCCCGTCACCGCGACCGGCCTGCGGGAGGGCAGCGCGGCCGGGCCCGGGACGGGCGGGGGCGCCGGGCGGACACGGCGGCGCCCGTCCCGCCTCCCGCCGCGCGGCCCGCCGGAGGAGCCCGGCCCGCTGCTACCTGCTGGTCTCCAGGGACGAGTAGCGCTCGGGCAGGATCTGGAGGCACCGCTGGAAGAAGCGCACGTGCCGCTCCCGCAGAAAGTCCAGCCGCTCCGGCTCCCCCGGGCACGGCGCCGCCGCCGCCATCTCCATCTCGCCGCCGCTGCCCGCGCCCGGCGCGCCCGGATGGCGTCACCCGTGGCGCCCGCCCCGGGGCGGGGAAACGGAACGGAAGGGGAAAGGGAGCCGGGGGGAAAGGGAGCCGGGGGGGAAAAGGGAGCCGGGGGGGAAAAGGGAGCCGGGGGGGAAAAGGGAGCCGGGGGGGAAAAGGGAGCCGGGGGGGAAAAGGGAGCCGGGGGGGAAAAGGGAGCCGGGGGGGAAAAGGGAGCCGGGGGGGAAAAGGGAGCCGGGGGGGAAAAGGGAGCCGGGGGGGAAAAGGGAGCCGGGGGGGAAAAGGGAGCCGGGGGGGAAAAGGGAGCCGGGGGGGGAAAAGGGAGCCGGGGGGGAAAAGGGAGCGGGGGTCTCAGATCACTGTGGCGGCGGCCAGGGTGGTAACCCCAAGCTTAAGGGGCCGCCACAACCAGCTACGGGGAAAACGCGCTTTTAATGCCAAGGGGCATCACAGCCGGCCGGTCTGACAGCCGGCGTGTCAAACCCGACACTCGCAAAATACAGAGGTAATACACGCCATGGGTCAAGGCAGCTCTGTGCCGGTGCCCGGGAAGTGCTGGCTGCTGCTTCGTCCTGCGACAGGGACAGGCTGGCGCACAGCTACGACCCTCCTCTCCAGGCTGGGACGGCTCTGACAACAAAGCAAAAAGGCATAAAGTATAGATGTGCACTCGTGTCATGCTACAAGTCCATCGGTCCCTTCCTCACCTCTGAGAAACGCGCAACAACCCTTCTGCAGCTGCTGGTGCCAGCTCTTGCCTGCGTTCCTCTGAGCCCTTGGAAGGCCTGTTCAACCTGGGTTGGTCTCTGGTGACCCGAATCTCGACCTCAGAGTGAAACAAACAACCAAAAAAAAAAAATCAGTCTTTTTCATTTATCACAAAAGGAGTTCCATAAGCCTCATTGGGTCTTCACCATAGAAGACGGTGACACAGCTTGCTGTCTTAAATTTTAATGATTTAAAAGGTTAAACTCTTGTAAAACCCAGTGCATGCAAAATGCTTCTGTGAGTCTACTTATTTAACCAATGGTAGAAAACTATTTGAAGAAATGAAAGCCACCCATACTGCTGCTCACTTTTATGACAGGTAGGCCATACCCAGTGAAATACTGCCGTGAGATCTGTAACGGGGTTTTTTCCCCATTTTTTAAACACAGGAACAACTATGCCTCCTGCAATTCTGTCTCCTGATAACCGGCATGACTTTTTGTTTTCCTTTATTTAGATAATTAAAAACAATTGCTTTTTAGATCAATAAAAAAAAGAGTCTGCTTAAACCACCAAGCTGCACACATCTCTGGTTAAAACAAACAAGAAGTTACCTTCTCTCTTAATTTTGCCAATCTTTTTTCTTTTTCTTGCTTCTCTATTTCTTTAGTGTGTTTCTGAAAAACCCTTAGCTCCAGTTTATGTAGATCCTGAAACACAGTGAGTGAAAAAGCAAACTTTTCTTTGGAAATAAATTATATTAAAATATATGTGCAGCCTTTTCACAGTTTGTTTTGTTTTTTGGTTTCTTTTTTGTGGTTTTTTTTTGGTGGTTGGTTGGTTTTTGTTTGTTTGTTTGTTTTTTGTTTTGATATTATTGTAATAGTAAAGAATAAGTTGTCGCTAGGTAGCTACGTGCCATACCTTGTCCTGCACAGACAAATTTACATAGCTTGGAAAAAAAAAGTAGTAGTATAAACTGTGCTTATAAAACTTTAGTGTGAATGCTAACAATATCAATTCTCCAGTAACTGAATTTACACTGATATGGGATCTGACTTTGCCTAACAGGTACCAAAACCCACAGGACAGTCAAACAACTCTTTCTACCACCCATCTGAATATGACACTCAGGTCCTCTGATGTCTTCTTAGGCAGCATAGCCCAAGTAGTTTTTTTCCAAATAAATTATTTACTGAAGATACAAAACCACTTCTATATGGATAAAGAAATACGAGTTTGAGTAATCCTGTAGAATTTAGATATTGAAGAAAAGGAGCATCTTTGTCTAAAATCAAGTTTCATACTGTTTGTCTGCAATAGATGCTGTTATTTGTAATGAATCAATAATGGATTTAGAGTAATGAAACTTGGATTTTAAAACCTCTTTAACTGATTATATTGTAGGATGATGTATCAAATTTAAAACAATGACATGCAAAAATGAAATTACATACATGCTCTTGAAACTTAGACATTTCTTCTGCAGCAGTTTTCTTCCTGCCCTCCTTTTCAGTTTCCTCTCTCTTCTCATTTTCAAGTTTTTCAAGTTGCTGCTTTACTTTTTTTTGCAAGGTATTCTTTTCCAAAAGTAACTTCACATGGCTTTGGCGCTGTTTTTGTTGCTTTTTCTCTTTCTCTTCTAGTTTTAGTTGTGATGCTTGATCTATTGCAAATGCTACTACTTTCTGTTTCTTCCAGACTTCAACTGCAGCTTGTTTTCTTTTTCTTTCTTCTTCTGCTTTTTGCTTCTGAGCTTCTTCACGCTGTAGCCATCTTTCCTTGGACATTTTTTCTGCTTTCTCTTTTTCCTTCAAATTTCTTTCTTTTTCTTGCTGCTGCTTTTCTCTCCACTTTTTAATTGACTGCAAGAGACCATAAGAAAAATCCAAGGTTTTCATGAAAATTTTACATATTCACATTGATTCATTCAGTCTGGTGAAGACATTTGTTCCAAGGACACAAAATGCATATAGGAATTAAAAGTCTACTAAAGGCAAAACTTAAAAACAAGAAACACCTGTATGTGTTATCTCTTTTTTCTATTTTATGGATCACACAAGCAGGTTTAACGGATGTCTTCTAAAACTGTTTCAGTTACAGCAATCATAATAACTTTGGGTAGTTATGAATGTTGACATAATATGCTTTTTTAATGCAAATGTATTGCAGTTCTTACTTTTTTCAATTAAAAAAGAAAATAGTACTTTATACTTTATAAAGTACTATATAGTACTTTACAGTACTTTATACTATAGTATAAAGTATAAAGTACTTTATAGTACTATATATAGTACTTTATAGTATTTATAGTATATAAATACTATATATTATATATAAATATAGTATATATTTATATATAGTACTTTATATATAAGTATGTATGTATATATATAGTACTTTATAGTACTTCTTATTCAGTTTATCTTTTATTACTTGGATAATTCTTGAGGGAATCATAATTCTGCAGGTCTGTCTTAGGTGTATTGCTTATACCATGGGACAGACATTCTTAGAGATATATGTAACATGAAGACAGGATCACTCTGCTCTAATTAGTGGCATCTAATTTGCTGGATCATTGACTTCAAAAGCATTTATAATATACTTTGGCAATACACAGCCCACTTTTCTGTATTGTTAGGTCTTTGCTTATTTATCATTATTTATTAAAGACAAATACTCTGGCAGGTTGGGGATACTAAAGACCTCAGTTATATGATATCAACTGTAAGAGAAATCTCCCTAGCCCTACTACCAGAGAGGCAGATACAAAACCAAGAAAGTATTCATTTAAAAAAGTAAGTACTTTTTCTGAAATCTTCAAAAGCCTTAGTTATTTTACCTCTTTCTTTCTTTCATGTAAGATTACATATTCTTGATACCACTTGTCATGCTGTTCTATATCTTCTTTTGTTCTTCCGCTAAGATACTCAAGGGCTTCATCTATGTAAGACAGCCTTCCTCTATATTTTGTCCGTATTTTCAGAAAATTTTGATGATCATAATCATCCCAGCCTCCTTGCCTCCCCCCTGTTCGTTGAAGAAATCTTTCAAACTCTATTACTTCTTCTGGTAGATGATTTTCCAGTGTTTTATCAACTGTGATCCTGGCTGATGGTAATTTCCAAACTTTTTCTGCTGTTGAGCCCCCTAATGCCCACAGTTCCACTTTTCTCTCAAAGAGACTGAGCTCATTAATGACAGCTTTTTCCTCTTTCAAAAGCTGTTGATATCTGAAAAGAGACAAACACTGAAATGTAAGGAAAGAAAAAAAAAATCCAGTATTCATTGTCCATTCATTAAAAATGAATTTTGGAATTGTTCAATGCCACACAAGAGCTATTCTTCAAAGATTAAGAACTGAAGTGGTAACAGCACAGTTGTAATGATCCAATAATAAAGCCCTACACAATGAGAATTAAGTTACCCTTTTACTGAAAGAACACATTTATGGCGTGCATACAATTAACTCCTGACACCAGTATGGAAAAAAAGAAACCCCCCAAAGAAGTCTCCAACCCCGTCCCCCACTTAAACAACACAACAGCAACAACAAAACCCCCACAATCTAGTCTCTTCTACAGCCTCTCTACAAAGCCTATTCATAAGCAAATCGTTGTTACAGTGGAATGTTGCAATAGCTGTACAAACACCCTCCCTAAAAGGCAGTTTATCAAGGTTCTAATGCTGATAGCTTGTGCTTTGATTTACATACCACAGGAATCACTACCAAAAGAGCACATCATAAGAACAGTTTGCTATATTAATGCAAAGTTTTCATTGTGTCTTATGAAAGCCCTTTTTCTAGTAGCTGAAGCATGTATAAGCATACATTTGTCTCTGATCCTCTTTAAAAGCATTGATTGCATTTTCAATTTCTTCCATCATTTCCTTGATCTTGTCAACAACTACAAATGGAAAAGAAGAAAAAAAGCATATAACTTAAGTTTACAGTATTTATCAGCACTATCCAGAAATGCAGGACTTGTTAATACTCTCAGGACACATATTTCAGTGTACATAAAAGCATGCATTTCCATCTCAAACAGCCTTAAGCCTAAAAGACAAAGTCTTATGTATTCAAAAGATGTGTTTATGAAGGAACTTAGCTAACTGGATGTAAATCCCAGTACAAATGTTTATTTTCCTTACAGAAGTCTCATCTTGACTAACCTTCAACTGATTCCCAGAATAAGGCAGACTTTAGTTATCCTAGAGTTCCACTTTTGTTTTTTACAGTAACGCAGTTAGTGACTTAAGCACACTCAGCTCTAGTTTATACTGGACTACAGCAATGCTATTTAACCTGCAGGCTACTACTTTTACAGAACTGACAAAGAAACAAGACTTTGTCCTGTACTGTGAGCATGCTGTAGTCCTGACTTTAGACAGTTAAATAGCTGTCCAGAGAAGACTTACTTTGCAGAAGATTTATTCTGTGGAAGAAAATCCATCCATTTGATTCGATTATATTATTAGACTAAAGTATCTTTTTAATCAGCACATCTCTATGGGCTGAATGCACAGTTTAACTAATTTGTATTTTAGTAAAGTTATATAAATTAAATCTCATTTTTCAGCTTTCATGCCTTGTTAGTTCTTAGTATCTTGACAGACAGTTTAAGAAGATAATGATTTTTTAATAGATAAAACACTGAATAAATGAAATGGAATGCATTTTATTTAGTAGAATGCCAAGTTTATTTGCACAAGGCAAATGTTACAGGTAGAAAATTTGGCTTTCAACAGCTTCAAGGAACAAACACCCACCACTCTTAAGACTAAGTAAGTTTCTGTTTCCACACAGAACTGCACAATTTTTCATCATTTCTTAGGTTTCTGCCATTTCTAGGTTTAGTGTTCCCTTTCCAAGTTCCTGCAAAATCATAAGGACTGGAGGAATGTCCCAAGTCTGCAGGAGAAAGACAGCTATCCAAGAAACCTGTCTGTAGAGGAAAATGTTTGTAAATCTGTTGTCATGACTTACACTCTGGTGTAGGCTTCACATCTTTTAATTGCTGCTGAAGTTTCTTCACATTGTTTTGTATTTTTGATAGCTGCTGCAGGATTTTAGCTTCTGTTAAACAAAATAAAGTGCTGATAGTTCTAACAGTTTCTTCATGCATTAAATTCAGTAAAAGAACAAGAGCAATGAAGTTGCCAAAATAATCTAAGCAGGGACACAAATTCTATTTGATGATATTAAACAGCCACAATACTAAGCATTTTAACTGGTAATTGCATTTAGCTGACCATGTGGTCCATGTCAGGTCCCTATACATCATCATCAGATTTTAAAATTAGTAGCTCCCATTTTTAAAGGGCAGCTTTGAGAATATTGTCTATGCAGGTGATAGCTTCTAGAGATTTGAGGCAGACTAACACCCATTTATAAAGAGAAAAACTTTGAAAGTATATATGAATGTACTACTTCAACAAGATTAATTTATTCGGTGTGCTAAACAGCAAAGAATCAATGTTTTCATGTGCTCCAAGCATGTGTGCACTTACTTGAATTGTTAGTACTGGGCTCCTCATGAGGTGCACATCAGAAGACATGCAAATTTGTAACCAAGTATACTTCTGATTGTTTCTACATTCCTTTCTTCAACTTATTTTTGACTTGTATCAGATAGCAAAGCATAATTTATGTGATTATTGTTGAAAGAATTGTGAGTAAAGAGAGTAACTTTTCTCTTTAACTATATTATAGTCTGTAAGTGGAACAGATACTGTAAGACAGACTGGGTACCATCTCACAGCACTATTTGAACTAGGAATATTCATTGCCCAAAAACTCGAAAAATGCAAACGCAGAATAGTTAAAAAGGCTATTTAAAGGCAACAATCAGAGTCTGAATGTTGAGGTAAGAATCTTTTACTGTACTGAAATACATTAGGTTTTGCAGTATACACATGAAATTGATTCCAAGTTTTTTGAACAGTACATTTCCACCACAGTGGTTTTACATTGAAGATTAAAATAAAAAGTAACATATGAGGCTCAAAATGTTTATTTGCAATGAATTGTGTGTTTGTAAGCACATGGTGAAATACTACATGTATCAGTATCTGTCTTCCACCTAAACTCATGTCTCTGTAATACTAATTTTTAAATAATTTATAAAAGCAATAGTATATTAAAAAAAAAACCCAAAATAAGCCCAAATAAAACCTCACTTACTTTCCATTTTCCTGCTGACTGTCATGCTGTGTTCCAGTTCCTCTAGCAATCTGTATTCTACCCTGAAATCACTCTTCCTACTATAAAGGTGTCCAGTTTTGTCTTTTTCTATATTTGCAAGCCTAGGAAGAAAGGGTGCCACACTGAGTAAGACACGAACACTCAGCAAAGCCCCAAGATTTTTCCAAAGTTAGTGTGCAGGCTGTGTTAACAGGACTGTCTTAGATTTTATACAAGTCCCTGTTTTGTTCTACAGCTGTTTTCAAGGAAAATATTTCTGCAGCTGTAAGACTACACACCACAGTAACTCAATAACTTTAGTAAGAAATTAACAAGGCAATCACCTCAGCGGCACGCAGTGGTTCACACGCTGAAATTTTATGGGCATGCATTTTCTCTGGGAGCCTTGAGAGAGTTTTCCCTGGAAGGTGCAGGCAGACGGGCTGTATTAACGCAGTGGCATAACTAGATGGAGCCCCAGCACAGACAACATTACAGAGGGACGCTGAGCCACAGTTAAATGGCATGCCTCATTTCAGTCGCCTTGGGAACACTTACATTACCCAGCAGTCAAATTTTGATCCGCAACCCAGGATTCAGGGCAATCAAGGTGAACTCGATTAAGTCACACAGTCTAAAACACTCGCTCGAGAAGAAAACTCCCTGTTCTTTCAGCTGCCATTGTGGTTGTATCAGCACTTGGTCAAGATGTGGGGAAGCAGATTTAAATCACTTCTGTGTCTGAGCTGTCTTGAACACTTGTTTTTCAAAACAGTGGCCTAGATATTCTAGATGAAGCCTTCCAATCTTCTGTAGTTGCAGTTCCCCTTTTGTCGGTATGTCTTAAGGGCTTTAGGTCCCTAGAGGGTAAGCACAGCTAAGCAGGAAGACTGAGAACTCAATTGTGCCACACACACTTCCATATCTGTGTACCTAAGAGCAGCAATTCTTACTAAATTCTTATTACATGACCAGCCTAAGTCCAAACAGTAATTCAAACAACGGGACATTTCGGATTTTATAAGCCTATCCTGAGCTGCTGTAACAACCACAATAACTTGAGCTCCTGAAAAGGAAAACTCTAGCCTAAAGGTATCATTACCATATATTCTTACTTTGAACCTCGAGTTAATACTGTTACCTCCAGAACAGAATGAAAACATACTTATGATAAAGTGTTTAACTTACTGAGCTTTTAGCTTTTCTGCAGTTCTTATGAATTCAACTTTCTTAGCTCGTTCACCTTTCATCTTCCGGCTCTGAAATTGTCGGCCAGCACCTGCAGTACTGGAACAGCTCTCATTCTGTAGATAACAAAATCAACTGTTATTTACAGTCAGTCTTTCCTTTCTTTCCTTTTTTTTTTTTTAATTTATTTTTATTTTTTAAATTAAACGCTCGTTGGTTACTTTCAAGCAGACAACAGCACAGTGCAAAGCTCGGTTTTCTACTGGCTCGATTCAATTAAGTTTAAGCGGCACGGGCACGAAACTGGAGTGAGGAGCGACACGGCCGCACGCACGAATGCCCTGTTCAACAGGGAAGCGCCAAGCCCGCCACGCCCAAGGGCTGCCACAGGGGCTGCGTCCCGCGGCCAGCCCGACAAACCCGCGCAGCCCAGGACTCCTCCGGGAGAGGCCGGGCCGGGCCAGGCTGAGGTGCCGACGGCCTTTACCTGGAGCCGGCCAGCGGCCGCCGCCAGCGCCGGGGCCAGCGCGGCCATGTTGGTGCCGGCCCGCCCAGGGGAGGGGCGGCTGCACCCCCGCGGCCGCCATTTAACTCTTCCCTCCCTCGGCTGCCTGAGGGCTGCCTCGGCTCACCCGTGGCCAAGGGTTTATGTGGAGTTCTTCTTCCAGGAAAACCGGCATATAGCCTCGTTATCCTTTCAGAATGTGAAGGCTTCCCGGTGATTCAATAAATTCTTGGGGGTGGGCTCTGAAGACCTTGTTTCCCACTCCTGTGCAAATCATACTTTCAAATGAATTGACATTTAACATTTTTGTGGAACAGAAATAATTATTTATCCAGTGGCTTTCCTGCTGCAGAGATTTTAGGAACTGGTGTTTTCCCAGCTGCAAGACACAAGCACATTCACAGATACCACCTGAAGGGCTATGCTGAAGACATTTTATTGCCTAATTGATGTTTTTAACAACACTTTCCAGATACATTTTTCCTCTTTGTATTTTATAACTATACATGATCTCTTTGTATTTGCTGAATAGGAATTGGAAAGTGAAGGAGAACATTTCAAAACCTGGAAATAGTCTTCAGCATAAAATAGAATTGTTCTCACAAATTGCTACCTGAAAGGCTTGTAAAAGTATTCTCTTCTCTGCAGTGTTTCAAAGCCTTCTTTGCCTTGGCCTTCACTATTGTAAGAGAAAAACGTGTAGTTGTGTTAGCATTTGCTTTGTTTTGGTGATTGTCAGCCCTTCCAAGTTCCCTGTTACTGTGAGCAGCAAATCAGTCACTGTTTGGGGACTGCTCTACACTAATCTGTTTTCAGAAAGTGCTTTAATAAGGTGCGTCCACTCATCATGTAACTCGGGTACTGTTCAGTAGTTCACCAGTTTCTGGCTGGTCAATCTTTATGACTGTTTTACTTTACTTTTGAGTTACTCAGAATCCTGAGGACTTTACATGGTTGTCCTGGAAATCATACCCAGGGATGTTTCAGGTATTGGAACATAGTCAGATTTGGTTACTTCTGGATTTGGGCAGCAGGGACTCGGACATCAAGTTGTGATGCTGGTATAAAGATGAACCCTGGCTTTCAGTTGTACCGGGACGTTGCCTCATTCTCCCTGCTGAGCAAAGCTCATTTCAGCCAGGATATGCCTGCAGTGGGTTCACCTTGACTGGGCACCAGGACTCCACAAAGATATTCCATCACTTGCTCTGCTCAGCAGGACTGGAGGAGAAAATGAGATGAAAAAGTCATTGGTTGAGATCAAGGCAAAGGCCACACTGGGAAGCAGAAAGATTTATTCTGTAATTGCTCTTAGCAGGTGATGTCCAGACATTTCCTGGGAATATGGCCTCAGTACATGTAGCAGTTGCTTTAGAAGACAATCACCTTAATAAAAAAATATTAAAGATAATATAGACAATCACCTTAATAAAAAAAAATTCACCACTCCTTAGCTTTAGTTTTTACAACATCTTATAATTTGGAGTGTCCCTTTGGTCAGCTTGGACTAGCTGTCCCAGCTGTGTCTACCTTCCCAGGCTCTTGCACCCTCCAAGCCTGCTGGCCTCTGTGGGAGGTGTTGGAGAGACAGTTCTGATGCCACCTGAGCACTGCTCGTCCAAGAGCCCAGCACTAGAGTGGTTTCAACATTGTGTTGTGGCTACAAACACAATGCACAGCTGTTTGAGTGTTAACTCCATCTCAGCCAGAGAAATCATGATGCAACAACTCTTGGATGGCCTGTTTACCAAACAGGTAAACAGGTGATCTGAATCCAGAAGAAGCAGTCTAGATAATTAATTTCCTTCTGATCTCTACCACGTACTTTTTTTGCTTAGTTTGGTGTTTAAAGTCAATGAATCCATGACTTCTCTGTGTGCTTTGCTTCATAAAATCTTCCAAGATTTGGCACAAACAGAAAGCATAAAAATACACCAAGGAAAAAAAGAAACTTGTTAACATTTAAAGAAATAGAATATACAAAGAACAGGAAAAAAAAGCCAATAACAGGAAAAAACCCCAAAACTGTTAACCTGGAAGATGCAATGCCAGCAATCAAACAATTGATCATGGTCACCTTATTTATGGCAGAGGCCTCATATGTCGCAGCATTGATTCTGCAGTATATGACATTTTTTGAAATTCTTTGAGCCAAATAGAGAAACAGAACAGCACCAGAACTTAATATTCCTATCCATGAGATTCTTGAGGAAACCACTTGTTTCACCACAAGATATAAGCATCCCCAGAAGGAACACTTTTCTAAGTACATGCTTCTTTTCAAAGTGCCTTTTTTTTTTCACCTTTATATTGCTATCTTATTTCTGAGACCTCAACAGGGATGCATTAGGGCAGTTGTAAAGCATCAGGCAGAAAAGACAGACACTGTAACAGAAGCAAACTGGAATTAGTTTAAAAGAGGATGAATAAATTAATAATCAGAAGAAACTAAAGTCTTTAACCCTCTGAGCGTAACTCTCCACTTGTAAAGGCATTCATAAAATTGTCTAGTTATCCCACACCATAAAAGTACCCTGTTGCTGCTACCCTGGGCTTTCCCTGTATTTTTATTTTTGGAAATGGTGTATCCACTCTAGTCTAGTTTCAGACTTGCAAGTCAGAATTAAACAAACTCAGGACATGAGTCAGAATAATAATTAATAAGAATAAATGAAATGGATATGAGTGCTCAAAAAAAAAGCTTTTGCAGGTACATGGGTGATATGTGCTTATTCTGGGGACATGGGATGGATAAGCAGGTATGGAGGACAGCTGATAGGTGCATCTGCAGTAAGTGCGGTGGTGCAGCTGTGAGCAAGGATCAAGGATCTGCACTATGAGGGCATAAATGCTTTCATCTCTTCAGCTTTTGTCCACCAGGTGTCGTCTGAGAAGCACGATAGCTACTAAAGGCTTAGTTTTTATGGGTTTTGTTGTTTGTTTTTTTGGGGGTTTTTTCCTTGGTTTTTTTGTCTTTTTTTTTTTTTTTTTTTTTTTTTTAAGAAACCAGGAGCACACTTTTAGTGTCTGTAGATAGCAGAGCCTACATTCAGCCTTTTGGCTGTTTCTATCCCTCTTTGTGGGATGATTCAGCCCTATATTGATACCATCAACTTCCGTTTATTTGATGAAGACTGTCCATCACTTGTTCCTGTGAGTCCTGACCTGGAGCTCTGGCAGACCTGAAAGCCTGGACACAGACAGGATTGTGGCTCTGCAGCTGCAGACTAGTGTCTATGTCTCCCAGTACCTTCTCCTACCAGTGCCTAACTTGCCCCATAAGTCAAGGAGCTCCAGACCTGACAATGGCATTATAGAAATTAATTTTCTGTTCCCCAGATGCATGCCTCTTCCACTGACCCCAATTCATTTTTCCTGTGCTTTAGGTAGAAGGGGCTTTGGTTAATGGCATGATGCAAGGAAAGATAGCTTGGCTTTCATCTTTTTTTTTCCTATAGATGTTCCAAAGAAACTAAAAGCACAAGATATGAAAAGAGGCCTGGAGTCAGTAACTTAGTTTTGGTGTGTGTTTGTAGGAGAATATAGGTGGTAGGGATAATAAAAATAAAATTAAAAAGCTGTATTCTGAAATATCTGCTAATGTAAACCACTTTCCCCTCCTCTCCTTTTTCCTCTCCTCATTGAAATCTAGCTTTCACAGTAAAATTGAAATTGAAATCAAAGCAGAAAAGGAAAAAAAAAACCTGGAAAAGTCCAAGGGTCCCAAGTGAACATCATTTTAGTGTTCTTCACTTTCTCCTGATTTATGACTATATAAAAGATAATAGAATAGTTATTAATCCTCTTGATTCCCTTTTGCCTCCAATTCTTCCCCTTTTTTATTTTTCTGTTCTTTAGAATTTTTAATATATTTTCACATAATTTCCCATTCTTGCCTCTTCTGTAATTATCTCCTTGTTTATCTCCCTTTTCTGTTATAAAAGGAGAAAGAAAATGTTTCCGACAACTGTACTTGAAAGAAACAAAAAGAGATAGCAGGCATGCCAGTAAACAAACAATTTCTGATGTGTCTTAAATCTCAAAGGTTTTCTTGAAAATCATTCTGGATGTGATGAAGGTGTTAGCTCTAAGTTCAAGTCCCAGTGTTCCAAAATACTACTCTTCTTAGATCTTGGCAAGGAGAGGACAGAAATGTGCTCTGGCAAAATTACAGAAGATTTTAGTCTTGGCCAAACCTCAACACAGCAAAAAGTTGGATGCTGTCCCTGGTACACATTTGTACGTTCAATCAACAGCCTTAGCAGCTGCTTGTGGTGGGAACTGGCAGACTGTATAGGTCACACTACTACATCAGTCATGCTGGGGCTTTAAGACCTTACTCAGCAGCTGTCTCTGCCACTTTTTCATCACAAGTTTTTAATTTATCAGCTTCTACACTGCTTTTCTGGAACTGGCTATTAATGCAATCAAGTGTGATTGACTTTCTTATGGACTTCTGTTGCCCTTTTCTGCAGCTTCTGCAAAGAATTGGCTGCCTATTGTCGGCTGTTGGGAGCTTTTCTTCCTCCTGTCACCTAAAGGCCAAGATTTGACTAACTTAAACCATGCTCAGGAGCGCTCCAAAGACCTGAAACACATCAGAGGCAAATAAATGAGAATGCACTACCAATGTAATGAAGGTTCTCCAGGGAAGTGTGTGCTGCAGAAAAGAGAGGGGGCTCCTGGGTGCCTGAAGAAAACGTTTGGCTGGCAAAGATGACCCGTACTGGGTGCAAGTGCAGGGATATTGGTGCACAAAATGTAAACCTGACGTATACAAATAAAGATAATCTTCTAGTCTGTCACAAGTGTATGGCCTAACATTCCTGCTAGTGTTCAAGAGCACTGCAGTACTAATGGGCACATTAAAACCCTAAACTTTTATGATTACTTTTGTTTTTCTCAGTTCTGGTCCCTACCAGATTGCTATGGAAGCTAAGAGAGTTAAGCAATTAAATTAGTGATCATGTAGTACTTCTGTATTTTTTCTTTACTCTAAGTCCTTATGCTTAAGCAGCTGAAAGAGCATGTGTGTGACTTGGGACTGTAACTGCACAACGAGCACAGCAACACACATATATGAATCACAGTCACAATTTTCACCTCCTTTATTCTGGATATATGGCTGAAAGGTGCAAGACACATGCACTGCTATTTAATGTGTCTTCATAGTTTGGAAAGAGAACACATAAAGTCCATTTACAGAAAAAAAAACAACTAATATTGTCCAAATTTAGATTAAAAAATAAACTTGAAATAGGGGCAACATTTACTACTTTTATGGCCACTGTAAGGCTATGCCAGTTTCACAGATTATTCCAGATTTCCGTAGCACAGAGTTAAACATTGTGGCTTTCCCAGATTTACTCTTGCAATGAAAACAAGAAGTTTGCTGGCAGGTTTTACTCACATGCACTGAGTTTTATTTGACCAGCACCCATTTATCAAAGAGGAGCACCTTCCAGACCGTATTAAATATTGCCTCTACTTTTATAACTGGCCCCAGAACAATTTGCTGGAAAATGTGACAGAACATGTGCAAGAATATACTGGTCTGTGCCAATATTAAGTAAGTGTTTGAGCAAAAGGCATGGTAAAATTTTGCAGGAGTTAGATAGGAACTTGGTACTGTTTTAGAGGAACAGATTTAGTGAAGACCCTCAACATATTGTCCTTTCCCTGGATCCTTCATGGTCTCTGTCATGTGGAATAAACATTGTCCAAGTCACTACTCCTAATTTCTGTCCTGATAATGTCCCAGTGAAGTCATTAGGAGTGCTGCTGTATGATAAAGTTGACACAAACAGCGCTTGATGCTTTTGATAAGGTTTTGGATAGGTTTTTCAGTCCCAATTATTACAGAAGCAGCACTGACAAGCAGTGAGATAGGAAACAGAGCTCACGAGGCTTTAAAGACCTTCATTTAAATTCTGTCTTAATTTGTAATTTTCCTTGATCTTAAAATAGTACTTAGAGCAAGAAGACATCCAGTAGAAAAATTTAAAAGTGGAAACAGATGGGCAACAGGGCAAGGAGAGGGACCACTTGTTACATATCAGGGATGATCTGCTAGTCTGCTGCCATTCCCACAAAACCGTGCCTGTAGCGATACCTTTTGGCACCTCATGACACCAGTCCTGCGGCTCCCAGCATAGCCCCAGGAAAGTGACACTGTAATAAGAACCTGACAAATACTCTGTGTCCATGAATTTGCTGATGTGTTTGAAGACAATGATCTCTTCTTACATATTTAGCCAATAAGAAGCATGAAGTGACATAGACTTTTTTTTCCTTTGTGTTGCTATTCCTGCATAGCTACCTTAGGAGGATCTGCATAGCCATTATTGATTCCTATCTGCAGTAGACATAAATTTAAAAATGTTTGAATTTACCAAAAAAGTGAAAATAGATCAGATGAACATTAGTTTTAATCATCTGTTGGAAATCTTCAATGTCAGGTAAAGGTTGTGGTAACAGGGGTTGAAAACTATATAATTAGTAAGTAACTCACAGCCAAACGGAGGTCAGCCACTCTATTTTTGTAATTTTATTCTTTTCTATTCAAGTTTTTTGCTTTTTTTGAGATACCAGGGTTTTGTCCCTTATAAAGCAGAAAATGAAAGTGGAACACCTTTTAGATCCTGGCTGTTGGAAGAATTAAATATCAAGCTGTTTTCAGTGAAAATGAATGGGCTATCAGAATATATAAAGTACAGTCACTTGCAGTGAAGAAAAACTGTACATGTATAATGTAATATCAAATATGCAAGGTGCTGGAGATGGAGTGAAATAGCTCACAGTGGAGGCACAGTGATGCAGGGAGTCTGGAATACATGATTCAGAAAAAAATCCCCATGCAAACATATGTAGAGCGTTCATCTAGTACGCTCTTCTTGCTAGAATGGACTGCTAGCCAGCACATCACAGTGGCCCTTAGCCAGATAATCCTGTCAGGACCTGAAATATATTTGGTTGGAAAAAAACAGTGCTGTGGGGCACTGTAGAGAAAGTGAGGGACACGTGCATGATTTCTCCTCAAACAAGCTCTTGTACCAGGCTGAGCCGTGCTTCAGGCACTGGTAAGGAAATGCTGTAAGTCATACAATGAGATATTTTTTTTCCCCTTAATGAAGTCTTTAAGAAAGAGTAATTGTGATGATTACATATCTGAGAGAAAATAGTCTGCATGAGAAAGGTGAGAGACTTGACTATATGTTACAGAACTTTCTGGCAGATTGGGAAAAAAATATGCAGCGCAGTATGTTTCATAGTTACAGACTGTTAATAGGAGAATTTGCAAGGATAATTCATCAGCAGACAGCCTGAGATAATTAGATTAGTTTAGCTATGCATGGCCCACAATCTAAAGGTTAGGGTAGATTTTAAGTGGTTTTAGTGCTGGTAAGAGTAGTATGCTCACAAATCCAGCTGCCAAACTGGTGGTTTCTGGTGTAGGCTGTTCTATAGAATTGCTAAAAATTACATCCACAGGTTTTCACTTCTTCCTGTGTTCAATGGGTAGTAATCACTTCCCACATAAATCTTCACAGGATACTTCTGAGCTCCACACAGATGAGTTACACTCAGAGCATAAAAGGCAGCATAAAAGATTGTTTAAAGCCACTGTTGCCACTACCACTGCCATTTCCCTCCTTGCCTTCTGACTGAGGGGTCACTTCAGTACCCAAGGGACAGGGAACTGAAAATGAGCAGTTAGATGCCAGGACTTTTCTCTTGTCAGTGGGTACACTTCTGTAAATCAATGAATACATATTGTCAGTGCCACATGAACAAAAAAAATAGTAGCTATTACTCAAGGCAGAGAAAATACAGATGTGCACCCTTTACAGATATTCAGCTGAAGCTGTATTGAGAGAGGTATTAAACCCCTGAGCAAATAGTCCATTTGGAAGCATATTCTAGATTGGTACATGATAACGCTGGAAAATATCCCTCAAATTCAACATTCCCTGTGGAAACTACTTCACCGAGCAATTCCATCATTAAGCAAAATGTTATATGCTCTGACAGAACTTGTTAGGCAATTTTCTCCATTTCCAAGCAAAGCTAATTTTTTTTTTTTTTTCCCCGTGTCATTTTATTTATTGGTGAACTCCAGTAGAACTATACACTGTCTCTCCCTCTGACATCTCTCAAGAACTATTTCCAGTATACTTTCTTTTAGGGAGAACAAATCTGGATCCTGACCATTCCTGCTAGTCAGCTTACAAAATCAGAGCATTCCACTCTGCTGAGAACTTTCAGTATCCCAACTGTATCCTGCAATGCTGAGGATAATAAAAGTTTATGTCAAGATACCATGAGTTATCTGACCTTGGTGTGTCTAAGAGGAATTGTCATAGTTTTTTGTTTTGGTTTGGGGTTTTTTGTTGTTATTGTTTTGTTTTGTTTTGGTTTTTTTTTCTGCCTCTGTTGATGTTTCCAGGTTTTTGTTTGCAAACTGGTAGGGTTTTGTCACAGCAATGCACAGAGCACTCAAATGAGTACCATTTGCTAGGACTCAGGGACATGAGCCAAAGCACACTCCTGCTCTGACAATGCTGATGTAATGTGATTTGAAGAGTTCCTCCACTTGGAGAGCTGTACTGCAGTGAGATACATGGCTTTAGCATGATTTTTATGTTGGAGACCTCTATAAACACATCAGCACATACACACTAGCATTTCACTGCCTCTTCAAAAACAAGCAATCCTTCAAACATTCTGCTTTTGTGCCCTTGGCACTAGATGTTGCTATGCAGTAAAGGTCACTTTGTGTCATTTCTCAAAGCCAGATGAATGGCCCAGAAGGATTTTCCCTTTGTGCCCATGTCCCAGGTGGCAAAGAGCTGACATGCTGTCTATTCCATTGCTTAGCTGAGGGCTCTGGGCCCACATCCGGGGATCGAAGCTTGTTCCAAAATAAGAGGCCACATATGTGGGAATGGCTGGCTTTGATGGGGATCTGTGACAGTGAGTTCCCACCACAGGGAACATAGCTTACCTGCAGATCAGCATATGTGGTTCTGCCTTCCGTCCTTCCCTCAGCCTCCTTCCGCGTGCAGTCAGAGTGATGTGAGTCTCTGACTGCCAGATTATGTTTCACTTCACAACTGCTCTGATTGTGTTTGCACTTACACAGGTTCCTGCAAGGATGAAGGGACAAGCACTGTCCACAGCCGTGAAGTCAAAATGAAATGCTGGGTCTTTCAAATCTGACTATTATGTGTCATATCTCAGCTTACTCCCAGGAATATGCAAATGAGAAGTGACCAGAATGTATTGTGACCCTTTCATTTCATACAGCTTGGCTTTTATCCGATGAGATTACACTTGGGTGGATGAAGAGGTGAATTCTGGGCCAACTGCGGGAAATAAGAGTGGCTTCTTGGCTGTGAAGACACCCATTCAGACTGAGCCTGTGCCTGCTAGCTCAGTCCTTTCACATGTAGTGTCTCTTCGTGTCAAATCCTAACCCAAATGCCAAATCCTGTAACCAGGTACATGCATAGATAACTTGACATGGTTGAGTAGGTCTCCCATAAAACAAATGTTTGTGGTCCCAGATTCCAAGGTACTGAGGAATAGGAAACACAATCCTCATGCAAATACTGATTGGTAGCCTCAGGACACATTCCTGTGGGAACCTGCTGATATGTACGTGTGGTCTGGTTTTAAGCACTTCCTAAAATTACCTTAACTATCATTCCTTGACTGACAGCTCTATCTTATCTCTCTTAAAAGTATGTCTTCGAAATGTTGTTTTTCTTTTGCTATGTCTGGTTTGCCAGAAAGGTTGAAATGCTCTTTGTAAAGGTCACAGAAGAGCAAGGAAATGAAAAGAAAGATCACTGCTAGGACCACAATCAGAAATTAGAGGAAAAAACAAAAGCAAGGGAATTTACAGGTGCTTGTGCAACCCCAGTGCAACTCCTGAGACTTAATTCACAGGAATTAATATTAATCCAAAATATAAAAATCAGATTCTTCCAAAAAATCAAATTCTTTAAAAAATGTTTTTCATTAATAATAGCAAAGCTTCGGACATTTCAATCGTAGCATGCTTTTTAGTGAGTCAGGCCATGTCTCCCTCCATAAGCCCTTTTTCTGAGTTAGGCCCCATCTGACTAAAAAATGTTTCATGAAACACTGTATCCAGTAGAAAATGCAATATGAATTTGTACAGAATGACTAAACATCAGACCTATGCCTGAGATGTCTAAGCATTTCTTCTGATGTGTGTAAAACTTTCTATGTGATGCACCTGAGATGGCCGCAGCTCTCAGGGTTCACCAAAAAGTGTAAACAGTAAATGCCATTTTCTTTTATGCTCCAGTCCTGTGGACATTTTCATTCCTCGTTTTCCATCTGCTGGGTGTTGACTGGGAGCCATGAAAAGTGTCTGTACAGCTCCCCATGCTGTCCTGGCTTGGGACAGCCCTGCACACAGCTGCTTGTGGTGACATGACTGCTGGGTGCCCAGACATGGACAATGATATTTACTGTACCAGATTGTCATAAAAAAAAAACAAACAAAAAAACAACATAAAAAGACAGAAAAGACAGAAAGACAGACTGCTACAGTGTCCTTTTTGTCAAGTGTTTACCTGGAGTTTCAGAATGCACCCTTACCCACAGTATCTGTGCAGGTACCTAGATAGTGGCAGCAGTCTCTGTCCTTACAAACCTCTCTCTGCATTGTACTCACCTACATTTAAATGTATTTTACATTATTTAACAAAATACATTACTTTACAAAACTGGCCTGCTACTTAAAGTAGTAATTAAATTGAAATACCTTTCATTACAGTGATTAAGGACTATTGGGAAGTAAAATCTTGTACTTGAAATAGAAGTGTTCACTATTACTGTTCTACTAGTAATAGTAGATTGATACATTTCATGCATTTGCATTAGTAATCCCAGTAGGTATAATTAAAAAGCTGATTTAAAGCAGTAATCATTTTCATTTGAAGTTGCTGAGCAAAAGCCAGTTGTCTAAAAGCCACAGATGGGTCAGTATTACAAATTTAGTGCGTTGCTTGCAGAACTGCTCCAGAAAACTGCATAGTCTGAAAGTATTAATGACATAGCCAGAAACCAGGCAGTAAACACTTTTGGTGCTTGTTGAATTAAGGCACTGAACTGCTGTTATCTTCATAATTGCCTAAATTGTTAACAGATTAGAGGTTAGTGGTGTTTATAATTTGAATACAATACAATACAAAGATCAATATAAAAAACATTAACTGAAAAAAGTCTCAACTGTCTTTTGGGAAACAAAAATAAATTGATACAGAAAAATATATAATATGGGTACAGAAATTAATCAGATAATATGTTAAATTGGTCCTACAGAATGAATGTTCACATTTTGAAAGTTTTATGCAAAATCCAGAAAAGTACTGGTCTCTTGACTCTTGAGGAAAATTGTAGAAGTTTGATTTCTAAATACATTGTAATGTTCTCTGTGTGGACAAGTAAGATGTAACGCCTGCATTACAATGTCAATCAGAAAGAGAAACATTAAATCTACAGTCCAAGCTGTCTGTTTCTTTAGTCCTAAGGGCATTTTCATTTTTATGGATTTTAATCAGTATATTAAAGGTGTTCAAGAAATTTATCTTCCAGAAAGATGTTAGCACCCTTTCACAATACCAAGACAAAATCAATATGTTGTTATAATGTCTGCTCTAAAGTACATCAAACATCACAGTGCTTGAGCAGGAGCACAAATTAGTTAAATAAATATGCAGACTTCTGTTTTCCAGCTTTTCTTTTTACTCTTGCTGTTTGAAGTTATGCTAACATAAATTTAAACATACAGTAAAATGCTGGATGCATTAAATGAGTCAACACCAGAAGTTATTGTCCCAATGAACATGATTTTAGGGTCACAGGAGGCACTTCATAGGAGAAGACAAGACCTGCCTTCTGCTCTTATGTGTGTAAAGTTCCTCAGCGGCAGTGGATGAGCCTCGGAGGGGCAGCCTGGGAAGGAAACAAGAAAGGCAAAGGCTGCTGGTAAACCACAGCCACAGCTCACAGGGGAATAACTCCCTGCAGCAGGGTGCCCACCATCACCTGGAAGCTCACACTGGGACAAACCCAGAGGCTGCCTCCAGAGGCTGCTGAAGGGCTGAAGTGTTGTAGTTCTGGTGGAAATCTGCTCTTGGGATCGTGACCACCTGGAGACGCAGGGCTGTCCCAAAATAGCCTCCAATGCTGATGAACAGACTGCACAGCTCCTAAGTGCACGTGTTTTCCAGGGTTCCCCTCTCAGGCATATGACAGATACTTGCATAAAAGGACTTCATTGTTGCTTTCTGTATTATATAGCTCTTGCTATGAATGATATCTTCTAAATTTAGCTTTCTGATTTCTTTTAGAGCAAAAGATTTAGCTTTTACCTTAACTGCTTGGTTTTTTTTTTTAATTTTGCTTTGCCAACAGAAGCCCAGCCTGTTAGTTGTTAGAGGAAAGACTTGGTTCTCCTAAATAAAATATAAATTTCTTATGGCAAATAAAAAGGGTCATTAGTTTAACATGGATAATTTTTATTTCTTTTGATTGAGTGCAGTTCACAGAAGCCATAAAATTATTTATGAAGTAAATAATTAATTCAATCTTTCTGCTGGCTTAGGAGGCTGCAAATGTGCCAAGTATCTTCCTCCAGTTTCACCAAGCATATTCAGGGTTTTAATTTTGGGGTATATATTCAACTTCTCTTGTCAACCAGCATTTTCTGCCTGTGATGGGAAAACTCTGATTTAATCAGCACCTTTTCTGGCTGGTGATCTCTGTTGACTTTTAAACAGTTGATCTGGTAGATTCAGCTAGAAACTGTGCAATAAATGGCCCTTCTACCTACAGCAGTGCATCTGCAGCAGAATGTGCTACAGACAAGCACAGATCTGCCAGGATCCTATTTAAAGGCCCAGCTGCTGAAGCCTGAAGTGCTACACTAATTTTACTTTCTGGTTAGTTATAGCTAGTTTAATGTTCTGGGGAATGAATAGACAGCTGCCACAAAGAGAGCTGGTGATTATATAGGCAAATGCCATATCAATGAGACAAAATGAGCTATTTAAGTGGTGCTTCGAATCCTGTGACATGGGAGAATATACAGGAAGGCCTGATCCAACACCCTCTGGGTTCAGGGATGGTACTTTCATGGCTTTACTGAAACAGAGCCTTGGGTGCAAGTAATAGCTGGGAAGTGTTTGAAAATGTTACTTTGACAAACAACAGTAGTAATATAATACCTCTTTTTTTTCTCATAGGAGGCTTTCCTTGATACAATTATGACTTCCCTGCTCACTAAATGTACCTGTGATTTTGCATATTCTGTGCAAATAAATTCATGGGGCATTACTGTAAATATGTATATGAGCTTTAGACTAAGACTAAGCCTGAGCAAAAGCAAGGATTTGTAAAGCCACTCAAAATGAAAGATATTTGCAAATGCAAATGAATATTATTATGGTGATTTCTTTCCTGATCATGCATGATACCTTTTATCTTAGGAAATTTCACTTCTTTATAAAAAGTGTGTAGATATCCCATTTACCAGAATAGGCAAAGACAACATAAATATAAATGAAGTTTACCTTCAGATACCTGGACCTAAATGCAAAGCAGCATACAGTTCTGTCCTGTTTTTATTGGGAGGGCACTTTAAAATGAACATGAAAACACCTGTGGACAATTCTGCAATTGCTAGGAGTATAACCACATTAGAACTTTAGTCGTGCAACATTTCTGAATGTTGATACTTTGGAAGGGCATTTTCCTGACATAGCTTTGAAATGACACACAGGTAAGCTAAGAATGCTACAGACATGGTCTTACCTGTTAGAGCTGCCCTTCAGGCTCCAGACTGTGCTGGAATATCTCTCTGATTATAAAAGATCACCATCTTACTATTTAAAACAGAAGACATGGAATGGAAACATGCTGTGTTTCCAATACACCTTTAATACCATGTAAGTGCTGTGAAATTACTGCCTGCCATGGAAAATGTCACTGAGGTAGGAAGAAGTCATCAGTTCTGAAATTTCCTGCGTCATCAGTTTCTGTCACGTTTTGAAATGGTAGTGAGGCTGTAGGTGCAGGCTGGTGGCTTGCTGTGCCCAGGGGTTGTGACTGTGTGGCTGGCAGAGGACTGGCAGTGCACAGTTTGCCTCTGAGAGCCCACAGGAGCTCATTTGCCTCATGCCCATGAGAGCAAGCTGGCACATACTGCCCTGAAATTTTGCCTATACCTGTTCTGAACAGACTTACAGCACCACTGAGAACATTTCACAGGCATAACCAGGGTGGCTATATATTTACTCATTGCTAAATATATTTATTTTGCAGACAAAAAGGGAAAAACTAATTTTCCAAAAAGGAAAACATCCTTGGGCAATGGGGAGACCATGGACATTTGCCACGAGAGAAAATCCAAGGCACATATTTAGTTTTTGTGTGTTTTCTTACATCTCTGTCCAGAAAGAGGGCTTTTACTAAAACAGTGTAGGAGTTGCTGAGTGTGGTTTGAGCCAGATTGAAATGCTGATGGTCTCATCTGGCAAAAGGAATGTTGGTTAGCAGTCTCACAGAAAGGGTCTTGCAGTAAATTGCACACCACAGAGCTGTAGACTTTGACAGTAAAATACATAACAGGCACATGAGGTTGATTGCTGGGGGTGAATGTATACTTTAGTAGGCCTACAAGGTTAATTATCATTAGGAGTGTTGTTAGTGACACTAATTATTTTAATTTAGGATTAAAAATAATTTGTGTCCTCCCTTGTTTAGTGGGATTATTACTGTTTTGTAATTAAGTGGACGAATTGTAGTTGGAGGGTGGAAAGGTGTGTAGCTGTTCTCCAATTGTCATCAGTGTTGTGGGAAGTAGTAGGGCAGGAAATAATACTGGAAGAAGGATTAGGGGGATTACTATGAGGGATGGGCTTGTGAATTGGTTGAAGTTCATGGTCAGGTTCAAGGGATTTATTTTTTTTGTGCTTGTGAGGGTTTTGTTACAGGGGGAATTGTTAGGGGTGCAGGATGGGATTTTGGATTGAATGCTTAATGAAGAGGTCAGTCATGGTGTTAATAGAATGAACAAATCAGCTAGGAAAGCCCATATGGAGTGAATATGTGTGTGCAAATATGTGTTAAACGTTCAGTCAGTGTCAGTCCCTCTTCCATGGGCATCCAGTTTTGTATTAATTTTTTCCAGGCTCTCAATTTTGTGGCATTACTATCATCATGTGTTATTATTGTTATCAATATGGTAGCATTACTAGGACTGTGGTATTATTATTACAGATTAATATTCCAACACCTCATGTTTTGTAAGCTATAGGTGCATTTATGGTCTAAGAAAGGAATACATAGAGCTAATCAGTATGATCCCTGCAGACCTGCTACTCTAGGCTTCCTCCTCTGAAGCCAAAATGGGGGGGAACCTGTAGTCCAAATGATGATGTTCTTGACTTGATTCCTGATTTTTCTCACATCAAATATTATATTACATGTGATTATATACATTCCCTTTTTATGCACATAAAAGGCAGGACAGAAGAAAGTCCTGCAATTTTTCAGGTGAGAGAATGAAATACCAGTAGACTACAATGCCCAGCTTTGCAGAAAATGAGCTTAGCATCAGTACAAAAACATCAGTTTTAACATCAGTTAGAATGTTCACCCACAAACATCATTGCTGAATTTGCCTTGCTCTGATCATATCACATAATTTACCAAGCTTATCTAGTGAGTGAAACAAGTGGCTGACATAAAGTGTTGCCCAAGCAGAAAATGAACCGCAGCCAATTATCAGGGAACATGAGTAAATTACTGGATACCAGCTTAAAGCAAAATAAATTATCTACATTTTATTTCTTGTGTCTAAGGTCTTGTGACCTTACAGAATCCATATCAAACTCAAGAGATATGGTATTTTTTAAGCTCACAAATCATTGTGAACATAGACATAAATAAAGAAAAATGAATTCCAGAAACACATACTGCAGTGACTAAGCACTCTAGATTATGTGTTTTTTATACTTCAAAATTCAAAACAAAGTGTGTGTTGGAAAGGAAATCAGAAGTGTGGATTGAATAGGCCTATACAGGTCTTCTTGAACAATCAAAAGTTACAGGTAAATTTGATTTTGAACCTGAAATAGTGCTATTTTACTCAATTTGGTGCCATTTGATTTAGATGGCTATGATTTACTCTTCAGCTGTTTTCTCATTCACAGATGTCAATATGTGGATGAATGATCCAGTGCAATGTGCAGCTTTAAATTTTATTTTTTTTTTAAGTTTACCTCACATGTGAGTGTTTGCTTGCTGTATTTTATCCTGAGGGATTTAAAAGTCATCAGAAGAGGGGTTGAAAAGCACCTGGGTTTCTCTGGGTTTGGAGTCATGTCCAGCCAGTCCCTTACAGAGCTTAGACAAGAACCCCAGCTTATGCCACTGCCATTGGCCTTAGGACTTAAGACAGTCACCACCCTGACTCCTTAAAGGTCATGAGGCTTCCTGGGCTTTCTGTGCTCTCCCAAAAAAGTCTTAAGGTTTCCTATCCAGGATACATGTTGCAAAACCCAGGAATCAAAATTATGCTGGGCCAGTTTTGCTTTCTGCTCATTTTTGGGGTAGATCTCACCCCATTCACAGTGTAGAACAGACTGACAGTCTCTGTCCATTATGGATGGTAGCAGGACCATCTGGGGATCATTTCAGCAGCTTGAAGGCTTCTGGCTAGAAGGCTTCTGTTGCTGCAGGGAGCAAGAATGATGAGGCAAAGGCAGTGATGAGCTCTCTGTTCTGGGGGTGCCACACTGCTGCTGTGGGTGCCACTGCTGAGCCAGGGTGGAGCAGCTACAGTGCAGAGTGGTGCCCTACATATATTTACATTTTTCATGCCAGATTTCTTATTGGGCATGAATCACTTTTGTCAATCTATTTCAGTGGTTTGGCCTACTGCGAGAAATCAAAGGTCCTCATTTCTTCCCAGGACAGGATGCCTCTTAACATTGGTGCTGCTGTTGCAGATTCCTGTTTGGTTTATATGACAAGCTGCTCTCTTAAATGTAACGAGGGTGGAAAGTTTAGAAATTCAAGAAGTCCCTAGCAAAAAAATCCCCCTTCCTTGTTCATCAGTGTATACTCAAGAAATAAATGGGACACAGTTTTGGGAAGAGAACCAGTGTTACAAACACCTGCCCTCTTTGGTGAAGAAAGCTGCTCTGTTCTCAGCAGTGCAGGCTAGTGCAGTTTTCCCCCTGCAGACCCTCTCTGAAGCAATCAATTTCACTCTAGCATCAGTCCTGTGAATGTCTGAACAAGTCATCTTAGTAGCACACAATGGTTTGGGTTGGAAGAGTCCTTAAAGATAATTTTCTTCAACCTAGCCGTGATGGGCAGGGACACTTTCCACTAGGCCAGGCTATTCCAAGTTCCATCCATCCTGTCTTTGAACAATTCCAGGCATGAGGTACTCACAGCTTTTCTGGGCAGCCTCTTCCAGTGCTCAGCTCCCTACAATACACATCTGTTAGCTCATGTAGCCAACATGCAACCCATATTCTCTACCTGTACAATTCATAGATCTTAGAGCTATAATTATGCTAATTAGATATGATTTCAGATGAGATTTTCAGATAAAACAAGGCAGGAAATTTCACCTTTAACCTGATATATCTGTCCTAGTACTTTTAATTGAGCTGG
This sequence comes from Cyanistes caeruleus, assembly GCF_971803275.1. Lineage (NCBI taxonomy): Eukaryota > Metazoa > Chordata > Aves > Passeriformes > Paridae > Cyanistes > Cyanistes caeruleus. Next base: position 26,499,454 of record NC_141732.1, on the reverse strand, counting down.
TTGCAATGAGCCTTTGTAAGAAAGTAAGTCGAAACAAAGAGCTTTAGCTGCAAGTAATCCACTTTCTCTTCTCCTTTTTAGTGGACTGGAGGGAGGCATTTTCCCTCTGACTTTGACCATTGTTTAATTTAATCTGATAGGTTTTGTCTGTTTTCTGGATTAATCATTATTTGCCTCTCTGTCATTTACGACCAGGTTTGTGCAAATGGAAACTGGTGACTCAGAGGGATTGTTCTCGGACTTTCTCTTCAGATTCTGCAGAAAACATCATGACAGCTTTTCCGGAGCGTTCCCTGAAAAAAACACAGTGTACTAACTCTATGTCCCGGTCGGTGTGGCTGGGCTTGATTGCTCTGTGTGCCTCTGTATCTTTCCGCCTGCCTCTGAACCAAGCTTATTTATGTAAAGGCTACTTGTGTAAATGAAAATGCTGTTGTTCCAAAGAACACAGGCAAACAGTCAAACAGTGTATTGAGTTTCTAGCTGGCATAAACCCAAGGCCTTGGTGCTTTGTACAAAGAGTCCCCAGCTTGTGAGTGCGCAATACGATGGAAAGCAGAGACAGGGCCTGTCATCAAAAAGATTTTCCATGATTTGGAGTCTCCATTACAAGAAACACCCAAAAATGTGTATTTACAGGTATATCTATCTTTGTATTATGAATTTCTGCTGTCGATATTCTGAATAATTAACATTTGAAAACAAAGGTCTAGAGGACTAACACAGCAATAATAAACAGAGACAAGCAGTGCCCTGAAGTGTCGTGAGGTAACAGAGTGGGAAACATATGCAATGAAACATCTACAATGCTCAAAAACACCATATGTTGCTTTGCCAAGAACTCTAGCTGTGCCACTTAACTGAGTATTAGTCATGGACTAGGCCACCCTCCTGGGAGGGAATTGGAGTTAATGATCCTGCCTTTAGAGGCTTCACAATGCAGGAGCCCTCTCCAACCACAAGTTTGCAGTCTTCTTTTGCAGCAGGGACCATCATCCTTGTTAAGTCTTTTACTGTGATATAGTCAATAAAAATACATTTTGAAAGACCAGTTAAAAAGTGATTTCTAATGAAGTTCTAGAATATTAATACTCCACAAGCCTTGGGGTGTTAGTATCCCTTGATGCCTTTTGGAAACAAAGGACCTGCCCTACTGGATGGTAGATCCCTCCCAGCTCACCTTCCTACACTATGGGCAAGGACATGTCTGGGAATCCAGGCAGGAAGTTTGGCCAGTGCCCACTGACTTGGTTCATGCTGATTCTTTTTCTCTGTTAGGCAGATGTTGCCACCGCAAAGTGGCCCCAAATCTGCCAGGTTGCTCAATGCTGCAAGGAATTTTGATTCTCAACACAGTTCAGAAAATGGAAGGAAGAGGCAAGTTGTCCATAAAATGGTAAAGGACTAAGCAGTGAATGCCATTGTGTCACTGTATGTTTAGCTATGATATAGCTTCATCTTGGACACTCTATTTTGTTTGAAACAGCTCAGAAAAAGTCCAAGAATTGAGAAGTTCCAGGAAAAAAAGTGCAAGATTTATGAAGATAGAGAACAAGTTTCCTATGATAAAAATATGAATAATTTAAGACTCTTCAGACTGGGAAGGGGCAGAACTCAACTATACTCACTATAAAAAAAATTAAAAAACTTAGAAAAACCCCAGCTTTATTTACTGTAGAATAGTGAGTGATTTGAAGGAGGTGGCTATTTCCATAAGCTCTTCCAACACAATAACTCAACACTACCTGAAATAAACCTAGAAGGTTCCAGACAAGAACAAGAGGTGGGTCTTCACAAAAATCACTTAACTTGGATCAATCATTGTTCCAAAACATTGTAAATGATAAAAAGGGCTTTTTCATGTAAATGATAAAAGTTTGGATTTTCAAAATATCTCAATACATTGATAGGAAAAGTCCATATAGGTTTACTAAACAAAAAAAACCCCAAAAATCCACCACCTAAAACTTACCAAGTTCTTCTAGGTCTTCCCCACCCTTTTATCTGGACTAAAGAAGTCTCATTAAAAGTTGTCTGGTCATATTTTATAGGGCTATTTAAACCAACTTTTCTGTTAATAATATCAAGCTAGTCAGTAATCTGTCCTTTTTTGTGAAAATATTTATGACTTGAAAAATACTTAAAAATGCTAGGCAAATATTCGTAAGTGAATGGAAAGAATTTGAATTTATCTGTGAAATGGTTAGTAAGATTAGTAAATCCATCTGCACACATAAGTTTAGCTTGGAGGGTGGAGGTTCTGATCAGTGTCACAAGCTTAAGATTGTGCAATTGCTTATGAAAACTGGATTTAAAATGCATTGGATTTGCTTTCAGTTCAAACTATGCACATAGTCTAATTCATTATCTTTTGAGCTTAATTAGCTGAATGCCAAAAGCAAAAGCAACTTCCGCCTCAAAATGGGAAGAGAATATTCCCATGCAAGTCCTGACTTCTTAGAAAAGCAGCAAAAAAAGCAAGAACAACTTTAATCAAGAGCAGCATTAAGAAGCCCATGTAGATGACAAAATTTCTGCTTTCCCTGTCCACTTCTACCTGACCCTGATCAGGATGTTCCTGCTTGAGGTTACTCCTGAAATCTTGTTCATGTCTTAACAATTTATGGGGGTTTTTCATGCATATTCCAGGTGCAGTAAAGGAATAGAAAATGTCTGTGTGGCTGAACTCTGACTTGAAATCTCTAGTATCCAAGGAAACAGAGAAAACACATGAGCAACTCCTCTTGTAAAAAGTTAAACCAAATTATCATTTTACTTCTCTGAGGGACTTACTATCTCACTCAGATAAGCCAATGTAAAAATATTTTAAATGTCAAAGTGGAACTCACAGTGCAAAATATAGATCCTAGTCTCAAGTACCCTAGTTCTTAACAGGGTTTTCATCCTTGGGTGTAATTCTGGCCTATTGAAATCACAAAGATGAATCACAGGTAATTATTTGTCTTCCAAACCCTGGATTTTCTCTCAAGATGAGATGCTGATTGCAGACAGCTTGAAACTGGACATATTTTCCCACAGCTTGCTAGTTTATGCCTGCCTGTAAAAAGAAGGTTATAGTAATGAGGTGATTAAGCAAAAACTGAGATGTACTGGAGGGAAAATACTAAAATACTATACAGTAATCTCAAAATAATCACAAAAGGAAAGTTATCTCATATTTATTATCTCAAAATAATCTAATATATTTACTAGAGTTTATCTACTGTTGCACAGAAATGAGAACTTCTGGAGTGCTAGGAAAAATGGTTCTGTCTGGAGCTTTCCATTGCAGGAGGGCACTCACAATATGAGTGAAAAAGAGAAGAAATTTTTAGGCAAGTGGTATGGATAACTGGCCCTTTTGATCTGCTTATGTATCCAGGCAAAAGCCATGTAATGCTGATTCCTTTCAGATAGATAGGCAGATAGACAGTAGATAGATAGATAGATAGATAGATAGATAGATAGATAGATAGATAGATAGATAGAAAGCCAGTGTCATTATCCAGACATTTCAATGAATAACCAGGTGCAGACAAACCCTCAGGCATAACAGAAAGGGGCCAAGATGGGGCACAGAAACTGTGTCTAAGTTTCCTTGCTTATTTTTAGAATTAAGGAAAAAAGGAAATGTAATGTCTCCATGATATTCTGTGCAAGACAGAGGTGTAACCCTTGGCTTAAAGTGTTGTGCTTTGGTATTTCCCCGTGACGTACACACATTCCTGATCCTGATGGGCTGCCTAAGGGAGAGTTCACATTTGCCATTTTGTCTCTCATCTGATTTTCAGATCCAGAAGAGAGACAAATTTGACTGCTGGGAGTCCAAATTGTCCAAATACATCATGACTTTTTATTGTATCACTTATTAGGTAAAAAGCAGACAGGGAAGAGCTGCCCAGTCCTGGGTCTAGACAGTCCCAGCCAGTCTAAATGTACACACACACACCTGTGTATGCACCTATAAGCATACACTCCACAAGCAGAGAGAAGAAGACAAGGCTAAATGAATCTGGCTATAAGTGTAGTCTCTATACAGGCATAAAAACTGCACTGTGTTTTAGTGGAGGAAGGTCAGAGCCCTCTAACAAAGGTGCTGGAGCAGGTGTGCAGTCCATCAGACTGTGGAGTCATGCAGACCCCTAAGAAAGCTACAGGCTTACAGAGAAGCCTTGGCTGTGATGAGCTAGCAGTCTGATTCTCTAATCTGAGTCTGAGCTCTAATCTCTCCTTGCACATTAAAGCAATTAATTTCTAGATGTCCCCAGTGTGATGGAAACCTTAGCATCTACAGGGTAGTGGAAATTCAAAAGGAGATAGACTAAAACTTTGCAATTGTAATGACTTCAAAGTGAATCCAACTATTCTGGGAGGGGGAGGTGTCTAATGGTTGTTTTTTTGCTGATATGGGCTAGGTTCAACTTACTCTCAGAAGAACAAATCAGGACTCCACACTGCACAGCCATAACTGCCTTGGTCGGTATTCAGGCCAGCAACCACCTCCAGCAGCTGTGGACACTGACAACCTACAGCTACATCAGAATGTGCAATTAAACAAAACAAATCAACAGTTATCCCATGGAATTTGCTTAGCCTAATCACTGTATTAAAGAGTCAAAAATGACCTGTTGTGAAGATGCACTTTATAGCCTGTGCTGGGGCCAATTTTCCTCCTGGGCCAGCTCTGCTCTTTAAACAATAACACTCAGGGAATGGTGTGGCTGAGAAATTCCTGTTAATGTTTACTGTGTTGCATAGAAGAGGTTGTTCATTTCTGAAAAGAGTATCAGGTTTAACCTGATGTGGCCACCAAGAGTTCATTTTAGAGCAGACCATTCTGGCACTCATCTTCAGATGAGTGATTTCACTGAAGGATGGCTTTCTGTGTCTTAGAACATCCACATAATAGAAGAGAAACAATTCATCATCCTGTATTTTATGATCACACAATCACAGAATCAACTAGTTTGGAAAAGACCTCAGAGATCATCAGCTCCAACTTCTGACCTAACAACTTCATATCAACTAAACCATGTCACAGAGTGCCATGTCCAGTCTTTTTTTGAACACCTCCAGGGAGAGTGACTCCACACCTCCCTGGGCTGCCCATTCCAATGCCCAACCACTCTTTCTACATAGAATTTTTTTCTTATGTCCAATAAATGTCCAGCCTAAACCTGGTCTGGCACAGCTTAAGGGACTCTGTTCTCTCATCCTGTCACTGGTTTCCTGGGAGAAGAGGCTGATCCCCACCTGACTACAGCCTCCTTTCAGGGAGTTGTAGAGAGTGATAAGGTCTCCCTGAGCCTCCTTTTCTTCAGGCTAAACACCCCCAGCTCCCTCAGCTGCTCCTCATAGGACTTGTGTCCCAGACTCTTCACCAGCCTTGCTGCCCTTCTCTGGACACGCTCCAGCACCTCACCATCCCTCCTGAACTGGGAGCTCAGCACAGCACACAGCACTCAGGTGTGGCCTCACCAGTGCTGAGTACAGGGAAGAATGACCCCCCTGCTCCTGCTGGCCACACTGCTCCTGATCCAGGCCAGGAGCCATTGGCTTACCTGGCCATGTGAGCACACTGCTGGCTCATGTCCAGCTGGCTGTCACCAGCACCTCCAGGTCCCTTTCTGCCTGGGCACTGTCCAGCCACTCTGTCCCCAGCCTGTAACATTGCAGGGGGTTGTTGTGACCAAAGTGTGGGACTTAGTACATGGTCCTGTTAAACTTTGTATTGTTGGACTCAGCCCATCTATCCAGCCCATCTATCCAGCCTATTCAGGTTCCTCTGCAGAGCCCTGCTATCCTCCAGCATATTGACACACACTCCCAGCTTGGGAGCAAATTTGCTGATGGTGGGCTCAATCCCCTCATCTGGATCATCAGTGAAGGTGTTAAACAGGGCCCAGCAGAGGCCCCTGAGGGACACCACTGGTGCCTGGCCACCAGCTGGATGCAGCACCGCTCACCACCACTCCCTGGGCTGGGCCATCCAGCCAGTTCCTAACCCAGCACAGAGTGCTCCTGTCCAAGCCATGGGCTGCCAGCTTCTCCAGGAATGTGCTGTGGGACAGTGTCAAAGGCTTTGCTGAAATCCAGATAGACAACATCCACAGCCTTCCCTGCACCCAGGTGGGTCAGCTGGTCACAAAAGGACATCAGGTTGGTCAGGCAGGACCTGCCCCTCCTAAACCCATGCTGGCTGGGTCTGATCTCCCAGCTCTTCTGTGGGTGCTGTGTGATCACACTCAGGATGATCTGCTCCATAACCTTGCCGGGCACTGAGGCCAGGCTGACAGAGCAGGCTGCAGATCACAGCATCATAGAATATCCTGGGCTGAAAGGAAACCAGAGGGATCATCAGAGGCCAACTCCTTTCTCTGCACAGGACACATGAAGAATCATGCCATGTACCTGAGAGTATTTTCCGAACACTTCTTGAGCTCTGTCAGGCTGGTGCTCCTTCCCTGGGGAGCCTGTTCCAGTGCCCAAACAACATCTGGGTGAAGAACCTTCCCTGATACCCAGCCTAAACCTCCCCTGACACAACTTCAGGCCATTCCCTCACATCCTGTCATTGTCACCACAGAGCAGAGGTCAGTGCCTGCCCCTCCTCTTCCCCTCCCAAGGAAGCTGTCACTGCAGTGAGGTCTCCCCTCAGTCTCCTCCAGGCTGAACAGACCAAGTGACCTCAGCCACTCCTCACACGGCTTCCCCCCAAGGCCCTTCACCATCCTCATGGCCCTCCTTTGGACACTCCCGAACACCCCAATGTCTTTTTTGTGTTGTGGCACCCAGACCTGCCCCCAGCACTGGAGGAGAGGCTGCCCCAGCTCAGAGCAGAGCAGGACAATCCCCTCCCTTGCCCGGCTGTGATGCTGGGCCTGATGCACCCCAGGACACCGGGGCCCTCCTGCCTGACAGGGCACTGCTGGCTCAGGGTCAGCTTGTCATTGACCAGGAATCTTTCTGCAGAGTTTTCTTTCCTCTCTCTTACCTCTCCTCAGTGATTACCCCTTCTAGAGTCTTCAGCATCCAAATGCACTTTCACAGCTGGAAAGATGTGTGGGCTGCAGACAAAAAAACCCCGCTGTCCAAAGAGACTTTACTGCTTCTTGCTTGAGCAATGCATTGATTTTAGTTTGAAGGTTTCTTCCTAGGAAAATTAATGTGTACAACTATAAGGTCTCTAATAAAATGTGATATGCTCAGCATCACAGGAACCAAGTTTAATTAATTAAAAGAGAGGCTGTTTTTCCTGATTTGAGAACAGCAGGAAGAGAACAGGAAGCAGAGAGCTGCAAATGCTCCTGTCTGGTGATGAATACTGCGCAGTATGAGGAAGAGGGAAGTTGAAGTGCTGGGATTATAGTGTGTGAATTTTTTGAGCTGTGCAGTTATTTGCTGACCTTTTCCACCAGGGCTTTGCTGCCATTACAGGACATCCAAATAGGACATGTAGGGAGGCAAATGGGGTCTCAGACTTAGAGGACTTCACCTTCCTTATAAAAATCATCCTTATATGCTGCTCAATGCATTTAAAGTGGTTGTGGTTAGGACCACCAAAAATAAAGCTACCACACATTCCACTCCATGATGTCATCTGTCTTTAAGTTTGGGGACCATCCTGACACAAGTTAAGATCACCAGAAATTATATGTATAGGGAAGTCCTAAAGGTTTTCACTGAAATCCATAATTTTTTAGGCTTCTGAACCTAAAAAATGTAGTATTTAGTAGGGACCCTCCATTTCAGAACAGGAGCACTGACACAATGTACTGCAGTGGTCCCAGGGAGACAAATGCTGGTTTTACTGGCATTGCTGGCATTGTAAACTGACATTACTGAATCTGACAAAGAAATTTGTGGACCAAAGAGAAATGTATGTGTTCTCTTCATGCTTGACAACAAGTTATGCTGAAAGTTTTAGAGCAGTGGTGGCTGTGATGAGAAGTGTCACAGGATGGGGCTTACATACATGCAGGGTTTGGTGCAGATGAGAGATATCTAAGCAAGAGGGCTTCCAAATACCTGGTAATATTGTGGCATTGTGGATACAGGAATGGCTCTGTTCAGCTGTCAGTTTAGACCTGTTCAGGCAGCTTCAGCAACAGAGGATTTGCAGAATGGGAAGCTCTTGGCACAGCTGAGGATGTACCTGCACCGAAGGCAGGAAAAGGGTGCTTGTTAGTATGACAGAAAAAGAGCAAGCTGTTACTCCCACATGCTTGTTGTGTCCCAGGCAGGCATTCCAGCTGAGCAGGTCTGGGTCTTCCTCAGTGGCAGCCCATGGAACAGGGAAGAGCTTCAGAGGAATGCACCTGGAGCCAGTGCCAGAGACCCTCTGTGGGGTGGAAAATGTGCTTTCTTCATCTCCAGGTCTGGGTCCAAACCCAGGGAGGAGTCCAGCCTGCCCTAAGCACTATAAAGAAGGTAGGCAGCTCCTCATTATAGCATGATTTTGGGTAAGAAACAGAAAAAAGCTTTATCTCTACTTTTCCTCTGGACGTTTGTCTGCCCATGTGAAAGGAGAGTGAGGCTGGGGGACCCATTTAGGCACACAGCACTCCTGAGTGATCTCTGTGGCACTAGAGAAAGAAGCCAACAGTGGGAAGCAACATGAAGGCCAATAATTCTTGATTTTGTTACAAGAGGGTGCAGTTTGTCATCCAACTGTGCCCTGTTCAATGAAACAGACTGCAACATCCTAATGAGTGTAACCAGTATTGAGTACACAGTGTCTGCTTCCTTTTAACCTTGAGAGCCCTTGCACTTAACTTAATTGTTAACATTTTGCGAAGAGAGCAGAAAAAAAAAAGTACTACATAAAGCCAAAATCCATTTATTTTAGTGCAGAAGATGTGGAAAAGTCAGTGCTGGCAACTCGTGAGTGGTCCTTAATTTCTTCCAATATGCCAAGGGAAAACAAGTCCTATTTCATGCTCAGGGCTGTGGAAAAAAATTAACAAAGGTTAATAATTAAATGTCTACTCCTTATCCTGCAGCAAATCCTTCAAATATCCAGAAGATGCAAAGAGGCTGCAGCCTGGGAACAGAGTCCTGAAGCACCCTTACTGACCTGGGTGCTTTTTGCCCGGGCAAATAAGTAAATATTATAGAAGTCAGCATGAATAAACTGCAAGAATAAACTTTACCCTTGTACAGGAAGAGACAGGCAGACAGAAGTTAAAGTTTAGGATAATCTTTAGCTACCTCCCATTCAGTAAAACAATTTTTGTACAGTGAAAAGAGAAACAGATGAGAGGTGATATTGCATGCACATGAAATACACAAAACACTCTCCTAGTTGTTATACAAAAATGCAGTAGCTTTAATTATACTGAATGCTTTTGACAGAACTTCAAAATCTAAAGGATTAAAAGCTTTCTGACAGCTCCTGCAGTCAGTTATGGCTGAGTCAGCCAATAGCAATGCGTTGTGCATTTGGGAAAGATAACTTTAACCTGCACTGAAAAACAAGATGGAAGTGGGGAAAAAATATTACTGATTTTTCACTCTGCCACAGCAAGTGATAGCTCCCCTGGACAAAACTAGTGGATGCAGTGGGAAAGGAACAGAAATTGATACCTGTGCTCAGTTTATCCAAAGTGCTGAGTGGGTTTAATCATTAATAATTACCATTATGCACCAAGGAAATAATTGTCCCTGTTATCACAGGAGGGTTTTCATTTTTATGCTGTGAAGGATATAATGTGAAAGTGGCATTTTAGGCAGAGCTTTCGTAAGAGGTTTGGGGAATCCTGAATCACCCCCAAAATAACATGAGGACTAGAAGAAGACTGTAGGGGAGGGAAAGGGCAGGGTTTTTTCAGACTCACTGCACCTCTCCATCAGTATGCTCTGCCCCAGCCCACAGATATCCTCAGTAGTGAAATTTTGTCGCCCACCACTTTCCTCAGTGCACACAAGAATGCCAAGTGGCAGCTGTAATAAATTTACTGCCACTTTGAAGAAGAGGCCATCAGAAAATCATTGCCAATAAAAGTGGGCAAAAAAAGGCAAGGGAATTTGAAGTCTGAGAGTTTTGTTAGATCTTCTTTCTTTTCTGCACACCCGCCCCCCCACACCTCCCCCATCACTTTATAGCAATATATGCACATATTTTAAAACATGAACTTTTTTCTGTCTGTTATCAGACATTTCAACAACACTGCTAGTAACATCAGCCTGACAGGCCTAAATTGGATGAGATGATGAGAGAATTGGTCTACTGGCACAAACTGGCACAGTTCTGTTGAAACCAATGGGCTGTTTCAGTTCACATCTGCCGAGCCTTTTTCTCCTCTAGAAATCACCCTCTCATTTCATACCTCCCACAGTAAGTGAGATCAGGCAGGGATTTTCAGGTTTGCTCTGGTAGACCCTGCAAACAGAGGCACAACAAGAGAGAGCTCCTACCCTGAAGCCCATTGCTTTTGGTGTCACTGGCTGTGTACAGTGCCCTTGTGCATGGGACCCCGAGGCTGTTGCTCCTGAGGGGCTCATGTAGATTAATGACTTTGTACTGGCATTTTGACAGCACTAGCAAACCTTAAGCCAGGAGGGTTCAATACCCTAGGCACTGCACAAACATGGACTGGGACTCAAGTTGAAAAATAACCTTTTCTGTCATACCCATCACTCTGCAAAAATTACCCAGTTTTCACTGACAAGCAGTCCTCTTAGCTGTCAAAATCTGCCTCACATGTTCGGCACTCAGAATTAAATATCTTAAATAAAACGGGTATTTTAGAAAGACAAATATATTCTACAGATGAGAAAAGCTATTTTTACATATCTAATTAGTCACACTTGGGAGCAATAATAGCACTACTTGGATTATGCTAAGTTATTAATATTATGCAAAATACAAGGTATCGGTTGTGTCATCATCTTTTTTCTTTTTATCGCTAGACCACAATTTCATCAAACAAAAACTTGTCATGTAAACTTTTTTTTTTTTTTTTTTTTTTTTCCAATTTTACCTCTCATATGAAGGCGCAAGTGTATTCATGCTAGAGGAGCAGGAAGGAGCAGAAATCCTGTCAGGAATCGAGATGCCAGGTGAGAACCCCACACTGTCTGGAGAGCACTGAGCACAGGAGCTGGTGCTTTCTCAAAGATGCTAATATGCAAGTTGAATTGTTTGGTGCTGACCCCTGCAAAAGGGCAGTACTTGCACTAGCTGTTGCCTTCTTTATAAAGGAATCAGCCAGTTTATCTGTGGTGGTGTGGGGCTGTAACCTGTTGCACTGGGAGGAGGATACCAGCTGACACACCCAGCCCCCTGGAGGCCCTGGCCAGCTCACATTGTGATGGACAGGACAGAGACCTTGGAGACTCCTTGGGTGGCCTGCTCCTGTTGGTTTTTGGCAACTGGAAGCTGCCAGTGCAGGACGTGTGCAGCAAAGAAAGATACAGAGACAGACCCTTGTTTGTCACCTGCTGGTCATGCAGTGAGATGTCTTGTGCCTGGAGAGAAGGTCACTGCCCCAGGCACTCACCCTGGTGGAACCAGGAGCTGCATGCACACAGAATCCAAAACACTAGATCAATGTCACACCATGGAATATATACTCTGGTGTGTCTGGGGAGTTTCCACCAAATTTAGTAACAGTGGACTTTGTTTTTCTTGGTGTATAATTTAGCATTCAGCCCTCTGTACTGCAAAAATTATTCCTCTTCTTTCTCTGAAATAATGTGTGTGAGTTTAAATAGATATTTATGTTTTGAACAAAGATCTTAATTGCATTTTTATATATGCATATATATGCATATATATATATATATATATATTCTCCTTACTAAGACAACCATCCTCCTTGTAAAGTTGTATTTGCTCCATTTAGTGGGCTGGATTGTATCTTTCCAAAGCAGACACTGACCTTCCAACAGGGTCCCATGGTCCAAAACTATACCCTGCTGCTCAAAGATTTGTTGACAGGCAGTACCAGTGTACCTACTCTTCCCTTCTTACACTTTCAACCCCCTCTGACAGGAATTAGAACATCACCTGCGTCCCTGACTGCCACCCCCAGAGCTCAGTAGTCACTTTGGATACTCTCCAGGTTTCCCAGAACTGTCACTGGTGCCTACAATTAAGAGCATCCTGGAGCAGCAGTCAGGGGGTCAGTCAAGCTCTGGCAGCCCTTCCCAACACCCAGGTCCCCAGCAGGCAGCAAACCTCTGCAGCAGCAGGTCAGGCTGGCAGCTGAGCCTCTGTCCCCTGCAGCAGGGAGTCACCTGCTGCTGCCGCTGCTGCCTCGTGGTGGCCTTGCACAGGTCAGGGTCAGCTGGCCCAAAGCTCACCTGAAAGCACAGCCAGGTTCCTCAGCCTTGAAGGCAGTGAACAAATTCCTTAGAGAAGCTGTGGATTCCCCATCCCTGGAAGCCAGGTTGGATAGGGCTCAGAAAAACTGGGTCTAGTGGAACATGTCCCTGCCTATGGCAGGGGAGTTTGAACTAGAGGGTCTTCAAGGTTCCTTCTCAGCCCATATAATTTTATCACACTATAGTTCTATGATTTTATGAACTTATGGCATAGTTATAGGCCTTCAGATAGAGAAGAACTCACCAGCTTTCATCCCTTACTTTTCCCAGAAGCTGCCCATGCTGTTTCACTGGGAACAGATCCTGCCTGCACCTGCATTGCAGCTGGGGCCTGGGGTTCTGGAAGCTGTTGCATGTCTGAGAAGATCCTGTCTATCTCTATTAGTTCCACTACATATTAATTTTCTTTCCTTTTTTATTTCCTTTAATATGTGGGAGATGTTCTTGTCTTCTGTCATGGTTTCTTTGTTACAAAAAGAATGACAAGGAAATTATCTTGGGTTCCTGCCTTGTAGGAGATTTTGCATAAGCAGAAATCACTTATTCAGCATAATCTCCTATGAACCTGTGCAAAAGGCTTTGGAAGCACATTAGAATAAAGCTGTCTTTAGCTAGCATGTGATTTTAGGGGAAAAATTTTTTTTTGCATACAAGGAAAACAAAAAGTCAGCACGCCACTCAAAGTTGGTTGAAATCACGTTTCAGCTGAAAATAGCACTGCTAATTTCCCTGGAGTCTCAGTACTGACACACAACTCAGCCTTGGAATGACTTTCTTGTTCCACACACCAGGCTTTGGGCAGTGATTTTAGCTGGGGATCCCTGGGTTTGGGGACAGAACTGGAGAGCCACATGGTTAAAGGAATATTTGCTAAGATTCTGTGGCCCCAAAGCGATGTCAAAACCTGTCAACAGAAAGACGCTGTGTTGTCCATAGCCCACTCCTGAAGCTCCACTGCAGAGTACACAGCCCCTTCCTTTTCCTCCTGGGTCTGGGCAGAGAGCTCACAGGAGTATAAAATGCTGTGGAGTCAAGATTGGTCTGGTGAAACTTTACCTATGAGAATGGATTAGAAAAGAAATATTTCAAGACTTTACCTACATAAGATACCAAGTGAACCTGACAGTATTAAGGCCAACACAACTTCTCTCTCTTTGCTTTGGCAAGGATTTTAGAAGACCCTTAGTACCAATTTTGTTCATCCAAAATCAGTATACCCTCCAAATCAGATATACTCATGAAGACACCATGCTGTCCATAAGGAAGATGAGGTCTGTTCGTGGAAGAAACCTCTCTGAGCTCTGTTCTACAGCCTCCCAGGACTCAGTCACAACTGAGAATGAAAAAATTACAAAACATAATCTGATAACCCTTTCACCTTTGAGACTGACTTACCTTATGTTTCCTCATTTTGATCTTCCATCACCAGCTTTCAGACATGCTTTCTCTCATTACCATGTTACTAGAGCAGTTCAGGCAATGCCTGCTTGGCAAAGCTGTCACAAAAGGTTCAATTTCAACCCGGGGACTCTGACACATAATTTTGCCGTTTTGCATGATGGGTGCAAAAAAGCAACTGCTGCCATCTCACTGACAAGTATGATGATCTGAATGCTTATCAGTCCAGGGACAGAAAATTGCTCATCTTAAAATAACCACTTTTTAAAATAAACTTATTAAATAACCAGAAGCTGCTCTCTGCCTGCCGCTGTGAGGAGGGGCGAGCCTCATGGAGCAGGAATGTGCCAGGCTAATGCAAATCCACACCTGTCATGGCAAAGCCTCTGTGACTCCTCTCCAATCCACTGCTGTTGTTTCTGGCTTGTGATAGCTGGAACTATGATCTTTTATTTTTAATATAGGTTCTCTTCCTCTTTTACTAGAGCATAAAAGGTAGGACAACTCAAATAAAGGGCAAGAGATCAGCCTATGACCAGGTGTCAGCATTGGGTAAGGACTTGGAAATTAAATATTTCCTTTCAGCTGCAATAACACACGTGCAATAATACATGTGGGTATGTTTTTGTCCACAAAGATTACCTTACAAAAGATATTACATGAAACACAATTCCTTGAGTGTTTGATTTTATTTTGTTTGGCAGTATCACTCTTCTTATGTTAAAATTAGAGGATTTTACTTCTTCACCTCCTCCAATTGAAATGCCATTATGTAACATTTTCTGTTATCATCCTAGTGACTAGAATACTTGGAAAGTCCCCTGCAAGTGCTCAAGTGTGTAGCTCAGGAGTAGAGCAGGAAGGTAGGTGGCACTGGCTGGTGCTTCCACAGTACACACTTGCATCCTCAAAAGACAGGAATACACCAGTGCCAGCTATCAAAATGCTGATAAGATAAACATTTTGTCCCCTGATGGCCAAAGGCTTGGAGTCCCTGCATTATCAGTAGGATTTTTCTTTGAAATACCTAGTAGGATGGTTATTTGAAACTTCATCATGGTTTATGTTCTTAAATTTGATTTCAAAAGCAAAATTATTCTAACACTGTGGTACGCGTAGGCTGTTCATATTTGTTAAAAGGGCTTTTAATCACATTTGTTGTCAGGGAGAGACCTGTTTTGATGCCTGCATGGATTCACAGTCTCACTCAGCATATGCCATCTAAAGCCAGGACTCTGTTTGATTTAAGCATTTGTGCTTCAGGAACAGTCTGGAGCTGTGAAAAGCTGTGTATTTCCCCTCCCTGACAGTTCCAGCTCTGTACCCACCACATCACCCTGTAGCACAAACCCTGATTTCTGGTATGGGAGATGCTGGCCACATCACTGTCCCTTGGGGCTCTGAGTACAGGGGACATAATTTCAGCTCTGAGTACATGGGACAATTGCTTTCCTGGGCTTTTTATTTGTGTTTTTTGTATTATAATTAACACACCTATCTTCACACACAGGTTGTACTTTGTATCTTGCACCTCAGAGCTGTCAAGAATTATTTTTATGGTAGCATGGCTTTCTATGAGGTTGTGTTGGCTCTTAGGTAGGAAATTAAATTGGAACTGCCTGGAATGGTACTGTTATCGAGGCAGTCTCTTCCCAAGTATTACATCTTCAGACACAATTTGTAAACCACAAGCATAGTGTTTGCTTTCCTTATTATGCTTGCATGGTGCATAATGGAGCACCATGGTGGACATAGAAAGCAGCAAAGACTTCAAGGAGGAGGCTCTAAGGGTGTTGACATTAAATGCAGCTTACTGTTGTGCTGATAGAGGCAAGAAGTTACTGATAGAATCCCCCATTTTAGTGTTTCATTTACCATTCAAAGAGCAGTTGGTTTCATGCAACTGTTTTTTACACCACAGGACCAAGTAGATTAAACTAACTTTACATCAATGCATTTTCTTTCCTGTTTTGATCATTAGAAGCTTGCAGAAGCTCTTTTCTGCCAAAAGAGATAACATACATCTCTTCTATGAAGATGATTTTATTTTGTTGAGGGAACAGATCTCCTCTTATTCAAAGGAAAAATACTAATCAATAATCAGCTTTTATTCTTTTCTGTGAAAGCCAGTCTCCTCTGAGACAACTTGAAGTCAGCTTGCTCCCATGCAGAAGTAAAACTCTACTGTATGACTAATTAATTTCCTAATTAGCAGCTGGCAAACTATTATTATTTTTAATTAACTCATCCACCAAAGCTCATTCTGAAACAAGCAACTCTTTGTCATTAATATAAAAGTCAGATCCTGACATTTATATGTTAGCCCAGCTAACATAAAAGGCAAGCCCTCCAGAGCTGTACGAAGCCCTTGCACCATCCATCTGTGTTTGAGTGCAAGTGTTTGTGTGCAAATGCCCTCACACTGGCACATGCTGATCTGTACACAACACACACACACATACCAGTTCATACATGCATTTTTCAGTATGGTTTTCAGCTCATGTATTTCCTGAATGTTTATTTCATGTGGTTCAGTAGCTATGTAGTTATAAATCAATCTATGTCTGTAGTTGTACCCAGGAATGTTTGTGTGCTCTCCTTACATGTTTATTAAATGTGAAACTCTCAAAGGTAAGGTTTGCTTTAAGGCACATGAGCAGTAATCTGTGTCAACAAGTGCAGTCTGATTTGAAATCAGAGTGAGGATCTTGATTGAATTCAATCTGTTGATCCCAACACACTCTGTTTTTGCAGCTGAGGGTTTTACAAACTCGCTGCGTCATATAAGTACCATATAAATATAACTTACTGAGAAGTATGAAGGACCTTACGTCCTCGAGCAACTGAAGAGTTATTAATAGTGGAGAGGTCTACAGCAGCCAAGCTATATTAGACCAAGTCCAAGTCCACCTGAAACCCAGCAAGTGAAAATGTTCTGGGGAATTTATTCCTGTGGAGGAAAGAGCAGTTAGAGAAGCAGCAGCACCGGTTCCCTCATTGGAAGGAAAATGAATTCTAGAAAACAGGCACATGAAGCAAAAACTAGACCCACACACTTGCCCTGTCTACCATTTGCTTTTGTTTTCTCTGGCCTTTTGCAGTGCAGATGTCTCCTGATGCTGAGGGAAATGGGTCCATATCACCATGGGAGGGAGGCACCCATCACCCACAGATGCTCAGTGGTGCTGGAAGGCTGGGGCAGGCTGTCCTCCAGAACCCAAGCATCAGCCAAAGGAGAGGGATGGCAGCTGAAAAATGGAGTCATCTCCTTTTTCAATAGCCTCTTCTTACCTGCCTACCCTCATGTGTCCCCTGCCTGCTCAGCCCATCTGACATGCAGACTCCAGACTGCTGTCAGGGCTGTATGCCACTGCTTACTCAGCGGTGTTCCAGCTGGGTCCTGATATGGCTCCAGGGTTTCAAGTGCCACCAGGGTGTAAAGCATCCTTCAAAAACTTACAAAAGCTGCTAACACTGGTTTGAGGAGCAGTAAGCAGGGATAATCAATTGTAGGCTAAAACCACAGATCTTTATCCTGAGAAGTTGCAGCTAGGGAGTGAGGACCCACCCCAAGCAAGGAATGGTTAGGAAGGTGACCAAGAGCAGTGGTTTGAGCCCACCATATACAGACCTAGCTCCAAGCTGAACAATACATAGACTGTCTGTCCTAAACCTCTGGATCAGGCATGCAGCGTGCTGGGCAATGCCACGGCACTTGGCTCCAGCATGGAAAATTCAGGCTTTAAGTAATGTCAGGCTGAGCCTTCTGCTGGCAACGCTGCACTGGAGGAAATTGTTAACCTTGGTGGTACTGGTGGCCTTCCTAACAGCCAGTGGTGAAACTGTAAGGCCATGCTTGGAGAAGTGGTGGCAGGCAGGGCTGAGTCCCTGTGCCAGCGCGGTTGCCATTCCCACACGGAGAAAGGTTTTCTCACCCCTCCCATCACCCTGGGTAGTGTTGCATAAGGGATTGACATCTACCTAAAGTTCTTTGTCAGATACGAGCAGCTTATTATTTTTAATAGCTCTGACATCATTATCAGTCATGGATTTACCAAAAGGATAATGGGCTGTTTGTCACTGCCTCTAGCATTAACCCCATGGTGTGGGCACACCCAGTCATATAACGTAAGCAATTACACAGCCTCCGTCTTTACCTTAGGGCTACAGTCCACATTTTTTAAATCATCCTCGGCTGTAGTGTCTCTAAATTCTACTGGAAACATCACCTTCTCTCTAGGCAACTTGTTCCTAATGGGTGTTATGAAAATACCAGGTTCTTTTGTGGCTGAGTAAAGAGGAGAATTTTTTCTTTATCTTAAATGCCAGAAGATGTTGAAATTTTATTTGATCACTAGATGCAAGAATATTTTTTTCCAGTATTAATTTTTTTTTCAATTATTATTTTTAAACTAATGTCCCCTAAACTTCCATCCCTAACCGATTTTCAACATTTTTTTTTTTTTAATAAATAAGCTATTTCCAAGTCTATTTACTGCAATCAAAATCAGAATACACATTGGCATTTTGGGTGGTACTTTTAATCTATTTTTCTCCTTATATAATGACACACATCCCTGTTCAATTAGGTGACTCATAATACGCTTCAGCAGTAGAGTGCTCTGAAAAACAGAGCATAATGCATGCCTAACAGTTATATGCTTCTTAAAAAAAAAAAGTTATAGCCAACCAAGATTGATAGAAACAAATAATGTTTGAGTTTAAATATATAATTTAAAGTGATAGTGTGGTCTATTTCATTGCAGCATTTGTTTTAAAAACGGCAGGACCATTTGTGATTCATAACCATACCCCCTTGCCACATAATTACACACTTAATTCCATTTAGCCACCTACATACATCAGCTTGCTTTTCACCTTTATTGTTCGTTCTTTCCTACTTCACCCAGGCTAACGTGGTCCCAGAGCTCTTCTAAAGTAGTAACAAGGATATGTGTGAATCTTTATTTATTTATTTCCTTATGATTGATTGATTGATTGATTGATTGATATATTCTGCTTCTAGGCTGCCAGTTTTTCCTGAAATCTGTTGCACAGTTAGCCAAAAGAAGTCTCACTCTGCTAAACACACAGCAGAGAGGGCTAGCACGAGGGATGTGTTTTGCAGTAGCTGGATGGGAATCAGTGCATTTGGGAGATGTGGATCCGCTTGCTTTTCAGTCTGTCCCAGCACAAAGGAACCTGCACCCACAGCCAGATTGTATCACGTGGCAAATCCCAAGATGTCAATGCCATCCCACAAACAGTCATCAGACTGCTCAGTTAGTTTGGCTTTCCCAAGCAAGCAGGAATCAGAAACTGTTTTATGGGAATATTCCTTCATAAAAGAATAAGGCGTGCCTGCTGACCAAGAACGAGAAGAAAGTCGTTATCCAAATCCAGAAGACTAGGTATTGCCATTATCAATATCAGCTCCCTCAATATCTCAAGACAAACCTCATGGGCCTTGGGAATCTACATTTGGGCTTTAGTTTTAAATAGCCTGAGAAACCTGAGCACCTGGCTGATGTTCCCATGTTGCTCC
Organism: Cyanistes caeruleus; assembly: GCF_971803275.1. NCBI lineage: Eukaryota > Metazoa > Chordata > Aves > Passeriformes > Paridae > Cyanistes > Cyanistes caeruleus. The sequence continues at coordinate 26,480,184 of NC_141732.1, read as the reverse complement.
CAGTGGCTGAAGTCACCGTGCTGTACAGTACACCGTCCAGTGGGCTCATTTCCAGAGGCAAGGCACTGCAAGCCCGTGGGACACTAAGTGTGTGGCACAGCTGTGCATCTAGAGGAAAGGGAGACAGCTTTTAGTTTGGTGTAACATGGAAAGCAGTGCTTCCACAACTTTGGGATTCATGTGTCCACTGTGTGTATAAGGAATTGAGAGGGACAATATGCGATGTCAGTATGAGATTTGCCATAACAAAGACACGATAAAAGTGAGATCCAGCCATAAGTCTTTGATCTACAAGATGAAAAACATTTCAAAGCAGTGACTAGTTCTGAGACATTTACTTAAAAATAATAGCTCATCCTTATTTTTAAGCAGTTGCTGAAACAATGGTACAATACTATGAAGAGTTCAGATGACAAATAATGTTAGGGTTAACCATGTGTGGAGGAAGTTGCCAAAATATTAATAAATATAAAAAACACAAATATCAGAGCAGTTCAGGAGATCTGCACAATGGATTTCAGCAATCCTGCCTACACTGCTCAGCCACAGAAATAATGCTGGAATTTTTTCCCCACTAATAGACAGTTCCTATTTGAATTACTTACTTGTTTATATCCTGTGTAATGAATTGACATGTTATTCAGATTCAAGATGTAGGAATTAGTTCTCCTTCTTTCTCAGTGCATTCATTAAAGCTGATTTATCCTGTGCATAGCTCTTGAACAGTGTCTTTGGCTATCCCTTGGCTATGCCTTTGGCTATCCCTTTTCCTATGGCATTGCTTCCCCAAGGTCTGCTGTGGTTTGTGCTCAGGGACTGCCAGCCTGACACCCACACAGTAGGGAAGGAAGGAATGGCAGCAAGCCAACAGCTCTGCTTGATCATCATGTTGTAAATTAACAACTGCACAGCTTCCATACTTCCTCTGATGCACAAATATTGGGTGTTGGAAGAAAGGAATCGTCAGAAAGCAGATAAGACAATTTCAATTTAATAAAGCCGATAAACTGATCACGCATTCACAAACCATTAGTAACATTTTGTGCTGTCATGTGCTAGAAATTTGTGCAGCCACTTGCACTATTAATAAGGATTTTTGGGGTCAGAGCTCAAACTGTAGTTCATACTATTCTGATAGTTCATACTATACTGATTCTCAGAGTAGAAATATCACAGCACTAAAGTACCACCTAATCTCTGGAGCTTTATTTTAGTCTAACATTTACTTCGCCTGCAATTTACTCTCTTTCCTCTATACCACATAAAATAGATCAAGCTTAGATACAGGCTAAATATGTGTTTTCTTATGAACCACAGAAAAGTTAGATCAAGGACATATGGTTGTAACATTCTTGTCATTTATGTTTTCCATAACATGAGAGCAAATCATGTGAATTTCAGCAAATACAGCAAATAATCTAGTATTTCTCAAACTCCTCAAGCTTCTTGGGGAGCAATTTCTACATTTTAAAAAAAGAGGAGCTGACAGATTTTCCCCAAACTGGCTGCAGTGGGGTTCATTGCTATTAAAATAAATGAAGTGAAACTAATAAAATCAGTCTGTTTGCTACATTACTGACTTAAGGAAATGTTTTCTGGTTTTACAAAAAGTAATTATTCAAATTTCACTATGAATCTAACCGAACTGTGTATCAGTGGAGGTGGTAGGAAAGCTAAAGGTCAGTGTTTAAATTCAGCAGCTCTCTAGTATACTGTTAATCTAGAAATCAGGCTACCTTGCAAACAAAATCCATCACTAGACTAAAGAAAGCAAATTGGCACAAAACAGAACATCTTCACTGAGTAACCACTTGAGGAGTGCCCAGCATGAGCATGACAGCAAGGCTGAATCAGAGCTAGACAGCTGGAGAACGAGTCTTTCCAGGTGGAAGGAATCTTCACCCTTATTTCAATTCTTAGAGTCATTGTTGTGCTTGGGATGAACTGTGAAATGGTCATCTTCCAGATTTCAGTGGTTGTTAGTGCTGCTTGGATGAAACTGCACACTGGCACAGACTGTGCAATGCTGACAAGATACATAATTTTATATATGTACATATGTCATTTTTCCCAAGATACAAAGGTGCATTTACAGGAGTTGTTTACTCAGTGGAGTTTCATTAGACTAGGGGAATATCACAGAAAGTCAGAGCATGCTGACACAGACATCAGATGCAGTTTTGAGCATGAGGGTAGATGAAAGCACAGGAAGCATTACCTCCAGTTTCCTGCAGAAAGTGCCTTCAGTTATTTCACTGCATTCTGCATCATTAATCAGAAAAAGGGGGAAGGATGCTGAAGGTAGGATAGATACAGTAAACAGAACAATTAATCTAATTATTCATTTCTAAAAAAAAAAAAAAGCAAAATACTCTTTTAAAAGAACCAAATGGAAGTATTTCTACTGTATGAGCTTTAGGACATGTTTTGACACACCAGTAATAGAAGATCAATTTATGAAGTACAATGCAATGGATAAAGAAAACAACAGATCTCTAAAACTCAAACAGCAAGTGTCACAACTGAGAAGAATGTGAGAGATGGAAGAACTTTCATTGCTGCAATGTCATACTTGCTAATATTAACAATGAATCAATCAAACAAACAAACAGATTGAACAAGAATAGAGCTGAAGTGCCAAAACAGTGAAAGCTGCTAGAGCTGCTGAGGGAAGAAAACTCATAGGAATACTGTGTGGAGGACTCTGGCAGGGAGGAGTGACACATCACAACAGCAAAACAAGCAAACCATCCCCCTGCAACACACACAAACCCCAAACAAAAGAACAAATCCAAACCCCCAATAATTAGAGGGAATGGGTAGATCCAGAGAAAGATAAATCTACGCAATGTAGAGGTCACAGAAGCTGGAAACAGCTGAGCAAAAAACAATAAAAGATTGAGCACTGCACTTCTAACCATGTGATGCAGTTTGGAAAGGTCAAATATTTCAGAGAGAAGTGCAAATATGCCATCTAGGAATATGTGTTATGGTTTGACTCAAATCAGCAACTAAACCCCACAGAGCTGCTTGGTCACTCCACACCAGCGGGACTGGGGAGCAAATTGGAAGGTTAAAAGCCAGAAAACCTGTGGATTGAGATAAAGACAGGTTAACAGAAAAAGCAAAAGCTGCCCACAAAAGCAGAGCAAAGCAAGGAATTAATTCCCTGCTTCCCATGGCAGGCAGGTGCTCAGCCATCCCCAGGAGAGCAGGGCCCATCTTGCATAATGGTGACTTGGGGTGACAAACAGCATCACTCCAAACATTTCCCCCTTCCTCCTACTTCCACCCCACTTTATCTACTGAGCATGATGCTCTGGAATATCCCTTTGGTCAGCTGGGGTCAGCTGTCCCTGCTGTGTCTTCTCCCAGATCTTTGAGCTCTGCCAGCCTGGTTGCTGATGTGGTTGGAGAAGCAGAAAGGGCCCTGGCTCTGTGTAAGACCTGCTCAGCAATACCAAAAATATCCCCATGTTATCAACACTGTGTTCAGAACAAATCCAAACCACACCCCTACTGGGAAGGAATTTAACTCCATCGCATGCAAAACCATCACAGAAATGAAATCCCTACCTCTGTTTAGAGCTCCTCCTCTCTGTTCAGCAGAGACCCATTCAAGACAGGGATATTCCAGTGGTTTGTGTGTCAAGAGGTACATCATGATATACCAGATCTGCATATTTCAGATCAACTCAGTGGTTGTCCATTGGTTTTGCTGAGCTGCCTGATGAATGAAGATTTTAGGCAAGCTGTGATTGGTGTACCTGATCAAACCATGATGCACAGCAAAATCTGAGTTTTCTGGTAATTTATTATTTACCTCTGATGTTCTTTTCATTACTGGCTGCAGTATTAGTACCAGATGAGTTTCATGAAGTGTTGCATGTCATGAGGAAAAGGTTTCACTGATAAAAAACCCCACTTGTCAGATGAGTTCTGCTGCAGTATGGCAAACACATTAAAAAATTTCACAGCCTAAACACGGTGTGGGGCAGACAATTTCTCGAAAAAGAAAAGCCAAAACAGGAACAGAGCACCACACCGTTCTAAAGCACTCAGAAGGCATGCTGGCAAGAAACTAGAAATCATCTCCAGCTATGTGAGCATGTAATGGAAGTGCCTGAGGCTTTTTACTCCTGGACTACCCAGGGTCTTGGCCCTGTTTACCATGAGAAAATATCTACAGAGACATCAGCCATGAACTGATCTGTGCATGTAACTAGGGTTCAGAGCTGCCCAGAGCTTCACAGAGCAGGCAGAATAACAGAACCATTTGTTTCCCTTCAGGAAGTGCCTGGCCTGGACCTCCCTTCTCTGTGAATGAAGTGAGACTGAGCCATCATCAAAGAAGCCCTCGGGAAACTTCCAAGAGGCATCTGTTCTGATTTAACCTCACCATTACAGTAAGATCCACAGCTACAAGGTAAATGCCCAATTGATCTAATTTTAGGGTACCACCTTATTATTTTATAGATGTCTGTAAGCAACATTATTGTTGCACCAACCAAGCAGAACACAGAGAGGAAGACAGAAGAAGACAGAATTTTTTGTCTGATCTCAAACTCCAGCTTTCAGATATGAATGCTGTGATTATTTCTCAGCTCAGTCCATAGAGGGAGGACTGAGTCAAATAGTACAGACCTTCTCTGAGCATTTTTGCCTCCTGGATTGAAGAAAAATACAACAGAACATTCGTTTATTTATCTGTCCAAAGAGAAACAACTGAGGATAGTGTCCCCCTCTATAGTTCATGTAGGAACTTTCATCCATACACTGTATTTTTCTGAGGTTTTATGTTATCATTGCAAAATATACGGTGACCCAATATTTACCTCATTAAGTAGCTGTGAGAACTTCGCAACTTTTACAGCTTTCCTGTAGGAGTGCTGTAGATCAAAGGAGGTTGTTCCACCTCTAGTGGACTTTTGCTACATCAGAGCCCACTGCACTCATCTCTTGTGCTTGCAGCCACTATTTTGGGTACCAAGATATGCTCTGACATAACATTAAAAAAGTAAAAATAAAAATAAATATAAAACAAAGAGCAGCATTGTGCTTTTGCAAAGGCAGGGGCTTGATGCCCAGTTTTGTACAGAATAACTTCCCAATTAACAGCTTTAGTAGAACACCACAAAAATTATCAGTTCTTTTTAATCCCTCCTGAAAAGAAAGTTTCTATATATATGCCCATGTAACACTTCTCAAAATTAGGTGAGGAATCTTTGCTCACCTTGTGGGGCAGGTACATGTGTCTGTCCAACTGCAAAGTGCGTGGGACACACAATCTCTGTGCAAGCCCCAAATTCAGCACACCTATTTGGATATACTCCAGATATCTTCTACACTAGATATATTCTACACAGACAAGAAATTGTGTACTAACTGCAAAGTTGGCTGGGTGGAGTTCCTCAGCCTGAATTACCTAGAGGTTCTGAGGGATGTTCAAGTAGGCATATGGCTTTGAACTGGTGGACATGTATGCTGGGCAGTAGATATGGATGGTGTCTTCGAAGTAGGATGTATAAATGTGTTAGCTAGCAAGCTGTTAGTGGTGATCAGCAGATTAGGAACCCTATCTATGTCACCTAAGAAAAATTCATGTCTTTTGTTGGTCCACAGAGAAAAAAACCCACTGGTTTTTAGCTCTTGTGTAGGGATAGAGATCGCTTTTAGTGCATGTGGAATCACAATCTTCAAAAAAATATATATTTTAGATGATTGTAAGATTTCCTTGTGACCTTTCAGTACTTAAAAGGGGCTTATGAAAAAAGTGGGAGAGAGACCTTTTGCAAGGACAGGTAATGATAGGACAAGGGGGACAATTTTTAAACTAAAAGAGGAGAGATTTAGAATGGGTGCTAAGAAGAAATTTTTTACTAACAGAGTGGTGAGACACCAGCACAGGCTGCCCAGAGAAGCTGTGATTGCTCCATCCCTGAAAGTATTCAAGGCCAGGTTGGATGGGGCTTTGAGCAACTTGGTCTCTTTGGGTTTGGAACTAGATGACCTTTGAGATCACTTCCAACCCAAACCATTCCGTGATTCTAGTATTCAGTGATTCACTAGATGTCTTCCCATGATAACCAGAAAGGCCATGTTGTTCCAGCCATGCTAAGCCAGCTCTGTGAAGTTACAGCAGAGGCAATCCTAACACTTCACAAAAGCTTGTAAGGAAGCTGGGATGCTTGACACCAGGTTAAGCTGGCCACAAGGGACCTAGATTTACCCATCCCCTTTACCTTGGCTAGCTAAGTATATTGTAAATCAGACTCCACACACAGATTGGAGTGTCTAGAAAAGGACAGAAACTTATGCCCACCAGCCTTCTACCACAGCATAGCAAGGGCCTCTGCCCTGCTGAAAAAAGGTTCTTAAAGAATGTGGTTACACGGTAATTAAAATACAAAATGCAATTATATGGCAGGTTTTGAACTCAGTTGAACAAGGATTTGATAACAAGATCATGTTGACAAAAACATAAATTTAGTGGTTCCTGTCCTGGAAGGATAGGAGTAGGGCTCAAAATCAAACCTTTCCTGGTCAACAGCATTTCTGGGGAACGAAGGCTTTGTGCCAGCATTCAGATCCTGGTGGAAAACCGTGTAGCATTTCTCAGGTTTGCAAAGCATTTCATCTGCAGGAGGGGTTAGTCCTGGAGTTCAGCCCTGGAAGCCAGCAGCCATGCCCCTTGTCAGCCAAACCAGCCTTGCAGACACAGCTGCATGTGAAAAGTCTGACACACAAAGGGCTCCCAAAGCAGAAGATTTTAAGTTGTCATTAATTACAGAGACATTTTTTCTGTCTCCATTACATCCAGAGCACATATTACAAGAGATAATTGCTTCTGAAATGCAATTAGGCTGTAAAATTGTTATATTAAAAGCAATGCATTAATAAAATGCTTATTCTGGTCTTTTATACAGCAATACCTTTTTGAAAGAAGGAATTGTTCTGTGTTCAGTGATGATGTACATATATGTTCCTTTTTTTTAAGAATAAGATTTAGTGACTGGTTCCCAAGAAGCTGTGATAATTGTCTGTTTTCTGCTGTGATCTTTCTATTGTTTTGCCAACTGAGTATTCCCTCAACAGTGTGAGTATATTTGATCCAAGCTGCACTGCAGGAAAAAGGTAAATACTCATTCTGGTTAAGAGGAATGGAAATGTATGGTGTTTTCTGCTGATATTGAAGACTTGCTTTATTAATTTTTACCAGGAAAAAAGAAAAATCTGCTTAGAAACATGACTCATACTGCAGGCAAGGAGTAGTTTACAGCTGGCTGCTCCCCTTCATTTAGTGTTGTCCACTGTAGAACAAAGGAGAAACATGAAATTCTCACTCCCAGTTTCTCAGAAGACAGCAAATGTGGCATTAGGTCTCAGCTGAAGCCTCAGCAGTTCCAGAAATGCATTAAAGTAGATGTCACTTAAGCTGGGAAAGAAGGAATAGGAGAAGGAGGAGGAAGAGGAGGAGGAGGAGAAGAAGAAAAAGGAACTGTTCGTGTAGCCATTGAGGAATGTTATTGTGATACAATTATCAGATGTATCTCTCTGCTCTTAGCAAGAGGAGTATTTTAAAAGGAACTGAAAGACCCTGTAGAAGGGATGAGGAGTAGGAAACATGCTGCATATTTGATAAGAAGAGGGAATGATGTATTTAGCCTAAAAAAAATATCCAATCTTTCATTTTCCCAGAAGAAGGCACTATGATTTTAATAGGTTTTTTTAACTGTTGTTATTATTGAATAAATATGTATTTCTAAAGCCTGTAAAATAACTATAAACTGTCATCTCCTATGAGGAATGACTTCAATGTGCAAGCACAGCCTCTTCTATCTCTCCTTCACACCCTATTGCTCTGCTCTAACCCCAGCCCTCTGACCCCTCCACGTGTTGTTCACACATTCTTTCTTACACCAAAACACAGCATCCCACTGAGACATTAGCCCACACTGGGCCAGGAAAAGGACTTTTCTGGACAGTCTGATGATTAGCCCCAGCTAAACTGCCTAGGTGTGGAGGGTCCTGGGCATATAATTGCCTCTCTGTGCAGATCATAGCATAGATATCTCTTCCAGTGTGCCCAGTCAGTGCCCCGTGGTCCCTAGCTCCTGCTCCCATTGTAGTTTCCTTGGTGTTTTCTAGTGTCTGCTGTGTTGGATTTCCCAGACTTCTTACCATGCTGCTATTTATTTGCCAGAGCTGGAATAATTTCAGTGCTAGCTGAGTCAAAAGCTTCACTGAAGCATCTCTGCTCCAGCTTGGTCCTCGGTGGAGAACATGCACAAAGGTAGAATTTCCTAAGCAACCCACACAAAGCTCCCACAGAAACCAAAGGTACTTTCTGGGATACATTGCAGAGTCTGCCTAGTGAGGAAACCTGTGCTAAATATAACAACAAATTGCTGCTTAATGAGTAAGACTTCATTTGGCAGAAAGGATTCCTCCACCGACTTCATTGGCATAAACACTGAAGGTGTAGGAAGCCCTGTAATGGAGAGGGTGAGGAAGGCGGGGTGGCAGGGTGGGATTGGGGTATGCTCTGGAAGTAAACAGTCAGGCAGATCCTTCAAGGTTTTCATAACCTGAACCAGTGCATGGATTTTCATAGAAGGATAGGAAAATGCCTAAACCCAAGACAGACTTTTCAATATGACAGATGCAGTGGAATAAAATGTGTTTACTGCATATTATTCCTATAGGAAATATATACATTTCTCTAGAAATAAAATGGTACTGAAAATATTTTCTATGGCAAATTGCATATAGAGCAACTGATTTCGAATGGAGAGATTTATAAATGGGAGAAAAAAAGGAAGTTTCCAGGAGATCTTGTGTGGGAAAGACTGAGCAACACTGTATTTAGAAAACAGATGCTAAAGATGCTAAAGAAGTGATGAGAACACCACTGCTGGTAGTTATGATGCTGTTGGCTAGTGGCTTAGGAAATCTCAGTTCTTGCAGGTTAAAGTGGAACTAGGGGGTCAAATTTTCTCTGTAATGGGGAAGTCTGTGCAGGGAAGGTGAAGCTGCAGCACAGTGCCTGGTGTCCTTGCAGACATCAGTGTCGTTCCCAGCTCTCAGGAAGTTTGCTCTGTTTGCACTTGGTTAGTATGAATGCAGATTGGCAGCACTCATTCCAGGTCTATGTGTTGTGGAAGGCTAAAATAATAGCACACAGACCTGAAAAACAGGAAATCTCATTATTGGAAGGTTGCAATTAATGTAATAGGTGATTGAGAGTGCAACTGGTAAACACCTAGATAATGGGCCAATGAGGAGCATGTCTGGAGTCCATCAAAGGGCTGTCTGAGGCCTCCACAGAGCACCTATTTATGACAAAGACATCTAAATACAGCACTTGAAGATCTACAGCATAAACTGAACACGTGGTGCTGCTAATGACAGGTGCTGGAGTACATGCTTCACCTGAGGATAAAATAATTACCTGGTTAAAAACACGTGCTAAACACATGATGGATGGTAACAGGCATGATGCAAAGCATCAGGGATTGATTAAACCAAAGTCCTGGGGAGCCAGTGATGTAGAATGCCTCTGTGGCGTTCACCTCCTTCACCAAAACCCAAGCGCTGCAGGTTGCTCAGGTGTGACAGGACAGCAGTGCCCAGTGTCCAAGCAGCTGGTTCCGTGCATTTCTGGTAGGCATGCAGGACTCCATCCAGAAAAACCTCAAAGCCATGCAGCTTTGACTGTCTTCTCCAGAAAGCACCTTGGGTGGAGAGGGAAGGGAAAGGGGCTGCAGAGGAGGAGAGGAAGCCATGCCCTGCCATTGACCTGGTCCAATTAGTCACTGCTGGGACGGCTCATTTCTGCCAGTGGGTGTGAGAGGAGGGAGGGGAGGACTGAGCTGGAAAAACACACAAAGGCAGAGCTGTGCACAGCCAGACAGCATTAATCCCAGTGGGGCTTATGCCTCTTCCCCCTCCTGCACCCCTAGAAACTTCAGAAAGCTCAGACTGACTACATAAACACACATGCACAACAAAGAATTATTTATGCAGGCACAGCAGAAGAGAACTTTTGCAACAATACAAGCTCTGGTCTCCGAGTCAGAGCTGCCAGGGCACAGCTACATTACATACAGGAAAGCTTCAGCCTGCCCATGGGAATTTTGGTAAAATAAGGGCTTAGGCCATGCTAAAGAAATAGGGTGTTTGTTGCCAGGGATGTACCTTTGTCTTTGGTGGGGGAAAAGAAGGGGTATAGCTTGATTAACCCCAAAGCTGTTAGAGCAAGGAGTTTTGCTCAGGCCCTAGCAGACAGGCTGCTGGCCTTGGGGACTGAAGGTCCAAATTCTTGCAGTGAATGTGTTAGGCTATTGCTTCCTTTCCTCCTGGAGACGTTCCCTGCTGCCTGGATGATTCAGTACCTGCTGGAAGGCAGCATGGCAGGCTAGGGAGACAGATGGCTCCGGGCATTCACCTGTGGGACAAGCACCGAGTTCAAAGCTGCGCCCCAATTAACAGGTGCCAGCAGAGAGTGAAACTGCTCTGCTCCAGATCCCTCACTCTGCAGCTGGGGTAGAGAAGGACTCTGCCCTTCCATCTGCTCACCCTTCTCTCCCTTTCTTTCCCCTGTCAGACTCTAATGTTTGGTGGTCCATCCTCCTGTGGTGACAGGAAGATAACAGGTTAGCTGGAAGAAATAGGCAAAATGTGAACGACAGGTATTTTAGAGGATTTACATTCCAGTAAGGGAAACTTGATACAAAAGTATCAGTGCATTGCATTGTGCAAGAGGATAGTGAACTTAAAGGCTTTCAGTAAAATAAAGTAAGAAAGAATTTGAGGCACAGTGATAAATTTTAAAACACAGTACATTACACTTAGTCTGTTACCTTGTTCTTTCTCCCTGAAAGATTAGAACAATTTTTATGAGAGGGAGAAGGTTAATATAATTTATGCTAGAAATGATGATTACTATGGCAGAGAAATCGGGGCAAGTATTTTTGTTCATGCCCACATTTTAGCAATGACAATTTAGTTTTCTAATGCCCATGGGACACGCTGAAGAGCTGTAAATGATATTATCAGCCATGCCTCAGCATGTCAGTGCCACACACACACGAGTGGCACCCTAGCAGGGCAGCAGAACAAAGAGAGCCCAAGCAGGATAGCAGGATGAACCCCTTTACATCCTACAGCCTTGTGTGCTACCTTTCCACCTGCAGGTCAGTGGGGTTGCACCAGGGGCGAATCTGTTATCTGCAGAACTTTCCAATAGCCAAATTGTTGCTGTCACTGTATTGCCACTTGAAGACAGTCATGGCATATGGGATGTACTGAACACACAAATCCTCCAGTTATTCACCAAATGCTGTGAAACTTGTAGGTGGCTCAGTACTCGAGCAAACAGCACTTGCAGCTCTCAATTACGAGCAGGATGCCATGTACAAGCCTGCAGTGTACTCGGGAAATCAGTAGGTAGTAAGCGTGGATCAAGAGAGGTAAAAAATTTCAGATTTTTTTTAGGTCTGTTGCTTACAGTTCCTGAAGGTGTAATGGTTTGTTCTGAGCATGTTTATAACACCATGTCTTCAGGTCTTTAAGGAAGAGCCCATCTCTGAGGATGGGCATGGGTACATTCCAACTAAAGCAAGCTCTTGACATATGGGCTCCAAAAATGCCTAGCTATTGGAATGGACAAAAATCAGTAATAAAACACAGGTAAGTCTTGTCAGAAAAAGCTGTGTGTAAAAATGTTAGTCTCTGAATAAATGGCATGTCATATTGATTGAAAAAAAGTGCAAACAGACGTTTGCAAGTTGACAACTCACCTTTGGTGGGATATACAAAGAGGAATATAGGGCATGATACAGCCTGTGTCATGGGATTAGGATTTAGGAAGTCCTGAGGGGAAATGAGATCATAAGAGCAACTGGGAAAGTGTCATAGAAAAGTAAGGGGAATATCCTGCAATATAGGTTATGACAGCTGGGACTGAATACGTTATTTCAGATCTACTTAAATTGGCTTGGTTTTGCCTCAGACTGAACTAGAAAAATAAATTGAGAAGGAGCTGCTTTCCTGGCTCTGAAGAGGCTGGGGAAAGCCAGGTGGCTTGGGATGTGCAGGAGGTATTTTGGGAGCTACACATTAAAAGAAGACAGAATTCTTGCTACTGTGTCATATTGCAGGGACACTTGCCATAGCATCATTTGCTCTAAGAATAGATTCCTATAGCCCAGCAGCAGGTCAAAATATTTATAAGAGTGAGGATTTTTTTCAAGGCACATTCAACCAAAATGCAGGTCCCTGTAAAGAACTGCTGAAAAGCACATAAGGTAAGTCACACAACCTAGCCCTAAACTAGAATCATTTGGGGCAACTAGGGCACAGCCATGTGTTGTCTGACAAGAGCTTCCACAAAAATCAAGGTAGTCATTCTGTCTTGACTGAATCTTTAACTGGGACACAAAGAAACAGAGCATAGATGGTGAATCAAAGAAGATTTTATAAGAGAGGGGTACGTGTGAGATAGAACAGAAATCTGAAAATTTTTTTCCTCTCATCCACTGATTTTTCCCTCATAGGGAACTTGGCAGCTCTCTGCGCTCCTTATGGTGCAGAAAAGAGATTTCTGAGCCCAAATCAGGGTTCTGTCTGTCCTTTTGTCTCCAATGTGGCTGGCAAACCAGCTACCCCAGTCAGAAGCAGAGGAAGGGCAACATGACACAGCTGCCCCTTTCAGGCACAGAATTAATTTGTCCCAAAGCAGGAGTTTGGAGGCAGTAGCTAGGAGCAGGTTGCCTCACTGAGCTTGCATTGTGCATTGATGCAACATGAGAACTGTCCTTGCTTCCCCAGCAGCTATGAGACAGAGTTAAAAGAGTGTTGAGCAGCACAAAATAGTTTCTAACACAATGGAAAAACAGAATCTGAAAAGGGAAACACACTGCCTGTGACAGACCTTCTGCAATGCAGTTGACCTGCCTTCACTCCCTTGCCCATATGTGGCTGCACACCTGGGCCACACCATCAGGGCAAACTGCACTCTTATGACATGGAGAGTGTTTGAAAGATGGAACTCAGACTGTTCTTCCTGCAGGAGCATAAGATGTGATGACAGTCTCCATAAAAATAACCTCTTTTTTTACTTAGGACACTTCTGACATAAAACAATATCCATTTATGAGTATCACAGTTTCACACCTCAATCACACATTTGATTAAACCCAAGAGACTTATGGCAGAAACAGGCAAGCTATGAGCAGATAATACTTCCTCCTCTTTAGCAGTTCTGTGTGATCACAGTGGAAAAAACAAAGAATGAAATAAAAGGATGAGAAAGAACGAAAAGGCAAGCACTAGAGTCTGTTGTCTTTAGAGAATATTGATTAAACACAGAGACTCTATGGAAATACGGTGATACATTCTGTGCCTCTGAGCGCTACTGCAGAACAAGTAGCTTGTTCTGTGCAGAGCATCTACTGATTGCTTATCTACCACTCCCATCAGAAGACCATAATTTCAAAGCTAGGATCTGTAAAATAAATGTGATGGCCAGGGGCTTAATACCAACAGAAAATCTGCAGGCTGTTCTCAGAACTCACCAATGTACTAATATCTTCTTAATACTCTTTTCTGATGTGACATGACCTTGCCACAGCATTAGCATGATGAAACATTTTTAATTTTGTCACTGTGATGTTCACATAAAGACATTTGCTGACTGTAAGTAATTGCTCCATGAACATCTGTGCGGTGTATCTCTTTCTGTTTACCCACACATTTCTATCCCAGTTCACCTTTTATTCAATTATATATCATCATTTTAGGGGTTGATACAAGCTGGTCTGCAGTGCCAGGTACCTACGCCAAAAGGATTTCCCATAGGGCATGTAAGAGAAGACAAAGTGGGATACGGACACGAACTTGAGTCTTATTGAGACAATTATTTTCAGTGTACTGAAAGAGGTCCTTGGGAGAAAACCAGAAAATGTTATGGGCAGAAATCTCCCCAGAATAAGCTACTGGCAAAACACACAACATGTTGTTTTGCTCTTGAGCACAGCCTAACTTACCAGTCCCAAGAAATGCACAACTCTGTTTGTGCTGACATGTAGCTAGGATGATTTTGATAGCACAACTCTAAAATAGAAGTCAGCAGATACAGTCATTGTGGGGATTTCTTATTACTTGGAATGTCCCATAAAAAGTTCATCTTTAAAGCTGTGTAGGAGTGTGAAGAAACTGATCTTCTCAGTATATTAAGTTCTTTGCAATCAGAACAAAGGTTTAACAAGCTGGGAGCAAGCACACAGGATATGGGTAGGAGTAGAAAACTAAAAAAAAAAAAAAGACAAAACAGATCCAGTCGGGTCACTCCTCCGAAGGTGGTGTATCTGGGCTGAAACCACAACCTTCTGCAGAGCACACATTTGTAGGACAAAGGACTGCAGGCAGAGAGAAGTCACTGGAAGCATTCAAGTCCTTGTAGAAAAATCTTTGCATCAGCTGTGTGTGAGACAGGGTGAGGAACGTGTAAATCCACTTCACACTGACTGCAGCATAGCCTACACTGAATTGAGCTGAGTTGGGCATCACCAGAGTGCAGTGCTGCTCAGTGCTGCAAGGCTTCAGAGTGGAGACATGCAGCATCCCCAGAAAAAGCTGGGAAACCCAAATTACAGACCAATGTTAAATCTGCAGCCATTCTCTCCAACATATTTTTAAAGTTATCACGTTGTCTTTCTATGGGACACGAGGCTTGCTGTATCACTTTGGAATGTGTCTGCCCGTGATGCTGTGGTGGGGTGGGATGTGTGGAGACCCAGCCCTAGCCCTTCTTACAGGGACATTCCAGTGGAGAGTCCCCCCTGCACCCTTTGATTTGGTGGGTTTATCTGTGGGCATTTTGTTTCCCATCTGGAAACAAAAAGCTTTACTTTAGCTTTACTACCTTTATTCTAGATTACAGGTAATTTTTGTGAGCATGATTATGGGACTGTGAAATCTAAAGCTCAAATTGCAGGAAATGTAGTGATGAGGCTACCAATTATTGATACATATATTCTGATTTACTCCCTCTATAAAAATTACAGGATTTGAGTCATAATAAGACAGAGAAACATCTTTATCTTCAGGTATCAAATGAATGTATGAACTTGAAGGAAAAGTAAAGGTTTCCTCCAGATTACAGAGACAACACACCTCATTTCCCTGTAACCAGCTACTTTGGCTCTTATGGGAGTGCCATACTCCCAATCTTGTCAATCTTTGCCATTGACTCCTCAGCCCGTTTTCTTTTTCTGGTGCTTTCTTGTTTCCTCTTCCCTGTTTCCTCCCTCCTTTGCTTTCAAGCTCTTTCTCACTGCTCAGGAATGTGCAGAGTTAACAGCTCCGTGCCTGTCACTTGTCACTGCTGCTTTTCCCAATCACCCTTCCCAGTTTCTGTGTACACCTCAGGCTGAATTAGTGGTCAGGGGAGCTACTAAACTTGAAGGCAGCAGTGGGGAAGCAACTGAATTTGCAGCCATGGCCTTGGGAGACCAAACTTCTGTGATGAATATTCGCAACACACACTGTTGCCGGTTATCAGAGGCGAGAAAATAATCTATTGTTTTCCTTTCCTGCTCTAGGCTCTCCCAGTAATACTTTTGCTCACTGTGTTTTTTCTGCCTCACATTATGCAATTCATAGGAAGTCTCCTTGTATAAGAGATTGTTGAGTAAATAACTGTTTACACAAATCAGCTGCAGCCTTAAAGATGTTACACACTGAAAGAAGTCAGCTGCATCTTCTTGTCATATCCTGTTGGTTAAATTATATTAAGATGCTGAGACAGTGAGTCCATTGAAATCTTCATTGTTTTCTGTTATAGCATCACTGAAATATACCCGATGGACAGAAGGCTTGTCCTGTGGTTTTATAAAAGTAAAAATATTTAAATAATAAGTATATTATTTACAGAACAACACTTAGGGCAAAAAGCAAACGTGGCCTGTGTGAAGATCTGATGGTACTACTTTTCTATACTAGGACAAATAAATAAAATACTAATGGAAATTTTTTTTTTGTGTAGTCTGTGAAGGGCAATTAAAAAGAAAAAAATCCCTGAAGTCATCAAAGAAAGCACCTTTGTGACTCTCCACAAACAACTTTTCTTCTTGAACTCTCAAAATGTAGTCCACTGGAAATGGGAAAATAAACTTTTATAGACACAAGCAACACTTACCAGCCTTGGATGGCATAACATTTGGCAAACTGCTCACTCAATTTTCAACAAACAAATAAGGAAACTTGAACAACTTGAAAATTAGGGAAATAATGCCAGTCCTACTTTAACAGAATTGTCACAACCGAGATTTCTTCAACAGAGAAATTTCATTTTCAAATGCAGTGTTTCTACATTTTTATTCAGACACAAGTTTTGATTTTTCTTCCCCCCAGTTTGGCTGACCTAGATTTCACCTAAGTGCCTAATACCTTTCTGGAGAAAGGGGGTTATGGCTGCTGCCCAAACTGTGGGAGCTGACTTGTTAGAAACGAAGCCAGACAGGCAGGAGCCTGCCATCTGGGTCAGAAGCAATCTGGGTTAGCAAGTGTATTTCTCCAAACACACAGGATTAAGCTAGTTTTGCTCTTTTGCAAAAGGCACAGGAGGTCTGCCAAGGTGTAGTACTAAAACTGTTTGCCAGAAATGACATTTCAAGTCAAAATTTAAAGTCTTAAATTTTTGGTTTTAGGACGACAAAAAAGGTATCACTTAAAGAGCAAACAGAAAACACAGCTGTGTTTCAGTTCGGTTTCAGCCTGTCCTTCCACCATGGAAGGACTCATGCATGACTCAGCAGCAGGAGAGTCATCAGCCTGGGTCAAGCTGACACAGTACCTGCTTTTACCCTTGAATACCCAACACTTAATGACAGACCTAAATACAGGTTTTGAAAGATTTCTACAAGAGGAAAAACCAGGGGAATACGAGACAAAAATACATAGACTATAACCATTCATACTCTAAAAATGCACTTATTTGAAAGTAGTGGGGACAGTACTTTCAGAGTATTGTATAGTATGGTTTTGAAAGTAGAAGGAAAATGCTCTATTAAAGGCTAGCGGAAAAGAGCAGAGACATATGCTGCCTTTACTGTTTTGCTCCACAGGAGTGTTAACCAAGGAACACCTGCAGCACTTTCCACAGCATCCCTTTCCCTATGTGCCTGGGGGAAAGGCTTTGGCACCCCAGGCAGATGCTGTGCTCTGAGCACCACAAGGAGCACCAACAGCCATGTGGTTCCATGGGCTGACATGGCCATCACACACTGAACAGCTGTTCATACATAATCTCAGGCATCACAGCCCCATTTACTGAAGCCTTTCTGCTTACAAAAGTAACTGGAAGTTTTTATATTTATTTTTTAACTTTTCAGCTAGATTAGCACCATTTGCTTCCATGTCATGTGTCACCCCAGTGGCAGCACCACCAAGGAGGCCACCAAGCCTTTTGCATGTGTGATCGATCCCACCACATTGGGGAACCTTGGCTGGAAACTCCAACCAAGCCAGAGCTGCTAGCAGAGAGCATGGCTGTTATCCCTGTGTGAGTCCTCCAGGAATTTGTCCTCTGGGATGGATAGGCAGATGTCCCAGTCCCATCCAGGCTCCTGCCTGGAGAGGAAACAACTGCCTAGTGCATGCTTCTGCTCTGCAAAGGGGTTGGGGGGAAAAAAAAAGGTTTTGTCAGTGTTAGTCCCCAGCATATCCTTTGGGTGCCCTTGCTATCATAGATCATTGCCATCATGGCAGCACTGATTATAAACCTGTTTGCAAGATGGGATTCAGCCCTACTAAGGCACAGATACTAAAGCCGTGGATGATCTCAGCTGAGGATTCGCAGAAATAAGGGCAGCCTTAATCTCCCTGAGGAACACAGACAGAGTCACAGAGTTGGAAATAGCAGCGTGCATGCAGTAAACAAGTGCAGCATTAGCTCCATCCACACGCCAGCAATACCTGGCCAGTGCTAGGGGCATCTCAGGGCCCTGACATCACCCACACAAGCCACAGGGAAACTCCAGTTTCCCCACCAAGCACCAGCTGTGTCTTTGCTGTGTCATTGCTGCATTGCCATGCAGAACTTCACCTCTGCTATCACTGGCAGTGAGAAGTGCTGTAACATCATGTGGTCTACACTGGCAACTTAGCAATTTGGGAAATCATCTTCAGAAATCAGCCACTATCCCAGGAAGAACATATTGTCCTGCACTGACAAGAAGTTCAGTTGAGCTCTTAATGGCCAAATCACTGTCACTGGTGCTTCCACTGCTTGCTGAAATAAATATTACAGGCTGTTCTAGCTATTTTAGCATAGTAACTGAGTATCTTAAGAAAAAAAAGCCTTTTTGCAGTTTGTAAATTTGTTTCTAATGCTTTAAACTGATTGAGGAGAGCTAAAGGAATGGGATTGTCAGCAGCTCAGGCAGAGGTCCACTGCTGGCTGGGCTTTTTCACAGGCTGTGTCAAGCCAAACTTCTCCAGCCTGTCACTTTGCTCACAAGATTGGCACAGATGCTGCTGGCCATGGAAAAGGAAGCTTTAATCATACACAAACCCATTGCAAGCTGATGGCGTGATTTGTGTGATCTGGCTGTAGAATCCACATCAGGGTGCTACATGCATCAGCAGAAAGAAGTTGCTGTGTAGGCACTAGTGGGAGAAACAAGTCCATCATTTCACTTCAAAATGATTCATTGAGTAGTGCCAGGAAAGAGCGCTTACAGCAGTCTTCAGCCTGAATAGCAGAAGGGTTTGGGTAGGAAGTGACCTTAAAGATCATCTAGTTGCAGCTCACCTGTCATGGTCAGGGACACCTCCCACAAGACCAGGCTGCTCCAAGCCCTGTCCAACCTGGTCTGTAGCACAAGGGATGGGGCAGCCACAGCTTCTGTGGGCACCCTGTTCCAGTGCCTCACCACCCTCAGAATAAAGAATAGCTTCCTAAAAGCTAATCTAAATCTATCCCATTTCAGTTTGAAGACATCTCCCCTTGTCCTGTCACTACAATGCCCTTGTAAAACAACCTCTCCAGCTTTCCTAAGCAAAGGCCTCCTTTGTGTACTGGAAAATGCTGTAATGTCTCCCCAGAGCCTTTTCTCTACACAGAAAAACACCAACTCCTTCAGCCTTTCCTCTTAGGAGAGGTGTTCCAGTCTCCAGATCATCTTTGTGTTCCTCCTCTGAACTCACTGCAGAAGGAGTACATCCTTTCTGTGCTGGGGACCCCAGGACTGGACACAGCACTCCAGGTGGGGTCTCAGCACAGAGGAACAGAGGGGTAAATTTACTCAAGCTGCTGCTCACATTACTTCTGATGCAGCCCAGGATACGGTTGGCCTTTTGGGCTGCCAGTGCACATTTCTGAGACATGCCCAGCTTTCTGTGCACCAGTACCCCCAAATCCTTGTCTGCTCTCAACGCCTTCATCCCCCAGCCTGCATTGATACAAGGGGCTGCCCCTCAAGCCTGTCCAGGTCCCTCTGGATGAACAGTTCCTTGATAATGTGGATGTGAACAAAGGGCTGGTTGTGCATTTGTTTCTGTGCCAGTGGGGTTTTAGACCCCAGCAGCTTAAGTGAGAGAAGAGCTGCTCCTCAAAGCCAGCTCTGCAAGCCTGGCACTCCATGGTGTCCTGGGACACAGGGTCCCCTCCCCAGTGCCACAGACACTCTCTGTCACCCAGCTGTCAGCAACAGCTCTGCACAGAGCGCGGCAGGCTCCCAGGGCAGGAACAGAGACAGCTTTGTCTCCTCACCCGTCACCAGTGGGTTTCTCTGGATACCTGCCCCACACGACTGGCTGCTGCTGCCCTGCCACATCCATATCGGGACGAGCTGGGCTGCCCAGCCAGGCGCTGCAGGAGAGGTGACAAGTGGCCAGGAGAAGTGATGCCGGCAGATCGCTGGAGGGGACTGCGAGATCCTACTCCTTTATAGGAAGGGCAGACAGGAACAATAACACAGCAAGTGCAACCTCTGTTCCTTCTAGCTCTGTGCTGACCAGGAGCAGTGGAGAGGTGCTCAGAGCCTGAGTCAGCTCTCCGCTGCTCATTGAGCAGCCTTTCTTCTGAGGCCACCAGCCACTGGTGACAGCATGGGACGGGAAATGCAAGCGCTCCACTGGGGCTTAAATTGACCAGCCATTAAATTATCCCTCATTAGCAACTAAGTGATTTCACATATGTCCCTGGCTAAACTTTAAAAGGGATAAAGCAGTGATTATTGTTAATTGTAGCAGGACTCAAGTAGTAGTGTGGAGGTGGAAGCTGTGGTCTGGCACTGCCACTGCCCCCACATTCAACACAGGCTGCAGAGCCATTTATCATTCATACTCCTCACTGGTATGTGAGGATTATTATATTACATATTGATTAACATCTGTTCATCAAGTTATTTTAAATAATCCTGGGATAGTCACAGTGCAAGTTATTCAGTTCTGGACCTTATTGCTGAAATTCTTCTTAGTTTTGATTATTTAGGTTTTTGACACTGGCTATGACAATAAAAAGGAATAGGAAAAAAACATGCTTAACGTTAGCTTAACAATACCAGTCCCTTTCCTCCATCCACCTATTATTCCATTTCTTTTTCCTCTCTAATGCATGCATAGTTTTGTCATTTGGGATTGATTTATGAACAAATATGTTACATTTTAATCATAGCCTGAGTTTGTTGTTTGGTTTTTTTTTATTGAAGTCATTTACCATTGCTTGCCAGGTAAAACCTCTTGCCATGCTATTATGTGAAATGACAGAGCAAAATATGCTCCTTTCTAATAATTCTTTTTTTTTTGCCTCCTTGCTTACAAGCCCCTTTGTAGAAAATAAAGTCTCTTTCTTGTGGTAGGTCACTTTCTGTGGTAGCTTCCAGCAGCACAACCAACCTTTCTGAGCAGCAGAACCTAGCACAGCTGATGTTACACACAAAGGTAAGTTTTGCACGTTTGGTGACTTTCCTAATGTTTTAGGGAAAGAAAGGTTTTAGGAAGAGAAAAAGGTTCTTCTCTTCCACACAGATGAAGTGCTGTGCTTATGTGTGCATGCACGTCTGTCTGTCTAGATACGTTCTGTGCTATACCCTATACCCTCAATATGAGTGCACTATAGCTGAGATTTCCCATTCCATACATCTGAGTGCTTGATTCAGATCATGATCAGAAAAGAGAGACTGCATGCACCCAGCACTCTGTATCCCATGAGGCAGAGAGACCAAATCCACCTCACAGATTCAACACATCATCGGTCCCTTGGATGTCAATGCCTCTCCCAGAAAAAACTGCTGAAACACATACAACATAAATTGGCTTCAGGTGATGAGTAACCAGAGGAAAAATCAACTACAAAGCAACAACAGGTATAGAAATGTCCCTGACTAGTCCCTAGTGGAAGAGCAGGGAGGAAACAAGACACTTCAGACTTGCATTCCTTGCTTTAGAAGTTGGAGTTTGAAAGGACAAGAGGACTTTTAAATGGCTTTCTTGGGCACAGGATGCTGTGGCAACATCACTGACCATGGCCGGAGGAAGTTTTGACCCTCAGTGCTCTGAAGGTGACAGTACTGTCACAGCAACACACCGCTGCTCCAGCTGTAGCCCAGGGGTAATACCCCTTTGGAGCACTCTTACTAGTGCCAGCGGCACCACAACAAGTGCACAAAAATATGGCACTTTGAAGGAGAAATGCATGACACTCTCAAGCTGGCTTTTTATCCCTGGTTAGTTTAAAGAGATTCTCTTTTGTGTTCCAACAGCCTCTGAGAGAGGAACAGTGGATAGGGGAGAGTTAAGCTAATCAAAACATAACATAGCAAGTCCCAGCAGTACCTGCTGGAGGAGCTCTTACGTGTGTGTATTAACTACACTTGACCCCCTCCCTGCAAGTATGATCATGCTAGTTATGAAATGATACATGAGGCTCAGTAACAGATGCAATTCTGTGCTCAGGAGTATTTTGCATAATACAGGGATTACTGACTCCTCATGGAAAGGCAGGTGAGGAATGTTTTTTTTTCCTTTTCTTTTTATCCAATGTATAATTGACTTGTAGGTAAGAAAGGGGAGTATTTCTCCCTTTTCATTAAGAAAAGCATTCTGGAGAGGGCTCTGACGAAACTGCTGACCTTCCACTTCGAGAAAGTTTCACTTTGGGTAAGAACAAGACTGCTTTAAGCACCACTAAAATTAAATTTCACTCTGAACTTAAATGTAGATGTACTGTTTGCAAAGGAATAGTGCAGTCATGCCACTTGAAGTGCAGCTGTTTTTCTGTATGAATGCTAAGGCAGAAAAATGCTAGTCACAAAGCAAGCAATTAAAAATCACAAAGGTAAGCAATTAGTTCAGTGGAGATAAAGGGGAGCACAGACAGCATTGTGGGAGGCTCCTAAGAAGGCTAGAGTGATTTTTTTTGAGTTTCTCAGGGACGTAGCTTCACTAGAGCCCTTGTTAAAGTCGATATTACACAGAGAACAGCTCTCTGAAAACAGCTGAAATAAAATCATGGTAATTTCAATGAGAGAGATGGGAAAAATGCAAGCTTTTAATTTTCAGGAGGGTCAACATGACATTACTTGTTTATTTATTTAGAGGCAACTTTATTTGTGATGTCAAGAGCACTTAAGACGCTCATTCTGGGATCTGGCAATATGTTTACTTGATAATTGTGAGATATTTTTAAGCAGAGGAGAATAAACTGTACAGCGACCTTGCCTCACAAAAGCATCACATTTGCAGAAGGTTAGAGAATTATTTTTGCCCTTGGAAAGGTACATGCATATTTTAGCCATTAATTCCTATGTTATTAATCATCTTCTCCTGTAAAAGGGCTTTGAAATAATAAAAAGCAGAAATATTATATTTTGGTCAAGCTTGGTTTACAGCACACTGCCTGAGACCCCAGGAGACCCCAGGCTTCCTTTCTCCTTCTGCTACAAGTTTCCTGAGTTATCTTGTCAGTGGACTATTTCTGTTTTGTTTTCTCTGTTTCTTTGCCTAATAGCAACATGAAAGTATATCTCTTGAGAGAGTTTTATGACTTAAATAATTTGCCCTAGGCCAGAGGATGAAAGGTTCCATAAAAGTCCAGTGATAAATACAGTCAAGACTACAATTTAATTAAAGTCCTCCAATTATGTAGAGAAATATTTAGGGAAGAAATATAACCACATGCCAGATGTTCTTTGTGGTCTTTTTGAAATTTCTCTCTCAATAAATTAGCAGGATTTTGTGCTCTTGGGAACTTTTCTTCAGTTTTCAGTCTCTTCTTACATCCTCTGTTGGAAAGAAATTCATAATAGCTACACTTAACAGCTGTGTGAAGTCTTTTCATCAGATCCATGGTTTTATAAAAAAGATATTAACACAAAACAAAAAAGTCCCCAAACTTGCTGATGTTTACTCTGGAATAGACATCACCATTCATTTGTTATTCAGCATATAGAAAGACACACTTAAACCACTTCCTTTAAAATGCAATCCAGGCATGGAGAAGCGTGTCCATAGTAGGGATAGAAGGGAGAAACAGAATCACAGAATGGTTTGGGTTGGAAGGCACCTTAGAGAACATCTAGTTGCAAGGATACCTTCCACTAGACCAGGTTGCTCAGATCTCCCTCCAACCTGGCCTTGGACACCATTTCCAGCAATGAGGCACCTACAGCATTTCTGGGCAACCTGCTCCAGTGCTCCACCACACTTGTAGTAAAGAATTCTAGTATCCAACCTAAATCTTTCCTCTGTCAATTTAAAGCATCCCTTGTCCTATCACTACATGCCCTGAAAAAAGTCTTTCTCTAGCTGTCTTGTAGGTCCACTCTAAGTATTGATGCAATAATGTCTCCCTGGAGCCTTTTCTTCCTCAGGCTGAACAATCCTCAGCTGTCTCAGCCTGTCTTCATAGAAGAGGTGTTCCATCCTTCATGGTCCTCCTCCCAACTTGCTGCAACAGATCCGTGCATTTCTTGTGATGGAGACCTCAGAATTGGATGCAGAACTCCAAGTGGGCCCATTTCACCAGAGCACAGGGGCACAAAAGCCTCACTCGACCTGCTGAACACATTGCTTTTGATTTAAGAAGATGTTACACCCAAGTTGCAAAGATTAAAATAAATGCTTTGACTATTCTGTGCTCAGTTTTATATGTATGGTCCTAAATATGTTCTGTATGAGTTCCTCTAGAAATATAACTCAGAAGACAATGATCAAGTGCAGAACTGGTCTTGGTTCAGGGCAAAGCTGTGTCCACACATTCTGTGATGTACCTTCTACACATTGCATTGCCTGGCACTAATGTGGGGGCAATGAGTGGCCTTTGGCTTATGGAAAATCCATGGCCACAGTGATTCATCTCACATTTACTGACTTCACCACTGACTTGATGAAAAATGAGAAAAAATGGTTTGAGTTCAGCAGTTTTGCCCCCAGACCAACAAGCAGGCCACACAGCCTGGATCACTGATAACAGCTGTCATGTTCTGGCTACTGCAGTGCCCCTCCCCTTTGCAGAGGCAGACGTGTTTCACTTTAAGAGGTCTTTCTAGTTAGCTTAGATGTTATAGGTAAGAACCAAAAGGCTGAGAATAGACTAGGGAGCACACAAATCTTTGATTACAAATAATTTTCTGCCTACTAATGATAGTTTAATTAATTTTGATGAGGTTCTTGTTTTTTGTTTGGAATGTCCTAAATATTTACAGCAGGCCTCAGACTCTGAAGTGCTCTGAAATGCATATACTGTTGGTACAAGGATGTGTGCAATGTCAAGAGCCTCCTTTACTGAGAACCAGGCTCTATCCACACAGGAAGCTGTTGATTTCAAACTTAGAAACACAGACAGTAGTAGAGTTTCTTTCCTCTTGAAATAAATGAACCTGTGTCAATGTTTTGATCACATTGATACTTGCTACATAAAACCCTTCCATATTCACACACATCACCCAGGTATTTTTTCAGTTTTCATACTTTAATTTTTTACAGCAACTAACCTAGCAGCCCCAGGACTCTGCATCATTCAGGTTTCACAGGTGGAAACAATCCCATCACTCTTAATCACCTCTGGTCTGCAGGCTCCCATCACCTACTAATCCACTTCATAAAATCAATCAAAGTCTTCACCTGCAAAGCTCTTAAGGCCCTAAGATATGGCATACTACTTGGGTCCCAGCTCATCTCTTCATGGCAGCCCTTGCCAGCCACAGTTCATACTAAACATTCACATCTAAGTTTCTGTTCTCAAAAGCTAGGAAGAAACTTCTGAGAACAAATTTTGCATTTCCTTCCAGGGAGACATACTTATGTCCCAGTGTGACTGCTATCATATCAAAGTGCATCAAATGCCAAATGTTACTCAGAAAAACCCACATACACATTACTAAGGGGAGCACATTAACCCCCCTCTATTTTCTCACAGATTCCTTCTTCATGATTCACAGTGGTACATGAGTTGGCAGAGATGAACACTTCAAAATGGGGGGCAGGGGAGAACTTTTTTATTGTTAGCAGTAGAGGTAGATTTTCTCACGTACTTTTACAGTCATATTTTGAAAGGCAGGCATAACCCCTGCATGTATCAATTTGAAATTTCACACAGATGGCTCAGATACATCAATTTCCAACCTTTACCCATTAAGTTGCTTGTTCTGAATGAGTACAGCTGAAGGTGACCCTACATAGGTCACCATAATTTTCTTTTCTTATTGCCTGGTAGGTCTTAGACTGAATTTCATCAGTACCTACTAACTCAATACACATAGTCTAAGTAGGTCATTCTGAATTTAGCTACTGCCCTCCTTCTGTACAAACCCAACCTTGTTAAGTGTCTGTGGCTACACTGAGCTGCACTCACCAGGGGAGAATTGCTGTAGGGTCTGAACCTTCCACCCAAGATCTCTGTCAGCCCAAGGAGGGTGAGATTAATCTCACTGACCTCTCAGTAAGCTACAATCACTCTCACAAAGGCCTTAAGGTTGCCACAAACAGCATGTAAAAGAAAAGTGATCTGCATTGCACAAAATGAGAAGGAGAGAATGCATCCTTCCCAAGCCTGTGGCTCAGGACAGACTGTACCCCAGGTCTGCTCTAGCACTGTACTGGTTTACCATTTAGCTATCAGTATAATTTTCTAACAAAGATTTTGATTTCCCAGCAAATCTCCAGCTGGCAGATTGGTACTTGAAATATAGTTGCTCTTTCTGTGCAGAGTTATTACATATCTCTCCATCCAGGCTTTTGAAGCCCCTCATAAATTCTATTATGTTGGTTTGACTTCCTGCTCTGCTGGTGACATGCAACAAATTCACCCCAGCCTAACTGGTGATTACACCACCGTTTGTACAGACTCCAGGTGGGACTGAAAATTACATGGCAGGAAGTCCTGAAATACCTGTGTAGATGACAATCAGGGAAATGACAGCCCTGGTGGGGCTGACTGATTTGGAGAGGAAAACCAGACTAGATCTTCGTGGGGCAGAAGGGTTTGCAGATGTCAGCTTTCTGACACATCTTTTAAAGCTTCTGTCCTCCAAATTTTTTTGGTTGCTCACCCCTCTGAGTATAAAAAGTCTTTGAGCTAAATAGTACTTACATTATAAAACCAACATAAAAATAAAAATTTAAAAAAGGATGACGTAAACACTGTTTTAAAACTATAACTTTATCTTGTTTATTAATGGTTCAAAAGATATTTTCTTCCTGCACCCTAGTGAGTTGTCTTGCACACCACCTAGGGTTCATACCCCTCCACCTTGGAGATAAGTGTTGCACCCTACCAGACCAAGATGAGGTGGGGGTTCCACACAGCAAGCTGTGAAAAGGTAGTTAGAAGGAAAGGGACGAAAATAGCTTGGTGCACTGAACACCGTGCTCATGTACTACATGTCTCTGGCTATTCTAGGGTTGAGAGAAGCACAGTTTCTGAAACAAGATCTTCATTAACTGCTCTTCTCAGGCTCATTATCCACAGATGTTATCAGCACTTTTCAGTGCCAACCCAGACAGCTGCAAAATGTGTTCCAAGAGGTACAGCAGGAAGAAAGTGCGCAAGCCCAGGGAGGGATTTTGCTGGTCCTGGTTTTACAAAAAGGAACTTAGGGTGAAAAAACAACCTTCTTAGGCACTTAAGCAAGCAGTATGTAAAGTGACACAGGCCAGATCATCCCCACTGACAGGCAGGACACAGAGGTAGCAGGTTCAGGATCCTGGGTGCAAAAGGCAGAGCTGAAGAATGGCAGCATGCACTCAGCAACAAGATGAAGCAAAACAGGAACAGCTCACAAGCATGAGATCAGTCTGGTCCCATATTTCAGTCAGATGTCAACCAGCAACAACTGCTTACAGCAGGAGCATAAAGGACAAAGATAAAGCAGTCCTTCCCCTAGAATGCAATCTGGAAATCAACAGATTTTCCCCCTAGCTGAGGGTTTCAGGTACATGCAGGCTATGCAGTGCTTCCTTGAAATGCCAATTTAACAATCTAATCCCTTTCTAGACCTACTGGTACTTTCAGTCACTTCTGTCCTGTGGCAAAGTTGCAGTAAAAAGTGCAAACTGCAGGCAAAATAGCACAGCTAGGCAGCAGCCAGCACTGGTACTGATTACAGTGGGAGCGTATTGGTCGCTTCCTAGTGATGGTGCAGCTTTGGCCACAGCTTTAGCATCCCCTCTCCCAGCCGGTGCAGGGGCTCCAGTTGTTTGATCTGACTTTCAGCAACTGCATTCTGCTCTTCAACACAGCAGAAGCATTTTCCTGGAGAGTTTCCAACACTTGGCTCTTCTGAAATGGGTACTTTTTTTCACACTGAACCAGCGTACCTAAACAAACATCTTTCGATAATGTAGCTCTCAGACTCAATTTATTATGTTTCTATTATATATAGTTATATAATAGAATAAATAATAATAAATAATAATAAATAATAGTTATTTATTCCATTTATTCTGAGGCCCCTAAGCCCATAAATTTCTTAATTTAGTTGAGGTAATTCTTTTGGATTACAGTCAGTTGGCGTTAAATAGTAAAACAAAGAATAATCCAACTACCAGCTTCTTTGGGGTTCTTTGGTTAGATTGTTCAGCTTTTTGGTTTGTTTTCTATTCAGCAAGATATTAAATTAATTTCTAAAATGTGACAAAGCAGTGTCATACTTGGTAGCACCGTGTGCTGAGCTGTTCACACTTCAGTGTCTGTATTCAGAGGTTTTATCCGTCTTAGCAATATTTCATCTGTATTCAAACATCATCTGTTAGCTTCTGTGCCCAGCCTAAAATCAAGAGTCTGCTAGCTAAGTCACCTTCCTCTGGGTTAAAACTACTCGTTTCTACCTTCAAAGAGAACGGGAAATTTCCAACTGAAAAGCAAAACCATTAGTTTCTATAAGATCACACCTTGCTGAAAGATCCTTTCTTGCTTAAAGTTTAAGAAATGCATTAGGAAAGGTTTTTACTATGCAATATTCTATCCACTTAAACAAGAAATTAAGTAATTCTCTAGTATACTTCTTTAGGAAAAGTAATTGTGCTCCTCAGAAGCGAATTTGCAAGTGGAAAACCCCCTATATTGCAAAGTGATAGCAGTACATAGAAAATAGGACTGACCCCAAATATGCACAGTTCCTTTCTGTTTTACTGTCACATTTTTTTCTGTAACAACTTTGAACACACAGTACTCAAGACCACTAACCAGACTTTCTTTTTGTCAAGACATCATGCTCAAGGCAACTGGAACCCCAATAGTCAGAATGATATTAGTATTCCTTTCTGTGGGATCTCAGCCCCTGCTTTGGGCTCATGGATTCCCACATCCTAATTGTGCCACAGCTGAACACAGCTGCTCCTGTTCTGCCATGCCAGGTGCTGTCATCCCAAGCCTTGCCCTCCCTGGCACATGCATGTCATACAGAGCAGATCCTTCTTCACTTGAGACTCCAGAGCTGATTTGAGACACCCAATAAACCAGGAGCAGCCTTCTCAGGGATCTCAGAGGCTGCAGCTGGGTCCCTCAAAGCTAAACCCCCGTGGCAGCAAAGCCTGTCCTCGCATCCCTCTGGGTCCCACAGGCCATGTGAGGTCCAGCTGCTGCGCCGAGCAGAGCAGAGCACGCAAGGGGAAGTGAGGAATGGGGCAATGTCACCAACTTTCCCATGCCAGCACGCACCTCACACAAGGAGGAGGCACAGACTTAGGGAAAACAGTGGGGATCTCCAGTTGTATTGAGTTGTCTTGAGTATTTAGTTGTATTTTGCCTGGGTGTAACAATCCACACAGTTCAGCACCTGCTAGAAATTGGTAACAGCACCTCTGCCTAAACTATTAAAGCCACACAGTTATAGGTGTGCCCCTTAGCCCTTGTAATATTTCACTCATTAATATTTGCTCCTTAGCAGAACATCAAATGTGCATTAATGGTGGGATTCTTCTTTTAGAGGAAAGTTTATTCATGCTGAAGGTAAAAAAATATTTTCTCATTTCATTCTCAGCATTATTCCTTGCAAAACTATTGAACAAGCACATCTATTAAAGAAAGGTAAACAGATTTGCAAGGAACTCTGAAGAAAAGATCATGTCAAATTTAAAAGATAATAGTTTGATTTCTTCAGCAAATGAACCTTGACTCACATTTATTTTATAAGTCAGCTATTTTATTTCTTTTTACGAAGAACAATGATAGCAAGGATTATTGACCCTCAGCACTAATTAATCAAAGAATAGCATCAAAATTAAGCAAAGTGAACACTAGAATTTTTCTAACTGCTAATATCTTTGAGTTTTTTTAAGACATCAATTTAGCTTATCATTCTCAAGGATCTCTTTTTTTCCTCTGCCCAGCCTGCAGTGTCTGAGGCTGTCCTTCCAAAGCTGTGGAACAACCTGACTTCCTCCTGCTGCCTTCTGAGTGCTTCACTTTTCCAGCCCGGGGACACAGGAACCGAGACATGAAAAATAACTAGATGCATTTGAAATTAATAGACTTGAGTAACTCCTTAGAAGCTGATGGATCATAGTGCTAGCATGATAGCCACTTTGCCTCTCAGGTATTTCCATACAGATAATTATAAACATATATGATATTTTCAGAAGAAGGGTGGTTCCATCCCATGGCCTCAGACATGATTTATGACTCCATATGACTCCATGTCATATAAATCAGCAGTTCTCAGATTGCAGCCCTCTGAGAAGTGTCCAGGAGGGCAGTTGGGACCGGGACCACCTTTGCTTTTAGAGGTGAGAGACCATGAATTGCACTGGCATTGCCAGTATCCATATGCACATTGCGGAGCAAATCCTCCCAGCTGGGCTGCTGAGGCTGCTACTACGGAGCATCCCCCTGCATCCCTCTTCATTATCTGGTAGTGGAGGAGCCCTGACAGCTCACCAGCCACTTCAGCAGGCACCAGAGGGGACTCACATGTGCTGATCCTGCTGCCACTTGGCATCTCCCACTGCAGGTCAGCTGCCAGAGGAGCACACCAGCAGTTCCTTTCATCAACATCTCCCCAAAATAAACAACCTCCCTCAAAATAGCCCCAGCTGAGCAGTCTGGTCCACCAGACCTGTCTGCTGAGCAGGTGGCAGGCAGGAGGCATCCAGATCTTCCACCAAGTCACATCAGTCACATCCGCTGCTCAACCAGCAGTCTATAGAGATAAGCCTGGGAGATAAGTTCCCTTTACATGTCATGTTACAAGCAGTGTGTGCCTGTCCCAGAGCAAAAGGAGGCTCTGCTTCTTCCCTACCCATGGTGAGTCCTTGTTCCCAAACCCTTTTAAAGGAAATTTAAAACCAGGAGAGAGACAGGGAAAAGAGAAGGGGACAAAGATAAAACCTCTCTGTGTTCTGTATTTGTTGCAGTTAGTTGCATTTATCTCCTCCTGAGGATGAGTATCAATTAAGTCATGACCAGACAAACGATCTGCAGAACAGCCCACAGAGATTTGAGTCAAGTGGGCTGTTGGCAATATTAAGATGTTTGGTATCAACAAATATATAGAGCCATAAACCAGGGAGTTCATATAAATAAAATCATGGTAGGAGGGAGAGGCAGGTGACATAACCAAGCAGCTGCACTGTCAGAAGAAGTTTGTTACAATCTTTGATCCCTTGTATCATCCCAAAAATGTTAGTCCTTCTCTTTAAGTTGTGACTGTGATGTTAGAAGATGAGGCGAGCAGTAAGAAATACATTTTAGGAACTGGTCTTAAAACAATATTGAAATGCAGTGAATGCAAGATAAACAGCTGTCCAACATAGTCATCCTTTGGAGTTTTCCTAAAAAACTGCAGTGTCATTTCCAGTTAACATCTGATTTTAACCTCCTTTTAAAATGAAACATTTCTTTGGAAATGAAACTGGCATTGCTTCCTCACAAGCCTCCGTACAGGATTAGCACCACATCCATTTCACATCAATTACACACTTCACAGGGATCTCATGTCCTGCCATTGTCCTCAGGGAGGAGAGAGCATCAAGTAAATCTTTCCCATTTAAATGTCCCCGTGCTCGAACAAATTACATTTTAGTAAATACAGACATGCTAAAATGCTACAGCAACACTGAGGTGGTGACATAGAGGAAGTGAAACAGTAAATTCAGCATGAAGGATTACAGACAGGCCACTCCTCCTGTTACAAAAGAAAACCATGAGGCTGTGACTGGGCATACCATCAGTTCCAACACACAGATGTCCCACTCATGCCAGTCCATTTTACTGTGTAAGTGCTATTTAGTGGCTGTGTAATGCTTTGTCACCTGGTTTCCTAGGATAATTTTCAATCTTATGGTTTACTCCCTCCCTCCATTTCCCATATAGCCTCAAACTAGATCAGTCCCTGAGCAGCTCACTCCCAACAGCAAAGGAGAGCTAGAAATCGGTATTATGCAGACCTCACACTTCTCACTACTTTGCTTTCTAGAAGCATTGACAGGTTTTGTACCAACAAAATAAGGGCATTCCCCAGTCTGCATTACAGCAAGACAGAGCACCCCATAGCTGCTGGCTTCCCAAGAAGGTGGCTTCTCTATGGACAGCAAAGGGCTCCTGTGTTTCCTCCTGTGGTCTGGCACTAAGCTGTGCTGTAGATTATCTAGCTACAAGTTTCACTGATCATAAAGTTTGTAAGACATAGGCAAGGTGTAACTACATCCTCTATGTTCTGTCCCAATCTACAGAGAGACCTCTCTAATGTCTGGGGCAGAGGCTATGGAGATTTTTATTTTAGGGGACATGCCACATAAAGCCCAACAAGATGTTGAAAAAAGATGGCTACTCTCAATGACAAATAACCCACTTGTCTGCTTCACTAAACTAAACTTCATGTGACGGACTGCCACGGTTAGGTATGACAGGTGAGGATGATGAGTTCACTGAGGAACAACTGGGTGAGGCCATCTAGTTTATTTGAGTTTCAGTCACAATGGTATGCACTACTGTATTTCACATACACCCAAACTCTAAAAGGTCTTGTCCCTTTCTCCCTCTCCAACACTCTTTCAGCCTATTTAGTTGCCCCCAATTTTTGTGACAAAAATTTGCTCTTTGACAGTGTTCAGGTAAGAGTAATCTTTATGCTCAAACCACCACATTTGATTGTAGACTAATCTAACTATTGATCCATTTTCATACTACCTAGAAGAACTGACAATACCATATAAGATTTAAACACCAACTACTACTTTACTCTAAACCTGCTTTTTAATTTATACTTGAAACCACTGATGCAGCAGGGTATCTGCCCCCAGTATTTTGCTGTGGACAAGATCCTGCAGCAACTGTCAGTGCTTATTCATGGCATGACAATTCAATGCCTAAGATGCCGACTGTACTGAGAAGCACTGCTGAGATTGTATTTTCTTGGTGCAGTGCAGGTTGCTTAGTGACCTGCCACCAAAACAAATGCATTCACTTGTATATTTAAAGAGCAGCCTTTCCTGAAGGGCCCAGCATTTTGTGGGGACACCTGTTTCTTGAATGCTTGAAATTTCTGTCCTGAAATGACAGGCTTGATGCTGTACTCCAGCTGGTTAACACTTTTTCCTAAGGAAGTCGTGCAACATATGTGTAATCCTCTCTGACTCATCTCGCATCAGCGCTGGTTAAATCACACTTCAACGTGCAAGTCGTCAGACTGACTGCAGAAGCAAGAGTCAATAAAGCACTGCCTTTCTCAGACTCCTGGCAGCTGACACATTTGTTTCTTATTTGTTCACCCCTGGTGAAAGCTGAAGATATATTGTACACTTCCTATCAAAATACACCACCCAGTTGCATGTGAACAAGGACATGGGGCTGTATCTGGGGAAGAGTGCTTCCCACCAGCAGGTTGCCCTGCATTGTCAGATCACCCCACCCACCGACAACAGAGGCTGAGCACCAGAGTCCCACTCATGTAGTGGAAGGGTTCTGTCCTGAAAAGGTCGTACTTCATATTCCAAGGCTGAAGGTTACATGGTGCACCCAAGGGTTATGAATGGAGGTTGGAGGTCTGTGGCAGATGGTGCAAGCTCTGGGGTAGATGAAGGGGATATTGGCTTATTTCTCCTTGCACACACCTCCAAAATTAGCTAAAATGTTAGTAAATATTAAATGAGTAATAGATTTATATAATAAGGCTTCACGTGTCTGTAATAACACAGTGAATGACACCAAAAAGATGGGAACTTAAGAGTCACCGATATCCATGCTCACATGTTGTCCTCACTTCAGCTTGTCACTCACAGAACATAAAAAGCCCAAGCCTAACAAAATGAAAATGAATAGAGAACCTATCATTTGCATTAGCATGTCTATAATATCTGATTGTGGCTTTCTTTTAATTTAGAGCTTGAGAAACATTCCAAATGCTGTCTTAAACAAGCTGTGCCGCACTTTCTTTTTAAGCTTTTGATTTCATATTTGAAATGTGAGGGAGATTATTTTTCAAGAATACAGAAAATTTTTAACAGAAAACATATTTCTTTATACATTTAAATGTATATACAAACCTTTTCTATTTACTTCATTTGTATCTGTGAAAAGAGAGTTTCCAACAGCTAACAAGCAGGTAAACACCTGGAAAGTGTGAAATGCCTCCTGTAACTGCCTTTGAGAATTTGGGTGGAAGTCACTTGCTTTGCATCACCAAAATCCTGGACCAGAGTCATCCAAATGGCCAGGGCAAGGGTCATTCCTCTTAAACAGAAGGCTATCCTTTTGCTTTTCCTGCAATTGTTGGGCCCTTTTGCTACAAATATCCCAGCTCCTGCAACAGCAAACAGCTTCCTTCAAAGCACAGCACTGACTCACATTGAGAATCACATCCTGTCCAAGGAACAAGGAAGGGTTTTGGGAAAAAAATCACTTGATCATATAATTACCAGCAGCTTGATCAGCCATGTGCATGTGGGAATAGAAAATGAGACTGCTGCCAGTCGTTACTGAATTTTTAATTGTTTGATTTTGTCATCATATTTTTCTGTTAACCTCACTCTTCTGCATAATTATATACACCCTTGTCTACCCACATGGAAAAATTACACAGAAAAATTACACAGAAATTTGGAAAAAAGGACTAGAAGATGCTGGGAGAAGTGTAGAATTAGAGAGGTGGGGACAAGAGTACCTCGAATACAGCTGTTGGCTGAAGAATAGTCAGCAACAGGGAAGCATAAAAGAGAAATGAGACCCCTATAGACAGCTGGAAAAGGCAGAGGAAGGAAATCTGCAGCTTGCTGATCTATTAAATTAATATTAGGAAAAGAAAAGCACAAATCCAAATAGATTATGTGGCCCAGACATCATGATCTAGGGGGTGGCACCTCTGCCCATGGCAAGGAGTTTGGAACTAGATGACCTTTAAAGTCCCTTCCAGCCCAACTTATTCTGTTCTAGGATTCTATTTTCTCAAACAATGTATACAATTTACAGATGTTCATTGAGCTTACTTTCCAGAGGTTGGTGCATTGAACCAGCCAAGACAAAAAGCAGAAATACCTCATACACTGGTCTGACTTTTAAACAGAATTCTTTTTCTCCAAATAAGCAGCAGAGAAGCTAGATGATTCTATGAGAAACTCCATCAAGATTTTCAAGACTGAACCAGATAAAATACTGATGTAACTTGACTTGGATTCATAGCTGACCATGCTTTCAGATGGAGATTGGATAAGAGATATCCTGAGCTCCCAGCCAACCTGGATGATCCTGTGAAAGACTAACTAGTGGCACTAACAGCTAGAAAGAATGTAGTGTCCGATACATGCTTAGCATTTGGCTGACACAGATGAAGTACATCTCCAATCTCCTTGACAGCAGTGAAGCTACTCACAGGAAGTTGAGCAGAAACTCATGCTTAGATATGTCTGGTTTGATGGGCTGTGATACTCTAAAACACACTGTTTGAAAACAGCTTAACAAGAATTAAAGTTGCCTGACCATCAAAACCAGGTATTTTCCAAAGCACATTGCAAATACATTTTTGAAAGCTTTTGAAACATAAAACACATGTTTGAAAACACAACTACTGTTAGCTTAATCAGAAGTCCCCTGCACCCCTTGAAAATATTAATATTAATTGACTTAACATGCCTGGCAAAATTTCACTTTGCACAGCTGTGTACACAGTGAACTCCTATTCCTGTATTAACTGTTTAATCCTATTTCAACATATTGTAGCTTGATAAGATGTGAGAACACCAATAATTCAGAACCTAGTAGATTTAGTATCTTTCCAGGAACAAGAAAGCAGCAAAGTAATCACATGTCCTCACCCCTGTGCGCTTTACAAGAACACCCTTTGGGGCTGAGAAGAGGAAGACACCTGCAGAAACGTTTCCCGATTTCCTATGTCCACAGTGATGCTATTACTCTCTCTATTATACACCTCATACACAAGCTACAATATAGTCAGAAAAAAAAACCCAAAAAAAATTCAGCGGCTTTCCACCCATTTTCACTTGGGAAATATTTAACTTTCCAGAGGACCTGTGTCAAACAGTTGCCCCAAAGGTCCCTCCCTGATTTATGAAGCCTAAATCCCATTGATGGAAGACAGAAGGATTCCCTTCTGCTAAGACACTGTATCTCTTTCCTCCTCTGCCCTTCAGCCCTTCATTGCAGTTTTTAATGCTGTCTGTATTTGATTTGGCAAAACTTATCGAATTTGACTCCAGAGTGCCCTGAAACATTAAGAAATACATTGAATTCCTGAAGGACAGGGAGAGTCCCAGCAACCTGCCATTGTAGTGCTTTATTTGCAGGAGTGTTTTGACGGCACAAACTTCCTGTGTTGGCAAGCCCTTAATACAACTTAGACTTTCCTCTTTCCTTTCACAGGGAAATCTCTCAGACTCAAAGGGCAGCAAAATGGCTATTTTAGCTGGATGAACACATTGCCACTGGTAAACCAGTGGCTTCTGTACCAGAAGGGAATAAGAAAGCAGCCCAGGTATCCTTCCATGAGAGGTGCTACCCTTCCAAGGGAGACATTACCCTCACAGCTCATCTTAAATGGTGCAAGCTGAAGGAAGTCTGAAGAAATACTGGGATTGCACATGAGCCAAATGCAGACTGCTGTGGCAACTGCATCGGGCATGCACACAGCACCAGGATGGAGGCAGCAGAAGTCAGGAAAAACTAGGAATGTGATGGCAACATCCTAAGCTTCACTAAGTCTTGGGAGTCAGTGCAACACTATTAATAATCTTGACATTTCTTTGTCTTTCCTAGGAGCTTTATTTGCATAGCTAATAATCATGTGTATCATTGTGAGCTTTCACCGTCATCATCCTGGAAAGAAGGCTGTAAAACAACTTGTTTCCAAATGCCAAAGCTTCAGTCTGTCTCCAAACATGAGAACTCTATCATTGGCTCCATCCTTAATGCTAGCATCACAGCCACAAACAATAATGTTCTTCATTTGATTTTAAAACACAAAGGTCAGGAGTTAGGGAGGGAGCAAAAGGGAGAGTTGTTACTTCTGCAAATTGCTGCCTCTTTTCTTTCCTGCTGCTGATAATTCACACTTGCAATTTGCACTGTTTCAAAGATGCCTGTTCCCAGTACATGTTCTGCAGCACAAAACAGCTAGGGACATATTCTGGAAATAGCAGTTACATACTGAGATAAATGCCAACTGAATGATGCTCTCTCTATTGCCGCATGTCACTGGGCATAATGAAGCATTTCTGTACTTTGATGTCTCTCAGATACTGCAGGCAAGAAAAAGATATTTCTAATCTTCATTTCTGTGTAGATCCAGACAAGTTCCTAGTTAAGTAGTTTTGCAAATGAGATACTTAAGCAAACAGCACTTCCACTTTGCAGACAGTATGACCATTTTGAAGTAAAACAGTTATTTTATTGCAGTTCTCTTCTACATGCAGTAACTCCATTTGGAGAAAGAAAAACAAGACAACTTATGGAAAACACCCTTCGTCTTTCTTCCATTCAATAAGCTGCCTCAACGGAGATGTTCTGTGAATACCTTCCAGATTTAATCCAAGAGACACCTGCTCAGGCATCAGGGCAAAAGTGTATGTGGAGGCTTGCAATTGATTGTGGAATGCTCACAGCACAAAAGGAAATCAAGACAGTTTTGGATTTGTTTTCCCTTTTACACTAGGCTGTCACTCATTTTTCTAACCATGCTGAACCAGAAAAAAGTGTCTCCTTATCCATATATGCAGTTGCACCATACGCCATTAAGTATACAAAATACAGTAATATCTATAAGAATTAGTGTTCTGCTCAGTGCTTTCTCCAAGTGCATATTTTTCCCAAGACAAGTACCACATCAAGCCACACAAGTCATAAACCAATGACTGTTAGCACCCTGGTTTTCTTAATGCCTGTTTTGCTATCCATACCTCTGCACTGGCCTCAAGACCAAGTCACTCTGCTTTGTCTTTGCTACTTCAGTCAGATGAAGGGATATGTTAAAAGCACAATGACTAAAGAAAGTTCACAGGTCTCAAAGTACGTGCATGCCTATGAACTCAGTGTTTTGCTACACATGCACATACATAATTATGCCGTGAAATATACACACACATGTTGACACAATGCAGGCATGCTTGCAGGGCCTTGCCTGGTTTACAAGGATGGAATGCCTGACCCTCTTTCACACTGTTGTTCATCACACGGGAGCTCAATCCCAGGTGCTAAATCTGGGACACCTTTCAGCAACGTGCGTGGTTCAAACACCCTGTGGAAAGAGAAACTAAAAATTCTGTTAAATTGCTTGATTTGTAATTCTTTCTGAAACCCTTGCTTAAAAATCCCACTTCTGTATGAAAGCAAATTATTTCACTGATTTGAAGAAAAGTAAGTTCTTCTTGGACGAAGCATCATCAGCCATCTTCCAGAGAACTTAGAAGAAAAGATCTGGAAAACCTTACTTAATCTTTCTCCTTTAGAAGTCTTTATCCAACTTCTACAGATAAAACAAATGTTGTTTTAGCTGTGAATAGACAGATTTCCTGGATTGAAGAAAATTTTTACATTTCTACCCACTTTCAGAAATTTCTCTTTTGAACACTAACTTTTTCAGGACGTAGGGGCTTTTTATGTTTTGAATGCTTTTACACAATTCTTAGAATATTTCTGTCTCTGTGTCTCATAGAATATTTCCTCATTTCAAAAGTGTTTTTTCAGCTGAGCAGATTGCTCAACAGTTGACTATGTAGACAACTTTGCCTAGAAGGTAAAGTGCTCATTGCTGAGAAATCCGTTACAGAAGATGTTGCAGTCACTTTGCATCAATCACAGTGGAAATCTGAGGAATTTTT
This sequence comes from Cyanistes caeruleus, assembly GCF_971803275.1. Lineage (NCBI taxonomy): Eukaryota > Metazoa > Chordata > Aves > Passeriformes > Paridae > Cyanistes > Cyanistes caeruleus. The sequence continues at coordinate 26,441,412 of NC_141732.1, read as the reverse complement.
AGTATCATGTCACAGAATGGTTCTATGACTACGCACAAAATCTGAACTGCTTAGAAAAGACACAAAGCTACATTTCTACTTATATTTCTTTTTCTGGGATCAAACCTTGCTAAAATTACTGAGGTGATATTTCAGATTTCAAGACTGACAGTTCACAGTATGTGAGCACAGTCCCTGTTCTCTCTGTAGTGTTCTGTGTCTAGTGCCTTGCACTGTTAGTACAGTTAGCAGTAATTAATTTTCTCACTGAGTGTTCTAGCACCTTCTCAAGCCCCAAATAAAATTTACTATTGCCTGCTAAATCAGACTGGCTTTGCAGTAGCTGCACATCCATCTCTCACTTTTCTTCTTGGCCGTTTTCTGAGGATATCAGATCAATGTCACACAGCCAAAGACTGAAGCAGGGTGTAAGGATTTATTAGGAAAGAGTGGTACTGCCCCAGCTTTTCCTCATACTCTTTTTAGAACAGTATGTTCAGATACCTTGACTGGCAATGCTATCCAGCTCCAGATCACAGCGCAATTCAAAGAAGGGGGCCGCCTAGACCAACTCCTTCACTTCTCCCTGCTCTGGAGAAGAGAGGCACAGCTGCCATGTTCAGTGAACATGTCAATTAAAGGGACTTCCAGCAGCATCCACTGCTATCCCTGTTGCACCACTGCTGGCTGCCAGAGAAGAGCAGAATGTGCATTCTTCAGCCTCATTCTTCACACTTGCTGCAACAGAAATGAGCTCAAACCATAGCCCATCATGCAAGATGGAGAGTAAAGACTGCTGTGAGGAGCTGGTAAATGCAGGGGTTGACAGAGATCCCTCTGTGGTACCATTAAGTTACATATAGCCTGGTGAAGTCCAACTGGCCACTACATCTTCCTCCTTCTGAGCCTTTTCTCCTCAGTGCAAGATTAGTTTGACTACTTTGCCAAGAAACTTTCAGCCAGATCTGTGCATTTAGCATTATTTGCTCTAAGTACAAGAAGGTCTAATTATCTAAGTTATCAGTAGCCTGGCTGCAAACAGGGCCAGAAGGGGATTAGCTTGCTTCTCCAGTTCCACTAGTAGCATAGGATGCTTGATTTTTCATTTACTACAAGTATGTCCAATTTCCTTTTATTTTCTCCATTTTGGATTTAAGAAAACAGTTCCATATTCAATTCAAAAATGTGAAAAAGACATGTTGAAACATGTTTGTACAGTAGGAATATACAAATTTTCATTATCACAAATTTAAAATTTTTTAGTCTACTAGAACTTATCCTCTGAGGTAAATGACCCTTGTTAATGGCAAGACAAAACAAGACAGAACACTTGTAATTCTAATTTTAATGCACTTTCCACTTTTGCAAAGTCAATAAACATCTTCAGAAGAAACACATGAAATGTCACATTCCTAATACTACCACATATTTCTGCGGCAGAGAAGGGCAAAATAATCATAAACCAGGACATTATAACATAATGGTGGACAAAACAGTGGGATCTGGAAAGACACTGAGAGAGTCACAATTTTTTAAGGCAGATTTTCAAGAGCAAAAAATCAGCAAGTTAGGAATCAGAACCGGGGTTTAAACAGGCACAAAGCTTTTCAAGTACCTTCTGAATGTGAGGAAATTCAGTTATTACTGATTCCAGGATGAGATCTGCTTACAGAATCTTTAACAGCTTACACCAGCAACACCTGCAGAGTAGATCTGCAACATCATGTGAAACAAAACCCACTGTGCAAAGCGATTAACAGAGCCCCATTTCACATTAAAGAGGAGCTGTGCTGGTTTCAGGTGGGGTACAGTCTTCTTCAGTGGCTAGTATGGGATTGTGTTTTGAATTTGTGCTGAACACAGGGTTGATAATGCAGAGATGTTTCTGTTGTTGCTCAGCAGGGCTTACACAGAGCCAAGGCCTTTCCTGCTGCTCTCACTGGCACTCTGGTGAGGGAGTTGAGAGTGCATGAGAGGTTGGGAAATGACAGAGCTGGGACAGGTGACCCAAACTGATCAAAGGGATATTCCAGACCATATGACCAGTATGTAAAGTTGCGCAGAAGGAGGAAGAGGGTGGACATTAGGAGTAATGGTGTTCGTCCTCCCATGTTATCATTGCATGTGATGGGGCTCTGTTCTCCTGGAGATGGTTGAACACCTGCCTGCCCATGGGAAGCAGTGAATTATTTGTTTTGTTTTGCCTATGTGAGTGTGGCTTTTGCTTTCCCTGTTAGCCTGTCTTTATCTCAGCCCATGTGATGTGTTTTCTGGCTTTTACCCTTCAATTCTCTCCCCCGTCCCACTGGTGGGGGAGTGAGTGAGCAGCTGCCTGGGTTTTGGCTGCTGGCTGGGGTGAAATCATGACACGAGGCTAAGCATCCTCATCAGGAAGATGAAGAAAGGACAATCAAGCTGAATCCTGAATTTCTTCCAGACTTTCCACTTTCCAACTGATACAGCTCAGAAATAGCACAAGTGGCCTAAGGCACAGCAAGCACCAAATCTCCCCAAGCATTTCCCATTTCAATGCAGACTTGACCCAGCCAATGGCAGCAGGGGAACAGTGGGAAGTAAGAAGCTCAACGGAACAACTGGGAACAATAAAGGCAGGCAGCAGAGAACACAATGATAATGATGATGATGATGTTGATGATGATGATGTTGATGATGATGATAAGCAATGACGGCACATTTACAAAGGGTCACAAAGGATGGAGGGAAATCTGAGCATTTAGTTCTACACTTTATTTTTAAATAACTGCCATTGCATATCACCAGTGCATTGCATGCACTGGACTTTCCCAGGCATCACTGTCAGAGAAGGGCTGACTAGCTCAGCAGTTGGCTCTCAGTGGCAGCCCAGGGCAAGGGCAGTCACCTGCAGTGAGTGAGTGAGTGAGCAACTGACTGCAGCTGCACTGCAGCTTTCAGAGGGACATGAGGACAAGGCATCATAGCTGGAGAAACACTGCTGCAAAGAATTCATGAGAGCTGGAAAATTAGGTCAAGGCATGAAGAGAAGCAGTGATCTCAGGAAAATTTCCACTGGAGGCTCAGTGGAGAGTAGACATCATTGGGCAAAAGTGCCAGACCTGTTTTTCCACAGAACGGTTCTCCACCAGATAAATGTTTCCTCTTAAAGATTTCATGTCACTTTGAGCTTTTTAATAAAACAGTTGCCAGACTTGAGAACTGAAATGAAGGATTTTGAAAAAGGGTAATCACAAGTCTGGTCTTGTTCATTACTTGTACCAAGGTCAACAGAAATAACGATTCAAACAAGGTCAGAACTCATAGATGAACTGGGAGTCATGGTTTCCCCCAGCCTGCTTAGCAAGCAGCAGTAACTACTCAACATAATGACCTTCAGACCATTTTGGCATGTATAGCAATATAGTCAGCATACAGCCATAGAAAGTCCTAGAGCTTCTCATTTTTGTGCAGCTTGGCGAATTTTCATTTACATTCTGTGCCATTACAGCAAACACAGGACACCGAGTGCCTAATGAGGGAGATTAGACTACACAAAGCAGGATAATCTGATGCTCAGAGGCTACCTTGGTGAACAGGTGCACTGACTACATGTATGGCACATCTTGAACAGTGACCAGATCTGCTCTCTAGTAAAGCCTGGGCTGTGATCAAAGGCTTTTACACGGCCCTAAGTATTTTAATTCCTGTGTGGATTCTCTCATACCTAATAAGAGTCAAGCTCCTGCCAAATCCTCTTCTTCAGTGGGAACTGTTAGTATGGACTCTGCCATCTGCTCTCTCTGGAGCTCTCAAGGAAGTTACAGATGGAAGTTACAGACACACATAGGTTGCTCTGTTTCTGTTGAGTTTATTAAACTGGCCTAATGTGTTCAAAAATTAGGGAGAGGAAGAATAGACACATGCATTAAAACTGCAATAACATTTGCCTGATTTCCCTAAGAAATTCTTGGTGTTTGTTTTGTTTTATAGCAGTCTTTGTTTATGAAATTACTGATGTTAAACCTACCTGGAACGAAGTGTCACCCAAGTCCGTGGATCCAAATGATCTGAACCCTTTTTACTGCTATAGCCCATACTTCCTGTGGTCATTTTAAGAGGTCACTGAGTCCTTGCCTTAGGTTCTGCCTTTGTATAATGTAGCAAATATTTCTTTAGAACACAACAACAGCACTTTGTACTATGGTCAGTCATGCTGTCAGGAGGAAGTATCAGCATTGCATGTGGCACAGCTGAGTCATTTTCCAACAGTTAATGATGTGGTAGATCCACCTTTAGCAATCAACTACATTATCTCATTTTCGTGACCCAGCTCAAAGCAGAACACGGGTTATGGATGTTATGCACTATAGGCAGTAACCACCTACAAGCAAGAGGAAAAACAAGACAGTGTACGGGTCAACTTATGTTTAACATCAGAAGAAAGCTACGGTTACACTTGTATTAGAATACACTCGTATTAGAAAGGAGATCTGTAGAAAGGAGGAGTTGATGCCAAGGATCATAAGTCTGTGACACTCCATGGGAGTAGAAGGGTAAAGATAAGATGAGAGAAGATAAAGGGATTATTTCAGAACAACTTATAGTCTGCTCCCATGAACTGGACAGCCATCAGTGGTCAAAGCCTGTTAGGTGAGCCTTTGGAACACTTCTTTGAGCTCAGGTGAATTCAAAAGCAACACTGGCTGTGCATTAAGAAAATTCAGTGACATGAACCCAAACAAGCAAAGAATGGACAATGGGGAGACTCATTTGAAAAGTACATCCCTGATCTGAACAGCAGTGCTGGGGTGGGAGCAGCCTTCTCACAGAACTATCTGCCATCTGGCCCTACGGTTACCACAAGGTGGGACTGGAAGTAAGCCATCCACACTCCTTGTAGCAACACACAGTGTATTTTGTTATTTAACAGCAGGTCATGTTTTCTGGTTTGGTTTTGAGGGTTTTGTTGGGAATTTTTTGTTGTTGTTGTTTTTCAGGCTTTTTTTCTGTTGTTTTTTGTTTGTTTGTTTGGGGGCTTTTTGTTGGGTTTTCTTTTGGGGACTTTTTGCTCGTTTCTTTTGGTTTTTAACTCTCTGAAGTTTCCACTTCATGCATTATGGAAAAACAAAGCATGATACAGCAGATGTGCTTCCCTTAGAGAGAAAACCAGTAAGAACACAGTCATCCTAGGAGGGGACCCCATTTTACAGCTAGCCAATAAAAAAGTATTTTTATGCCTAGTAGCCACACATGCAAAAATAATGGAGAAAAAGGCAAGCCCACTATTTTGAAACTATGGGATGGAAACAAAAAATAATCCAAGTTTGGCTCATTCACTGAATGTTTTGCCTCACATTCCAGTTAGGATAGCATTGTGTGTGAATGGAACAAAGCAGTATGCAGACACCCAAAATATTAGGAGAAGAGGAAACAATCAACTGTTTACTGTAAAAAAAATCCCTCCCATTGTAAAAAGGAATGAATTGGCAATTTCAATTGCAGGTTCAGCAGCAAAAAGTGTTTAGTGAACCAGTGGATCCTGGGGTTTTTTTGGTAGCATACAATCAAAGGAGGGGAAAAAGGAAAACCAAACCATTCTGTCAGCTTATTTGACTCTAGATTATTCTGGTTTTTGCTCATTCTTAAAGCTTGGGAGTAATTTTGGTTGTTTGGTTTAGCCTAACCACATAAAGGCTGAGAGAAAACAACTCACTGAAGGACTGACAAGTGCTGAAACTATATGAAGATCACACATACAAAGCTAGGAAAACGTGTATTTCAAATGGGAATTAGGTTTCTAATTACTGATAGATGGGCATTCCAAATAGCCTTGTAAAGAGAAGTTATGTTAAGGAACTTATAACTTGATAAATCTTCAAGAGATATGATAAAAGCAACCCTTTGAACTTCAGAGAGGAACCCAGATCATGTCTCATGATCATGTCTTATGATCTGATGGGAGATGTGGTTGCCATTTTTATAATTTACATTGCCTCACACTCACTGGCTTCTGACACACTTATATGAATAAGAAAGCAATTATTTTTTTTCCCCTGTGTGCATAACTGTGAGCATATTCTGAGTATAGCCTCTTCTCAATTTTTCTGAATGCTGGAGATCAACAGCAAGGTAAGACCTTGGAGTGTAGGGAGAAGGGCCTTTTGCTATTCACCGTGGATGACATTTGGCCCTCTGGATATTATCTGCAAAACAAACCAAAGTATTGCCTTTGTCAGAGCAACACACCTCACACTTGGTCTCTTTTGCCCTAATCCTGCACTACTTTGTAGGATGATTTTTGGTCTTCAAGCACTAGCCAGCACTTGCTACTGCCAAGAAGCATTTTCGGATGATTATCAGCTTAGGTAACAGCAGACATCTTTCATCATCTGCAACTGCAGAAGGATGAATAATAATGTAAATTATCCTTTCCAGTTTTTCCCCTTTCCCAATTAAGAGACTCTACATTCAATTCACTGAAGCCATCTGTGTGACAATTATCCTACTGGAAAGTTCTGGAGCAGTCTTCCTCATTTAAAACCTCATATTTTTTCATCCTATTGTTAATGATCACACAGTTCCATGTCTCTGAAACATACGCTGCCTCGTAAGGTAGGTTTGTGACTACTATGCCTAACTACAAAGATATTTTGAAATCACAGTGGTAATGTTCTTCAAAGTCTTCAATTCTTTAAGTTCCTCTAAATAAGAATCTTCTGCTTATTTCACCCTTGAAATGCTCTATTTCTCTATTTTTCAAATTGTTCAGGCAATATGAAAGATCCTTCATAAGCCTGAAGAAGAAAATTAATTTGTCCAGCTTTCCTGAAAACTGTCTGCTGCCTACTTCTCACAAGGCAATGCTATCTACTTTTAGGTTACAAACTGAAAGTACTACGTTTCCCCCCACTTAACAGTATGACTAACTGCCTTTTCTAGAAAGTGGGAAAATAACTTCTGTATCATTCAGTTCAAACCTTTCCTTTACTACTATCTACTATCAAAATTTAAACGCTTCACCAGACCACAGTTTCACAGAAGGAAAGAGCATGAAACATGATCTTTTGCTTAAGGTACAATTCTTAATGACAGGAAGGTCAAAGCTGCAGCATTCAGATTTAGCTACTCTACAGTAAAAGTAGTTTACCAACCAGTAACTGCAATACCTTAGAGAAAACAGATATATACACTCAGACAGGTGTTCTCCAAAACATATTTTTAATGTAATCTGCATTTGGAGCCTAAAGAGAGTAGGAGCAAAGAAATATGCTTATTATTCCTTTTTTACATTACTGTTAAAGCTAAATTACTTCACATAAAAAAGAAACTGTAGTATTTCCAAACACAGAGCTAGCCCTGCATAGGAAGTCTTTGTGATAGAATGGAACACAAATACAACATTATTTAAAACCAAACCAATAACAGCTTTTCCCCCTGCCCTCACTGAGGGCTCAACAGTTACTTTAACACTCAAAGCCAAGAAATATGAGGAGTCTCGTGTGTCTCTCACCAAAATTACTTTGAAGCGTTAAATAGCAGTTGGCATCATTGCAGTCACAGAAGGTAAAATTAGTGTTTAGTCTACTTTTTCATGCTTCTCAATGTTTTAGAGTCTAACAGTCATTCCACTCTATATTTCAAAGCATGAGGAAGCTATTTCAAGAGCAGCCATATCCTGCCACTGTCACTTTGCAGCTGATACAAAACTGAGGAGAGGCACGCTTTTCCTCAAAAAGTTTTTATCTAATTAAAAATCCTCCTTTAAAGATTTTGCTATAGGACTGCATTGCTTTCTTTAAAGTAGTGTTTGTAAAAATAGAAAGAGGTTAATTTTAACCAGTTGCAAAACAGTTGTTAAAAGACAACTTTGTGGACTTAGGAAATACATCAGACTACTTCCTACACAGGGAGTGTTGTGAAGTATATATAGAAAACAAACCAATGTTGCCTTGCATTTCAGAGGGTGTCTTTACACTGCACTTAACAAACAGAACAGAGACACTGCAGGCAGCTGGAATCTTGTTACCAGACTAAGTGACACAAAAATAGGAATATAATTTTAGATTTTTTAAATGAGAATATTTTTCATCTTACTTGTTGAAATACTTCAGTTGAAACCCAGAACTATTAGAAGAAAAGCTGCTTTATGCATTTATCCCTTTCTCCAAAGAATGTAACTTAGACATCTCAACAAGCAAGGTTATCAGTTCCTTTGTCTTTAGAGGAGTGATAACTGTAAGCTGTTTAATCAATTTAAAATTTGTTTTATCCCTGCAGGGCATATAATTATTTCAGCAGTGTTCTCCTCATTTTTCTGTGTCAGTAGCTCAGAAACAGTATGTTTCATCAGAAAAAAAAGGCCAAATAGGAAGAAAGGAGAAAAACAGTAAAATAATTAATTAAAAATATTACAAAATTAAAATTAAGATAAATAAAACAGAGTAGTGTAAAGACACAGGTCTAAATGCAAAGTGGCCATAAATGCATGAACTCATCTGCCAGGACACCTAAGTCCAAGTTATCTGTCAAGATAAGTATTCTCTTCAGCAGAGAGCTTCACCATGAAAAATTAAATTCAGCATGGAGGTGTTAAATCCTTCAGACTGATGCACATCAGTAGATATTTAGACAGAGATTCGTGCAATAAATCAGCATGTACTAATAGCCTGGTTTGCTTCTAAAGAGCAGCTAACACAGTAAGCCTTTCTTGTAGCAATATTCACTAGATTTACAGAGAACTAATAATGATATGCTTTCACTTTTGTGAATGCTTTCCATTTAAAAGATTGCTAACAATTAACAATTTTTACATTATATTTCTGGACTACTGATTATTAATCATAGAATTATTTGGGTTGGAAGGGACCTTAAAGATCACCTAGTTCCAACCTCTCTGCCTTGTGCAGAGACACCTTCCACTGCACCAATGCCCCATCCAGTCTGGCCTTGAACACTTGCAGGGATGGGGCATCCACAGCTTCTATGTGCAACCTGTAGGAGTGTCTCACTACCCTCACAGTAAACAGTTTCTTTTTGTATCTAAGCTAAATCTCACCCTTTTCAGTTTAAAGCCATCCCCCCTTGTCCTTTCACCTCATGACTTTGTAAAATGTCCCTCTCCAGCTCTTTTGTAGCCCCCTTTAGTTAATGGAAGGTCCTATAAGGTCTCCCTGTAGCCTTCTCTTCCTCAGGCTGAACAACCAACTAATAATGTCCATCTAATTTTAAACAGGGCAACTGTCAGTTAAAAAGTCAGAAATTTAAACTAAAACCACCAAAGAGCAGAACAGATTCCAACAGATTCTAAAAATCCTTATCTCTGTGATCTATACAAAAAGAATTACTTTTATGACTTGATGTATAACGTATTTCTAGCATGGTATGATTTGCTGATTATCCCCATTTACAGAGCAGCAGAAAAGCATTACAATGTATAAATTCAAAAACTAAACTACACGTCCTCACAAATGAAAAGCTGAGTGGTATGTGTCCTAAGCATTACAAATCCCAGCAAATCATTCAACTGACTAGAGTTTAGTCTTGTGTAATGCAAGAGAAACCTGCATCCTGGCCTGTATCAGCAACAGTGTGGCCAGAAGGATCAGGACAGTGATTGTCTCCCTGTACAGAGCACCAGTGAAGCCATGCCTCGAGTGCTGTGTTCAGTTTTGGGTCTCTCACTACACAGAAGATATTGAGGTACCAAAGCATGTCCAGAGAAGGGCAGTGGAGCTGGGGAAGGGTTTGGAGCACAAATCTGATGAGGAGCAGCTGAGAGAGCTGGGGTTGTTCAGCCTGGAGAAAATGAGCTTCAGTGGAGAACTTACAACTCTACAGTTACTTGAAAGGAGGTTGTGATAAGGTGAGGGTTGGCCTCTTCTCCCAAGTAACAAATGATAAAACAAGGAGAAATAGCCTCAAGTTGAATGAGGGGAGATACAGATTGGATATTAGGAAAAACTCCTCCATGGAAAAAGTAGTTAAACAGTGTAACAGGCTGCCCAAAGAAAGCAGCTGAGACACCATAGCTGGAGGTATCGGAGCATGCAGATGTGGCACTTAAGGACATGGTTTAGTGCTGGACTTGGCAGTGTTGGGTTAAGGGTTGGACTCAATGATCTTAAGGATCTTTTCCACCCTAAATGATTCTATGATTATCATAATAGTATACAACATAGACACCGCAAGGGACAAAACAGTGAAAATTGCTTCAAAACAGCAATTCCAATAGCGACAATACACAAACAGCACTGCTTTCAACATATATTTGCTTAAAAACATCCCCATATTTTTTGCAAAAATGGCTAAGCTAGTAGGCACCTGTACACTGCCATACACTGGCAGGAATGCCAAAACAGAACAAAAACAAGGAAGGGCTATTCTTATGTGCTCCCAAGACATTTTCTTCCTCAAGTTCAATCACAAATGACAAAAATGTTCTAACATCAACTGAAAGTATTAAAAAAACCCTCCTAACCTAATTAATTTGGATTCTAAATATCTCTTAACTCTGACAAAGGCATAAAACAAGTTGTTGGATTTCTGGAGCAAGAACCCCATAGATACACTTACTGCCCACAACTGAGATGAAACATTAAGTCAAAAATACCCAATATGCTAGACAACTAGATTTGCAAGTAAACTGTATCCTATCCAACAGAAATTTATTTCACTTTAAGACATCTGTAGGGCTAATGTGCCATAATAAATCCTACTATTAATCAACAGTAAAGTGCTGAATTATATTAATTACCTGAATCGCACTCACATTGATGATCTTCATTTATAGACTTCTTACCAAGTCAAAAGAGCCCTTTCATTTGCAAAAGCTAAGCTGTTGTGCAAATATTATAAAAAATAGGTACTTTCATAGGAGCTATATACACAACAGAACTTCTGCTTTTGTTAAGTACAACTGACAGAGATGAGAAACCCATGCAAATATTTATAAAGATACTTAAAATTACTTAAAATGAAGAAAAAAGGACACTGCTATAGAACTTTCGATACCCTGGCAGACAGCCACTTACTATACTATACGATGTCTAGATCTGGACTGATAAACATCATGCCATCAACATGCTTTAGTTTTCTTTTGTAGCTAAAGCTGATTTGCAGATATTAAAGCAGAGCATATACTTTATCTATTTCTCATAGAAGTGTATCATTAAGGTTTGAGGTTAAACTTTGAGCAAACTTCACATCTAGTCACATAACTGGCATAAGCAAGACATTAGTGCAGAGGGGAAGGTGTCAGTTGTACATCATGAGGACTCTTCCCCCAGCTGCATGATGCAACAGAACAATTTTCAGATTTAAAGTTCAAGTAGAATACAATCAGAAAAAGTAAGATTTTCTTCTCCCCTATTTAGGAAAAATTTCCAGAGGATCAAAATGGAAGCAATCTCAGTTACAGCAGTCAAAAAAGTCAAACCCAAGCTTGGAGAGCTGATAAATAACTCCAAAATTCATCATGCTATGAAGACAGCATTCTCAAGAGAGCTTTAAACAAACTGCAAAACAAGATTGGCATTTAAGTTGAAATTGGCCAAGTGCTGCATAGAAATATGCTCACACACAACAGTCATGTTTAAGCCAGTGCATAGAGAAGATAAAAGCACTTATGGTAGTTGCAAATGTTAACAAGTCCATACAACTTGCACAGTTTAGCAATGAGTCCATAGAAAAAGAAGAGAGTAAGAGTAGAAACGCTCAAGCAAAACCAAAAAAAGATGACCTTCCAACCGTATAAAATCCACATAACAGTTATAGTAAAAAGACATCAGTGGAAAATGCTCAACTCAGTCCCAAACACCCAACAGGCAAGTAAGACCAGAAAAGACAAGCCTTTGGCAGACAGTTTAAAAAGTCTAAATATGGCATTACATTTCTAAATAATCCACAAAATATATTATATGGCATATTCATATTAAATACTGGGTAACCAACTCTGCAGATCTGATGCTAACAACACTAGCCAATGAGAGCAAAATGGAGCAAGCTAAGGGAACGCTGGTGTATCACAACAGTGCTCAAGGAAAATATCACCATGTCGTGCTTCAAAAGCAGTACTCTGGAACGCCACACTATCATCTATGGAGCAAAACGAAGTTCTCTAATTTTTCAGGGATATGCCCTGCATAGGATATGTTATGATTCACTATTACACGAGCAGCAAGACACTGCAAAGTAGTATGATTTATGGGCTGGATTAAATTCTTTGCTATTTCCTTCTCATCCAGCAGATCACTAGCTGTTTGTTTACATGAGTTTGTGGCATCGAAATGTGAACCTGACTTGATAAGAAGATTCATGATGTCTGGATGGTTGTTCAGCGCAGCAATGTGTAATGGACTGTTGTTATCCGAGTCTCTGACATTCACATCAGCACCACATTCCACCAGGATAGCAGTAACTTGTAGAGAGGGGAATTTACAAACTGGGTAGCGACCAACACATGTCGTATTATTGTCAACAGCAAGGTGAAGCGGACTAAAGTTATTCTTTCCTCTAGGCTGAAGTTTAAGAAACTTGTAAATAGTTTGTTTCTTAAAATGTTCCTGTTCTGAGCTGCAAGGTACTTTCTCCAACAAGCAAATTAAATGCAAAATGATGGAAAGGGCTTTGTTCAGCTGTATTGGATCAGGAAGACACTGGGTTTGTTTCATGGCCCGTTCTATTTCAAGAACGCTTTTGCACAGTATACCCATCAGATCATCAAAAGTGACAGTAGTGCCTAGCAGGCCTTTTGCCCTATCCTGAAGCATGAAGGAGAAAAGTTCAGCAAATGATAGCAAACTGCTGGCTGTCATAGGGCTCAGTGGATCAAGATTGCTCTGCTGCATGTCCAAAGCATATTTCCACAAATTGATGCAACGCTTGAAGTTTCCGGAGTCTGCATACACAGCACCTCTGTACCTAATATAGTAGGATGTGTCTGGGTGAGAAGGGCCAAGAATACGTTCTCTAATTAATAGTGCTTGCATTCTCATTTCATCTGGGTCTGCAATAAGATTTTCTAGCTCTTCTGAGCTGTTTACCTCTTTAGCATAATCATAAGCCATAATTAGTGTTTGTGGCACAGGTTTGCTAAGGATATTAGTCCTATCACTGTATCTCATTTCCATAGCTCTTTTCCAGTATTTCAAAGCACCAAGCAGATCTCTCTTTTTGTCCACAAATGTTGCTCCTAGAAGTTCCAGGGCATTTATGCGCTCAGCCTTACTTGTCTGTACATGCTGGGTCAGAAAGTCCACTATATTTGTGTGGCCTGTCACACTGGCTGACAGAAGGGGAGTCATTCCATAACCATCCTTTTCCATTTTAGCACAATACTTGAGAAGCATCTTCATGATCTCCAAACTTCCAGATTCTGCACAGTCATGTAATGCTGTATTTCCTGCAAGAGAACAAACACCATTACACAAATTATATCAAATTGCAGTCCAAATCTCACCATGCTAATAGTTAAAAAAAACCCCGCTGAAACCCCCCAGATATTAATGGTTTTAAAATACCTTTTGTTTCCACATTTATGTATATGAAAGAAAGGCTGCCAGGCAGTTATAATAATTAAAATGCTTGATATTATTATTATTATTTGAAAAAATTAAACATGTTTAAGGAAAAAACTCTAAACGAGAATTAAAATGGAATTCTTCACTACATAAAACCACAGGAGTCAGCAATTCCATTGTAACAAAAGTCAAGCAAACAGAAGAGGAGACCAGTTTGACTGGACAGAGCTTGGAAGCTCAGGAGGGAAATTACATGTTCTCTGGAAACAACGTCAGTCTTTGCAGGAATTTGACAGAGCTGTGGTTCATACATGCAGGGAACAAGATGCAAAAGGCCAAAGCTCAATTAGAATTGAAAATTACTGGTATTGTGTCAGACAAGAAGGGTTTTTAAAGTACTCTAGTAGCAAGAGGAGGTCTAAAGTAAATACCAAATCGATAGTTATTGAAGATGGTCATCTGACTATTAAAGGTGAAGAAGTGTGGAGACATTCAATGCTTTCCTTCGCCTCAGTCTTTAATAATACAGATCAACTATCATCACCCCATCCCCGGATTTAGAGGATGACTTCGGGAATAGCGTTTTCCCATTTGTTTAGACATTTCTCAGGGACTAGCTGTAGCAGTTCAGAGCTCACAAGTCCACGGGACCTGATGGGATTTACCTGAGTACTGATGAAGATGATGTTTGTTACAGCAGTACCCGTCTCCATCAGCTATTAAATGTCTTGGGAGTCTGGGGAGGTCTCCACTGTATAGAAGCTAACCAATGTTATTTCATTTTATAAGAAGGGAAAGAGAGATTACCAAGGAACCTACAGACCTGGTAGTCTCACCTCAACACTTGGAAAAATTATGGAGAAGATTATACTGAATGCTATTGTAAGGCATTTAAAGGACATTGCAAACATTAGCAATGCAAACCCATCAGCTTGGGCTGACAAGGGTAAAATCCTGTTTTAACTTGTTTGATATTCTTCTAGAATAAGGTCCTCCATCCAGCAGATGAAGGGAAGACAGTGGATGTAGAATTTTTGCCTTTTAGTGAGTTTTGACTTTTTGTCTTTTATATTTTCCCTCACAGCATCCCTCTGGATACGTTATCCAAGTGTGGGATGAGTAGGGTCACAGTGCATTGGTGTAGGACGGTCTGAAGGACAGAGCTCAAAGGATTGTAGTGAATGGGGCCACCAGTGGCTGGAGACAGGTCACCAGAGGTGTTCCTCAGGGCTCAATTCTAGGTCCAGTGCTGCTCAATGTATTTGTCAATGACCTGGATGCAGGAGTTGAATGCACTGGCAGAGAGCTTGATGTTGAGTCCAAACTGGGAGGTGCCATTGACTCTGATGGGACAAGAGGCCTTCCAGAAGGATCTAGATAGATTGGTGCATTGAGCAATCATCAGAGGCATGAAATTTAACAAGAACAGACACTGGACAATGCCCCTGGCATTGAGTAACACCTGGCACAAATAGGAACTGAGAGTGGCTGGAGAGCTGCCCTGCAGAAAGGGACCCAGGGGTGCTGATTGGCAGCAGGCTCAGTGTGAGTCAGCAGTGTGCCACGGCAAACCCCACCAAGAGCTGCATCAAACACAGCACAGTGAGCCAGCTCACAGAGGTGAATATTTTGCTGTTCTCAGCACTGGCACTGCCTCCCTCAGAGCATTGTGAGCCCCACAATTTAAGAAGGATGTGGAAGTCTTTGCATGCACCCAGAAGACAGCAACTAAGCTGGTGACAGGGCTAGAAGGAATGTTCCGCAAGGAGCTGCTAAGGACTTTGCATACGTCAAGTTTGCAGGAATGGATGCTGAAGAGCTATCTACAGCTTTCTGAGGAGAAGCAGAGAGGGGGGGTCCCTCAGTATCCACAGGACACATGGGAATGGCTCAGAACTGTTCTGAGAGGTACTCAAACACTGAAGAGGCTATCTCCAGAGGTGGCTGATTCCCCAAGCCTGCCAGTGTTTCAGATGCCTTTAGTCAGTGTCCTCATTAATTTGATTTAATTTAGCTAAAAACTGGTCAAGCAGTTGGACTAGATGCTCACTGTTCATATTCCAACTGGAATAATTGATTCTGTAAGGGATTTTGTATCTGCTTTCAAGTATGAAATAGCAACTTAAGCTGGCTACCTCCATGTTGCTTCACTTTTCCCACTTCCCTTGTTAAATTTCCCTTCCTCTCAATCTCCAGCAATTATTAAAAGATAGTGGGATCTGTATGAAAATTAAAGTTTCATTAACCCAACACTGGCTTTTTTTCACCTACCCTACAGTTCTTCCTCTCTTCAACTGCCATCTCCTTTGATTTTTATGTTTTGAAGAAATGACTTTACACAATGGAAAACACGATCCATCACAAAAGACCCTTCATCTCAGCTGGGATCTTTGAGACTGACAGTATAGTCTAAAGGAGCAGGATATTTTGTCAAGGGAATGTATAAACCCAGACAATCTATTCTTAATACTTTCTTAGGCTTTTACCTTAAGTTCCACCTTAACTCCTCTGCTATTCTTGTTACAATTCCAAAAGACAAGTAGAAAAAAAAATGCTCTCAACATATGATATGCAGACATCTATGTTATAAGCAACTTTTGATTTACATGCAGATTATTTTTCATTAGCATGAAAAATTGCATAGTCTTTTATATTTAATGGCATTCCGGTTCCAATACCATGTGGGGAAATTTCTAAGTAAATTTCTAGTAATGTCTAGTGACACTATTTCTAGTGTCACCTGCTTGAAAATATTCACAGAAAATTAGAAAGCAATTATTGGACACCACAGCTAAATATCTAAGTATTTGGCTGCATCTAGATGAAGGTTTAACTTAATTTCAGATGTGTGTACTTCTGGAGCAGAAGTTAAAAGTCAAGCCAAACTCTCCAGGCCCCCTCCTAACTTAACAAAGTCTCTTACGTGGTTGACTGCCTTCAAAACCACACAATTTACATCTACTGTTTTCTTTACAACATATTATACATATTACAGACTCAGGTACACAAATTTCTCAGCTCCACATAAATTAATTAACAGAAAGTTCAAGTTAATATCTACCCTGCAACCTGATTAAAATTTCCTACATTATTAGCTTGGAAAATTCAGTTAGCTGCTCATCAGATCACTAGTTTCTGTTACATTGCTAGCAAGTTTCCACAATCAAAAAGTGGAACTCATTCTTCCTATTCTAATGGTTTCTATTTCATCTATTCTAATGGTTTCTAATAGCCCATTCCTAGTAATAAGACTGGCTTTTAAAAGCTAAGACATTTTCAGGAAACTTCCTTACTTGTATTTTTGGCAGACTTTTGTTTTAAATGCCAACAAGACAGTGATACACAGTGGGCCTTGCTGTTCTATTTCTAGTCTCTAAGTAAACTACTGTGGATTAGGAAATAAAGCACTAGAAATCTTCAGGTTATGTGAGGGATAAGAGTGTATTTGTACAGTCTACAGCTCCTATTTATCTTCATACACTTTAATTTTTTTTCCAGACTCTGATGTCTAGAATGCACACTTCACTCTTAATACTACAGTATTTCATTAATGAAACTCAGTCAAAAAATGCCCGAGATCTGCTTTAAAAGCCAACACTGTACAGAAATTAAAACTAAAGGTGAAGTCTTTCCACCAATACACTTTTTCTGCCAAAAATGTATTGTTTACACTGACTTAAATATGGAGAATTCCAAAGCAAAACATGTGGAATTCATACATACTTAAGTTTATAAGAAACAGTATTTCACACTTAATTAAAAACACTTGAGAAATAGTAAATGTGTCTCATTTCCAATTCAATTATAAGAACTTAATGTAGATCTACCCAAAAAATTTTGACACTTCGTAACTTTTTCATATTTGACTTCATAGCACATTTACCTCCTTCCTAACAAGGCATAGTAAAAATAAAAACAAATTACATAAAGTTGAAGAAAAAAAAAAACAGGAAAGGAAAGGAAAGGAAAATTCAGAAGTATCTGGTCAAACCATAATTACTCCCCTCTAAACTTAATATCCTCTTTCAGCTGCAGATCTAGACACCTTAAGTCCACAATGTAGACCTCTATTCTTTGTTTTATATTAGCAGTTCATCACATAGCAGCTTGTTTTTATCTTCTTTTGTCAAGCCACCAAGACAGAAAATGTTTATCTAATGCTTTGCAAATTTAGGTATGCAGAAAAAGGATGTAGACTCTTAAAGACTGTTTAGATTAATATTTTCTAATGGGCACTGGGCATTTTGCCGTGGTTTCCTCACTAGTACCCAAAACATCAGTCCTCACTCTTTCTCTCATTATCTTTCAGTTCTCAAAACTTCACATGCAAATTGAACTCCTGCTTCTTGCTCAAACTGTTTTGTGAACCATCTGAAAATGAACTCACAGCACATTTTAAAGCCTCTTTGACAGTCTCAATTCTAGCAACTACAAAAACTATACAAAAAACTTATAACAAGAACGATGTTATGCAGAACAAACTGAGTCTCAATCCAGGCCCAGCAGATGCAAAAATTTACATGACACACTAATCAAATTCATACAAAAGATGAGTAAGAAGTTATTTTCTAAAGTTTCTGACTCAGGTTTTTTGCAATTATACCAGAGTTATGAACATACTTTATCCCCTGAATCATATTTTAAGTGCAAAATTCAAACATTTTAACATAAAAAAATACTAGATTGCTTCATTTATTGACAGTGAATTTAACTTTCAAAATATTAGTTTTCTGAAACATTTCTGAATAGTGGCCAGTGATTTTACAATCATTTACTAACAAGTAAACTGAGGAAGACATCCCAACGCAAAGTGGCACATGAAACTACCTGATATATAAAGATTCATAAAGTTAAATCTAGTTCATACAAAGGGAAGTGATTTTCCACCTTTCTTATACCTCAGGCAATTTTTAACATTAATAGCACTAAGTCAGTTATAGGTCTGGCCACACTATAATCTCTAGCAAGTCTAACAAAATTTTCATTGCACAAGCAGATATTTAAGCAAATTTAAGTGGATTTAAAGTTGGCAAATTTTGCATACATATCTTATCAACTAATTCCCTTTATCTGACATCACAGACATCAATATGCCAACTGAGAAAGGACAAGACCTTGACATCCCTAATACAGGAAGATGTCAAATGCAGACCTATATACAAACTTACCAATACACATACACTTTATTCTTCTTGCTATGCTGCTGAAAGTCTAGTTGAAATGGAACTACAGCAGTCAATCCAGAATTAAAGAATGGCTGGTCCCTCAGACCATCTTCAGTTTTGTATTTATTGATAAAGGCAAAACCAGATGCACATAGGTATTGACTAAGCCAGCAGTTAACACAGCTGTTTCAGAGTGTACTCAAATCCATACACTATCTTTCACAGCAGAGAGATCTGCAACTGGGAGCTGTTTCTACCTTCAAGTAAATATTTTTAATATATTTTAAAAACAGCAAAGTCATAAGTAGCATATTAAAGACAAATAAGCCAAAAGTTATCATCTAAGTTCTTGCTATTGTTTCACAACTATTAATATATATTTTCCTGGCTTTGACAACCACAGCAGTGCCACCTATGCATGTTACACACTGCAGATCCACCACCACATAATGCTGCTTTTGACACTCTTTTATCAATCTCCAGGCATACACACCATGACTGTAAAAGATACACACAAAATAAGCTAGGCCATTGTCCAGGTAAACTCTGTCCAGCAGTCTGTATGCCATTAATTTACAATGCAGTTATGTAGAACATGTTGAAATATGCTTAAGACTCCAAGGAATTTCACTGCTCTTTCCAATTAGATGCTCTAAATTTAAAACAATTTAGGGTTTTTTTAATTTGTATTACAGTTACTGATTTCAATTTAAACAGCCTATCAGAAGTAGTGGAATTTTCCAGTTATTTATACTGTAGTAGCCCTTAGAATTTAAATAACCCCATCTTAAATTATGCCACATATAGACTAATAATGCCAGGCCATCACCACTAATTTTTAGTGGCTGCACTTCACTGAGGTTTGACTGGATGGTACAGACAGAAATAGACAGATAGGTGAGAGCTGCCAACTTAAAAAAAACACAAACCCCAAGTTTAAGAAGTAACACTGCCAAACACAAACCCCAAGTTTAAGAAATAACACTGCCAGCCATCTACACGTAGCAAGTATCAACTGCTAAATTAGAGGAAGAATCTGAAAGAAAACATGGAAGCAGCCTTTATATGCAAATCAAAGGCTACACATTGGCCATCAATTGATGACTATTCTGTGAATTAACTCATCCATTTCAAAACAGTACATTGTCTGTACTGTCACTATAATGACCATATCATGTGCAGTGATAAATAGTGACTAAACACAATTCAGCAGTTAATTCAATTTTTGTAACATTATCTATTCAGTAACGAACTAAAAACCAATGTTACAGCTATTGCTTCACTAAGAAGGAAAAAGGCCAAAAAAAAAGCAAAAGTAATTTGAAAGTCAATCTCTTTGATAAGTCTCTTCCAAGAGACACATATGATGGTGTTGGTCACCAGTAATTTTTTAAAGGTGGGAATGATTATTTCCAAGTAGGTTTAATTTAATTTTTTAATAATTTTTTAATTGTAAAATGACCTGCCAGAATTTAATCACATATCAAAGATAGCTAGTGTTACCATAACACAAATGGCTCCTCTTTGCATAGACCAATAAACGGGACTGCAGATGGCTCTGGTAGACTTGATACTTCTCTGCTAAATATTGAGTGTCACTATATTGTATCGCTAATACTGCTTACAAAACTGCTTCTATCTGTATAAAACTTTACTATTCACATTACCTAATAACTTCCTCTTATTAAAATAGTGAGAAGAAACAGAATAACTGCAACTCCAGTCCTTCCCAATCTTGCAGATAAAAAGTACAGAGAAAGACATGGCTAGCTAGCGCTGTATCTTCACATTTTACTCTTTTGTTAACAGGCTCCTTTAAAAATAGTTACAGACATTTCAGAAACACTTAATGTTTCACAGACTTACCTACCCAGTGTTTCCAAAAGCTTACTAGAATGGGGGTGGGTATTCAAATTCATAAGAAGGACAGGCCTTTCTATGTCAGAAACAAGTAATTCCCAGAATAGACTGATAGCTTGTGACAAGGGAATGAAAGAAAATGAAGCCATGACACAGAAAGTGATTTGACTCGATTTGCAACGAATTAAGTGCATCCACTTCCTAAGACTTCCAAAATGCTTTATCAAATTCCCATGTTGTAAAAATTACATTAAAACTTAACACCAATCTAATCTATTGAAGATCATTAAAAACAAAAGAAAAAAAAGTATTTCACTTAAATGACTGACCAGTGTGTAAAATTAACCACCTGTATATATTTTTGCACGCTTACAAACGAATTGATCACTTTTATAAAGTGAAATTTTTCATGTAACATTAATTTCTTTTTCTATCACAGTACTTGAAGTAATTCAGTCTTCCAAGACTCTTTACTGATTTAAAAGTATTGCCAGATAGATACAAACATGGACAGCGAACAAAAAAACTGTTATACATCCTAATGCTTAGTATGCATAGTGAATAAAAACTAAATGTCTTTCCTTCAAGAAACTAACTAAAAATGCAAAGAACTGCTAATCTCAACAATTTATTTTAATCTGACTTCCATATTCTGTAAGAGAAAAACTGCCATCTTGCTCACTGAAGTACTTCATGAGAACTTGTATTATCAAGATTACCAATTATTAAATGAATAACAGCATGCTGTTAATAATCTAATTTCAACCAAAACATTTTAGTCAGAATTAAACTTAAATTGTATCTGTATCTTCCTTATTTAACTTACAGACATTTCTCCTGAAGTTCAGTTTCCACACACAGTCACATACAAAATATCTACAAGTTTCAGTGCCCTGTACCATGTAATACAAACCAAAAAAAGGGAAAGAAGCAACCTTCCCCCCCTTAAAAAATACACAGCCCACTTTTAGAGCAAGTGAAGTGTTTATCCCCAGGGAGAATTAAAAAAAAAAAAAAGCGCAACAACAACCGAAATAAACAAGGAGAAATAAAAACCAAGGACCTTTGTTTTGGGGCTTTTTTTACCCCTGCCAGCCCCCTCAACGATTCTATGAGCTGTGGCAACCAGAGAAGACGAAGACCCTCAGAAGCAAACAAACCTGTCAAGACCCCTAAATGTTTACTGTACGAGAAAATTAATTATTTTTAACACATACTAGACCACACTTGTCATAAAGGAAAGAACATAATCCCCCTACTTCTGGGTCGGCCAAGTCTGTAAAAGACTTTTTCTCTTACCAGCATGTTTGAGTGTTACACCTTCCAGTACCCCCTATAAACGACAATACTGAAATAGCACCAGCCCTTGATACACTACCCACAGAGACAGAGGTTTGTATGCTTCCATACTTCCCAACATGAGGACACAAAGCCAAAACCTTGTCTACCATATTATTTTACAAAACTATCAAATACTGTGCCAGTGTAATTTAAGAAACACGGTATTCTTTTTTTTTAAATGCAATCGAACACTCCTGTGCATACCTCAAGAGACAACTAAAAGAATGCCTAGTCCAGCATTTTTTAGGAAGAAATTTTGATTTTTCTAACAGTCTGGAGCAGAAAAACCAGGTTTGTTTTTTTGTTTTTTCTTTTTAACTTTTAGGCTAGCTGATGAGTATGTTAACTACAGAAGGCAGGTACAGTTGGTGAAAACAACTAACAAAACCATAGAAAACACTTTGAGAGACAGACCATGTATCAAGGCACTGAGCAATGGAAAGACTTACCAGCCATGTTCAGGTGAAACACCTGCCTTTCAAGCACGTATTTTAAAAAAAGGTTACAATTCCCTTCATTTGTCCCATCCTGGCTACCAGCACATGCATACTATATCTATAATCTAACTCGTTAATTGCTGCAGTAATGGATTTTTTTCCTTTCCTTTCTGTAAATCTGGCAGAAGAGAATAAAGTATAACACAAACTATTAAAATGTGCACTGCAAATTTTCAAAATGCAAGATCTTAATTGTCCTGTCTGGAACTGAAGCAGAAATGTAAGATTTCCTTACAATCAGTCTGAAAGAAAAACAGTTCTATTGGGGAACTTACATGAAATATTGTACCTTAAATAAAAAATCAAACAAAGACAGCTCTAAAGAGCCCAAATCTGTAATTTAGAATGTCTAAAACAACTGACACTTGTATTAAAAGAGTAAAGCATTCCCCTGTATACACATCACCAAATGAAGACTGTGCACAGAAACACGTCAGCAAAGTACTATATTTGAAAATACAATGGTCTGTTCAGAAGGTAATAGCAAGGTAGCACCACTCTAACAACAAATCACTGGCAGGCATCATAATGCAGCAGAACAAAAAGCAACATGCAGCTAACACAGAACATGCTCCTCATCTGGCACAGAAACAAAACTGCTTCATCTGAGGTTTTAGTTCTAGGATTCCACCTTCTGAAAAGAATAGTGTTTCTGCTACTCTAACATTATCCACACTCTTACTACTTTTAGGAACAGTAAAAAAAATTGCCATCTGAGAGACCATTAACTACAACTGAAACTCACTAAACTTTATTTTTAATTTGCAGCTTCTTAAACGAGGAGTTATTCTGCTGGTTTCAGCTAGGGTAGAGTTAATTTTCTTCACAGTGGCTGGTATGGGGCTGTGTTCTGCATTTGTGCTGAACAAAGGGTTGATAACACAGAGATGTTTTTGTTATTGCTGAGCAGGGCAAACAGAGCCAAGGCCTTCTCTGCTGTTTGTACTTCCATGCTGGGGAAGAAGTTGGGTGTTCATGGGACGCTGGGAGGAGACACAGCTGGGACAGGTGATCCCAACTGACCAGGGATATTCCAGACCATGTGACGTCATGCTCTGTACATAAAGCTGAGGGGAAGAAAAAGGGGAACATTTGGAGCGATGGCATTTGTCTTCTCAAGTAAGTACTACATGTGATAGGGCCCTGCTCTCACGGAGATGGCTGAACACCTGCCTGCCCATGGGAAGTGGTGAATTAATTCCTTGTTTCGCTTTGCTTGTGTGTGCTGCTTTTGTTTTCCCTATTAAACTGTCTATATCTCAACCCACAAGTATTCTCTCCCTGGCCTCACTGGTGGGGAAGTGAGCAAGCAGCTGCCTGGGGGTTGGCTGCTGGCTGGCGTTAAACCATGACAGTAATACGCTGGAGAAAGCTATGAATCAGAGACAGTCGTATATTAATTCACTTTGTGAAGCATTGCTTAAGCTGCTTCCTATTTACAGATATCTTTGCTGTTTTCCACAATTACAAAATAATAAAACCTATCCACCCTTCTTACCCTGTAGTTGTGGGGAACAAAGAGACAGGGACCCCTTATTGCATCCGAAGGAGATCACTTTACTGTAGAAATCAGCTCCCTTTTACACCTTTAATCTCAACCAGACAAAACCCAAACTTGACAGAAGGGCGCTCACTGGCTGGCTCAGCTGCAGTCTGCTGTCCACACGTAGCTGTCTCAGCCCCCAACAGATCTCCAACCGTCCAGCCTGCAGCTGTGCCTTCCCTACGGGGCCTTCTGGTGAGTGTAAGCCTTAGCAACTTCAATAATTGTAACCCCACGTCCCACATTACCCCAGCTACCAATCTGTCCCCATTGCTTACACTATTCACGTAACCTACAATACTTTTTTAAAAATACTTTGCTCACAGTCCTATGGCCTAAGTCCTACACAGAAGTTCAGGTGAACTGTGAGAAATTTCAGATCTGCAAAACAGTAGAAACAAATACCACTAAAGGCTCATACCTTAGAATCATTTGCCATCTTTCAGTTGACGATTCATCTCCCCAAATATCCTTCTTCAGCACCATCTACCATGCGACACCGCCAGATCTACACTTCACCTCAGTGTAGCATCTTAACCTGACACACTCTGAAATCTTCAGAAACTCAATTTACATGCCGTACTTCTGTACTTTTGTAACTTTTTCAAGAACCTCTGAATTCTGAATTTCCATAGTCCAAAACACAGCTGTGGGATTCTGAATTTTAGAAGCAGGATTTTACCACAGGTTTTCACCTACTCTTTCATACATTTAGACGCATGTAAATGTACCTATTTTTTCCTATCAAAGTATTCAAGATTTTTCCCTGGAACTGTCAACACTTTGAAACATTTTCATATCTAAATGTTCATAAGGTTTAAAATGTGTATTAAGTTTCTATTCTATTTCTACTTTGCAATATGAAAATCCACTGGAAAACCACAAAACATAGTTCAATTAATTCTGCCTCCCACCCTCACACAAGTAAGAATAATATCTGAAAAAGGATCCACAGTGACCTCCCACAACAGCAACTCTACTGGAGTTCCATAGCTCTGCTATGTAGAGAGGAGATGCAATGCAAGGAGCAGTGTAAGTTTACATGCAACAATTTGGGTTTTTTTGCATCCTTCACGGAACAATAGGCTTCTCTATACATGACTCAGGAAGGGACCTGTCTAAAAAGAACTCGCATTCAAGGGCAGCAACAACTTTTACTACACAGAAGCGGAACACTCAGGTGCCCTGTTATCTTCCTGCTACAAGCACAGGACACACTGTCAGCTATTTAGTACATAGCAGGGAGGAGTAGAAACTGAAGTAATACACAAGACTCTTTGAAGGGGAGGTGACAATGCAGAATTAATCCTGTTGGATAAATTTTAAAATCAATAGCATTTCTGCAAAACAAAACTGAGGAGGTTACCTGTTGAATCTTAGCCACTGTTAAAATACTTATGGCTACCAATTTTTCCCAGCTCTGCCTTTCCACAGATAACTTTCAGAGTTTATAGTACTTGCTTGCTTCACCTCATCACTGATTATTCAGTAATTTCAGAGATCAGATTTCTTTAAGATACCAAAAAGTATGCTCCTGTCCTACCCAAGGGGATTTCCACACATCACCAACAGATAGCCATTACATACACGTAACAGTTTGAAGTATAAAGTGAGTTTTAATGAACTGAACCATAACTGTTCTAACTTCTTTAATTAAGGATCATTTATCTACTTTAAGAACCTTTGCTCATGTGCCTAGATGCAAGTCACACAAAAACTAAAGGAAGTAGAAAAGAATTAAGATAATAATTGACATCACTGAGAAAATCCTCAGTCATTTAAACAAAGACAAATAGTGGTAATTCACTAATAAAGTGAATAAAAAGAATGAGTAAGGTAAAACCTACTCTACCAACACAAAATGAGGGAGAAAAAGAGCTGCAGAATTACATCTTTTTCCCTGTTAAATCAAATATTTAACAGCATTGCTTGGTTCACACCTATCACATAAAGGGATAGGTTTAAACTAAACCCCAAATTTTCAGCTGCTTACACTCTTTATATTTAGCTTGCTATTCCCAGAACGTTATTTAGAAAAATGTCATTTTTATCCTACCACAAGTCCATGATGATTCATAAGCAACCTCAAACCCTTACAAAGGAAGATTTATTTTGCTCTGCCCACCTCCATGACAAATCTGTAGTTCAGCTTTCTTTACGCTAAACCCACATATTTGCATGATTTGCTGTAAAAAGGCATATTTAACCAAGCAGCTTTTCTAAAGATTACTCTCACATTTCGTATTTACCAGTATCACACAATAATCTAGACGCAAAAGATATTTTAACACAAATAGCTGGAAAGTACAGTATACAGTTACAAATGTAATTAGTCTGAAAAAGGCAGAAGTATGCTACAAAAAGAATTGCTAGCAGATTAGTTTTTATATATATTGATATATATTAAAAAGCCCATAACCTGCTGAAATATAATCCTGGCTTAGTGAGATAGAAAATTAACTGTAACTTCCAGTAACTGGTGTGCTTTTCAGGCTAATATCATGACTAAACACAAGTCTGAAATTTAACAAAAATGTAGAGGTCCAACTAATTATGATCAGAGGAAAAAAACCCAGAAATCTTCACTTTGAGTGGTAACACAAGGGCAATTGTAAACAGGGGCAAACGGGTTTGAGATCTGTGAGCCACTGGAAGTCCCTCTGTTGAGATCACAGTCACCTGCATCTTCACTTCTTTAATCCTAATATATATGTTTATTTACTAACATTTAGAAGGGTACACAATTACTCAGTAGTTTGGAGGGAGTAGGTGAAGAGCAAAGTGGTTATACATTTTCCAATGCAGAATGTAATTTTTCTCCTATATGAGCATTTCCTCAGACCAGCCTTACTGGCACAGATCAGTTATGTATACAGCATAACTGATTTGTTAAGAAACAGTATGAAAACCAAGAATATATGCTCATGTGTTTGAGTACGTTGCTAGACCAACCTACTACAAAGGGTGTAGCAAGCAAGTTTATTAGCTTTTAACATGCATAAATGTGACATTTCATATGACTAAGTCTTTTAAGAATTAGGGCTTCAAGATTAAAATGTATCAATTTAAAACAAAATTTTATAATCCACGTTAAAAAGAGCAAACTAAAAAGTAAAAACCTAGCTATAAACACTTAACATCTTTATGAGAACAGAATTTTTTTTTCAGTCAGACTCCTAAAGAAGTAAATGAGTAACTTTACCTCTGTTTACCACAATGGAAGTGAAAAAACTAACTTACCTTTAACACTTTTTCTGTTCACATCAGCTCCTTTTTCAAGTAAATACTGAGCAATTTCTTTGTGGCCTTTGTAACATGAGATCATCAAGCAGGTATGCCCGTGACGGTTTGATACTTCCAGGTCTGCTTTGTGCTCCACAAGGTATTTGACTATTTCCAGGTGACCATCAAAGCAGGCAGCTCTAAGCGGCGTTGAATTGGTCAGCGTTGTGTTGTTGACAGACGCACCATGATCCAACAGACACTGAACAACCTTCAAGTGGCCGGCGGCCGATGCTGCCCACAACGGCGGAGCCCCCTCGATAGTCTCACCATCAAAATTCACCGAGCCACCAACCTCTATCGAGGCAGAGCAATGGTCCAACAAGTATTCCACCATGTCGAGGTGACCATAGCGGGCTGCCATCAGAAGCGGTGTGGCACCATTGGTTTTTTCTGACATCAGCTGGGCCACCTCTTCCCTTGTTTTGCTTGCCAGTAGCTTGGAAAGAAGCCGCAGCTTGCCATCACGAGCTGCATTGAAGACTGCTGTCTTTAGATCCATTTAGTCTGTACCTCTCTACTTCCCGATGGATACACACCTGATTCTTTTCAGCCAAGAGTTTACTGGAAGTGCTTAGCCCAAACAGAATGTCCCCAGCTTCTTCTCAGATCAGTTTCATCCACATAGGACAACATGGAGACTCCGAACAGGGTCCTAACGAAGCGCAGGCTATGCTTATCACAAATCTGCAAAAGGAGAATTCTCGATGTTTTCACCTCCTACTTCGCAAACAAGCAACCGCATTGTATTTTCCCACAGCTACACCCAAACAAGTCGCTGTTGTGGTGCGCCGGTGTCCAGCTGCATTCTTTGGGACTCTCCCGGGCCGCACAGTGACCTCTGAAGGAAAGCTACGGGGAAGAGGGGGCTGATCCTACCAGGGCGTTATCCATACCAGGACACAGAACGATCCTCTTCTCCCTCATTCCTCCGTGAGCTGCAACCCCGACTCCTTTCGGGGCATATCCCAAGCACAGAGCCCCCGGCTCCCGCCAGAAAACCCGCAGACACGCACCTCCAGGGCAGTCGGGCGGGGAAGGCGACGGTCGCACTCCGGCCAAGCCCCGGGCGCCCGGGAAAGCCCAAACCCTCCTCTCGCCTCACGATCGGACCCGCTGCACCCAGAGAGCGGCGGCCCCATCCCCCTCCCTCCTTTCCCTCACGGCACCCAACCCCCACGGCCGCCGTGCTCAGAGCCAGACGGAAAAGCCCGCCAGGCCGCGCGTTACCTTCCCGGACCGCTCCGGGCCGTCTCCCGCCGCCGCCGCCCTCAGAGGGACAGGGACGCGTCCACTGCCGCTACCCCCGCTCCGTCCGGCGCCTCCATGACAGCCGGGCCCCGCCGCCAGGGCCGGCCCTGCGCAGGGGGCGGGGCGGCTCCTCCGCCGCCAATCAGAACCACGCCTCGCGCGCCCGGGGGCGGGACTACGCCGCCGCTCGAGGGCGCCGTGCGGGCCTAGCCTGCCGCTTGGGGGCGCCGCAGAGCAGCAGCGCGGGGGACAGAAAGGTCCCAGGGAGTCCCACAGAATCCCACAGAATCCCACAGAGACATTTCGGGAATGCACTTCACAGGCACGCCGTGGGCTCTGTACGGACACATCTGTGCTGCATGCCGGCACTGCTGCGTCCTGTGCTCCGCAGCACAAGGGGGACAGGGAGCTGCGGGAGACCGCCGGCGGAGACCACAGCGATGGTTTGGGATCAGGAGCGTTCTCCCTTACGAGGAGAGAGTGGGGGAACTGGGCTTGTGTAGTCCAGAGTAGAGAACACTGAGAGGGGATCTCATCAGTGCACGCAGATACCTCAAAGGCGGGTGCCAAGAGGATGGTGGCAGATTATTTTCAGTCGTGCCCAGCGGTAGTACGAGGAGAAATAGCCATAAACTACAACACGAGTAATTCCAACTCAGCCTGAGGAGGAACTTTACACTGAGGGAGGCAGAGCACTGGAACAGGCTGCCCAGAGAGGTTGTGGGTTCTTCTACTCTGGAGACCTTCAAAACCTACCTGGATGCCTTCCTGTGTAACCTGCTGGAGATGATCCTGCTTTGGCGGGGAATTGGATTGGATGATCTCCAGAGATCCTGTCCATCCCTAACTATTTTATGATTCTGCAATTCTGTACATACATGCTTCATGAATTAAAAAAAAATGGATTAAAAGCCAAATTTTTGCAGCACAGAGGGTGCTCTGGCTCTGGGACAACGCTGCTGTTTGGTGCAAAATTTGCTTTGCTTGAGTGAGATTGCACATGGCTTGCTACTGGTTTAGGATGCGGCATTTGCTGTGCTTCTATGATAATAGAAAGTGAAAAAAATCCTAAAAGAGCTGCACCTGAGCAAGGGATTGTAAATTCTGTCACAACCAAGTATGTTACCTGGAAACTTCAGAAAGGAAGCAGAAATAAACTCAGAGAAGTTGTAAGCGTACCTTCTTGGTATGAGATGGCAGTAATTTGGATATATATTTGAAAAGCAATCTAGTCACTTCCCCGCTTCAAAAAAAGGAAAAAAAAAGGGGGCGGGGGGAGAGAGAGAAAACAGTTCAACCTGTCATTTTATGTACAAAAGCAATGTATCAAAGACTGGGTGGCCTTTTGTCCCTTTGTACCCAGTGCTGGAAAGATGGCTCACAGGCTGGTTTCTTTGTCTGCAAGATTCAGAAGAAGAAAGGTCATAAGAAACTGATGGGAATTTAGAGTAAAGCCATTACAATTTTTAAGGAAGTGATGGTATTCATTTAGGGATAGGCATTAAAAGACCTAACTTCGTGAAAATGCTAAATTAAAAGGAAGTGGGGGAAAGAAGAATAGAGAACATTTTCAAGAAATATCAGTGGAATGGAGGCTTTATTTGAAGAGCTTTGTCAGGTGGAGTCAACAGCAGTTGGAAACAAAATGAACAGATGAAAGGGCATACTTAGCATCAAAAATAACATGCTGGTAGGGAGGCTCTGCCAAGCCAGAAAAATAATTTGTAAGTTGTGGGAGCTAATTGATAGTCATGGTGGGCTGTGTAAATCATAGCACATGAAAATAAGGTACTATAGGGAATAGTTCTGTGTTGGAGGGAGCACGGAGATGATAACCTAACTGACCTTCCCCCTTCAGTCCCCGAAGTTTTTGAGACGGGCAGTAAGCAATGCAGTAAGCAATGCAGTCAGCACCGATGAGCTTGCAAACTACAGGGCAGTGGGCACAGTAATGTGTCTGTGGGTGTCAAACACAGCCTGTCCCCACCCCTCCCAGCTCTGAATTAGGCCAAGGTCCGGGGACAGGGCCCAGGGGAGGAATATTGATCAAGTAGGCCAGAGGGGAACAGGAATGGCTTACGCAGATAGGCTTCTGGACCATTGTGAAAGATAAATCCTTCCATGCAACTGCAAGGCACACTGGTGGGGAGTTTAGACGCTGCCTGTCAGACTACTGGGCCTCGTCTTTCTATAAAGATATCATACTCCTGTGGCAGATAATAAGTCTGCCTTGATAGTTCCAAAATCTACCTTAGAGTAGCTAGGTGCAGTTATCTATGAATTAAGCAGAGAAATTAATTATTAAAGAAAATTTTATAGGAGTTATACTTCCCTAAGTGTCCTGCTGCCATTTTTCTCTTTCATATGTCATTATATACACAGCTTCAAGAATAACTTCATCATATTTATATTTTAAGAAGGCCATTCTCATTACATAAGTGGACTATGTCCTAGGAGGTCTGACAATGTGGCTGTTCTATGAGTTCCACACTTTCATACTGCCTTGTGGAGGAAGCACTTGCTTGGCAGTACCTGGCTCTGGGGGCCTTGAGAGCCAGCACAGTAGGGCCTCAGCTTGCCCTACTTCAGTTATTGTCTGGCTCCCAGAATGAACTTAAGCCCTACTCCCCAGAGGTAAAAAGTAAATATTTTGACCCACTGTACCAGAAGCACCATGAAAAATAAGAGATACCAATCCACGCTTTAAGGTTTCAACTTCAGTCATTCATAACTAGTCAATCTGTCATGGGCACACAGTGCCACCAATAATTTCATTTGTCTTACCTCCCCCTGTCTTCCCCCATGGGGAAGAGGGGTTTTGATGTCAGGCTGGGATCTTTGGTGGTGCCACAAACGCAATGCATGACATTGAAAAGAACAAGTAAGTCTTGGTGCTTGTTCAGTTTTGCGGTTTCCCTCCACAAAACACTCTGGTTTTGAAAGCTGTGAGTGGAGAATGATGTTAAGTGATATAACAGTGTTGCGATTACTTAGTTCTCACCTCAGGGTTTTTTTGTCCTCACAGCTGTCCACAGTAGACAGCAGAAGGGATTGTCATGTACACAAAGGACTAACATGCTACCCACCTTGCAGGCACCTCTGGTTTCATCTGGTGCAGCAGTTGTCCCCTCAGTGTCTGGGTCACAGCCCTGCAGCACTGTGTCTCATACAACCATGCTTTACTGTTGTATTTACATCCCTCATTCCAGATACTTGGTATTCATTTTGTGTACAAATGGTAATATCATAAGAAAAAAGTCACAGGTCACTAAATAGTTTTTGGCAGTTCTTAGTCTGAACCAGCTGAAGGGTTTTCAAGATTGTCGTTGATAATATTTTGGAAGTCAGATTGCGACTTCAGCAAGAGATGTGGTTATAAAGTGCTGTATTCAGTTTCAACCCTTCACTTCCTTATCTCTATGATACAAGGTGCAGAGGTTTCTGCATCCTCAAGGCAGACTATGCTCAGCAATACAGCAAAGAGAAATCTAATCTAACCCACATCTCAGTTGTTAGCTTTGGCACTAGAAGGCATACATATTAATTAATCCAGTGATTTCTTCAAATTCTTTATCCCACTTTTGTTCATGTAATGGTTGGTATCCCCAGCATGCCTATACTTCTGTCAGGCTCCAAGCTAAATCAGAAAAATCAGTGTTACACTTTGCAAGGAGGACAAGGACTCCAGCTGCTCTGTGTATGTCTGCATTCTGTGTCTTCTCTAAATTGGCACCCAGTTGCCTACACAGACCTGGCTGAGTGTAGGGTCAGGAAGACAAGATAGGATATTACATCAAGCAGGTCCCCAAAAACGGGAGCTACAGAAAATGGCAAGCTGAGCAGACAGATGCATAAAGCATTTGTGCAACTGCCTGCATGTGAGCTATGGCTAAATTATTCAATAAATAAAAAAAAAAGCACCTGTTCAAGCATAGCCTGAATCCTAGGTCTTCCCTGAGGTAACCTAACTGCTGTGCAACAAGGGAGGGATGGCAAATGCCTGTCAACTGCTGCCAAACTTACCTTAGTAAAGCCCTTTCCTGATTGCCAGTACTTGCCCACACCTCTGGCAGCCCCAGTGGTACCACAAATACCACCATTGGTACTGCATGAAATCACTGAACTTGCTCTTAACCATGAGTATTTATGTATTTTCATATAAAGAAGAAGAGCTTTGTGAGGGCAGAGACACCTGTGCTGGAAATGTCTGTTGCCAGGGGCTGAGACACAGCAGGGAGAGCCCTGCATTGGCTGACCAGGGATGCAAATCTGCACCCCTGGACTAGGGCCAGGATGGGGGCTCAAAGAACCCTCTCACCTTGCCTATGCCTGAGCAACATCTGTGTTGCTGTATCTGTACCACAAAATACCCCTCTCTCCCTCAGGACAGCAAGCACCACGTGCCTTAGACACATCTCTCCCTCAGGCTGGAGAGATTGTATGCATGAGGTAGTTCCATATATGGGCTTAGTCTCCTAAACTGTGTTTGCTCACATTACAAAACATCAGTGTTCTGGCCTAAAAATTGAGCCCTTCATATGGAAGTGCACTCTGGACCAGCCAGATGACAAAGTTTCTTTAACTGGAAACTCTTCTTACTATCATCCTGGCAGTAAAATTTTGGGAGCTGAATATTAGTTCTTATATCAGCAAATAGACTTGTGCAGATTGGTGTTAAAGTCATGAGAAATTATGAGATGGCTGGAGATGTGAGTCGGCAGGATTTGAAGTTTTGGCATGTTTGCTGAACTCCTGCAAGCTGAGAGCTTTTCCTGTCCCTTGGTGTTCAACTCACAGCTGACAGCAGAAACTATCTGCAGTCTGCCTGTGGATACAGGCTGGGACAGAGAAGTCTGATCTTGAGAGAAGCCTCTTTTCTATGAGGAAATTAATATCTCTGCCTATTCACCCTGGGGTGTAAGGATGAACCCAGGGCAATCAGGGTTTTGTCCCAGCTATCCATAAGAGTATTTGTCTCTCTAATTTTTTTCTGTGCTATGAAAACAGGGAAGTAAGAAGATAATGGTCTAATTTTGTTCACAATATGTAAAAAGTTTTATAAATAATACTTTTTTAAATTATGCATTTGTATAGCTGTATGCCTATACATATACATTTTCATACAATAATTTATAGATTAACTTCCCTCAAATGCACACAGTAGTTTAGTAATGGAAACATGCTACAGGACACAGATGCTATTTCATACGATGCAAGGATTTCTAATAGGCATAAATAAGGAAATTTTAAATGAATTCAGAGGTTTTATACATTCTAATTAACCTACAGCTTTCCACATTATTTTGGTGTTTGATGTGCAAGTTGCAAAATTTCCTTTCCTCTCTACATTGCCCTGGTGTTATTTCAAGAGGTTGAAAGTACATTGACAAGAGATTGCAATTTTCAGATGTTCAACATTTATATCTTTCAAATCAGCAGCAGTGATGCACCTAGCTTTTAAAGCAGTATTGGTTAAGCTTGTGAAAGGTGAATTTCTCTCCCAGAAGACAAAATTTTCTCCTTCTCCTGGCAATCCCTGGAATGCATAACAAAAGACCTGCATGTCTGAATTCATATACCCTAAGACATTCCTGCTAACCAGTGCATGACCATACACTGCCTCTTCAGTATGGCATTCTAGTAGAAGCTGCCCTAGACTGCATAGCAGATCTTGAGCAGTAAGACTTGGAAATTTACAGAGTAGAATTTAAATGTAGCAAA
Source organism: Cyanistes caeruleus (assembly GCF_971803275.1). NCBI lineage: Eukaryota > Metazoa > Chordata > Aves > Passeriformes > Paridae > Cyanistes > Cyanistes caeruleus. Next base: position 26,407,280 of record NC_141732.1, on the reverse strand, counting down.
ATCAACTACGAGAGTAAATTTCACTACCAAAAGTAACATTTGCAAAATATGAGATAGTCTCAGATTCACCAGAACTGTGGTTTAAAGCTGACAATTGTCTAAGATAGAGATTAAAAAAAAAAATAAAAAAAAATAAAAAAAAATTAGTGCCTAGCTTTACAAATTATTTGTCTTAGCTCATGATGCTTTAACTGTGCCATTATTAGGTAAAGCCAGGGGTGTTCATTTTGCTAGTCATTCTGGGGTTGAACAGTGCCCTGCCAAGCTGTGATCTTCTACCAGGGACATGTTAGGAATGTACTGTGATTTCTTTTACAGTTGACTGTTTTGACTAATACTTATGCCCTTCTGGCACCAGGAGCCTCTGGTGTCCCTCAGTCTGTACCCATTCTGAAACTTTCAGAACAGACTGCTCACAGTCTCCTTGCTGCCCTTTTTTGAAACGACACAAATTATTCCCCTCTTATTTTCCTTTCTTAACTCCCAGGCCAAGGAAAGGATGGGCCCAACAGTGTTGATAAACAGAATTCTAGCTATTTAATTTGCAAGATTTCCACAGTGGGTGGAACAAAAAATACATTACATCCTCTGCTTTCCAAGTATAGAGCAGACATTTCACCTACAATGAAATCTATTAGGCTAATCATGATACTTGGGAATATGTGTACTTAACTCCCAACCGTTTGCACAGACATCTCTACTAATTCATTGCAGAGACAAACTACAGAGCTGATCAGCTAAGCAGGCACTCTGGATTAATGGAATGTTCTAAAGTCTCCTGGGGGTTCAGAAAAGCAAACATCCATGTGGTGAAGCTACTTTTCCTCAAATAGATGTCAGTAAAAAGGGGTGCCGAGGGGTAATTGGATGAATACTCCATTTATCCTAAGCCTCAGCCAGCACAATCAGAGAGAGCAAACAAAACAGAGTGTGAGTGCTAGGCAACCGTCTGGACTGTGGCACGCCACGCGCTGCAGCTCTCACAGAAGCTGCTGAGTGGCTGGGAGCAGGCGGGTAGTATTTCAGTCCTTGGCTTCAGATGTGAGAGCTGTAACCATCCCTGCATTTTAGTCATCTGCAGCTGTAACTGTCACTGGAAGTCTGCAGAGGCATCAAGCTGTTCAGACTAGCCATGACCTTTTACACTGCCATATATATCCTGAAACCATTCTGTCTGTCAGAATGAATCCCAGTTCCCAGTGGTTTCTGGCCACGTGGGTGGGTGTGTGTGTGAGTATGCATGCACACCATCACATGCTTACATGCTTTGGAAAATTCTGCTCTCATTTTCTGCCTTCTAACCATTTCCATAAGCAGCTGGTCAGAGTCAAACATGTGGCCTTGTAGTGAGGAGTTCTCTAGAGGTAGCTTCCTATTAAATCATGACTAGGGACTCCCTCGTTAGTCTATCTCTGATTGCTTACTCTTGCTTGACCATGAAGACTTGGCATGGACTAACAGGAAAACTACTTCCAAACCTGGCTTAAGTCTTTGTTAGGAGGCAGAGGGTTGGTGTTTTTTTTTAAATGACTTGGGGTTCAGCTACTGAGTTTCTCAGTTCCCTTGTGCAGGGGTGTCTCTGCCTGTCTGGTTATTTTCTGATAAGACAGGTCTCATTTCTTGTAGTTCTGGTAGTTCTTCTTTTTGTGGAGCTGCTGTTGATCCCAGACATCCCCTTGGCATTTTCTCACATCCTCCTGTCCAGACAACCAGCCTGCTTGAGGAAAGTCCACAAGCTCTTAGTACTTGCCTTTGACAATGGGTTACACATTAGTAATGGGTCTGCATTAGTCTACTGGAAGTACCCATGTAAACAATTACATCCTTATTTAGGTTTCCAGTTCCATTGCTGCAGGGTATAAGCATGTGCTCCATTCTCTTCTGCAAGCTAGATGCATTTTACCAGGGCTTCTTGCAAGCATGCCTCAGCAGATTCAGTCAGAGCAGAGTGGAGATGTTTGCTTAGCTTTTAATGCTAGCTATTCTGATCTCATTAAAGCTGAACCCCACAGATTGCCTTCATGTATTTAAGAATAATAAAACACTGGGATATATGCCACTAGCACCTTGAGTACCCAGGTACTGTCCTTGGTGCCTTGGGTGCCCCGAACTCTAGCAGTGAAATCTGAGGAGAAGCTACCTTATCTCTGCTTTGGGTTTTGCCTTTTTTTCTCCAATTTAGTGATTACACCAAACAAGACTGAGATGGAAGACATGCTGCTTTTACTTTGCCCTTTCTCTAGAGCAAGGGATAAATACTGTGAGGACAGAGGTGGCAGCTGCAAGACTTCACATTTTTCACAGGTCAAATTGATAGAGAAACATGTAAAATGAATGCCAGAAATTTTGCAATAGGATTGCATTTTTAAGAGAAAAAAAATCCCAGAAAATGGTCTATTCCAGTTAATATATCTCAGCACTTTTGCAGAAATCCATATAGGCCTTCAGGCAGAACAAAGAAAAAATTTAGATCACACATATTCAGCTGCAGAGAAAGACAAACCATCATGCATATGGAGTGTGTTAGTTCTGCTTTCCATTGTACAATGCTTACAAGACTTTTAAATAAAATACGTGTAGCCTTCTGTGGCTAATAAAGATCATTGTATTCACTTAAAAGCTGAGCATAGCAAAGCATGGGGATGTCTCTGAACACCCAACCTGCTTTGGGGAGAGGGGGCTGAGACTGAAGCCAGAGAGCATTTTTCCATTTTGTTGCCTTGTTGGCCCATCCCTTTTAGCGTGACCACTACCTTTCCTCATCTGTTTGGGCACTTTGGATTTCCAACCATTAATAAAGCACCTGCTTCAAACACTACTGTTGAACCAGGTGACTACCATGCCTTGCCTGTGCCAGCCATGGCCTGTATCCTTTCACTTAAGTCCACATGGTGCTCAGCATTCCCAAGGTCTCTCCCTATCTCTGACTCTTTGTTCACTCCCGCCAGGATACAAACAGGCATTATCAAGGTAACATTTGGAACCTCCAGAGAGAGGAGACAATGTGTAGGCTACTGGTTGCAGAGTACTCTGAGATGCAGAAAAGAGTCTCCTTTGCAAATGCAATAGTCATGGCAACGGTTTTCTTCAGCTTTTCCTGCAGAACAGTAATTCAGCTTTAGACACAATTCCATATATTTGATTTGTAGTCAAAACTCTGGAACTCTTTTTCTTTTACCATTCCAAACACAGGGGAGGGCTTCTTACCTTGCTTTTCCAGCCCTAGCATTAATGACTGCAAGAGCAGGATCAGGTCACAGCAGGATGAAATGCTCATTTCTTAGATTTTTCTTGTAGAAGGACACAAACTTCCACCCTTTGCCAGATTATGCCTGCATACCCTTTTAGTGCTGCATTCTGCTGCAGTGCTGAGGAAACTCTGCATGTAGCATGAAGGCAGCTGTCTGGGAGAGGTATGGCAGAACTGCAGTCATCAGTGAGTACAGCCTCAGACAAGTAACCAGAGCTTCATTTGGCTGGAATTGCAGCAGTAGTCAGCCAGCAGGTCAGCACACTAAGTGTCCTGGTAAATGTGGAAGGGAGATGGGCAGTGATAAGTAGTGGCAAGGAACACATCTCAGCATAGAAATGAAATGGTAATTTTTATTTGCAGGCTCTTAGTGCTCAAGATAGCTGTCGGTATGGTTCTTGAAGGCACTATGCAGTGTTATGAGCTGACAGTTACACTTGTGGTAACACTTTTTCTGAACTAACTGTTGAAAGAGAATTACATTAAAGTGTATATGACCTGAGGACTTTAGCTGCCAAACATTGGCTGAGAGCTGCACCCTAGGATACTACCTGCAAGTATGGGCTTCTCACCAGAAAAACAGCTGGTACATTCTGGGATCACACAGAAGGAATGATTTTATAGAGGTGGAAGAAATAACTAGCAAGAGTAGAGCCAATAGCTCAGGAGCCCAAGAACAGGAGTCTCTGGGCTGCTGAGGTTTGGTCCAAGCCTGTTTTTCCTTTTGTAAACATTCATCTGCATAAGGTTTCAGGACGGGCTGTATCTACCCCTATTTTTCATAGATATCTTCCCATTCTCCTTCTGTTTTCTTCACATAATCCCCTTATTGGTGTAATTTATAGACTGTATGCTATAGACATGTTGTATTACATCTACAATTTTAAATATCACAGAAAAAAGTACATTTACACAGTGGGGAAAAACTAAAAAAGGTTATAAATACTGTAGACAGCACTTAAATGAATCAGCACTGGCAGAGGAATGCCAAAAGCCTCCTACAGCTGAAACTCTCCACCCTTGCTCACAGTGTTTGTGGCTCTCCTCAAGGAGCTTGGGTGGCTCCGGCCACCCCACTGTGGCAAAGGCAGCAGAGAAGAGCACACCAGCTACCTCCTATAATCATGGTGCTGAACAACATGAGCAACATTATAGATGCTGATACAGACACTAAAGCCCCTTTTACTGCCTTTTCAGCAAGGAGCTAATTGTTACTTAAAGCTAACTGTCCTTGAATATGGAACAGCCAGTTTTCAGTATTCAGAAAATAATACATAATCGTGTTTAATTTAATTGCTACCAGAAAAAGCAAAGGTTTCCAGTGCTATTTGAGTAATTACATTTGATATCACTAATACAAAACTATAGTAATACCTAATGCAAGCTACCTTACTGACTCACTGCTAGCAGTCCTATCAAGTACAGGAGGAGAAAAGAACACTGAAGAACTGCCTTAAATCTGTTCAAATATGCTTGAGAATTAGCATACATGAAATGTAAAGGAAAAAAAAGCATTCCAAACTGATGTTTCTGTAGTTCTCCTTTTCCAGCCACAGATGAAAACACTTACAATGCAGACAAACACAGTCTCTCTCACTATTCTCTACTACATAATTGCTGTCTAATATTTTCAATGTAAACAATGTGCCAAACAAAATTTAGTCAGAATAATCCTGGAAAATGTTTCTTGATATAACAAAACACATCAACAATTTTTTTTTAATAGAAAAGAACAAAAAACCTTCAAATGTAACAAAACCAAAATAGCCTTGAAAGGCCTGTTTCTCAAAGCAGAAGGAATTTCATAGAATGTTTTTGTAATGCATTGATTTCATTTTAGTGACAAGAGTTTCTCTTCTATTAATATTTTTCAGTATCAGCTACAAGATGTGAAAAGCTGAAGATTGTTAATAGAAAAAAATACATGTCTGCCAGAGCTCACAAGATATAGCCAAACATGGCTAAGGTTTCAGTTTGGCAGCAACTTGTGCCTCTAAGCAGACACAGTGACAGGAATGCCTTCCTATATGCAAGCATTCAGCAGTACTCAATTAACAAGCCTTAACAGAGAACTTCACCATTAGTTTTATAAAATGAAGGGTTTCCCTTCCTTCATAAAAGAATAACAATGAATATCACTTCTGCTTTATTCTAAACATGGTCTGCTTTAACAGTTTTCCACCATGACAAGTGCTATATTTTCTGTTTCATCCTCTCCTCCCTCTGTATCTCTCACTGTTGCCTGTATGTAGAGTCATGGAAAATTTTCTCCCCTTGTTTTGCAAGGTCAGCGCTATCCTCTTACAGTGCATTAATAGCCTGCAAAACAAAAATGTTTCTGGGTAAGCAGGTTGCTTAATGGCCTCGGAAGAGTTGTAATTTATACAGTTAAAAGCATTGACAGGGGAGATGAAGGACATAACACACGTAAGAGGATTAATTCAGAAAATTTTGTTGATAGCATAATAGTCCATGCTGAGCAAATATTACACACTATTACTTAAAAATTACAGCTATTACATAATATTACTTATGTTTTCCAAGACAGGTTCATTACAATGTGGCACTGCAAAGATTATTCCATATTTAGAAAAAAAATCATTCTGCACCAAATTCTGAATGTCAATGGCTCCATCTGCATTATTACCAGCATACAGAACCACAAACTTAGAACAAACAGCCATAATCTCATTACTGCTGCAAACCTATGAAATGCTGCTTATAGGTTATGTAATTTCAGCAGAGAAGTCCCATAGTTTGTTAATTGACAAAGACTCACAGACCTGTACTCAAGTCATTAGCCTTCTGCTGCTCTCTGATGAGAGTGGTGAATCTGGAGTTACTACTGCCCATTAAAAAAAGGACACGCACATAATCCCAACCTGCTCTGCACTGGGGCAGCCTCACCTTGCATATGGTGTTCAGTTTCAGTCACTGCCATAAAAGACATTGGGGTGTTAGGGAGTGTCCAAAGGAGGGCCATGAGGATGGTGAAGGGCCTTGGGGGGAAGCCGTGTGAGGAGTGGCTGAGGTCACTTGGTCTGTTCAGCCTGGAGGAGGCTGAGGGGAGACCTCACTGCAGTGACAGCTTCCTTGGGAGGGGAAGAGGAGAGGCAGGCACTGATCTCTGCTCTCTGGTGACAGTGACAGGGCATGAGGGAATGGCCTGAAGTTGTGTCAAGGGAGGTTTAGGTTTGGTATTAGGAAAAGGGTGTTTGGGCACTGGAACAGGCTCCCCAGGGATGTGGTCACAGCAGCAGCCTGACAGAGCTCAAGAGATGTTGGACCACACTCTTGGGCACATGGTGTACTTCTTGGGGATGGTTCTGTGCAGGGCCAGGAGTAGAATTTGATGATTCTTGTGGGTTCCTTCCAAATCAGCTTAATTTGTGATTCTGTGATCAAACTGTTTTCATGGTGACTAATGTCTGCTTTCTGCATTCATTAAGAAAAAAAAAAAAAAAGGAAAAAAAACCAGAAAAAAATAACCAAATAAACAAAGGAAAAAAAGAAAACAGAGAAAAAAAAACCAAAAAAACCAACAGAAGAACTGCTACTGGGACAGCATGGAAACAGGAGTTCTTTGCTTTCCTTTAAACAACTGGCTTGTTTGATTGGATGAAGCTATTGCTTGTGCTAATGAAAGAAAGTAGAAATTCTGAAAGAAAACCTGATATTTATATTTCCCAGACTGTTTCACTGGTGAGCTCAATGCTGAGCACTCTCTGGCCTGCAAGTACAAGTACTTAACATAAAGACCCATCAGCCACCACCAGTAGGAAAGTCCATCCAGGGGAGCAGACCTCTTCTTGTAGTTTGTGTGATGAAAAGGGAAGTACTGTGCTGAAGATAATGGCATAGAGATGGGAGGGTATAAGCTTATGCATCCCCCTTGTGATCTGTGCTCTCACTCAAACAAAATCAGCGACTCTCAGAGGGCCAGTTCAGCTGCTGACAGCACTATGAAGCCAATGCTCAGCTCAGAGCGAGTTGATACGAGGTGCACCACCTGTAGAAATCAAATGGTCAACCTTTCACTATCTCATTCCTGTTTTTTTCTTTAACCATTGTTTGAACAGCTCAAGCTGAACTTACTGCAGTCTCCCCACTTTCTGAAAAGGTGTTGGAGGAGCTGGGGGTTTTGATTCTGCTAAGGCTGCTCATGGACCTGAGCAAACCCCACAGGGGAGAGTGGAGCAGAAGGGGTCCTGCCACTTTCAGTAGCTGAGAAAGAAATTTAGTTGTAGCATGAAAGTGCAACCAAAGCTTGCACCCTCCAGGGAATTCGTAAAACTGAATTGGCCTTTAAATTAATCTGAACTCCAGTGCTCTTGCAAGGTTAGAGAGGACTAGTGAGACAGAACCAGGTCTTCTATATGTGAGTGGTACCTACAAAGGGAAGAGTGTTTGCTTACTATAACACCACCACTCCCATTCCCTCTCCTCGCTCTCTTTCAATCTCTTTCCCCTTAAAGTGCAGGTTTGTGCACAAATACCCTGGCTGAGGAGAAATCAGCAGGGTCACTGGTGGGATCATTGTTTTTTTCCCTTCACCAGCCAGAGAAGTTTCTGACAGGAGGCCTTCTGTGTCTGGAATTGTCTGAATACCTTCCTTTGGGCTTGATGCTCTCTCAGCACCTCCTGCTCTGAGAAGCCTGCCAAGGTCTTCCATAACTAGGTCTTAGTCTGACCCAAGGCTTTTCTTTTTTTGTACACGAGGTTAAGCTGGCATTAATGTGTTCAAACCTAAGTATAGAACAGGTGGCAGGATTCATCCACTGCTTTGTATTTTCCCACAATTCTAGCCTTGTGCTAGAACAGTATGCTCCAGTCCTTAAATATTAGTTTATTTTACCAGTAGAGCTTCAGGTGTTTTCCAGTTAATGGCTAAAGAGCCAGCAATGATGTTTGACCTTAGAAGAGCAGAACCTCAGAGAGCAACAGCAGCTTGTCCTGCAGTAACGCAATGCCCACACAGACCTTCCATTTCTACTTCAATTTTTTGTGTCAGGCCATTGTTCTCATTAAGTGAAAAGCCACTGTGAATGATGTGTTTTAATGTAATCTCAAAAATGTGGGCCTCCAGAGATGGGGGTCAAAACACTGCAGGTCCTTTTGGGGTAAAAAAAATTACCTGTATTTAAGCCAATCAGGTTACTTTTTTTTTTACTAAAGTATGTTCAGCCCAGATCAATTCAATAAATACTGTAATAAGCATGTCTTTGAGGGTATGTGGTGATCTGATTGTGTAGCAGTATGCATGAAGGAGTTGGCTCTGGATATTAAAGGAATGATGGATTTGAAAGAAAGTGCTGCCCGTTGGAGATCAGAGCCTGTGCTATGTGTAATGAAGCCTGCAGTAGGAAGCTGACAGCATGAATAATGATATGTATTACACATGGAAACAAAGATATAGTGTAGCTGTACACTTTGTTACATACATTTAGTCCTCTGCAAAACCATGAAAAGTCAGGTGTGGGATTCGTGCCTTCTACACAGCATCCCCAAAACAGTGTGTACTGTTTGTCCAGCCATGCTCTCCATGGCACAAGATTTATTTTCAAATGTTTCACTGAAGTTTGGGCTTATTTATTTTATTGGAAAGAAAACAGAAAGAAGTGCAATTCAGAGGTTTGCTTTTGCAGTAAAAACAAACTAACAGCAGGTTTAGTGCAGTAATTATAGTAAGGCATGGATGTGCTGTCCTAATGATTCCTTATATTCCCATGAGACCGAATACAGGGCCGAGCATGCAGTTTCCGTGCTTGTTTGCTGCCCTCTCTTGGCAGCATAACCAGCCTCCGGGAGAGAAAACTGAAGCTTCTGTCAAGAGCAGACTATCAAAGCAAACTCATTCAGAGAAATGAAAGGGTCTTGTGCCAAGGAGAAATAAAACATTTGCATCTTTTTACACATTGGAAAAAGGATTAACTGCATCTAAGAAATTCGATTTCCTTTCTTCTCTATGTTTCATTGACTCAATGTAGGGGAATTGGAGAACTGATTCGGGTGATGAGTCTGTTACTGAGAAACATTATCCTTTCCTAGACATTATTGTGAGCATCTACCAGCTACCTTTCCCTTCTTCCTCCACAAAAGCAAGTTTCTAAAGAAGAATAATTTTTCCTTTTCAGTCCCTAGCACAATATTTGAGCAGACTTCAAAGGTCTTCAATTACTTCTACACAGATTTCCATCTGCAGTACACATATATGTATCTTTCATCATCACTGTCAGAAAGGCTAAAAGAAACCAGATACTGTGAACAGCAGTAATTCTTTACAGCAAGTATGTCTTCTTCCAGCTCTAGTTTCAAGAAGAGGAATCCATTTGGGATCCTCTTTGCAGATAAAGAAATGCAAGCCACGTAACAGTTGATTATCAAATCTCTGTATGCTCACATATCTTGCTATGACCTGATGTGTTCACAGACCATACACACCGGTCATTCATACTCTAGAAGGCTGTAAACAAGCAGCCTTGACTACCCAGTGAGGAATACTTTTCTACATACAAATCTTCTGTATCTGCCATGTTCAATATCTCACTTATGCGTAAGAAAACACATGTTACCTTTTCAGATAATGAAGATTCTCCCATGGAGGAAACATTCTTCATATTATTTCTGGACAGCAGTGGCTTCAACCTTCTGCCAACAAGATCATGTTGACACCAATCCTTGACCAAAGAGCACGAACAGTATCTTCCAGCCAGCTGCCTTCCTTCAGGTCATCCTTCCTCAAGCATCCAGAGACACCATCATTTAAAATAACACTGCCAAATAGGCTTGCCAACACATCCTCCTGGTTCAGTTCCCCAGGAAAAGAATATGTATAATATTTTACACTGAATATTTCTGAAATATTAAGAAGATGGAGAATTAATGATACACAACTTTTAAGGTTTCTTAGAAGAATGTTTTTAAATTCCCATCATGAAAGTCATCTAGTAGTCTCATAGTATGATAAATATATCCATAAAATATTTCAAAGCTGTGTTAAGATAAAAATGAGAATAAAACCTAAGGAAATTTTTGGGGTTTTTTATACTTGAAGGATGTATTATTTCTATTTTCAGCTTGTAGTTGGGATAATATTGCTCAGGAAGCCAAAACTGACTCTTCCCCCAAGAGAGAATCAAGATCCATCTGGACTTTAACCTTTACAGTTTGCTTGAGGATGACCCTTCTTGAAGAGGGAGGTTGGAGCGGGTCACCCACAGTGGTCTCTTCCAACCTTACCCATTCTGTGATTCTGTGAGATACAAAGGAGGGTGTAACCCTGTCTCTCCTTGCACCTGCTTTCAGCTGCACTTGTGTGGGCCCCAGCCTCAGTTCCTTCTGGTTTACTTAGAGATGTGTTTTTATGTTAATTTGCTGGAGGTTTACACTCACCAGAGCATTCATGATTTGGGTCTCACAGCCCATGTCCATGTTCTTGTGGGTCAGGTTGAGAGCACGGACACTTGAGCATGAGCCAGGAGGAAGCTCATGTACAACCAGTGCTTTCAGGAGAGGGAAGAGCAAACTAGCCAATTGTTCATGAAGATTCCATGGGCCAGACCTCCACAGAATCCCTGGTTGTATCCCAGGGTTGGGACAATTATGCAAAGAGCTCTTCACCTCCAGTTGGTGTACGTGAAGGCCATACACGTAATCATACACAATATTGTATGTGCTCTCACAAGTAGGCAACAGTGCTGAAAGTTTGGTTTATTACAGATATTTACTAGGCACACAAGCAGACCTGGAGGCAGAGCTAGGCCAAAGGGTCAACTAAAGAGAGCCTGGGGATTTCAAAGGCTCCTGGCAGTAGACTTGGATCTGTGATATCCTCCTGCTGATATCACTTGAGAGGTATTCCATACAAACCAATTGAATCTGTGCTCGTATATGGCAAGTGTATGTTCACCAGTGCTTATCACAAGTGACCTGGGCCATCAAAAGCAGGCTACAAAGCTCCTACACATGAGGATTTTCACTTCTGAGTTGAAAAGAAGCACATCTGGCAGCTAAAGAGATCTTTCCAGGAGTTGTTTCTCCATAGAGCTGTGAAAGGAAGAAGCCTTAGGACTCCTCTCCCACAATCTACACAGACCAGTTCCACCTCATCCCACCCAAAAAACTCTTTGACCTGGGGAAGAACCTTCTCCTTTGGAAGCTTGTATCTGCTTCCCCTGAGCCAACATGTCCTTTGGAATTCCTCACTGCAAAGCATTTTCACCCAATGGCAGCTTCCTGTTGGGAGAGCACAGAGGATCTTTGCTCTTGTACCCTGCTGAGCAGCAGCCACAGCACTGGCACTATCAAAGCTGTTGACACTGGGACCAGTGGGACCAGCAGTTCTTAGGTGGAAGCCACCCCATCCCTCTCCCTGGCTTACTCTGGCAGCAGATGTGACATCACTGCTCCCTGCTGCTTCATGACACACACATGTATTCCACAGCACGGAGACACCAGGGCCATTGCCGGTGAGACCTCATATCTGATGTCCCTTCTCTGAGAGGGACATCCCAGCAAGCAAATCTCAGATCCCTGTGGAGATGTGAGTCCTGAGTCTTACCCTAACCCTCCCTGTGACAAGGCCAGCAGCAGCACCATGGATTGCCTTGCAGAGGGGAGCCTGGGCAAATGCTGGGAGCAGGAGGCCATGACTGGGGAAGAGGCCCTCCCAGGCATGGCAGTGACAGCACCTCTGAAGAAGGAATTCAGCAGAAGGGTCAAGCCTTTCAGCTTGGGGCTTGAGGAGGGTCTTCTTTCCCTTTCCCTTTCCCTTTCCCTTTCCCTTTCCCTTTCCCTTTCCCTTTCCCTTTCCCTTTCCCTTTCCCTTTCCCTTTCCCTTTCCCTTTCCCTTTCCCTTTCCCTTTCCCTTTCCCTTTCCCTTTCCCTTTCCCTTTCCCTTTCCCTTTCCCTTTCCCTTTCCCTTTCCCTTTCCCTTTCCCTTTCCCTTTCCCTTTCCCTTTCCCTTTCCTCTCTCCTCTCCCTCATCCTTCCTCCTTCTTTCTTCCCTCATTCTTCCTCCTTCTTTCTTCCTTTTTCTTCCTTCTTTCTTTATATTTTTTTTCACATATCCTACACTAGCTACAGCATTCTAGAAATACATCTGGTGAGCTAGAAATACATCTGGTGAGCTTCTCTGTTTGCATTTCAGGTGCCACCACAGGCATGCAGAAAACATGCAAGAGATGCAGGTGGGCAGATAATGGTCTCTGCAGGGGTTGGATGGTTCTGTACTACCCTGAACCTTTTTCTGAAAATCATTTTGCAGTTGCTACAATGCCACTCATCTGTTCTGGTTATGTTCCTCCAGGACAGCAAATATTGGTGACAGAGATCACCTGTGAAGTGCCACCAGATGGCAAAATACCCATCAGCCACACTCCCAAGCCTGCTTGTCAGCATCACAGGATTGAGATGAGGCTGCAAGAGAGTGATGCTCAAAAGATAGGCTGGAAATAAATCCCCACAGACCTGTGTCTATAGAGCAAGTATTTGTTTATTGCAGCGCTGGTGGTGAGGGGGATGTCTCTACCTAACTCACCCACCTTTGTCAAGTGCTGTGGTGTATATATAAATGTATATGTATATGTATATATATGTGTGTGTGTGTATATATATATATATATGTATGTATATATATATATGCATACAGTAAGTATTGCTTAGTGTTATTATATCACTATAACATCATCATATACACAGTGGAACTAATTTACCTAGTATATTTACATATATTTATATAGATCTCATGGTTATTAGATAGTTCTTTTGCACTGCACTTGTGTCTCCCATCTTCATCAGGGGTGGGTCATCAGGGGTCTTTGATGAAGTCATCATTCAAAAAAAACCTGAACTTTTCACTCTGGAGCATGCACAGTTATGCTGTTCCTTGCTCTGTTTGGTCCTAAGTGGCCTAAATTCTTTATTTTGTGGCTAATTGGCTTTACATTTGCCAATTTCTCATTAGTACTATAGTTACTGATCTCTGAAGCTATCCACCTGCTGAGTTTTTTCCTCTTTTTTGTCTATTCAGCATTAACCAGCTAGTTAACCATATAGTAGCCATTACATTGTATAGAAAGTGTTTTTATCAGCTTATATAGGTACAAAAAGTTATGATTCAGGTTATATAGGTATAAAAAGCTATGATTTAGGTTACATTGATATCAGGTTATATAGATATATCAGGTTATATAGATGTATCAGGTTATATAGATATATCAGGTTATATTGGTATCCTATAACTCAAGCTACATAAGCACCTTGTGACTTTGACCTAAGTTATATCAAGTGGAGAAAGTGGCAGACCAAGATAGACCATACAACTGTTCCCATCAGGTATGAAACACACCAAAATGTCCCTGCCACACACTGGGCCTCTCCTTCAAGCCTGACCTCACATATCTGATTGATTTTGGCAGTCTCCTTCACAGGTCTCCCTAGGAAGTTCAGGTTTCTCAGCTCTCGTATAATTTAAGCACTGATCCATCAGGAGTGCTTCCTGACTTCCTTAGAATTCCAAATAGGAGGTATGTTACAGCTGCAGTAGTTCAAATCGAACAAACCGGAGCTGTAAAAAACTGTGAACACTATGGCACTATAAAACTGAGTTGCAGACAGTTCCCACTAAGTCAACTTCATTATACAGTAACCAATAATGTGGAATACATTGATCAAGGTAATCTTGTATTTACAATGTGTTTAAGTGGTCCCTGGGTGTTTTCAGTTCTATGCTGCCAGCAATCTTAAAGGATTTCAGAGTTGCCATGAAATGTTAGTTAATCCTGGATGTCTTGTTGAGCATCAGAATGAAAAATTGCTTTGACAGATAAAACTGTATAGAAATTGGTATTTTCTTTTTGAGGGAATACATATTAGAAGAAGAAAGTACTGCACAACTGAACATCTCCAAAAATGAGGGTTAAATTATTTCCCACCATTTTGGAAAAAGAGTTGAGTCCTGGCAATACTTTTCTCAGCCTAGAGAGATCAGTAACCACTGTACTTATACATGGGACTAGGCTTTCCAGGTTCATTTTGTCTAAGGATGCTGACTGGATTGAATGTAACTCTTCCCCTCTCTAACAAAACAAGCAGGGTTTTTTCTAGATTGGAATTAAGAATTAAGACTGAAGTATTCCATACCAACAAGCCTAAAGCCCTTCCAGATATGCCCCATTCTGCCCCAGATCTGCAATATTTATGGGAATGCTATCCAGAAGGAGGGAGTGTTGATAGCTGCTGAGCCATGTTTCCTGGGAAGGTGATCTTTGCCCTTCATAACCTGTGGAGCTTCACATGGAATTTGAGCTCTTGAATTCCTTTCTCTTTTGATTTCATGCCAGGTCTCCAGAGGTTGTAGGCTTTAATTGAACTGGATATTGAAGCATAAATAAATGCAATATTTTTTTAATTTTTTTTTTTTTTATTTTTGCTATCTAGGCATATTCCTGGGTTTGAACTTAAACATGTGCCTCAGAGATATGATTCCTCCATAACAGACAGGTGTTGTCAAATATCTGCTAATTCCATTCTTGTAAATTCTCTTCCCCCTCTCACCTCTGCTACTCTAATATGCTAGTTGTCATAATGAAATCCAGATTCATGTTAGCTAACATTTGGATGATCTTTTTTTTGGTTTTGCATTTCTTAATGCCCTCATAGATATTTTTTGCATCTATCACAGAGAACTCTGCTTGTATTAGCTGGGACAACCAACCTTTCTCATCAAGCAATGCTACTGAAAGGCCAAGAAATGCTAATCTGCAAAGCACTGAATAATTACATTCCCAGTGTGGAGGCTATTTTAACAGCAACTTTACCACCCACACAGACATTTAGCTGCTAAGTTACAGTTCAGAGAAACCTTTGCAAAAATTGTTATGATGGCTACACAAACAGCCATTTCTTTTACTTCCTTCATAGTCAGGGTTCTATCATAAACACTACAGGGAAAGAGACACAAGCTATCAACATGGGAAAAATGTGGAATGTGACTGTTCTGTTGCTTCCTATCCCAAATTGCTAAGCAACAGGTAGATGTAATGTACAGCTCAAGGCCTCAGCACTATTAGCAGAACAAAAGCTGTATTCTTTCTGGCAGTTTCACCTTCCCCTTTAAATATAGAGGGGGATTTTTTCTGGTTTTTTTTATGTCCCACATTTCCAAGTAATTTATGATTTGGGGGAATTTTTTGTTTTGTTTTGTTTCATTGGGGGGTTTTTGTTTTGTGTTTTTGTTGGGATCTTTTGCTTTTCTGTTTTTGTTTGGTTTTGTTTTTGTGGTTTTTTTGTTGTTTGGAGGTTTATTGGTTTTGTTTTTTGAGGGGTTTTGGGGGGCTTTTTTGAATTTTTTGGTGGGTTTTTTTGTTGTTTTGCATTGTTTTGTTTTATTTTTTTATGTGGCAAGACAAAAAATTGGCAAGTAAACTCTTTCTGGGATGCCTGCTTAATATGGACAGTCTTGCTTTGTGCTGATAACAAAGTTGTTCAAAGATCTACATGTATATATAAAACACCGGTCTTTTTTTTTTTCCCTTCCCATGTGGTCTAGTTCTCAGCATCATTCAAAATATACCTCAAATTCATCAGAATTTTTCAAGTATGTTCTAAATTCTTTTGCACTTCTCCTTGTCCTCCTCTCCATTGCTCATATATTGGACTCTAGAACAACACACACCACATACACCAGAGAATCATGGAAAGGACCTTGGAAAATCATCAAGTCCTTTTGTAGGAAAGGAACTTACAAGAGATTATTTAGGACCTGATCTGATTTCACCTTGAAAACCACCAGCAATGGGAACTCTATCAAGTGCCTAGAGAAGTTGTCCTTGTTGTAAGAAATGTCTTTCTTATATCAAGATGAAACCTCACCCAGTGCAACTTGTATCCATGTCCTTTGTCTTCTACATGGAGCACTTTGTGAAGAGAGACTCCATCACGTTTGTAGATGTAGCCCCAGAAGTACTCAAATAATGTGATTAGGTCCCCTCTGAGCTTTCTCTTCTCCCTGGAGAAGAGACCTAATTCCTTCAGTCTTTCCTCATGGAGCAGGTTCTGTAGCCTTTTGCCATTGCTGCTGCTGCAGTGCACTGCTGAATCCTTACTGGCTTTATCAGGACCCTCTGGTCCCTTTCAGCAAGGCTGTTCCCCCAACACACAGATCCTAGCCTGTCCTGGGTTCTTTGGTTATCTCCCAGATGCAGGACTTTACACTTGTCTTCACTCTGTTCTTTCCTGCCCATCCCTTCAGCCTGTCAGGGGCTCTGTCTAAGATGGCTCTCCCTTCTGATGGATTCACCTCATCACTCAGTTTGGCATCAGCAGTGAAGTTAGAGAAGATACTTTCACTCCTATCATTCAAATAGTTTATGAAGATGTTGAACAGTGTGGAGCAATCCCCAGGAGAGCCAAACTGGGGACAGGCTGCCAGCCTGAGTAAAATACATAATTGATCACCATTTATTCTACCCATCAGTGTAAAGATATACACAACCCCCATGACAAGCCAAGTGCATGCAAGGTGAGTTTGCTAGTCATTTTTATATTACTAAGAGCCTGCTATTTGCAAAGAAGAAAGTGCTTTTTGTGCCTTAAGTTTTAGCTTTCATATTTTTCAGATTCTGTGCTGCCTAGGTGTGTAGTTCGAAGCTTCATATTAGTGTTAGTCAGCAGGTAGACACAGAGTAGGTAGCCAAAGCAACTCCTTTTCTAGCTTGATACCAAGGACAGTCATTACAAGTTTCGGGCCCAAAAGCATAAACAACAGTGGACTGAAGAAGGATGGAATTTCATAATCTGAAGCTATAATTGGACAAATAACCCAAATATGCAGAGGGACCAAAACTTATAAAAATGTGAGAGCTCGTGGCTGGTTGTCCATTTTGTCACCATTTTTAGGTCCACCTTGAGTGTAGCCCTGCCCATGCTCTTGTACTGCCCAAGGTGTATCCTTTAAGGCCTTTCAATAAATACCTACTTTATTCTTAACTTTGTCTAGCCTCTGTTCTAGGTCAGCCTTCTCAAGGCATCACTTAGTACAGTTGCAGTCTATATGAGAACTCTAGAGCTGTAACACAATGGGACACTGATACCGACGCAGTAGCAAGGCCTGAGGGCTAAATACGGGACTGAATCTTGAGTCCAAAGGGATTTCCCTTATTATTGTGTGAAGCAACTTCTCTGGATTCCCATCTCCTTAGTGATTTAATGGTTCTAATGGTGGTCAATGCTGAACCAACTTCCTTTTCAGCTTCATATCCCACTGAAGTGATCTTCTGATCGGTTCTTATGTTAAGTCATTGCTGATTGTTGCCAGATAGTATAATGTTGCCCCTTGCACTGTCACTTGGAGCTAAATATGCAAAGTCTATTTTTGAGTATGCTAAATTCCTTGTTGCATTGTGCACATGACAAGATACTTTGTTGGGTTTGTTGTTGTTGTTTCCTAATACCTCAAACCATTTTTATTGGGTGTACAACATGTATGTCTATTTCTTAGGACTGAAGTGATTCCTGGCAGTTATCACTTTCAATGCAGCATAAATAGGAAACTTTAAAATATGAGTAACTGACAGACTACAGAAGTGAAAAATACTGATTTGAAATACCTTAGGTCAGGAGAGAAATTTTGTTGTTTGCTTTCTCCCCTGTAGATTTGACTGTTTTGAGAGCATGAATCACTACAGTTCTTTGAATTCCTTATATACTGCCACTGAGAAAAACACACAGTTCCTTCTGAAAATTAACTGAAATAACAGTCATGTGAATAGGACAGAGGAACCTGCTGCTCTGTCATGCTGCAAAAATATGTGAAAGGAAGCAAAGTTTTAAGCACGGCATGTTTTTGGAATCTTTCCTCCTTTTCTTCCCCACTCCCCCAATCCCCTTTGAATTGCTTTTACTGTGTTGAAGCTGTTCATCTTCACAAAAGTGTAAAAAGCTCT
This sequence comes from Cyanistes caeruleus, assembly GCF_971803275.1. NCBI lineage: Eukaryota > Metazoa > Chordata > Aves > Passeriformes > Paridae > Cyanistes > Cyanistes caeruleus. The sequence goes on along the minus strand of NC_141732.1, from coordinate 26,389,085 downwards.
GGGACTTCCTGAGTGTGGACATTTGGCCTCCACCCTCATTGAGTCCAGGTAATACTCCTTGGATATTGCTTTAAAGATGCAAGGAACTTGTATCTTTTTCTACAGATGAGAAAATGAAGCACAGAGCAAGGAAGAACTACATCTGAAGAGCCCTGTAGTGAATCCAGAATCTAAGAACACAATTCCATAAAATTCAAAGCCTGCCTCATGACTGAGATGTTGTTGGACTGTTTCCCTTTCCAAGCCCCTTTGACAACAATGCTTCTTTTCCTAAGCTGGAGCCAAGAGCTCCTGTGACAATGCTCAGCTGGTCAGATCTGGAAAGAAGGAAACTTTGATGGACAAGATGAGGACATATTTTTACCAACTTTCACAAGCATCACTGAGATTAATCTTTTCATATCTGTTTGAATGCTTTGTTTGAAGTGAACATTTTAGCAACCTTAATTATAACCTTATGGCAGAATAATGTTTCATGACCAAGTATCACAAATTTCAAGATGTGCTCTCAGTGATGGATACAATACATCTAAATCAAGGAGAATGCAATTTGTCATATTAACATGATCACAAAGCAAAGTAAGTTTACCATAGGCAGATAATTTCTCTCTAAAACTCTGACTAATAAAGATTAAAAATATCAAGCTCAGGATGCCCATGATGAACAAATAAAAAAACCCCTATGTACTGTAGTGTGATACAGGGCTTCTCCTCCCACTCCCACCTCCATGTATCTGGCTGTTGCACAATGTTTTGCTGTCCTGCAAACTCCCCTGTGATTAGCCTTGCTCTGTCTTTGTGGGAAAGAGCACAGATTGTGTCTGTTCTTTCTTTCGAACACTGGCCTGAATTCACACCCCAAGTTTGTGCTTGCAAGTTCTGAAGACATACCTAGATTTAGATGTGGACCTGGACTGGACACAGCAGGAAGAAAAAAAGCTTGGGCCCACACTAAGGTTGAATGTAGGTCTAAGCACCTGTTCACTGCAGTGGATGGTTAATAGCGATGTGACTCGCATGGTTAGCCCCGAATCATGATCACTGGCTACATGCAGACAAGCTGGCCCCAGGTCTCTCCAGAAAGGACTTTTGCACCACCTATGACAGTGATATTTTCATCTGCATGGATGCTCTAGAGCAAAAACTATGAGCAGAGCCAAGTCAGGCTCAGTGCCAGGGTTTCAGATTTTCTCTGTGGCTCAACCAGTAGCTACTGTACCAATAGCTGTATGCAGCTGTTGGTAGAGGAACTGCCTGCTTATGAGGATGAGAAGGAACTGTGGAACAGAAACTCAGTTTCAAAAAGGTAGCCATGTTTTCTTTCTGCAGACCTTCACCTTTTTTTGGCTTTATATATCTTTACACGACCAAACAGGTGTTTAACAACCACATAGCGGCAACCCACTTTTTTGCTAGAACACAATGCATGGGTTGCATTCTGCAGAAAGAAAACATTGCTACCTTTTTGATACAAGTTTTATGGTATCCAAATATGTTTTCCAAGTAAAAGAGACAATTTGATCATGCATGCAGCAAAGCCAAAGGCAAAGCCAGCCCTTGAACCTTGCCAAGACTATTTTTTTACTGCTAATCTGTTTATCTGTTAACATCATCCAAAAATATTTCTTGTTTGACAAAATTACTTGGAAAACCATTTCTTAAAGAGAAAATTCTTTTTTATAGTTAATGCAATTCACTTTAAGTTAAAGTGTGCAGCTGTGGAAAACCAAAAAACAAAAAATGGCACTCTTGAGAGCAGTGGCATTTCTCTTCTATCCTGTAAGTATGTGCTGAGACATTTAGATCTTAGTATCAGAGTTTATTCCTTATTGGTTTGTCATTCAGAAAATATTGCATGCCTGAAAACAAACAATACTTCATGATCACAGTGAGTCATCTAAATTACCAAAGCCACTGAAGTGCAATTACACTAAAAATATGGGATAGAAACCGCTTCCATTTTGCAAGGTGAGTGCACATCAAGAAAGTTAGTCCTGCATATGGGAAACAAAAATGTTGCAACTTCACAAACACTGGCATGTAGATAAAGTGGCTGGCTCAGAAGCCAAAGACACGGAGATTTTTAACTGAGATTCAAGCACAGATTGGAGAATGGAAAGAATTGTGCATACTCCTATATATTACTATTTGTTGCATAGGGATAGCTAATGTTTTTTTCCCTTGTTTTGATGCCCCCTGCTCTTATTTTCTGCAGCAATTAGAAACACCTGACTTGGGGACTCCTCTGCTCCTGCAGCTCTTGAAGGGCATATGGAATCACACAGAATCACAGAATGGATCGTGTTGGAAAGGAGCACAGCGGGTCATCTGGTCCAACCTGACTGTTTAAGGGGGGGTCATCCCAGGGCACACGGCACAGATTTGCATCCAGATGGTTGTTGAGTATCTCCAGTGAGAGAGACTCCACACTCTCTCTGGGTAATCTGTTCCAGCACTTAGCCACCCGCACAGTAAATTCTGCCTCATGTTCAAGTGGAACTTCTCATTCACCGGTTTCTGCTTGTTGCCTCTCATTGCTTGGCACCGCTCACCAGAGCCTGGCTCTGTCCTCCTGCCACCCTCCATTCAGACGGACATGGATGAGGTCCCATCTCAGGCATCCCTTTTCCAAAAGAAGCAGAGTGTGGGTAGATACCGGACAGCACATGGGCTGCGCTGCCAGTGCGGGGCGGGGGAGGCCCGGGCAGCGGCGCTCGGGCAGGCCGGGTCAGCAGGGCCCGGTGGAGCGGGCTGGTCAGGACGGGTCAGGGGGGCTCGATTAGGCAGGGCCAAGGGGGGCCCGGCCAAGGGGGGCCGGCTAAGGGGGCCCGGCCAGGGGGAACCGGCCAGAGGGAGCCGGTCCGGCCAGGCCGGCCAGCGGGGCCGGGGCCAAGCGGGGCCAAGCGGGGCCAAGCGGGGCGGGGCGGGGGGCGCGGGCGCGGGGCCGCCAATGGCCGCGGGCGGGCGGGGCGCGGCCGCCATTGCCCCGTCCCCCCGCGCTGGCGGCCGCCGGCCATGCTGGGGCTCCGCCGCGCCTTCGCCGCGCTGTTGCCGCTGCCGCGGGCAGGGTCGCCGCCGGCCGCCGCCATGTCCACGCTGCTGATCAGCCAGGAGCGCTACGCGTGGCTGCGGGAGCTGGGGCTGCAGGAGGAGAACCCGGGCGTGTACAACGGGCGCTGGGGCGGCCGCGGGCAGGTGCGGGGGGCGCGGGGCCGGGGGGGGGGGCGGCAGCGGGGCCTCGGGGGTCGCGGCCCCTCCGCCGGGTGAAGGGGCCCTGCCGCTCACCGCTCCCGTCCTGCTCTAGGTGGTGACGACGTACTGCCCCGCCAACAACGAGCCCATCGCCAGCGTCCGGCAGGTGAGCGCGGCCCGGGGCAGCAGCGGGGACGGGGCGGGAGGAGCTGTGCGGGCCCGGCCACCGGAGCGAGGCGTCCTGGGAAGTTGTTTTGGGCGCTGCCCCACCCGCGACATGGGCGGCGATGGGCACGAATCTCCCGATACCACGTCAGGGTCCCTGGGATGTTGAGTCCGGGCGGCCGCTGGAGCCTGGCCGCCGTCGCAACCGGGGCCTACTGCTGGCAGTATGTCCGCGGCTTTCTTGGGAAGAAAAATAGTCTGTTTGCCTTCTTTTATTTATTTTTTTTTACTTATTGTCTCTCCAGCTCTCTGCCTCGCACTGTTGCAAGGATTATTGGGAAGAGCAAAGGGCTCTCCCTTCTCTTTTCTTTTGTTTTTGGGGGAGTTGCAGAATAGGGGCAGATTGTGCCAGTTTAATAGGGATGAGTGGCCTGGGAGGAAGTAGAGCAGTGTGACATTTAAGTAGTAAATCTGTGTAAGTTTTTACTATAGGCATAGCACTATTGTATTAATCTACTCCGTTTGTGCATTAGGACCCAACTAGCCCTTGATGTCCAGTGAGGCTGATGGAGTAGGACATATTTATATATGTGTGTGTGTATGTATATATGCAAACATATATAAGACCGTTATTCCTCGTACGGAGCTTCCTTTAACACCTGAATGAAGACTTCTGCTTGTGTTTTCTGTTTTGTTTTTCAAATTTAGGCAGCACATGTGTTTTTCATTGACAGTGGCTTCAGGCAGCTTATTGTGTTGGGACCAAATTGTGTCAGGATACAAGCATCCTGTAAAAGTGATATCCTGTAGTGCAACTACTCTTTATAAATATATCTTGAGCTGGATGCAGAAGCTTTCTTGTGGAATTTCTTTTGGGGTTTGATTTTCCTAACTTTGTGCTTCTTCATGTAGGGTAATTTGGAGGATTATGAAGAAACAGTAAAGAAGGCTAAAGAGGCATGGAAGGTCTGGGCTGATGTAAGTTAATGGGGACTTCTCTTTTATTACAGATCTCTGGCAGAGACAGGCTGTTAAATTCCCCCATAAGGTGGAGGTGTAAAAATGTGTTCACAATGTGTGTGGTGCATTAAAGCAAAAATCTGCAATGGAGACCTCAAGAAACAAACCCACATAGTTAGTGTGTGATACCACTGGGGTACAAAGATGAGGACATTGACCTGTGGGATATGTTTGTTTTGAAAACCCTGGCAGATTTACCGAGGCTTGTGCTTGTGAGCTGTTATCAGCAGGTCTGGTGAAGTTCAGAAACCTTTTAGCAAGTAACCTGTCCCTGCTCATGTTTCACTTCCTGTTGCCCCCTGTTTCCTCTGGGAGAACTCTGTGGAATATTTGGATGTATAACTTTTGTTGATTATCTTGTTCTCGTGGTGTGAGGAAGACTTCTGGTTATAAACATGGGGGTTTTTTGTTCACCCGCTGTCTTGGTATTTCACAGAACAGCTGTGCTCAAAAACATTAGTGTTGTGTTGTAAATAGCTAAGCTATTTTTCCTTAGCAAAAAGTATTTCTACATGCAGTTGTACCAGCCAGCACCCATTCTGCTGCTGATGGCTGTGCAGGCTTGGTTCTTGCAGCTACCTGTTTTTCCTTCAGTAGAATATGAAACCTGGATTTCAAAACGTCATGTGCACTCTGTGTTTCAGCCAGCAAAGTAGTTTACCTTGTCTGAAGGCAGCAAAGTTTAGGATGAACAAAACAGCTTCCTCAGGATAAGTTAGTATGTGTTCTTTTGTTATGACTTCTGGGTATAATGTTGGTGACTCATAACATGTTTGGAAATAATCTGAAAGCAGTCCAACAGATAAAGAATCAACACATCAAATGTTTCATGAAGATTTTTTCTCAAAGCTATTTGTTATTATTTTGTGAATTTTGTTATTTGTAATGAGCTTACTTGAAAGATATTGCCTGTAGAGGGATACGCTTGCATGGTTTATGCTTGTCTACTCAGTCTTGTTTTTACAGAGAGCTGCTGTTTTAGACTGTAAATCCTATTGCATATGGTTTGCAAACTGATCTTGGCTATTGATTATTGTTTACTATACTGATACCATGTTAGAAAATAATATTAAGAGTTGGTGTATGAGCTTAATATTTTCATGATTGAGGTTTCTATGTGTCTTAATTTCTGCTATCAAAGTAAATGTCACATTGGAAGAAAGTTTGAAAGTGTGGTACTAAGTGCACTTCAAGGTGCAGAAACCAGTTAAGTACACTTTTATGAAAAATACTTGTTTCTTGAGGTGCAGCTGATTGTTTGGTTGTTATGGGTGATGTAGTTGAACAGAGTTAACAATCTGAATATTCAGTGAAACTAAAGTTTTGAACAGACAAACTGTTTGCACTATGGTCAGTCTCTGAGGCAGGAAGTAGCTTCTTGTGAAGCAGTGTGCATGATAAAAATGAACAAGTAACAGTGTCTTGGGAAGATAAAAAAAAAAGCACAGCAATCAGTGATTGCTTACCACAATGACAAACTAGCAGTGTATATACAGCAGGAGTTACAGATTTTCAATCTCACATAGATTCTTCTGTTTTGTTTTGACTAGATCCCTGCACCTAAACGTGGAGAAATAGTGCGACAGATTGGTGATGCCCTGAGACAAAAAATCAAAGTTCTGGGAAGCTTGGTAAGGTATTTTCAGAAGTAGCTTGCATTTCTTGGTGGGGAGAGTGGGGAATGAAGGTGAAATGTGTGTAAAAACTGATTATTTTTAGTAATACTAACAGTTTTCTCTGTAGTACTATACTTGGTAATTGTTAAATAGTTGTTGTTAGTTCTCTTAGCTTGCCTAATTAAGTTTTAATTTTGAAAAGAAGGAAAAAATAAAGAAACGTATTATGGCATAGAAAGGGCATGAAGCTGTGTCAGCTGAGAGTTTGGCTACTTGTTATGAAAAGGTTCTACACCCAGAGGGTGTTTGGGCACTGAACAGGCTCCCCAGGGAAGCAGTCACAGCACCAACCCTGACAGAGTTCAAGAGGTGTTTGGGCCATGCTTTCGGGCACATGGTGTGGATCCTAGGGATAGAGCTGGACTTGATGATCCCTGTGGGTCCCTTTGAGCTCAGGATATTCTATGATTCTGTGAAATGACAATTTATAATAGGAAAATAAAATTTATTATGGGCCTCTCTGGGATGAGTGATACAGCTGTTGCCCTGCTATTTCCCCTCCTGCCTGTCAGATAGGGCACTTCCTAATACTAAATGTATCCTGAAAAAGACATTCCTCTAATACAGAGCTTTTAACCTTGAGCTCTTTATGGTGATCTGCAGGATTTTGCCAAGTGATATGTGGAAATATGAGGCTTCAGAAGTTGAGATGGCCTTAATGAGATGATCTTGCAGTGCTGTGCAGGACATAAAGGCTGAAGGACCACTCCTTTAAAACTCTTGCTGGTTGCTAGGGAAGAAAAGGAGATGAGTGGGGAACTTCCACTTTCTTTTTACAGGGCTTGCCTGTCTGTGCTGCTGTTCAGAAACAGCTGTCAGTGAATAACTCCATGTGTAGTCAAGCCCATATTGTTAACCTTCCAAACTTTGTTCTGCTGTTTCCCTTGATGTTGTCTCCTCAGCACAGTTTCTGTGGTGGAATTAGAGTGCTAACATACTCCTGTATTCAAAAACAGTAGAGCTTTCCTGATGAGCGTGGACAGACAGAAGTTTGTTCTATATTCCTTGACCAAAACTTACAGCTTTCTTGCCACATTTTCTTAGTTTTCCCAAACAGATGTATGTTCAGCTCTGCTAGGATTGAGGATGAATTTCAGGATGAAAGAAGTGCAGTAGGTATTCAGATTTTAGGACTTTGCCTGGTTTTAAGATATGTAAGAAGGAACTGTATAGAAACTCATTTTTCTCATATGCTGTAGGAAATTTCCAGCCTCACCTTGCCATGCCCTGGTGAAGTATCCAGGTATTTCTACTGCACTTACAGACCCACTGCTGTGTTTCTTAGTACATATGTCTGATGCCGCTCTGTTTTTGGTCACAGATAGGGGCTGTTCCATCTGTCTTGAGATGACCACAGGCATCATAGAAATACAGTTAGTCATCTTTGTTAACTTTCACATGGAGAGAAATATCCCGTGGAAATCCTTTGAACCTGATGCTTCATTCAACAGCCTTTTTAAAGTACAATCATCAGTGTAAAGTGGTAGGTGATATCTGCTTGAAGGCCACACCTAGCTATCAAAGCATGACTACAAAACTGAGTGGAGATAAGTAGATGATTTCTCAGTTCCTAAATTTTGAAATTTTCTCACTTTTGGATGAAGATATCTTTCAATACCAGCTTATTCTCACTGATATATTTCAACTGAGTAAATCGATCACATTTTTAAGAGAAGGATGTAGTTTAATATCAACTTCAGAAAAAAAAATGATAAATTGATCCTAAACATCCCAGGTTACTAAAATACTAAACATGTATAAGTATTTTCAGCATTGTCTGTAAATGAAATCTCTCAAATTTGCTTTGAGATGCTGTAAAATGAGTAGTTTGTTTATGAAAAATGTAAGTGGCTGTTTTCTTTTGCTGGAGTAAAGTAATCCCTCTTTTCCAACTTGTACAATGTAGGCAAGCCTGCTGATGTAAATCCAAGGTTTTGTTGATATAAGTCTATGAACCTCATTAGTGTTGGATGTTCCTTGAGTTTTTTTTTTTTTTTAAATTTTTCTCCATTAACTTCCTTTTCTAATTTATTCCTGTTGTATTGGGATATGACCCTTGTTGTTTCTTTAAGTTCTGAATAACTGGGGAAGAGGTGAATCTCCTCTAATGAAAAAAATGTGTGTTAAAATCTTACGTGGTGAGTAGACACACCCAACATTAGAGGGAGACAAAATATATTTAGGATCCAAGGAATTTTGTAAAAAAGTTTTGTCTTATTCTGAATTTTTTCAGGTCTCTTTGGAAATGGGAAAGATTTTTGTCGAGGGTGTTGGGGAAGTGCAGGAGTATGTTGATGTCTGTGACTATGCTGTTGGTTTGTCCCGGATGATTGGTGGACCTATTTTGCCTTCAGAAAGTAAGTATGTGTTATTTTTTTGGTTTTCTTTGGGTTGGTTTGGGGATTTTGGGGGCTGTTTTTTTGGGTTTTGTTTTATTTTGTTTTGTTTTTCTTTAAAGAAATGAAGATACGGAGGTGTAATTTAAATATACTGTCTCGTGGTGCAGCAAGATCTCTGTTCTGTGTGTTATTTAGGGAGCTCTAGGAATAGATGTGATGGGCAGTAATGCCAGCTATTGAAGTATCTAATGAAATGACAGATAAGCAGGTCAGTCCATCCATTTTCTCTGAAGCATTAGGTTCTTTGATTTCTTTATTGATGAAAGGTGGTAAAGTATGTAAAAAGTTTGGAAGTGTACTTAGAGAGGAGAGACCTCTTTGCCAGTTATCAATTACCACAAGTCATCATTATGTTAACTGAATAGCTAAAATAATAAAAGTTCATGTTCTCAGATCATTAGCTTTTTGCACACTCTAGCTAACCTTGATCCAGGTAAGCTGCAGAGCACAAATAATAAAGCTCTTAGCAAGCTAATGCTGTGGTAGACTGAAGAGTGATCCTAGGTGTCTTCCTTACATATCTTCCCTTTTTAAAAATACCTCAGACATTAAATGGATGAAAACTGCATTATGCTGTGGCTTTGTTTTCAGGACCTGGCCATGCCCTTATAGAGCAATGGAATCCTGTTGGGCTAGTAGGAGTCATCACAGCCTTCAACTTCCCTGTGGCAGTTTATGGGTGGAACAGCGCAATTGCAATGATCTGTGGAAACGCTTGCCTCTGGTAAGATCTACTTCTCTGCTCTGCTAACAGTATTTTTAAATTAGAAAGCTATTAACTGAGGCATTAAATTGCTATGTAGTGTCAGGTGTTTCTGGATATTTGATTTTGTCTAATGTTGGCTTACATTCTCTTTATTTTTAGGTCTGTTTGTTGTGAGAGCTTTTTTTAATTTTGTGGTAGCCTCTTTTTGAGGTACTAAGGTACAGATGCATCTAGGACTTAGCCAAATGGCCTGTAAAAAAAGAACCCAGGGAGAGGGCTTGCAGCAATAGTAGTTATTATATCCAGAGTTGGTACAGCTAAGATTAAAAATCTAAATAAGTAGCTTTACTTTCTCTCCTGTCTCTTGCTTTGTTTTCATCTACCTCCTTCACTCTAAAGTCTGGCCTAGTCCATGTCCACATGGATTTCAGTAGAATTTGCTTTGAATGCTCAGCTGCAGAAGGAAATGGTTGAGTTCCTGTCTTAATTTGTACCTGAAAACCAGCATAACCAAAGTGTGCTGTAGGTCAGAGACCCTAAAAATTTTCTGAATTATTTGCTTATTTGAATTATTTCTTATTCTTAAAGAATTGAAAAAAAATAAGAAGATAATGTATTTTTTTTTTCTTTTTAGGAAGGGTGCGCCTACAACATCCCTTGTTAGTGTTGCTGTTACAAAGTGAGTTCTGTTTTCTTTGATACTTGTCTCAATAAAAGGACAAATTTCTCCACAAAAAAAAATTTATAGTGATACTTCCTTTAGGTTTATTGTTACTTTATATTAGCATTTTAAATACTTTTTGTGCATTACCAATAACACTTATTTTAAAATGCTAAATAAAAGTCGGTCCCTTAAAATAGGTAATTACTAAGTCTTGTAGATAGTATATTAACTCCTGAGAACAATTACCCCAAACCACTGCTACCCAAAACCCCCAGACAATCCTAATGGTTCATTCCCTATTTTCACCTTTCAGAAATCTCTAACATTTGTACATCTTTGATTCCAGGATAATTGCCAAAGTCTTGGAGGATAACAAGTTGCCGGGAGCAATCTGCTCTCTGGTTTGTGGTGGAGCAGACATTGGGTAGGTAACTTTTCTTGGGTTTTGTGAACCTTTATAAAAGGTAAAGAATATTCATTGAGGTACTTCTTGTAAAGTTATTCTCCTAGTCTCTAGGAGTTCCCAGTACATGCACATGTTGCCATGATTTTTATCAGTTCATCTGAAACTCTGGCCCTGCACTAAATGTAGTACATATGTCTACTTGCTGTTTTGAGATCAGCTGCAAACAAAGAACTTGTTTGATATTTAATGAGGAGACATGACTAAGTTTATATTCCACTTCTGTATATGCTTACACCCAAAGAATACAGCTAATGTTTTGTTCCCTGTACCGTGTTCTTGAGAGTTTTCAATGTATAGTGCATTAGACTTCTAGATTAGTTGTGAAGGAGAATAATTCCCCTTTTCCGTGCTTGTGCAGGACTCTGCTCTTGCTCATAGATGTATACCTGTGCTTGGAAGCTGCACAATCCAAATCACTTTGTTTGATATTTACAATGAAGAAATCCCCAGTACAAATGTATATTCAGATTGATCTTTTGAGTATTTTAAGAGAAGGCAGAACATGGCAAGCATTAAAAATGTCACAGATTTGCATATTTTCTTATGGGTCGTAACAATTGGAGCTGATCTCACAATATACTTTGGACTGAATTTCAGTGTTACTACAGATGATGCTTTTTTGGCCTGAAAAGGTGGATGGAAACAGCCTTGTTCCTCTTTTGTGGCTAAGAACCTTTCCTGCCATTAGCTTGGTCACCTGATGTTTCAAAGAAGTGGCTCTGGCTTTAAAGATCTCCCTAGCTGAAGATGATGTATGTGAAAGGTGCAAGCTGCTTTTCTGTCTGCCTGTCTTTTGTTGAGCACAGTGCTTTGTGTCCCATTGTGCAGGACAGCAATGGCAAAAGATGAGAGGATGGACCTCTTGTCCTTCACTGGCAGCACAAAAGTGGGCAAGCAAGTAGCACTTATGGTTCAGGAGAGATTTGGTGAGTGTATGGGTTCTTTATTTTTTTCCATGTTTGGTGAAGGTAGTGGTGCCCCATAAGATTTTAAAATAACAGGTTTTTTTCAGCTGTGCTACCTATTTTATTGTTTTGGTTTTTTTAGTTTTGTTTTTGTCTTGGATAAATGGGGGTTTGAAACTGCACATAGATACACATGGCATTTGTCAGTTAGTTCTGTTACAATTCAAATCTTTTTTCCATGTTATCCACAATTCCATAGCATTGCAGAGCTACAGGGGAGAGGTGTGGTGGTGTCCATTAGTGTTTAATTGTATGGAAATTATTAGGGTGAACAACCAGGGCTTATGGTCTTTTGGAAATTTGAATAGAATTCATGAATACACTCACTTTTTACTTCTGATAAATATAGTAGAAAAGTGATAATTTTTGAGGTACTGTTCTGTTGCAAATATTTTAAAGTGTACAGGCAAGAATCTCAGCTGCTGAATTTTAAGGTCTAATAAACAGCGCCTTGCAAAGATGTTCTTTTGGTTTCATACATTTGTTCATACAAGTGCAAAAAAGCCCCCCAGAAACAGAACAGATAGTAAATACTCACCCAGATATAGGTTGTGATTTTTTGTCCCAGACTGTAGATAAATAGTTGCCAGGGAAGTGAACAAGTTTCATTTAAATTCAAGTTAAATTTCGTGTGCGTTTTGATCTTTGTAGGACTTTATTTTTTATCTATGTCATACTATTTATTCTGCAACTTTTTCCTCTTTCCATCTTTTTCTTTGCTATTTTTTTGCCTATCTTCATAAACTTTTCTGTGCCATAACTGCTTGCAGGTGTCTTAACAACATGTGATTGACGTAGTATTTGGTGTAATTTTCTGGTTTGGCTAGAGTAATTAATTGACTGTGATTTCTAAAACATTTTGTTTACCCATAAAATACATTTCATGAAGCTTTGCTGTAATTAGAGGTAACCTCACTGACTGAGGCGCAGTGAATACATGTGTGCATGGCATAACTTATTTTGTGTTTTCCATTAGGTCGAAGCCTGCTGGAATTGGGAGGAAACAATGCCATTATTGGTAATATGCACTGTAGAAATGTAGTTCTGTAGATGATATTTGGAAGTTAGTATGCAAACATTCATAGCTAATTGTCCCTTTTTTCCTGTTTCTTTTGTTGGTTTGTTTTTCCCCCACACACTGGGCTTTTAAAAGTATATATAGTTTGTATAGAATAATAGAATGTTGCAGGGTTTTTCTGTGTTTGGTATTGTGCAGGGAGCAGTGTCGTAAGATAAAAAGTGAGAGTCCAAGGTCTTTTAAGTAATCGGTGATGAGGAGGAGAATGGAATGAGAGAAGCAGAAAGCTTCAATATAATGAGTTGTGGACAATGCTAAACTAAATAAGTTTGATTTCAGGGTAGTTTTAGGTATAAAATCACTAAGGCTGGAAAAGACCTTGAAGATTTGCATTAACTCTTAACCAGCACCAGCATATACACCACTAAACCATGTCCCTAAGTACCACATCTTCATACCTTCTGGATATTTCCATGGATAGTGACTCCACTATTTCCCTAGGAAGCCTGTTTGAATGCCTGACTGCACTTTTTTATGTAATCTCGTGAACACTACACTTTTAGCATTTTAGAGTATGAGTACCTATATATAAAGTTTAAGATACTTATGATACTTGAAAGAAAAGCATGCAGGTATTTATTTCAGTAGCACATTTTTTAGATTTAAGTACCTTAGAGTATGATCCAGTTCCTAGATAAACAGCATAAATACTATACAGCTGAGCAACATGGAGGAAAGAATATATGAGCTAATAAATACCTAAATTGCTGTCCTATTCTGTAGTTGCCTTTTGTTTCACCCTTCACATATTCTGGACAAATGTGCTTATTTACATATGATCTTTTGAAGTGTAAACATGATGCTACATCATCTACTCTTGAAAGTCATATTTCAGCATTTTTCCTGTGCTGCTTTGTAGCCAGTAGTTTAAACTTGTTTTATGCTTTGAAAATTGTTTATTTTTTAATGGTAACATCCTGCTTTTTCTGGATTTGACTTTGAATGGTCACATAATCATTGTTTGATTGACTTTTTCCCAAACATAGTAATAGTTTTGTATGCTTAAGAGACCTTTGTGGGATTGGTTAAGCTGAGTGATACTTTGGGGATCCTTTGAGCTTTATAAAATATCTCATTGTCTTCTAGCCAGATTAATTTGTTCAGCTCGTTGTACATTTTATGTTACTGTACATCTTTGTGTTTTAGCTATGCTTTTTGCAAGGCCACTTGGATACACTTTATGATTGCTGCTTTATGCTGGTAAACTTCTCAGTGAAAGATGGACAAGGTGGAGAAATGGCAAGAAATTGCTTGTAGTTTCTTGAATTAAAAGAAAGCTGAAATTATTGCAAACTTTATTGCAAAAGGCTCTGTTTAGTAGTTCAAACCTATAATTATGTCCAGTTGCATGTGTCTAATTCCAGCTGCAGAGAAATAGTAGGAGTTTCAAGGTGTTTCCCTGTATCTTACCATGCTGTGCTAGTGCAAGTGTTCCTAATGCTTCTTGACCAGCCTGATAGTTTCTAATATTGTTTAGCATCTTAAGTCTTGTGAACTGCCTGTTTACTTCAGTAACATGCTGGTGGTTTAATCTTTTTTTAGTGTTTGAAGATGCAGATCTGAACCTGGTCATCCCGTCTGCTCTGTTTGCTGCTGTGGGAACAGCAGGTCAGAGGTGCACAACTGCTAGAAGGCTGGTGAGTAAATATGTATGGTCTGGTTTGGATAACTGAATTTTAACTTAATTCCAAATTGGCTTAGAAGAGGCCTAACAATTCATAATATTGTGAAGAGCAACAAATTATATTTGAAACACATTTTTATTTTGTCAAAAATAAGTATGGTGGGAAAATAAGAACACAGTTTCATTCCAGTGTATTTCTAGCTGTTAACAGTTTCTTTGTATGTATTTCTAAATGTGCTGTAAGTCGGGAAAATAGTACTTGGCCAAGTTCTGTATTTCTGTTTTCATTGCCAGAGCTTTGCTTGTGACTGCTATAGATTTTGGTGCAGTGTTTATGTTGCAGCAAAGCAAGGGTGTGTGTGTTACCTGTTTTATTATGAATTCTTAACCAGTCATTTTCAACAAGTTCAGCAGTGTTATAGTGACAGCCAGTGTCTGTATAGTCTTGTCAGAGTTGGGTTGATTCAGTAAATATTAGGCCAAATGGATGTGGGTTAACTGATTTGAGTGTATATAATGGGCAGTGGTTCCTCAAACTGTAGCAACAAAATTTCTTGAGTGTTTGTTCTAGAACACTAAACTGAAATGTTTGCAGTACACATTGGTTCTGAGATGGGGTAAAATTTAAACAGATTTTTGTTTCTTGGCTTGTTTTAAAACTTTATGATGAAGGTTTTACATCTTCATTTTGTGATGTTGGTGCTGTTTTGGAGGCTTCTGTTTCTTTCTAATATTGGGATTTGCTGAATATGCACAACACTATTTCCATTCTTCATTCACCCCCCTTCAAAGTGCTGTAGGACTTCAGGAATAGTTACATAGGCTGTGCTGTCTTATAACTTTCTTTCCACATTTTAGTTTCTCCATGAAAGCATCCATGATGAGGTGGTGACAAAGCTGGCCAAGGCCTATGCCCAGGTCCGCATCGGAGATCCATGGGATCGTAAGTAGCTATTTCCAACTCATGGGTTTAGCTGTTGGTTTCTTTCTGTTTAAATTCAGAAGCAACTATAGATCCAAAGTATCAAATTTTAGCAATTTACTAGGGCGTGGCAATAGCTGGTTTCACTTAGAATACAAACTCTGAAAGGAAAATGAAGAATCTGGCTAATACTGCTGATCCTGGACAGATTGAACAGTTAGTCACAAGATGATTATTTTCAAACATATACAGTTTTGATGAAATTATGCTTCTGAAACTTTTTTTTTTTTTTTAGCTGACACTCTGTATGGGCCTCTTCATACCAAAGAAGCTGTGAAAATGTTCCTTGATGCAGTAGAACAAGCGAAACAACAAGGTGGCTCTGTGGTCTGTGGTGGAAAGGTGACTTAAATTTATTTTCCCTGCTATATTTTGTTCTCTAGGACAAAAATACAGTAACATGATGGCTTAGGCCAAGCTTGTACCTCAGCTTATCCTGTCAGCCACTACAGAATGTTAGTTTAGTGAGATTGAGAATGTTTGAATTGGAATCCTGTCTTCAGAGTAAAGGCAGTTCTACTTTGAAGCTACTCTTGCACCACACCCCAATTGCAAGTGAAAGTGAAAATAAAAACAGCAATGTAAATGGTGAATGTCAAACTTGTGTAAAAGGAAAATTGCAGTTCTGTCCCTCACAGTAACTAACTTGAGAAAATACTGGAGATTCAAGACAGCCACTTGTACATCTTCATCATACAGGATGTTTAATTCTCCTTGACTTATCGTTCTGGGACTTCTTGTCTTTCATTAGCAACTTATTTATACCTGTAAAATTTTAAGTAGCTTACAAGTAGGAGAAAAGAAGTTTCAGCTGCCAGACTTCACAATTTGATTACATCCTTAGCAGACATAACTTATGCTTCTGTGTTTTAAATACTTAAATAAGTAAAATTTAAGTTACTCAGACTACCTCCCCTTCTGCCTCTGATTTCTCAGCTGTAGTAATCAGACCATGAAGGATTTCTTTCCTACACTAATACTAAGCTGGATGCTGAGTGGAACTTAATTGGCTATTTTTTATTTATTTTGAAGGTTATAAATCGCCCTGGAAACTATGTCGAACCAACCATTGTGACTGGCCTTCCTCATAATGCGCCTATTGTCCACACTGAGACGTTTGCCCCCATATTATATGTGCTGAAATTTAAGGTAAAATAACAGTGGGGAAACAGGTGTCAAGGATGGTAGCAGTAGAGTCAGGAGGCAGATCTCAGATGTGTGTCATAACCATGCAGTTGTCCCTGCACTTCAGTGAAGAAGTGAAGAGTGGTATCTCTTGTTCTGCGCTGTGAGATAGCCGCTGTTCACCTCACTGTGTAGCTGCATTTGTGTGAAGAGCACTGGAGTCACGATGAGAATCTGTACAGGAGCAGATTTCTATTGTTAGTGTTCATTGTTGATGCTGTTGATATCTGCTCAAAAGCAGACTGTGTGTTGTGCAGCAGTGGGGGTATTCTGACGCAGTGTGTGTGTGTGAGTGTTTGGCCAGTGCCATTCTGTACATTTGCGTTGTGGTGTGTGTGGTCTGTTGGTTTTTTCTCACAGCGCTTCTTTGTAACTACTTTACATTGTATAGTCATGGCTTAACCGCTGATACATGCTTCTTCTAGGAGGAAGAGGAGGTTTTTGCCTGGAATAATGAAGTAAAACAGGGTCTTTCCAGCAGTGTCTTCACCAAGGATTTGGGAAGGATTTTCCGCTGGCTTGGGTATAATTTCCATTATTTTTATACTTTCCTGAGGAACATAAGATCAGTCTTCCATGTCTTTTGTAAATCTGTGCATAAAGCTAGTTGAGTATTTTACAGTGTGCATTTTAGGGAGGGAGCCTTTCCTGATCCTAAGGAGGAATTGTGCCTTATCTTTCTTTGTAGGCCAAAGGGATCTGACTGTGGCATTGTGAACGTTAACATCCCAACCAGTGGAGCTGAGATTGGAGGTGCTTTTGGTATGTTACCTGTGCCTCTTCAAGGTTTTAATCAGTCCATTTCAATGTGAAGAAAAGGGTTAAGTTAATTTTGAATCGTACTGCTTTAGCAGAAAACAGATATTGACTAGCAGTAGTTAGATTTAAATTTTAAAAAATACCTGTATTTGATTTTTAAAAATTCCATGTGTTAATTTCCTTCTCCTCCCCTCCATCAAAGCAGTGTAACTCAGAGATATATTCTGGAGTTGTTTAAAGATATGGCCAAGTGGAAAACTGTATAAAAGTTTTAATTAAAACAATCCTGAGCAATTTTGTTTATATTGACATGTAGTATTTTTGTGAGAAAATCTTTAAATAAAATTTTTTGCCTTTATTTCTCTTTTTTGTATATATTTAAGGAAGTGAGGGGGTGGAAGAAGAAGGATTATTCTTACCATTTAAACAGTACAAGAGCCAGCACATTCTTGTACACTTGTCTTAAGACAAAATGTTTTTAAAACAAGGCCCTCTCATGCCATGATGAGACTTTGAACTCCAGGGAAATAATTTTTTGCATCAAGCATGAGGAGAGAGCTACCTGTGTGTGTTTTGTGGA
This sequence comes from Cyanistes caeruleus, assembly GCF_971803275.1. NCBI lineage: Eukaryota > Metazoa > Chordata > Aves > Passeriformes > Paridae > Cyanistes > Cyanistes caeruleus. The sequence continues at coordinate 26,371,624 of NC_141732.1, read as the reverse complement.
GTGGTAATTTAGCTCAGATATAGGACAAGGGAAAGGAATTTTCCTATGTATTTTTATAAAAATGTCTTACCTCCTGGAATTGGTCTAGATTCCCATGTCCAAAAATAGGTTTTAATTTATAATGTTTTTACTACAGGTGGTGAAAAGCACACTGGTGGGGGAAGAGAATCTGGAAGTGATTCATGGAAACTTTATATGAGACGGTCTACTTGGTAAGAGACCAAATAAATTTAAATTATTTACGAACTTCCAAAAGTTCAAAACATAAGCCTTTGACTACAAGGTTATTATCTTTACTGAATGGACGATAACATCTGTAAGTGTAATTGCTTTTTCTTCACATTCATAGTAGAAGATTTGAAGGGTTTTTATAAAGACAGTTTCTTAACTTTACAAAGAGAAAAAAAAAAAAAGGCAATTTTGGGGTTTCCCCTGTCCCCTTTTGATTGATTTTAAATTCACCCGAAAAATTACTGAAACTTATCAGGAAATACACTGAGTTGCAACCACAGAGAGGAGACCATGAGGGCACTACCATTGCCTCTGTTGGTTATCTCCCCACAAATCTCCTGACAGCCCATAGAGGATGACCATTAGTTTCCTCTGCTGACTTCCATAGCCTTTACCTGTGCTGTCTTTGCTTTCCATGCAAGGACTTACAAACATGAGAAATCCCACCTTGATTTTTCTATGTGGACATTCTCCTAGTAAGAGATTAAGTAAAGAGAAGTAAGATTCTCCATAAAGGAAGAGATAAAGGAAGATGTGGTCTTTCCCTGTATATGGTTACTGTATTGAAATCTGGAGTAAAGTTAGTTCGTAATTTTCAGGAGGCAAACTGCTTTAGAGAAGTCTTTTATTTAGATGTGACAGGAATCAGAAGCTTGTACAGAGAAGTGGACTGCATAATCTGTCTTAGTGATTAAGTCTCTAAATTCTTGTTTCTCTTTCAGTACAATCAACTACAGCAAAGATTTGCCCTTGGCTCAAGGAATCAAGTTTCAGTAACAACCTTATCAATGAATGGCTGTGCTATGAGCCGTCCTAGTATTTCAGAATCAAGCAGCTCCTAAGCATCATGGGGATAAGAATCAACTATATGATACAAATTCTGTCAGAAAATCAGCTACTCTTAAATTGCTTCACTTTCTATGTATGTATTTACTAATTTAGTCTTCAAATGAGAAGTCTGTGGCTTTTGGGAAGTGGGGGAGGGTGACTAAAACTAACCCCCTTGGGTTCAGGTGGCCTGGATAACCTGTTGCCTTAACACTGTATTTTAGTACCAACACTGCCTCTATCCCCTCCTCACCTTTTGCTGATGTTTCCAGCTATGATGTCTGTGTTTCAAACTGTGTGCCAAGTTTCCTGCAGGTAACTGGTGCTGTGGGGGATATTTAGGCTGCAGTACAGGGCTATTTTTAAATGAATAAATAAAGGTACATTTTGTGAAATATCTTGGGTTTCTCTTGTTTTATTCACTGTTTTTGAGCAGGAATATTCAGTGGACTATCCATTTTCACACACTGAGCTGCTAGCTGGGAGAAGAATCACTGAGCTTTAGTTTTCCTGCCTCTCCTTCAGAAAGGAGACTTTCAGCACACATGTTGTGAGATAGAGGTCTACTGTTGTGTCTTGGAATCTCCTTTTAACACTTGAAGGGGTTGCAGCCAATTCAGGTGGTCACAGCTCTTGTGATATCCTACAACTAAACCAGCTGGAGATGAGGACTGAAAATGCAGCCAGAGGAAATACTTTTTTGGGAAAGGCATATTGTTTATTTGTGTTTTACCTCAAATGAGGGTTTATTTTGGCCATTGGAGACTACAGGCAGCAAGAGCTCATTTAGGAGTCTTGCTCAGGACTCATGATGAGAAAAGACACAGTGCTATTAGCCTGATTTTAGCTTTCCACAGAGGGATTTCTGAGGTCCTCAATAAATTGTTTTTGGGGATTTCTTTTCTCATCAATGTCATATACCAAATTTCCACAATCTCTGAAGATGGCAGAACTGTTCTTTATGGACTCAGATTCTAGGAGTCTGCTTTGACTATTGATTTATTTTGATGGTGTTTTGAGGGCCATGCCATGCCACCTGGGTTGAAAGTCCACTGTACCACAATGCTAGTTGGTCTCCTTTCACCTTTATTTCTAGTTTTAAAATGCATAGTGTTTATAATCTTATGTTTGTGTTATACAAATATTTTGGGTGTCATGTTCTGTAGATCAAACATTAGGCAGCTTTTTTTCCTTCTGAATCTCTTACTGCCAGGAGTATTCTCTCCTCCAGTTCTTTGTGTCTGGCCATTTCATTAAAAAGTGTTGTATGTTAGCACACGGAATGAACTGACATACCCTAAGCAGACAGATAATCTCTAGCAGATAGGGCAAAGAAACAATTCTTTGAATTAAAATCAAATTTTAAATTAAAATTAATTCTTTGAATTAAATTCCCAAATTTAATTGTTCAGCAAATAGCCCCAGTTTTTAGAAATTGTACTCTTTAATGCTATTCTGTGGCACTGAATGTTACTATGAAACTCTTAACAGTGAAAAATAAATTAAAGATTTTTTTTGCTGCTTATCATAGTTTTTGGATAGCCTCATGTCACATAGCCTCTGTTTTTTCTTTAAAACAGAAGCTTTTTTTAGGGTAAAATACTCTTTTAGGGTAAAATAATCTCACAAGTCCAGCTGTTTAGTTTACAGGAATAAGGTTGATTTTGCCATCTGGCTTTAGATAGGGGAACTCGGGTTGTGAACAAAACTGGTATAGTGAGTCTGGTGTTTGGTCTTCAAATCATTATCTGAAAACTAATATGAGTGGAATAAATGCACAAATGTGATCAAGAGGTGACTGCATAGCTAGCACACTAAACTTCTGAAGGTTAACTTGACGTCTTAATACATAACTCCTTTTTCAGTGCAAACTTTTGTAAGGGTAGCCCAGGGGACTCAGCATGATGTACTTGTGTAACTGCTGCTGCGTGTTACGAGTACGTGAGTTTGACCCACATTATGTAGGCAGAGAGACTGTGGGCTCTCTGTAAGTAGGTTACAAATTCAGCTCCACTTTTGCTAAGTATGGGAATTCCTATTCCAAAGATCTGTTATCTGCACAGTCAGTGGACTGCTAGTGTGGCATCAGAGCAGGTAATCATAGTGCTGTCTCCCTTTCCAGACAGCTTTGAATTCCTTAGGTGTGGTGATGAACAATCTGAGAATTGGCTTGCTTCCTGGCTCTGGGAAGAGTGTCTTTTAAAGGCTGCTGCAGATTGCAACGTTTTAGCAAGCATTTAGGTGCCTGTAAGTAGTTATGGTTATGATAAAGTATACAACTAAGGAGGTTTGAAGATACTATAAGTACACACTTCCTCAGTTTCTGCTTTAATTTGGAAAGTCCACTCAGGAGATTGTAAACTGCATTAGCTGTCAGTGGTTTATCTCTCCCGAGGAAAGCAATTTTGAGAATTCATAGTGTGTCTTGGAGCTACTGGTATGTACAACATAATGGTCTTGCAGTTTTAATACAAATTCTATCAGCGTCTTCCAGTGTTGCATAAACTTAATTACCACTGAATGTGTAACACCAGTGAATAACAAGTGTTAAATGACACGTGATCAATAATTCATTTGCTAGCACAGTATTGCTTACTGTGAAATGACCTTGATGGGAACAGTCTCACAAGTAACTTCTTTTCTTTTTGCTACATTATTACCTGAAGAAAAATCAAAATTCTACTAATATTTTTGCTGATAAAGAGAGAAATTGCTTTTTTAATGAAATGTGAGAATGGGAGCTGTAGGCTGCTTCTCTTTTAACCTATTGTGTCCTATCACAGCTTCTTGCAGGGGTGACGATTTTCAGGAAACAAGAATACTGCTTGCCAGTAGTAGGTCTCACCTTGGCACTTTGCAAAAAGTGGTCCTGCAGTGCTGAATTTAAAGCAACTGGGAATATATTTACCATTTTCCTTCAGCAGTAGTACACCAGCCCATTCTTGTTATATCACGTTCTTTTCATGTGGTGTTTTCACCATTCTGTTGTTGCTGGATGAGTTCAAAACCACATGGCTGCCAGAACTTTTAATTTGTGGCATCCATGTTTCTGTATGAGAAATCATGTGTATAGGTCCTGCATTCGAGACTCATTAGGTATACTAGCCCATTTGTGCCTCTGTGTTAACTTCATTAGTAACTATGTGAAAAAGTGTAAATTACAGGAGACTTCTGTGCCTGGATTTTCTTTTGAATCACTCTCTGTTTTGGTCCTGTGCTAAGGTGTTGGTCATGTATTGCACAAGTGTGTTCTCTTATTTTCCTAGTGGAAGCAGAAAAAAAAAAGACTTATAGAGGTAAAATTACTTAATCACACAGAATCAAAAAACTGTGACTTAATAAGGATTTTTTTTAGTGTCATCTCTTTGGTATTCCTTAATCAGCAAGCCGTGCTGTCATGTAGTACATGCTTGGTGTTTGAAAACTAATGGATTAATTGCATTCAGTGTGCAAACATCTGCTGCCACCGAAGTGCTGCTTGAAGTGAGAAGCATTTTGGCTCACATTTTGAACATGGTTGCCCTATGGATAGCTGGTACAAAGGTAAATACTGGTTATCGGTCTTCCTTTTCTGCTAAATTATTAGCACTGATTTTCCATACAGCTCACTGCTTACCTCCTAAAATGCATGTGCATTTTGGACAGGGATTTACACAGCAGAGCATAGCAGAGCCTTTTTAAAAACGTTTGTGTTCCTCCCGGTGTCGCTGTTGGTCAGGCTAAAGCCTGCCTAAGGGCAGCCTTTGCATTTGCTAGCCAGCTGTGTAGAACACAGACCTCTTTGTCTGAATGTTTTTTATGTTCCAGTACATCTGAGACTGCTGCCTCTGAGCTAGTAATTAAATACACTCTATTCTGCAAAAGCCTCAGTTGATTAGTGCAATTGTTATATAAAACATTAACTCCAAAAGCCAAAGGTTAAAAATAATAGTGTTTCAGCCAGGGAGAACAAATGGTGTAATACTTACTTTACCCAGTATGCTGCTATTCTCTGGCATTATAGCTCTTTTTCTGCAGCGTGATTTCAAGGGAGACTTAGGAGGAATAAACAGCTCAAGTTAGATCTCTGAATTTCAGAGGAGGGCACATCCTTTCATGACATTAAAGTCTGGAAAGCTGGCAGTATGTGGCAATTGTGTTTCATGCTTTCCTGACACTCTCCTTAGAGGTGTCCCAAACCTCCTTAGCTGTAATAGTGAAGTCAACATCACCTGCTCGCTTATTGAGCAGAGTGTTACAGAGGTAATGAAATGGCAGTGTGCAGAATTTAGAAATGAGATATTCAGGAGGAACAGAATAAATATAAGCTCTCTGGCTTCCAAAGATTTTCAGTTACTCCACGAACTGTTAATAAGTAATAATTAATTATTATTATTATAATGTTAACAATTTTTGTCTCCTGTCTTCTGTGGATTTTATAAGGCTACTCATTCTCTGGCCCGATTCAGACCGATCTGTAATACAAACTGCTCTGTCCAATGTAGCAGCTGTATTAGAAACACGTCTCAAAAGTGTAGCACATACCTCTTTGAGTTGCATTTTGTCTAACTACATTTTTTACCACAATTGCTGATATTTTTAGCACATTTGCCACAAGAAGTGTGCAGGATTCCTGTAGAATCCCAGAATATAAACCACCTTCTAGCTCCTGTGTGACTGTATTCACCTACAACTGTATGTGCTCATGATTGTGTGTTGGAGAGATTGGCGCTGACTCTTTGCCACATTCCTCTTCTCAGTTTGACCTGGACAGCTGCTAATTTGTGATCTTGGTTTAAAGCAGAAGTAGCAGAATAAGGTCATGGTGATGTTTCAGGAAACAACGTAACTTGAACTATCCTCTGAGGCTGTGCTGTCGTTCTAAGTCCTTGTGGTTTAAAAACTCAGTATGAGGACTTTAGTTTGGCTTAACCAACACTGGCTGCTGTGACTCTATTTTGCCTGCCTGTTTTCTTCCCATGTTTTTTAGTTAGCTCTGTTGCTGATTTATTTACTTTTCCCCTGCCAATGTAATGTTGAAGTGACTCCCTGCAAAGTCCGAAAAGCACCTTAGTGTTATTGGGGAATGTGCTGGAAGACATTGCTGGCTGCAGAAAATGAAAGGGCTCTTGAAAGAGTGGATAAGGAATTCAAAATCACCAGAAAAGATGATGAGATGCTGATGATGGGGAAGCCAATGTGAAAGGCCCAAGCAGGATTGAAGATAGATAAGACCCAGTACCAGGATTTTAACTGCTGGATATTACATTTGGATTGCTGTGGAAGGTCAGACTATTGCAAGTGGGAGGTGGGGCAGAGTGCACAAAATAGGATAAATTGAAAGAGCGTGGTTTTGAATATATAAAAGGATAAGAGGATTGCTGTGTGAGGAAAATGCAGGGAAAGGAGCTAGATGTAGTTAAGGCTAACACATAAGTTTGCATTTATGGCAGATGAGACATAGATAGACATATTCACCAAAGTACAGTATCACCCCAAACCTCCAAATCTGCTCAGAATTCATTGATGGGAGCATGACTCTAACAGGCTGTCAAGACTATCTACTGTGATTAAAGAAAGAAACCCACCAAAAACACAAAGGAAGGTGTCTCAGAACATTGTTTTGATGGTTGTGTTCCTCTTAATGTGTTCTTTTTTATAAAAATTGTCCCAATGTCATGAAGCATATTTTGTGAAAAAAAGCCCCAAGCCAAAACACCACACCAGTCTCTTTGTTCTGTGTTTTTAAAAATCATCTCTAATGTTGCAAAACCATGCATTTCAAATCTCTGTGAGATTTATGTCAGCCATTGTTTGTCTAAGTACACTGGCTTGCATGCTGATCATTTAATTTTCTCTTCCGGCTGTTCACTGCCTTCTTCTTTATGAACAAACACTGAAAGTTCACAGAAAGGGTAACTCTTCCTTGTGCTTAGCCTGTGTTATTCCATGCTGTGTTTTTCTTATGGGAAACACTAGGTTTGAAGAATACTGTGCACAATTCTTCTTTTAATTCTTCACACCACAAATTTCCTAATTAAGTGAGAAGTTTCTAATTCCTCAGGGTCTTAGCTTGTTTTTTTTGAAACTGGGATGAGATATTGCTATTTTGGAATCTGCCGAATATGCAAAAGATTAATGATTTCTTGGTTTTCAATGCCTTTCAGATACTCAGAAAACATATTTTGAATTTTGTATTTAAGCTGCTAAGAAAACTTCTTCTGCAATGTGGGTTAAAACATGGAATTCATGGTCTTTCATGATTTGCTTGCCAGAAATTGCACCAAGTTCTGTTGTAGAAATACAGCAGGTATTATCCAAGTCAAAACAATTATTTTTTTCCCCTAAATACATTTAGGCTGACATAATAGTCTCTATAGCATCTACATGAACTCGCTATTTTTTAAAAAAAATGTATCTGCTTCATCATTCTGTGGCTTCTCATTCCTTGACACTGAAGGATTAGTCAACTTTTGTTATGGTTCAGTAAATCACGACAGCAGAGCCAAAAATATTTGTGCTCTTTCTTTTTCTGGATTTCTACTGTTTCTGTTTGTATAATTCTGCCTAATTACTCTAGATTTGTATTTGCTGGGGATAGAGACTCTGTATCTTCTGGGCCACTTAACTAAGACTCAAGATATTAATTTTTACTCTCTTCCACCCAAGCAAGATGAATACAGTAAGTGCAGCCAACACACAAAAATCGGGTTCTCCCCAATCTGTTCTGATTATTTCCTTTGCAGCTCTTTCCCAGGAGAGTGGGTGAAAAAAGCTGTATTTTTCTCCAATATGTTTTTCTGCTGTCCTACTTGTCCAAGAAAAGAGCTATCTGTGCTTTCCTGCTGCCCTTCCTGCCCCACTGTGGAAGCCAAATTTCTCATCAGCAGGGCTCACTGCCAGGGATCAGAGGTCCCAAATAAAGGCCTCACACTGTAGAGCCACAAATGTGATGGCTTGACTGCATCATATCCTGGCTGGCAGGCAAGAGCAATCCAAGAACATCTTTGGCTGAACAAGGTCCGTTCCTGTCTCCACATCTACAAGATTTCCATTTCCAAGAATTGCTCCACAGTCACACAGAGCAGTGGCCGATTTCATTATGAAGAGAGTTCCTTTATACAGATGTGGTCAGAGCATTACAAAGTAAGATTTTGGCTTGTGCATTGAATCAGAGGCTGAACAGGATCTTAGTTAAGCTGTTGTCTCACCCTGCTATACAGGGTGAGACATACAGGACGTGTGCTTCCCTCTGAAACAATGCTGTTCTCTCTGTGGCCCACCAAAAAGTCTGTATCAGTTGCTGTCCCGAAACATTTGTCAGCCTGATTTGGTAAGTTTTCTTACCTGAGCCAGGACACAGGATCTAACAAAACCTAGATATAACTGTTTGCTTTGTTGTCCAGGGATGTGTATGAACCATCTATCCAACCTTGGTCTAAACATAGGAAAGTGCAGCTAAAAGGGAAATAGATATCTAAAGCAGCATCTTCCGCATCTACCCGCAAGATAAGAATGTGTACGTGCCCCAGACTCATCATTTCCACGCTCCTCCACCAAATGGTTACTCAGGTGCTCTAATCTATTTAGTAAAGCTGATGCAGCAAAGGTGATGCAACATACCTTTGCAATGTGGACTTTGCACAAGGTAACTCCAGCTGATTTTCCTGGAAGAAAATAAGGTATACTGCACCAGAGGTGTACGGGTAGGGATGGGAAGCAGCAGCACATGACCAGGAAGGCAGTGATGGTAGGGTGACAGTAATACTGGTTTTTAAGGGAAGCAGCTGCTGTCAGGTTGGACAGTCACAGCTGGCTTCAGTTCAGTGCTTAATGGCAGAGGGAATGGACATGTGCATGAATCTGAAGAGACTCAGGCAGATGAATGACTAAAACCTTAAGGATCAGGCAGTGCTGACTTCTTTACATTAATTTTTAATCTCAGGAAAGGCACCAGGGTTGTGTAGAAGCCTAACTTACTGCTGCTGACAGATCTGGTCTGCTGTGGCTCCCTGGGGAAGCACAGAGGTACACGACAGGCGTGCCAAGAACTCGCCTCAGAATATTCTTGCGGTTTCCAGTGTTGCTTCACTTTACATGGAATACAATTACAGAAACAACTGAGGAAAAAAAGCTGTGATGTCAGCAAGGCTCCTAAAGCATTATTTTAGACATTGCTCAACATGCCTGTATTTGATACTGGGCTCTTTTACAGACTCTTACCCATATCTCTAATGGGAAATTAACTGGTTTTGGATGGGTTACTATTTAGAAGATCAGCTTTTGGATCCAGGCTACATCTGACAGAACAAGATGGGAAATGGAGGCAGAGGATGGTCTATAAGCAGAAGGAGGGAGTAACTAAATATTAGAGCTCTCAATATTTGGCTACAAGCAGTCTCATATCCTTAGTCCTAAACCTAACACAAATCGTGTGCTTCCTTAGTTCAATTAGACCCCAACCCACAAACTGTTTCTGTGGTAGCATTTACTGTGATGGTCAAAGAGTGACTGCAGAATCAGAAATCCATGAAGAGACTTGGAAGAGAAGTATGGACAATATGTTCATACAATCAAGAACTTGGTCCTTCATACAGGATTCTTCCCTATAGCCATTACTATTGATCAGAGTGATCTTTAGAAGTGTGACCGTTTTCAGGTCAGTTAACATGGATTATATTGTCTTCTTCCTGTGTGCTGTCAGTGGCATCACTTGAAACAGTTTTTGGGAAAAACATGGAAGGACATCTCTTTATGCAAGTATCGTGAGCCAGTGCTGAGGCATTTATGTTTCGTTTGTGAGAGAAGGTTTGTGGTTCATTACATATGTCGTGGAAACAGCTGTTAGTACAAACTGACTTTCTTCTCACCTTGCCCTTGCTCTGGAATGAGCCCATGTGTGCACACTGCCACGACAGCAAGCTTTAAGTGCAGGAAGAATTCAGAGCTGTTTTTTGCCCTGCATGCCATATCTAGCACGTAAGGTTATAATTAAGTTACTCATTACCTTTTCTTCTTGGAGGGAGACTTTATCCATCTACCTGTAGATAGTGTGAAGAGCTGATTTTTAATTTTGTACTTCACAGCACATCAGAATGATTTTCCTTTCATCTCCTCCTAAGCACTGCTAAAATGCCTAGTCAGTGGAAAATTACCTTATCAATACCATTAAGTGAGAACAGGAGTTGAAGAAGCCTTTATTATACAGTCCAAACTACCTGCATTGCCAAAGACTATCAAATCCTTGTTTGAAGCTTAATGTAGAATGTCACACCTCCAGAACATGACGCTGCTACATCATCATGACACAAGCTTGCTGTTTATGTAAAGCCAGGGAAAGGTATCTTTTCGAATTGAAGAACATAATGAACATTTAAGCAGATTCCAAATGGACTTAGTACAGAAACTGGGAAGACAAGAATGTCACACAGGCAGTAAAATACATCAGCAGAAGCTCTACCCACAGTGGACAAATTAAAAAAATTAATCAGAGGGAAGAACTATCTAGACTGAACTCACAAAGGCTGGCAGCTAGTGTGAGCCTAGTCAGTATAAAATGTATATGGAGGGCAATCATTTCTGCTGGAACTCCCTTCTTCCAAGTTTTTTGGCACAGGTGTTTACTAAGAGAACAGACATCCAACTCTGGGAAAATAGATGAAGTGATTCATACAAAGCATTTTTAACTTCAGTAGGGGATAGCTGGAGTATTCTTGTCCGCTTTGTACATGAAACACAGTCTTGGGAAAGGTTTTACTGACATACCTTGAATTCCTGTTCAAAGTCTGCTTGCTAAGGTGCTGCATCCTGACCCCTTGTTTGCAGACTATAATAGATATGAAACTAGGTACAGGAGAAAAAAACACTTCTGATTATCATACTAATCCTGCTAGTATCCTCTCATAGGACACTTCTAATCAGTTCCTTCTTGGGATCATCCCTTTTGAGGGTACGACCAATAGCAGGTGTAGTCAAGGTCTTACAAACACTAGATCTAGGCTTTGTCACCCAAACAATGTGACATTTAATTCAAGATGAGTAGGCATAGTCTCACTGACCGGTTTGACTAAATGGAAACTTGAGAGTCAGCAGATGTCACCAGGAAGAAGATCAGAAAGTCTGAAACAACTGTGTAAGTGAAATGCCTGTATTTTGGACAGGAATAGTGATAAGCATCATAACACTTCATGAAGCTCAGGGAATAAACTCTCCCAAGTGCTGTGCATCTACTGTAGATTGTACCTTGTTCTGTTGTTCGCATTTGATTGATTGTTTGTTAAAATCCAGGATGGCTTATGATAAACAGAGGGTAACTTTAGATACAATTAAATGAAATTCAATGAGATACATTTTTTGTGGCTGTTCAGTAAAGAACAGAATATTATGAGGCTCTACATTCATAAAATGATACTACACTGATTTTAAAATCCAAGAAAGCAAAAAAACCCATCCCTTTTGTAAAGTCTCATTACATGCAACCATGTTTAGCAGAACGCTCCACTGGGTTCAAACCATAAACCTAGAAGTGTCAAATGAGATGAGTCAATTTTCTCTCTTGAGCAAATTTGCCTGTCAGACTCAGATAGTCTCACCAGGCAAACTGAAAAGCAGGTGCTGGTAAAATCATTTCAAATTACATTACTCCTCTGCTGTTTATAGAAGCATGCACACAGGCACTGAACACAAAAAGAACTGTTTGCTCAGTGTAGCTGTTTGCTTAGTTTTCTGTCTAAATAGCCAGCTTTTTCTCATCATTACTACGCACCACACCTGCTCTGTAAATGCAAAATCTCCTACATATTTGGGAATAACACCTCACTAGCAGTTGCAGCTGAACCAGCTGAGAAATAGCCTGCAAAGGCCTGGATAACACCAGCCTGGAGATTTCTTTAGCATTTGCCAACTGACTGAGGTGGAAACAGGGAAATGAAAGTGCAGGTGTAGCAGGAAGCAGAAAGCATTAGTACACATCTGTATGAAGGTTCAAGTGAAAGCAAGTTCTAGTATTAAGCTCAGATATACTCAAACAAAAACACATACAAAACTCTCTTTCCTGCAAATGTGAATGTGAGCTGCTACCTTTGATGCTCTGCTGAGAGGGAGGCTTTCAGCAGATCATACTCCCTGCCTAGAGTGCCAGCTGCAGCATTCACACCAACAGTACCATAAACTTGATACCTTGACAGAAAACTAGTTCAACAACCCCTCTATCCAGATAGCCAATACAAATCCTTATTACTATTTTCACTAACCACAACTAGAGGAAACACGGGTGATGTGCCCCTCTTGCCTTCCACCTGCAAACTCAAAGCACCTTCCCAGAACCTGGCACTACTGAACTACTAGGTCCTGCATGGCTGGTAGAACTCGGCTGTTTTTCTAGCCTCTATACTGTGAAGCACAACAGGTAGACAAAACTGGAAAAACAAACATACAATAAATTTTTAAATTGTCTTTTTAAAGCAGATTTCCATGCAGCAAGTTATGAACAATTGCTAGTCAGAGATTGAGCTAAGAATTTTTTGTGCATTTCTGAACTTAAGTAAAGTCACACATCTTTCCCACCTACTTCTGCAAACTCATGCTTTTGCCAAAAGGCAAACACCTCCTCTTAGCCTCTGTATGCACTACCTGCCACAGACACTGGAAGAAGTTTCCCTGCTCTTTTAACAGAGTTCGGGCCTTGGGGGAAAGCAGCTTTTCCTTATTTATTCCTGCTGCTAGTACTTCCCTCCCAAACCTGACTAGGGCAAGCCCCGTCCTCTCCAGCTGCAAGCTTGAATCACAGGATTTAAATCACTCCACTTCTAAGCTTTCTCCACGTGAAGCCTTACAGTGCTCCCTGAAGTACCTCAGTACTGCTCACTGCCCACCTGTGCCCTGCTGCCCCAAGAGTGAGACATCCTCGAGACATCCTCCTCCTCCTCCTCCTCCCTCTAGGAAAAGGGGGAGAGAGGGGGAGGTCACACAGAACTGTGCCAGTGCACTCACGTGGCTACTGTGTCACAAGCCAATCCTTTCTCTGGAGCGTAGTTCACCTTCCTGCCTTGGAAGAACACTGTCACTCCTTTGTCCAGACTCACCTTCCCTGGCATGCTGCTGCAGCAGGCTAAAGGGCACACATCCACCTCTCACTGCTCATTCCCTCCAGTAATTATTTTGTTCCGTGTGGCTAATGATAAGGGCTTAGCCTGCCTGATTTACTTAAGGCACTTATCAAATATTATCTCTCTCCCTGTTCTCCTGTAGAAAAGCACAGACTTGGCGCTGTAAGGTAAGTAAAAGCCTAATGCAGTTCAGCTGCTAGATATAACAAGGTTTTCTTGTAGTTTCTTTGATAAAAGTGACTCATGGCACCAATTTTTCAACTACAGAGCTAGAGATTTCTGGTGCAGAATTTAAGGGAGGGAAGAAGAGCAGGTAGAGGATGAGGTGACAGTCCAAAACATTACATAAGCTGTAATATTGTAGAGTATGGAAAAGGGGGAAAAAAAATTATAAATCACTTATTTCAACAGCTTTCTTTTGGAAACTTTCTTTGAAGCTGAGTTTGCCAATAAAGTTACAATAGCTGAGGAAGCAAAGGCAGAGACTTCAGTAGGGAGAACAGTCAAATCTCACAAATTTCTTACATACTGTGCTCAGGTGGAGTCTTGAGCCAGGCAGGCATGTTGGAGCCCACAAGGCCCTCCAAGCTGCCTCAACATTCCCATACTCATCCAGTACACTCAAAGGAGAGAACTTGAAAAACCTGGGGAATTTGAGAAAACTATTAACATGTCCTGAAAACCCTGGGGGGCCAAATTTGCTCTTACTGTTGTCATTGAGATCCAGAAAGATGCCACACAGGATGGAAGGACTGCAGCAGGATGCAGACCCTAACCCCTTGTGTTAGGGTGCTGGGTTTTGCACAAACTTTGTACTGTGAGGTGTAAGCCTCATGAATATCACATTTCATCAAAACTGATGGATGGACTTGGGTTCATCCAAACTATTGTACTGAGTCACTTGTTTTAAAAAAGTTTATTTAAACAATGTCGGTACATTTCACAGAAATGGTTATAAAATGCATAGCATATTATAAACAATACTGTTACTTCACAGATAGTAGTTATTATCCTAAATATTGCTTTTTAAAAACTAATGAGCCTGCTTGGTGAATCAGAAAGCTAAAAATCCCCATCTTAGGCACTCCGGGAAAAAAATAGTATATGATAATACAAAGCAGGTGTCCACTTTTTCATTCATTCTACTGATTGTTTGTATTGCTGCACCATTAATTTGCCAGTTCTCATTATGTGGAAATATCCAGTCCCTGGAGTCACATACCAAGACTAGATTTCCATTTACTGGACTACAAATTGCACTTGCTCAGCCAACCACAACCCCATGCAACTCCAAGGAAAGCTGGCTGAGGATCTTCATACTGATTAACTTAAAGGACAGAGACCATATGAGTGGACAGAAAACAAGCAGTTTTTCTAAGCTGTGCAGGTGTGTCACACCCATATTGCTATTCATAAGCAACTTGACTGTAAATTGGCAAGTCCATACAGATTACAGGCTTGACTTCAATGGAACCTGAATGCCAGTAGAAACAGACCTTACCCTTAGTGGTGATACACTGTCACAGAAAGTGGAATTGAGCCTTTTTACAGCGCTGGAGAACTGAGCAGACCTCAAACATTCACAACTTTGCATCCCCAAACACAGAGGTGTCTGTTTCCTGATCTTTGGGATGTCAGGGTGCAGAGAAGCAAGTAAAAATGAAGAGCACAGCACCAATCCATAATCATAGCTAAAACAGATATGTGCTCATTCACACAACACTTCAGTACATGAATGATGACTGACATTCTTCACATTTGTATTTGTATGACAATAAGCACAAAGTAAATGTTGAGGTAAAAGAATATGCACCAGGTTTTCACTGGTGTAAGCAACTCTAAAATCAAGCAAGCTATAAAATCCATTAATTCACACACAATAAAGAAAAATCCCCTCATTTTTAGAACATAGACATATGGTTTGATCTACATCTATGTTTTCAAAATATATAGATACATGCTGAAGAATCAACTGACTTTTTTGCATGATGACATGAGCTTTACAGTAGTTTAAGCTTGGCTTGGACTGAAAATAAAGAAGCTTGAACTCTGGCCAGCAGAGCTCCTTTGGAACAGTTTATCAAGACAGAAGAACGAGGTCTGAAGCAGTCCAAGAACATTGATGTTTCATTCACCATCTTCAAGTAGCTTTTGTAAGTTGTTCTGTATCTTAGAAAAAGAGAGGGAAAGAGTTGGGAGGCAAGAAGTGTTTTTACACTGCATTTTAAATAAAAAATAAAAACAAGACATACTCTTCAATATTCTCTGTATGCATATTAGTTCTGTCACACCTCTTCATACCAATGGTATTCCTGTTAAATGCTTCCCTTATAATAAGTGTAATATAAGTGCATCAAATGGAGCACCTAGATAATCAACGAGCAGGACATCTAAGTTTCATACGATGAGTATCTCCTGAAATTTTCTCCTATAGCTTGTCTTCTCCATTAGTCACAAGAAAATAAGAGAGAAATAAAAATCAGAGCTAGAAGCAACGGGAGAAACTGAATTATTTTCACCTTGATCAAAAACCAGTAAAAGCCTCAAACTTCCTATCACAGCTCTATGACCAAATAGATAATTCTAATAGTTTTGTAACAGCTTCAGCCATGATGTGTGCACAGCAAAATATAGTTTTTTAACCATTAGCAGACATGTCCCATTTACCAGATTTAGTGAAACGATTGTAGGTTATCTTCCTTTAGTTGCAATGAAAGTAATGTCAGCCAGTTGCATCCTTTAGAATAATTTGAGCAGACCTATTTTTACACAGCCTATTTATCTACTTTTCATCTCCTTGTTATTAAAAGCAGAGAGGAGGTCACATCCCCAGACACTTATGTTCTCAATAGCTCAGTATCTTAGTAACTTGCCGGCACTGGTTACAGATTCAGTCATAGCTACACTCAGGCTCCAATCTGAGGAACCATTGTACTTCCTGATCAAGGACACCACTTTTTAATCCTACCTCATGATTTCTATCCCAGATGCACCCCTTTCTCAAGAAGGGCATTTTGAGGAAAGGGAGACAGGAAGAAGCACCTAATTTTATGAGTGGCTAAACACGTAAACAGGAATTTCCTTTTGGCTTGCTAAGTTAGTGTATGTGAATGAATAATATTAGGCCTCATTTGCCCTCCCAGAATTAAATGCTTTATCCTTTGATAGACATGATGCATTTTAACAAGCTGCTAAATACAATTAAAATCCAAATTAGCAGAATTTTGCTAAACAATGGTAGTTCCTTGGCTCCAAGTTTGAAGAACTTGTAAAAATCACAAGGTCACACTTACAAAGTCATGGCAACATATTCGTGCACTAACCATTTTTTAACTGCAGAGCAATTTTTAGTTTTTAATCTAGATGATCTCAGTGCTCCAGTTTACAGTGCTGTGGTCACAGGGGACCACAGGGGAGACATTTCAAGTTATACTGGAACATGTATACTACTTTTGCTGTTGCAGCCAGCACCTTTCACTAAGGCATATGAAACTGTTAAGCAACTATAGTAACTTTGCTCAGAGAACAAAAAGCTATTTGATTTCTAACCACTGCTCATCTAGATTAGAGCAGGATGTGGTAATATGCTGCTACAGGCAATTCTGATTTAGCTTGTATGCAGAGCACTTCATCGCCTTGAATATTTGGCAGATAAAGGTAAGACTTTAAGGCTCCAATCCTGTAAACACTAAACAAAGAAAGCACAACGCTTAAGACTCTAATTTAGGACAGAAGGTCACTTCTCTGTGAACAGCTGAATGATCTAACCATCTAGCTGCCTATTACTGTCTCCAAGCAGATGCTATATAAGGGAGTGGGACAGTGCCTAGCCTTGCTGCAAAGGGCTGGCTGGCTGGCTTCCCACTGAAATGAGGTCTCCTATGAACCATCGTGCCAGCCTGTCCCAGACAGACAGAAAGCAGTAACCTCTAAAATGACCCAGTTTGGCTGAAGCTTGTATCTGGTAACCATCTGGTGAGCATCTTCCCCTTATATTCACACTACTATTATCCAGAAAATACAGAAAGATTAAGCCAGCATTACTCAAGATTTCCATAGCCAGGAGGGTGAAGGTGTTGGGGAAGAAACCCCTTTTTGGCAGTATTTCTAAAACCCATGTCACACACGTAAACAGTGATATTATACAGTCTTAGCTTTAGGCCATTTGAGACATTTGGTTTGGGGGGAAAAAAACGTGTTGAAAGAGCTTGGCACAGACTCAGTTTTAGAAACAGAGGCAAAAATATCCCATGTGACTTAAGCACACAGGAATTCAAATAACTTTTGTTTTTGTTCCACTAGTGCTTTTGTCACGCTTGGCCTGTGTACCCAACACACAGCACTTCACCCACCTGTATGGGTGCATTTGTCAAGGTTAGGGGGCAGGTGGGGCAAGGTCTGCAGGGGCAGCAGCTGTGGGCCAGGACCAGGGGCTGTCCTGTGCTGGACACAGCCATTCCAGCAGCATCCAGTGGACCCACCGCAGGGCACAGCCGAGCCCCAGCCATGACAGCGGAGGAGCCTCTGGTAAAGTGTTTTAAAAAGGGGAAAAACACCCAATAAGGAAGTAACACACACCCACTCATTCCACACAGGTTTCCAATTCAAGTCACCAAATTAAGTCATCAAATACATTTAGCTTTCCAATTAGAGAATGGTAAAAATTAAGGGTGAGGCAGAGGGAATTGCACAGCTGGTGCAGCAGCATTTGTGTTACTGAAGTAAAACAAGCAGATTCCAGCCACTTTATGTGAAGAAGCTGACTACATATGCAAGCAAGCACCAGTTTCTTAATCAAAAACTCCAACAAAAGCCCCAAACAGAAAAATTCATCAGATACCAATAAAGGTTAAGTTCAAAACCCTTATCCCTGATGGATTAAAAAAAAAAAGAAAAAAAAAAAAAAGAAAAAAGGTTGAGATCACTATGTAATGCAATAATTATCCCTAAAGTGTCTTCCTCAGGGACACTTCTGGTTGTAAGCCTCAGCTCAAGGCAAAGCTTTTACACTTACCAATGCTCATACAAGGGTTAATTTACAGTTCAAAAACTAGTCCTTTGTCTAGGAAAACATGTCACCTTTTGGTAGTGAATCTGGGGGTAACTCAACACTTTTCAACATAAAAGATCATAGAAACCCAGCCAAGAACCAAAAATCAGCAAAACCTGATTGGTCTATCAGCACTTGCATTATATCATATGATGTTACCTTTTCCAATTTTCTAAGATTAGCAGTTAACTCATCACAAAAGGCATCAGCATTAATTTGCAGGTGAGATCCCAAATCTTGGTGCACTTGATGTCTGCCAAATAGAATGAAATAGTAAGTGTGACAGACCCAAAAGAGGAAATCAGAACTGCATACACATGCAGCTGGCAACAGAGTGGCAAAATTGTAAACTGTACTTGTTTATAGAAAAAAAAAGTGCTAAGTCACTTCTTGACTACATTTTTCACATGATCTCATTCTCCAGAAATTTGGATGGAACACTTTACAGCTATTTCCACTGAAAAGTTCCGTAAGTTTCTTGTGTTAGAGTTTCTGAAGAGGGACACAGTATCCTGGTAATAAACATAATCCAGAAGTGAGAAAAAGGCTTTTGACATTGCCTACTACGTGAAGCAGGTTTACCCCACTTCTTGCATTATAAAATGATAAAATATAACTGCAAAGCTGCAGAGATAGAGCACCATTTTCTTCCTATCCCTTTTTTTATGAAGAACCTGGTTCTGTCTTCTGACACATGCCTACAAGTCCTACGGCTTTCCACAGATGACAGCTGAGACCAGTTGGACCACAAACAGTATAGTCATTGTTTGATATGGCCACAAGTGCAATGTCAGAGTGATCTGTTTTGTCATGGATGGGTAATCAAAGAAAGCTGAATTTAAAAGCACACTTATGTAAGAGCTTGCTAAATTTGAACCACTTTGCAAACAGTTCCACCATGCCTGAGTGAGCTCTGTCTTGAATTTTATTTTTCCCCTCTCTTTTTCATGTGGTGCTTCTCCAGCTGTCAGCATTTCCACTCATGTTGCATGTGGCTGCAAGTTTTTGCACTGAGTTTACAAATGACTTTTGAAGCCATATTTTTCAGAGCAGCTCAGGGAAAAATCTGTTATAAAAAGGGGAGAAGAGTTAAGGCAGAATCTAATGTGCAACAAACTGATTAGTATTCTCAGCAGTATCCAATTTAACCTCCTTCTGTCCTAAGACAAGAGAAGGGAGCCAATACAACCTACAGAGGTAAACTATAAATACACATACCTCTGCACTGCCTCTCCATTTAATGCTTGTGTATTTTCTATCTATGAAACATGGAGACAAAAAAAATCCAAAGAAACAAAGAAAATAACTTGTTTAACTGCAGAGGCAGATGACATCCATGACTCTAGCTACAGAAAGAAATTATTTATGTAACTATGGCCCTTTTCCCTATTTCCTCTTCAAATACACAGATGCCTGCCCCTTGCTGTGTTTGGATTTGTTTTGGTTTAGTGCTGTGGTGTGGGGCTTTTCATTTCAGAAAGACAGGACAGAAGTTTCTAAATGGTATACAGACAACATAAAGCTTTTTACAAGCAAGACAGAGGTACTAACTCAAAGAGTATGAAGTATGTTTCTAACATTCTAATCAAATTACACTAAGACAGAAGACAGAAGTTACACATTTTTCATTGAACCTTTGCTCTGGGAAAAGATTTTAAATCCCCAATATTTTTTCAGAGTTTATCTTACTCCTTAATATGTGAATCAAAAGCTGTCATGGACATAAGGCGTTCTTCCAGGATGTTAATTTTATATCTCATGTAGAAGGTGGAAAGTATTAAAACACAAACGCTGTAAGAGAGAAAAATAAAGGATAGCAGTTAAGGAAACTTTATCAGTACCTGACAAAATTATTTTTAAAAGCCATTTAAATTGTTATTTGTACATGTTCAAAAATAAAGGTGTTGTTCTTAGAAACATTTCAGGAATACCATCAATGGTACTTCAGACAGTTAGGAAAATCTCAAACCTGAGTATGTTTGCTAAGTGACATGCAAAAGTAACCTCTGCAAGTAGTTAAACACTTTTAACATTTTCTGAATCTAAAGTCCCTTTGCTTTTAAAAGTAAATGGCCAGTAAAATATAAGCTTATCCCAACAGTCTTATATAGAACTATGTGTATATATATATATATATATATATATATATATATATATATATGTGTGTGTGTGTGTGTGTGTGTGTGTGTGTGTGTGTGTGTGTATGCATATATGTGTGTGTGTGTGTGTGTACGCATATACACATTTCTGGAAAGTGTAAAGGCCACAATTTCCAGTAATTTCCTTTTATCAGGTTAAGCTTAGATGGTATCAATCATGCTTATAAGAAAACCGTAGTTTTTGACAATCTTGTTATTACTAACTTACAGAATTGCATAAAATACAAGTACATGGTTCAGAGATAAGAGCTTCTGGGACTTCACTTTGTGGAGGAACCTGAAGGCTTCAGAGTGGCCTGCAAGGGAAAGAACCAAGCCTTACTTTGAGGAGAGCAGACCACAGAATATAAACAGTGTTTAGGAGAATGCAAAACAGAGAAACAAAGAAAGACATCTTCCACATTATGTGAACTGACCTAATTATGCAAACTTATCTCAATTTATTCCAGCTGAAGATCTGTCCTTGACTTCTTACCATTTCGAGAACTGTTTCGGGCTTTTCCATCAGGCCCATGTTTACTATGTGCATCTGAACGAACAGACTTGGCCTCAGGCTTGGAAACTTTCAAGTGAGTCTCTGTTTCAACAACGTGATAATCTGTCAAAAGAAAGATTTTTAATAGATGAGAAATACAAAGTCAAAGAAAATCATTGATAGCTTATGTTGGTCGAGAAAAAGAGAAAGAGGAGAGTTTTTAAAGGTACATTTCTGTACTATTGGGTAAAAAGAAGGCAGCTGGTTTAGTATCCTTGAAATAGCTTACATACTAATTCCACATCAATACAAATAAAAAGAAGCACTTGGATTGTAAGAAGGTGATGCATGTTGCATTTATATTCCAGATCTTTTAAAAGATGGCAATCCATGAAAATATTGAAAAGCTACTACTGAATTTCCAGGCAGAAGATTATAGTCATAAAAGTAATCTCTCAAAAGGCTTGAATTTGCTAGAGTAATGATTCTAAATTACTTTAACAGCAACATCAAATGGGGATAGTGGATTGTTACTTTAAAAAGGACATTACAACTCTTGTTCCTGACTGTCTTTAAAAATGCCTATGTTATCTTGAAAGAAATGGGACAGAAAAATCTGATCACACTCAGTTTTATGCTGTCCTTGCTTACTCTGGATTTGCTCTAATGATGCACAAGAAACAACCATGAGTGACAGACATACTGCCTTTCACCCCTGCTTTCACCTCCTTTTCCTGGGGTGGTTCTTTGCCTGGGTACTGGCTTTCATTTGTGGAAAGAGAAAATGGAATGTTTTGAAGAAGTTACTAGCTATCAGGAAGTAAGACAGCAAGTAAAAACATTATTGAGAAGCACTTCTGTGGCATGTGATGACGCCACAATTTAATGAAAAGCACCACACAATTAAAGACAGATGCGCAATAAATATTAAATACCAATGAAAGCAAATAACTCCAAATCATCCTGCTGAAGAAAAGACACAGAGCAAAAGGGAGAGTTAATAAAAAATAACATGATAGAAAACTACTATAAAAATTGACAGTATCTTTAAACAGTTTCTTATGTAAATTATAGTCAAGATGGAACCCAGAGTACTAGCAGCATAACAACATACTAATATCTTAACATATATTAATTGTACAAGAGAATAATTTATATTTTCATGACAACATTCAGCATGAGCTACACAAAACAAGTATTGCTGTACTCATGAGGTTATGAAGTATGAGTTATGAAGTGAGTTTCAATCAGAATGGCTGCTAGTTAGGTGAAGAACTTGAGAAAATAGATTACAAAGAGTGAGGTAAAGAAAGAAGAACTTTGGATAGTATCTTCAAGTATCTTAATAGCTGCAAAGAATAAAATGAGTGTTTAAAAATCCCCACAAAAACACATCAAAAATAACCTTGATGACCAAAAGCTACTGTGCTACAAAATATTATTTGTATAGATCAGAAGTTACACTGTGACTTGAACTACTTCAGAATTGGTTAGGATTGTTTATTTTTCTTTTGTGTTTTAAAGCATGAACAGCTCCTACATTCTATCTCTGCTCGCATCACTAAGCAACTGGAACCAGTAGTGACAATTTAGATCTGCTGATGACCAAGTCATTGTCTGAGTCTGGATTGCAGAGGGCTATAGTAACAGAAATGTAAGTACTGGGGCCTTGAGGAAGACCTGAAAACCCGCATAATTCTCTAGGACTGTGGAGAATCTACGTTCCACATCAGAAGGGGATACAGAAGCAAAACTGAGAGCTAGCCCGTTCTCTTTCTCTTGGGGCTCCATGATCCCACTCACCTTGAAAGCATTCCAGCTCTGGTGTCTGTGAGCCTGTGCTGCTGGACTCTTCCATCTCTTGTCTTCGCTGTTGCACTATTCCATCCAGATCAGAATAATCTTCAGTGAAATCCTGATGGGGAGAAATAATCACAAAAAGGCTCAGCCCTGTTCTAAATCTAAACAATCTAATTTCCTCTAGAATCTGAACCAAAGATCAAAGCCTTAGAACTGTTTAACTAGGAACAATCTTTGATATTAAGATGTTGAGATCAAATTAAAAAATAAGCTCCATAACATCACCAGAATTCAAGATTTATCTCCTGTGTTGTCTATAAGAAAGACTGTTAAGTCTGCACAAGCTGTAAATCCAGGACAAGCTCCTGGACTCACATTAGGCTCTGGTCATCACATGTGGCTTCACAGCTCTTGAAGTTGAGTGAACAGTTTTACAGTTTTACAGAGGAAGACTTGCTACTAGAAACACTTCAAAAACTGTTCCTGGCAGACTTTGCATCAGTACAGTGAAATCTGACTGCTAGACAGTGATATGAATAACATACAGACTGTGAATAAATCCAAAGCGCACGCATGTATATAAACTGCACATCACCAGATAATTATGCTAATTATTCCAACTTGTTTTCTAGCATTAAAGACTCATGGAAATTTTAGAAACAGATGCCATGATTTCCTTCAGTTTCCTTTCTTCGGGCATTATAAATAGTACTTGCAATGAAAGATGCCACACAACAAAAGAACAAACTTCTAAGCCATTTACCAGGGGCAGAGTTCTAGGGCGATCAGCCCTGAAGCTGTTTTCTGCAGAAGAGGGATTTGGACTGTTGCCCATGCTTGTATCCTGAAAAAAAGCAGCAGTGTTAACAAGGAACACAGGCAGAAAGTATCTAGTATTTCACAGCAGAATAGCAGTAATAATGAACACAAAGCTACATACCATCTTCACTGCCACTAGTACTTACGTCAAGATGTCTACAGATAGATTTTAATAGCTTGTAGGTGGTATCTCTGGAGAGCAGCGAGACAAACATGTACTGCAAAACATAAGTTCCATGACTATTTGCAAAAGACATACAGTCTTCCTTTTATCTAAATAAAACTTGACAGGTGATTTTGCTGACCAAGAAAAAATTTTCAAGAACTTCAGTATGGCAGGAAAATCCTGCGGTCCTTCTAAGCCTACAATTTGAAGTTTATCACACAAATACAGAAAAGGCAGATAAAAGTTACAATGTTCTGCAGCAGGAACAAGAGCATAATCCAGACCTGTTCATTCTTTTAAAAACAGTTTCCATGCTGTTTTACCTACCCTTTAAAAAAACTCCAAACAAACAAAACCCCAAACTTGCTTTTATGTACTGTCTCCTGCACCCACAAAATATTTGTGAAATGAAAATGTGTTGTTTCTGAAGCTGCTCATAGGATAATCACATTTCCTACTGATTGATGTAATTACAATTCCTGGATATCACTGTAAGCAACAGATTTCTGTGTGTCTTAGGTATTACTGGTTAGGTAAGATAAAAGTAAATGAGAGAACACTGACAGAGCCAACAACGCAGGCGACTCTGTGTATGCACCTCCTGACTCAGCTTTTTCAGTTCCTCTGATGCTATAAATTCTTCAAAAACAGGGAATAAAAGATTACAGAGAGCAGGTGGCAAAAAGAGATTATTTTTTTATTCTCTCACTATTCTCATACCATTGTGCTCTACCAGTACTTACCCTATCCGTCATTGTTGCTATGATCAGAGCATTTGGCACAAGAAGGGCAGTTTTGGTTTTCTTCAGAAGTGTCACTGACAGCACAGGTATACTAATCTGAAACAAGATCAATGTAGCACTTGAATCCCAATACTTGCACACAAATCTGCATCATGCTCTGTCCCAAGGTGCCAGCCCAGCCACTGGGATAAGCCACACTTTCAACACTTCACTATTTAAAGATGTCTCCACTGCATTTCTGGTTACTTTTATTTCATATGAAATAAGAAACGTAATAATCTGAAACCATAATTAACTGCTTTTACTTCTGACCTTTAAAAAATGCTCATCTGGGCTTTAGTTTGTGTCTTCCTTTCCTGACAAGACTTCTGGCTCTTACAAGACTACAGGCTTAGTGTACTGCTGATCAGCAAAATGAACCAATCCTAAAGTTATCCTTCTTTGTTTGGAAACCAAATATTTCAGAACTTATCAGACAAGACGAGCTTGTTGAACAATGAACATAAAAGTCTTCTCACCACTTACAGATCTACAACAAGCAGGAGAGTACGCAGCTTGTCCTTCAGCAAGGTTCAAAGACCCAATACTGACACACCTCCTGACTTCAACTGATTCCTATGTGTGCCAAGGAGGCAGTCTACATTAACATTGAAAAGTTATCAATTTTTCTTCCTGCTTGTGTTATGCTTGTGTTAATGCTTCCATTAGCTTAATGTCTGCTAAGTTTCAGAGTATTTCACTTCAGATATTCTGCATGGTTCTTCCCACAAATCCCAATTTACAAAGGTTAAAAGACCTGATTGGAGACAGTGAGTTGAAAAACCTAGAGGTTTAGTGAGTTAGGCAAATAAAATAATCCTAGATATTAATATACTATACTATAATATAATAATCATGGATAATAACATCCATGATTAAGAAACAGATCCTATTAAAAACACCTTTAGCACAAGGTCTCAGAACTACCTGAGAAATTTGTAAGCAAAGTTAAAAGTGTCCATAAATTGTTCAGTTAGCAATCACAGCACTGAATTAAAACATGCCATTGGAAGAGAATGAAGTTACTCTGTGCAGTTTCTTGTTAACTTTTGTTCAGAACAGTAACATGAAATCATGAACTGAAAAATTTTTCCAGGTAAAAAAAAAATAAATCTTTGTGTATTTTGGTTGCAAGACTGCCAAATACTAGTCAAACAGAAGTTCTACTACAAGCTGCATGAAAGCAGCTTACCATTTTTCTAGTTGGCTCAGTTCACAATTCAGCTTAAACAACTTTATATCAGAGATGTTAATGCCATTCTACTTTGTGTAGTTTTGATGGATAACATAACTGTAATCAAATCTAACATTTTTTTGAACGTTCCATTCAGCACTTGCATATTGCACTGTTCCCACAGCATTAGACTGAAAGGGTGGAATCACTGTTTGATCACAACTACTTTTATCTGGAACAATAATTATTTCAGAATAAAAGGTTTAGCTGCAGGCAACATGGACAGTAATTTAAAAGGGTAGAACAATGTCTAAATCCAAGGAAGACTCAAGGTCAACATATATATCCAAATTAGAGCTACCTGGAGAGAAAGTCTTTCAATGCCTATTCAATCCTGCAAAAGCAATTTTTTCATTCTGAATATACATAGTGTCTTTATTGCATACTCAAAATTCCTGAATTGTGTAGCTGTTCCTTGCATGATAGCTTTCATTAAAAAAAATTTTGCAGGTAGAATTCTTGTCAAAAATTAACTAGAATATGTAGATCCACTGTTTCTCACAATAAAACACTTTATCCGTGAGCTAAAGTTGTTTTACTAGTTTTAAACAATAGCAGCTTTGCATCTTGGAGGCTTTGTCAGTGTATCTGACTGCTAATAATGTTCCTTTTCCTGTCCAGCTTGATTTCCTCCTTTCCCTCCCACAACATCATTTTTTCCTGTATCCCTGATTTTCCAGCTTTTTTCTTGATGGTACTCTTAAAAGCTGAACAAAGCTGTAAATAAATGATAAGTACTGTCACCTTCACTCTTAATTTTCCCAGCAATGTCTTCTGAAAATAAGACCCAGAACTGAGTAATTTGCAGTATTGCTATAATTACATTTACAGTGTTTATTCTACCCTATCTTGTAAAATATTTTCACTTTTCAGCACATATGTAGTGTATGTATATGTTCCTGAATTTAAAGCCCTGTTGACAAATGTAATTTCCTAGTACTACATCATCATCATCATTTTGCATTTTTTTTCCCAGGTTTTTCTACTCAGTAAAGTTCTACCAGATTCTTGTGTACATTTAGCTTAGTTGACACTAGAAAGCTGTTCCACAGTCTGCAGTAACTACATTTGCTCATGGTGAACAGAAGATTACCAGTACTAATCAGCAGCCTAAGTTTTAATAAATTGCCAAGATAACTGTTACTAATATTGAATGACAGTATTCAACCAGATGTTTTTTCCTTTGTGCCACACAGCTTTCACCAACAAATACAGCAACCATGTTAATGTACTGTCTATGACTAATAGAAACCATTAACTAGAAATCAACAATAGTCCTGGATCAAGTGCTGTAATAACCCATATGGTTGCTATGGACAATGTGCTGTCAATAATTTCAAGCATACTTTACACCTATTTCACTTTATAAAAAGCCTTTTAACAACAGATGGTATTCCATCAAAATAGTTGACTGCAGAGAAATGAGATAATCTCAACCCCTAAACTGATTTCAGCATTAAATTTACTGGATCTAACCAGGAGCTTTGTTCAAGGATGCTCCTGAAAGGAAGAAGTCAAAGAAATCCTTGAAACAAATTGATCTGTTTCCCCAGAAGAGGTCAAAACCAAAGCAGTTTATGTAAACAAAGCACACTCCAAAACCTTCAAATCAACAGATCCAAGTCTTTGAGTCTTTGTTTTTTCTGTATGCATATCATTCACCACAGGGGTAATAAGATTTAGGTGGATCACCAAGAAAGACTCATTTATGATCTTCCCAACAGTTCATATCTCATTTGTGATCTGCATACTGTGTTCACAAGTAAAAACCTTGCACACTGGTTTTTCTAATTCTCTTCACTGTTTATGCAAAATGGAACTGCTAGAAGACTCCTTCAGAGAGCTTCACTATTCAAGTCAGAAGCCAGTTTTAGTTCTTCCTCTTTAACTGCCTTAATATGTTTGATCCTTCTCTCCACTGCTCCAACTATAGTCTTGGAGCCCTTAATACTCTTCAGCCTTCATTTCTCCTCTAAGTACTTACCCCAAGACAAACATTTTTGCCATTTGTGTTACATGGATTTGACAATACCCTCACTGCTGCTTTCACATCCTTTCATCTGATTCTTTCAGACATTAAGTCCTTGAACAAGAGATTCAATCTCTTAATAATAACAGTCAGTTCTAGAATGTTTTTCAAACATCACTTATAAACAGTGATTGTATTCAATAAAACTTGGAAGTATTACTATTCTATCCTTGCACAGTAATTTGGACTTCTGGTGATGTGCAAATGATTAAGAATAGAACTACCATTCTATACATAAACGTTTTACTAACCTTAGTATCTTTACCAAAAACCTTGGAATGGAAGCAAATCCAGTTTTCAGAAATGAATAACTTTCCTTGGTACAGAATTTCTTTCTGCAGAGCACAGGTAAAGCCTGAAACAAATAGATATTCTATAATCTTGATGTAATCACAAGCCAAGCCCAGCCAATTTGGCTTCAGTTTTGCTCTTTTTACAAAGCTATGATATGTTTAGGTTTATACCTTTTGATTAACATTGTCAAACCATGAAATTTTCAGTAAGTTTAACTAATACTGACAAGATCAGAAGATGTTACAGACCTAAGTTTAGACTCAAAGTATTTGGAGGACAGCAACTGAAATTAATAAAATGAATAGTAATGTGCAACTGGCCTCCAAAGGATAAAAATGTTTCCTGAGAGAATACAACCTAGCTGCCTAAAAACTTTTTACTAACTTCCAGGTAACTGCATTACTTAAATGTGAAGCGTTTAATGAAAGGTTTTATCATAAAACTTCCAGCTCTACGGCCGTTGTCTAAACTAGACGTCTAACAGAGGTACAGCACGTGTAAAGTGAAGCTGCTTTTACTTCACAGACATTGAGAAAACCATTTCTCACTCATGAACCACCTTTCCTGCATTTGTTTCAAGAAACATTTGCTATACGTCTGTGTAGAATTCCCTTCTTATAAGTACTATAGATAATAGTATATTTATTTAAAATTTAAAAATTAATTTAAAAATATTTAAACATTTAAGCATTAATTTTCTTACTAGTGTTTTTAAATATTAAAACATCATCAACAGCAAAAACTCAAGCTAATCACTTGACCAATGCTGTCTCAAGTACTGCTTTTATCAAGGAAGATGCAGTACCAAAAAATACTGTATTAGGCTACTCTCCAGGAATGGCAAATTGGGTTACAATTTCCAAATATACCAAACATGCAGAGGTTTAATTTTTCCAAGATTACAACACAACGCCTACTGCACATGAATCAAGGCCCTGTAGCTCTAAGCAACTGGATTTAAAAGTTTTTAAAATTTGGGTAGCTCCTCTTGTACATCACATTTGTTGAGTAACAACATTATCTAGGATCCACAGTTAACAACAACATGGGGATTAACACTTACTTTGTTTCAGTGGCTCATCAATGGGAACGTCTAGAAACAGCTTATGAAAATGTGCATTTGCCTTCAGCTAAAAAACAAAAAAGCCCCACAACAAAAACACACATGCTTTATTAGACAGTCTGACAAACAAGTGACCTGCTCCACTTCCTGTCCTCCACACACCTTCCCACTCTGCCCACTTGAGGATTTCACATGAAATCCTCATTTTTTTCTATGTGGCTATTAACTCTATATTGTGCTTTACCCAGACTCTAATACACTGATGAAAAATGAAACTGTGTCCTTATACAATCATGAACTGTAGTGCTGCTAAACAAAAGCCCTGTCATGGTAGTTACCTGTTTATTTTTACTCTATGTAAACAAACAAGTAGAGTCTCTGCCTTACCTGATTTGAGGCACGTTTTTTCCTTTCAATCTTGGAGTCACTCTTGATTGTCAGGACTGGACTATCTGTGCTGCTCTTGGCCCTGAAGATTTAAAGCATTTGACGTAAGCCCAGCTTCAGTTTATTGGTCTTGGTAAGTTACCAACAGGATGTGCTTTTCCATGGAACATATTAATCCTTTAGGTAAATCATTTAATTCATCAAGAATTTTACAGAGATACAGAGGAGTATATATTTTCTTAAACTGTGTCAGTCTGCTGGCTATGACAGTCTGATGAAGGTCCCCTTTTAATTTAGAAGAGGTATTCTAAATAACTGACTAGCTGGCAAGGCAATAGAAAAAGTTCAAAACATTTTTACATCTTAATGAATTATAACATTGCTTAGCTTCACCTTCGTTTCTGGGCAACGTTTGAAATACTAATACTAAACAAGCATATTCCTTACTAATGGAAGATAAAATGATACAAAACTCAGCAGCTGAGATGAAAGGCAGTGTACAGAAAGCTATGAAGTTGTAACACAAGCAGTGAGCTCATTTGAAAAGTACAACAAAGAAGAAGAGGTGCACAAGTCAGAGGATGGCTATGAACTCTGTAATGTAGTGTAGTGTAATGTAATGAAATCATCAAGACAACAGCAACCTTACAGAAAATGAAATGGAATTCTGAGTGCCAGGTGTATAGGTAGCTGTACTTGTACAGCTCTAGCCATTTATACTGGAAAACCAAACAAAACCTCAAACAACTCTAAAAAAGCCAAGTACAGATTAAATTCTCTATGGATGGCTGGTAAAATCAGTTTTGCTTATTTTACACAGGCAGAATTAATGGCATGGATTGCTCAGAAAAACAGAGAAGTGGGATAACTGTTTCATAAATAAGAAAGAGGATAACACTCTCTCTGAGAGTTATGTGGCACAGAATAAATGTATATTAACATAGTATAAAAATCAGGTAGCTCTTTTTCAGAGGCTCTCAGATGCAAACTGAATAGCAGAAAAAAACCCCATATCACAGGACTCATATGGAATGACCTGAAAAACACATTTTGCTAGAGATACAGTAGTCAAATAAAGGTGCTATGAAAATTTCCATTACAGCACCTTATCAGTGAATGGAAGAGAAACCTTGAGTGTTATGGAGACACAGCTGGAAAGAGATTGTGTAGAAATCTGACTTAGACACTGACTTAGCAGAGAAACTGGCTGCACACCTCAGGAGGTCCCTCATATCAGAAAACTCTAAAATATGTGAATATATGTATTAGTGAGCTCATGTAAAGTACAGGTTGAACTAAAACAAATAGTAAGCCTGACAAAAATCTTATGTTTAGTCTTCACCCAAAGCAGTAAATTACAGCATATGAGAGGTAAGACTGCAACTACTGGGGAAGAAAAAAAGTGGTAACGTATTCCTTCAAATACCTTTTCCTCAAAGATATTTCATGAAATTAAGTGATTTTTTTAAAATATTTGCCTTGTGACCAAAACAACAGTGTCAGGCTGTCCACTGACTTTTGCACTGGCTGTTCAGTTGACAAAGTGAAAGGGATGCAAAGGTTCAAGCATGGGATTTTCGCTTCTTTTATAAGCACTTAAAATGCATTCCAGTTCTCCAGCAAAAGAAGAATGAATGTCTTTGTGGGGACATTACAAGAATCTGATGCAATATATGACACAGAGTCCAAATTTAAAACTTACGTCATAGTTTTACCATGGACAATCAATATTCCAGCATGAAACTGTTCTGGAAAGAGGCCAGGACTAAAATTGCAGCTCAGTTTGACTGCCTGTCAAATTGATTATGAAAGGAATGTAACTAGCAGTGGCACCAAACAGTGAAATACACTTTTTCCTAGAACAGTGGAACTAAGTCAGCCCAGAGTCTAAATTCTATTGTGACTACTTGTAGTAGGTAACAGAGCAACCAAGGAAGGTACCTGGATTCCAATACACTTGCATAGCGTGCAAGCTAACCCTCTATTAGGATATCTGAAAAATACAGCTACTCAGTCTAGCTTTTGAAGTGGGTTGCAGCCATTCTAACTACCTTACTAGAGGAAAACTGACCATATTTCTGACATTACCTGGCAACATCAACTTTTTTCCGGTCATCAAAATACTCCATTTCACTGGTAGAGGTCTGCAGCGACACAGTGGGTGATTTTCCAGCCCTTCTTTTCTCATCAGTTCCATTTTCTCCATCTGAACTGCATGGGGGAAAACAAACAAATAAATAACCAAATAAATAGAAGTGTGTATTACAGGATTCACTGTAATGTTGGATGCCACTGCAACATGCTGACAATAGATATTGTCAGCATATGTATGTATATATATATATATATATATATGCATATATTAAAGAACAAAATTGTAATATATATTTCTGCTGAGATTCTGAAAAAAACTTTGTCTACTGACTTGACAGTACTATACATCTGAGCTTCAGTACTGGAATTTCTGCAATGAAGAGCGGAAAATTGAAATACTGCCATGGACATTTCAGCACTCATAAAATTTGTAGCTCTAGCTTCCGTTCTGAAGAGAATGTCTCGTTTAGGAAAAATGCATTCCATGTTCAGTACTCAGACTCAGATGACTAATGGAAATTAATTTGATTGGCAAGCCAGGAGAAAAACATCTTGCATGACAGCACTTGGTGCTTAGCAGATTATTTGTGGCTCAATATTGCAAGAGGAAGATAGGACCTATTTTGCCTCTCACTTCCCTCTTCTGTGAGAGTCCTCATGCAGAATTCTCACAATAAAGGTTTCTCTCCAAGTACAAAAAGCATTGGTTTTATTTTAGAAAAGCAGTGCTGCCACCAAAGTGCATTGTCTTTTCACAGCACATGCCACTGCTTCAGAAAGTTATGGACTCAGAGTCTGAAGACTAAGCAATACGCCATTAAAGCGTCCCCTGGCTTTCCTTTCCATAATTTTCCAACAAAATGAGAACTCAGAAAACTTAGAGAAAAAGAGCTTTTATTAATAATAGGGTGTGAAGAATGAAAATGACATGACAAATACATACACACACTTGCCTGCAGAAACATGAAGTCCCAGAAAAACTCTTGCATTAAAGAGGAAAGCCAAACCATGTCACCCACTAATTCAATTCCTGGCCTGAACGACCTCATTTACAGAAGCTTTCCATTATACTGTTCAATTTGTGCAATTTTATAGCAATACCACAGTCTTCATGTGACACTGTCCTTACTATGAATAGGTTTTTTTCTTACTAAGACAAAAGTTTTGCTAACAGAGGTTCTCAAACGAATCAAATCTTCTTTTAGGAAGGGCACAAAAAGATCTTTTGCTTTTATTACACTCTGATGAGTAAGATCAGGAGATATGCCTCACAACACCTTAATTGAGGTCTAATGAGGTGTTATCCTACCTCACAGCTAAACTAGAGCTTATGTCACAGGACAAATGCCAGGATTCTCAAGGCATCTTATACTTACATAGAGCAGCTATTTCCATATCTAAGCCTTCCTCAGCACCCTCAGCACTCTCCACCACAAGGGCACAGAATTCCTACTCCCTAAGTCACACTTTACTGGTGCTGTAATCCTTTCAATTATACACAAAGCCAATAAAGGAAAAACCCTATTATTTCCCCATAACTTCATTCTTGCATGAGCTCTGCCTTGACCACACATCATCAGTTTTTATTTTCAGCTGACGGAAATGACAATTAAATAGGCAATTCATGAGATTCAAGTGGAACGCCGTCTGCCTGAAAAAAACAAACAAGCAGCTTTATGCTGTTTGAGATTTTAAGCAGACAGACAAACAGACAACCAACTCAAGGTGCTCCCTGCAAACATAGGGAAGTTTGTATTCCAAAAGTCTGCAAATCCTGAAAACGCCTTATTCACATTCTTGGTATATTTCTATTACCCAAATCGTTGGGCTCCATGAGTGGCCAGAGAATACCAGAAATGAGTGGGATAAGGAACAGGGCGAGACAAAATTGCCAGGTTCAGAGAAAGCAGCTTAGCATGGAAGCTCCCAAATGAACACGACTATGTAACACAGCGTTGTTTTTAAGACTACTTACTTTAGCCTGAAGCCTTACTGGTGTCTATCACTGCCTTGGTCAGCCTGCTATTCTCACATGGCAATACTACCAGCTGATCAAGGAGGCCTCTATAGTACAAATATCTTTTTTTAAAAAAAACTACAACACAGGTTCTACCACACACACCTGTCAGTATGGTTATATGCTTTGCTGCTGCTTTTTTTACTTAGAATTCCTACTCCCTTTCCCTCACCCATTCTTTCTGTCTTCCCTACTAGCTTCTACTACTTCCAACTTCTAGTGTCTGAACCCATTCCATCTAGCTGGTTTCAGATGGCAGAGAGCTCAGGCACCCCAATACGCTAATCCTGCTGACAACTGTGTGTGGGAGCACGGAGATAACTTGTGTCAGCCTGCTCACCTCTCCAGGATGCCTCATGCAGCTGAGAACAGCAGCACAGCAGTGAGGAAATTCACCCATAAAACACATGACACTGACTGAAGCAATCGGGTGTATTCCTACCAGCTGATACAGTTTCACCATGTCTATCCTTCACCCCCCCCACCCCCCGCCCCATCATCATGCCTTTTGCACATAGTGAAAAACTATTTTTTTCTGCACAAAATGAAAAAGAAAAATTTGTCCTTATATTTCTGATAGCTCCACATAGCAACTAATTTACCAGTAGGTGTTTTATAAGTATCAGAAGAATATTCCCACAATCCTCACAATTTCATGAGTGAGTTAGTTCTCTTAAATGCTTTGGAAAAAGAGCACACAAGTCAGAACAACAACAACAACAAATTAGATTAAGAGCACTTAAAAAATGAGTGATTCTCACTACAACTGTTGCAAATGCACATAGAAGAACTAGATTTGCAAATGTCAGGGCAAAGCAAAAGAATTTTGTGAAATTGGGACCATTAAATGAAAAAAGAAAACAAACTCATATTTGGTACTATCACCAAGCCTGTTAAACTAGTACTTATTAGAAAAGAAGTTGTCTCTAGTTTTCAAATAAAGAACAGTTGTCATAGGGTGTATTTTCAAAGCCAAGTCCTGCACTTACAGTGTGATCATACATTGTATCTAAGCTAGTTAAAATGAACATTAGTTGTGTTTAAGGGAAAGTGCTATGAAATACATAAACCAAAGCAGTGGACTAAGTTCCATTCTAATGTAGTTCAGAAACACATTATTCATCAATAAATTTTAAAAGTCACAGAAACTTCACCTCTTCTGATCTGAGTAGTTTCTGGGAAAACAAAGCTTTGTGGAAGATGTGTTCAAACTCCTTGAATTGCATAAAATTCTCTGAACTTCAAACTTTCTTGTTTGACATTAACCTTCATCAGGACTTGAAAAATTCAAACTCCCTGTGAAAGTTATACTGTACATTAATGTACATTAATGGGAATTCTTCAAGAGAAAAAAAATACATTAATCTAAAATAGTAACTGTTCCTCTGTTCCTTTCAAATACAGCTTGAGTAAGAAGTACTGAATAAAACCAATGTGAGAGAGAAGTGCTAATAGGCCACAGTTTGGAAAGTGAACCTCAAGGAACAACTGCTGTCTTTGACAATCCCAGTACTGAACCAGACACAAACACTTCTCAGGCATACACAAGAGAGACCAAAATTCCAGAACTATGTGGTGATTACTATCTTCATTTCCCTGTAGCCATACAACTCCTTCTACAGGACACCCTCAGGAATGATAACTGATAACTGCTCTAAAAGTTCAGAAGCCACAGTAAGTTGTGACAAACCAGCCCCCCAGTACACAAATTGCAGATTAGTTATGTAGGAGGAAAAAAGACCTGTTGAATAATCAGAGATGTTAGGTACATCTTCAATTGTTTGCACAACTGGAGTCAAGGCATATTTCCCAAGGGCTTAATGTGACTCAGCATTGGTGCAATGTTCCTTCTGTGAATGGAACATATATATTAGATCATCATGTTACCTTAGAAGCCCTGTTGGTCCAGTTTCACTTATGTTCTTCAAAAAGTATTAATTTTGCAATAGCAGTTAGACTGCTGTATTAGTGCAAATGATCAACCAAAGTAGTTGGGAAATAATTTCTCCCCAAATGTCCACAACAACCATGCTTGCTACACCCCATGAGAAAAATATCCACAACAAATACAATGACATTCTGCAGTATCTTTTGGTTGTGTTGGATTTATCGGGTAGCTCTTGGCACACTGACAGGATTTGACAAAGGAATCAAAGTAGTGTGAACAGTACTATTGCTAAGAGATAGTGATATTTAAGCTATTCTTACTACCTTACATGAGTCTATGCATGTAAAGAACTGGGTTACTTTTAAAGAAACTTAAAGTCAAAGGGAAAGACCCAAAACATTTAAGGATCCCAAATAAAGATGACAGATTTTGGCAGGTTTTTAAAGGCAGAGAAGATGGAGCAGGATGAAGAGATTTATCCAGGCATTATCCAAAAGACATATCAGCAACATGCTTCAAGCAGAGATGACTACAAGAGGGTAAGATGGAATGTACCAATGCTTGGAAGGACATTGCTCAGCATGCTGAGGGTCACAGGTCTCCTCCTAAACACTGACTTTCCTTGAGCTATCATGTGCTAGAGAAGCAGTCGTCTCAAACTACCTTTTGCTAGGATTAAATCTTAAATTTTTCTTTCAGAAGACATGCCCCATCATTCTACTACTTTTCGATGTCACACCAGTCTGAACAAACCATTTTTGCATGTGTAATCAGATTCTGAAGTGTGTTATCAGATGAGCTTGAATTCATACTGTACACAGTTCAATTACTTCACACCTGGACTGAAGAAAATACCTTTCCACTGTAAGCCCTCCTGCTGCTAATCTTCTTCATAGAAGATTAGAATGGTCTCCACACTGGAAAAACTAGCAATAGCGCTCAAATTGAGGATTTAGGTGTTGTCTATACAGTCTGGTCATGCAGAAGCAAAATGCTTCCCGTAGCTCTATAGCCATGCTCTAGTGTTATGTGGCACTCAGCACTGTTTATGTGAGATAACACATCTCCCAGAAACAATTTCTTAAAATTGCTATCTAATCTACTTTGAAGACCACATACCATTTTCACCATGCAAATGGCTAGCCAACCATGGACTATCATTAAGACTCCCAAACTATAAAAACAGACAGAAAACCAGCTCCAGCTACTCTAATCACAAAGGGGCAGAAAGCTACTTAACACATGCTATAATAGATGTTAGATTGACATAATGTGTCCATTTGGTATTTGTATATAT
The DNA here is from genome assembly GCF_971803275.1 of Cyanistes caeruleus. NCBI lineage: Eukaryota > Metazoa > Chordata > Aves > Passeriformes > Paridae > Cyanistes > Cyanistes caeruleus. The sequence continues at coordinate 26,334,925 of NC_141732.1, read as the reverse complement.
CCATATACTTACACAGCTTGTACTTAAGACTGAAATCTGAAAGAAATAAAGCAGATGATTCTGAAGTGCAGGACTTTGTATGTCTTTTGTATAGTTAATCTACAGCCAGCGGATGTATTTATACCAAATACAGAGAGTAGCAAAGCATTAATGATAGTTCAGAGATGTGAAACTCTGCATGACAGAGAAGGTCAGTTTGTAAATATGAATGGGTATGAACCAGACTGAGATTTAACTTCCTCAGGTTGTTCAAGGAGCAGGCTAATTCTCCTCTCACGAGATCAGAGTCAAACATGGCATAATAGAGGCAGAGTTACACAGCTGCACATTAACTGTGTAAAACATGAATATGGATGGGCGCACTTGCACATACACCACGTGCTTCTCTAGGCACTTCTAGTTTGAAGTACAGCTGGAATCTTGATGTCAGATAGCACCAAAAGAGAAATGAAACAAATTGTTTAGGACTTCCTCAAAATCTGAAACTAATTTTATATTTTCAGCTAATTGATTGCAGAAATGCTTACTGTGTTCCATTCCACATCTATCTCTTGGAACGCAATTACTCCCCTGTGAATAATTTCATATGTTTGTGTTGCAATGTCCTTATTAAAAATGCAAATGAAATTTTGGAGTTAATACTGAACAGAAACCCCTGCAACTCTGTTAAGGACAGAGAAAGTCAGGTTTTTCTCCTCAACTGAATAGACATTTCACATAATAACTAGATCAAGTTTCACACTGCCTTACCACTTGGACATCAGCAAGATCACTGTGACACCGCAGACGTCATTAGCAAGTATGTAAATTCTCTGCTCTAAATACCATCTATTATTAACTGTCTGTATTCCCTGTCTAATCAAAACCAGACTGCTATCAAGTTCCATAGAAAAAAAAAAGCCACAGAAGAATTCCCTGTGCTCTGAAACAAGAGACACTATAACAAGATATTTTACTAAGTTAACACTAGAACAGGAACACAAGCCATTTAGCTCTCTTGTCTTCTCAAGAGTTTCCATTTCATGTATCCACTTCAAAAAGCAAAAGCCCTCTCATATGTATCTTCACTCAACTCCAAAGATTCCCACCATGCAGCTTCCATGATCAACAACTATTTATCTGAACATAAGCATAGTCAAATCTAGCACACAACAGAAATCTCTGACAGACACACTTCTGGGGGAGAAAAAAGAAAAATAAGCAAAATACACTCATTCAGCTCTGTTTTGGAAAGAAGAATGTGCTCTTCTCATTCTCCAACCTGCATGCACAATTTAGGAGAAAATACTTTCATATCTCCTAATTCTAGCCTACCTAATCTAACCCAAAGCAAGACAAAATACAATCACAATTCATACTGAAAGGGAAGCATACAGTCTTAATTCATGTTTTTATTTTTAGCTTACAGAGGTGACAAGAGAAAGGAAAAATAAAAAATCCTTTATTTTTAACTTGTTCAGGGTGCAAAAAAGAGAGAAAAGGCACTTTTCTAGTGCTAGGTCTAGCAATTATTCAATACCAAATTTAATCACAAAGATAAAAACTGCATCTATATACAATTAGTATGTTCAATACCACCCTACAGACCTCTATCAATCAGAGCTGTTCCTTAACTCAGGCAGAAACAACATGTATCTATCTGAAAAAAGCATCTTTACAAATAAGGCCTGATCACCATAGAATAAGTATAATTCAAGCCTCATTGCCTGAAGCTTCACCTCTGGTTTCTGGAAGAACAGTTCCAGAGAAACATACCTCAACACACTACAAGACTTGGATGCTGGTTTATCAGCATTAATTGTGCTACTGAAAAAAAACTAAGTAGTTACATCAGACAAATATGCAAAAAATAAAACAGAATACAAAAGCCCAAAACCACAAAAAAGACCCCAAAACCAAAATGCAAATAAAAAAATATATTAGATCCCTGCAATTATATTAACAAGCGTTACTAAGAATGCAGTTAGAGATGAAAGCAGAGGTCTGGAAACAATCTTATCAAGACTTTTTCCATTCTCTGCTGTTATAAAGTGAAGCTGCCGCAAAACCCTTGACCAGTAGGGTTCAGTTCTATGGTACATTTAGAAATAAAACCTCACTATGCTGTGCAAAAGGTGTTTTAATCAATGTACATAAGAAAAAATAATTTTGAGTCTTCTGACAAGTTATATACAAATATACAGAGAGGAGGAGGCTTGGATTTTCTCATAAAGCTGTGTCTTTGAAAACTGGCATTGATAAAAGATAACCCAAATCATTGTTAAGATTTCCCTGTTTAAAGTGTATTAGATTCTGCCCCTACCTATCTTATTTACATTTTTTGTGAGGCTCCCCAGCAAGAATAGCGGGCAACAAAGCCAAATGAAAAACAATGAGATGAAAATTAACTTCTCATTGTGTCTATCTACTGTGCTTTTTGATGCTTTCCTTGTTTAATACACAACACTAATCAAGGAGACAAAGTTTGATGTTTCGAGGAATACCCCAGTACATTTTTGATGTTTCATCACACATTTCACCAAGGACAGAAGTGAACCATTCACCAAGGATCTGACAATGCTGAATTTCCCATTAGCTTTTCAACCTATGACTACTCTTACAGAGCCACTCATGTGTTCATGGAAAAGACCAGAACAATGTGGACAATTGAATACAAAACCTATTATTTCACACCAGGAAATACTAGCTCCCAACCATGGGTCTAACCAACACCAGTCACAACAGCACCTTTGACTGTGACACTGAATATAAGGAACCATTTTCCTTCCAGAGTCTTGGAAAAAGGTAGTCTTATTAGAATCAGATATAACACATGGTAGCCAGACACCTGCTAAGGACAACTGGATTTTCTATTTTCACCATTTTTTTTTTCTAGTTTTCTATGTTACCATGACACTGAATGCTCTCAAAGCCTGCTTCTTCAATCTGAGCCTTTCCACTGGCCACAAGCTGCCCTCCACAGCAAAACACACTCTCCTGTGCTGGCACATTTACATGTATGTTAAAATTTCTCAAAACTAAATAGGAACATAAACAATTCTGTTATCTACTGCACTTTTGTAATATAAACTTTGTTCTTGTTGAGAAAAAGGCTGAACAAATCTAAACAGCTCTTCTTCTAGTATAGCACAGATGGCAGCTACAAAAGTATACCAAGAGTCTTTCGCCCAGGTGGTCTATCTTTCACAAACAGACTGAAACTACAGCCAGAGGGCTAAACTGAGGCACATGTAGGACTTGCCAGGGTATGGCTGATTTTATGGGGGATGTACAGAACTGTTGTTTCATAGTCAGATAACTGGGTTTCCCTCTTCTATTCACGGAGGGCAAAGGCTTCAGTCTGCCTCTATGTTCCCTGTCCTGCTGAAATTATCAGCCACCGATCTGCAGACTACGGCTCTACGTATTATTTCCTGCCACGCTTTCTGGAGCTTATTAACCTCCCTAACCTTAGTGCACTGTTTTTCCAAGGACTGAGGCAAAGACAGACAGTGCCAGGTAGAAGTTTAGTTAAAGTAACACAAATCAGAAAAGATTCATTGGAAAGGCTATATGGGGACTTGGCAACAGCTACGTACAGAGCATAAAGATCATTAGTCTCAGCAGTGGTCTCATTAGATAAGCACATAATTTCTAACCACATGACTGCAACGTTTATGGAGACGGAAGTAAAAAAACAATACTGTGATGGGATGTTTATGCATCACCTGTCAAATAACAACAACAAATCCTGTTGCCCAAAGCTGTAGTTATCATGCTGCCTAACAAGCATTTCTCACAGATTGCATATAACTAGTAAATACCTTAGCCACATGAGGCACCTGGGTGGAAAGAAATAACTCTTCAGATCCATACCATGCATTTACACATGGAACTGCTTTTATAACTTAAGCATGCACATAAAGTGAACAAAGTAGGAATGGCAGGGAGAAAAAAGGGAAAAAACAGAAGTGATCATCATGAACAAATCAAGTTTCAAACCTAGACTGGAAAACTCTTGTCACACCAGAAATTTAAATATTTTAAATGCCTCTCCTTCTTTAGAGATCATGAGTTATAGCTACTTCTATAAAAGTAAGGAAGAACTACTATGGAAGAATTAAAAAAATATGATATTTAGTAAGTGTTAATATCTTCATCCTCTGAAAGTACATAATTATATCTTTTTCCCTTTGCAAAAAAAAAAAAAAAAAAAAAAAACCAAAAAACCACAGCACAAGTCTGGCTGATGGAAAGGAGTCAACTTAGATCAAAACTGAAATAAAACTTTATGTCAGTAATAAATAACTTCCCTTTTTTTCCTCTGCATTTTGTGTTTTCCTCAAGTAAAAGACGTAAAAAAAAATTAGTGAATTTTGATTAAGCACAAGTAAGCCAATTAATTTTGCTTTAATTTATCAACTGATAAACAGTGATTAAGAAACATCTGTTATGGTAGAATAATATGCCAGATAAATAAACCATAAAAATCACATACTCCCTGCACAGAAGTGTCCAATTTGCTTGCAAGCATTTTCCACTGCTTGCAGCAGCATATTTTCCCCAGTACCTTCAATGCATTTTTGCTGAAAAAAAAAATAAAAATAAAACCTTCCACTTATTTCAGACTCTTAAGTTCGAGTCTCTTAATTTCTGTGGTAATTGGACATTACCTGATTCTGTAAACCATAAGGGGACAGAATGTGCCACCTAATATTAGCAGAATTTTGCCATACTGTAAGCCATCACATCACACTTGTACAGCAAGATTGAATCATACCAGGACAAATATTACCAGTGGTACCAGAAAGTGCTACATGGACTTTGTCAGAAGCGAGCATGGGTAGAAGGAGAGGGATGCTGACAAGGCATATGTTGCTATTACTCTGCCATTTCTCCTTAATGTACCACACTTTTTTAATGCTCAAACAAACATCTGTTCCACCAGCTGCCCCTGAAGCAGGGCTGACAGCTTCTACGGGAGGTCCAATGCCACCACAAATAAAACACAGCCCACTTCCCAGTCAAAAAAAAGAAAAAATTTAAAAAATCCTCTAAATACAGTGAAAGGGTTAGCTCCTTTTTGGTCCAAGGCCACATCAGGATGTAATGGTTAGGGAACTCCATTTGGAAGGTTTTTTCTGTCCACAAATTTTTTATTTGCTTGGAAGGAGCTCAACATAATGACAAACTTTTGGCACATCACTATTTTGGGTCTGCATAATAACTGTGCCCATCTTCCACACAGTGTTATCTCTGGGGTTATGACTCACAGAGATCTACTGGAAACAAATTTGCAAATATATAAGTATTGCTAAACATGCCAGAGTAGCCCATTTTCTGAATCAGTATGAAAATACTTAACTCTTCTGAATCCCTGTTGGATAAATACAAACTTCTGAGTTTCTAATCTTGGAACACTTAAGAAAAACTAATCAAAAAAAAAAAAAAAAAACCCCTGAAAAAAACCCCAACCCAAAACAACTCAAAATACCTTTACAGCTTCAATCCTTCAGATACACCTATCCCCCAGGGAGCCCTTATGGTAGCAGCAGCAGCATGTTAAGCTATGAAGTTCACCTCTAAACTGAACAACATTTTAAGCATACCTCCAGAAAGTACAGATTACTCTCTACAGATAAATCTCTTTACATAGATGAATCTCTCTCCCCTGTGAGCTCTAAAAAACACTAAAGATTCCATAAACCTCTATAACCCGGCTAACATTTTTTTTTTCAAATAGAGATCATCATGAGCTCTGTTAGTTGCGTGTTGTTCCCTGAAAGTACATGAGGGGAATGAAACTCCACCAAATCCACATACACTTATGTACAACATCTTCTAAAACTAAATCTTCAACAATTCAGCTTGTAGCAATATCATTTCTAGCTGAATCAAAGCTTCTCTTCTTGAGTTGAACAACCTCCCCTTGTAACATCACATCAGTCAAATCAAAGAAACTTGGCTTGTGAGGTTAACTCTCAATCAAATGAACACGAGAGTTTCTCACACAAATTTCTAAGTAAAATGGGGCTGGAAAATAAATTCCAACTTTGTTTATGAAGAGCAAATGTTTCAACAGTTTCCTAGTTTAAGACAAAGCTTTTCCAATTTGGTTTTTTTTTTTCCCCCCTCTCCCAGTCTTTTCACTCTCCTGCTGTCAGGCTACTGTTGCTGAACACTGCATCTTACAGTGTAACAGACTGCCTAGCTCTTCCCTGCATGACACCTACTGAACAGCAAAAAATTATAGCTAAAAACCTAGAGAATCAGAGGGAGTAAGACTTTCCTGTTTATCACACTGGCTAGGAATGACCTCGCTTCTAACTGTTAACTGATGAAGGACTGAAAGACTAAACACCTGGGGGCAAAACAGATGGTCAGTTACCTGTGCATGTGCAATGCCTCCAAGATCAAGCTCTTCATATACTATCTTGGACTCCTAGTTCTGTTTTCAAGAGAAAAATCAGATACAGATCTTGCATACCTGAAGAACTTCATTAGGTTCACTGGCATAATTCTGCATAGGGATCAGGATCCAAGGCTTGAAGTCAGAAGATTCTAGAGAAGGTCTGGGAATTATGTTTCATTTGTAGTGTGAAGTCACTGATGTGATTACACCATACAGGATAAAGGACACTTAGAAGACACTTTGACTCCCTGTGCTCTCTAACAAGCAAGTTATTTCTGGCAACAGATTTCACTGTGATACACATACTTTGGGAATACATCTGCTTAGAGATCACATATATAACAGCTGCGGGAAAAAACCCTGAAACCAACACAGACCTTCTCAGAATTTGTTTAAAGAGAAAGAGCTAGCTGCTGATAACTTGTCCGCCTTTTTCCTGGAAGATGTTTAAGATAAAATATTTGTGAAGAGAAATTTTTTGGGAAGAGGAATCATCCCAGATTAGGAGGAATTTTAAATTTCTTTTAAGGAGAACGCCCCACCTGTTTTAGTTTCTTGTTTTACATATGCTTAAGTTCTCAAACACTGTCCTTGGGACTGCCAAGACCCATGTGAATTGGCAGCCTGGCCTGGAAACAGCTGCTTGAGTCCAGCAACATTTTCATGTGATGGTCATTGCCATGGTGCACAAGCAACTAAACAACTTGAGATCTCTGCAGGAATCAAGAGACCAAAGCAGGAGATGAACCTGTAACTCTTGATGTTCCCAGTGATCGTCAAAGGCTGGGAAGGTCAGGAGCCTCAGGGGAGTCCTCCCACCCTTCTGAGCACTCTGACTCCCCTACCTTCCATCAGGTAGTCCGAGCAGACAGCCTTTACCAGCCGGCAGAGCCTCCTCCTCCTCCTCATGAAGAATATTTTCGACCTCTTCACCTGCTCAATTTTTACGGTACTTCTCAAAAAGTAGAAAAAAGCAGAAGTGCGACTGTGAGTATGGCCACGCTGGGCGAGGAGCCCAGCGAGGAACCATGCCAGGACGGGCAAGTGACCACCACCCTTCTTCCCAAGAAGGGACATCCTCCGTTTTCTGGGACATCAGTATGAACTCCCATTTTAACGTCTCTTGCCTGTATCAGACTTTGTGAACTTTCGACAAAGTTCTGAGTTTTCCTGGCACCCAAAGTAAAGCATCACAGCTTCTCACAGAAGCCCGAGAACTTTAACATAAGTGATAAAGCACAACTACTGAATTTGCGTGCCACGGCTCAGAAAGATTTTCAGGCTGTTCGGTGAAATCACTAGAAGCAGTATTTATACGCCTTACTCCTAAAACCGTAACTTTGGAGTTCAACGCCGAAGTCGAGCGCGGGTCTTGGCTGAGCGGGGGTGTTCGCGCCCAATTTAAGCCTGGAGGCGGAGCCCCCTTGGTGACTTCCCCGGGAGCTTCCAGGCCGACGCCCCCACACGCGGCCCCACCGCTCGGGGGGCTCCCCCGCCGCCCCCGCCCTCAGCTCCCCGCGGCCCCGGCGCTGCCCCGCGGGCGGCCCGAGCACAGCACCGCGCGGGGCCCCTCTCCCGCCGCGGGCACTACTCACAGCCGCGGAGCGCCCCTGCTCTCCCGCCGGCCGGCGGCCCGCGCTGCCCTCGGCTCCTCCGCATCGCACCGCGGCTCGGTCATGAGCACCATAGGCACGGGCAGCAGGACTCACGCCGCCGCTGCAAGGCACTCCGCCGCCGGCGGGCCGGGTCGGGCCGCCCGCTCCGCCTCCTCCGCCCCGCCCCGGGGCGGTCCCGTCGCAGCTCGGGGCTGGCAGGAGCCGCAGCCGCCACAAACCGGTTGAGCTCGCTCGGCCGGGCCCGGCGCCGCCCGCGAGCTCCGCGGCCTCTCGCTCCCCGTGAGGCCGATCCCTTACGAGCTTTAAATTATTCAGTCGGGACGCTGTCGTGTGAGACGCCGGCTCCCGCCGGCTCCAACAAAAGCCATCCTTAATGTTTTATACGGGGGTACAGGAGATAGGCGGTTTGACACAAACGCGGTCCCGGGGGGGAAGGTGGCGGTGGCTGGGGCCCTGTTTCCTTCCCCAGTGACTCGTGGAAGCAGGCAGTAGTCCAAAACTGAGGCTGGCATCTGGACTGCTGTACTGCTGTAAACTTCTGGAGTGATTAGCTGGTGTTTCCAAATGCGGCTTTAGATCTTGAGTGGACAAGTAGGTGTTTATGCTTCCTTTCTCAACACCAGGACCCCACGCTGCTTTTTTTGCACAGAAAAATCACAAAAGCACAGAATAGGTCATGTTAGAAAGGACTAGTGGGTCCAACATTCTGGCTCAGGCAGGACTGTCCAAAAGTATATGTCTCAGGATTGTGTCCAGACAGTTCTTGAATATCTCCAGCAAGGGAGACTCCACAACCTCTTTGGGCAGCCTGTTCCAGTGTGTGGTCACCTGCACAGTAAAAAATTCTTACCTTATGTTCAGGTGGAACTTCCTGTGCATTAATTTCTGCCCATTGCCTCTCCTAATTGCTGGGCACCATTGAAAAGAGCCTGGCTCTGTCCCCTTGGCACTCTGTCAGATACCTGACACTGATAAGGTCCTCACCCAGTCTTCCATTCTTGAGGCTGGAGGTACCTATAGCTCCCTCAGCCTTTCCTCAGAACAGAGATGCTCCAGACTCTTGACCAACTTAGTAACTCCCTGCTGGACATCTCCAGGAACTCCTACTCTTGTACTGAGGAGCCCAGAGCTGGACAGAGCACTCCAGGTGATGCCTCACCAGGGCCAAACAGAGGGGCAGAATCACATCCTCCAACCTGCTGACAATGCTCTTCCAAATACAGCTGAGGATTCCATCAGCATTCTTGGCTGCAAGGACACACTGCTGGCTCATGGAAAGCTTGTTGTCCACCAGGACTCCCAGCTCCTTCTCCACAGAGCTGCTTTCCGACATGTTTGGCCTCCAGCCTGTGCTTCTGCACAGGATTATTTTTCTCCAGGTGCAGGACCCTGCCTTTGCCTTTGCTGAATTTCAGAAGGTTCCTCTCTGCCCATCTCTCCAGGTGTTGAGGCCCTTCTGAAGGGCTGCAGAGCCCTCTGGGGTATGGGCCACTCCTCCCAGCTTTGTGTTGTCAGTGAAATTGCTGAGCAGGCCTCTGCCCCTTCACCCAAGTCATTGATGGGTAAGTTAAACAAGACTAGGCCCACTATTGAACCTTGGGAGACACCACTGGGGACAGACCTCCAACTAGAGCCTGTGCCACTGATTATGATCTCTGGGGTCTGCTGTTTAGCCAGTTCTTAATCCACCTGCCTGTCCTCCCATTCAGTCCACTCTTCCTGAGTTTGCCTACGAGAGCATTGTTGGAGACAGTGTCAAAAGCCTCACTGAAGTTGTGGTAGACAAGATCTCCCCTCACCCATCCAGGTATTTGTTTTATTGTGGAAGGCAATCAGGTTGGTCAAGCATGATTTGCCTTTGGCGAATCCGTGCTGACTACTCCTGATCACCTTCTTGTGCTCCCTGTGGATAGAGGGGGCCTCCAGAATGAGGTGCTGCACCACCTTTCCAGGGACTGAGGTGAGGCTGGCTGGCTGATAGTCCCTGCATCCTCCTTCTTGCCCTGTTTGAAGACTGGGGTGACATTTGCTTTCTTCAGTCCTCAGGCACCAAGGCTGCCCTCCATGACATTTCAAAGATGATCATAAGGAGCATAGCTATGATGTCCATCAGCTGTCTCAGCACTTTTGGGTGTTTTCTATTAGGACCCATGGACTTGTGTATGTAGAATTTGCTAAGGTATTCTCTAACCCAATCCTCCTTGACCAAGGAAAAGTCTTGCTTCTGACATTCCTTTACCCTGGTCTGGGTCAGAGGATCCTGAGGGCTGGGCATGCCAGTGAAGACCAGAGCAAAGGTGGCGTTCAGTAACTGTCTTCTCTGCTTCTTCTTAGTTTTCCTTTTGTTACTGACGTATTTAAAGACATTCTTTGTTTTTTTGACATCCTTGTTCAGATTTGATTCCAGATGGGCCTTGCCCTTGTCTCATTTCTAATAATTCTGACAAAATGACGTAATACCGTGCAAGAAACAGAAAGCTGGCTTACCCCTGGCCTTCCTTGGGCCTGAACTGTGGGGCAAGTTGAGTGCCCTCGTTTAAGATTTAAGGCAGCATTGGCACAAGTCATCTTGCATGGCAGTCACAAACTGTCAATGTACAAATGAAAAATGTCTTTACTATATTTTTACTGGTTAATACACAGTTAGGTTTCAGTTTGGTGAACTAATGTTTTCATAAAGCTAAGATGGACACTGTGGTTGTAAGTACACAATCAAAGGAGAGAAAATCCTGGGATGAGGGTTCAAAGTAACATGCCTAGACAAAGGTCTATTTTAATATTTTAATAAGATTAATAACAGAATAACTTTATAACAGCAGACTATTCACATGAGCTGAAGGGATGTTCAGTATTCACATGAGCTAAAATGTACAGTAGAGTAGCTTTTTTTAGTGAGTATCTATGTAGGAGATAGACACTAATGTACATTTCAGATTGAAAAGTATGAATGAAAATTAATTGCCTTTGAATATTTGGTCTTTAGGACGTACAAGAAATAAGCTTTAGGTATTGTTGCAGTACTTTCAGGAAATCAGTAATAAGGAGGTGTTAATGGTGAAATGGCTCAAGACTGCCATAGATGCTTGGGCATATAGATCCTGCAAAAAATGCGAGATTACTGTATGATTTTTGCTGGACCATGTTGGTTTAATTGGCTTCAGTATAGGAAAAGTTAAACTACGTGCTAAGATGCATAGAAAGGAAAATATTTAGAATGGCTGTATTTCTGGCAGACACCATTAACTAATGTTCATTTAGTATTTAACATAAAAGTCAAGGCACATATGGAAATGAGATTTAATTTACAAGAGAGATTATTCAGCCTGTTAGTCCTGTTAGGCCCTGTACCTGTGATTGCTGCTATTCTTCCCTGTGGAAGGGAAGAATGTTGCTATTCTTCCCTGTTCCCTTACATCAGACACAACCTGTGGCAATATAACAGCATCTCTTTTATCCAACCATAACATAATAGGAGTCATTTCAGCTGCCTGGACTATGAATAGAGCTGGAACTGAGAGGGCTGGGGAAGGCATCATTCAGGCCCTTTTCTTGGTGCAGCAACCTGTGTGAGGCTTTAGGTACCCTCAGGATTGGTCTTGTGTAAATGTGCACTAACAAGGCATGCACAGGACGATTGGAATCAGTAGGAAAGGTGACTGCCCCTCATCTTGTTTTTGGAGGCTTTTTATTCCATTAAAAACGATTTGCTAATTTAGTCCTAATTTTGAGGCAGACTTGTGGTTGAATAATTCCTGTGTCAATATATGCAGTTCAGCAGAAGTGCTGGTTTTAATACGTGAGAATCTGACTTTTAGATATTTGAATAAACAAAATTTGCTTTCTTTTGACTGCTTAGATTTTCAGTCTGTCAGGTTTAACCACCTGTTCAGGGGATAAATGCTACCACTGACTGTTTTGTTCATTCGTTGCCAGAAGTTCCTGTCTTTACCTCAGTGGTGCAAGAACTAGAAAGGAATTGCTTGGTCCTGGAGCTCAGTCCATCTCGTAGTTTCATGTGGCTCCATTCTTAAGGTGTGCAGAGCTACATGATTTAAATAAATCTGTCTAGTCATTTAGTGCAGAAGAGACTTACATTCAAATAAACTGATGCCTAAAGCCTTGGCACTTAAAAATGTCTCCCTGCTTAGTAATTTCTTCCATATCACAATATCTTAACTCTTATCAGAGACTTGGTTCTAGCAGATTGCCAATACACGCATTCTTAGTCCACTATGCTCTTATCTGATAATGACTGTGGAAGTAATAAGCAATGAACCAGGACTATAGCTTGTGGGGTTTTTGGAGGATCTGAAAATGAAACGGTGGCCAAGGTCTGTCAGACTGTACATGGTACAGCAACTCCAGAGAGAGAGGGGACACTCCTGAGCAGTAAAAGCTCTGAATACCAGGATTCTCAATAATATTCAGGGAGGAGTGCCTTCTATAAAAAAAGCAAATGTCCAACTGCTCATGTGATTGAGATGTACGTGAATGCCATACCATACGCTTTTATTGTTATCAAGTCTTACATAAAAAGAAAATAAAAGTACAAAGGACTTTTACTATACTGTGATAATTGCTTATATATACAGATACAGTAAAGCAAGTATTTGAAGATCAAGCCGTCTCCAGCAGAGATTCATTGTCAGAAAATCTGAGCTGTCTTTTTCCCTAACTGCTTAAGGACATATTGGGGAGAGAAAGTAGTGCACCATAAAGTTACGGATTACTTTTCAATGCCTGCAGTACTATTGATAAAAATGTATTACTGTATAGGCAAAAGTTCATGTATTCCTTGAAGAGTACATTAAATCTTAAAGGGGATTCAGGGTTTCCAGTAATTAGAACCTTCACCATTATGTATAACACAGCAAAGGATAAAAAATTCGAGATGGAACAGTACAAAAAACTTCCATTGCAAAATGAAAAGATTTAAGATACAGATGAAATCAGAGAAAAGTAGAATGGAGAGATTCACTGAGTTATTGAGTCCCAAGTTAAGGCCTGCTATTCCTGTGTCACTCCTGGTAAGACTTCTAAGTTTTTCTTAAAACATCATCAGTGTGTCCAGGCCACCAGTTCCAGTGTTTGCTGTCAGCTAGGGGATGTCCTCAATCATTGGCAACATGGTTTTGAATCCTTTTCGCTGAAATCTGAAGCTATTACTTCTTAGTTTATTCAATATGAAGAGCAGTGTAAACCTGTCTCTTGTTTCTTCTCATTTTCATCTTATCTTTAGTCTCAGATAAAACATATAAATATATACATATACACATATATATATATATATATATATATATATATATATGTAATTTTTTCCTATGAACTGCCTCTGGTAGGTTCAGGTATTTTCTGAAGCATGATCCTACCTGAACACCAGTAGTCTTATGAAGGCTGTATAGAGAGGTGTTGATGATACTCCTAACTCAAGCAGGAATGTTCAAAAACAGTGTTCAAGTTACTTAGCATACCTGAAGTGTGCTCAAAATGGATGGAGGCAAGGTCCAAAATAGTTTGTGAAAGATAACTAGGGTGAGAACACAGTGAATGGTGCAATTTTGTAAGGACTGAAAAGCAGTTTTGGCCTGTTGAGTCTTGTTCCTTGCCTGGATTAAGAATTTAGTAATTTATTTGTTTTTAAAAGTTTGAAATTACTTTATAGATAGCCATATCAGCTAATATTTTTCTTCCAAGCTGTTTACTGGACTTATCTGACTGTCAATTCCTGTTTTTTGTTTAAGGTAGCCTGTATTACTGTATTAGTTGAACTCCCCTTTGGACGGGGCAGTGCTGGGGCGGATGAAGTAAGCTGTGCTGGAAGCTAGTTGGAGCGCTTACCACAAATGGTGAAGTGTGCTGGGGCTGTACCTTGTGGCTCCATGCTGAAACTGTTGGGTGTGCTGTAACACCCAGCAGGACAAAAGGGAGAGACTGCCACACAAAACTTCTGGGGTTTTAGTAAGGTGGTGTCAGCACACCTCCCAGTGAGCATGTACTCATCAGCACATTTACTGCCATTTTTTGAGCCAATGACCTTCAAAATGACCCGTGTAAAGTCACAGAAGACACTCTGCATACTATGAGCCTCACCACTGTGTCTTACTGTGCCATGGTGATCAAAAGAACAGTATGGGACGGAGGGTTAATGGCAAAACACACTAGAAGCGTTGAAATAAAGGAACCTTCATCTTGCTCCGATTTGTTCACGGCAACTTTCTTACATTCTGGGAAGAGCAGCTTTGTGACATGTAACGGTTCCATTTGGGTAGCTGTAAGAAAGCGCTCAGCCAGTTGGCATTTTGCTGAAAAACACACTTCAGTGTCTCCTCTTAGCTCATGATAAAAAAAAGAGCCATTATGGCATATTTTCATGCAGTATATTGGCCTGGATGCCTCATGAATGGCAATGTTAACATATTAGAATACTGCGATACCTAGATTTTATAATTTAAAATGTGTGAAACCTCCTGGCAGCAAAATCCACTTTCTCCATTTATAATTTAAAAAATATATTTCCATTTTTAATACAAGAAATAGATTCTAATTCTAATTTAATATATTGTCCAGCTATGCTAAAAAAGATAAAATAAATGTAAGTATTGCTTGTTCTGCTCTGGTGGGTCACATTAGCTTGGTTTGTCATCCTCTGATTATAAATATGCAAGGAAATCCTGGACAATATCCAAGTGTGACATCTCTGTATACAGATGACTTGGACAAAAATTTCAATCCAACGACAGCTGTATGTTTAGGATATCAAACAGATGATATATATCTAATGAATAATATATATAATTAATCTATGTATCATAAAAGAATATGTGTGGGTCCTTTTTGGAACCATATATGCCTGCATGCATGCAAGCATTCATGATATGTGTAAATATGGTGATAATTTTGTTGAAAAAGACCTTTAGTCATCTGGCAGTCTCTGAAGTGCAGCAGTATGGTACATTAAGTATGTAAGAAAATGAAAACCTTCTTGTTTGAGGATAAATTGAATCTTCTGCATGAAAATATAGTGCCCAGGCTTATAGTGCCCAGAAGCATAGGAAAAGTTTGTTCTTAACTTTAGAAGAGTAAGGTTAAAGTGAGGAACACAAGATAACGTGAAAGAATTAATAATACTATCAATTTTCGCACAGCCTTTACATCAGATCGAGTTGTGAATAATAAGCTGTTTGGCTGTGGTTATACAATTACTGTTCTGTCTCATTTAGAACTAGGAGTTATATTACTCTGGGGGAAAAAGAAACCAAAACAAGTGTAAATATGTCTTTGTAGTCAGGCCACAAAAGGTGAATGCCAAATCCCAAATGCAAGCCATTGAGCAGTAGGGTGGTTGCCAGTGTTTCAGGTGCTCAAAACTGAGCTATAAAAACAACAGACCTTTTAGTAGGTGGTATGTGCCTATCTTTTTAACATGACTTCTTGAATTAGTCTGAGCTAAGCCTCAGTCTTACAGCAGTACATTGGAAGATTTTGAGGGATATAATTTCAATGCAGAATTTCCTTTAAAAATGCTTTCTGTCAAAAAATCTGTGTGTAGGGTTCCTTTTTGTGTCCAAACAAAAACCCATCTGTATCAAAACCATCTTTCAAGTTTATGTTACTGGTTACAGAGTTTTCTGATATTTTGTTGTAAGCAAAAGAGAGGTAAATATTAATGCCAGATTGCAGATGCAAAATGTGAGTAATCTATTTACTTTATTTGCATATTGTAGTGCACCAAATGAGCTGCTGGATCATAGCTAGAGTCAAGAACCCTTTTGACTTCCGTTTTCATTAGATATTTAAAAAACAAACCTCTCCATGTTGTACATTATTTTATAATTTTTAAAAATTTGCTTGTAATTTTTACCTAATAACAATATGCCTGACAAATGCTGAACCTTCTTTTTTTTAAAAAGCATTTAATATATAACCTGCAATGTGATTATTGTTAGGATTGGTGTAAACATACATAGCATTATGACATTCACAGAACTGGTGATCTGAATTGCTGAAAAAACTAATTTTCTTGTGTTTAATATGTTTGGGTTTTTTTTCCTGGAGTCACTCTGAGGATTACTCAAAACCAAAATCCTTGAGATTTTTCTAAATTTTAGGAGAACTGGATACAGGGTATTGACTCATATTATAGGGATGGGCTCCAAATGGGAGTTTGAGATCCCTATTTTTTTAGCCCATATTTTGCTCTGGCCTCTTGGAACATGTTTTATTCTGATGTCAGAACAACTTCATACATTCATGCTGATAAAATGCTGCAAAGACATGTGGCCAGTACTTTTGTCAATACAAATTTCCGATCGATAATGCAAGGCTGACACCTCAGCTTTAGCTCCAGAGCCTTAATTTGCTTCTGAAATCAGTTTTGCTCTATGTCAGGAATAACATGCTGCCATGGTGATAAACTGTGAGCTCCCCTTTATGAAATGTTAATAACACCCTGGTTTCTGCCAAATTCGTGCTCATCCACATGGTGCCAATTACAGTGAGGTGAAAACAGATGTATATAAAAACTTAGGCGTATAGTCAGTTTTTGTCCTGAGGCATGAATAATTTGAATGAGCAAGAACGATCATTAATACAGTAGATTTTCTCTGTGGTTGCATGTATAGAAAATATGCTCTAAATAAATAGGATTGTATGAAAATAGTACCTAAAAATGCAGAGCCTCCATTTACTTTTCCCAAAAGCATTTTCCATGATTTTTCATGTGGCTCATTCTCAATAAGTGTGTCATGACTGTAACTAACACATGAAGAGCAAGTTTGGTGAGAGCTCAGTCCATCTAGCTCACTGAGTGCTGTCATGCATCTTTCTTTTTAGATTGTCTAGTATTTTCAGCCTGCTACTCCATCTTTGCTATTGATATAGGTATGGTTTCACTGCAGGGTTTTATGATCTTATTATCCTTACTGAACCAGCAACTGAGTAAACTGGTTTTCTAGAAGGCCTGCCCCTACCATTCGATACTTGGCAGGCAGGTTGATTATTGAGAAATCTGGGTTAAAGGACTCTTTAACTCTTTGTAAGGCCTGATCACATTGCCCCCAGAGCATATATGGCAGCTTTTTGTGAACTGGTTATTTAGTGGCAAATAAAAAAGTAGGTACATCTGTCTGCCCGGTGTTTTGGACGCAGAAAGGAGAACAAAATTTATATTGTCCAAATTAGGAAGTGGTTAAAAATCAACAACTTGTATTGCCACCCTCTGAATACCTCTGTATGTACTTATGTCCCACTCCTAACCGGAAAATGCGATCAAGAGGCATAAAAAAGTCATGTGAATTTTTTTTTTTTTTAAAAAAAGCTCTAGGTGATTAGTTCTAGATAAGAGTCTTTGAAATCTCTAATTAAAACTTAAAATTTCTGATTCTCTGTTATCTCTCTGTTCAAACTGTTGGACATTATCTCTCTGACATTCAAGCTGGAAGAAAGGATGATATGCAGCAATAATATAAAAAGCCTTAATAATATTTTAAAAGACCAAAAATTAGGCCAACAGACTCTTTATAATAGTGACCCAATTAGTGATAAGATTTGTCACCCCATATAAAGAACTTGTGCACAGCCACAAAGAAATGTAATTCAGCCACACAAAGACTATGCAGAGGTCCCAAATCACTCTTCAGGGTTGTTTGGCACCATGCAACAATTAAGGACCAGCCCTTGGCAACAAATTTTCAAGCGGATTAAGAACCAGTAGATGTCTAATGATATTTTGGACATAATGGGTTGACATGGGTGTTTACTTGTCCTGCTCCTTCAGGAGATGGGGAAGGATAAGCAGTAAGTGCCAGTAGCCCTCTGACATTGCCTTCCCTCATTTTTCTGTGCTGTCTATAATGTGCATGATTTATCCAGAGCTCTGCATTGCAATGAATTCCACCGTAGAGGGAATTCAACAAGTCTACCCTTGCAAAGTAAGAACACAGTTTTCTTTTTTTTTTTTTTTTTTTGCAATGTTCTATCAGGAAACCCTTTATTCATTTAGCAAGTTTTCTAGTTCCATGAATGTTTCCTGTAAATAAGGTGGCACTTACTTTGAAAATATCTTTAATAAACATTATGAAGTTCCTTTAGGCCAAAACACACATGAAAATATTTTGTTAAACTCCCGGATCTAACAAAGTTTACATTTGCTTTATACAGATATCAAATATTATAGGTATTTACGTGATCCCATAGAGATCACTTTAAAACTTGAGTTTTATTAGTATATAGTGTTATAGACATTCAAAACCCTATTTCAGTGTCAATAGATAAGGAAGGAGAAAACAATACATTTCTGTCCTCCATGACAAATTTTTCCTTTACAGTAGTGCTCCCCTTCCCAGTGCAATCAGTAACACACATGAAGTAGTCATCTCTATGTGTTTCCTTCTCATATTAAGCTTCCTTAGCTGCATATTTTTGTTAGTGCACTTGTCCCAGTGCCTTCCTATGTTGCTGCCCTCTTGCCCCATCATTGAGCACATGCAAAACACTCAAACATATTAGGATTTACCTTATAAACACTGATCCGACACTCTCTGTAGGACTGGCTGGTGTGTCATTACTCGATTTTCGGAAGCTGTTGTGACTTTCAGAAAAAAAAACGGAGTCGTCCAAGGAGCTTCCTTTTTTCAGCATTTTAATGGAGCTAACTGCAGACTTAGGTAAGTTCAATTCTAGAGTGAGCCTTGGAACTCACAGCCTTCCAGTGTTATAGGAAGTGCTGTCTTGGTGTGACTCCAGTTCAAACTAGGTTTATGAAGTCAGTTAATGAGTAACGTAGTGTTGTGACATCATAAGGGAGTTTTCTTTATTATCTGCAGCACTTCTGAAGTTTACTTGAATACAAAAAATCATCAAATCTAGGTGAACTGTGTCTTTGAAATTTCATAATAAACAACAATAACCTATTTGGATGAATTGAGAAGTGTAAAACGAACTCTGTTTCAAATGATGTTTTGTTTTCAGGTTTGTCCCTAAAACATCGTCTGTCATATATTCCACTTTGTGAATTATCTACCGATCTCTAAGTATACAAGTTTGAATAACATATTTGTATATGTTTAAGAAGTGACTTCACCCACCTGTTGTGAATATGCCAAAATCATTGTTTATCTGGTGACAGATTGGTCCACGTGTGTGCATGTAGCTGCTGTAAAATCAATTCATTGCAGTTAAATTTAAGTACAAGTAGTCTTTTAATTCCCAATACACAGGAACCCAACTGGACAAAACCAGTTTTCCTAACCAGTTTTTCCAAAGGAATTGGCAAACATTAACTGCAAATTTACATGATTTTCTGTTTGTTGAAGATTACTATAATGATTAGGTTAGGGAATGAAATTATCAGAAATGTTTCTTTATATTGCAAATCCTCTTAATAGTACTGATTTAGTACCCAAGGCATTTAGAAATTCTGTTAAACTTCATCTTGGACTCGCATAGTAATGAAGATTAGTCTATGAGACTGACCAAAGATGTTTAAAGTAATACACTCTTTCTGTTCTTAACATCTATAAACAACTTGTGGAACAGTACAAATCCATTTGCACTGTTCACAGGTTCTATTTGTAAATGCAAAGACATCTAACCAAACTGATGTCTTTTTCTATTTTTTTAATTTCTTTTGTTTCTGGTTTTGCATAACTAAATGCCTAGAGGTTTGTTCTTTTTTTTTTTAATATAAAATTTGTTCATGATCAGTATTAAGCAAATAGTAATGAAATCTATAAATGTGGGAAACAGCAACTATTGAAATACAGGATTAGCATAATAGCTAAGAAAAGTAAAGATGAAAGAGCTACTTCCTTGGAAGCAAAAATTCCAAATAAATGTGAGAAGACTTTTAAGAAAAAAGGCAGAAAAGGAATAAAATGTATACTTTTCATCATTTTTAAGTATTCCCCATGAACCCATACTTAAGGAGCTGTATTTAGGTAACTGGGATTCTGAATTCATGCCTCCTTGAGTCACTGTGCTGTACATGTTTGGTTTCCTGCTTTCTAGGCCTTTTTGTTACTCTGCACTTGATCCTGCGTGATCACAGGCTACAAACACAGGGCTGCCTACCTAGGCAAAGACCCTGTGCTTTATTACTCTTCCATAAAACAAGTGATATAACCTTCAACAAATACAAAAGCTTTTTCCTTTTCTAGTCACAAGAAGGATTTGCCTTGACTGTTGTGTTTTTCATATCTATTTACTTAGGATGGGAAGTCTTTATTCTTTTCAAAGAAGGAAACATTCTTAAAACTGTTTAGAAAACTTAAGTGACATAGTGAGCTTGTAAATCATTAATATGACGTATTTATCTTTGAAAGCAATCTATTTGTACAGTAAAATGTAATGAAACCCCTTCATTAAAACTCAGAATGGCAGCTGTGTTTTTTCTTTGTGTTTAAGAGCAAGTACAGTGAGAGAGTAGTTGAATTTTTCCCTAAATGAGTAATTGCAGGAACATTCTTAGCAAGGAAAAACTATGACATGATTCCTTCCTTCAATTTTATGCATCTTTGCTGTTTGGTACAGGTTTTCCAGTTTTGTACAGGGTACCGTGCTTGCTTCTAAATGCCTGTTTTCCATCCTATACCACAATTGTAAGTGGTAAGTGTATGCCTTCCTGCCTGCAATTGTATGGCTATTGCATATGCCTGTACTGAAGGGCTTCTAGGTTTGCCTTGCAAGTGCAATGCTAACCAGGTCGAGTGCTAGGCTGGGGAGTTAAATGCTCCTGCCTACAACAGCTGATGTTACTCAGCTAGTTTAGGTCAGCTCAGGCCTGCTTACATAGAATCACAGAATCATTTAAATCAAGTCCATCCATAAACCTAACGCTGCCAATTCCACCTCAGGAGCTTTATTGCAGTGACAATTGGTCTTACGTATGGCCATGTGGAGAAAAGAAATGTTTGTATGACAGTGCCCTGAGACTCTCACTGCTCTTTGCTTATTAAGAGGTCTTACCTAGCTTGAATGTTGCAGCAGTAACTCCCTGGATTGATGAAGAGAAGCAGGCCTACAAGATGCATTTCTAGAGGGAACAGAAAAGGTACAGTGGTCACCATATGTACAACAGATTATTTTCTCTCCTTATTATCAGGCCCACACAAACTGAGTTTACTATTCATTTCTAGGGCCTCTGCACAACTGTGATCTTGAGCTGTTTTGGAGATCATTTTAGGGCTCAGTTAGGAGGCCAGAAGGGTTGACCTGATAATGCTGTATAAATTATAAGACTTCATGCAATTTTTATTCCAAGTGGATCTAAACTGTATTATCATCTTTGGGATTGCCTGTTTTTGATGCAAGGATATGAAAGCTATGTAGTTTATAACCACTAGGCAAATTTAAAAGCAGTTGATCACTCCATGTCTTTCTGATTCCTGGTATACGTAGATATTGTCAAGGGAGGTTTAGATACCTACAGAAGTGTCACCAATAGAGATGTGGGGCAGATACAGAACTTACTTTTTCTAGCTTCTCACTTTAGACCTCTTAGCAGTAGTTAACAGACACCAGTATCTTTTCTCATGCAATGGATCAGGTGTGGGAAGAAGTTGATACTCCTGATGGTGTGGCTATCTGCTGTACATGGACTTCTCCCCAGAGAATTGTTCTTCATGTTCTCAAGAAACTGGTAGCTCAGTTGCTTGTAATCTTGAGAAAAATTTTTCTCTAACTCTTGCTGTCTCATACGATGAAAACAACTTTTCCCCTTTATTTATTGAGTTCCTCTTTCTTTAGACTACTTTTCTTGAGCTCCATATTCATATTTGGCCAAGTGTATCCTTATTTTTCTCAGTTATCAAACTATGCCCTTTAATTCTGACCTTTGTCACTGACACTCTGTTATCACTTATCTGCTAGACTATATCTTGTGGAGTCTAGGACTGTTGCAATTATTTCTGATAGGCAGGCAGAGAGGGGAAAAAATGTGGCTGGTGTCCTTGAACCTCATACAATTTTATTTTCAGTCTGCAGCAGTTGTCACTAAAAGGTTAGAACATGTCTGGAAAAATGTACTTTTTTTTTTTTTTTTTTTTTTTTTAAAGAAAGTAAATTACTCCAGGAAAAGAAATGGTAGGTTATTCTTGATTTCTCAGTCCCTGGAGTATGTCTTCTGAAGACAGAGATACTCAGAAATATATTAACAATGCCAAGTGTGTTACACACACTGTAAGCTCTTACATATTTAATAAATGATCTCACGTTATGGGATAGGAAGAAAAAAGTGGTGAAATCTGGGTGTTCAGAGCAACAGATTTGATTCATGCTGGGAAGACCTTTGTGCCTTGTGATAGGTGACTGCTAAGAAAATGCCTAAATATTGCAAGTTGAAGTGATGATACAGGGAGATGTTCTTAGCATATATAAAGAAATGTCAAGAAGTATCTTTTGAACAAAACATTTAATTTTATACCATCCAGGAATGAACCAAATGAGCAATAAACCAACTGCTGAACTTGTGGCTGAAGGTCATACTAGTGACTTGAGATGGTAGTGAGCATTATTATGTACAATCTTATAAGAGTTGCATCTTACCTGGTGTGTGGCAGCAAAAGCTTATAGGTTTTCTAGTGAGGAGCAGAGAGATCAATGAGCGGTCATTTTATCTGTTTGTTCTGAGTCTCAGAATTACTGGCCTGTAAATTGGACTGCATAACTAGTCTATTATGATCCCTAGAATAATGGGGAGGTGAGTTCTTGCTTTATGGGTTTAGCTCTCATAATTTTTTTTTTCCTGAGGTATATACAGAAACAGCTGCTCTGATTAGGAATTGACATTGTCCTTTGTAGTTAGGATTGTCTTTTTGGGTTTTTTCTGCTTGGACCAAATATATTAAAAAAACTAATATTTTTTTTCCTCTGAGCTGGACATGTGAAAAGTGCACCTTTCCACAAACAATTCAGAAGGAAATATGGGTCACATGTTGGTCACTAAAATCACTAAAATTTTTTGGTAAATTTTATATCTAGTTTTTGATATTCTGTTCCTTTTTCTGATCTTAGATTTCTTGATTTTCCTATTGAACAGGGGTTTCATCTGTTCTACTCTGTGCTTGATTTGCAATACTCTGTATGTAGTTGTGCCTGTTCCTGCTTGAACTTACACAAATGCTGTGTTGAATATGTGGGATGCTATAGGCAATTGCTGTGCCTCCTCCTGTGCTACTCTGAATGCTGCATGGGACCAGAACTCGTGTGTAGAATCACAGACAAATTTGTGGAGCAAGGAGGCAGAAAACTGGTCAGGTGGAATGAGAGTGATAGATGAAGATGTAGCATAGAAGAATTACTCCTAGAGGTACACAGGAATGAAATGAATGGTGTGGTGTCCATATTTGCAGAAGACAGTGACTGTTTCATTCTAAGGTAATCTTGTTGTTAGAACATACTCTTAAAACTATGTCTTTTCTGCTCCCTCGCATGGTGGTCACCTTAGTAGATGGTGTTTCAATTACTCTACTGTATGAATGTCCAGTTCCTCATCCTGGAACTGCCATATGCTCAACTTTTGGAGGTCTATATTTGTGTTTGGAAGCCTCTACTTCCAGGCAGGAAAACATGTTTTAAGAAACAAACCCTCACACAATGAATTTGGAAAAAAACCATTGGGGTGAAAAAGACAGTCTGATGTGGTGGGGTTATGAAAGGCAACTTTACCTTAGAAGATGAGACTGCAAACTTTTAATAGACGGAAACACTGAAGTCTAAAAATTCAAGCCTTAATTCTTAATTCACATGAAGTTGGTAAGGAAATGTGAGACGAAAAGCATCTGAGACAAAAACTGAGTTTGTTGCCATGTGTGAGAGACTTGTGTTTGCTATTAAGAAGAAAAAAACCACTCCATCTAGTTGACTGAAAGACCACTGCTATTAATAAAGACTGGATCTTTGTAGAGTATGCTTAAAAAGTTAAATAAATTCAGCCTTTTAAATGGCTGTGTTTCCCATTCTCTAAATTATATCTATTATTTATATATCTTGTATATTATCAGTCAACTAAAAAATACGAATTGATCTATTCTCTTCAGTACTGTCATACTATTCCTAATATCTTTATTTACACAGCTGAATCTGATAAGTTTTCCAGGTGATGTTTTCAAACTTTCAGTATCAATGATGATGATTACTGTCAGACCTAGAGTAAAATGTTGCTAGGAGTGAGAAAACAGTATTTTACCAAGCGGGTGGCTACTGACATGAAAGGGAGAAATAAATTTGATGAATAGCACTGTGAAATATTGGAAATTTCTGCTTATCCATACTATTGTCATCTTTGTGGTGAGCTAGCTGCCTCCTGGCTAGACTTCTGTTTTATTAAGCATTTTATTTGGTAAATGAGGTATTAGTATGTACCGTGTAAAATATCATTGCTGACTGTATAGTGACACCCCCTCTCAAAAGGTGCATGGGCAAAGCATTAGTGAATAAAATAGAAAATTCCAGCAATGTTCTGTTGGACGGGCAGCACCAAGAAGATGTATGAGATCATAATAACCTTGAAGAGATATCAGCTGGTAATACAGTTGTCAGCAAAGCAACAACAATGTGGCAATAGGATGCCAACAAGGACAGCTTTATTGATATGTCCATGTAGCAAATAATTAAAATAGAAATGCATTTGAGGAACTATACAAAACCCTAGCTAGGTGAATGGAAGCTTCATCAGAATTCTGATCCAATCACTGTCAGACCAACCTCTTCAACCCTGAACTTAATTTGCAGGTAGGAATCATGGAAAACCCTCACTAGATAGAAACATGCCATAGTAATCATAATCTGAACAGTTCATGGATTTGGTTACTTTGATTTTCTCAGGAAGTGATTAGACTAGCCGAGGAATAAAGTAAACAAATCCATGAAATTTAAGCACTTCAAACCTGTTTTTCTGTTTTGTATAAGAAAAGTGGTGGTTTACTACTTTCATGTAGTCCCAAGCAGAATTTGCCCCCACTTGTTTTTATGGTCCTTTCCTACCTCTTACCATATATTTTTATGTAACACAAACAATAATGGTTAGAGATACAAGATTAATCTTACGTGATTGTGCAGTAGACTGCTTCCTGAAAGCAAAATAAAAAGATACATTTTGTTTTAAAATAAACTTTTTCTTTTTGAATGGTTTTTCAGAGGTAAATTTCTATCCCTGTATACATAGGCATGGTTTTATCTGCAGTCTTTCTCTGTGCAACTGTGTTGAAAGCAAAAGACTTTTTGCCTAGGAATAATTTGAAGGAGCCTGGCCAGTGACAAAAAAGAGCTAAAGATTAGGTAAAAGCTAAAGCTTAGCTAAAGCATTTATTTTCCCTTGGAGGTTTTATATTTAAAATTATTTAAATTTACATAGTCCTCACATATTTCATAGGATCCACATAGTCCTTCATGAAGAGCACAGAGTTGACACTGTTAAGAAACAGAATTCCTACTTGCAGCTTGGATATTGCTTTATTTTGTTTTGCCTTTGTCTTTGCTTTGATTAATTTCTTTCATTCCAAGTTATTTGTTGTATATGCTTGTCTGGTGTAGAGCATTTTTTTGAGGCATTTGCAAGTTGAGTGATTTTATCTGTCCCTTTTATCACCACAAGCACAGTTCCAATACCACAGTTTAGCTCTTGTGACAGTGCGCTTGTGAGAAAGACTGTCTATCCTGACCTCTGGGTCTGCTTTTCTTCCGATGTGAGAGAAGGCACTGAATTACCTGAACTGATGATTCAGGGTGATGGTGAGGCATGCTGCTGAAAAATACATATGGGGTGAGCTGAAATCTGTAATTCCTGGAGGTATTCAAAAGACCCATCCATGTGGCATTTGAGGATATGACTTGGTGGACTTGGCAGTGCTGGCCTCAGTGGCATTAGAGGTCTAAAGTATTCCATGCTTCTATCTCACTGGTAGCTGTAGTGCCTGTCTGGTGGTGCTGTGTAGGGCTGCAGAGAAGGAAGGAATCTGCAGCAGGCTTCTCCAAATGGGTGAGATCCATGGTTGGACTATATATTTTTTTATTTTAAAAATATTTTTTTTATTTTCTGAGGCAAATAGGCATAAAGCCTGCAGCCTAATAGGAAGATATATTTTAATATGTACATCAATTAAAACTGATTGTTGTACCACTATTTGCCATTTAAGAGAGTTTGCACCACATCAGCTACTTATAAAGAAATTGCAATTAAGCAGGGATAGGTTATAACAATAGAGCCTCATTAGTCTAAAATACCTCTGTGCATGTTCTAATGAGGAGCTTAACACATTGTACAAACAGCACCTAATGAAGTTAATGCCACCCTTGAGAGCTGAGTAACAGTAGACCTGTATTTACAATTACATTAAGTGAAACTTGAAGATCTGAGGGTATTTGGGGAAGGTTAAAAGAACTCGACTGATTTCAATCTAGTCTCTGTTACCAATTAATGCTGAGTGTTTAAAAAGCCTATTCAAGCAGCCCATGTCATTCAAATAAGTGAGGTAGGGAGAGCCTTCAAAATGTCAGCTCTTCAATTTGACCAGAAATACAGGATTGTGTCCTTGAAAACCATTCTACTTTAGATGAATTACATAAAGCTGTGGTTTGGATCAGTTTGCAGTAGATAGTATCACTTAAAGGAGCCAAACCATGGTAATTTTAGTCTGTCCATGTCTGCATGTATTCCTCAGATGATGATAACTGGGTTTAGGTTTTTAGCAACCTTTTTTACAAATCTGTTTTAATATTCTTGTGGCAAATTTTCCTATCCCTTGAATGAAGGTGAACAAATTTAAAACAAATTAGTGCATCAAAGTTGACAACTTTGTATCACTATTAGTATAGCTAGAAATTTGTATCAGCAATTACTATATCTAGAAACATGTTTGAAATTATAAAGAAGTGCTTTTAAAATCTTTACTAGATCTAGCATAATATAGCAACCCTTTTTTACTTTCCAGTGCTAACATAGTTTATTATTAAAAATTAGAGGAATTGAAATATTCATCAGATCATTAATCTCGAGTATGGTATATTCTACAGTGAAGGATAAAATATGTGGTAAACTACCTGTTAAGCTAATAGCATAAGAAGTTGTTGATTTGTGCAAAACAATCTTTTATGTTGAAACCTATGTTTTGTAAGTCAGTTTGCTATGCCAAGCTATAAATTTGTTATTGGTAGTATAGTAGGACCCTAAGTGAACAAAGGCTGTTTATACTTAAACAGAAGATGTAGCTTAGTGTTCCAGTAGAACTGGAAACAGTTCTTCAAGGCTTTTAACATCTTTAACTTCACTAATGTTATTTTCAATTACCAGCAATTAAAAATTATAATAAATATTACCTATTGATTTGCTGAATAATCTAATCTGGTAGTAAGTTATTTGTGCTAATGAAAGAGAATATCAGAAATATTTTATTTTCTCAATTGCTAGTTTTCTTGGTAACCTTTAACATTTTTGTCAGTTTTATATCTGAAAGATTAAATTAAGCCTCTGCAGTCATACTTTGAATCAATTTTGATTCATAATCAGTATTGTTGTGTAGTTTAAGAAGATTGTTTCTTATGCCCACCATACTAAGACTATGTCAATCCTGTGTGGTAGAATCATGACAGTTGGAAAAATTGGAAAAGACCTCCACGATCATCAGATCCAACTCACGCCTGAACACCACCACGACAAATAAACCATGGCACTGAGTGCCATGTCCAGAGTCTTCTTGACCACCTTCAGGGACAGTGACTCCACTGCTTCCCTGGCCAGTCCATTGCAATGCTTAACATACCTTTCAGTGAAAAACTTCTTCATGATGTCCACCTTGAACCTCCCCTGGCACAGCTGGAGGCTGCATCCTTTTGTCTCTAAAATAATGTCTTTAAAAATGCTGTTTACAAGTCGCTGTTTTATACCAGGTTCTAGAGGTGTGAGGATGACTTTGCACATATAAGCAGTTTTCACCAGCAGATTTGCTTCCTGTGTATTGTTAATCATGCAAGCACTGGATTTGTTATTTACCTAAGATGCTGAAGCTAGCTTTTGGGTTTAGCCTAGTTCCTGAGTTTTTCATGAGAAACCATGATTGTAATGTGACTCTTCCATGATCATCTGCAATTGCTGTCTTGAATGCTTCTCTGTGAACTTTATTTAGGCCTCCAGCAATAAGAAACCAATTTTCTAAATTCTTTTGAATCTTCTAATGATTACACCTTCACTGTCTCATTATCACTCTTATTCTTCTGATACAGTCTGCTGTATGTTAATGGCTTAGCACTGTACACACTTTGACCTTGCCCCCTTCAGTAAAATTTCCTTTTGACTCAAACCTTTATTCTTTGCCTTCTAATGTGTCTAACTTTTCTCTGTGTGTATCTGTGTCTGTGTGTGTGTTTGTGTGTGTGTGTGTAACTTCCTTTTTCCAAGAGAAAATTACCATATTTTGTGGGTCAGCTGCCATTTTAATACCAAAATTTCCTGAAAATACTATGTGTTTCCCCCTGCCCCCTCCCTGGTATGTACTCAAGACTTATAGAAGTTAGACTATTATAGACTGCTATTTTGAAATGAAGACAAAATGGAATAAAAAACTAAACTTTCTCTTTGTGTGCGGTGAACATATGATATTTATCAGTGAGTAAACTGGAAAAGGTTCAGGAAACAAAAGGTCATGTTCTGTTTCCTACAGTCTACGTTTTGTTTTCCATTTAATCTGCAGTGTAAATTATTTTCAAACCTATTTCTTTGAATTAATAAAATGAGAGGTCTCTTACAGGCTTTAAGTTAATATGTAGTTGAACAACACACATTATCACTAGAGTAGACTAAGAATTGGATTATTTTAGACAACAACAGATAAAATAGACAGAACATACCTCTTAAGCCCACTAGGCCAAAGTTTCGTTTTCTGATCTAATGTTGCCTCAAGAAAGAGATTTGATAAAGATCAGTACCATTCACACGAATGATGAGGAAAAATCTGATTAAAAGAAAAAAAAAATCTTTTGAAACTTTATGCTGTTTTTTTTTTATTGTTTTACAAAATTTGCTGCCCTCAGTGGTTATTTTCCTGTCCTGTGCTTCTATATTTTTCAGGCAGAAGTACTACATATATGGGCGAACAGCACCATCTAGCGGGTCTTGCCACCACGGTGTCTTGTGCTGGGGGCATTTGCTCTTCTCTTCCCGCGGAGCCGCATCATGGACCCACACCTGCTCTTGCTGGTGCTGCATCTACCAGTTCCCATCTGCTGGGGATGTGGCCTAATGCAAATGATAGACTGCAGATCCTGCAGTCAATCTGTGAGGTGTTACGCAGAAATTTAGTGCATGACGTTTCTGCAGCCTGGCGTGGGCTCAGGATCTTTAAGGGTTCATTGATTTATTTAATTGTTTAAAAAAGTATTCTGATAACATATCATTTAAAAGCATCCTGTTCAAATGTTCCCCATTTGAGAATGCTCTTGATTATCTCTGCAGTGCATTTATGAATATTAGCAGAGCCATTCAACAATGGTCTTTCTTTCAAAGAAAACTTTTTCCACTCTGAGTCATTCACCCTTCTGACTCTCATGAAGTGCCTTAAATGTAGATTATTTTTGCAAGAATTTAAGGTAAAGCTATTAAGTGGTTGAGCCAAGAATGATGGAAAAATAAGGAAGTTGATATCTGAAGGCAGCCAGATGCCAAAACAGGTGCTTAGTAATTTACTTTTTGCGATTTATTTATTAGTTTTAGTGCAAAATCAAGACATCTATAAACAGAAGGAAGTTCAATAAATTTGTCCTAAATTTTTTGTATGTGGCTTTTTACTCAATGTTGTCTATGTTATGTGTCAATATTGCATTTTCTACATTTGAGATTACTGGATAACAGATTGCATATGTCTCAGGTATGAGTATTTGTGAGAGCCTGATACATAACCTGTGTCTTATTTTGTGATTACTATGTTTGTTTCTTGTTGTTTATGAGGGAGACTGTAAAAGTTAAGGTGAAGAATTCATAGAATCAGAATCATAGAAAAGTTGGAAAGGGCCTTAAAGACCATCTATTTCCAGCCCTCACATCACAGGTGGGGGCATATTACATGAAATCAGATTGCTCAGGGCCCCATTCCAACCTGGTCTTGAACACTTCCAGGGATGGGGCATTCACATCTTCTCTAGGCAACCTGTTCCAGTGCCTTGCCACCCTCACAGTAAAGAATTTCTTACTTAAGAACAGATATACTTAATAGTGAATGTGAAACTCTTAATGTGTTTCCCATTAAATGTTTCAGATTTCTTCACATGCACAGATGCACTTAGTTTTGATACTGCCTTCTTCCTCTGCAACTCCCCTTAGTAATAAAGATGAAGAAGTACGATAGTGG
Organism: Cyanistes caeruleus; assembly: GCF_971803275.1. Lineage (NCBI taxonomy): Eukaryota > Metazoa > Chordata > Aves > Passeriformes > Paridae > Cyanistes > Cyanistes caeruleus. The sequence goes on along the minus strand of NC_141732.1, from coordinate 26,304,584 downwards.
CAGAACATGTTGAGAGACTGAACCTCTGGATGTAAATCTGCATAAAATCTTACAGCAATATTCAGCTGGAAACATAGAGCTTGCATATCTAAGTGAAACCTCACTTGAAACCTCACTTGAAGCTGGAGAAGTGACATAATGTTGTGGTTTCACCTCAGCCAGCCACCAACTCCAGGCAGCCGTTTGCTCATCCCCTGACAGCGGAGAGAGAATCAGAAAGGTAAAGGTGAGAAAACTTTTGAGTTGTGATAAAGATGGTTTTGATGCCTTAAGTTTTAGCTTTCATATTTTCAAAATTCTGTACTGCCTTAGTGTGTGACTCTGAACTTCATATAAAGTGTTAGCAAGTTCTCTTCACAGGCTAGTTAGACAAAAACAATCCTTCCCAGCCTGAGAACCAAGTATACGTTGCAGCATCAGGCTCAAAATTGTAAGCAGCAGAGAGTTGAGAAGAGCAGTCTGGGAGGATGTGACTTCAAAACCTGAAGATCTAATTGGACAATTAACCCCAATATGGAAATGGACCAAAGCCTATAATAGTGTGAAAACTCATGACCCCAAACTCACTTTTAAATTCTTTAGGACCAAAAGTATCTGAACAAAATTTTATAAATTACACTTTCTTGAAGGAGATGGATAGAAGAGGGGTCAGAAATATCAATTTTGCCATAAAATGTGCTGAAGTGTTCTACTTTACCTTCTTTTCACCAACATCTATCTGTTTCTGAACTCATGACTTTTGGAAGTTTCTGCAGTGTTTGACTTTATTTTCTAATCTGGAGACTGATTTTTTTCTTCCCAGAAGATTTTTTTCTTCTCTACATAGTGAGTAGTTGTGCCTCTTGCCTTCAGGTAGTCACAAAGTCCATAGTCAGGGTTCTGGATGGCTAGAATAGCTGATTGCCCATACTTAAATAATATTTAAACTACACATTTTGTGCTTTTGCTTCTAAGAACAAGCTTTGTATGAGAAAAGTACTGAGGAAATTAAAACAAAGATTGAGTGTGCTTAAGCTCTGTTTCATCGTAAGTGCTAAATTTCATAATTTAGTTTCTATAGATACAGGACCAAGTGTCTTTTTAGTGAATGTTTTGTGTCCTGTGATGGCTCCTTTGACCTTGACACAGCTAGAGTGTTGAGGCTGGAAGAAACTTGGCTTCAAATTTTCCAAATCTGACAATTAGTATATTCTTTTCCTCTGTTAAATTGCATCCTTATTTCTTCTTCAAGCAGTTTTTCGACTTGTAAGAGGCTACAGTCCTTTTGCCACTGAAAAAGAAAATATCTGGTATTGTCTTGATTTTTTTCCTGAGGAAAGTAGTTCTTCAGATACTTCAGTGTTAAAAGTAAAGTCTCATCCACTGTATTTTTCATTCTTGTTGTTATGGTAACAACTAGATGAGCTTGTGTGTGCTAGGAAAGACTTGGAGCTGTTTTGATTTCCTATTATGTTTGCTTTTATTGTATGAAGCTTTTGTGTGCAGGAAGGCAGAAGGGTGTCAGCACACTTCTTTCAGCAAGAACACCATTGGCGAGAAGGAACTGTTAATTTTGGTAATGCTAGCAATGTTACTGAATGGACTTCATTGTAGTAAATACAAAACTCTTCCCTCATCTGCCAGTCAATCAAAATGCAGGCGATTATGTGCTGTTGGCAAATTGGCCTTTCAGCTCATCCCAAACCATGGAAATTAAATCCAAAATGTGCAGATGGTGATATGTAATCTCCAAGGCCTGTTATGAAGCTAGATAAAACTGCTAGCTGAACATGCCTGTGTTCACTTATCCTCAGAGGAGCTTCTGCTGGTATATGAAATTCATGATGCCTTGCTCTTATTCCAGGGTTCAGAATACCTAGTCTTTAAAAGGTTAAAGATTTGTTGGTGAAATGTGCAAGGAGTGTAATGAAGAAAGCAAAGCTGTCCTGGCCTGTGTTCCTTATACTGAGGGTACATAGGAGAGGCTGCACTGAGTCCTGTGTTGCTTTTTTGATATTGGGCTATGCAGTATCAAAAATGCATGCCTACCCTTTGAGACTTCAGCTTTTATTCTTGATAACTCATTCAGTGTCTGTACTGTCATTTTGGTTCTTTGGATAAAAAGTGTGCTCTTGCTGTACTTAACAGAGTAATAGTCTCTTCAGTTTTACATATAGAATTAGAAATGCCATTCTAAGCAGAAGTAATGGCTAGCTACACCTGTAAAATGTTTCTGTGTCTGAAAATGCAACTAATACTGACAAAAAAAGGTAAAGAATTTGAAAGAAGGATTTTTAATAGTGTACACAAGTGTATGGTTTGTGTAATTGAAATACTTTTTTTTTTTTCAATCAAATAGTTCCATACCTTGGATGATGGGGTGGAATGGGATTTCATTTTATTAGAATTTAGGGTGCAAACAGCGGAGGTTTGCTTGTAAAGTACTGTTCTCATTCTTGAATCTTCATATTTCTAGGATATGATTTCAACAATATAAAAGACAGAAGGAGAATACAGTCTATTAGTCTATCATGCCTTGGTGCACTGTTGGGAAAGTACAGGGACAAGAGTCTGGGCCACCTTGTGCACCAGTTACAGGGCTGTACTTGTGCCACATCAGAGGTGCAAGTTCTAGACACTTCACCTTGTACCTCAGGTGGTGCAGCATTAATAGAAGGCAGACATCCATGAAGGGAATGAAGGGATACTGAGGGGAGATTAGCTCATTTGTTCAGAACATGGTGTTAGTAACATCAAGGTTTGTGGATGCAATCCCTGTGTGGGCCATTTACTTACAAGCTGGACTTGATGATCCCTTTCAACTCAGAATATTCTGCGAGTCTGTTTGTGAGATAAGAGGGCCCGTGCTAGTTCCTGGGGAATCCACAAATGTGGTGTATGAATCTAGAAAACGGTGTGTGTCTATGTGTGTATGTCTCTGTTCACAAAGGTAAAGTCATCAGCTTCACCAGAGCACTCCTTTTAAAGAATGGGATGAATTCTGTTGGTACTTTGGTAATCAGTGCTTGTTTGGAAATGCTGTTCTTCCTTGAGGGATGCTAGACCACCTTTACAAGGTGCTTTCTTGTCACAGTCTGGAGGGACAGGAGAAGCTGAGTGTTTCAGCTGAAGGGGCTCATATTGGTTAGAAGTAGATTATGATTTTCCTGGAGATGGCTCCCATTCAAACTGTCTTGTCAGGGTTAGAGCAGAGTGATTTCTAGCCATAGGCATTTCCATAGGAAGCTGATCTTGGTCCTGCCAGACAGCACATGCCAAGGAGCTGGCGCTGGCTGTCTGCAGGTTCCAAGGGGAAGTTCTCAAATGTCACCATGGTGTTCCATGGTAGTGACATTGCAGCCTGGAGCTTGTGTCCTGGCATGCTGCAGCAGCAGGAGGGGAAGATGACAAATAGCAGTTATCAGAGCTGCAGGTGTTTGGACTCAGGAGTCTAGCAGTAAATCCAACTGCTGTGAAATGCTGTAGGCAGTGTCAGGGCAGTGCAGAGTCCTACAGTCTGTAAGAGATGTTGGCCAGGGACTCTGGCCAGGGACAAAGAGGGAAGACTGCAGCATTAGGTTTCAAATGTCCCACTGTGAAAGTTAACCAGTTAAGCACATTTTGCTCATGCAGAAGTCTCCTTGTTATTTTTGCTGAAGTGGTGGCTTTGAAGCTCCTCCTTGAGAGCCTCTTAAACAAGAGTTGTGATGGACAGGTCTTCAGCCAGTGCCCAGCCTGCTGGGGTTGCGGGGTGGCTCCTAGCCTGGACATTGGAATTTATGCTGCATGGGCAAGTCAGGCTAGGAGGAGCATCTGGGATTTGGGCATGCAGCAGCCCTGGCATGACCAGAGCAGGGGCTGCTGCCAGAATGGACAACCTTGGGAAACAGTGTGTGCCTGAAGGGAAGCAGGACAGCCCCAGAGGCTTGCAGGGCTCCTGTATCTGACTGCAGGCATAAAAAGGTGTGAAGGCTCAGCTATGATGTTCAACATTGCCAGTTTCTTCTCCTTGAGCTTTACAAGAGTTCTGTGATTTCAGCAGCATTCCTTTAATACTGTGCTCCCAGATTTCAGCAGCTTCTCCATGTCTGCTCTGCAGGAGCAACTGGAATTAAATCATTAAGTGCATTTTGCAAACAATCCAGATGGGAGGAATGCAATGTCTGCCTCCAATTCCTTTGCATGGAATCCTATACTTTCATTTTATATTTAAAATTCAGAAAGCAATTTAAAAAAAAAATCTGTTATGTCTTATAAATATTTTAAATTGAGCACTCCCAACAAGAGAGCTCAATTTGTGAATGTTATCATTTGGACCATTCACACATGCAGAATCATACACACACCTGTACATTCTGCCACAGTCTTCAAGTTTTTTCTGACAGTCTGTGTTTTGTTCTGACAGACTTCATGAGCAAGTCCTAATGCTGTGTTGAAACTTCTTATTCATAACCATAATATAATTTTAATAACCATATTAAGCCTCAGTAGCTCTGAACTGATCTGCCAATGAGTTGCATCTGTATTATATTATTTCATTATTCTCTGTAGTGTCTGTTTTGCTACATAGTATTTTCAAATACTTTTCCCAAATTAGTACTGTAGGAACAGGCTCTTCATTCAATAAAGTGACTTTAAAAAATAATTTTTGTGCTAGTTTTTTGGAATGGAGTCTAAAGATACCACAAGAAAGTGAAGATGAAAATTTGGGTTTCAAAACAGGAGAGCTACAGTTTGTTGCAAAAATATGAAGGAGTTTTTGCCTTGCATTTATGAAATACCAGTTGAATTAATCTTGATCATGATATTCAAGTGCTTTTGAAACTGCAGGTGCCACAAAACCTGAGACAGAAAAAGGCCTGCCAGTGTTCACAGCATGTGGGGTATCTCTTTATAGAGTAGCACAGTACTCAAATAGCAGGTACTGAAAAATAAAAGTGATTGAATAGTAGTAGTTCCACTGTCCTGCTTTCTGGGGAAGCAGTGTTCTCCTCCTTCATGCCCCTTCTTGAGTGTTTGCAGGCTGATTCCTTGACTGCTGCTGCAGTAGATCTCCAGATCACAGGCAGCTGAGGTGTGAAAGCTTGCTTTTTGCACCTTAGAAGCATCTGAAATCAGAACTTCATAAACCATCTTATTTCTGAATATTACTGCATACCGCATGTGGTAGTGTGCTGAGACATATCATCATCATAATAATAAAAATATTAGAAAAATTAAATTGTGTTTGACCCTGCAAATGTAAGTAGCATGTGATATTGCAGGTTTTCAGGAAGCATTTGCTGTAGTGACATGGTGTATCTGAGGGGCTTCCTACTCTGCAACTCTTCCAACTCATTTACATGGAAGGATCTGTTCTGTAGAGTCAGCTTTGTATGTAAACATAGGAACTTGAAGAATTTGGTGTTTGCTGTAAAATTAAACTTGGACCATATGATTTTACTGATCTGATGGAGCTGCTGCAAGACTTAAGCCACTGATTTAATTTGCAACATGTATTCAAGAAAAGACAAGATAATCAATGAAAACTCTGAAAAGCCAGGCATGCTTCACAGAACAGTTGCAACCTGTGGCTTTGGTCCATTTCTGAAGGTAGATAGTGCCTGAAACTGTAGAGATGACTTGAGAATTTGGAATACTACAGTCAAAGAGACTAGTGTATGAACATGTGGAGATGTAAGCTGTTGTCCAGAAAAAGGTGGCATTGGCCCTAACTATTAGCGAAAAACAGACCCCCTTTTACCTACAGGGTGGAAAAAGCTTACATCAGTACTTAAATTTGCAAACTTTAGCAGAGTTTGCCTAATATGGAAAAAAAACCAGTAACTACAACTGTTGTAAGGTTACTCTTTAAGTGTAACAGGAATTCCTCAGGCTTAATGTAGTGTGCAATGTACTGAGTTTTTAACATTTTTGTTTGTTTGTTTGTTTGTTTTGGGGTTTTAGTTGGCTGGTTTTTATTTTTGTTTGCATTTGACAATGCAGCTGTGCATTGTCAAGTGTCCTGACAGAACAGTAGTTTTAGTAATATTGTGGGAATCCACTGACACAAAAGTTTATATGTTTCCAGAGAACAATTTTATATCCTGTGAGGCAAGCAGGACTTAACTCTTATGATCAAGTAGGGAATTAGGACAGATGCTACATTAAAAAACCCTAGGCAAGATAACACCTGTTACTAGATAAATATGTAAATGTGCCTGACAACTTTCAGAGAACACTTATAAGACACAGCCTGAGAACATCTGCCTATGGTAAAGAACTCAGCCAGGGCAGTAACAGAAATAAATAAAAAATAGGTGGCTTCAGTTCTTAAAAAAACCCCAAAAATGAAACCAAAGCCCCCCAAAAACCAGCAGAAAATCCCAGTAACTGGAATGGATTCTCCAAGAGAGAATACTGCAAGACTGTGGGAGAAGACCATAGACTCCTCATTATGTGAGGAATAAAACTTGCCTGGTTTCCATTTCCTGCAAAGGAGAAATAATTGTGAGAAACGAGCTTAATTATGATTTTTTTTTTAATTTAGGAAACTTCTTTCATCTTCCAGGGTAAGCTGCAGGGGTAGAAGACAAAAGACAGAAACACACAATACATTTCTGTTGTTAAACATTTTTTCCAAAGCAGGTTTCTTTGTTTAAAAATCAATTAAATCCTTGAAAGGTGCCTTGAGCGTAAGAATAGAATCTGCAAGGTCTGGAGTCCCTTGCAATCATTCCATATTGAAAAGTTTTCCTCTGGCAGCAGTAGTACTGTTTACTGTCATCAAGCCCTCAGTTGTTTGAGTATAATTAATGAATTTAGTCTGCTTTGATATATGCATTTGAAATAGTTTGAGGCTGGGAGACAAGTTCAGGGGAGCTATTAAATTTAATAGTTTCTAAAATGTAACATAAAGGCTTTTACTATAAAGTACCATAAGAGGGTAGGTGAATTATTCCCAAGCATTCTTAAAAGATGATTTGGGAATACTATGATTTCCAGCAAGATATAGCACATCTTCATATGTAAGTAAATGGACAGTCTCTCAGAGGATGCTTCTCCTACAGTCTTTTGAAGAGTCAATATGCTTGCACAGTATACTGAACAGTAGTGATGTTAACAAGAAAATAGTAATAAACATTTGGAGTATGAGATCAAACCTTTCAAAGGTTTATGGAGATTTAATGATATGCAGACATGAGTATTTGATGACTGATGTAGAGAAGAGAGGTCTTAAAACTAAGACAGATGAAACTTGTACTTGAGAATTTAATTTTCATTGAACAGTCTTACTGAAATTTTCATAGGTCACTCGTTAAACCAGACTCCTGCAAACAAACCAAACAGAATGACTCAAAAAACCAGAGCTCCAAGCCAAAACCCTCATTAGTTATTTGCATGTTACTTCTAAACCTGAGCATCCCAGTTCACACAATGTTGAGATTTCACAATTAATCTTTAGTAAATGGAAATTCTGACCTGAAAACTTGAAAAATCATGTTATGCTGACTTGAAAGAGTTTGCCATCATAATGTTAACTTCCACTTCCATGCTTTCATTTATCATCAGTAAAAGCAAAGGAATCATAATGCTCCTTTACCTTGTGGAGTATTTGGAGGAGCATACCAAGACCATGTGATGAGTGATGAACACTTGACTTTCACACAGAAATTAGTAGGTTACAAAAGCACAGAATATTGTATTGGAAGGGACCTATGAGAATCATCAGGCCTCACTCTTGGCCCATACAGGGACTGTACCCACAACCTTGATAATTTTGCACCAGGGTCTAACAAGCTGACCTGTCAGGGTCAGTATTCAGAATAGAGTGTGAGGAATATACTAAAATGTGAGTCTGTGCTGAGTACTTTCTATTCAATGAGCATCAGCATCCCAAGCCACTCAGATCTTGCAGAAAGAAATTTGATTATGTAATTAAGGCTACTGCTGTGCACAAGGTAGAAAAAACTTCTCCACCTAAGCCTCTTTGCTTCTATCACTGATATAAACAAACACCCTGAATAGGTATGGGGAACTGGAAGAATATTTTGTTTTGCCAAGTTTTAATTGGCAATTAAAACTTGCCAAAGTTCCCGCCTTGTGAAGTCTTAGATAAGGGTATTCAACTCTTTCCACTGTTGTGGGTATTTTTGTGTAAAGATGCTATAAAAGGCTCTTCCAGAAGACAGAGGAACCCCTTGAATGTTGTAAACCTCTACTCCCAGCCCTGGGAATCATCTGTCTAGCTTCCAGTCCAGCGGGGGGGAGGAGGGTCTGATGAGGGACAAAGGCAAAAGATGAAGGAGGGTCTTTATTCTGGGACACTGTCCCAGTTTTTCTTGGAACGAACTCCAGGGAAAAAAGAGACTGAAGGAGAAGTCACAGGGACTTTTAAACAGGGGGAAAGGGGAGGGGGAGAGTAGAATTACAGCCAGTGGGATAAGACTGAAGGGGTGGGATGAGGGAAAGGTACCAACATCACAAAACCAGTAAGGGAGCAAAGGGGAAAAACCACTTAGTGTAAACATCTTAGTGCAGCATGACACTTGAAGACTGCAGCAGTCTCTTCTGGGATAGGAAAAGTGTGTGTACCCAGTGTGCCACATTTTGGAAGAGAACCCAAATTCTGAGTGCAATTATTCTTGCTTGCAAGAGATAGGATAGATAATGAAATAGGGAGGAGGTGCTGATATTTCTCTCTGCCTAACCTGTCTGTAGGAATTTCATATTAGCCCACAGTCTTCAAAATTTATGCATGAATTATAGAAAAGTTTCTAGATCGTATGTCTATCTGTGTTATTCCTCTAAATGAGGAAAGGCAGCAGTAAAGATAGCTGAAAAAAGGGGACATAGGTGAACCCGAGGAGGGAATCTGGGTTTCTAACACAGATTGGTGTTGTCTCTGGAGCACTCCAGGTGCTATGTCATATATTAGGACTACAAGCTACATTGATGCTACAGCTTTTTGTGAGTAATTCCTGTACAAGTTTTGATCCCTTCTGAGATTGTGAGTCAGTGAAGGAGAGCCATATATGAGCAAGATAATACTGACATCTACTTGGTGGTTTATTCTGCATTCTGGAGAAATCAAAGTATATTGCAAGACAGCAATCATCTTGAAACATTCTTAAGGATGAAGGAAACAGGCACCATGCAGTTCAGTTATCTTTAAGGTACTGCTAACCCCTACTGGTAGCAAAAATTTAGTTTTACTGTTGCCTGTGGCTCAGAAGCTGTTATAGTAGGTTGTTTACATTGTAATTTTCCACATGCCTTAATATCTACTTATCACTTTGAAATCATAGCCTGAAATGCAGTGAGGGATTTTACTGTAACTTAATATAACTTCACATAAAATTTTTGAATACCTATGATAGCTGTGAAGTCCAAGGAAAAAATTCTGATAAATAGTTAATTCAAAATGGATTTATGATTCCTTAAAAAACACCAAAGCTGTAACATCCAACCTACCTTCCTTCAAAATCTATATGGAAGAAAACAGTCTTAAAGCAAGAGTGAATAATGTTAACCACATTATCTACATAACTACACAAAAACTCAATGGACTTCTTTTCTGAAACTTTTATGGCTTTCAGTTTAAGGAAAGGAGGATGAACAATGAATTCCAGCTTGATTCTGACCACTATCACTGGAATTTGGGCCTACAGCTCAACTTTCTTAGAAGAAAACACAGTTCCAGTTTCCTCTATGTTGTTTATGCTCTTACAGTTGATCAGCCACCTTCATAACTCCTCAGCTGGAGAACGAAATGTTTTGGGTATAGAGCATTTTTAATTTTTTTGATATTTGGTCTCCTTGACTTGGACAAAGAGAAGAGAGAATGTGAAATTTCCCCCACATCACAGTGTAATTATGCCATCTACTGCTGCGTTTCTGGTATCACATTTGAATAGTCTGCCTAAGTGAGAAATACTACCATGGACAATACATAGACTTCTAGCAAAGATAATGGCTTGGCATGAGAGAGCGTTGTTGTGCTTCAAGTGATGTGGAGCTTTAAGTGAGGCACTGAACACTGATCAGGTGTCTTCTGTTTTAATCCTGTCTTCCAGTGGCAAAGTTCACAAATGCTAACATGGAACTGCATCATGTCCTTCTTCCTTTTCATGATTCACTTCCAGAAAACAGAGGTAGTATCTAATTTGCAAAGAATATGTGCCATAAATTGGAATCTACTGAGATTTAAAGGTGAGCAAACACAGTTTGGATGGAGCAGTCACTGAGGATGAGAAAGGAAAAGAGGGCTCCCTGCAGTATGAGACATTTTTACTGTTGTGGTGTTTTTGATTCTGACTGGATACCAGATTTCCACCAAGCAGCTCTATCAATCCCCGTATCAGTTGAACAAGGCAGAGAAAAAGTAATAAAAGGCTTATGGGTTCAGATAAGAATATCAGATAAGGAGATATCACTCAGCAATTACGATCACAGACAAAAGTGACTTGAGGAAATTTATATAAATTCTTGCCAAGCAAATCAGTAGAGTAATGAGAAATAAAAAGTGAATTGTAAAACACCTCCCCCACAATACTACCTTTTCCCTGGGCTTAATTTTAGTCTCAATTCTCTCTACCTTTTCCTCTCCAGTGGTATAGAGCTACAGGAAATGGTGACTGCAGTTCATCAGAGTTGTCTCAGCTGCTCCTTGCTCTGCAGGGGGAGGACTCCTCACACTTTTCCCTTCCTCTGGTATGGGGTCTGTCCCACAGGAGGACCTGTGAACATCCATGAACTTTTCCAATGTAGGTCCTACCCACAGGTTGCAGCTCTTCATTAACTGCTGCTCCATTGTGGGTCCCTATCCACATGGTGTAGTCCTTTAGGAACAGACTGCTCCACTGGGCCACAAGTCCTGCCAGCAAACCTGCTCCAGCATGAGCTCCTTTCCCCATGGGATCACAGGTGCTGCCAGGACCCTGCTCCAGTGCTGGTTTCCCATGGCGTCACAGCCTCTTTAGACATCTAACTGCTCTCACTTGGGCTCCTCCAGGGGCTGCAGGTGGATCTCTTCTCCACCATGAACTTCCAGGGGCTGCAGGAGTGCAGTCTGACTCACCATAGTCTTGAGAAATCAATACTCTGTCACCTGGAGCATATCCTCTCACTCCTGCACTGACCTTGGTGGCTGCAAGGTTGTTTCTGTCACATCTTCTCAATTGACTTTCCCAGCTGCTGTTGAGGAGCAGTTTTACCTCTTTTTCACTGCTTCATTGCAGTGGTGCCACCATTGCATCTGTTGGCCTTGGCCAGTGGTTCAGTGTCTCACAGCAAGCTGGAGCTGGTTCTCTGGAGTTGTGTGGAGCTCATAGCAGCCTCTCTCAGAAACCTGTTACCAAAACCTTGCCATGCCAACCAAACAAAATTAAATGAAAATCATTTACATAAAACTTTCTATAGGACAGCTACTTACCTCTATTCCAAATTCCAACTCTTTTTACTTGATTATTTTATTTTGAATATAATTAGAGGATCAGAGTGATCCTGTTACTAACTGTCTACCATAGAGAAGTTTCCAGTCTGCTGTCAAATTGGAAGGGTTCTATGCACTGTCTTACATTTCTAAAAGTCTTAGATGTTAAGACTTTTTTGTTGGCATGTAAGTAGAGCTATAGACCTCTAGAATCACTATTTTCTGTTGACAATGGGATCTGTTTCTTCTGACGTACGTTTGGGGTTTTTTGGCTACTTTCTTCTTCATCCTTCTACTTTCTTCTTCATCCTTCTAGACTGAGTATTCTAGATTGATTATTATACTGCCTTTTCCAGCTGGTTCACATCTTTCTTGAATGAGTGCCCAGAACTGGGCATGACTCTCTAGCTGAGGGCAACTCAGTCACTTAAATGATTGAAGAAGTTCACTTGGTTGACAAAACCTATTCCAATTATGCATTTCGTCTTGGATCACAAAATACACTGGTTAACTCCTAGATATCATTCTGCAGTGCAGCTATGCATGGAGTAACGTGTTTTCTTATGCAGTGAATGATTACCTCTAAATGTAGAGCTTTGCATTTGCTGTTATTAAACAGTGCCTAATTTATGTTGAAATTAGTAAGAATTGAATTAACTATGATTGGAATTGTTACTCTGATCCTTATGATATTACCTGTAATAAATTTTGTAACCATACCTATTTCTTTCATCCAGGTTGGTCAAGAAATACTGAATAGTTTTGGGCTTGGGATAGACTCTTGTAAAACCTTACTCCATACCCTGATCCAGCTTGTCACTAACCTGCTGATACTTCTGCTGTTTAGCTTGACTTACATGCTGCTTTTTCTTAACTTGCTTTCTTAACTCTTAAAAGAAAACAATCTGGAATGGCTTTGTAATCAAACCTTAAAGTCAAGGCACTAGCACTTTACTCCCCATTCAGGGGGATCTATGCCCTGAAAGGAAGAGAAGTGTAAATTGGTGCTATTTGCACCTCTGTGGTGCTTGAGCTTTCTTCTTCTTTTTTTCTACAAATCTTTTTTCTAGAAATCAGAAGTAGGCTCAGGACTCAGATTCCTAAATACTACCCTTTTTTCCCCTGTTTAAAAGTTGTTACCAAGTTTTTTTTCTGTCATCTTGTCAGTTTTCAGAGCTTGTCCAGATCTTCTATGAAATCTGAAGCATAACTGCTGACTTGTTCTTGAGTTGCTTCCTTTGGCCTTATGCAAACACTTGTTTTAGGACGTTTAAGATGGGCCAATAATCTGCAAGGAGGCAGATTCCTCTCCTCTGCCCTCAGCTTGAGTGTGCTGTTAGGTTGGCTGCACCATTCACGGAGGCACTGCCCTCAGTCTATGCAGTAGTGCATTTCAGCAGCACTGCCAGCTTCAAAACATCCAACAAGCTCTTTGCCCTGCTGGAGATTTTACCTTTCTGTCACTTGGACTGGTCACGTTAAACACTGATTGCATCCCAAGTGAGGAAGGAGGCAAACTGGTATTGAATATGTCAGTCACTGAGAATTGCAAAGCGATGTGTCCTCTTCACTGTATATGAAGCCAGCTCTTTTGGTGCTTGTCTTTGTATTGAATTACTTACTAAATAAGCTTAATCGCTCCTTAACTCTTCAAAGATTGGCCTTTCTATATTTTCTTCTCATCTTTTTAAAATTACTAGTGGAAATAAAAAATAATATAAACTTATTTCTACTCTGGGTTCTCATTTTGAAATCACTGAAAAACTGAAATAACCAAGTCAGTGTTTCCCAAGTCTTACTTGTCTTTCCACTGTACTGTGATAACTTGTACCCATGCCCTTTAAAGGTCACCAGCTCTCCTCATTCCCTCCTCATTCCCTCCTCATTCCCTTCTCTTATCTAGACATCCATCCCACTAGACCTCAGCAACCATAAGGTTATAGAAGTCTGCTTACCTGAAGGCTATTGATTTTTCCCTATGCTTTGCTTCCTAGGAACAAGAAATGGTTCTTTTTGTTGTTGTTTTTTATTTTTTTTTTATCCTCATCTAATTCACTTTCCACCATTATTCTCTGTCACTTCCAAACAGAGTTTCTGTCTTGTATTTAAATGTTCCCCCTTTGTTTGGGAAGAACTAGCCTATATCCTGCTCTGTTCTACTGTTAAACATGGAAATTGCACATTATCATCATATTTGTGCCTGGGTGACACTGCTAATGCTCGCAGAAAGCACTGTGAATTCTGACCTTGCAGGCCAAACTGATATGAAATTTGTTCTGTGTCCACCTGTCTTGTTTTCCACTTGTATTATTTAGCACTTTTTGGTTACTTGGCCTGTTCCATAACTTGGATGCAAATGAAGTGCGCACATTTGTGATATTATAAAACTACACTTTTTATTTGTGGTTTTTCTGAAAAAGAAGATATATTATTCTAGATTTCACATCCAACAGGTATCAAATAATATAGTAGTGTTCTATACTGTTGTGTTTATTCTCTACATAATATAATTGTCCTTTCATTCTTTCAGGGCCCAATGTCAGATCTGTTTTAGCAGAATACAAAAGAATATTGCACTGCAAAAGAGGAAATATATGACTGAATTATTTCCTTGTTTTTTTAAAAACTATTTAAAGGGTGTTATTCTTTAAACTATCTATCTTGTTATTACTGTGCAGGTAAGAAGGACAGAAAAATAAGTATTCATTTTTCTTGCAAATTCCACACAAACAATCAAAAAAAAAAAAAAAAATGGGATATTCAGGTCTTTACTTCTTCATGATTTTGAATTCAGCCACTTGTATCAAGTGCAAGAGTATAATTTACAGCGTTTGGAAAGCCCAGCCCTCTGCCAGACCAAGATGTAGTTAACCCGTCCTTATTGCTATGAAAGTCAAATGAAGATACAGGGCTGAGAAAAAAGTATTAAGACATGAGTCATAGAAGCCCCTCTGATCTTGCTATCTACTAAATGCAAACCAATCGATATAAATTAAAGACAGCACTATCTTTTAATATAATGAGGTTATATACAGATATCAACATATTTATGTGTATATAAAAACATACATGTTTATCTTGACTACGTTTAAAGATGATCTTGCCTTTGATTATATCAGCCACTTTGCCCTTTATTCACAGGATCTGGATACAAAGCCATCTTAAAAAACCCACAGGTGTTAGAATTCAGAGAGAATGCTTATTTCATAGAAATATGTCCTTCTAATAACTGTACTGTTTTGGAAATATTTTAATTTCTGGTGGAACCTTAGGAATATCTTTACATGAAAATGCTGTAAGCAAAAACATATTGAAATCTGTAATGTTACTCACTTGTGCAGCAGTTGAAGCAAGGTGGGAAGGGAAGAATCAAGGAATGGACATTGGAGTATTATATGTATTATGCATGGATGTGTTTGTGCATTATGTTCATGTTTGTGTCAAGGAGTGCTTCTGTGGCTTCTAGGAAACTTAATCTCAAACCCCCTTAAAATAAAGGAAGAAAGCCATGAACTGCTAGAGCAGCAAAGTGTGTGCATATGTTAATATGTTTAATTCATATTAATTTGAATGATAGCTTTCGTAAAGACCTAACTAGAAAAAGGTCAGGACACACACTGGGGAAAAAGCGAAAGCACAGAAGAAAGGTTGGCCGAAGTGCTGATGTATGTTTTTCTTTAGCAGTGTATTGGCTTTTCCCCTACCTTCTGTAATACGTCTGCTGACTGCCAGGATATACATTAAGCAAGGCAGGGAAAACACGGGAGTAGCTCAGTTGAACCTATCAATAAGCTGTAAGTGGCTTCAGCAGCTGTAGGGATTATTCTTTTTCCCATTCATCTAGATCAAATAAAACTCTAATATATTTTCTAGTAATCATGAGACAAGCCTGGAAACTCCCTGCATTTTGAGACATGAGCAGATTTTTTCTAACTTGCTAGAAACTTTTTTTAGTTAAAAGATCTTTGAGTTGCCGTTACCAAGGGTTACCTATGAGAGTTTATTTCAGTTCTTGTTTGTTTCTCTAGTTGTTCATTTTGCTTCATTTTAGCAAGCAAGTAGTAGCTGAAAGTGTTATGGTGGTGCAGTTGGGATAACATGAACTGGCTTTCTTTTAACACTTAGCCTACATGACAGTTGTCTCTCAATCTGTTCACTCTTAATCACCTGCTTCATACAGAGAAACAGCAGAAAATTACATACTGCTTTGTACATGAGCATGCATGGGTGTGAAACTCACATTCTCACTTCTAACATGAAGCCACTTTTTGTCTCTGAGCAAAAGCAGCCTGTTGAACATCTATGATTCTTTCTTCCACTTCATTTATTTGCCTGTTGGTCTCTGTAATTGAATGAAAATATGAATATTTGCATTGACTTTTTCTGGTTATTCAGACCTTTCATTTCAAAATAGATAGGGATATACATATTTTCCTCCCTCATATTTTTAAAATAGGCACTGAGAATGTTTACATACGGATATGTTTGTCTGTATCTGTCAATGAGAACTGAATTAAAGAGCGGGTTGCTCACGTCAAAGGACAATAGATTCAGTAAGGTAATAGGTTTATGGACCTTTTGCCTAGGTAGTGGTTTCTTACACCATTACACTAGTGTTAGAAGGGTAGGAAATGAGCAACATTATGCTTGATCTTTTAATTAAAGTACTGTCCAGTTTAGTGGAAATTAATACAATTGTTCTGTGAGCTGAAAACAATTTACAAGTCCACAAGATGGTGAAACTGTGAGCCAAATCTTAGAACTCTTAAGGAGAAGATTGTTGCTTTTTCTTTTGAGCTTCATATGCTGAACCTTTCACCTCCAGCTTGTCACTGTAAATAATAAATCCTTTCTGCTGCCCTAAAGGTTGAAGTTTTGGTGTTTCCGTATCGACACAATAGGATTCACAGCAAGGTGAGCAGCCCTGGTTTAACAGAACTTTTTAGAACTGGTGACCAGTAAGTTGCTCTGGGCTCTGGATCTTAAGAGGGATTTGCCTTGAAGGAAAAGGCACTTCCATTTCCAAAGCAATCAGATGAAACTCCTCCAGTTTACCCTGTGCTTGAATCTTGAAAAGTAAAATGGCCAACCTTCCTAAATTTTTAGCCCAAATGTCAAAACTGCCCATTTGCCATGGACTAGTGACATAGGCATAACATGTTGCTCAAAACTGGTTTTAGCTTCAGCTCTGGGGCTGCCCCACAAGAAGGAGAAAGTAATTGCTTGCTTCCTTTCCTGGTGGGCCTTCCTTTTGCATACACTGCCCAGGTGTCAGAGTTGGGTGTGTTGGTGCCAGTCCTGGGAGCCTGGTTTTCTTGCTTCTGATGCTGATTTTGCTCAGCTGGGATTGCCCTTTGGTTCTGTTAAGTAGCCCTTGCCCTTCTTCACATCTTTTGTGGTGTTTTGGAGGAGGGAGAAAATGGGGAAATTAGTGATGATATAGACTGAAGTCACCCATTGTATGAGTATTAATGTTAGTGGAACCTAATGTGGAAAATATAAATAAAACCTACTTTAGCAGAAGTCTAAGAGGTTTGTTTTTTTTTATTTATTTTGTTGTTTATTATAATGGGTTGTATTAAGACTCTTTTTTGACCTACTTTTGCAAGCATTCTGGTCTGTAACTCAGTTTACTAGTTTCTTATAAAGAATGATAGAAGACCTGCTACTGTATAGGAAAGCATTAATGTGAAGTTCAAGGAGTAGGTGAGATGTTGCAGCTGTGCACTTGCACACTTGTGTGCTGTACTGATGATCTACAGTGTGCGTCCTGTGTGACAGCATGGAGTTATGATGTTTGTGCTTAATTTCTCTCCCTGCTGCTGAAGGAGAAATTATGAATAGTTCCAGCACATCCAGATATCCTTGTTGCATCCTCCTTCTGAAAACTGACACTAAAAAACACGTCCAGGGTAGAAGAGGAGATAACGAAGTGCACAGAGTGATTGCCCCATCATGAGCTAATTTTAAGTTAGTTACTTTTGATAGTCAAACTTTCTTTCTCACTTTGATGAAGTTATTGCTAAGCTTTTTTGTTGTTGTTCGTGCCCACCATGGGAAAAGTGGAAATGCAAAACATAATTTAGATTTTCCCTGTTTTCTGGATGGATGCCGCTTATTTTTTCTCTGTTATTGGTTGTTTTAAGTATCTGAATCTATCTTTGATGCTGACATTTGACTAGTGACAGCATTAGACTAGTGACTGAGAAGTCAAACAAATTTGCTGTAAAATCCAGTAGCCCTTGGACTTTCAAATAGAGGATGCCTGGTATCCTCTTACTAGTTTTTCACTTGTCTGTTCTGCCTTTGATATTATCAAAAAGCAGCTTACCTGAATACCTGCCTATCAGCCAGTCATTCCCAGAGTACCTGATCATAACTAGAGACAAAATCACCCTGGCTTCTTGTGGGCATGGTAGAGGTGAAGAGAGTAATCTGTAATAAATGCACTGTAAGGGCTAATGGATATTGTCTGATCTTGAAAGAAAATATTCTTTTAATTAGGATAAACCTACTGGATTTTTAGAAAGCAAGTTTAAATAAAATTGCTCTTTTGTCTCATGAATGGGCAAAAACCCCACAGTAAACAGCCTTTGTTTCTTTCCCTGAAGAATAGAGATGATTTTTATAATCTGAGAGAAGCAAAGTGGAATTCAAGCAGTAGGAAAGTGACATGCTACAATACATGCTCGGTCTTCTTTGGGTTGCTCTGTCTTGTGATAAAAGAGTCCACATTATATGAAAATTTGAATAAGCACTAAGGGAGAAGGCTTGACCATGCAAATTAGCTGCTATATTATTCTAAAATTATTTGAGCAAAATTATTTGAGCTGTGTGGACTGTAGACAATTTGTTGTTCACATAAAACAGCCTCATGACCTGTAATGAATAGGATTTGAATATTATAATCTGGATTTACTTAACAAGATAATTAAATATTTAAAGTCAGTTCATTTAGAGGATGGAATGGATTATCTCACAACATTTGCAGATTTCTGCACTTCTATTTGTATGCATGGCTGAATGTTCTTAAATTTTTTGCTACAACTCTCTTTCAGATTTCATACCTTAACTTTTGCTATAACCATTAGGACTGTGAAGAGCTTTTTGTTTTCTTGAAAAGAAATTATGAAATGCTGAATAAGATGAAATAGGTTTAGTACTCATTGCAATGTAGAAAAGCACTCATAAAAGTTAATTAAGCTCAGGAAACAGACAGCAAGATAATTAAGATTAGGCCTAATTTTACACGGCAGGAATTCTGTGATGTTTTCCAAGGGACATCATGTAGAGAAACTCCAGGCTTTCAGTCAGATTCTCAAAAGATCATTACAGATGATGTTAAACAGCAAGACAGACTAATGTGATGAGGCATATGTTTTCTTTTACATTGCTTTAAAAGTAAAATTCTGCCATAAACATAAACAAGGACTAAATACACAGTTTATTATTACTGCCAGTGAGGTAATTCTGGGATTCTGTTGCTGGAAACCAATAATTATTAGCATAAAAATCCTGGATTCATTTGTTGCTCCCTCTGCCAGACTAAAGTCTGCCATGCTGTACTGCAGTTTTTTATGTTCTGTAAAACTATGAGGAGGATCTTTTGTTTATATCAGGCATACAATGATCATTTTCCTCCCATTGTACACCTTAAACATAATCTGTAGTATCCCATGTGCTGGAAAGGGAATGTAGCTTCCTAACACTGTTAGATAAAGAAAATCCATACAAAAACTAATTACTGCCTTATCCACTTCAAATTTTTATTACTAGGTACACTAGAAATCTTAGAAATTAAAATGAGGAATAAATTACATGGAAGTGTGGATTCTGTTGGTTTTTTTTTAATGCTTCTACTAATTGAGTGTGGAGCAAATTAGTCTTCTTATTAAGCTCAAATCAATTGTTTTGATGCCAGTGCTGTATTCTGTATGTCTAGACTATGCACCATGCACCAGAACTATCAAAACTTTCTGTATTCTAGGTTATTGATCCCTGGAAGTATTTTACATTTTTTAAAATATTTTCCATCCAGTAATGTTTGACTATATTGATTCTGTGTTTTCTTGTGTAATTGAAGCCCTTGTGTTTTTTGTATTTATGTGCCCTTCCTAGGGAAAAAAAGTAAGCTGCTAAAAAGTGTTGGGATTTTTTTGTCGATTTTAAAAAAATACCAAGATTACCTAAAGCTGCATATACTAAAAAATATTTTTCTCATATCTCCTCAGACCGTAACAACAGAAGTGCAAATAAACATACATAAAAATTCACTTTTTAAATTGACTTGAATACATTAAAAAATTGAAAATGTGATGACATCATGATGAAAAATGAGTAGGTTTAATATGTGGTGCATGCATGTCAAACAGACAAGAAAAACTGAACAACCCTCATTCAGATCAGATCCTCCCTGTAATGTCAGTATTGTGTCATGGATGTAGATTACAATCAAATAATGTAACATGTCTGCATGTCCTTCTCACATCTCAAATACAGCACTTTCATAATACTGCTTTGATTGACAGTTCATGTTCCTTGGTTCATGGTTAACATGCAACTTTTACCTGTCATCCTAAAAATATTTTTAATTATCAATCTTTAGGGAAAACCTTGAAAGCATGACTGAAATTATTTCTTGGAAGAAGTAAATAGGTTTTTGGCCAAAGGTGTCCACCTGACCTTTCCATAAAGGGGCCTTATAATAAAGATGGGGACAGACTTTTTAATAGGGCCTGTAGCAATAATGGTTTTAAACTGAAAGAGTTTAAAATTCAGGCTCTATGTAAAGGAAACATTTTTTTCAAAAACACAAAACATATCTTAAAGAACCTGAGCCTTAATTAATTTTTACTTGTAAAATAAAAAGCTCTACCAGCAAAATCTCTAAAACTGGTGTTTCAGAATTCAGGGGCATAATTTTTATAAAATTAACTATATACTTCAGATAAAACAAAAAAAGTGTACTATTTAGAAGTATTAAAAAAGGAACAAATTGCTGCTGGATGAGCTTCTCCATAAAACAAGGTCTTCATATGCTGACATCTGTGCATAGAAGGAGACAAATCTCTGTGCTTACTCTGTGCTTTAAAATCCCGCAGAAAACATTGGATTATCTTTTTTCACTAATTTATGCCATTTTTTAAGTTCACATTTTTAACGTCCTTCCTTGCTATGAACTGGTTATGAGTAGATTGGCTTGGAAGGTTCAGTGCAGTTTTTTGTAGCAGCTGTATTGAAAGTCAAAACATGTTTGCCTTCAAGCAGGAGTTGGATTTGATGATCCTTCGAAGTCCCTTCAGCACGGGTTATTCTATGATTCTCTGATTCTCTGATTCAGGAGCAGTGATCCTAAGGCAAATGTGGTCACAGTTGAAGAGTAAAAGGAATGTACAAACCCAGCTGAGCAGTTCTGGTTTTTAAGTACATCCTTCAAGTACTAATATTTTAAGGTCCTTTGCACTGCATGCCCTTATTGTCCGGTTGCTGATTATTGTAACATCTCTTTTCTTCTCTTTACACAACAGAACACAACTAGATGCAGCTACTGCACCTTGCTTACATGTATTGTACCTTCTCATTATAATAAAACTTGCCTTAACATCACCATCCTCATTCTTTTAAACTTAGCAAAAAACCTCACTCCTCTATTTGGCAACTAACCTTTTCTCCTCCAAATCTGAAATATTTTCCTTTTATCTTAACATTGAATGAAGGGGTTTGTGGGTTATTTGATATTAGACTTTTTTTAAAATAGCTTTTTTTCTTACCTTTTTTGTTTATTTGTTTTGTTTGTTTGTGGTTTTTTGGGTGTATATGTAGTGTTTTTAAGGATGTCTTAATTGATGCTGTCTACTTACTAATGCAGATGCCTTCTCTGGGTTGCTTATTCTTGATGTATTTAATGGATGCAAATATTCATAATGAGTGGATATATTTATGGTTTTGGAATAATATGTACCCATTCACTTAACCTGAAGCCTAAACAAATCATACTCCATGAAAGTTTTCTGTTCCACATATGCAGCTCTTTTCCAGAACATAATTTATCTTCAGAAAATGGTTTTTTTTCCTCATGGGATCCCTGGAAGACTTTTTGTCACCATTTCAGTCCACACTGTTTCATAGTAGCACAGAGTGGGTCAGGCCAACCTCCTTCTCACGCAGGGCCACCCCAGAGCACATGGCACAGGACTTTATCCTGACAGTTCTTATATTTCTGGTGAGAAGGAGTCCACAACCTCTCTGGACAGTTGATTTGTGTCCTGATGCATATATCCAGGCATGTATCTTGGCACTGAAAGTTTTATTGAGACTTTGAATCAGACTACATGTGTAGTTATTTTTTTCAAGGCTGGCTTGACACATTTATTTGCTGCATGCAGCTGTTAGAAGGTTAAAATTCTAGCTGCTGACTCAAAAGCTTTGGCTTTTGGCTGGCTGTGGTGATGTGATAGAGTGAGATGACTGAATTCCTGTCTATGGGGTATAAACATACTGCTAGCAAACAGCCATCTGTTTTCAAAAACACTCAGTTTCTAAAGTGTTGCAAACATTTGTCTTAGGTTTATGCAGAACATCTGCAGGTCACCGTCTTCCTCAAAATCTGAATGAAGCCTCTGTTGTGATGTTTGGAGTGCTTTTGCTATGGGGGTGATAAAGGTGGTCATGATCAACCCTGGTCTCAGGCAATCACTGTTACACTCACAGCAGAAGCAATATAGGGAACATAATACAGGGAACATATATGTTCATCTCAGTTAAGTCTTTGCCTCTGAGGTAGTGGTTAGTGGTTAGCACATGGTTAATATCATTTGTTTGTGTCAAAGGCTGCAACCACATCACCTGGTGTTGCCCTGCTCCTGTCCCATGAATCAGTTTCTGAATGCTCTGGGTGCCTAAACACTTTCAAATCAGCTTGAAATCAGATCAGCAGTATTTTATCATAGCAAGCTCTGTAGATCCCTACTGGCTTCATATTTTGATTTAATAAGTTGCAAGTTAAAATGTGGGATTGTGTGTTTAATGGCTGAGAAGCAGATTTGTATTTCTGTTTTACTCATTTGCTGTGCTATTCTGGCGTGCAGAGCCTTGACAAGCCTGTCAGTCAATGAAGTACTCCCTTCCCCTCTCCCTGAAACTGGGAATGCTCTCAATTTCCAAGAAACATTTGGCTTTTGCTACTTTTGCTGTGTTTCCTGGAACATGTCACAACTGTATGCTGAATATCTTTGGTCATGTTTGGCAAATGTCTGTAGTAGGCTTGACTTGAAAGTCAAATCCAGCCAGAGCTAGTTGTCTATCCCTAATCAGCTTAAAATAATTTCAAAAAAGATTCTGTAACTCAAGAACTTCAGTGCAAAAACAGTGACAGTTTATGCACTTGATGATTTTGGATAGTTTAGAACATTCAGTAGCTTCTTAGAATATTAGATGCAAATAGTCATTGAATTTTAGTTTGTTTAATTTTATTTATTTTTGTTTTGCTTTGTTTTTGCTCTCTCTGAAGTGATGGAACTAGTTCAGTTCATTTGCTTTATCTCTGTTTTCTGTTTTCTGAGGTGGTGCAGGTCCTCTTGGCCTGCTGTAGAACCATTTTAGATCCAAAATGATAATTTTAGGTAAAAAGAGTAATGTTTATCTCTGGCACTGCTTACTGTGCAACCTTGGGAAGTGAGAACATTACATTTTCAGACCATTACCAGAAGATTTCTTTGGAGCACTCTTTTGTGACTAGAAACTGTCTTAAAAATGTGTGTTCTTAACCTTTCAAATACTGACTAATTTGTCCATTACTCTCATTCCCGTATTTCTATATATTTCTTTGTCCCAAATGACATAAGAGAAACTGCCCATAATTCCTTCTTTTTCTGTTTGGTCTTTCCATTACTCTCCTATCTTAGAAGGAATCAGTGATTTGCATGCTGTATTGCTTAGTGTCTTTATCTGGTTTAGTGTGCTTATGGGCAAGATACTGTGGTCCTGCAGATCTGTCATAATAATCTGTACCACCTTTGCAGAGATCCCCGTGGACACTATGGGCCCTGGTAGAATGTGCTCAGTGAGAGCAGACATGCCTCAATGTCTGCTCATGTATTGTGTTGTTTATGTCCTTGTCCTGCCTAAAAATTTAGCGTTTCCTTTCCTCAGCAGAATTTTGCATAGGATTTGCATTATCCTTATGTTGCATATGTAAGACTGAATAATTTTTTCTTTCCTCCCCTCTTCTGTAGCACTTTTTTAGCCTCATGGTTTTACTTGTGCCCCACTGACTGCTTGCCGTTCAGCTGTTTGCCTATTGCTTCCTTGTCCTTGCATCTGATAGTAGTCTGAATTCTAGAAACCATTTCTTTGTGCTATTTTGCATTGCATTGCAGTCATAAGTGTAGAAACTTTCCTCTCAGATGCTGTTTTGCTTTCAGAATGTCATTTTTTTTCCCCTTTACTGCAAGCTTTAGCACATTGACACAGGGGCCACGTGGTCTAGTAGGCAGGGCATTTTTCATGTTCTTTACGCTGGCTCAAGATATTATTTTTGTTCATCTCTCTAGTTTTGCACTTATGCATTTCTTTTTACATAGCTCCTACTTTATTTTTGCTTTTTCTCTATGATTAATGCATATCCTCTGCTTATGTGTTTCATGTTATAAAGAAACAGCTTTCAGCTTGTTTTGGAATAAAAAGTGTTCTTGGTACTCTAAATAACCTAAGTATTTCTCCCATGTCTGAGGCTGATCTGGTATTTATAAATAAATCTTCTAGTTTGCTTTCACTCTTTTTCCCCCGGTTCAGTGGAATATTCACATTGTTTTAATCTGCAGTATTTTGAACCGTTTAATCCGTAGGACCTTAAAATTTGTTTTCTTGGTGAAAAGACTCTGCAACCTAGTTGTATTCATCTCTTGCTTCTTGTCTTGATACTCTCCTAGTTTTAAAAATATGCAGGGTCATCTCTAATTTGTGAAATCTTTCTCAGTCTTCAAACATAAATGAAAAACCGTCAAAGCTATTGTAACAATTGAGAAGACCTTATTACTTTTCTCTCTCTCTATTTCTTTTTTTCCCCTGTAAAATCTCGACTTAATGCTTCCTATTGCAAAACTCTTAATACATGGAACTTGTGCTCTTATGCTACCAGAGAATTTCAGTACTGGTTTTTTTTTTTTCCTTTCCTATCACAGGCACAAAAATTATTTTTAGGTTTGTTTTTCGTGGGTCAAGCTAGAGACCTCAGATGTCACAACCTTCCTCCAAACTGGAAACATTTCTGGTTTAACTGCATGTCAAGCAAAGAAACAATACAGCTTATGATACTCTTGGAGGTATTTTTAGGTAGAAAAACAAATCTTATGGAGAAAGAAGCTTTCAATTCCTAT
This sequence comes from Cyanistes caeruleus, assembly GCF_971803275.1. Taxonomy (NCBI): domain Eukaryota; kingdom Metazoa; phylum Chordata; class Aves; order Passeriformes; family Paridae; genus Cyanistes; species Cyanistes caeruleus. The sequence continues at coordinate 26,279,816 of NC_141732.1, read as the reverse complement.
ATTAAATTCCTGAAATAAAAGTACTGTTCCAGTAAGAGTATGCACTTTCCTGAGAATTTATTTGCATGTATTTGTGTTGAAAAAACAGTTTATTTGAAAGCTCTCTAATGTTTAATTAAAATAAAGATGAGGAAGTACATAAAGATCAGGAAGAAGTGTAAGTTCAAACAGTGTCAACATCTTTTTGTCTGGAGTTAAATAAACATTTTATAGCATGTCACATTATAACATCAACTAGCTGTTTGATTTCCAGCCTGGAGTAAAAAGCTGGAAGGAGCTTCATTGCTATGAAGGTTATAGTTTCCTCTGTGGCTGTATTTTCTAATCCTGAAGAAAAAATACAGAAATGTAAGTAATTATTTTTATAAGAGTGAAGATGTACAAAAACATTTCTTTTCTCTAGTTCATTGACAAAATGTGGCTCATTTATGTGGCCACATACTATGCATGATTATAACTCTGGTTAGTTAAACTTGTAATTTTTCTATTATTTTTATTATGGATGCCTAGCATTAGTGCTAGTAAAATGATGACTTCAATGAGTGGACTTTTTTATAAGAAAAAAGAGTGCTATGTTGATATATATCACAGAAAACATTTAAGATCATGAGTTTCAGTAAGAAGGTATTCTCCATTTGAGCTATATAAGATCACACTATTATCATGAAGTTTCCGTATTTAAATATTGACAGTATGACTTTTCTTTTAAATAAATCTGTCCCTGTTAGATATCTTTAGCTTTTGCAGTTATTTCCACTATGTGAAAACGTAACCAGGAGTGTGTTTTCTCGGAATAGTTGTCTTTTATGCAAATGACATCAGAAATTTCAGGCTGAAGCATGAATGTCTGCTGATTTATCTCCCACTGTGATGATTTATTAAATTGCAAAATGAAATGTGTAATTGCAAATGAAAGTGACTCCACTAGAATAATAATTAAAATCTATAATCTATATTTTCACCAGAGCTGGACAATTTCTTCTCCTGAAGTCTAATAAAACAAATTCACATTTACTTCCTTGCTGGCTGGCACTTTGTTTGCATATGAAGAAGGGGTAATATTTACTTTACATATATGTGTGTGTATTTTACCACCCACATGTACATTAAGGCAGTTATATGTGCTAGTAATTTAGATAAGACATGGATCCTGGAAACTGTTGTGCTTATACTAAACATGACGTCTGTACCTGAACCAAACTGGGTTATATGTGTTTATACTTGGAGAATTTGCTTGAACAGAGAGAAAGAGATGAGGGTGATGAAGACCCTTTACCCCCAGGGAGAGAAGAAAACTTCTGTTCCCAGAGATGATCAGAGAGACAGATGGAGACAACCTCTGCCTTTGAATAACTCGTCCTTAAAATAATACCCCTTAAGCTCATGGCCCATGGACACACCTCTAGCAGGGCTGTGAAAATGGGAGGAGATGGCACGATGGCAGAATTTGTGCCCAGGTGGCTGCTATTCTTTGAAAAGAAAAGCCACGAGACAACTTTCTTGTGGAGAACTCTCCATGGCACGACAAGAGAAAACTCCTCTCCCTACAAGGACTGATGAAAGACTATTGCATAGTTTGCACTATTTTAACATCCCAAATTTCATCTCTATGCTATTGGTTGGGAAAGGACAAGCTGGGTGGGGGGAGGAAAGGTTTCTGGAGATTTTATTCTGGTTTCTTATTCTTGTAGTCCTGTTAAAGTTTTTTTATTCCTTTTAAGTTTTAAGCCTGTTTTTTGCCCTTCTCCTAATCCATGTCTCATAGCAAGAAATGAATATGTGCTCTGGTGATTTTAGCTGGTGCTAAAACCTATCACATTATTTGGTGCATTTGGGAAACTCGGATTGGTGAATCTAAACCACTATAGGCTCCTACAACTAGACCATTGGAATGGAAGGTTTCAGGCTTTTTAGGAAAGACACACTAGGGAGATGAGGATGGGCGTTGATGACCAGCTGGAGAGTATGGGACTGCCTGGGGAAGGATAAGGAGCCAGCTTAGAGCTTGTGGGTCAAGATTAAAGAGTGGGCAGGGGATATTGTGATGTGGATCTGCTGCAGACCTCCTGATCAGGTGTGGATGAAGTGCTCTACAGGCAGACAGGAGTAGCATCACGCTTGCAAGCACTGGTCCTCATGGAGGCTTTCAATCACCTGGATTGTCTGATGGAGGGACAACACGGCAGGGCACAAGCAATCCCAGTGGCTCCTCTGATATGTCAGTGACAAATCCCTTAGAAAAATGATTGAGGAGCCAACAAGGAGAGGTGCCATGCTTTCCACAAGGAAAGGAGCTGGTGGGGAATGTAGTGCTCCAAGGCAGACTTGGCTGCAGTGAGCACAAGATGGTAGAATTTGAGATCCTCAGAGCAATGAGGAGGGCATAGAGCAAGCTCACTGCCGTGGACTGCAGGAGAGCAGATTCTGACCTCTTCAAAGACCTGCCTGGGAGAGTTCCATGAGATAAAGCCCTGGAGGGGAGAGGGACCCAATAATGCTGGCTGAATCTTCAGGATCACTTCCTCCAAGCTCAGGATTTATAAAGCTCAACAAGGAGGAAATCTGGAAAAGGTGCCAAGAGGTCTCCATGGACAGATAAGGAGCTGCTGAGCAAATGGAGCAAAACCAAGAAGCTTTCAGGAAGTGGAAACAAGAACAGATGTTGTGGGAAGAATACAGAGAAATTGTACAGGAAACTTGAGGCAATATTAGTGATAGGACAAGGAGTAATGGGTACAAACTGGAAGACAGAAAATTTAGGCTGGTTGTGAGGAAGAAATTTGTCACTGTGAGTGAGGTGATGCATTGGAACAGGTTGCCTGGGGAAGTTGCGGATCCCCCATCGGTGGCAGTGTTCAAAGCTAGGTTGAATAAGGCTTTGAGAAATCTGATCTAGTGGGAGGTGTGCCTGGCCTTGGCAGGGGGTTGAAATGATATGGTCTCTATGGTCCATTCCAACCACTTGACATTCTGTGATTCTGTAGTTTTGATCATAATTTCATAAATTTACCAAGATCCTGTGCACCTCAGAAGTTATCATGGCTTCTTCCAGTGAAGAGTCTTTCAGAAATGGAATATCAATTGCAGACATTTATTGCAGGTTGAAGAACAAACTCTACAGCGAGATGGGATGTTAGGAAACATCTGGAGACCTGTGAGTATTATAGGTATGATTTCATGCTTATTTTTAAACTGAAGTATAGTAAGTAATTAAGAAGTGTTCCAATAATAAGAAGTCTAAGGAATATCTTAGAAGAAATAGAGGCAAAAAGACAATCTTTGTGTGCTGATGAAGCAATGCTGATTAAGCATGGCTATATGAGCAGATACTAAATATAATCAGGCCTTGTGCAAATCCAGTGTAGCACTCCAATGACAATTGAAAAGAACTCATTCTCATCCAAATAACAATTCCAAATACAGTTCTCTTATCAAACCAACTGAGGTTTACATTGTACCCAGAAAAGCTGTCAAACAAGACACTTCCAGCTACCATGTTACTTTTTTCTTCTAGTACATTCATTTAAAAAGACGTCACTGTGATTTATGGAACTTCATTTGAATGGATAAAACATTTGTGTTGGGAAATTATAGACATGAAAAGACAAAAACAGGTCACTTGAGAGTGTATTGAGCATGGTATGCAGCTGAGGAATCATAAAATTGACAGGACGTATTAATTATTGCTTGCTACTAAGAATCTTTAAATAACTTTGCCTTAAGCACATTCTTTACTATGACATCAGTATTGCAGTAAAAGAACTGTACAACTTACGTTAAATGAAAGTCAAAGTGTGTCATGTGTGGGATGTTTTGGGGATTGCATCAGTTTGATTTGAAATTTTTTGGCAGTTATAAATAGGAATTTGCCTTCAATGACAGAATCAAAAATGGTTGAAGTCCTTTTGGCAAAGAGTAGCCCATTTTCCTAATGTTATTTAAACATATTCTTTGACTAGAAGATGTTATTTTGGGAGAGGAAATAAAAGGAAAGTAAATATTTGGTGTCTAAAATCCAGTTATCAGAAGAGAAGTAACACCTGAACAAAGTCATCTAAGTAATAAATACACTAAGTCTAAATCTCCTAGGTGTTTTACAGTAAGTAATAATTCAAGTGTAGCCATTAGGGATATGCCTGCACCACCCCAGCTTTAGTAACAACAAAATGTTATCTGTTTTTAAGAGAAAGGTGCATTAAAGGAAAAGGACTGTTAGAAAATATATCCTGGATGACATTCATGGCACCAGTGAGCTGCATTAAGGCAGTGCAGTAATTAAAAATTCACTTCAGAGGAGCTTATTATTCCTTAATTCACAGCAACTCCATCTATCAAGGGTCTCCTGAACCCAGACATTATGAAAACATGATACCTCCATTACTTGCTGAATTTCTGACTTAAATCTTCAAAGGAGATGTAAAGCTTTCCCAAACCATGCAGATAAAAATAATGAATAAGAAAGGAAGCATTTAGTTAAAATAATTAGGCCACAGTGGATACTTTCAAAATATTAACAGCTATGCCAGTATAAAAGAAAATTCCTCATTAACTTGTGTGCCAAGTTTTACAAATCTAATATTTAGCTAACCAGTGACTTCTAAAATTTTATTAGTAGTACTGTGACTTAAGTTAAATGTGTTAAGAAAATCTGCATACAATAACACTTGTAATTCTGGAATTAAGTGATTTAGAATAAATATTACAGGTTGGGTGTTTTTCCTACCTTGTGTTTATTTAGGTTGCTTTTTTTTTTTTTTATTTTTAATTTTGTATTATTTTTGGAAAAAAAAAAAAGAAAAAAGACTTCTAGCATGGAAAGTATCCCATGACAAGGAACTGGGTGTTGTACTGATATTTTCATACACCCATCTAATTTAATCACATAATATTTTGTGATTAGAAACAGTCAACTATCTATTAGCACACAACTATCAGGAACTATCATTCTATATGCTTTTTTTAAGTGTATTACCTTTTGTTTGCATTGCATTAAACATGGTAGGGAGGAAAGCTGCTTGTAAAAGGTTGCACAGGAACCTTGTGATACTGAGTCACTAGGCAGTAAAAATGCAGGTGGTCATGGCCTTTCACAGCTCATCCAGAAGGCCTAATGTTCTCCTCTCCCCAGTCAAAAAACACCTGGGAATGATGAAAATGATTGTCTTAGGTAAGTGTAGTGGATAATACTACATGAAGTGCTACCAAGCTTTTCAGGCTTCAATCTGTGGGAAGAAATTATTTTAAGAAATTATTTTTTAAGTTTTACTCACTTAGAGATCACAGACTAACAAAGATTTTTAAGCCTAATGAGTGTTTTTGTTTCCCTTTGAATAGGCTAAATTGTGTTTATGGCTATGAAATATCTGGCCTCAAGAAACCTCACTATCTCTGTTTTAGTATTAATAGCATTCTAATAGATAGACAGAATTGAGTATAAGACAGCTGATGTGCTTTTCTAGCAGTGAAAGATGCCTATGAAAAAGGAAGTATTTGAACCTAGATCTCTAGCGATCTTAGGGACCTAAGTTACTAGGCAGGGAAAAGGATTTGCTTTATTAATGATTTTAAATGGCATGGATTAATGAATTGGATGTATTAATCATTAATCCAGCGCTATTAATCTGTTAATGACACCATGTTTTTTGGAATCGTCTGTCACATACTATCATCTGGTATCCTGGTTATGTAGGGGATGCCTTAAAAATCTCACTTGACAAGTCAGCAGCAGCTTAAATATGTCCTGGAAACATGTTATTGAGAGATTCAAGTGCAGCGACCTAAATCTGCTTTTTGTTTGTTTTGCTGCTCTGTGTTTTTGTAGTGCTAGCTTGATAAAAAAACTATTATTGCAACTTCATTTTTTTTTTCTCACCAGAATCATCCCACAGAAGGAACCCCTGAGGCTCAGATCAGGATGCAGCTCACTTATCTAAGAGAGGAATGCCCTGTATGTTAAAACAAGCTGGCCAGTGGCCCACTCCTGCCTTAATGTTGTTACTCTTTGTTTTTATTCTTCTTCTCAAGGTCCACAAATGTATCACAAAAGACATGTGGCAGTGAAATATTAGGATTTTTCTCAGTGGTTATCTGAGTGACCGTTTAACACAATGTGTAACACAACATGGTGACAAGAGCCTTTTACTTGCAACAAGAAACTAAGGAGCTACAAGGAATATCTACACTCACATGAAAATTTCTACATTTGTACAGGCCCTTAAAACACATATTTCACACAGTAATTTATATTACTAGTTTGCCTATGACTCTTGCAGTTCTAGTTCACTATTGTTTTATTAAAGGTGCAGTGAAGGTCAACTGCCACTAACTATACTGTTAAATATTGATTTAACAATTTGAATTAATGTAATTTTCTGTTGTTCTCCCTACTAAATGTACAGCAGCACTTCAGTGACCCAGTCAATAAGATCAATAATGCTCACGTGAAGTTCAGGCTATGGCTGTTGCTGGTTTGTTCTCCTTTTCTCCTTGCTGTCTTTTCACAGGGTCAGACAGGTTTTAGTAAATGCAAAATCTATGTTACTGCTAATAGGCTGTGGGACTTCTCTAGCTGGATACATTCTGTGCACGCGAGTTACTCTGAAGCAGAATATTTCATGCCTTATACTGATTTGGTTTTTTTTGTACTACTATTTCTCCTTTAACAAGAATAAAAAACAACAAACTATAAAGACATTAGACATTTTTTGTACTTTCTTCTAAGGTTTTCTGCAAGCCCTTGTTAAAGACCATTTATACAAGTAAAAGTACATATTTGGTAATTTTTAAACAGCAAATCATTACTCAATAGCCCTTGCTAATCCTGCTGTCAGAGCTAAAATACCAATATCTAAAGAGATAAATGTGACTAAGTTAAGCATGTGTTTAAACATTTGGTTAAATGGTTCAGAATTGGTGTACTTGCAACATGGAAAGCAATGCCTTAGTGAGAGTGAAAATATCTAGGCAGTTAAATGTTAAGCACTTGGACAAGATAACACTTAAAATAAAATGTGCCTTGGTGTTGCACAGAAAAGTATGTGTGGTTGTTCCTGTTCCATGGACAGAACAAAGCTGTCACAAGTGGAAAGTCACAACTGGTATTCAGATGGCAAAATGAATGGTAAGTTTAGAACTGAGCATGTATGCCCTGAGTCAGTTTCTCTTTGAATATTTTTCATGAAATGTCTGTGCCCTTATTTTCTTGATGTCTGCCTCTTTTAAGCAGGAATATACATGTGTGCATAGTGGATGGAAAGTATCTGTGAAAAAGAAAGAAACATGAGAGCTAATGTCCTTTGACTAATTTTGAGAATAGAAGAGGATATGTATTAAATATGAAACTATTATATATGTGCTTCCATTTAACAGAAGAATGTCAGTAGCTTCAATAATCAGAAAAAGGAAAGGAAGTCTTAGCAAAAGAACCATGCCTCTGCTTTCCTTTCTTAATTCACAGTGAGGTTTAGATTGACATTTTGATGATCTTGTGCAGCCAGATTTTTCTTTACATTCTTTCCCACGTACAGTGTTGTTCTTCACACGTGTTCACTCACATCTAAAGGAGGTGTTACAGGATGCCCTGCTTCTCCTTGAGGCATCAGAGGCTGGGTATGATAAAGATACATTACAGAAAAGCCAGCAGGATTCATGCAGCTACTGAAGAAATTTGCTTTACATGTACAAGAAAAGCAATACACTCCCTGAACCCTGCACTATACAGCTTCAAGAACCTTATTAGAGAACAAGAGTTTAACCTGGGAAGGTGCTAAATTAACCCAGACAGGCATGATAAACAGAATTAAGTTTTTTGTTCTGGCTCCAGATAACAGAATGAAGTGTATGGATCAAAGGTGAAAGCTGTGTGTCTTTCTGGACTGGCTGACCATCACTAAGGATATATTTTGAGAATTTGACTGTTCATGGCTTTCCTTATATATTTCCATGTGATTCTACTTTCTGAAAACAGATGACATGAAATAAGATGGATAGGAAAAATAGGAGATGAGTGCAAAGAGTAAAGGTGTATCTATGAACTTGATAAAGCTAAAGGATGATAACTTTATATGCTAGCTTATGGTGTCAGCAATTTACAAATGTCTTCTGTAAATATCAAACTCTGAAGCTATTTTTCCCTCAGAATGAAGACTAGTGTCTGTGTTAATAAAGGGAAGTTGCCTTTGTTCTTTCTGTCCATTCTCTCTGTCCATTTTGTTACCTTTCAAAAAACCCTTTTAGCTATATGGAATATAAAAGATTTAAAATGCCTCAGAGGATCTTTGTGCTGAATTGTTTCTTTTCTTATTTGTTCTTCTAAGTTATTCTTAATGAAAATAAAAACCATCTTGTTCTTAAAAATATTATTTCTTCTCTGATATGTCTTTCCCCTGCTATTCCACACTCTATAAAATGACTGAGAAACATGATTAAAAATTCACATCATGCCCATCTGCCTCTGTGCCCTGCACTTTGTCATTTGGCAGTTAGGTATCAAAGTAGTCTCATCAATGTTCTTTGAAAACTAAGCAGATTGGACATGCAATTTATATGTAAAACAATTACACTATGTTAGCTTGCTTTTGGCAAGGGTATTAGGGCTCATCTTGAAGACAGGAAACAAAAGGACCACTTCATCTTCATACATTTTAAATGAGGGGAGGTGTCTGTGTGAGAGAGAGCTGTCTGGCAGGAGCTTTTCCCTACAATATTTCTCTAACTAGTTCTTTCCTATTTAGAATGTGTCCTAGTGTGTGCTACTGACATTGGCTGGAATAATATGTATTTTCTAATAATGCAGGTAGTGCTAATGATTTTCTCACTAGAGTTTCTTTCAACGAATTTCTTTGAAATTCAATTAAAACAGAAGGCTATGCCTTGGTGACAAGCTTCAGAACCAAAATGAAAGAGGATTAAAAGAGTTAGTTTATGTTGTATAGACTCATTTTCAGCCAGACAAGTTTATTTTGTCATATCATCTGTGCAGATCCTACTGTGGTATGTTTTTAAACACTTCTAAGTGCTCATTCTTAGATCTTTATAAGCAGCATTCATGAAAGACTGTCGGATAAGAACACCAAACTGAATGCTGTATTTTTTTCGAAACATCTATGCAAAACCCATTATACATTGCTGCTTTCTAAAGTCCTTCAGGGTGTTTGAGAACCAGTGTGTGATGGAATGTACTGACTTTGGAGAAATTGCTTTTTAGGGAGTATCTAAGAGCAAGTTCAATGGTAACTATGCAGTCTAGAGTGGTGGGGTTTTTTTGTCTAAATGAGAGCCATAATCTGTCCTGCAGCACTTGTAATGAAGTTCTGAACAGTGTCAATAAGAAACTAACAATGCAAATGTTTGTCCTCCTTAAGATGGGTCTTTACTCTGAACTTTAACTGTAAGCAACAAGAAATTCTCTGTGATATTAACCATGTGACTTAAACATAGTCTGAGTTGCAGCTTGCCAGTATTGTGCAGGTTTGTACTTGAAGTTTGGCAAATTTTTTTTTGTTTAATGAGGGCAATTTTTCTGCCTTAAAACTAAATATACAACATACTTCTACTTCCTTCATTATTTTTTTCCTTCAGTAAATAAATGCTTAATTTGATGTCACAGTTATGAGGTTTTTATTGTGTTTGTTTCATAGATTTAGAGGAATCTGATTGTAGAAAAATCTTTAAAATAATGTTTTCATGAATTCTAGCTGTAATCCAATCAGTTTTTATTGTAGGTTGCATCAGTGGTTGAAAATATTTTTTTCAAACTTTAACCAGATGTCTTGTCCATACAAAATTATACTCCTTGACCAGGACATTCCTGGAAATAGGTTATATTTTAATGAGTAGAATAGAGATTTGCAGCTGTTGAGTCAACTTTGGATTCTTACTCATATTTTTTTTACAGGAAAGATGAAAAATGAATTAAGCTGGTATGAGATGGAAAAGTTTTTTATTGTTTGTATGTTTCTTTGTTGTTTCTTCTTCTTAACAGTATCAAGATAGTTCTGGTGTAACTCATACTTTTTGACATCCAGAAACTCTGCTATGGTGTATTTTGGGGTAAAGGTAAAATGAAGGTTTTCTGTTGTGTATAAAATTCTTAAACAGCTGTTGAAAAGCTTGTGATACTTCACTGAGTGGTGAGGGCTTTTAACTGGATGATCAGCTTGTCCCTTTCTCTACAGTGAGAATTAATTACATGATTAATTGTGAAGCAGAAAAGAAGCAGCCAGAGCAATTTCCAGAGTGTCACTCAGAGTGCTCTAGGATGTTGTCCTCAGGAAGATACAGCCTTGACTTCACTGTAGAAGAATTGACCACTTTGCTATTTCTTTTAGTTCATGGTTTTTAGTAATTTGGAGATGGAGCCTTCTCTCTTTTTTTTTTTGCTTTGTTACAGCTGCTCACAGTAGAACAATATACAAGTCAAGTGAAAAAAATTCTGTGGAAAAAACCCGAAAACTTTGTAAAGATGGCAAAGTACTATGAAAATTGGCTAGAAGTAGGAAAATAGATTTTTTGACCTATTAATGGTCACCAAGAAGGACACTGTACTAGCTGTTCAGAACAAAGGCACATGAGAAATTTTTAAGAGCCAGCACTGGAGATGAAGGACCACATTAAAGCCCACCTCCACTGCAGTCCTCATGGAATCCTGCACCTGAAATTCATTGCCATGGTCAGTACCATAGCTATAACAGCATTCCTGGGTATTCCCGTGTGTTGAGTGCTGTGTGACAACTTGGTGAACATATTCAGAGGTCAGATTTCCTGGGCAATGGCAGCTGTATGGTTTTGCGTGGACCCACACAGTGGTTTGGTGTGTACGCCCACTGTTAAGTGTGGGGTGTTTTTCAGTGGTTCCTAACAGGTTAACAGTAAATGCACCTGACTGAAACCCAAGTAAGAGCGGATCCTGGCTGATGCTGTAGCATGGTCTCTGCAAGCAGGAGCTATCCTGGCCCTGATCTGACAGAAGGCTGTGCAGCTCCTGTACTGTGGCTGTGTCAGCCTGCCAACGACAAATGCATTTTATCACTTGGTAGTGAAGGAGGGCTGCTGTCTGGCAAACCCTCACCTATCTGTTTCCAAAGCCATGCTAGGAAAGCTTTGGCTCTTGAGCCATATAAATATTGCTACCAGCAAGATTCAGCCCTCACTATTGGTGGCCATGTGTGCTTGGCAAGGATGGTGGGCCTGTGCAGTCCAACCTTGGTTTGCTTTAGAACTCCCCATATGGGGAAGGATGTGGCTCTTCTGGCTCTTGTTCATTTCCAACAAACTAGCTGCAGATTCCTCTGTTCGATGACACAGAAAGAAGAGAAATAGTGTAAATGCAGGCCAAGTGAAATAGTTAAGTAATTCAAGGAAATCCCTTTTGGGACACTTATGGCCACTATAGTCCTTTCTATTTTGATGCTGGTATGGGGAGCATATTCAAAGCTCCATAGGAAAATTTTGCATTCTGTAACTCTGGAAGGTCATAATTTTTAAACTGTTTTAATATGTGTCTGGACATTTAACTGAGCTGAAAAACAAAAATATATGAAGAAAAAGATAAAATTACACAACATAGATAATGAGTAGAACTGTAAAAATTTTAAATGGTTTTAAATGTTTTTATCCAAAGAGCAGTGGTGCAGTAACTTAGGTGAATTATTCTGGGCTCTTAGGAAAGCTCAGTTCCCTATTAAATACTGAGTTGCTGATCTCAAAACTATCAGTAGGAAGTAGCTGTCACAGAGGTGTTAAAAGAGACCTTTTCTTTGTTTTAGAATGATGTAAAGTTTACTTCTAATATTCTAATGTGTGTTGAATATGCTTGAATTTTGAAGTAAGAACCAGAGAATTTTAATTAGCAGAAAATCAAGAAAATTATATATGTTGCGCCCTAGGCATTAATTAAACACAATGTTAAAAGCTGTTTAAAAGAACAGATACTGAGAAGTGCTTTTGGATCAGGCAAGGATCTGCCAAAAAAATTCACACTAGGTAGCAGAGAGTGAAAAATAAAATGAATTAACTACATATAAAACTCTCAGTTATTTCTTTCATCTCTCCTCGAGTGTTTCCCAAGAAAATACGCTGATGCTTCTGATGATTCATGTTTTGGTGTGTATAGCTGATATGCAAGATTCAGGCAGATCTAGGAAATTGCTTATCTTTAGAACTTCACACTCATGAGAGTTTGTTGCTTGCATGTAGACTTGGGGTTACTGAAATTCTAAGAGAATCTGCAAAAAATAAAAGGGGGATGATATTTCAACTAGTTTCCCTAGAAACTTTGCCTTGAGGAAAACTAATCAATGATAACTAGCTTTTTTCTTCATAGTCCAAAAATTTGTACTCATTATGGTATTTTTATAGCTCTGGAAAGCCTCTATATAACAGGGCTGGTGATTCAACTGTTTTTCTTCTGGTGTAAAACTGACCCAAGTCTTTGGGGTTGGAAAAAAAAGAATGAGATGAGCCTTTCACAAAGTACCATCTTGTATCTCAACTTTATTGATCCTTTTGTCATTTTTAACACTTTTGTGCTTAAAGAATGTAACTAACCTGTCTAATGTGCTAGAACTCCAGTTCCTTTTCTTCATTTCTGACAATATTCCATAGTAAGCTGCTCCTAAATATTCTTCTTTCATCTCTACTAACTTTCTTTTTTTTTTTTTCTTCTTTTCAGGTTTAGCCTAGCACAAGACAGGCATATAGATATTGCAAAGAAAAAGCTATAAAAATAGGTTGCAAGGAAAAGCAGGCAGATGGCTTTAGAAGAAGGTCTCATGATTTTAAGAATGAGCTCATTTATTGCATTATGATATTTTAGACTGCTGTTTCTCTGAAGGGTTGTAGTGGTTTAGATTTGCTAATTTCATTTCCTGGCTAATGCACCAAATAAATGTCATGGTTTTAAAGCAGTAACTAAAAAAATTACTAGAAAACTTATTTCTTGCTGTGAGATATGGATTAGAACAAGAGCAAAACAGGCTTAAAACTTAAAAGGAATAAAGAAAGTTTATTAACAAAACTACAAGAATAAGAACACCAGAATAAACTTCCAGAAAACTCCTTTATACCCCACTACCCAATCACTTCCTTGTTCACATGATAACATAGAGACAAAAAACTTTGGAACTTTGGTGTTTACAACAGTTCCAATTCTTGCTAGAGTCTTCTCATCAGTCTTTGTAGAAAACAGAAGTCTTTTTCTGCTAATCTATGGAGTTTTTCACAAGAAAACTATTTCTGTTATAGCTTTCTATTTCTCTGATGCCAGGTGCCCGCAAATCCTGTCATCGGTTCACTCCTCTCATTTTACATCACTCTGAGGTGTGTTATGGGTCAAATGAGTCTGGGGATGTCATTTTTAAGGATGAGTTATTCAAAGGCAAAAGTTCTCATTTGTCTCTGTGAGCTTTCCTGGAAACAGAAGTTTTCTCTTTGCCTCTAAAATGGCCCCAAATTTTCAACTATTACTTCTCCCTCCTCTGTTCCAGCACCTCACTGTATCACAATTTCTCCACCTTTTGCTCAAAAACACTTTGAACTACTTTTGCTCCACACTTTGAACTACTCTATTCCTCCCAATATACTCTGTCATGAATTAATGGAGTTTTTTTCAGAACACCATTGTCCATCTCCATAGCTTTAACAGAAAAATATTTCAGCTTATAAAGCATCTTCTTATTCTCCCAGCTCCCGAAGCTATCTTAAAGGTAAAGTCACCCCCTGACAAGGATTTAAAGAAAACTCAAATGGGAACTGTCATAATTCCCCCAGCAAAGTGTCTCTCAGGAAAATCATTTTTATCCAGCCTTGCTCATGATAAACAGAGACAGTAAACTTTGTGAATAAACAAACACTTTGTGTCTTATGCAGATATCAGTGTATATATTTTCATTCCAAATGTACTCTGCCGCTTTTTGTAGCCTTACCCATGTATTGTTGTTGGGGCAACTAGACAACAGGCCATGTTTCACAGTCAAGGAATTCTTTTCCCTCTTGGCTTCTGAGATGAAAATTTCACTGCTTCCTCCCAGTTTTTATAACTCAAAAGTCAAAACAATATTTATAAGACAAGGTAATTGTCTTTCTCTGTTTCTTCTTCCACTACACAACTTCACCCCTATACCAAGATATACTCCAGGGCTGTCCATACCCCAGAGGCAAGAGCCTCCTGGTCTTCCATCTTATACTTAGACTTAAAAGACACTTTCAACACAAATAAAACAACGTTTTAAATTTATGGTGGTTTACAGTCTGCAAATTAAATAGATATGCTTATAAAATAATTTCAAAAGCTATTGTGTATGTTTTCAAACTTGGAAATGATTATGCCTGTTTAAATAAGTTGGAACTGCACTTTGTTTTAGTCTTGAATGGTTTTAGTGATTGTCTGGGGTTCTTCTTTTGGTATTTGAGCTATCTGGAGTCTTGTAGATTTTTTCTTCATTTATTTTTTCCACACCGCCCTGAGAACTGTATATGTATTCTTAGTAAAATTGAAAATGGAGATTCTTGACTAATACATTAATTCAGTGATTAGGTCTTCAACATAAGGGTTAGTTAACATCGGACCCACAGAATTAGTCTACTGTGTTTCTGGGGCCAAAGATGCAAAAACATCTGAATCTAAGGACAGAGACAAACCTTCATATGTTAACAGGCACTGAGTAGCCTGGAAAACTCCCTGAAGTGGAATACAATTTTGATCCAGCAGTACCAAGGCCACTGAAGAAGCATGATTAAGGGTGCAGATGGGGAAAGTGGAGTAACCCTGCCTCTTCTATTCAGCTGTACCTGAGAAAATGGACTTGCTTACTGACAGGACTGGGACAGCACTGATGCCCAGCAGAAGGACAGCATCTGCCTACCCTGAATGTTCAGGTGGTAATACACTGTTCTGGTGTGACAGCATTGCTCCTGGCAAGTGAATTATGAAAGCTGGTTCTACTGATAGAGACAGATAGAGGCGGTAGCTTTGACCTCCTGAACTGTCAGAATTTGGTAAATAGAAAGATGGTGACATAGAGGTGTAATTGTCTTTGTACTCCTTTGTCTCTTTTGGGCCTCTCCAAGCTCGTTTTGATCACATGTAAAACATACAGGTTTTGACCACCCCAGAACTTAAAATCCAAGTGTATTTTTTTACTTTACAAATAAGCTTTTATCATCTTAATGAGTGAAACCGAACCCTCAAATTTATATGCTTCTGTTCTTCCAGCTGTCTAAATTTAAATTTATTATATAAAGTTCATTTCTAATAGAAACTGTAGGGGATGTGATCAAAAGTCTTTTTAAGTTCAGCTTTTGTCCACTCTCATTGATCTGCAAATTTTTCTGTCAGAAGATGTTTGAAATGCTTTTCACATTGTCTGATTTCTGCCTGCCCTTTTGTGAAAGCCTATTTGATTAAAAAGCATTGCACAATTCATCAAGGCTTCTGATCTTTTGGACTAGGTGCTGGTTTGTGCTTCTGCAACACATCTCTAAATATGAGACTGAATGGTAAGATG
Source organism: Cyanistes caeruleus (assembly GCF_971803275.1). Taxonomy (NCBI): domain Eukaryota; kingdom Metazoa; phylum Chordata; class Aves; order Passeriformes; family Paridae; genus Cyanistes; species Cyanistes caeruleus. The sequence goes on along the minus strand of NC_141732.1, from coordinate 26,264,313 downwards.
TCTGTTTGAAGTGGGAGACTTGTCCATTTGTCAGAGGTCAAAAGGAAAAGTAATTTTTACAGTAACTAATAGCAAAGTGGTGTGCTTGAGATTAAAGAGAATAAAAAGGCTTCAAAGGTCTCTTCTTCTGCCACCTTCTTTCTATGCTATGGAATTAAACATGCAGATATGACCTTGCTTGGTGTATGTGTGTGTGTGAGTTCTGAAATCAACGTGAAATCATAGAGGATTTAATTTTTTGGACCAAGGATTTGTGTTCTGCAGTATGATGAACAGAATTTTTTTACCTTGTTAAAGGAAGGGAGTCTCTTAAATGTTGTGGCTGTCTCACACAGTGTGACAGGCACAGACTGCCTATCCACATGCATGTCTCTGCTGAAGCTGGCAGTGCCTGAGCTGTTCTCAGAGCTAAGTGTAGTGTTTACACACCTCTGTGGGCAGTTTAACAGAGTGTGTGGCTGTGGCTGCATTTCTTTTGTACCTGCGTTAACTCATACTTGCCAAGATGTACTGTGCCATTGGCCAGTGCCAGTGCTGCTAACTGGCATTTGTCTGTGCCACAGGACACTGTGTTGGGTAGTCTTCAGACCACTTGGATTGGCTTGACTGGTCCTTGAGAGGTAAAATTAGTGCTATCTGGATAGCTAAAAACCATCAGGCAATGAAGTGGTATCCAAAAATAAAGAAGACAGGTTTACATGCATTGGAACTAAGCACTGAAGTTATTTCCTTAAGACTACGTTAAATTCTTGCTCCCACCATTCAGAGACTATCATCTTTAAACAATGATGACCCAGAATGCTTGGGGATGATAATGCAGACTGAAATTCAATGGCTTTGGTTTTTTTGAGGTCTTAATAGCTAGTAAGTTCAATTACTGACTATAAAGAAGACTTGATTTTTTTTTTTTTTCTTACTTTCTGTTAGTTGGTGGTAGAAGCTTTTAGGAAAGGATCTGTTTGCCATGTTTTTACAGTGCTGGTACAAAGAAGTTCTCACTTGGACCTTTAAGCATGTTATACATGAAAGCATGAGTCAAATTTTTTTTAAAAAATATGACTCTTTCAGAAACTGAGAGGTTGATATAAACATGATCTTTATTTAAAGTTCATATGTGTATGTCCTCCTACAGAGCCCTAGTAGTAACTGCAGCTTTAGTCTGTGGGACAAAAAGAGTTGCTGACTTCTCAGCAGTGCTTTGCATCATCTGCTTGTAGCAATGTAAAGACACAAAATGATGGAATTTCATGTTTTTCAGAACAAAAACACTGTAATGAGGTACTCCTGAGCCTTCTTTCCTCCAGTTTTAGCTGACTTGATGCATGAGCTTTTCTTCTATATCTCAAATGAACATTGTCATGTGTGTTTTGCAAAAGTTTTCATTGACAGTAATATCAGGGGCCCTACTTATGGTTGTACCAACTTGGTAGAGGTATATTGTTTATGTTAGAAGTAATAAATTGTGCATATAATAACAAATTATGCATATAAGGGGCACCTATTCATGGTTTATGAGAAGATGTGACATTCTGTACCTATGAACCTTGCTTATGGTCACGTGAAGATCTGTCCAGATATTGCAAAGGTTTCTAAAGCTGTATTTTAAATAGATGGTAGAACACTTTCTCTGTTGTTTTTTTTTTGTTTGTTTGTTTGTTTTGCATAAATTAAAATTTTTAAGTGATTTAAATGTTTTTCTTAGAAAATCCTGTTTTTTAATCATCCTGCATATTGGTTTCTCTTAAGTGTCTGTGTCACCACCCCATCTCCAATGATGTGACTGTCTTGCAGATTAGTTGATAAGAGCCCAGTCATCTTTGTTTCTATATTGCTTTTGCATTTATTCTGTATGCACCTATGGGACTCTGCCTTTTTACTTCATCTTCAGTAAATAATCTCTTGGATTTTCAAATGGACGCAGATAAATAGGAAAAAAAATAGGAAAAAGGAAAGGAAGTAACATGTCTCCATACTAATGTACATATGAAAGCCTCTGCTTGTTGAAAATTAATCTTGGAGAAATAAAATTCACCATTTCATCACAGTTTTCCCATGAAAAATTCTGTGCTTTGGAGAAGAATATACTTATTTTTACACTATGAAAAAAAGCAGCAGCTTGCTTCTTTCTCCTTTGCAGCCGAAACACAGGAAAACTGCTGTGGTAGGGTCTGCTAAAGCCAACTACTCTGTGGAGTCAAAGGCTCCCTGTATTTGACTGTTTCTCTGATTTAATGCTGGCAGAGCCCTCTCTGAATGCATAATATAGATTTTAGTCTGGACCTAGTCACCAGTTTGCAGTTTGCCCTTTATGTTATACAGCTGTCAAGTCTTCTGTGCTAGATTGATTTCTCCCTACACCAAAAGAGCAGCAATGAGACCAAGTGCCAGTCAGTTTTCTTAATTAGGTTCCTCTGAAATGCTTGCATGCACTCCTTAGAGCATCATTTGAAGCAGGATCTTGCACTCTGTGAGGTGGATCTGCCATTTCTAAGGGCTCATTTTTGCACTGTCGTCTGTTTGAACATTTGTTTTTTAATGGTTTCTTCTCTTTCTAAAGCCATGTCAAAATGCTTAAACAGAGTATCAGTAATCTGTAAAGTCATGAACAGAATTGAGAAATAGAGAGCTTGTTCCAGAATCCACTTAAATGGTTGTGTTGCTGCTCTTCTGACATTATCCTGTCTGAGAGTGGCAGGACAGTGCATAGCACCTTCCATTATGTTTCATGGATCTAGGAATTATGGAAATTACATCCATGATTAAGAATTAAAGGGTAACAATGACATAATAGATATGTCTTCATTCCTTTCAGGAAGGCCTCTACAAGCATAAGGAGTACTGGCACTTATACAGCCCTGCTGGTCCCCCTGTGCAATGCCCTTGTGTTACCTTAAGAGAATAAAAAGTAAACATGTTCAGGCAACTAAGACTTTTATTTAATGTTGCTCTACACTTTTCTGTTTGATGTGATCAATCTCTCTCCCATTCACAATTTATTTTCAGAGGACTTCTGTGACCTTGAACATGAGACGAAATGTTGCTTCCTCTGGGATACGTACCTGAGATGTGTTGACTTCTAAAGGAAATCTTTAGTTAGAGAATTCCCTGAGAATCTTAATGTCATCATCTTTAAAAACTAAACAAACAACAAAACCCAAAAATACCCACTTTTTTTTTTTCTGGTTTTTTTTTTTCTTTTTACTTTTTCATGCAGCACACTGCTTGAGATTTTTTTCATTGTATTCCTCCTCTTTTCTTGGATTTAAGCTAGGAGAACAAAGCTGAGAAGAAAAATCAGAAGTATTGTGCCTGGCATGTGCCTGTGTCTGTCCCTAACACTGTTTCCAATCATCACAAACAAAAAAGTTTGCTCTTACCATAATCAGCTTTTTGATGAAGCCCACAAATTGCTGATTCAGAACATGCCTGAACAAATGGAATAATTGTATATACAAATGAATCAAGAATTATACCCATGATGATTTATTTCCCCTGTTTAGATCTGCTCATCAGAAAGTAGGAATGTGCCCATCTGAAATTAATTTACTAACATAACTGGCCATAAGTGACCGTTTCAGGAGAAATGGCAGTGCCTGGACATAAACAAAAGCTACTGTAGACAGAGGGTCAAAATGCGGCCAGATCAACAAAGATCTACAGTTGCAGTGAAAAAAGCAAACATAAGTGTTCTCACCTTTTCCTGGGCCCTAAAATGAGGGAAAAAGCATCGTAGTATTGCCATAGATGTCATAGGCAAAGACAGATGCTTTCCCTTTAGGTTTGGTTTTACTCAAAATTGCCCTACAGCTCACAAGAAAGCTGCTGTGTTACCTTAATGCTGCCTGTATTATATCCCACAGAATGGGGACTAGAAATCTTTTGAGGAACTTCCCTTTTCCAATATTTTTTCCCCCTAGTTGTAGTGCATTGGCTGTCTGTAGTGCTCTGTGGTCGAGGCAAATCTGGTATGTAGAAGCAGTGCACTTGTTCTCATTGTCAGTTCTGTGGCCTCTGGACCCTAATTTTTTCTTTTGAGTTACTTTTGTAATATGCTGTTACAAATTCTAAAACCAATAAAATGGCAATGCAACAAGAGCACCTTGTGTTCCTGCAGTAGCTTGACTTAAATTCGCCACAGTTCTGACATTAGATATCAAGCTTGTAAGAACTGCTTGTGATAGCTTTACCTCACAAGGGTGCACGGAAGGCTCTCCACTTGTTATTCAGTATATTCATTTTCCTATGATTTTAAATATATACAATGAATAAGGGTATTCTTTACAAGTACATGAGGGAGGCTTTTTTGCACCATCTGGAGTAAATAGATTTTTTTGTACCAGACCATAAAAGAAGCTCTTAATTTCCATCATTAGAAGGTTCTGTAGCTTCAACTGATTCATTTTCCTAGGCATGGCTCTCGTGCCTTAGCTAGAATTTGGTAAAAAATTGTTCTTTCTTTCCTGTATTCCACAGCTGTGCTCAGCTGGAAGTAACCTGAGGATTTCTCTCCTAAGCTCACCCTGACCACAACTGTTCCTCTCTCCTTCACTAAATTCTCCCTTGCTCTTTTCAATGTGTAGGGTGATGACAACTAATATCCTAGCTAGTTGTCTGTCCAGAAAAAAACATAAAATTGGTAGAAAAGCCATGTCTTTCTTTCAGAAGATTTTCATTTCCATGAGTTTGACTGTTTCTGAATTCTGTCTTACCGTCAAAATTAGCTGGAATTGCTCCAGTCTTATTGGGCCACTGACAGACATGAACTTAAAGCTTAATCTTACTTCAGAAATTACAAATCAAATTCTTTTTTGAATGACTGTACACATTTTTGTCACTTATTTTAAAAAGGGGTTTTCTACTATATGCATACATTTTCATCCTTGTTACCACTTTTGTGTACTGTTCCGTGGATGTAATAAGTGATATAACAAGCTGAAAGCTTGACAAGATGTTGATATGGATTATTGATACTCATTTCCAGTGACTTATATAGAGGCAAAAAAAATAATGTCGTGTTTCTATTTTTCTGTACAGTGTCCTAATAATATCAAGTTATTAAATATTTCAACAGTGATTCTTTTAGGATTAAAAAAAGTAGGTGATTTTTTGCTTTTCAGGTCTTTAGCAATTGTTTTAGTGCAATAACAGCAATTACTTCTTTTTTCTTTAAACTGCAATTCTGATTCTAGAGACAGTGTTTTATCTTTTCCATTCTCCTCTATGCCACTAAAACACAAATGCAAAATATGTTTATTAGTTTAAAACCAGCAGAACTTTTTTCCACTGTTTACTTGTATGTACAATGCAACAGATGCAGCTGGAGCTTCTCACAGAGTGAGAACACAAGGCAGTTTCTTGTAGTGGATGATAAGAATTATATACAAGAAAACACTCTTTAAAGGGACACTGCCCATTTTTCTGTAGTCCTTTATCTTCCCTATTGAGTATTCAAAGGTGGTCAGTCATGGGTGAGTGAAGTAGCCATCTTGTCCAGTTTTCTTTTTGTAAAGCACTGTCTAACATGCTCACAGAGTAATGGAAGCACTTCATCACCAGATGGCAATGTTGCATGAGCCTAACTCTGCACCTCCTCACAGGGGTGTAGCAGGAGCAATGGAAGGAAGTGGTACAATTTGTTTGGGAGAATGAGCAGCCATATTGTCAAAACTCTTTTATCTCCTTTAAAAGTACCTACAATGGAGGTCAAAAAGGATAATTTTCCACTTTGTCAAGTGCAGAGAAAATCTGGAAGGAAGTTCATATTAAATTCAGCTTGAGTAAAAAGATCAAGGACCCCTTTCTTAAAGAAATATGTGCTTACACTTCTTTGTCCGTTTTCTTTTTTTGCAATTGCTCTTTATACTAATTAACACTCAGAGAAATTTCCAAGGTTACACTAATGTTACACAAGAATACTGCCAATCACAGTTCCCAGAAAGTAATGGTGAGATTTTTTTTCATATGAATGGTTACCGAGGATGTGAAATTACAGTTTTTCCTAATTTTATGGTGCCAGATGACTGTGTCTGTTGTGGCATTGCATAGTTTTAGTAAGCTTTGTTTCTTTCTCCTGAAATGACTTCATAAGGTAATTCTGCTTACATGGGGTTTTCCCCCCAAAATTTATTTGAACAGAATTCATAATGTCAGAGCATATTTTGCATGTAATATTCCACTGAGTTCACAGCTGTTCTGATCTTTTTATGTATTACACAGAACAAACACACATGATTCCAAAAGAATACTCACATATTCTGCTTAATGTAGAAGTCATCATAAATCTACTGTTAAGATTATGGTCAAATACTCTACTTCTAAAATTTTAATATTAAAGTGGAAACCTAATTTATTGAAATAGGAGAACAGAGATGAGATGAAGCCTAATTGAAAACACAAAGATAAATTTAAGGTTTTCATAGTAAGAAACACAATTTTCTAAGGGCATACTTAATTGAACTCTACCTGCAAATGAACAAAACTTTCCTTTGTCTTTCCAGCAACTTTAATCTATGTCCGTTCCATGGATATAGCTGAAGTAGGCATAATAGTAAATACTTTCATGCCTTTTTTAGCTATTTCTGAGCTGAAGAAAGCCTATGCTTAAATTCAGGATTGTGTAGATCACTGCACAATAAACTGAACAGAGTGTATTATGTTCTTGAAGTAAGTACTAAAAGGTTTTGGCCCAATCAGTTCATGCTTCCCCAGGAAGCTGGGGAATAGGTGACAAGAGGTGTTTTGTTGGCCTTGGGTACACCTTTAATATAGCGGGTAATTCTGCCCATTGTTTTCCTTTATTTACTCCAGAGGAAAGCTAGGATGATTTAGTGGCTTCATTAAGCACTTAGACAGAGAGAATGAATCTGGGCCTAAAGCTACACTGTAAAATTACTGTAAAATTAAGTATACTTGTTCTACAGTATTTTCCTCCTCCTGCTTCTGTGGAAGGCTGGAAGAGAGCAAAGGCTGGTTATCTGCTATATTTCCAGTGGTCCCTCACTGGCAGGTTGGGGTGCCAGCAGTGCTGGATGTGTCTGTACCTTGAACTTCATGGTGAAAACCGTAAGGCATGGTTGGTAAGCAAATTGTCAGACACACTGCAGTAGTGATAAAGTCCTCTCTCAGTGGTTCTCTTGCTTTGGTCTTCTCAAGCAGGACTTTACTGATGCGTGCTGGTGGGATTGTCCTGGTTTTGCATACTCTACCGGGTGCCAGTGAGCTTAGCCATATCTCTGCTGGAACCACAGCCTTTTCAAGGCTTCCTTCTTTCAGAAAGGGAATCTCTTCATTGCCATTTCTGTCTGTATATTTCAAGGGTTGATTGGCAGCACATGACATCATTCAGCCTAGAGAAGGAGGACTGAGACGCTGGGAAACCTGATGTCAGATGAGATGCTTGGGAGAACACAACTTACAGCTGTGCCTACAATGAGGGCTCAAGTGTGTATCGACAGCTTCAATTACACGTCACCAGGACCGCTGTGACTTACTTGTATTACTCCCCCTCTGCTAAGCTCTTGGTGAGGAATTTCTTTAGAAAGCAAAATGTCATTGCAACTTTAATTTGACATCTTATTGTAAAGTGGCTTGTTTATGTGTTGGAGCTGGATAGACAATGCACGTGTGCAAACATGGCAAGATATTCCATTACCATCGTGTTGCTCATTCAGGCTGACTCACTTATCCAGACCACTGTACAATAAGATGTCAAACTATTGTCACTGTGACAACACTTTTCCTTCTAATTTCACACTGGTAATTTTGACAGAACAAGAAGGGCTACATGTGAAGATTGCACCTTTTAAAGCAGATTTGGAATGACAGGATAAATTATAGCATTATTGTCTAATGGGTGGAAATGAAAATCTTTGCAATTTCAGGCTCCAGGAAAATTGCTTCTTTTTTGAGGCATGGATATCAGACTTCAAGTGGATTTCACAAAATCTCCTCTAGATATCTAAATTAAAATCTGTTTCAAAGAAAACTCTTAATCAGAAATTCTCAGTAGGATTACTATCACAATGTACTCTTTTTTTTTTCTTTTCTTTTTTTTGTTTCCCCTAAGGAAGTTGCAAGCCTTCTATTTAATTTTTTTTTTTTTTTTTTCCTGGAAGGAAAATACAAAGTGAGATAGTAAGAACAAAGAAATAATTTCTCTTTTCTGAAAGACTCAATGATACAGATTTAAACTCTCAAGTGGGGGAAACATTCTTCTTCCTAATCCCCTAGGCTCTAGTATATTATGTGTTCTTTTTCCCCACTGACAAATTAATTCCTAATGACATTTATCAAGATTTACCTTGCTCATTTTGAACTTCATGGAGGTCAATCATCTGTATTTGAGTTTGGATGTTTTTTTTAAGTTAAAGAAGTTTTGAAGGGTTTTTGGCTATAATTAATGAAAGAGTTATCATAAAAATCTGATATGATATGAAAAGCCCAGCTTTTCTGGGACATAAAATGATTTTAAAATATCATTAATTATTTAAAAAAAAAAGAGTTAATAATTTCACAAGTTAGCATTTTAAACTCTGAACAATGATATGAGCTTTAATTTGCGATAATTGACTATCGCAAAGCTCATGGAAAAGTCATGATTGCTATTTGTTGTATGATGCTAATGAAACCCATTCTCACTTAGGAAGCCTCCTGTGTTGTCAAAATAAAAACCCAAAAGAGGCTGATGCAGTGATCTAGAAGATATGGTGAATTTATCTGTTCCTTTCAGAGCAAATGGCTCTGTATTGGCAGTCCAGCTGGAACTGGAGGTCTCCTGTGTGGTACTCTTGTGTTATGAGCTGGAGGTATTTCTTTGCCTGGTGACCAGAGTGGGCTGCCTGGCTAACTTCACTCAGCTCTTACCTGCCTGTAGGAGCTGTTACTAACAGAGAATAAACATGATGGTGACAATCCACACAGAGATCATGGAAACCTCACAGACCTACTCCACAGCACTTCTTCCTCAATGTTACTGGTAGGAATCCAGTGAGAATTTGGCCTCAATTTTTACTTCCTTGTATGGCTCAGAGGTGTTACTACAGTCAAGCTGCACCTATAGAAATGAGCACCTAAAGAAAATCCTAAAATCCTACATTTTTTTATTATTTTTCTCTCTGTTTCTATAATAAAAAAATGCTAGGAATTGCTTACAGGTCACAAATAGGACAGTGGACGTTCTCCAATTTGGGCTGCAACGTATGGCTTACCTGCTGGTCTCTCTTTTCCAGTGTGTGGTTTGCATTGAACTCTCATGCAATTAAGAAACTGGGAGACTAAAGGACAATTTTGGTTTAAGAAAAGTAGAACAAAGTTCAGCTCTTGACAAAAATTGGCAGCAAAAGAGAAACTTGCAAGCTTGATTTGCTTCTCATCAACATGAGAAGGTACGCCATAAAAAGAATAGGCTCTGGTAGGAGTGTCTGCATTTATTCTGATTTTATTTTTAGTAGTTATCATGAGCTTATTCTGTTTTTAGAACAGAGAAGTGTTTTATTTACTTGAGACATTTTATGAAATGTGCTGCAGCTACCAAGATAATTCCTTTGCGATAAAAAGTTTAAGAACCCCAGATTTTGAGAATTCACATTTACAGCCCCTTTAAAAATGTTGAGTTACATTTCTAGAAGGTTGCAACTGTCCCATTTAAAGAACATAGAAGATCCTTAGAGGTTAGACACTGTCTCTTACTCAGTTTCAATATCTGAGAAATGCCAGTCCCTAATCTTTTCTCTCACTAGAATTCTCTAGGGTACATGCCACTGCCCATTATATATTTTAATTAATGTGATAATTGCTGTACATAGAGTTTAATACCAATTCAGTTAGCTTATGCTGGGAAGCCTGATGTTCTGTATTTGTTGAAAATATAGATAAGACAAATTCGCTTGCTATGTTAATTATGAAACATCCAGATGAAGCTCACACGTCCATTCCTCAGCACAGGCAGTTAGACCCGAAATTAATTGCTACCAGGCCCTTTACAGGAGATTCCTTCTACCTCCATTTACACTTTGTGAACTCCACCATATTTTTTTCCATGCAAGCTGGCCATTGCTACTGCTCTAAGTTCAACACCATCCTGATTATTTTGTCAGAGAAACCAGTCAGCAGTAAAAATAATAGCAGATAAATATAGAGTAAGGTATTCAGTGTTTTTTGCTTTTTTTTTTAAAAAAGGACAGGTTTCTTTTTTTTTTTTCTTTCACAGGCAGTCTGTGGGTAAAATCTTGGGCTGGGGAAAAGGAATAAAGCACAAAGAGCAATACATATAACAGCTCATAAGACTTCTGAAAATACTCTTTTGAAACTTAATTGCTTAGTTTTTGATGGCATACATATGAGCTGGATTTTGTCATGGAACTATTCCTGTGCTTCCTTGGAGTGGTAGTTTGGCATTTAAGAAAAAAATGAGAAATAGCCACAGAAGTGATTTCATTGAGAGGCACTGCTGGGAGTTTCTTCTCTGCTTGAGAGCAGGCCAATAGCTAGCCAGTTTTTAGAACTGACAGCATTTTAGACCACTGAAAAGTAAGATCACCTTTGTGAATACCACCTTTTAAACCCAATCCCTGGAACTGCTTGTCTCTTTGTTCCTGGCCTTGAAAGGTATCGGAGCTCTGGTGTGGCTGGCCCCGCTGCCCCGCGGCCTGTGCAGCCTGGACAGGGGCTGGGCCGGACTCCAGCAGCTCCCAGCTGGGGGATGGAGACTGAGGGGGTTCCTCCAGCCCCAGGCCAGGCCGGGCTCTGCTGCAGCCCATCCCAGGAAATCCTCCGGGTCCCATTCCAGCAGGGTGGCTGAAGGCCTTCCCAGGAGGGGCCCTAGCCCTAGGCTGGGACCGGGCCACGGCTGTTGACATCTTGTCAATACCCTCTCACCCCCGCCATGGGCCACGCTGACGGCTCCAAGCCGAAAACCATCTGCTCCCTCTCTGCAACTGCTGGGCTGAGAGAGACACCTGAAATCCAACACCATGAGGGCCTGTGTGGCTTGGGCCAGATTTAAGCCTTTCACTACGCAAATGAGACCTGCAGACTTAATCCCCTCTCCAGAGAGAGGAAAGTGGGAGCAATCAATGTGTAAAGAGACAACATGAAACATCAAAGTCAGTAAGAGAAAGAGTCAAGCTCCAGATGGAAAGAGAACAAGGAGATGCTTTAAGAAGCTGAAATATTCTTTTGGTAGGGTCAAGGAGATGGACAATAATGTTCTGAAAAACTGCTTTAATTCATGAAAGAATACTGGGGGGAATGAACTATTCAAACTGTAAATCTGAACAAAAGTATCTATTGATGAGCTAAGTAAATGGCGGAGTAATGTCATCCCATGAGATGCCTAAACAGAGAGAGAGCTGATGAAGACCCTTTGCTCCAAGAGAGAGAAGAAAACCCCTGTTCCCAGAGGTGATCACAAAGACAGTTGAAGAGAACCTTTGCCTTTGAATAACTTATCCTTAAGATAATACCCCTTGAGTTCATGGCCCATGAACACACTCTAGAATGGTGTAAAAGTGGGAGGAAAGCATGATGGCAGAGGTTTTTTTTCTTTTTTTGAGTTTGAGTTTGAGTGGCTGCCAATCATGGAAATGAAAAGCCAAAAGAAAACTGTTTCTTGTGGAGAACTCTCCATGGAATGACAAGAGAAAACTCCTCTCCCTACAGAGATGGATGAAAAGACTATTTTATAGTTAGTACTGCTTTAACATCTCAAGTTTTGTCTCTACGGTGTCAGCTGAGAAAGGAAAAAAGTTGGGTTGGGGGAGGAAAGGTTTCTGGAGGTTTTATTCTGGTCTCTAATTCTTATAGTTCTATTAATAAACTTTATTCCTTTTAAGTTTTAAGCCTGTTTTGCCCTTCTCCTAACCCATATCTCACAGCAAGAGATGAGTAAGTACTCTGGTGATTTTAGCCAGAGCTAAAACCACCACACTTGGACAAAGACTTCTTTTCCTGTCATGACAGCAGAGGTATGAAGAAGGCTCCAAGCATCAGCCCCTTGTTATCTAAAAGCTCTCATAGCTTTTTCTTGTAACATTCCCATGGCAGCTCCACACAGCACTGGCTCTTTCTTTCCTTCTCTCTTCCTTCCTCAGGACTGGCTAACTCCTTCCTATCCCTCGCACAGCCACCCAACCCTGTCTGTTCCTTGTAGAACACCTCACCCTTTCAGTCCCTTGCACGGCCTCCTGTCCTGATCTGTCCCCTGAACAACATCTCACCCTTTCAGTCCCTTGCATGGCCTCCTGTCCTGATCTGTCCCCTGAACAACATCTCTCACCCTTTCAGTCCCTTGCATGGCCTCCTGTCCTGATCTGTCCCCTGAACAACATCTCTCACCCTTTCAGTCCCTTGCATGGCCTCCTGTCCTGATCTGTCCCCTGAACAACATCTCACCCTTTCAGTCCCTTGCATGGCCTCCTGGCCCTTCCCCTTCACTGCATGGCCAGCAGGCTCCAGCTGTCTCTCCACCAGCTAACCCACTCTTTTATAATCCCATCCTTATTGGACACACCTGTGAGGGCAAGGCTGTTCCCACCCTGTGGTAATTAACACTGCTGCAATTATCAGGGGTCAGACTGCCTTCAGCACTATCTCTATCCTCCCACAGCTCCCCCTTTCTTTTTTAATTGTTAAGTTGCAGCATCTCTAGAAGGACCTGTTTAGGTAAACTGACATTATGACATATTCACATATTTCACTTAGGACTAATAGTTATGTAAATGTATAAATACAATACATATGTTTTACTAGTAAATAAACACTGTACTGAGTAACAGAATTACTCAGTCTCCAGCTTTTCCTGTATCTGTGGCTTTAATTACTTTTCATGTTCTTTCTTCAACTTTGTTGCTTTGCATGGTGTTCTCTATTCTCCACAAACTTTCTCATTTCCCTGTTGCAATGGTTCTCAGCTCCTTTTACTTGATTTATGAGTCCCATTTTTAACCCCAGCTACATTTTTTCTATCAGTTTGGTACTTCACCTCATTTTCCTTCAGTTCCTTTTGCAGCTTTATTGACCTTTTATATGAAGGTCATGTTTTGACCTTTTATATGAAAATTCCTAATTTTCATTTATGGTTTTCTCCTCATTTTACTCATCTTTTGCTGCCAGTAACTATTGCATTGGTTATTCAGCTCTCTATATTTCTGCTTCCATTCTTCCAGTTCCAAAACTAATGTTTTGGACTCTTCTAATTTGGCTTCAAGCACTTGTTCAATTTGAGTCTGTTCTTGTTTTTCTAATGTCATCTGCCTATCTTCAATTATTTTTTTTCCTTCGCACACAGATCTTTATGTGTTTTCTCATACTGTTTGGAGATTTCTTCCAGCTTTTTTTTATTCAACTACTCTTTTTTAAGAGCAGGATTTGTGGGATTGTGAGCTGCTTGAGCTCTAATTCTTCACTAAACGCCTTTTTAACTTTCACGAGTTCAATAATGTATTTCCCCAGGGATTTCTCCTGAATCTGCATTGTACACAAATCCTTTTGTACTTGCTGAATTTGTTTCTTGGCATCAGAAAATTTCTCTTTCAAATCTGAGTATTTTACCTCTTTCCTCTGCACATCTTTTTTTTTCAAAATTTGTACAAGGACAGAGCTTTCAGAAAGATCTTTATGTAACAGTTCTGTAAGCTGTATTAGCTCATACTAGTTTTCTTCCTTTTCCTGAAGAATGTGTTTCATGGTCTCCAAACTGTTCATCAACTGCACAACTTCATCCCTCAAATTTGCTTCTCAATCACTCAGTTTTTTTATTTTTTGTTTACACTGGTACATTTCTCTTGGCGAGCTACTGTATTATTTTCTGGATTTAGAACAGTAGTTTATTTTTCTTTTAGTTCTTCTTCTAACTCTTTCATCCTGTGACCTTTATTCCTAAAAGCCTCCAAAAGGTATTCAAAATCCCTTATTTCTCCCACATAGCTGGCAGCTTTCTCAATTATATTTCGTTTAACACCTGTTACTTCATTATTTAGCTGAATAATCTTTTCTTCTCCTGATACTTGAGTCTCCATCCCTCATTTCTCAGCTGCTCAGCTAGGGATGGTGCATTTGTTTAAAGGTCATCCAGATGTTCAGGCTCTTGGTCCTGCCTGCTCTGCTCTCAGGCTCCTGGTCCTGCTTGGCTCAGTTCGGCTGGGCTGCACCATTTTACTGCTCTTAGGTCCGCAGTTGCCCGCCCGAATCACCTCAGGATCACGTTGGGGTCACCAAGTGACAGCTGAGGAACAACAAAGAAGGTTCCAAGCATCAGCCCCTCGTTACCTAAAAGCTCTCATACCTTGTCTCTGTAACCTTCCCACGGAAGCTCCACTGGGTCTTTCTTTCCTTCTGCAGGTCTGGCTAACTCCTTCCTTTCCCTTGCACAACTGCCTGACCTTTCCTTCTCACAGCATGGCCAGCAGACTCCAGCTGCCTCTCCACCAGCTAATCCACTCCTGTAATCCCATCCTTATTGGACATAGCTGTGAGGAATAGCCATCCTGATTGGATATGGCTGTTTCCACTCTGGTAACTAACACAGCTGTAATTTACCAGGGGCAAGATTGCCTTCAGTACTTTCTCTATCCATCCTCCCACACTGTCATCTGTAACATCTGTTAATGCTTGTTCTTGAAAGTGTACTGGCTTTAAGAATTTGATGAGAAAAAGCAACCCTTTTGGTTTTAAAATTTTCCAGCTTTTGAGATTGTATTGTTCAGGTGCTCTTTTGCCCAACACAATGTGTAAATCAAGTTATAAGAGGAATTCAGAAAAAACCACACTTTGTGTACAAGTCATAGGTACCAATCTAGAAATGTAGTTTCCTTAAGGTAGGAAGGGATACACTAAGAGGTTTCTTGTGTTCAATAGTTTCAAGAAGCATTGATATGTTTGGGTTTTAGTTTAATGTGCATTATAAAAACACCCGTAGTAAACAATTCTTGTATGCTCCTCTAGAACTGTCAGAGAAGTAGAGATTTTATAGTTTCACTCAGGACATGGAGATTTACAGCACCCAGTGTTCTCTGGAGCAGTTTCCTTCTTGTTCTTATTCTTCAATGTCATCTCTGCCATCTTAATCAAATACTTTGATCACTTCAGCAGTACAGATGTTAACATTTTTCCTGTGCTTTAGGGACTCTGAAATGCCTTGGGGTATTGGTTCATTTTGTATGAGACTTTTGCACGATTTATAGTAATCATATCCAGTACTTGCTGTTTTCATCTGTGTTTCCTGCAGTCTCAACTGCTTGTCATATGAGCGTGTTGGTTTCTTTTCCACTACTGGTTTGTGGAGTGCCCATCTCTTACCCCTCCTATTACTGGGACCTGGGTAGCTGTCAGATCCAAGCAGTGCCATCAGCTCTGCTGGTGCATTGCTGCCAGTCTTTGATGCAGTGGAGTTCCCTTATAGTCTGCACATCAGAAGAATTATACTTAGGTACTCATTTGCTTACTATTTGAGTTCTTCAGTATCCTGTCTAAAAAATGTTGAGTGTATAATAATTAATTGCTTGGTATCTAGCTCTAAGAGCAACAGCTGGGCTCCTAGTAAAAGAACTGGACAAAGAAGGCTAAAGAGCATCAGAAAAGAATTGTTCAAATAACTGCATCAGGGTTCTGGCTGCTCTAGTACACTGCATCCAAGGATCTCAGAAACCAGCTGCTTCAAAGAAGGGTTAACAAGTAATGAAATAGGCAACTATGGAACAATCAAATCAAAAAGGAGGATTATTCTTAGGTTTGACTGAACTAAGCAAAAAAGAAAGGAGCTTCTCAAGTATTTTCTTATAACTGAACACAGAAATAAGCTCCAGTGTTCCCTTACGCTTACTTGAAAGGTAAACAGAGATATTCCTTTAATTTCTCCTGGCTTTATTTAAAAAATGAAGCACAATCCCCTGCCCCTTACACCCAATGTAATTTGAACTCAGACGTTTGACTAACATTGATTACACTGGCATTTTTCAAAGATAAGTATAAAACTTCTTGCAGTGATACTTATGGGCTACTGGAGAGGAATGGATTTACCTAAACATAGGGAGAAACCACCTCTGCTCTTTCATCTACTAATTAAGTGAAGATCAATAAGCAGGATGTAAGAAGAAACAGTTGACGATCATAAATGGTCTTTAGATAAGACAGCAAAATTAAGTGTATTAATTCAAGAATGCTAATAAAAGTTAAAAAAAATCTTGCGTGTCTTCATATTAGTGAACCAATAGTGGGTTATAAACAGGAGAAGCTGCAAATCTTAATACACAGTTAGAAACATAATTTAATTTGTATAATGGGTTTTGTGGCACTACTCGTTACTGGAATGCTAGTATTCCTGTATGTATGCTTTCCTCAGGCAGAAAAAAAAAAGTGTGATCTTGAGCATGAGGAAGACAATATGCTTGCCCCGAGGTTTTGAGTACACGTGGAGTTAGACTTGTTCAAACTCTATGACACAAAGTGCAGACTTACTTGGTAGAAGTATGGGTGGTAATTTATGTCCAAAAAAGTAAAGAAAGTGCCAGGTGAAAAGCAGTGTTCAGTGGAATATTGTAACCAATCCAAGTGAAGATCCAGACTGTCAAATACAGGAACTGATAGGTGAAAGATTTCTTTTGCTAAAGAACAAGTAGAGAGGGAAATTAAGTTTGAAACTCTTGGAAGTTTTGAACTGAAAATGACTTAAACTGAGATAAGAGATTGTGATCTTGGGAAGGGAAGAAGAGGAAAGCAAAAAGAAAAAAAAAGATTAGGCACTTCCAGAAAACAGATTTCAATTAGCTCTCAGAATTGTTACTTACAGTTACACAGGAAGAAAATTGGATAGAATATGAAGGCTTGAAAGGGTAAATAAGCCCAAGTCATGGCAGCTTTACTGACTTCAAGGAGTGACTGAACACAAAATGCAGACTTGGTTATCTAGTTAGCAGTCTGATGGAAAAGAAGTATAATGTGAATATGTAGTAACAAAGTTAGAAAGTCAAGGTACTAAATGAGGTTAAGTAGCAGAAAATGTCAAGGGTAAAAGGAAAGCATTTTAAAATGAGTTAATTATAAGTTCCACAAACCTATTACTGGCAAAAAGAAATTGAAGGGAAAAGAAAAACCCTTTCCAACCATCACATGATATATATTAGCCTTGTTACATTTAGTCTTCACAAAAAGATCAGTCAGGAGCAGATGGCTAACACAATACCGATGACAAAGGTTTCAAGATGAACTCTGGAAAAGACGCATAAGTGATCACTTAGATAAATTAGATGTTTTCAAATTGTCTGATCAGATAAACTTCATAATAGTATGTTTAGTAATGTTGCCTAAGCAATTTCAGAATGGTTGGGATTTGCCTTTGAGAAATTGTGGAGGACTGCTGTGTAACAGGAGTGCTAGAAAAATGGTAAGCATAGTGCCTGGTATTAACTTTTATGTAGAAAAGGGAGATCCAGGCAGCATGGACTAATGAGCTAGTTCAGTTCCAAGGCTTTGAGATTTTGAAAAATAACAAGGAACAGAGTAATAACACGCCTGGATTTACTGAGAACAAAATAAGTCAAAACAAGTTAAAGTAAGGTGAAAAGATGTGTGGATAAGGGAGATACGATAAATGCTACCAGCTTTTGACATTGGTTAATATAGTAGCCTAAAAGTGTTAAAATATTAAACACTGTCTCAATTGAAAATGTTGCAGAGGTGAATAGAAACATTTATAGAATCTTTTGAAATGGGATATATATCTTTTGTGGTACTATTAAGGGTCTAAGGCTCTTCAGATTTTAATGGAAATTAAAAACTCTCATTCCCATTTGGAGATGACCAACTGTAGGAGAATAAATATTATAAAATGATCCAGCAAAAAGTTAAGATGAAATCTGGGAGAGGACAAGCTAACATGTTGACAGAGGAACTTCACAAGTACAGGGTGGGTGCTGTTAAGGAAAATTTGGTTATTGTCTCATGCAAGACCACCATGAATGGGTGACAATATTGCTTCCTGAGTAACATATGTGATCTTTTAGCAAAGGAACATCAGGCTTTGGGCATGTAAAGAGAATCACAGATAAATTGATGTGAATCCAGAAAAGGACAGCATAAAAGCAAATGTGAATTGCAAGAAAGAGCTGAAAGTTCTGTAAATGGTTATCTTCAAGAAAAGGTTAGGAAAACACTGAGAGCAAATTACTGATATAATTAGAAGGGTGCTTGCTAAAAGGAAAAGAATGGCTTGTTCTTCCTTCTGTGAAGAGTGCTAATGAGCTCAGATTGCAAGATGGAAAAAAGGTCAAGGTAGAAATCAACAAAAAACCTTTCCAGTGTTAATGCCACTGAAACACTGGAGTGCATGGATTGGGTAATATTACAGATTTTGCATTTCTGGTGATCTTTCTGTTCATTTTGATAGATGTGTTGTCTGGTATAATTGATCCGAAGAAGAATGAATGAAAACTTCTTCGCTCTGTATTTTTTTTTTAAATTTTCTGCGAAACAGTTTGTCTGTATACTTTCCATACAGTGCAAGTGACTGCTAATTTGAACTGGATTTTTGGCTGAATAACGACCACTTCTGAGCATTTAACTGATTTTTCTTGAAATTTTATCCCAAATTAAAAAAAAAAAAAAAAATATCTGTGGAACTAGAATTATCTTATGTAAGTTTGTCTTTAATTTGAAAATGTTTCACGAATATTTCAAGATTTTTTTTTTAAATTCACAAAGTAAGAAAGTAACCTAAATAGAGCTGAAGCAAGCAAAACTTCAAATGGATGTAAAAAAATAAATAATAGTTGATCATAGTTCCACAGGGCTCAATTTTAGGGCCAGTGTTCATCAGTATTTTTATAAATTACCTGGATGCAGGAGTCCAGATGTACATTAAGTGAGTTTGATGATAATTCTGAATTAGGAGGAGCTGTGGACTTCCTTGATGATAGAAGGGATCTTGTAAAGAACCCAAAGGGTGGTCAGTCGCTAGAACAGTCTACCCAGGGAAGTGGTCAGAGGTCTGACAGAGTTGAAGGAGCATCCGGATGATCATCGTATGGTTTATTTTTAAATAACCCCGTGAAGAGCAGGGAGTTGGACTTGCTGACCCTTATGAGTATCTTCCAATCTGAGATATTTTGTGATTCTATAATCCAGTATAAAAAACCATCTGGACAGTGTAAAGTATGTTGCATGAACCCTTCTGAGAGTGGGAAACAAAAAGCATTTACAACTGTTACCAATAAAAATAGTAATGTCTTTCTGTACATATGCAATTGAGACTATATTGGCCAGATGCTACATCAGAAAATGTAAAGAAAATTGCAAAGGTAGGTATGTTTTCTGACGCTCACTAAGGACTCCCTGTCTGAAACTTGATGGTAGATAGTCCGTACTTTGTTTTTCTACAGCTGAATTTAGTCTTAATTAAACTTCTTTGTTTAATCTGAAAGTCTATAACTGTGACATGTAGGGCTTACCCAAGGAAATCAAAACAAAACTTGAAAAAAATACAACACCTACATATTGAGCTAATGTGAAGCTTAGACGTAATTTTCTGTTAAATTATATTGATTTTTGCTATACTTGAATTTTAAAAAAAAATATAGCCAGTGCTGATAAACTTTAATTAATGTTAATTACAAAGACCGTAAAGTAATGATTTCTGTGATCTGCAGACTAACATTGGTCCAGATTCTGGAAATATTGAAGATCAGTCCTGGTGCTTATGAGGAGTCTCACTAAATATAATGAATTTTCATGCCAGCTAAGAATCACAGTCCCTGCTGTATTTAACTTGTATTTAGTTTTTTTATTACATTGTGTAACTTTAAGATTTTAATCTATAGCCAGTAATTTTAATGCTGCAATTATAATGCTGCGACATACATTCTTGGCATTTACAAAGCTATCAGAATGCTGTGTATATCTGGAAAAAAGAGAAAGTCAAAGTTGCAGCAGGAAAAAATTGTATAATTCCAGTCAATTTCTGTCTCAGAGATAAATAGGAATCCTACATGCAATCCTGACAATCTTGAAAGCATAGTATTTTGAGGAAAAGAAATGGGGTTTTTCTCTGCTAATTTCTGCATGATAATAAATTATTTGTGCTGCAAATTTTCCCTCCTTAAGGTAGGCAGGGTCTGTAAAACACCTGCAGACAACAGGCTGAAAATTACTGGGTGTCGGACTACTGCCTGTTACTGATCTTCCATGGAGGGGATGATGAAGTGGCAGCATGTAGTCCATGGGTGACCAAAAATACCTTCAGGGTCTTGGGGCAGTGGTTAAGGTAATCTGGGGCACAAGTTGTACTCTTCTCTACTTCTCTTCTTCCAGTAGAAGGTAGCAACATTGGAAGAAACAGAGTCTGAGTCTTAATATATGGCTCCATGGCTGGTGTCACTGCAAAAATGTTGGGCTGTTTGACAACAGAAAAGCTTACGCAGCACGAGGCATGCTGGCATCAGATCTTTCTCAGCCAAGGAGGAGCCTTTCTGCTTGGGAAAACTAGTACCTCACTTGCAGAGCTACGTGTGCTGGGGGAAAGGGACAATGTCAGACTTATCCCTGGCCAGCTGTAGGAGGAAAGGCAAAGGTTAGAGGGACAGGGTGCTAGCAAGGGCTCTCTGCTGCTGACTCTGAAGTCACAGAGCACTGACCACACTAAGACACTCTTGCAGTCTTATGGAGATGAGCCAGGGACTCCTGAAGGCAGCAGGAGCCAGCAGGGAAATACCAGAGAATGACCTGACAGGAAGAAAATGTGTTGTACCTGTAGGAAAACAGCATGGCCAGCTGCCCTGCTGAAGTGCTTCTACAGCAGTGCATGCAGCATGGACAACAAACAGGAGGAGCTAGAACCCATCATGCTGGAAAGCTGTGTCCCAGCTCCATTACTGAAGCCTGGTGGGATGAATCCCCTGACTGGAGTGCTGCTATTGATGGCTAGAGGCTGTTTGGGAGGGACAGGGGAGGAAGGAGAGATGGAAGGCTTGCCCTCTATATCAAGAAGTGGATTGAATATGATGAGCCACCTCTGAAAAACGACCTGTGAACTGAAGAACAACAATGAGCAGGTAAAAGTCTGTGGGTAAGAAACAGAGACTGAGGCAACAAAGGGAACCTTGTGTTTGGTGTCACTACAGGTCCTGGACCAAGGGTAGCCTATTGATGAGACCTTCTTGTTCCGGTGAAGAGAAGGATCACACTCGCAGGATCTTGTCCTGCTGGGAGACCTCAGACAACCCAGTGCTTACTGGAAAAGGGGCAGAGTGAGCTGTAGGCAGTCCAGGAAACTCCTGGAATGCATAGAAAACAACTTCCTGACCCACAGGAAGGGCTAATACACAGCCCTAGAGAAGGGGTTGCATTACTGGGTCTGTTGGTCACCAACACAGGTGAGATAATTGGAGCTATGAAGATGGGAGGCAATCTAGGCTGCAGTGATCCTGCACTGGTGGAGTTCACAGTCCTGAGGGGTATGGGTAGGTAAGGAGAAGCACAGGGAGGGCATGGATCTGTTGGAACAAGTTCAGAGGAAAGCTACCAAATTGATTATAGGCATGGGTCATGTCTCCAATAGGAAAGGCTGAGCTGAGATTGGTCAGCCTGGAAAAGAGAAGGCTTTGAGGTACCTAATTGCAGCCTCCCAGTACCTGAAAGGAACCTACAGGAAAGTTGGAGAGCTGCTTTTTACATGGGTGTGTAGTGACAGAACAAGGGGGTAACAAAAAGACTATAGGATTAGATTAGATATTATACTATCAATCTTAAGGAAATTTCCCAGTCTGACCATTCATGATCCTCTCTTGGCAGTCACGCTCCCAAAGCCAGAGATGGACCAATAGATGGGCCAAAGCCCCTTAACAGTGAGTGACTCCAGTGACCTGGCAGCTCCCCGTTTTGCTTGCCACACACCAACAGGTTCAGACCAGATTTCCTCATAGCAAAGTCTCATGTCTCATTCCACAGAGAAGCTTGTTCACATCACAGTGACAAAGAAATAGCCTGAGGTGGTGCCTCTGAGGAGGAACCCCCAACAAAGCAACCCCTGGGCTTTTACACTCTCACAAGTCTACCCCTGCCCAAGTCTTGCCCTTCCTCTCGACTCCTGCTGCTTCTGCTGTCTCTCTATGTCCATTCACCTGGCTGACACCATTTATCTTCATTCCCCCTTTTATCCAAAAGGTTGGCAGTTCATGGCCTCTTGCTGAGGCTCCTACACAGAGCTCAGTCTGCATCTCAAACTTCATCTCAATTTGTAGCTTGCAAAACAAGCTACACGCTTCAGACGTATTCCTCAGCTGGGAAGATGGTGAGGCAGTGGAACAGGCTTAGAAAAGCTGTGGATGTCCCATCTCTATTGTAGGTGTTTAAGACCAGGTTGGATGAGCCTGTGGGAAATTCGGTCTAGTGGAAGGTGTTCTTGCACATGGCAGGGAGGATGAAACAAGAGGATATTTAAAGTCCCTTCCAACCCAAACCATTCTGTGATTCAATGATTTTATGATAGCTCAAGGTATATTTACAGGCAGAAAACAGGTTGGAGAGGCTGGAAAGGCTTTCTTGGTGGTGCTGCTTTTATCATAGTATTTCATCTCCATAAATTATGATGCTCAGCTGGTATTCAATGTCTTTCTTGTATTCCAACATAAGCTTCTTGACTGACAAAGTAAAATATATGAAGAGCTATATCTACAGATATGCTTTGACAAGTGCTATATCAAAATGCTTTCTTTGCAGTTCTGATAATTTTAGTCAAGATCAAGTTACATGAGAAGCAAATATCACAAATAAATTTATCTTAAGCTCCCATATTTAGCAGAAATATCTTGCATTGTTAGAAATGTTAGTGTGCAGAAACAATTACCGTGTCCCCAGATTAATGATGAAACATGAAATGGGAAAATGGCTATGAAAATGAAGTATCTGTGAGAAAGTCTTCAGCTTTTTCTGAATTTTGGAGAATTTTCAGTTAAGTAGGAACCTTATACCTTAAGAAACATTAAGGTATGTTTTCCTTATATACAGTACGAAAGAGTAGGAATCAAATTTTGATAGCCTTTGACAAAATGGAAGAGTGAAAGCATTGAATTTGTAGTGCTTTCCTATTACCTGTCAGCCACTCAATAAAAAGTGTGCTTTCATCAAGTTTCATACAGTTTAATATTTTCATTCCAAGTTGGTATCACACCTGTGACCTGAAATATTGGAAAAGCCCTGTAATGTCTAGAGGATGCCTTTTAAAATGGACAGTTGTGTCAGCACTTCCAGAAAGAGTTCCATCCATTACCTGGATACAGCTCTTCTCCTTGGATCTAGATGAGAAGGCTGTGCAAGGCCATCTGAGATGGTATTGCAACCCTGAAGAAAGTTCTAACCTTCTACAAAGGGCAATCAATCAGCTGCACCAGGATTAGGCACTTTGGGTACCCGGCCTTAGGAGCTTGCAGTGTATGGCAGCTGTGGAAATTCAATTTCTGTTGAATAAGGCCATTAATGAGTAACAAAAGAACCACGTGCTTGAGTTAATATTAACAGCAGAACTCCAGCAGGGTGCTTAAAGATGCAAAAATCATGGTAAATTTAAACACACCTAATTCAAAGTAACATTTATTGCAACCTGATTGGAACACTGGTAGTAAATCCTGCACAATTTCTTCTCTGAATGGTGGGAAGTATAAATTCTGGCAGGCAATGTATATCTGGGACCCTGTCCATTTCCTGTAAAAAATGCAAACTGTTTCTCTGATTACAACATGAGAGACAGATTAATTGAAATTGCTTAGCTGAAGATCTCTTGAATATTCATAGCCTGCAAGGTACTGAAAGACAGACACTCTCATACAGTTAACAAAATTAAAACAATATATTAAATTCACCAAGAGATATGATCTTGCCTCTTTAAATAAAAAACAAATACAGGCTTGTGCTTGATTATGGACAGAAAGATTTTTTAAAGTATGAAAATTTAATATTACATACTATCAAAGCAGTCATTAAAGTAATGTGGAGTTCCGATCTCCAGTACAAAATTTAGAAATGGGTTGTCAGTGGATAAAGCCATCTGCCACACCTTCTTTGAATATTTATATGCCAATTTTTAATGTTTGTAAGTGTGGATCAGACTTGCTCTTGCATTATTGTGGAATCATTAGGGGGTTGAGGTTTGACACTGGCCCAGTGCCCACAAGAGTTGCTTGCTCACCCTCTCCTGCTACAGCTGGGCAGAGGAGGTAAAAGGAAAAAAAGTTAACAAAGGACTCTTGAGTTGAGATAAGGACTGGGAGAAAACATTTCAAGGGCAAAACAGGCTCAACTTAAGTTGCAAAGTGAATTTATGACTAACAGAAGCAGAGGAGGATAATGAGAAGTAAAATAAGCCTTTAAAACACTTTTTCCTCCCCAGCCCCTCCTTCCTTCCCACCAACAGTTCAGGGAGACAGGGAATTGAGGTTTTGATCAGTTCATCAATGAGATCTTTTTCCCCTGCTCAGGGAGAGGAATCCTTCCCCTGTGAGACCGTGGGGTCCCTCCCATGGGAGAGAGTTCTCCGTGAACTTCTCCAGTGTAGCTGCACTCTCAGGAGCAGCAGCCATACTGCAGCTGGTGCAGACATGAGACCCTTCCATGGGCATTCAGTTCTCCCAAAGCTGCTGTGGCATGGGTCACTTTTTCCACAGGATGCAGTCCTCCAAGGACAGGCAGCTCCAGCCTGGAACAATGGCCCTTTCTCCACAGATCTTCTGCTGGATCACAGCCTCCTCCAGCCATCCACATGTTCCAGCATGGGCACCTCTCCTGCAGGCTTGAGGTGGATCTCTGCATCCCCCGTGGATCCCCATGGGCTGCAGGGCACAGCTGCTTCTCCATGGTCTCACCATGGCCTGCAGAGGAATCTCTGCTCCAGGGCCTGGAGCATCTCCTCCCCCTCCTCTACCCCTGACCTTGGTGTCTCCATGTTGTTTTCCTCACATGTTCTCGCCTCCTCCTCTTCTCTGACCAGAAAAACCGTGAGCCCTTTGCTTTGATTTTCTTCTTAAATATGTTATCACAGATGCGTTACCAACCTCTCTAGTTTTGGCCAGGAGCATGTCCAGCTTCAGAGCCATCAGGGACTGGCTCTGCTGGATGTGATGGAAGTTTCCAGCAGCTTCTCACAGGAGCCATCTTTGTGGCCCACCTGCTACCAAAAAACAGGCCATGCCAAAACAATACATAGGGTATTATAATACCATATACATATATATATATATATATATATATATATATATATATATATATATATATTCATACACACATATAAAACAATGAGTGACTCTGATCATTTGGTAAATTTATTTTCCAAACACTGCATTGTATTTGGCAAAGGTGTCCCAAATTTACTGCTTAAAGGTGGTGAAGATATACAGTTTTCAATGTTTCCAAGTTACATAGTCTTCTGGAGGTGCAGATATGTATGTGTTGATGTTTTAAAAAAGGCTAGCTTTCATGCTTGTATAGTATTGGAAGTCAGTGATATGCAATGACCTTTTGAACTATCTGCAAACGTGACCAGATGCTTTAACAAGTGCTTACAATCTCATGGCTCCAAGAGGCACAGCTCCAGATCAAGCAAGAAATCTTTTAGAGTACCAGGAATTGAAGCCTTCAGCATATAGCTGTGGCATTAGCTGCAAACCCATATTTCCTTCTCTTTGATAATCACAGTTTGAATCCAGTTTTAATGAAGGTGCAGGATTACAGTTATTTTATCTTAGCTGGTTTGTTAATTCCTGGTTGACAACATATTTTCTAATACCAGAGTAATAACTTCAGCTCATATAGGAACTGTAATCATGCCAAGACTGTCAGACTTTATAGAAACCACACAGGAGTTAAACAGGACCGTGTGCAAGGCCAGACTAGCAAATAGAAGCCAGATAAAACATTTGAGCATTCAGATCTGATTAAAGGGCACAGAACTGGCAGCATCCTTGATCTCTCAGCAGAGAATTACATTGTCAAGAGGTGAAGCAGCACCATAATATAATATAATTTAATGTGGAAGAGCTGATATTTCATTAGCAGCCAATGATTTGGAAGAATGTTCTCAACACATTGCTTTTGAATAGGTTATATATTAAATCCATATAACTAACAGTGCTTAAGTAGGTCTGAAGGATGGTTACAGCATCTGTCATTGACAGATTCCAAAATGACTGTGTTGGAGAAAGAAAGAAAAATGAGATGTCTTGGGAATTTGACTAAAATTGGCAAAGAAAGTTGTTTTGACTGGTGACTTCAACATATGAAATTCTGTAATAGGGAGGCTGATTTTGGAAAGCAGGAAAACTGTTATTTGCTGATTTTTCCAGGATTTAAACACATTATTTCTAGTTAATAAGTTGTGAATGAGAGAGAGTTTTCTTTTTTAAGTGTGGAGGCTATTTTAGTTATTTTTTTTCTTGTAGTAAGTCTTTGCTTTTAGGAGAGTATATCCTGCAGAATTTTGCTGAATTGTAGTGTTCAACCCCACAAGTATCAAGAAAACAAGAGTTCAGGTAGAGCTCCAAAATTTGGTGGATTTGAACAGGAGACCTTACAGGTGGTTTATATAGTTCATAAAATGTTCTGGATTTTTACTTGGTTTTCAGTTAACCTAACAGGTTCTATAGCATTCCTTCTCTCGCTTCACACCCCCCCACCCCTTTCCTTCCTTTCTTTCTTTTTTTCCTTCCTGATGGATCTTGGCATTCTGGTGATCTTCTTAAGTTGTGCACTGTTTCTTTCATGCAGCCCATTTTAAACATTTTAAAGGAATTCCTTAAAATTTATTGAATGTATTAAAATGCATTACATTTTTGATAACACCTCCTCTCTAGGTTCAGTGGTTGTCTTCATTTGTGTTACTGTAGCTATTGGGTAAATGGAGTTGTATCGCACCTGATAAACAGCCTCAACACCTCGAGGTATTGTTTGTCATGCAAAATTATGTGAACTGTTTATCTAGGCATGACAAAAGTCTGTCAGGCTAGGATTTGGGAGGAGACCTCCAAGTGTCCTCAGGACATGGAGGGCCCCATGGTGCTGCAGCACTGTAAGTACTCCTCCTCTAAAACAAGGTCTCAGTTTTCAGCAAGCTGTATCTTGGGGATGCCTCTCTTTTTATTTAATAGGCTGTTGGGGTTTTACTCTCCTGTCAAGTAGTCCAGCTGTTTCTTGAATACCTGTAAGTCACAGTGCCCCATGTCAAGGATTTCCAAAGCTTGATTGATGAGATGAATGCCCGTTTGAGAGGGTAATCAGGGGACACAGCACCACCTTGGTTGTGTTATTTGATTTGCCAGTCCTTGGGATCTCAAAGGTTAGGCAAAGACTGTTCTTTCGTTTCTCCAAGTGGTGTGAAACATTTTAGGTCCTCCCTAGCTAACCCTTCTCCACCTTTCCCCAGACCAAAGAGCTTGTTTTTCTTATAACTCCTTAGGCAGTTACCGTGTACCCCGATCTTCTGCTTTTCTCCTTCTAACTTTGTCTTTGAACACAGGTCCAGAATTACATATAGCATCAAAATCTTCTTGTCCCATGGATTTGCACTGAGGCATATCACTCTTCCCTGGTTTTGGTCACTATCCTTTTTCTTAAGCACCACAGTTTTATGAAGTTAAGGCTTCTCAACACACTATGAATTACTGACCTGAGGTAAAAGCAATAGGAAGCCCACTCTTTGTAACATCACAGCTATCTTACTGTCTTCCCACAGGCTGAGTAATAAATTGTCTTGTGTTGCTATCTGTATTTATGTTGAATCATGTAAATTTTCCAAAAATTTGTGAAGCTTCAGACACTATACCTGTTTCTAGCAGGTATTATAAATTATTGAAATACTACAAAACTCTGTGAATGCAAAAGTTGGTATTAGAGGGGCAATATGAGCCTGCTTTTAGCCTCAAAATATAAAGAGAAATTGTTACTCTTTGGACAGCCTTCTGGGTTTTTGTACAAGTTCAATTTTCTGGTCAGAATCTCCACAAAATAAAAACACACACCATTCTAACAGTAACAAAACCCTTGTCTGTGCATAATATTCTATCTCCTGCATGTAAATAGCTATTAATTAATAAAAAAATTGTATTTTTAAAATAAACAAAAGGATACTTGAGGTATAAAATGACATATTTTTGAATGTCTACACAAACAAAACCCTGGACTGTTTATTCTGATGTAGCAGTTGCCAATCAAAAGGAGAAATTAGAATATGTTAAATCATGTACAATTGTTTTAAATAAGTATTATTTTGTAAGTGCTGTGTCAGCTAAAAGTGCTTTCTAGCTTCAATGATAAAATAAAATTCTTAATATTAGTTACCTCTCTCTCTGTACATGTTACCAGCATTCAGGGATGCAGTAGAACTTGCCTTCTATCTGAAAGGGCTGTTTTGATGTGTGTTATCTCTAGGGGACATTGCAGAAATCATCAGTGTTTTATGAGGCATCTCAGCCAATGAAACTTAGTCAATCTCCCAATATTGCAGGTACACCATAGATTTTAATTTCCTTTGCAAATGGTTTAGTTTGTGAATTTTTGCATGGATTTTTTCTTCCTAATAGAAACTGCTGGTCTGAAGTTCAGTATAAAAAGAAAAAAATTACCCCATTGTTATTTTATACCAGTTTTAGTGGACTATTCACAGATTATGGATATTTTGTACCATTTGCAAGGGACATGGAAGTGGATATGAAGTGAAAGAAATGATAAAGAAAAATTACAGGAATAGGGAAAATATTGTAAAACATCAGCTCCATTTTAATTACTGCAACTCTCTTACTTATTAATTTTCCTGCATAAAACTTAACTCTCCAGAAACTTTCAAAAGCCTACTGCTAAAAGACCCAGCAGTTGTATCCACCAATTTTAGTATCCCACAGATACTAAAATCTGTGGGTCCACATTCTCCTTGATGTCCAAGATTAAGCTGCTTTTTGCTTTGTTTTGTTTCTTAAAATTAAGCAAATACATTGTCTTTCATCAGGACTGTTTTAAATTCGTGTGATCTTGTAGGGTGCATTTTGTAAGTAGTCAGGAGCATCACTGTGTCTCTTGCAGACACTATCCTAATTTAAAGTTAAGCAGCTCCAGGGAGCTTAGCTGTAACATTACATGGCAAAGTACATACAGGTTTGCTCTTGTTCCCTGTGCCAGAAGGACTTGTCTCCAGCTCATGTTTTTGGCCAGCTGTTAATATTTTCCTGGTACAACTGTCAATTAACTGATTTGAAGTGAGCAATGGTATGCTAGCCTGAGTTATCACACTCTACCCCTGGTATGAACACCCTAAAATAAAGTGTACACCCAATTTTTCTGTGAGAACCCAGAGTGTTTTTGTTGAGTGCCTTCTGGGTGAGCTGACACAGCGTACCTCCCAGCAAATAAGACACTCTGCTCGATGATGATAATACATAACACAGATAATGTTAAAGTCATTAGTGGCAGTGTGTTGTCTTTGTTAACAGTGTAGAACATCTTTATTGCATTGTGAAAAGCTTTCAATATAATTGTTTATGCTTTTGGAGATTAAAAAATCCAAAACTATAGGAAACAGATTTTATTCTTGTTCTGTGCTCAGGTCTGGGCCACTCTCTTTACTATAATCTGATAACAGTGATTCAACCCTTACATAGAACACAGGCAGCTGGTTAGGTTTCTCTTGTGACCTTAGAAGAACATCATTAACATGATCCAGCATTTGTGAACCAATAAAGACCAAATGATCAATTGAAATACTTGTAGCAAAAATGCTGTCCACTTTCATATGATTTTGATATAGCTGAGTTTGAATGTCAGCTTTAGAGTTTTCATATAAATGTGTTTTCAAGAAAATATGTTGTTTGGACAATGCAAACTCCAGATGTTTCCATCTTCTGAATCTCTTACCATTCCTTAAACAAAATATGCTGAAGTCTAAACTTGAAAATATAATTTTAAATACAATTCTAGTTTATGAAAATGTGAACATTGTTTTTTCTGTGTTCTTTCATCCCCATTATTTTTGTATAAGGAAAATTGCAAAACTGTGATGAAACAATTATATTTCTTCATAATTCTCTTAGGAGTTAGCAGTAGCTCTTCCTTTTTAGTTATCAGGGTGGTATTTTGTAACTGTCACTTTTAATTGTATCATTCAAAATAGTTATAAACCTGCTTTGGTACATCAGGCTAACTTCACAACTTTTAAGCAGTTTAGTTGCTGAAGAAGCAGGAAACACTTTTAACTATTTTCTGAGTCAGAAACATCTTGGGTGTCTTTCCTGTCACCAGTTGTGCACACTGACTTCCACTTCATTCCTCTTACTCAACAACACACAAGCTTTAATAGATTTTTGGACTTGAATGCTGTTGTGCTTTCCTCAAAATGAAACTTTTATTGAGTTGAGTTTTAGGCACCAGAAGGAAAGTATTTATTGAATATATTAAGAACATTCACTGGGAGATTATGTGAATAGCAAATATAACTAATATGATTTTTGTAATTCTTTTATAGGTGGTTCTTTAAGGAAAAAGATTTTAGAACAGTTTTATAAGTAATTTCATAGATCTCTAAGTTCCTTGTGATGTCATGGTAGAGTTAAATCTATTGATTTGCAATAAGGTGTGAATTTTAATTTAAGCCTTTTATTTACCAATTTTAAAAAACTATTTTGCTCCTAAAGGTATTTTCTTTCAACTAAAATCTCTTAATGGAGTTGAAAATAACTTCACAGCATGACTGTGACAGAACTAACTAGCCCAAAGGCCAGAGTCCCAGATGAGTGGGAGGGAAGTTGAGGTCATCCCCTTAATCTTCATGGCAAGAGTTAAAGTGCCACGTTGCTGTATATTATTTAAATTGTCTTTGTAGGCAAATCTGAAAGAAAATATTCTGTCTCAGCCACAACTGCTTAACATGTGTTAGTGATCAGCTTTTTTTTTAGTCATAAGACTTTTAACAACTGCAGAGTTTAATACCCACATTGAGGTCAAAAAGGTACAGAGGACATTCCCTATGGAAGCATCTTGAAGAGTGAGTTGAAGAGAGGTCTATCTTAATAGACCTTTTCACACCCCCTTCTCTTGAGAACTTCCTGCTGCTCTAAGACTCCTGTGCCATCCATGCAGGAAGGCTGCTGTTCTCACAGAGAGCCTGCCCTCCTTCTCTGGCAAGGAAGTGAGCTGCATTTATTTTCAGTCTTTGGTTTTTTACTGCAGAGGAAGCAGCAGAGGCAGAAATGGAGCTGAAGATCGTTCCTCTAAATCCAATTTAATCTACTTGTTGCATTCCTCACTGAATTTGCTTTCCTTATATGTACACTTTCCTTTCATGTTGGTAGACTTCTGTATTCCTTCCACCATACACTTTTACTCTCATTGCAGAAATTTTATATGTCTTTTTCCTAGTAAAAAGTATCTGTTCAGCAGCCTTTGAGCTTGTCATCACAGGTTTAAAAGGAAGAATTTACTGGCTTGTTTTCTCTTTACTCTTTGGCATTGTCCATGTGCAGCTGGTTCCTGCAGATGTTTTCTGAACAGAGCTAGTGACTTCTAAAACCTTGCAAATATCAGCAGTGTTACAAGTTTCTTCTTTGCTTAGGGCTGCATCACACAAGATACATATGCCCTTTGCAAGATCTGTTGGCACTCCTTGCCTTAAATATAATATTCACCTCATTGTAAATATATGCTTTTTCATAGTAGTAGAGTAAGTGAACGTTTATCTGTTATTGGTGCTGGAATGGCCTTTCTAATGTGAACACCATGGTTTCAAATAAGCTGTGTGTTCCATTCACAGACTTGAAACATGATTTTCTAGTTACCTTTTTATAATTTTATACTGCATCAATTTGCAGCTGAACTTCTCATTAACTCTTATTTTTTTGGTTTTAATTCTTCTTCATCCTCTGCATCCTTTTGTGTTATTCCTTGTTGTCTATTCCCTTCCTCCCTTCCTTTCTCCATTTAATTCCTTTCAAATGGAGAACACTTCTGCACAGTAATATCTATCATGTGTCCTTTCTTCTTCTGACTCTAAGGGTTCCCACATTTTGTAAAGAATTTTTTGCACACCACACGTGCCAAGTGCTTTACCTTTTGAGCTTTTGAAGGAAAACATGTTAGAAAAAGAGAAATGCTCCTGATAAATACCCTTTATTCTGTTACACCCATTTGTTAATGGCTTATTAGGGTATAGGGAAAAAAGGTCATGTATTCAGAAGCTGGTATCTGTGTAGGGAGCCTTGTACATATTTCTAAGCATTGTAAAACAAATAGTAGAAAGTGGAGTTTGGTCCTTGGCTGTGAAGACTTTACTGGCTGTAGTATGCATTCTATGCATCCAACCTTGGGGCTGGAGGGAGGGTGGGGAGCAGGGTTGTATTCCCAAATCCTCAATGATGTAAAATCCTCAAAAGTTAGAGCATTTGTTTTTCATTCTTTGGGTTTTGTTTCGAAATAGCGAGACTCTTGCTAGTGATGACAGGCCATATCTCCTAGCTTTAGAACAGAACTGTTCTACCATTGGTGGTCCACTTAAAATAGAAACTGTCATTGGAAACCAGCCTAAAGCCCATTGCTTCCCTGACATTTCAGAGATTCTTACCTTTGGGGGGGAGTGTTTGACCTAAACTTTACAGCAAAGAAAAGGCATTTCAAATGCTGACTTGAAAGTGTCCCAGGAAAGGGAAAACATGCCACTGGCGAAAGAGGACAGATCTGGTAGCTTCAGTTTTTGATCCCATATGTACAGTAGCCAATGCTACCTTCAGAAATCAGTGCTTTCTTCAGACTGACTGCTCTCATAAATTATGAAGAGGGAGAGAATGACAATGGATTTGTTACTAATTATGTTTGGGTTTTGTCTTGTAATTTTATAGCATTTCATGTTCCTTAAAAAGATTCTTATGAAGAAATCTTCGGGGGTTTTTTTTTATTGGTTAAATATTTTCTTATAGAAAAAAATGTGATTTTCATAAAGGGGAATATAGAAGGGATAACATGAAACAAGCAGGGAAAAGGAAGACACAAGTCTGCTTTATATTCCTTTATTTTGGGAAATGAGTCCTAATTGAAATGCTGCAAGGGTACTGTATCTCAATAGCACCAATTATATTAAAGAGATTGTGATGCTCTCAATGTGTGGAGAACCCTGCTCAGAATAGCTATGTTAGATTTCATGAGCTATTCCATACAATTTGGATTTTTTCATTTGTAAAAATGGTATTTTAAATTGCTTTCTTTACTTCTAGGAACATAGATTTTAAGAGGGTGCTTACAACTAGTCTTGGATTTGATATGACAGATATTTATATTTAATGCAGAGCAAAACACAAAATACACTTAACCTTTATTCAGTTGCATTGTAAATGTATTCTACTTTCTTTCAACTGAAGTGAATTATATTAATAACTTGTTATAGTTAAAATGTCATGAGTATTTTCTTTCTCTTTGAATTATCATTTTTTTGCTCAGGGTATTGGGTTTTGCTTATCGCTCCTGACATGGAAAGGAAGAACTGTAATCTTATGTGAAATGTTCAGACTTCTCCTGAATAGGTAGGTTATTTCTTTTAGATTAGCTCAAGTAATAGTTACAGAGCTGACATGCAGAATGTGGAAGGAGACAGGAACCAGACAATGCACTGAAACTGAAACACTTCCTCATTTAAAGATACAGTCTCCCTGGGACTAATAGAGTGATGAGCACAACATGTCAGGCATTGCTCTATGTAGCACTTCTTTTTATTTTCACTAAGCTGATTTTGAGCATGTAGCTTTTATTTTACTGTGACATTATCAAAATAATTTACATTCACCTTGCAGAGTTGAGGGATACCTGTTTGGGGAGGACATTGGAGAAGTTCAAGAATTAAAACATACCACAGGGAGTTTTAATTTCACTCCATCTCTGCAGCTGATGAAAAATATTTGCTGTAATGTAGCTGGTTAATCAGATAGACCCTAAATGGTTCTCCCTTCTCACCACTTCAGAAACAGGTAATTCTGGCTCTTAAAGGAAAGCTACATTATTGGAAATATGTTAATCCACTGTCAGTCTAGAAAGGTTGAGGGCTTTGTGGGTTTTGTGGTTGAAAACTTTCCAGCCTGACTTACAAAGTGAACAGAAATGTGAAGCTAAACCTTTGAATAATAGTATTGTCCAAAACCAGAAATATATGAGATACTCTTTATAATGGCTTTACTCCAGCAAGCCAAAAAAATGTTCAAATGGCTGTCTTCATCACAAACTCGGTTTCAAAGATGAATGTAAGGTTCCACTTTCAATTATTGTCCTTCCTCCTAGCTTCATAGAAAGTAATATATCTTTATATTTAAAGGACAACGTGGATATGATGGTGGCAAAATCTTCCTTCCAGTAGAGCTGGTTTAAGCCAACATGTGTATATTTTTGCATTCTCATTTTCGAATTTATTTATGCTTTCCAAGAGCTGTTACTGATTCATTCATAAAGCTATCAGTGAAAAAGTAAGGTTCAGGGTAACCTTATTTCTGTGCATTTTTCTTTAAAGTAAACATGTGGCCCAATAATATTAATAATAGAATTGCTTTCCAGATGGAGTGTTTTGTTTAAATATTAATTAGCTACTATTTAAAATTTATTAAATGTACTACAATGTACTACACGTGGGTCGTGGCAATCCCAGACACACCCACAGGCTGGGTGGAGAAGGGATTGAGAGCAGCCCGTTGGGGAAAGGCTTGGGGATGAGGGTCCATGAAAACTCATCATGACCCAGCCATGAGCACTCCCAGCCCAGAGAGCCAAACTGTCCTGGGCTGCATCCAGAGCAGCGTGGGCAGCAGGGAAGGGAGGAGCTCCACCTGGAACCCTGCATCCAGCTCTGGGGTCCCAGCACAGGAAGGACATGGACCTGCTGGAGTGGGTCCAGAGGAGGCCACAAAGCTGCTCAGAGGACTGGAGCACATCCTCTGCTGAGCCAGGCTGGGAAGGATGGGGCTGTTCAGCCTGGAGAAGAGAAGGCTGGGTCAAGATCTCATGGCAACCTCCCAGTAAGAGAAAGTGGTCTACAGGGAAGCTGGAGAAGGACTCTTCTACAGGGAAGCTGGAGAAAGCATGGAAACAGCAACTGATTCCATCTTGTCTTGTAATACTAAAGCTATGTATAGTACCTCCCCTTAGTGGTGAGCCAGTTTGAACAAATTAATTCTGAGCTTTGTGTTTCCCCAAGAGCCTCCCAAATGAATGGGCCAAGATATTACTAAGGGCATATTTATGCTGAGTTTAAATCCTCTTTGTAATGGCATAATTTGAA
Organism: Cyanistes caeruleus; assembly: GCF_971803275.1. Classification (NCBI taxonomy): domain Eukaryota; kingdom Metazoa; phylum Chordata; class Aves; order Passeriformes; family Paridae; genus Cyanistes; species Cyanistes caeruleus. The sequence goes on along the minus strand of NC_141732.1, from coordinate 26,229,050 downwards.
GTTAAGGATTGTTAATGAGTTGGATTTTTTCCCAAAATCAAGTGCTTGCATGAATATAAACAGAGAAAAATCTTGCATTCTTCTCTTCACCCAATAAAAAGATCATTTTTTGAGCATAAAACAAAAAGAAGACAAATAGGTACATTCCTAAAATGGTTTGTAAATAAAAAAACCCACCTTCCATCTATTATCTATGTATAAGAATTATCCTTTTTTGCCTTTGTGTTTATTCTTATTTAATGTCTTAGGAAAAATAATTTGCTTGTGGGATAGAACTGCTAGAGGAAAATTCTTACTCAACCTGCCAGAAAATGTCTTAGTGAGTAGTTAGGCAGCCCAAAAAGGTACAATTTTGCTTTGTAAAAATGCATGTGTTTTGTAGAAAACAGTTTTGGAATTAACAGCTGTCTAGACATTTCACATATTAAATAATAAAGAACTGAAGCCCTGGATTTATTTAATACAACTGCTTGAGTGGAAAGTCTTGTATTTTATATATGAGGCCAAAAGCCATAAAACCCTGGACTCTGGTCCCCTTTTTGATGCTGAGCGACCTTAATAATTCTTTGTACTTACATAGCATTTGGCAAACATTATTAATTTAAACTTCACAGAGACCCCGTGAGGTACAGAGGTGTAATTATCTGACTTTTTCAAGTGTGAGAATTGAGACTCATAGAGGTTATGCTCTGCAATAAAACAAGTTCAGAAAGAGGCTGGAAGCCCAGGTCACTTGGCACTTGCTTCTGCACCTAATCTGCTGGAGTACTGCTTAAAGCCTCAGCTCCTTAGCCTAGCACACGGGGTTAATGCTGCTTTCCAGGCTGTAGATGCTTATGCTGAACTGTGTGCCAGGGAGATAAGGAAGATACACATCTGTGGCATCTGTCTTCCAGAAGGTAACACTGACCTGCTTTGAATTCTTAGGAAATTCCTTGTAGGCAAAGACGGGCAGTTCTAGCCCAGAAGAAGGCAATGAAATAATGTCTTATTTTAACAGATATTGAAAATCCAAGAGAGGTTGCTACTGATGCACTTGAAGTGGATGCAGAGCAGGGAAGAAGATTGACTGCAAGAGAAAGACCTGAGGCTGTTTTGGTTACTCACTGCGTGAGTCTGAGGCAGGCCTCGTCCTTTTTGAGCCTCAGATTTCTTTTTGTGTGTTCTTAATTTGCTTTTAAGCCATGCTGTGCTGCCAAAACATGAGCTTAGGAAATGTTGGATTTTAGTGTGCTGTTTCATGGCTTTCAGATTAATCTGACTGAATTTCTAGTGCAGAAGTGCTTTTTTCTAACTAAGGCTGTTCCTAAGACAGGCCAAATTGCTGAAATCAGAACACAAGATGACATGATGTGAATGTGTAACCAATTTTTATTGCCAGCATTTACATCTGCTGTAAGGAGATGCCTGTGGGTGGCCAGTTTGCAGAAGGGGCAGCATAAGAACCCTGTCTAAGCCTTCCAGCTCATACACTCTGAAGTTTTCCATTCCTGAGCTTCATTCAAAGGCACCATGGAGAAGAAAGAAAGAAGAAATTATAATTTACCTTTCTGACAGATCCTGAGTGCCAGCCACAGAACAACAGGTGCAATGGTACTTTCAATTTATCATGATCTACACCAACCTGCCAAACTGCCCTGAGTGCACCATTCTAAAGTTGTGTGTCTTTTCCTCACAGTGTACATGGCCTGCCCCTGGATCATGGCGTTTCCCCTACTCAAACAACATTTTGCTTTCTGTGGATGAATTTTACAATAACAAAATATGCTACCCCTTTGCAGGATTCAATAAAGTACTTCTGTTTTTCCTGTGATTTTTTTTTTAACTTGTGTTTTGTTTTTTCTGTATTTCTTGTTTAGGGTTTTGGTTTTGGGTTTGTTTCTGTTGTTTTGTTTTCCCGCAATTAACAGTATTTCCTTTTGTAAAAGTCGTTTATTTTGTTATGCATCCCAACACTTATTATATGTCATCCATTCATAATAATTTTGATGCAGTGAATAATTTTTTATACAAGTGTGCTTTCCTTTGTATTTTTCAGAGCATTCTGTTCTCTTGGTTTTTTCAGTAAATTATTATTTTCTCTGTATTACTTTACATGCTGTAATTGCTTTGTTATCTATAAAATAAAGGTAGGCTTAGTTTACTCCTTTCATCACTGCCAGAACCTCAGTGAATGAACTGCAGCTCCCCTCATTACCATAGCTTTGTTCTGCTTTGTTCTAGTGATAATTGCCCTTGTCATCCTCTTGTAACATTTGCTGTGAAAACTTGTGTTTAAAAACAGAGAGAAAGTAATAGGTGGTGTTGGAGAGAGATTAATTAGGCAGAATATTTTGAAAAATGGGTTGATAAAGAAATGTTTGTTTTTCACATCATTAAAAAACTGAGCCAGAATTGATTATGTAAACAGCAGCACATATGGAGGAAAGGCTAAGCTGCTTTCCTGCAGCAGATACAGTAAGAATACGGCTGAGACAGTTTGCATTGTTGATTCATGCTGTACTTTTGGTGAAGACAAAAGAAAATTTTCAAATGTCTGTCTGTCTTTAAAATTTTTTTTTCCTCTCTCTCTCTGGTGCCCTTCTGGTATCCTTTGCCTTTCTTCCTTACAGCCTACTCTCCCTGTTTTTACACCTAAGAGTTCTTTTTGTAAGATGGTTATAATGCTTTTTAAACCACGTCTTTATGAATCTCTTTCCCAAAGGCAGAGAAAAAAACGTGTTTTGCTCACAATGACCAAATTAGTAAACAAGTTTGAAGTTAAGGTCTATTTTGTGCTGCCTGGGTGCTCACTACCACTGTCAAAAACATTTCCTGGGATCTTTCAGCCACATAATTTTGGTGAAGCCAGCTAACTTTTGAAATGGAATCCCTTTTTTATGAGAAATATGTGTGAAGTGACCAATTGAAAATATAAATAATAAAAACATAAATTAAAAAAGATATTCAGCTTCATGGATATGCACACATTGTTTCCCTAGTTCTCAAATATTTAGTCAAGCTGCAGTTTTTTTATAATATCCTTCAGTAAACACAGACTTCACTGCTCCTCATTCAGCATTATTTGTGTCCTGGGAGTCTTCCAAAGGAAACTAAAGATTTGGCAAGGCCTGGAAGCTTATACAGAGGACTGTTTATTGTCGGGGAATTTGAAAGATAAACTTGTCATCAAGGAAACTAAGGTTACCAGGTGAAAATGAAAGATAATATTATTGTATAACAGGACCAGTGATGGAGGTATTCCAGCACAGTGGAACCAGTCTGGGAAAAAGCCTGAGACAGAAGCCAAAGAGATAGCTCCAAGGGCAGTGGGTGGTGTTTTCTGGTTCTGTGTCTCTGATAACACTGTGATGGAGTTGCCCTGTGTCTGAGATGTAACTCTGCACTTTAACATGTGGGTGTATCTTCTTCTCAACAATTTTTAATAAAACACAGATGACTGCATTTTTTAGGGGGCCTGGTTGCTGAAATCCAGTTCTCACTTCAACACCTGTAAGTATAGTGGAACTGAGACAGGTCCTGTGTGAGCACAGCCACAGTCCAAATGTGAAGGTGATCACAACAGTTTTTCAAGACTCATAACAGGCTGTTGGTAGAGCAAGGGAATGTGCGTTTGAAGATGTAAAAATTCTAGAGACCACAGATGTAGTCCTATCTCCAGCAATGTTTCCAAGCCAATATCCATTACAGCAGAAAGCAGCAGCTGCTGTCACCACAGGGTGCTTGCTCAGTTCATATGGAGAGGCGTGGAAACCCACAGCATATCGTTTCATCTTGCTCTCTCCAATGGAAGGTATGCTTAAACGGAGAGAGATATTTAGTGATTGCATTAATCTGTTGAATACTGGTAATTACATATTCACGATGTACCATTGAACTGCACAAAAATCAAGATGAAAAGCCAACCCCATTGATTTTGGAGGCTGTTTATGTGTGTGGTATGCGATGCGGGAGAGGAAGGAAAGCACTCTGTGCGGTGAAACAGCTGCCAACTGTACTCTGGTGCTCTGGAGCTGTGGTGTCTGGCCTGTGACATAATTGCCATGAACAAAATTAATACATCCCAGTATTTTCATAATTTTAAAAGACCCTTTGGTTAGTGAGACAAAGTCTCACAGAATTAAGTAAATCAGAATGAACATATGCCTTTAAATTTTTAAGGAATGGTTAAACGCAATTTGCTGTTACAAATGTACGCATTTTTTGCCGAATATGTAATAAAAATACGCTGAATTAAATCAGAACACTTGACCATTGATGAAGCAAAAAGCATGGAAAAACCTTGGAAAGCTAGGGAAGAATACTGAATAAGTGAAATGTTTTCTCTGTATATAGCTGTGATTTAAGGTGCAGCATGGCTGCAACTGACTTACATATCAGCTGAGGAAGGAAATGTTTTCTTCAGCTGATTATAGAAGCAATTGATTTTTTTTCCTATTAGATTATATACCCAGGTATTTGTCACAGCAGTGAGAAGTGATTCAACTGAGAAGCTTCTAAAGCCTGCTAATTAGGAATGGAGTGGATACAGCCCTGTGAATGTACCCACAATCTGTCAGAACCAGGGTAAAAGTATTCTCTCTGTAGATGGAGTTCAAGTCAAGTTAATGGTGTTTGTCTTTCTCTATATTTTTATTTTCTCAGTCTGCTTCAGTTCTTTGGCACTTGCTAAAGAGCTATTGAAAATGTTGACCCAATGCTCACATCAAAGTTTATTTTCTTTTATTTCCCCTGTGTTTAAGGATTACATTTCAATTCAGTGATGGTTTTCTTGTCAGAGAAGTAAGTGCTCATCGCATAAGTATCATTATATCCGGTAGGAATTCCTCATGCACATAAGCATTTGATGAACCATTACGAGACTATATTTGTGCAGGGAGACTACAGGATGTTTATGAGACCACAGATTTTACCCTCATACACTTTAGCTTTCCATGTGTTTCCTCTCTTGCTCTTTTATTTTCATAAGATAATTTTTTTCTCCATGAACATTTCCTTTTCGCTACTTTGCATTTTGTTTAACAAGACAAAGGAAAAAAAAAAAAGAGGCAAGGATTATGTTGCAGATAAGTGATGCAGATGAATGACATGAAAATGAAAAATTATCTGATCTCTCTGTTTTGATTTGTATTCTATGTGACTTACATAACTGTTCCCTACAAATGCTGATCTCCAAGAAAAAATGCTTGCCAGTAGGAGTTTTTTAAATATGAAATGCAGTGTCTTCTTCAATTTTACTACAAAAATAAATGAACATTTTTTTGGTCCCCTCTAGAAGCCAAATTTTTATTTGAGAGGGACTGAATCTAATTATCACAGAGTCTCTTTCAAACCACTTAAGAATATCAGTAAAGGAGTATGGCAAGCAGTCCTTTGACCTGTAGGTAATCATTTCCTGCTGTGCTATTTTAATAGATTTGAGACTCTTCTCCTGGAAAAGGAAGGTGAATATAAGTTATATCAAATTGTTCAGCTTGCTAATGCAACAATTAGTTTCAAATCACAGTTTGAACCAGGAATATTTCTGTCTTACCATCAAGTAAGTAGCATGTCACCACTAAGTAAAAGCATAATAAAATAAGTTTTTTCATCTCTGAGGAGGTGAAAATACTCAAGGAAAAAGTCTGCAAAGTCTTGCCTTTAATGATACTGGTTATAGCTAAAATGTTAGAAGATAAAGTATTATAAAAAAATCCCTATATTAGGCATACAAGTTTGTGGAAAACAAAAACATACATTTGTTGAAGGCATAAGAAAGAACCAATATACTGCTGAGAAAAGCTGCTGCAGTCTTATTAACACCAGCCAACAATGAATTTCTGCTAAAGCTCTTTCCTGTGCTTTTAAACATTCCCATATTTATTTTCATGGGACAATTGCATATCTTTCATGGTTTTATCACTTTTTTTTGGTTCTGTTGATGATGAGAAAGGCTTCTAAACTGATTTTGGATAAGAGATTTATTTTGTGGTTTAGAATTTCTTTATTCATTGTTTGTAATATCCTTTTTAAACCCACTTCTATTTTTCATTTGTGATGCTGTCTTAGCTATGGCATGCTTGCTCCTTCAAGTCATCAAGGATATTTGAATATTTGATCTAGGATAAATAAGTAGTGGTATGGTCTCTTTTGATACATAGTTTGAATTTACTGTTATTAATTTTGAAGTAAGTCTACTTCTGTGACATTACTGATATTGTATAATTATGCTATCTTGTAGCTTTTGAGTGTAGCTGGACCCAGGTCACCAAAATTTAATTTAATTTGTTATTTTTTTCATATTTTTTGAAAATATTTTCCCTCTATGACTATTTTTCACAGTCTAGAGAAATATGTAATACTGTCCTCAGCTTTATAGAAGAGCATTTTACGTTGCCAAGGCTTAAATGTTAATTCCCCTCCCCCACCAAGATGTTAGTATTTTAAAGCATCAATTCAGTTTTTGAACTGAAATATATTCCTTCATGCTAATCCCTGTGTTCCTGTGCAGGATGCTTTTGCTTTAAAAATCTGAAGATATAGCTAATATATTCTCTTGTATCTCTTCCACCGATTATAAAAATAATGCTATGAGGCAAGAGTGTTTTAGTTTTTGATTTATGCAAATAACTCAGTACATGAGTTAGAAGTTCCTTCCCTGATGGATACTTATTACCCTTAATATGTTCCAAAGGACTAGGTGCATTGCAGCTGTATTTTTAAATTCTAGAACTACTAAAGAACAACTTTACAGTTGCGTAAAGCCATGAATGGCTAATGCTCAGAAAGTGAAAACTAGGAGTAGTAATAGTAGATCAGCAGAGAGAGAAAAGAAAGAGAAACCTGTTCAGATGAGCAAGTGGTAATTTTTATGTCTAACTATTGATAAAATGGGGGCATAACCAAAGGTGGAACAGAGGAATTACTTTAATATTTAGGTGATTGCTAGTGAGGATGCTGTCTTTTCTGCAGCAGTATCCAAAAAAGTATTTCTGAAATCACTAGGAAAAGTATACCAAAGATTGTAGGTTATTTGCTAAAGCCAGCTTGACTATCCAAGAAATCATCCATTATGAAGTTATTGTAAGAGATATTTTCTGAACCAGGGCAAGAGAAAGAGCTATTCATAACAATTCCTTCACTTTTAATTCAATGTTTGTAAGAAAAAAAGAGGAATCTTTACTAGTACTAAAGGGTAGTATTTAATTCATCTGAGTGAGACAGTAAAATCAATAAAATTGACTGGTTAGAGAATTGAGTAAAATAACTGAAATGTGTATTAACAATTACTAATAATTTTAAACATCTAGAGACATCAGTGTCTGGAATTACTGAAGAATTTGGCAAGTCTCTTCCCATATCTGCACATAAAATCTGTCACAGACAGGAAGAATTGGAGAGATTTCTGAAGTGCTTGAAAAGGTTAAACAAAAGGCTACGTAAGTGGTTTTATTCTGTTATGTCTACCTTAAAAATTGATTCTCCTGTGAAATTATTTGTCCCCTGAAGTCCTTTGGCCTTGTTGACCTTCAAGGAGTAAAATATTTTCTTCAATGGCTTCTCATGGCTGTGATTTGAATATTAATATTATGTGTAAGTCAGGCTTGCTCTCGTAAGGAAAAGCTACATTCTTCAGCTGTTCCTCAGCTGGGTAATGATGCTCTACTCCAAGGTCCTGTTGCTTCACAGTGGTAGTAAAGGTGACATAAAATTACTGACTAAGGACTTGGCTGAGAGGCATGGATGCTTTTGAGGAGAGTAATGATTCTGTAACTTCCATAATTTAGGCTTGGGATGATTTGAGTACTTTTGCTCTGACTCTCGGAATCATTTTCTTTTTACAGAGTGCACTATAGTAGCCCATTTTTTTTAAGAAAAAGGTTTTTTCATATAGCATGAAGTGGTGATATTGGTCATACATCATATATGGATGTCATTAGATACACTGAGTGAAATAGAGCTTGGATTTCTGTATGTGACCTGAAAAATTTATGTCAGAAGTAATGGGACTTGCTGAGAAATTTCAGAGAGATAGAGGAGGGTTTTCCCTGCTTGGTTTTCATTGGAAATTTACAGTCATCAATGTTTTCCCATGGACTTCAGCAAACCACTGCAATGATGCAATAATATTAATTTGAACAGTGTCTATTGAACTTTATTGATCATTAAGTTGTTAGCTTCATCTGCAACATTCTTCTATTGATTTTTATTCTCTTTTTCACTGCCTCTTGGGGTGTTTTCAGTGTCATTGCAGTATTTTCCCTCCCACTGAATGTATACAGCTCCCACCTGTTTAGCTAAACTGACAGCAAGGCGTATCTAAATATTTGCCAGGGAGGGCTGTTTTGTTACTCTGGCCTTCCCACCGCCTGTGCTCCTTGTTCACGTACGTTTCGTCTCAGGTTAGCCTTGCCTTTCACATCTGTGGTTTTACAGCTTTGAATTTACTCACATTTGTTGGTACACACTGGGCTTTTGGCCTGACTTAAGGAATAGTAGCTTAGAGGATTTTGAGTGAATATAGAAAAATAAGATTTTTCCAATGAAGGAAAAATATCTTTCAGAGAAATACTTCTCTGAAAAATATTCTGGAAAATACACAGTGAGTTTCTTGAGGAATGCAGTAGTTTAGGCTAAAACAACAAAGGAATTGTCTCCTAATGGATTTTTTTTTTATTTTTTTATATGACTATTAGTGCTAGCAAATTACATAAAGGGGTGACGGGGACCAGACAGACAGACAGATTTGAACAGGAATGATGCTGAAAGGGAGAATATACAAATGTCACAAAAAGGGAGAATTAACTACCAGCAGACCACTCTAGGTCTGGACATAAGAGACAAAAGTCCAAATAACTCATTTGTGAAAGGATGTTTAAATTTATATCTTTCTCCTCAAAAACATTGCAGAGAACTGCAAAGCACAGTGATTACCTTTCCAAGGACCCCTGCCTGAGTATAAACAACCATTTATCAGAAGCAAATTGTGAGGAGTGTGGGACTTCAAAGGCACTCTCTACCTGATTCCAAGAAGGGGACGAAATAAGAAAGAAACATGTTCATTCTTCCTCATGATTTCCAGGCTTCAGTTTTGAATTTATTTTGCTGAGGCAAAATAGGAGAAGCAAAAAATGAGGAAAAGATTACATTCATTGAGGTGATGATTCAAAGCAGGTGTTCTGTAATAGGAACAGGAATGAATGGAAGGTTTGTAGGAAAGCTTTACTACAAAAACTTGCCATTTATAGCCATTCAGCCCCAGGCCTAGGTCTTACTATATTTTTCCAGGAGTTGAGATAATGTGACTCTGTGAAAAGCTGTGAGGGAATCAGATTCAATTTCAATAAATGTATTTAAAACACTATTAGGCATAGATCATTTTTATATCCCCTAGTAGAAACATGTAGGAAAATGAGGACAGATGTACTCTGCTCAGGTTTATTCTAGACTTCAGTGGGTCATCCAGAGTGCAGGGAAAAAGTGTTTAAGAAAAACAAAAAAGTGTTAAAGTTGCACTCAGAAAGAAGAACATCTCCTGAAAATCACTGCACTTATTTACAAATGAGACCTTTGTAATGTTGAATGTTGCTTCTTTTTTTCTCTCATTTTTTTCTTATACTGGGAAACCTCTGCTCTTTGACTTTTATTTGTATGCTGACTTCTGAACCTTGAAGGATTTTCTTGAAAAAAGACTGCTTGAGAAGGAAATCAGATAACTAGCAGACAATTTGAAACACAGTAACAGGAGGGATGGTAAGTCATTGTTTTGTAACTCCTTTATAAATGACAATGTGGTTTACTGTGCAGGAACAGAAATACAGAAGAATATCTGGACCTGCAGGTATGCATGAGATTACACAAAGGAGATAGTTTTTGTCATTAATCTACTGCATTTGGTGTAAGAAAAGGAGAGGCTAGAGCTTTAAAAATTGGGCAAACATCTGATAAGAGATATCCCTTATTTTCATTATCTCTTTTCCTCATTTGTGAATGCTGCTTTGTATTTTAAGCAGAGTGTAAAACTCTTGCTAATGACATATCTGTTGGAGAATTTTCATTATCTATATTGAATAGAGATTTTGGCTAATGTGGTTATCCCAATTTCTTTTTCACTTTTTTTCCTAACTCAAAGAAAAAATGCTGTTTCCTCCAGCAAGTGTTCTGCTTCCAATTATCATGCTAAAGGCTGTGCTAACTCAATTACTAGCCATCATCAGTAAAACCAAAAATATATCTGAACATGCCTTTATTATTTCTGGGTAAAATTCTCCTGCTTCTGTTTGATATGAAAGCTACAAACATGGGAAGAAAAATAAACCACCAAAGTTTCGTTGACATATAGGGGACAAATGTGCCTTAACATCCCTGTAATTGTGTACTGTACTTGTGCATAAATTACAAGAATATCTTGGGTTTCCACAAAAATACTAGAGGAACTAGTATTCACATATGAACACTAGATCCAAGTGGTTTTCCCTTACAGCTAGTTGGTTTTGGGGTTTTTTTAATAGTTAGAAGGAATACAAATACTGATACCACCTTTTACTTGTTCTAGCCGTAACTAGTAACTGTTTGATCCATACACTTTTGAATACAGTATATATTTTACCTTTTCTTCATTCATCAGTCTTCCTGAATTTGTTATTTTCATTTGGACCTGAACTTTGGAGGTATTGATATTATGAAATTTGTCACTGGCTAAAAGTCAGAATTTGTTTGAGATATTTTCAGTGCTCCTTTTTCTGATGGTGAATGGCAACATACTGGAAAGAATTAATGTTGATATTAAAGGAAAAAACTGATCTAAATCAGCAATAAATAAATAAATTTTTTCGTACTAAAGAAGTATTTATGTTAAGAGTAATAATATAATTTTATGTTGCAAATGTATCTGTGGCAGTTTTGCAGAATTTTAAATTTTATTTACCTAAAAAATTGTGATCTATTTGAATGACTGGTCTGACTAGCAGAAGTGGTTGTCAACATCAGAGAAATTGCTCCAGATTTTGAAGACATGGTGCATTTTGTTTTGGAAGGTTAAAGTCATTAACTGGAAGTCTTTTTCAAATTATCCCATTTGAAGGATTGCCAAAATGCAAAGAAGCACATGTTCATATGAATGAGGAAAGTAGAAGATAAAAGTGCATTATGTACACACTCTGCAGGATTTAAAATAATGTATAAAGGAATATTAGAGCATGGAGCTTAATGTGAAATATGCCCTAAGGCAGGTACAGAGATTAACAGAAATAAAATTATTCTTTTCACCTGCACAAATCCTTCTATGGGCATCAGCATTGGTCCTCGTTGTTTTTGTCATACTTAATGAAGGGAGAATGGTGTGAAAATGACATCACTTCCTCTCTAGCCTTTTGGTGGAGGGCATGAAAGCAATTTCATTTTGATTTTTGGAACCATTATATTATTGCTTTTACAGCAGATGCCAATGTGGGAATCTAGCTAGATTTGTGTGTGGGAATTCATTGTGATAGTGTTTAAATATAAAGGCTCATTCATTAAAAGGAGTCTCCAAATATTTTGAGGGGTTAGAATCTAAAACCAAATGTTTCATGCAGACACTATAGTACAGTACTCAGGTGTCACCATAAACTTTATTCAGGGCTTTTTATATCCTCTTCCATTCTGGTTAAATTTTGTTGCCCACTGCTCCAAACTTGCATTCTCACAAACAACCATTCCAATCACCTTTCTTCTTAATTTTTTTTTTACTTCTGTTATGACTACATTCCAGGCTGGGGTGCAGCACACTGATCCCAGCTGGGCAGCTAATACAAGCTCAAAATAAAGCCGTGGTCATGTAGGTCTGTCCTCAAATTCATCCAGTTGGTCCATTTTTGGGCTACAACGTATAGATTGGAAACACACAGTATTAACATTTTTATTTCCCAAGCCTTTCTGGAGAAGCAGGAAAAAGTGGTTATCCTTCAGGCCAAAAACCAGCTCTAGCATATCCATTATTACCCCAAGTGTGGATAAATATTAAAGTGTCTGTTGATATCTCACACCTGATTGGAAGCATTGAGCTGTCTGCCAATTCACTTAGGATTTGTAGAGGAAAGAGGGAATGGCTTTTGCACTGTGTGAAAGGCTGTTAAGGAAAAGAGGCAATGAGTGCATTGCAAACCAAACTCAGAACACCGTGTCCTTGTGCAGGTCTTAAAACAGGAGTAAGAAACAAAGCAAGAATCAGTGGATAGAATCAGTGCATATTCTTGCTCTTGGAATATTTTCCTTTTGCTAACACTATGTATTTAGATTCCCCAGTTGCTTGCATCTTCATCATACAAAGTCTTAAAGTAATTTTTCTTAAATTTGCCTTGGTCAGAGATCGTGCCTGAAGACTGCATGCCAGAATAACATGATAACTTTAATGATAAAGTGGCTTAGATACTCATGTAGAGACCTAAAATAATACATTAATAGCAAATCAAACTGGACTTAACTCTTCGGGTGTTTATTTATATTTTTTTTTTTTTTATTTGGTTGCCTGGTTTTTGGTTGGTTTTAATTTTGGTTTTTGGTTGTATTTTTTTTTTTTAAATTTTTATTTTTTAATTTTTTCTCCTGTATTTCTGAGCCCTAGTCTCCTTATGGGCAATAATTTTATGGGCTTGGAGTTTTCAGCACATGGAAATAAATGATCTACACCGTACAGTGCCTCAGGCAACCCACATCTCCGTTTCTGTTGCGATTCAGAATATTCATGCAAAGTGCTGGAAATCTGTACCCATCAATATAAGAAAAGTTGTATCAGTGATCAGTCTGATAAAAAGATGAACCATTTGCTACACAACTGGTCCATGCAAACAAAAATCAGTGACATTTCATTTCTAATGCAAATTTAAGAGTACAAAATTCAGCTGTCAATTTTTACACCTGTTAAGCATACCACAAATAGAGAACTTCAAAACTATCAGTTCATAATAAAAATGTAGGAGGAGATGACTGATGTACATATTTTCCCTTTGTTTTTCTGACCAGTGAATGAGACCTTGATCTTAACCCATTATTTCATCATTGGGCATCAGCATTATTTAGACGTATTTCTTGCCTTGCTGCCACATACTGACTTTATTGAAATAGAAGAGTAGCCCAAAAATAAATAGGTAATTTCAGTTAAGCTTTTCCTGCTGTATGCATATATCTGCCTTTCTTAACATAATAATAGCAAGTGATAATAATAGCAAGCATGGATACAATTTAAAATATCTATCCCTATACAGCGTGCTCAGAGCCCTGTCCCACCTAAACATTAATGTTTTAAGGAATGGAGCCTGAATGCACCTCTACAAAAACAGGGTTTTACTCTGTTTCACGCCCACAGTATTAATTATTTTTTCCTTTATTTCTAGACTAAATCTACCCTATTTTGTTTTAAAACTATTACCCCTTGTCCTATTACTATAGGCCCTGCTAAAAGTTTGTCTCCATCTTTCTTATAAACCCTCTTCAGGTACTGGAATGTGCTATAAGTTCTCCTGAAGTTGCCCTCTCTCCAATCTGAACAGCCCCAACTTTTTGTCTTTCCTCACAGATGGGCTGTTCCATCCCTCTAGCCATCTTCAGTGTGCTTCAACTAAATGTCTTCAGTCATTTGAACTTGTTCTTTCAATTTTCTGTATGTATTTGATTTCTAATTTTTTTTTTCTTGGTTAATTTGATAATCAGAATTTTCAATGGGCTAAATATACCTTGTGCATTAAGCTTTTCTAGTGTGGAGCAAATGTGGGGTTTCACCTTCTTGGGAGTGAGATCTTGACAGCTGCAAATGAGTGTGCCTTGGAGCACAAAGTTCTCATGTCTTATGTCTTGTGTGTTGAGACAAGAGCTCAATCCAGCTACCAATATCTGTAACACAGATGAGATAACTTATGAGCAGTGAAACAGTCGGGGAATTAAAATAATTGAATTCAGCTGCTGATTTAGTCTAAATACTCCAGGTACCATTAAAATCCAGGAATACTTCCAAAACCACCTTGCCTATACAGAAAACTGCAGTTTAGGTTTTTCTTTTTAAGTTTCCAGTTCGTTCAGACTTGGCAGAATAGCCCATCTCTCATTCCAGGGAGTGAAAACTCTCTGGAGGTGTGAGATTTCCAGCACTCTGCTCTTTGATCCTATAACTATTGTCGTATATTTTTTTACCTAATCTTCTCATAGCAGCACTTAAAAAAAAAAAAAAAAAGGAATATACATATTTGTGAAAAAAAAAATAAAAATCTTCTGCTTAGAATTGCACCAGTACTGATGTTAATACATCAATTCTGCCTGCCCAGTCTTCCCAATTTTCTTGCCTGTTTGATGTAGTCTGACAGCAGAGTCTTTATCACTCTTCAAATCAAAAATCAAAATTGGGACCATAATATCTAACATGTCATTATTCTTTGGAATGCCACTTTATTCCCACTCTCCTTCTTCCTGTCTACTAAATGATAGATTTGGCATTTTTATATACATAGGAAGTTTACAAGATGATCTCAATTCTTTACTAGAGGAAATGTAATTTACATTACTTTTTACTTTTGTATTACCAGTATTAGTCTCTTGCAATGTTGGAAAAATTTGAATTAATAGGAGTAAATACAAGAGAAATCCAGCCAATTGTCAAGGAATCACTCTGAAGGAAGGCAAATATGAGACAGTTATGACTGCCTTGTACTGGTTGTTTGTGTTGTGCTTTTCAAAATACTTTGCTTGCACTGATGCAGTGATTCATTATCCTTTTCATTCTCTTCTGTCTTGACTTTATATATAAAGTTTTTAATCCTCCTATTGGTTCTGGTGCTGGTTTTCAAGATGCAAGCATCTGTCCTCTGGGTATGGGCTTAGACTTAGGGCTATTAAACAGCTGTCAGTTGAGAATTATTTCAGTCACAAAATCTCCTTTTCTACAGAAAGACCTTTAAAAAATATGAAAGTCTGGTTCTTTAAATTCAATTTCCAATACTGTAAGACTGACCAATAAATACCAATCACACATAATCTTGTTTTAGTTACAGATATTTCCACATTTGAGAAGCATTTATAGCAAGAAAAATGTCTTTTAACCAAACTAATTGGATTGAGGTAGTGTGGTATTGTGAATTGCTGGCAAACAGAGAAAACCCATCAATTTATGACTGGCAAAATGTTTCAGGAACTTTATTGTCTGGTCTTTTTCTAATTTAAAAAATATTAACTCACATCAATCCATCACAATAGTGTTCAAGGAAAGATATCTAAACCAAACATGGGTTTGTAGACTATCAACTGAATTTGATTCTTTAAAAGATGATTCATGTTGTAGCCCTAATTTATCTGAGTCTCTTTAATGAACTTGAGAGAATACTTTCTCTTACCTTTTTGTTAATGGCATTTCTTACATGCACACCCCTCCCACCCCCCAACAACCAAACCAACCAACCAAAAAAAACAAATCAAAACAAAAAAAATCCTCAGGGCTGAAGGATAATTCAGGACTTTAAATCATCTTTTAGCATGACCTATAATAGTACTATTCTGCCCACCACCTCCTGTAAATTACTGCGCTGTCAATCTTTCATGTTTCTGCCTGTGTAAAAACGTAATTGAATGAAATGTGGGATGAGTGAAATGGCAGTAGAACAATCACACTCTCGTATTTACTACAGTTTTGTACTGGGAAAATGGGATATTTTAATTTCTGAATAGCATAAGTGTGAGTTTTCCAGATAGATTTTTTAATGTACGTGAAACCTCTTTAAAATTCTAGAAAACACTGCCTTTTCCTCTTCTCCAACGCCGTATTCCTGGGCTAGATCAGTAAAGCAGAACATTGCAGAGTATTCAGGAGAAGTGTTTGCCATCATCATCAGTGATCATCAGCCTGGTCTTGAGCAGCAAAAGGCAGAGTCCTCAAAACTTGTGGGAGTCTGACTGGATGTGTGGTAAAACTAATTTCACAGAGAAAGTAAACTCTCTGTGTCCAGCAGAGTGAGGCTGAACAGATACAGTCATGTCTCGCTTTCACCAGTACTGAACTGTCCCCAAAATAAATATTAAACTAAGATGTTAACAATAGAAATTCACAGTGAATATCAATGCGATTACACACACTTGCTCCCTTTATTTTTCACCTTTTTCATTATATGTCTGAGCTATCCAGACATTGCACAGTAAATAAAGAACTCTGTGAAAAAAAATCTGTTTACTGAAATAGCTATTGAGTCTGAAATATGTCTGTGCTGAAGTGGGAGGGCAGAAAGACCTGGAAGGGTAACAAAATTAACTAATAAATTGACTCCTTAATATAAAGGGAAGAATACAATGATTTCTTCCTTCAGTTTAATGTATAAAAATAATTGAATACATTTGCAAGCACTAGAATTGAATAAATTCATTATAAATAATTTGCATTCTGAATTTTTCTTCCTTCATTACCAGTGAAATATCAACTAGAAGTTTGTCTATTTCTTGCTGTTTTCAAGGGCAGTTGTCAAGGGAGGCCATTTTGCCATGCAAAATGAGCAGGAATTTTGCTATATATCTTCAGCTACAATCTCCTTATCTGTTAGGGACCGTAAACAAGCAGGCTGTGGAATGTTTCTGTACAGTTTTCATTACTTAGGCCACTTGTTGAATAACTTCTGCAAATACATGTCAATTACTTTTTAGCATCTCATTTTTAGTGCACAAAATTCAATGTGAGGGCAACAGATGAGTTCTGATTTCTCATATATATATGTCATTATCCTCTAAATCATATGTGTAATAGGAATAACAGAGCTGATAAACTAGAGAATCCACTCTGTCATGGCTTTACTCCAGCCAGCAGTCACCCAGGCACCCACTCACTCATCCCTCACCAAAAGGACTGGGGGAAGGGTAAAAGCTGGAAAACTCCTGGGTTGAGATACAGGCAGTTTAATAGGAAAACAAAATCCGTGTACACAAGCAAAGCAAAACAAGGAATTAATTCGCTGCTCCCCATGGATGGCAAGTGTTCAGCGATTCTCCAGGAGAGCAGGGCCCCATCATGTGTAGCACTTTTTTGGATAGACAAATGGCATGGCTCCTAACATTCCCACTTTCTCCTTCTTCCCCCCACATTTATGTACAGAGCATGGTGTCACATAGTCTGGACTATTCTGTTGATCCCTTGGGGTCCCCTGTCCCAGCTGTGTCTCCTCCCAGCCTCTCAGGCACCCCCAACTTCCTCCCCAGCATGGAAGTACAAACAGCAGAGAAGGCCTTGGCTCTGGGTAAGCCCTGCTCAGTAGTAACAGAAACATTGGTGTTATCAGCCCTGTGTTCAGCACAAATCCAGAACACAGCCCCATACCAGCCACTGTGAAGAAAATTAACTCTACCCCAGCTGAAGCCAGCACAACTGGGCACTGAAAAGAAAGCTTTAATCTAAAAGGATGTAGGAGAGTCTGCAGAACAAAGAGAATGATAATTTAACTTTGCAGTTACAGAAAATAACAAAGTCTATAGTACATAATGAAGTCCATAAGTGTGATTATTAGAGTTATTAAAAAATTACTTATATTTTAACTAATAGCAACCTATGCGTTTTATTTTCTGTGAAGTAAAATTGAAAAATGTGGTCTATACCTGAAATGAAGATATTGAATGGAATTGTTAATTTTTGCATGGCTAGAAAGGAAATTATATTTGCAAACTTATAAAGATTTTGAGTGATTCAACACATAAAACAATGTATATGAGTTTCAGAGGAAAGCCATAATAAAAAAAAAAAAGGAAAATTACATGGTTTGGTGGCTTTTTAAGACTGTTTAGAGAAAATTATTTACTTCAACTTTGTTATTTTTTTCTGCACCCTTTGTTTTGGCTATCTTGGGCTTGGATATACTGTCCATTTTCTATGTAATTTCAATTTCAAATGCTTTGATCTTGGGCAATATCAGTGGAAAAAATTATACAGTTAGTATATTTAATATATTAAATGACATAAAACGTGATGTCATTTTCTAGCCATTTTGACTTACAGTAACTTTTTGTACATGCTTTAGTGAATGGAAGAGGAGACTGTAGCTTTTAAATACAAACAGAAGTTGCCTGTGTTCATGCTACCTGTAAGGATTGTGGAAATCTCTATTCAGAATGTACAGTTTTGTGGGGGGTAAGTCAAAATCCGCCAAGAGCATTGCCCATTCAGATGGGAGTTGACTCACAATCTGAAATGTGGAACCACAACACACAGTTATTTGGACAGGCTGAATATTGTTTTGGGACTGGTGCTCACAGCAAACTTTTAAAGGCCGAAAATAGCACAAAGTGGTTAACCAGGCGGAAGATGCTTGAAAGTCTGTGTGTTTTCCAGGGACAGATTGCTGAAATCTCCTGTGCACCAAAAATTCCACAAACGCTTATCTTAAAATCCCTTGTTGTCTCTATCATCCCACCATGTTTTTGGGTTAAAAAAGACAGTTGAGTCCAGGACCACAGTGAGAAGACAGTCAAAGAAATGGTTATACGGTTGCATAATGGTTATACCACACAGAGTTACAAGAAAGCACTTGGGGTTTCCCTGTCACAATGACTTGTGCTGGAACTAGACATACTTTCTGTCAAGACAATTACTTTTTCTGGTCTGCCAACTGCTCTTTCTGGAAATGGAACAATTCTGATTTTTTTTAAAATGCATTTCTATACTTCTGTGAAGGTAAGTCTGACTTTAGCAACAAATAAGAAATGACCACATAATGCTATTTCAGAAAAGAAGATGCAGAAAAGATGGTTTCCAGTATATACATATCCACTAGACAACAAACTTGATAGCCTGAACACTGAGAAAAACCAATATTATTTTGTGACTCGATCCCTAGCTATATATAATCTAGACATCCAGATTCAGTAGGTTGACTTATTGTGTCAGCAAGTGCAGGGCGCACACTAATAAATGAGGAGAGAATGTCAACTATGTTGGCAGGAAATGGCCAGTCACACAGCTGACAGCCAGTCTTGGCAAGGAATATCTGTAATGGTTTGGTACTGCAAGCTGTTTGTAGTTAGCATTACCAAAGCTGCCAGCCAATTGCCTCATAAGGTCTGCTGACAGGCAGTAATCTAATCTGGCCTCCCATTTGTTCTTTGTTTTTATCTGCTAAATGCAACTTCTTCTTTCCCATGGTTGAATTGTATGCTATTTGAAATCTGAACATTGCAGTCAATCTTGTGGACATGAGAATAGCAGAGGTGTTATAATCAAAATCATATAGAACTGGGCCTCTGGAAGCAATTTCTCATGAAGATGTGCTCAGATTTCAAAATAAACTTACTATAAAATGGGAAAGAAATGTGATTGCATTATTTTCCCCATACATGTCCTGTTTCAAGCTGAAGTTTGAACACAGGGACGTTTTCCATCATAAGGAATTCTAAATAGATATCAGGAATAGACTGGAGGGAGAACTGCAGGTACAGTGGAAAACAGATTCCAGGTTGCTGGTTTGATCAATGCACAGAAATAAGTAGTGTGTGTTGTGCTAGAACAAAGTAACTTATCTGTAAGTAAAAAATAAGTAGGGTTGAACAAAATATGATCAGATTTGCTGGTTTATTTCATGTTATTTGTTGAAAAGCTGTTGGCTTAAGATTCATCCCTGAGAAGTCAAAGTGTACTTATGGCTTCGATTGACATGAATACTACTATTTCTGGTATAAAAGTACTAATCTGTTATGTCTGTTCATATAAAGTCAGGATGGTCTAGTGGGAAGGGTGCTAGATTGGTGAACTTTCTTTGCTTCTCCAGAAACCCCCTGTGTTGTTGATGGTGTATTTGATTAGGACTAGATCAAGAAAAGTGTTGTGTATCAAAAAGTGTTCCTAATAAATATTAACTGTCTCAGCTGGGCAATTCATTTGTCAAAGCAGCTAGTTCAATAGACCCAAGCCCTGCAGCTACCAGCATTTTCAGGCGTAAATTTCCACTGACACAGTGCTTCTGGCGCTGTGTTTGTGCCCAGCTGTGACTTGCTCTGGTCAGGATGCAGCAGCTTGGCACTCATGGCAACATCCCCCTGGTATTACAGACCAGGTGTTGCATAACTCTTCCACACAAAGTGGAACGAGCCTATCTGGTTTGTTGTGCTTGCCTCTGGCCAAATTATGTTGGTGAGAAGATGTAGCCCCCGAGGTGCAGGGTCATTTCTGTTCCGTGGTGAAGCTGACCCTGGGTTTTCTCAGATGGCTTCCCTTCCCTCCCCTCCAGTGTGGTGTTATCAGACCCATTCTGAAAGGCTCTTTGGAAACCTTACTTGGGGCCATGCCTTCCTTCCACCCTGGTCTGCCTGTCTTTCCTAACAACATAAAATCAAGGGATAAGAATGTTCTGTCTTAAATGAGAGCTTGTGGGAGAAAATATATATATATATAAAAAAAAATTGTGAAAAATTAATCTTAATAGTAGGTGCCTGCTTGCCAAAATGTACCTTGGTTTTCATTGTCTACATCTCTCAGGACTGGCAGGTTGTTTCATACTCTTGATGGAACACAGATGATAAAGGTGTTCAAGCCTGGGAATTGTTTTTCCTAATCTGTCAGGGCATTACTAAAAAATCTGAAACTGTTGCCCGGAATCAATAATTTTTAGAGCACTGCTTGTAGCATGGCTTATGACAAAGTTCTATTTCTTGACCTGGAAATAGTAAGAATCAGTGAATTCAGAGGATTCAGAGGGTGAAGCTTCTGGGCATCAAGAGTAAAGTCTTTTTCTGACAGCACAAATCCTCAGAGATCAAAAACAGATTTGCCAAAACCCCATTAATATATAAAGATAAAATGATGTGCCAAAGTTCATCTCTAAAATAAAAATTATGAACAAATTTTGTATTAGAATATAATTTGCATATATCATATATCATATATTATACACCTATATAACATATTTTTATATTAACTATGCATCAGAACATAAATTATAAAATAACCTAATTTTATCAAGTAAAATAGAATGAAAAATTACCAGTATGAGTCATTATCTGTTGCCAGGCTATTACTATTTCTACCTAGTAAGAAAATATGCAAAAGTTTAATGCAAATTACAAACCAATATCCACTTTTTTCCCTGCTAATTATTTTGGATATAATATAATAAATATTCGGAATGAAATGGTGAGGAAGAAAGTGCAGTCAGCTCTAGATAAAAGTAAAGCTTTTTAACTCACTGATAGGGAAAGAAGTGGGAATTGATGCTTGAGAGAAGGGAGAAAAAATGTGGCCAACTACATGTGTTCTCATGGATTTACTAACTGTATTGTGCAAAGTGGATAAGGACAGTTTCATCCAGAATAAAAAGTATTTTTCATGCAAACTCTATTAGAAGTCTCCTGTTTTGCAATTTTCTTTAGAGTAGTGGGTGAATAATTAGATGGGAAAATGACACAATACCATTTGATCTATTGACATGATTTCCTTTTATTTCCTACAGCTTTTCTGTTTTCATTCCTAATACAGGTGTTGTTTGACCCATCTTGAAAGGACATGATGTATCTCCCCTCTTCAGTGAAGTGACTGCAATTTCTGCTGCTTCTGTTGCATCTGCTGAAGTCTTCCCTTGTTATTTCCCTATTCCAACACGATCTGGAGAAAATCAGGCATTGGTAAGGTTTGCCTGCAATAAACAGAGTTCCACGTTCTATGAGCCTCTCTAAATAAATAAATTAAAGCTTCTTTTGTATAATCTGAAACATATGTTTCCCTATAGGAATTATTTATTTTCAGAATTTATCCCTCTTTTCTTAGCTCAAAGGGAAATGCAAACCTCACCAGGCTCAAAAATCACTGAAGCCCAAAAGGACTTGCCCAGATCACAGCTCTATTGTTCAAAGTGCACCAGAACTTTGCAATACTAAAATACCATAAATGACAACTAAGATGAAACATGGATATCTGTGTGTCCATGTCCCTTTGTGCCTGTAGGGTTTTTTCCAGCCAATAAAAATGTCAACAATAAAAATATATGTGTTAGACTGGGGAAATGTGCGGAGTTTTAATGGTTAAAGAAGCATTACAAGAGTATTTTAAGATTCTGTCAGTTTTCCTGGCTGAAAAGGAATTCCAAATCAACGTTTTGGCTTAATATTTGTAATCTTAAAACTTTTTGAGAAATTACAGTATTCTCTCTTGAATGTAACATGTCCATGCATAACAATGAAGAGAATTGTTCATGGAAAACAAGAGAGAGAAGGGGCAGAGAGGAAAGAAGGAAAGAAGGAAGGAAAGAAGGAAAGAAGGAAAGAAGGAAAGAAGGAAAGAAGGAAAGAAGGAAGGAAAGAAGGAAGGAAAGAAGGAAGGAAAGAAAGAAGGAAAGAAAGAAGGAAGGAAAGAAAGAAGGAAAGAAAGAAGGAAAGAAAGAAAGAAGGAAAGAAAGAAAGAAGGAAAGAAAGAAGGAAAGAAAGAAGGAAAGAAAGAAGGAAAGAAAGAAAGAAAGAAAGAAAGAAAGAAAGAAAGAAAGAAAGAAAGAAAGAAAGAAAGAAAGAAAGAAAGAAAGAAAGAAAGAAAGAAAGAAAGAAAGAAAGAAAGAAAGAAAGAAAGAAAGAAAGAAAGAAAGAAAGAAAGAAAGAAAGAAAGAAAGAAAGAAAGAAAGAAAGAAAGAAAGAAAGAAAGAAAGAAAGAAAGAAAGAAAGAAAGAAAGAAAGAAAGAAAGAAAGAAAGAAAGAAAGAAAGAAAGAAATCTACCAAAGCAAATTTGTGTCTTCTTTACTGATTAGTGGTCTTTTTTGCATCTACTTAAATTTTTCTCAACTCATTTCAGGCTACCACAGCTATGAATTGACATGATGTAAAACCCCAGTGGGTCAGACACTTTTGGGATGATGTTTTTCAACAGACTTGAAAAGTCACAGTCACATTTTTCTTCCCATACTTTGTACTCAAAGGAAAAAATTGGATCCCACATCAGTCAAAGTGTAATTAATCATAGAAATGAATTATAAATTTCAAGGGAATAATTTTCTCTTTGTCATTTCATGAAAAACAGGATGGGTTGAATCTAAAAAGCATTGAGTAGTTCTTCTAAGTAGTACAGGACAAGGCATATATTTGGAGCTTCACTGCGGGAAAATGTTATCTGTGAATTTATCTGTATTTTTATATTTTTTATTTTGATCATGATGATCATGATGATCATGGAGTCATTCTTCAAAATGCCACTACAAATACAGGCTCCAGTAGAAAGCAATAGGGCAAAGGTAGCTACTTAAATAAGGAACGTGTTGAATGTGATTAATCTCTATTGATGACTACCCTAGGGATAGTAGAATTAACACTATGGGCCATAACCCATAATATGTCATCTCATTATCCTGAAATATTCTTGCATAGTATTAATACCATTCTTTAACCTTACTTTCCATACAGTGAAGTGACTACAAACTTTTATATACATTAAAATTAGTTTGTGCAGAGATTTGAATTTGATTTTTACACTTGTGTCTCATCTTTAAAAATAATTATATATTATATACATTAATAATAATTTAATAATTATTATTATTTTTCCCTCATCTTGAAAGTGAAAGTGAAAAATTTAATGCTTACAGGTTTTAGGCTTCTCAAAGCCTAAATTCTCAAACAGCTAATCATTTAAAGGAAGAACAGGAAGGGAAGAGAAGTTTCCAAAACAATTCAAATTGCAAAGCACATTGTGACAGACTATGATGATGAGCTTCTGGAAGTGATTCAAAGCATTTCTCACTCACTGTGTGATTTTCACCTTCTATTTGGCCATCACTTTGTCCAGCATTTGTTGTGAACTTCTACACTGAGAGAGAACTTTGAGATCGAAATCCCACATCCTTACTCATGATCTCCCTCAACCTTAGGTATTGAAGCATGTTATTTATAAATAAAGAATGAATTGAGAGGCCTGGAAGGAGGTTTTAGTTTTTCAAGATGGGTTCAGTAATTGAGACAGAAGATTTTGTCATAGTTCCACCAGAACATGAAATATGAATTCAGAGCTGATGCAAAATTCTCTTTTAATGGTGATGTGAGGTTGCTGAATTGAAATCCATTGACGTGCTCTATTTAAAACCCTTCCCTTCCCCTTCCCCTTCCCCTTCCCCTTCCCCTTCCCCTTCCCCTTCCCCTTCCCCTTCCCCTTCCCCTTCCCCTTCCCCTTCCCCTTCCCCTTCCCCTTCCCCTTCCCCTTCCCCTTCCCCTTCCCCTTCCCCTTCCCCTTCCCCTTCCCCAGCAGTGTAAAGAAGAAAACTTTGGAAAGCACAAATAGATCCCAAGTGTGAATAGGAAGTAATAAGTTATTATATATGTATTTATATGTTACAAATCAGTTCAAATTGAAGAAAAAACCTCGTTGGTATGATCATTCCTTTCATGTTTTGGGGTATTTTTTCTGACTTAGGCACAACCATCTCCGTGACATTCTGACTTCTGACAGGATTTACATTTATTAGATTTATGTTGACTTAATGTCAAACTAGTACAGATGAATATACTGGAGACAGTAATAAAAACACAGTGCTCAGCACAAAGGACAGGTAAAATATTAATGGTGGTTTGTATGTCATTGGAACTGAAGCTATTCAAAGAATACTTTTGTAACTTCCACTGGGCGTGTGTTTACACAGCAATAACCTTATTTATTACATTCATTAGATTAGTGGATCCCATATAGCTGCAATGAGATAAATGAACATTCACTTATGGCTTTTTTTCACTTTACTGGGAAGGAAAAGGAGGGAAGGTTTATTGTTGAGAAGGTAATTTAGAGTGGAAATGCACTGCACAGCATTGGTATCACTTTACAGACATTTTAAGTGTTTCTAATAAGACATTAACCTTAGAATTATTTTCCTCAGAATATCACATAAGGTAAGCTGGTAGTAAATGTTGCATCTGTTTCCATCACTGGCTATGAGCTCTTTCAAAAGTTGGTGTTTTGCATGGGAGTAAGCGAAGGGTTGCAAAATAAAAGTATATTTCCTTAGTTTGCAAGTGTCTGAAGATAGTTCTCACTAGATCTGGATTCTTTTGAACCTCCATCATTAGGAACAGCTCAGAACTTTAACTCAGCCATTTGTCAGATGTGATGGAACATCAAACAGTCAAATGGAAATACATGAAAAACACATGTTTAAAAAAAGCAGCTGCATGTGCAAAAAACTCTTTTAATGGAGCTCATCATCTCTTATGTAAATCCAAATGAAACTTACATTTTTAATGTATTTCCACTGCACTATCATATTCAAGTCTGGTGGCAACAAATTGATCAACAATAAAAATTTTAGTAAAGCAGCATATTGAACATGACATACTCTATTAATTTAGAAATTCAGTTTTTATTGGCTTTGGTTTTCTACTTCCTCTTTTCCCCCCAGCTGAACTTTGAAAAGGGCACTTTTGACCTCTCTTTTGTGGCCCTTCAATGCTTCTCTGTAAATTAGTTGCATATGTACATTTCTGTGTGCTTTTTGCATGTAGATGATGGAATGTACATGTGGGAGAGTTCTCTCATGTTTTCATGAGGATGGGGTTTTAGAAATGCAGCCTTGGTACAGGAACTGTATTTGACTGGAAGCTGTTTGATTTATTTATATGCAACCTGGAGGAAATACTTTTAAAATCAGGTGTTGATTCTGTATTGAAAAACTGCAAAAAATGCTGATAACTTACTTGTCCCGGTTTATTTTGGAGCTACTTGTTTATTTATTTTATTCAGTCATCTATAAAGTGAGATAAGTGAGCTGGTAAAGGACAATCTTCACATCATTTGCAAAATTAGAATCTGCATCCTGAAAATTCTTTGTCTTGTTCATTTTCCCTCTACAATTATTTGAAAATATCCTTGGTTTTATCATCTAACTGAAGTTTACAATTACAATCTTGGAACTGGTTATTTGGACTCCTTTCTTGGGGATGTGGAAGTGCTGCAGGATCTGTGTTGTGGTGTTGTTATCTCCCCTTCCTCCTCTCCTCCCAAATGTTTGGAAAGTAAAAATGCAGAGAGCTTTAATATTTGCTGTGATTTTGAACATCTCAAGCTCTATTCTAGCTCCCATGAATATATAGCATATAGTCATTAGATTTATGGCTATTATTAAAATTATCTTCCCCATTACTTCACTTAAGGGCGTACAAAAGGTAATGTTTTAACCACAAAATCACGTGTTCAATCTGAGCATCATGTAAACATACATTCTGATGTTTACTCATTTTTTTTGTGTTTTATAAGAAGACTTTTTTCACATTCACCTGAAAAATAGTTGGTTTTTTAGCATTAGAAACATTTTAAGAGTAGGTGTTATAGTTTGAGTATGCAAAAAGCTGTTAGTAGAGAGTGAAGAACCGAGGAGCTAACTGAAGTTGTTTGAATGAGATTAATTTGTAGACATAAAAGGTGCCATGGATATCCACTGCAGTTCTTTGTGGGATTAAATCAATGCTAGTTAGAGTGCTGTATGTTCACTGATGGCAATAGAACATTATTGCTTTCTGGATGTGTCTGCTTTATGTGAATCTGACTGCCAGACAGCAAGAAAACCTTGCTGTGCTCTCTGAATGTCTGTTTTGTATTAAAAAGAATTTAAAATATTAACCTAAACACAAAACTTCAGAACATAGAAAGAAAACAACAGTTGAAAAAAATAGCTATAATAATTTATAGCAATTTATGACTTTGTTTGATCATGCAAAATTTTAGTCAGGTTTGTTTTATTTGCCAAGTCCAAACTATATTTAGCAATAAGGGAGAAAATAATTTGATTTGCATTATGTTTTTTTGTCTCATATGAAACTGGAGATTTCGTAGGGGTTTCAAAGTGAATTTACTACTTTTTTTTTTTTTTTTCTGGAAGAAATAGTTGCAATTTTCCCATCAGGAAAAAAAAAGGAGGGTTTTTTTTTTCTTTTTTTAAAGATCAAAACAGCTTCATTATATATTTTAAAAAGATTAAACAAAGACATTTTACTTTTTTTGCAGCTGCTAATTCATCACACCTTATCTTTACACACAAGCTTTGACCATAAAAATAGTAATTTCCTTTATCTATCATGTCATATTTTAAGACCTACTAAAAATAACACAATGAAAGGCAGGATATTGCCACAGTTGAAAACATCTTGTGTTTTCAGCATTTGGATTATATTAACCTTGCACTCTCCTTTCATTGCAAAGGTGTCATGTTGGTTTCCCTAGCCTCAGAATTGTATTAGAAGAACTGTATCCAAGCTTGGTTAACAGAATAATATAAATACTATTTCATGTCCTTGGAATTTCTTATTGCAATTGCTGTTACTTCATAAGTCCACTGATTTGGGTTTTTTTTTTCAGCACTAAGCACTGATTGGCTTGCACTAGAAAAGTCCCTGTGTTTCACTCTGAACTGTTTATTGCTGTGCTATATAGAAAAAAAACACAAACCAGCTTTAATTATGTTAAAAAATATGGATGCATGGTAGCAGAAAATTTTCAACCTTATGCAAAAGTCCTGAGACTAACTGTAGTATCTGGAAACAAACTTGGAGCAGAAGTATTTTGTAGACAGAAAGGAAACTTGGACAGAAACAAGACTTCTTCCTTCTCGGTTACATTCTGAAAACCACACAGAGCTGTGTTTGGCTGTGGGTCTGTATCAGTAGAGGTAGCAAACACATTGTTATGCACTTGGGCACAGCCTCAGCTTTGGATTTGCTGACAGCCACCTCACAGGAGTCATTTACTGATTGTCTGTTGCACAGACAATCTGATTACTGATTACTGTTGCCTGTTGCACAGGGCGACTTGCAGCTTCATCAGGCACAATGGAGGTTTGCACTTTCGTCTCTGACTCTCAGGGAATATTAAGGCTTCTCTGTGCAACCACTTAAAAAAGACTTTCCCCTTGTGTTTATTTAACACAATTCTGCAGGTGACAAATACTTAAGTGAATTTGAATATTTTTCCCCTGTGCATCACTAGTATGGAGTAGACTTATGTCATCTCTATGGTGTTAATGTCTCCATGGTGTTAATAATGCCCAGGTCATGGGTTTGACCCCCATATCCAACATTCACTTAGGAGTCAGACTCAGTTATCCTTGTGGTTCCCTTCCAACTCGGAATCATAGAATTATGATTCTGGGAAACTCTTGCAAGAGGGTTAGCTATGATAGTCTATGTCGTGCATCAAGGGGGAGGTACTGACCTGCCCAAAATGTGATCCAGGCCTCTGAACAAAGAGATACAACTTGAGAAATGTAGGTGTAAATCACAGTTGGAAGAATTGTAGAGCCAACAGAGCCTGTTATGTGCTGCCAGAATTTGTTCAGCAGCAATCTTGAACAGAGAGAAACATTGTATTAAAATTATGCTGTATGACACCACTCTAGGAAACTACATAAAAATTAAGCAATTAATTAATTAAAAAAATTTAAAATTAATTAGAAATTCTTTTTGCTTGATAGTATGACTTGCCATAAAAGTGGAAAGACTCTTAGCAGGCATTTATGAAATGTTGTGATCTACTGTCCTGCTTGAAGGAAAGGAGGTGAGACTAAAACTTGACTATGATCTGGAAAATGAATTAAGCACTAAAAGCCTGATTTTTGTGGGAAACTAGAAAAGGAGAGAAAAATACCTGATCCTTTAAACCTCTGTAAAGTTTACAGTATCTGGAATTATTTTGTATCATACTTCACATATCACACACATCAAAGAACTTTCTATCCTGTAAAGCACTGCAGGTTACTCTGTAGCTCCTCATTTCAAGCTGTTCTTTCACAGTCAGGCCTATTTTACACTGTATTTACACTGTATTCAATGACACACAATGCCTCATATATGAATAGATGCAAACAGAGAGAAAATTGCAAAAACACTAGAGAGATACAGGTAGATGTTATAATCCAAACAGAATTTGTTTTTCTGTAATTAGGACTATGACACCTCTGGGTGATCTTTGATCCCATCATATTATGATGTGACAGATACATAATACTGTGATTTCTCTAGTGATGCTCACTGTTGCTTTCTTGTCAGCTTTAACAGCAAAACAACTGGACAGGCTAAATTGATATAATTTATCCTCTCAGAACATCATAGTCAAAACATATTGTCACAGTAACAGGTTATACTTTCTCCTGTATGCACTACAGATTTTTCTTGGAACTACGCCACGTTTCATGGTGTCACTGATACTACTAAGCTTTACAGAATGACTTTCATGAGGTCACTTCCTCTGCCCTGCACTCTGTCTTCTGCCTTCTTCTCCTTTCTTCAGTTAAACAAGTAAAAATTATCCTGTATGGTCTCCTCCCACTCTTATTTACAGAATTGTTTTTAATAGTTGAGCTAATACTCTAAGCGAGCAGATATTATCCTTTGCCTGTAATATAGTTTATCTGGAAAATAAAAGACTGTTCTCTATGTTCACTGAAGAGGCAGAAGGATATTGCTTGAAGATTGAGAGGAAAATGTAGAGTCTGGGAACAAACCATTTCACCTCACTCTTTTAATTTTGAACTCTATCCATATTTATAGTCCTTTTTTTTTTTTTGAAGTTTGTGGGATTTAGTTTCTTAAATTACTGCATATACTTGCTGTATGTATTACATAGGAGTAACTTTCTGTGATGGGTTCTAGCTGCATCGGTGATATCACAATTAACCCATGGTGAAGCAGGTTGTAAAGGAGAACTGTGTCTCATGGCAGGGATCCAGGGATCTTCCCCTGGAGCAGGGGAAGAGTCTGAGAAGTCATATCACTCGAAAGAGGGGGAAGAGGGCCTCAAGGAATCAGAGCAGAAATTCTCCTTCAGCCCATGGTGAAATCCATGGTGAGACAGACTCTCCTGCAGCTCCCACATGTTGATGGGGGAGACTGTAATGTAAATATCCTTAAATTGTTGTAACCTATGTTTTGAGTTGCATATTATGAAAACTGCTACAGCAGGAAACCCTTGCTGCAGCCAAAGAGCAAAGGGAAAAATAATTGCAATGTTAAGTCCTGTATCCTGGCCCAAAGGGATCAGGGATGAAGAATGCAATGGAATGAAGAATATAATGGAAATAAATCTAACTAGTTGAAAGCCACAATTCCAGTTGCATGTTACAGGACTGGTTTAGCAGGAGCAACATGAAACAGTTGAGGAGAAGCCTTACAAAAAGCAATGCAAATTACAGCAGTGACCTGAGATGGCCTTGGTGCCCAGGAACTCCAAGAAACACACCACCTCTCCCAATCTTGAGAGACTAACAGGTGGAGCCCAAAGTCATGGACTAAAATTAACTCAAAAGACATTTTGTGAACATTTGTGGATATTTAGCAATTTTGAAAGTGTGGTACATAGGTCCAAAGCAGTGATATCTGTGTATTATATTAAAAAACAGGAAGAGGGAACATGGTTAATGATGGTATTGAATGGTGTGGGACCTGATCATAACATAAGTGGTATGGAATAACGGTGAGATAAAATGATGTTTTTGTCTATGTAGAGCTAATTTTCTTCACAGTAGCTAGCACAGGGCTGTGTTTTGGACTTTTGCTGAAAGCAGTGTTGATTAAGCAGGAATGTTTTCATTACTGCTGAGCAGGGGTTACACAGAGCCAAGGGCTTTTCTGCTCCTCACCCAGTCCACCAGTGACCAGGCTGGGAGTGCACAGGTAGCTGGAAGGGGACACAGCCAGGACAACTGACCACAACTGACCAAAGGGATATTCCAGACCATATGGTTCATACATAACATATAAACTGTGGGAACAAGAAAGAAGGAAAGAAGAGGGAGACATTTGGAGTGATGGTGTTTGTCTTTCCAAGTAAGAGCTACACGTGATGGGGCCTTGCTCTCACGGAGATGGCTGAACACCTGCCTGCCCATGGGAAGTGGTGAATTAATTCCTTGTTTTGCTTCGCTTGTGTGTATAATTTTTGCTTTCCCTTTTAAACTGTCTTTATCTCAACTCAGGGTTTTTCTGAATTTTACTCTTCTGATTCTCTCCCCAGTCCCACTGAAGCAGATGTAATGAGCACCTGTGTGGTACTTGGTTGTTACTTGGGATAAACCATGACATGGGAAAAATATTTATTGCTGTGAGTCTAAGACAGATGAAGATGATTCCTGAATGCCTGAGAAAAGTATTGCTGAGTTGCAAGAGGTACATTTCAGATACAGCTAAGCCATATCTTAATGTTCCACTGTGGTTATCTCAGTCCAGATCATGATGGGGATGTTGCTTTTCAGGGGTCCCAACTTCAGTGACTACCAGTCCTCTTGATGATGATGAGTAGGAGAGATGGGGTTTACCATAGCAAGGATTAGGGCATCTAGGAGTTAGGCATCCAGTTCAGCACTGCAGGCTCCTACTTCTGGAGGTTTCATAATGGAACCTTAGGGAAACCAAATTTATGGGCAGCTCTACAGACAACAGTGTATAACAGCAATTAATTTTCAAGATCAGATGGTTAAGTGGTAAAAAGAAATAATTTGATCATGATAAACATAATACTGCAGCACAAGCCACTTCTGAATCTGAACCCAGTTAAACCACTCAGGATATTTGTGTGCTTTAAAGTTCTTGAAAGATGATGATCTTGCTTAGCTTAATTGCTTTCCATTCAGCAGCTCACTTCTGATTGTAGACAGAAGATATTTTGGTCTTTATTTATGCTTTCATTTTTAAAGGCAGCCATTTACCAATTTCAAACATGCTTACCTAGAACTGTGCCCAGAGGGAAATACACTCAGCTAATTTCTATTAGTGTTTGCAATGCCTGATTAACTTAAAATAATATATTAGTAAGTCCATCCTTTAATATTAGGATTGACATAAAGAAAGAAGAGTGGGTGATGTAATTTGAATAAAAACTTAATTATTTGCAAATGGGAGGACAGTGTGAGGAGTCTTTATTTGTTGTATGTCTCCTGCAAGGAGAGACTAAGTTCTATTGATTTTCTACTGGACTAATGTAGTGCACAAAGTTAAGGTAGTACACTAGTACACATAGTGCATGTACACATGGCTTGTAAATTTGGTTTGGTATGTGAAATGGAATGAAAATTTGTCATGGTGCCTAAGTAATCTTTTGTGTGCTTATTTTCATAAAACATAATTTTTCAGCTATTAATAGTTAATGGGATGTTTATGAACTCACAGCATAAGGGAATTGTTAAACATTTTAACTGAACTCAAACTTTCCATGCAGAAATTAGGAAAAACGAGGAAGGAGAAAGATCAACTAAGTGCTGTACATAGCAATATATTTTAAGTAGAGGCTGTGTGTTTAGTGAGGTAATTACAATTTGTATTTTATTTACAATGTTATGCTACAATACTGGGTTTGTTTGTGTTGTGGCTTGCTACAGAGGTAAAAAACACCTTTTCATTACAAAGTGGAAAATTTTGTGAATCATGAAGTTATTCAATTAAGATGCAGGAAAGAAAAATACATTAGCTTTTCAATAATCAATTCAAAATTTTATTTTCTTTGAGACTAAACGCTCCTCTAAAAAACATCTATCACCCTCTGAGTATTGTATGTACTACATGGGTAATGTGATAACTAATTGATTTTATTTTCTTAGTTTCAGTGAAACAGTTTATATTGGAAAGCCAGTCTAGTGAACTCTAGGCTAGTACAAATCATTAAGCAGGTAAAGAATATTTTGTATGAACTTATCAGGTGAGATTCTGCAAACTTACAGGTCATATTTTTTTCTTCAATTCTGTAAACCCTCACACTGCGCCAAGTCAAAGTAACTTTATTACAAAGAATGACTTGATGTGTGAAGATAAATCAGAACTTCATTTTCAGCCAGCATCATTTTGCACCCAAATAAAAAAATTGAGTGGAAATAGTTACTCTTTTCCCCCCTTGATTAATGGGGTATCCTGACTGAACACTCCAGAAACAGTTTCTGTATTACAAAACAATACTTCTTTTTTTTTTTTTTTTTTCTGTGAAATGTTGAAAGATTCAGTATTATAAACCAGGACTGGGAATAGGCATTCCTTAATGATACAAATCAGAGTGGTTCATCTGAAGGCATGGGTTCATTCACGCTGTAGTGTCAAACCTGTGATTCTTCAGTTATACCATAGTTTTAACTTGCAACAATTCAAAAACTGCAATTAGATAAGTGCTCTTTGCAGTGTTTCCTTTGGATAATGTGTTATCTCCATGGATGGAAGCGTTCTACTGAGCATAGTAAAATTAGTAAAATTAGTGTAGTTTTATGACTAGCATGGAAATGTACATTCTCTACATCTCAGAACTGATTCTACCTTCTGGTATGGCCACAGCTGACAAACTTCTGGCAATTTCAGATGGAAAGCCCAGTACTCAATAAGCAGGCAGGGCAAATACTTGCTCCAGCAGATGATTCCTTGCATCTGTCAGGAGACATATTGGTGAGGAGGAGAGCAGAGGTTGGTAGTACATCTTTTCTGTGTTTAGCAGGAGAGAAAAGTTAATGCTACTTCAGGCTGTTAACTTTCTTGGGTTAAATCTGTGGTCACGTCTATGCAGACAGGGCTGTGTGAAAGAGTGTGGTGGTAATGTGCAGATCACAGCAAAATATGTCAGCAGACAATTCATGCAATTGATATTTACAGAAATCACCAAGCATGATGATCAGTTCATAATGAACTTTAAATCATGTTAGAGTCCACAGTCACTTATCCTATGCTTGTCTCACAGTTTGTGAGGAAACAACACCTCAAACCACAGTAGTCAGATGATCTCGGGGTGCAAGAATCTTTCAGATGTTTCTAGAGCCCTCTTAAAACATGCTTGCATTTCACAAAAGTGGGAAATGTTAATTTCCAGCTCTTTTATATTCCCTGCAAAAGGGAATTCTGTTGCCCAAGTAAATGTGCACTTGAGTGGCTCAGACCAAATTAGTGGTTTATGTGGTTCCCTCTCAGTATATTTACTATAGTAACATCTAAAAAACCAGCTGTTTGAATTTGTGAGATAAATCCACTTCTTTACATTTCCAAGATATTTCTGATTCCAGCTCGCTCACGTCCTTCTAATATGAAATATAGAAAGCATGCATCTATTTCTTACTCTTCCTTCAAACTCCTTTAGTCTTTCCTCTGCCTCTACCCAAGCACATAACACTCAAATATGTGCCTTTGGCCCATATTATATTTTTTTCCAGTGGTAAAAAGAATTATCTTGATGAATCAGGCAAGAAAAATACCTGTACATTTTGCAATAACTTTATTTGCTAGAAGTATTTAAGGAAATTCAACTACAGCTTCTCACAGATTTTCTTTATTTCTGCTAGCTGATGTTTTCCAGGCTGCTTGCTGTATAAGAAGCATGTGTATGAAATGCCAGTAGTCTGCACTTGGTTCCAAGAAAACTGAAAACAAATGTGAGAAAGATGACTTAGCATTCTGTAGCTTCCATGTGGAACAAAATGGTGAATGTTTGTGTGTGAGCATAGTATAAAAGTTAGTTTTTGTGTTCATTTTATAGCAAGGAAATAGTCAGTGAATATTTTCCATACCAACATAACAGTGTAATAAGTGTGCTGTGTTTAATTGACTGGAAATCATTAAAAGTGCTTTGTGGCTGGTAGGAAGTTTTATTCTTGATTCAACTGTTTCCCCATGCAGCCTATTGTTAAGAACACAATAATACTCTCCAACTCTGTAGTCTGGAGCCACATTCCTGACTCCTCTACTCTCAGAAGTAAAGCAAACAACTTTGGGAATCAGTGGGAGGGCAAATAGTATCTTATGCTTTTCTCAGAATTTCTGTCAGAAACGTGAAAAGATGAAAGCTGATTTTGATGATTGCAAGCTGGTGGAATGTCTTCACGTACAGAATAAGCCATGTATTTTTAGTAACAAATCAGGGCCAGATTTTCTAGTGAATATATGCAGACTGCGTTCAACAAAAGAATCATGGGTTCTTCTTTAATTCTTTTTCCTTCTCTAAACCACAGTCACATTTACAATGACTTATAATATTTTGGAAAAAAAAAAAAAAAGAAAAAAAAGAGATGTGCACATGTGAGGAATAGGGAAATGAAAAGATGATTTTCTACAGAAGCTGTCAAAAATGAGAATACTCACACTCAAACCAAAACAAAAGCTTTCTACTGAAAGAGGTAATGCATATATTTTCTTATATAAGAAGGCAATATTTTTAAACTATGTTTTTTGTAGGCCTACATTACTCCCTAAACAGACTTTTTCCTTTCCTAAATCACTTTGAATATTTTAAAGGTAATTCCACACATAATTGCACAAACTTAAAATTCAGGCCTTCTGATAGCAGTCTATAAACACCAGTTCTTCTCTCCATAGGATTTACATTATTCTCTGTCACATAGGTTTTTGTTTTGTTGATGTTAGAATATCTATCCTACAGGTATATGCAATTTTACATATATTTTAGGAAATAACAAATTCTATTGTCTGTAAGGAAAAGAACCCCTTCTGTTAATTCACAGTAAGCACTTGAAGTTTCATTTAGAAAACCCTAGCTATCAAACAGTGAACTCCTCCCTTCTCCTCAGAATAACCCAATAATCCAAACTGCATCAATGCTTTGTCTGTCTCCTGTTTTCCAGGGTGATTTAGTGTAGGCCCAGTTAAGCTACACTTCCATTTCAGCAGTGATATGTTTCTCAGTAAGTTCAGTTCTTCTTCTAATACACGTTATTTTTTTCCACTGACACTGTCAATTTCCCTTCACTCAGAATGACTCATCCCATGGTATTTCCTTGGCAGTAAGGGGTGTAGGATCTTCACTCCTCCAGCTGTAGGTCCTCCAGTGTGGGAGACAGTGCACATAACTACAGTGGCAACCAAGCCAGTAAACCAAGCCTTTCTACTTCCATTATAAAGGCCTTGGTTAAAGTATGGGAAATTTGAGTTCTGAATTACCATCAGATTTAGAATTTTTCTTCTACTCTCTGCATTGTATAGATGGAGGAGTCCTCTGGCCTTGAGTCATAGGAAGCCTGTAAGAAGTGCACACTTGACTTTCTTTTATTGCTTTTTGTCTTCTCAGGGTGTCAGATACCTTGAACAAACTGTTGACTTCTGGCAATTGACTGGTGAATACTCAGGCAGGTTTCCTATGGCAGCTGTGCTGCAGGCTTAAAAACACACAGGAGCTGTAAGCCCTGTGTTTCATGGTGCTGGCAGTGCAGCCTAGAACTAACTCGGCTCCACGCTACAAACAGTATTTATCTGAACAACAGATTTTATTTTGTGAACAGCGTGGATAATTTGGTTCAACCAACCTGACAAAAGCCTGCGTCAGGGGCTCTAATTTGAGGAGTAAACATCAAAAATCTTCTCAGAGAAAAATGCCTGTGAACAGGGTGGTCCATATTTGGGTGTTGAGATGCAGTATTAAAAGAGATATTAGAAGTATTAAGAAATTGTGGCAATCTAAAATTTTATATTTTGTAATAAGATTAAAACTAAAAATATAGGTTGGTAAACAGCAATGTTGGAATTCCATTTAATGTACAGTAAGTATATCGTTGTTGAATGAAGATTTCTAATAGACTTTCACTGATGCTACAGTGAACATCACTGTAACTGCTATACATTCTTGAAAAGTATTTTGTGAGAACAAAAGAGGTTTTGTTGACTGGTTTTGCATAGAACTTGCATTTGTGAGCTGACTCACTGCAAAATCTACAGCATTAATGAGATGCTTCCCTTGTGTGCATTTCAGTAAATGTGCAAAATTTTGTCTGTGAGGTCTGCCGCTAAGAGGCCTGGTTGTAGAAGTCACAGAATCAAATTTTGGCTCTGGGGATCAGAATAAATCTAATCTGAACTAAAAACCTCGAAGAGAATATAGGGTAGATGCTATGTGCTCTTGTGAATCAGAAATTTTGTGGTAGATATTCTAAAAGCAAAGGGAAAAGAACTTGGATTACTTTTAGTAAAAATAGTCCAAAACGTGCAGTTTAACTTGACCCTGATTTTTCTGGAATTCACAGAGCCTTATAAGAACAGAGAGGCAGCCCAAGAATCATAGGAATACAGAATGTAGCTATAATCAGACCACAAATATGAAGGCAGGAGGATTAGTTCAAGGAGGAATGGGATGAAGTCACACAGGATGGAAGGATAGCCTGCTTGAGCTGTTCATATCTGAAATTCAAAACAGACTTGAGAGAAAAATGAATAAAGCAGAGATCACTGAACTTAAAGTGAACCGAAACAAATGAGATTCATATGTCTCTAAGAGCCAGCTGATGAAATCTTTAAATACATGAACGTTCTTTTAAATATAAGTGCAGCTGTGTCTGTTTAGGAGCATGTGGTTTTGCTAGCTAGCAAGTACTTTGTGCAATGATTGATCTCTACAAATTAATTTGCTAAGAGAAACAAATAATGGAGTAAGTGTTCCCATTTCTCAGGACACAGCCAGTCTCTCCCTGTTGGCTGCTGCTGAGTCCCTTTCCAATGAATCAGCGCAAGACTAAGGTTAGTGTTATAATTAGGTGATTACAATCTTTGGCTGTTTAATTAAATATGACTTTGTGCAAATATTTTGTCACCAGGCTGTTGAAACTTGATAGGTACACATTTTTGGAAGCACCATGGAAACTTGGGAAATGATTGTCTTTGATCTTTGAGATTTTCTGCCCTTTGAAGTTTTTTTTCTGAGGTCAATGCAATACAAGTGTTAATTTAATACAGCAGAGTGGAAAAATAATCTTAAGTCAAGGAGTATTAACATACAAAACCTCCTAGCTTTTCATGTGTCTCTTAAATTTAGTAATCCCCACTTTTCTAAAAAAAGCTCTCCTAGGAGATTTTTATTTTTTTCCTGAACTCCACAGTAAGCATTTTTTTTATTTTTACCTATGTGCTTTAGCTTAGTCTCCTTTCACTCTCCATTTGTTTTTAACATTTTAGTCCACTTTGAAAGGTATGTTTTGTTCTATGCTTAGGAATAGTAATGAAAGTATAAATGTTTATTTGTTAAAAATTCCTGATACATCTGACAATCATTCCTTTGTTTCTGAACTCTTCTCTCTAAGACCTCTATCGCCACAATTCAAGAGCTTCTCATGGTGTTTTCGATTATCATTTTCAGAAATACTGTTATAAGTGTAAAAAGCATTATTTCCAATGTGTGAAACATGGAAGCAAGAGCTCTGAATGCAGGTTTTCCAAAGTCCCAAGTCACGAACCTCAGATATATTTGACTGTTTTTTGGGGTTTTTTTTAACCTCTCCATGTTTGTGATCTTAAATGCTTTATGTACATACTTGCTTTTTCTTGAAATATCTCTCACCTTCTCTTTATTATATATATGGTAATAGTCAAGTATTTTTTTAACAATAGAAGTTTCTGGGGTACCACTTGAACATGGAAAGTTTGTTTTCAAGGGATACGTTTATTCAGTCAGGATTTTGAAAGGGCCTGTGGACATGGGAGGAGGATGCAGCTTAATGTTTTCCTTATTCTTTACTACTGTGTAAAGAAAATACTGAATGTACTCTATAATAAAGTGGTGTTAGGGACAGAGATATTTCTATAGTTAGTTTCTCCATTTCAGATGTTAGAGGTCAATAATTTGT
Source organism: Cyanistes caeruleus (assembly GCF_971803275.1). NCBI lineage: Eukaryota > Metazoa > Chordata > Aves > Passeriformes > Paridae > Cyanistes > Cyanistes caeruleus. The sequence continues at coordinate 26,190,557 of NC_141732.1, read as the reverse complement.
GAGGTGGGGAGAACAGACCTAAACAAATGCATTGTTTGGATTGCAGTGAGACACAATAATGATTGTTTCAAGGGGACGTGAAAAATACATTTTTCTTCCTACATAATGCTAAATGGGTCTTTCAGTTTTAAACTATGTCTTGCTGGAACAAAAAAATCACTTGCTCATAGCTTAGAACAAATAATTGACTGCTGTCTAATGTGATTCAGCAGGCTGCAGTACCGAAATAGATCCTCTTGCAGTTCTCTGTTTCTGTCTTTCCAGCAGACAAATCTCTGTCTTCCTGGCACAAGGCATCACACTTCTGTTTCAGGGAAAAATCCATCCTGCTGGTGCTGAAATGATGTGCTTTCCTAGCTATGTTTTTCAAACCATACCCAAACAGCTGCATTTTGAAAAACATGGCACTCTAGAGCCAGTGGCAAGAACTGTTGGTTAACCATAAGTCTTATAAATAGGCTGTGATACATTATTTTTTGCTCCAGCGTAGCAGTGTCTAAGTTTCAGTGTAAACATAATCAAACTACTGCAAACATGAGAGAATCTGCCTCTTTTATAGGCAGTTCCCCGTGTTTATTCACTGAGCTTTTGCTTCAGAAGGATTTTTTTTTTTTTTCAGATTTAGCCAGAATTACTTGAGTTTGCCCAGTCTTACTATATGCTTGTTACACCTTTTTTTCAAATATTCTTCTGCTGAGTGATGGCAAACAGTGTTATCACTTTGTCTTGTAGGACCTTTTTCAATTCTTGTATCTAAATCATGGCTGGGTTTGAAACTGAACAAACTCTCTACTAGGCAACAACTAACTTGTTTCTTTCCTCTTAGAGAAAACAGATTAATGAACTGACAGACAAAATATTTTGGGAGAAACATTCCCCTAAATCTGATTAAATTGCTGTGTTTTGTCATGCAAGTATCACTAAAGGTATTACATTTTCTGAGTGAGTGCATTATAAGCCATCTTTATGCACTTTCCACATATTTTCATGTGAAATAGCGATAAATTCTGTGCAACTGAAATAATGGAAGGTTTGGAAACAAAAAGGGATGAAACAAGAAAGAGAGAGAGAGGGAGAAAAATCTTTAATTCACCAATTTCTAGTATATTCAGGAGCATAGTGGTTAGAAATGAATGCATCAACTTCCAAAAAAGGTGTCCTGATAGCAAGGTTACTCCTTTCCTAAGATGCCTGACTTTCTGCTATACTGAAATGCCATTTTGCATCTGAATTAAGCTTTCCAAATGGACACTCACTCACTGCTGAAAATTTTCAAATAAGCATTTTATTTTAGCAATAGTATTGTGTTTCTGAAGTAGAAAGTTGCACAACTACTACCTGAATACTTTTACTAACCTGGATTTAAAAACTGCTGACCCCCAGCATAGGCTTTTTTTACCCTACGTTGGTATCTGAATATTCACAAGAGAAGGTTATGTTCACATTTAATGCTCCATCATGAGATTTTTCAGTCTATTGACATTTACTATATATCATTAGTTGGAATTTTACTGATTACTGCTTGGACAATTAGGAGGCAGTGGGATCCTGATAACATAGTGTTTCTGGTACACACAGTACCTGCATTAGCTTGGTTGGCATCCAGGAATGTGGCTAGAAGAACATGACGGACTACAATGCAATTATGCGAGGTAGGCTCTTTTTTTTTTTTTTTCCTTGATTCCCAATTTTTTTTTTAACTTTTGGTGTATAAATAGTTCTATGAGATTAAGAGTAACATATTCATAACAATTCATGCATCTAATTTTCCTGTTTTTTGCAATGTCTCTACATTTTCTGTTTCATCTATTGCACATTTTACTTTTGTCTGGTGTTAGTGTAGAAACTTCCCCAAAATTCCCTTGCAGCTTCTGTAAGTTAGCCACTCTACACAGCATTAAATGCTTCAGACAGCTTTACTTCTAGCTCATATACTATTTTTGAAATGTTTAATTGACTGAAATACTGAATGTTTTAAGAATAGAATGGATATGATATAAAAGTCTTTCAGCCATGACTAGGAAAGGGCGATTGTCTGAGTAAAAACGGATAACTGAAACTCTTTTCATTACTCTTCAATTCTTTTGCAAAGATGGTTTAGTGAAGCTCGAAAGGCAAAGAGCACAGTTTTATTTGTAAACTAAGGATTGTTCCTTTTAGGTAATCACCTTTTCTCCCCCAGTATATCTGTTGTGTAAAGAAACAGATATAGTTTACTTGGGAGAAATAGAGATTTCCTCAAGAGGCTGTTTTCCAGACTTTATGGTAGGAAGATAAAAATTTTTCTCTGCTTAAGTAATGCCCTTAATGACAGCACGTGAACCTGGTCACTTCAGAAAAATAGTCAGATTGCCTAACATGCTGAAAATTCGGCTTTTTTATTCAGTTGTAGGTGCCTACTACCATTTCAGATGCCCACAGCTTTCTGAGACAACAAGGATGTACAGGGATGACATATAAGACACCATAACCACGAAGAAGAGGGCTTTTCTGGTTGGCATTTGGGGGCTGATGAAATTATACTGGTCTATCTGAAATGGCACCAAATATATATGACTGATTTTAAAAGGACCTTCATATTTAATCTTTTATTTACCTAGTATGTTGCTTTTTTATTTTATTGTTTTGATTGGGAGAAAAGTTAGTAGTTAGATGGCAGTAAAAGTTTTGGTGCCCTTTGTTATTCATCCACAAGTAGCTCTGTACTTTAGACCTCACTGCAGGAAGGAAAATGCATGAGCCATGAGGGTGAACCACAAAGTTCCTGGATCCTACCCATATCCAAACCTCTTTTCAAGAGTGACCTGCAGGAAGTGTCTATATGGGGTAGGTGGGGAATTGGAGTTAGAAACTACAGTTCTTTCTTTCCTTTGACCTTAACCTCTGTTCAGAACTCTTCCTTTGAATGCTGTCTTATTAGGAACTCACTTTTCTGTAGTAGAGGAAAATTATTAAAATATTACTTATCCTTTCTTTGGAATGTATTTTGTGGAAATGTGTGGTGATGGAGGCCCAGAGCATCACCTGACTTTAACTCAACAACAACTGTTTGCTGCTCAGCAGAGACTGATAATCTCCTGCATCCACAGCAGTAAAAAGTGCTACAGGTAGAAATGGGTAAAGTGCTAATGTAGTGCTAAATTAGATCCACTAAAAGCTCCTACATATCAGCAGTATATTTCAATGATTACTTTGGGCTTGAAATCATATGAATGCAGACATTTAGCTTTTTTTTTTTTCTCTTCAGGCTGCACCTAGACAGATCAAGATCTTTTCTGTCCGGCATTTGAGCAAGAACAAGATTGCATTGGTTTTCAATAGACACTGCAAATGTAACCTTTTCTGGCAATGACAAGGCTTTTTTTCTAGAGATATTCTTGTTAGCTGTGCTTATCTGAATGTGTTAGCAGTTGACTCATGGAGAAATACTTACTGTTGGCTGCAAAGTAGTTTTCAAAATTGAACATGTAACTCCCAAGGATTTTCTGCCTAAAGGCAAAGGTTGTAAAAAGGTCCGTGAGCCCTGAAATCTCCTTTTGCTGCCTCAGAATAGGAAGTCACTGAAATATTGATCTTGGATTTGCAGTCAGATTTCACTCTTTACAGAAATGAATTTCATTCCAGCTCAGAATCTCCCTATGGTGTTACAGCATAGCCATACAAGTAAATTAAGAATTAAAATAATGGATTGTGAGTGTTGCTGACTCTTCAGGTAGAATTAGGTCATCTAGCAGTGTAACAGGTTAGAGAAAATCATGAAGGTGCCTTGGGATGGAAAGCTGCATAAACATCCTGATTTATAAGAGACAAAGACAACTCCTCTGACAATTTAATTTAAGATGCATCAATAGTCCTTGGTGTGTGGACAGGTATCATGTATTCATATCTCCAAGGAGCTGCTCTCAGGATTGGTTATAATTTCCTTGCAGTTTCATTCCCTTCTGGATGAATCTTGCATTCTCTGCTTCTGCTGCAAATACTCCAAAATACCCTTTTTTTTTTTTTTTTTTTTTTCTGGAGTGAGCTGGTTTATAAGACATGATTTATGTTTAAGAGGTTATTTAAAATTCTCTATCAATCTGTCCCTGCACCTGAGTCCTCAGCCTTTTAAGTATTGTGGTAGTATTGAATTCAATGTAAACTGTGGCTGTTGAACATTGAAATGTCGTTGAAAGAGTAGAACCCCCCTAAATTAATTTCCCAGCTGAAGTGAATCTACAGCAATGCAGATGGTATGGGCAGCAACAGGAGACTCTGAAGCTGTGGTGCAGCAGTGGAGCTGGGGTGCAGCTGCTGGCGTGGAGACACGGTGTGATGACTTCCATGACTGTGTGAGCTCTGACACATTTACCTTGTGAGGACTGCTTGCTAAGGAAGGCTCATACACAGTGTATGTGTATGTATATTGAAATACATACACAGGATGTATTTCAACTAGAAAAATGCTATCTGAAATGTATTGTCTGAAGACTACATAGACCAGAGCTTCAAGATACAGGACAGAAAAGTGGCATGGCTTTCTTAGATTTTTCTTTTCTTTGGATTATGTGTTTGGTTTTTTCCTCTGTTATTTGGCTAAGAAATTAGTTTAACATGTGAAATAGTTCATGTTTCAGTTTTTCAAGACTTGCTCTTCCTCACTTTTAAGAATCTTTATGGAAATTACTTTAAATTAGATCACTGACTTTAGTTGGCAAATAATGAATTCCATCTCTCCAAATACAGTTCTGTATAATAACTATAAGAATATTAATTTTGTTTCCCTGTGTTTAGTTGTTATAAATTTAGTCAATAACATAAATAATATCTTGCATTTGATCATTTCTATGTATTTATGCTATGTATGTATCTGAATGTCCCTTTTGCTGAAACATAGGATCCTAATCCTATACGTTTATCATTTATAAATAAATAAATATATGTATATAATATACAGAATAAATATATGCCTATACATTAAATTGGCTGAAGGTTCATGGTCAAACAGCTCAGCTGAACACAGGCTGCTGTTCAGTCTGTGTTCTACCTCCATGAGGAAACTTTGTGTAAATAACAATCTTGCATCAATACTACAGCATGTGTAAAACATATCCATAGTCACTAGGCTTCAAGTCCTGACACATTTTTTCTGTAGATCTTACTATGTGTGCCTGCTTCCATGCACACATAGTAAGTCTTTGGATTGCACCAGTGAAGGGCACAGCTCTTGTTGCCTTACCTCATTAGCATGTGTTGATTATTTATTTTCTGTGAAATTACTGTCCCAGAACAGTACCAAATTATATTAGATGCTGGAATTCTAAAAGGTGTCAAGATAAAAACTACAGTTTATTTGCTCTTCCGCAGTAGCTGATGTTTTGATTGCCTGTCACCTGGATCTGCTGGATAAGCTGAATTATAAGGCTCCTTACGGCAAGACCAAATTATTTTTCAAATTATTTTTCAAGAAAAGGGATCTTCTCCCATTCTATTTATTTTCAAATTTGTTTGACTGGTGCATATAAATTCTGACTATGTATGCTTTTGGAGAAATTAATTTCACCCTGGAAATTCTCATTTGTGTCTCAATTTTTTTTTTGAAGTACAGCTTGAATTGATGCTAGAATATCTACTTTTGGACCAAAGGCAGACATTTGAATCTTACAAATGTATTGGGAAATTTAATGTCACAAACATTAATGGAAATTGTTTATATTATTGGACAAGAACACAAGTTTTTATCTGATCTTTGGGGAAGGGGGTTGGGGTGCAGCCATGTTCTGATAGCTGCTTGATAGAGTCATAGCTGTGGAAGTAGAGTAAAATTATCATAAAAAGTGAGAAGTCTTTTCTTGTCAGAAAATTGAAAATTGTGCCCATAGACAATGGTGAGAATATAAATTAAAGTAAGTTATATTTGAAATTGCATCTACTCAGGCAAGCAGAGAAAATTTTTGAATAGTTAATTGCTCTATGCATAAAAAATGTAATAAAAATATTTTCAAATATATCAGAAACTGGAAGCCTGCACTTGACTCCACAAGACTGATAGATATCTGGCATATAAAAATGGCATTGAGGTTAATACTAATAAAATCTAAGTGTTTTCTTTATATTTGTGTCCATTAGTCTTAAATGGGCACATTAATGGAAAAATTTTAGAGGAAAATATGAGAGTAAAGAATTTTCAGAGCAAAAGATTTCACCCAAGGGTTTACAGTGAGTCATTACCAACTTCATGACAGAAAACCTGTTGCTTGAATACTGAAGAGAGTAAGGAAGCAAATGAGAACAAGTTTTTAAAAAGAGCTTCAAAAAGCTGTCTGGGGATCTACAGGCCATTACATCTTACTTCTCTATCAGTCATACTGGCAGGAACTATAAGAAAGGATAGACTTAGTTAGTCAGCTGGGAAATAAATGTGGCAAGTCACGTCTTGCATTTCTGCTGGTGTGCTTTAAGTCACGCCATCAAACATAGATGAGGGCAGTTGGCTGGACGAACATTGCATTTGCAGAAAAATGGTGATCAATTACTGAGTCAAAATAAGGAAACTAGTGATAAGTTTTCACTTTGGATGTATGCTGTCAGTGGTATTCCTTGATTACCTCTTCAGACAACAATCCTACTTGATGCTTATCTTCAGAAAACTTCTAGAAATGGGGTGAACAATAAGATGGCAAGGATTCAACATCACAACTCTACCCAAGGCAGGGAAGAGTTGCAGAAGATTGTCAATAAACAAGTGAGTAATGAAGTGCCAGCTAATGTCTGAAGTCAGCAAATATGAAGCAATGCAGATGTCAAGACAATCTTGACTGTGGACACAATTAATTGTCTTGAAATTAGTGGTCCCCATTCCTGAGTCAATATTTTAAGTAACTGTGCATAGCACTCTAAACACTCATCTCATTTCTTCACAGCAGTGAGAAAGGTACATGAGGTGTTTACAGGTGAATGGAAATGGAGAACAAAACAATGTGGCATTACACAACTAGCACACAGTCTTCAGACATTCTAAAATGAGCATAGAATTGAAATATGAATGAACTACAAAAAATTCAATCTTAGAAAGGTTTTAATAGAAATAGGGATAGCAGAGAATGAAATGGAAAAAATCAAAAGTAATCAGATATTTACTTTACAGAGAAAGGAAAAGAGTCTAAGTCTTCTCACTATAGAAAAGATGACTGCAGTCATCTGATTTTGATAGATGTCCATGTAATCACGAATTGTACGGTCAGAGTGAATACGAAGTTATTGTTCACTGTTTTTCATTATAACATGTATGCAACATCCAGTGTAGCTATTTTGCATGCAACAAAAAAGAAACTGAAGTGTTGCTACTGAAGTGTGGAATTGATTGCTAAATAAAAGCCTATAAACAGATCTCAAAAGTCAAAAGGAAAAATTGTGAAAGAAAATGTCAATCCAAAGGACTGTAAGATGTAGCTGATGTTTCAGATGATTGAAATGGAGACGATGTTGAGCATAAGATAAACATCACTTATCTTTCCCCAAATTATTTTTTATGCACTGCAATTATTACAAGATCCAAATTGAAATTAGTGTTCTTAATATTTTAAAACCTTGTTTTATTATTATTATTATCACTCTTGTTGCTATTATTATTACAAGTTAGCAAGTGCCTTGACACTAAGTGTCAGAACATCGTTACTCAAGCCCTATATAATGATTGTAATCTTTACCTCTCTGTTGAATAGTTAAAAGCACAACTCAAGAATTGCTGGTGTACCTGTGTGTTGCAGACTTACTGCTCTTTAAATATTAACCAAGGTCAGGAAGTGTCTGACCATAGGGTTTGTTAAATGCTGTTCAATATAGCATCGTGTTAAATTTCCTTTAAGTATGAAGAAGTTGTACTCCTCTTCTTCCATATTCCTGACAATTAAGCATCCATATTCTACACTTGAATAGAGTTTTTGTGTGATCTGAGATTTGTAGATTTGGGTTGAGGCTAACACTATATGCTGAAATCTAACATAAACCCTAGCACTCCAGTTTACTGTGTATGCCAGGATTTTTGAATACTGGATAATATATATTCCAAAATACCTGTGATATATGTTCTCAATTAAAATATTTCTAGGTATATAAATTAAAATTCTCAATACTGCCAAAGTTAAACTTTAATGAAGTTGCTCCAGTGCCACAGAGAAACTTTAAAATCATTTAAATAATGAAAAATTTTCCCATATTTTAAGCATCACTACGAGCAATTTGTTATAATAAATGCATGTTAGAATAAATGCAGTAGGTGAAAATATGGGTTTGAAGTTAACATTTTTTCAGTTGAATGGAAAAAATTGTTGTACTAGTTTGAAATCAAACCAGTGAGAGATCGCAAGTCAGAATTATAATTTAATAGGAAAATGATAAAAAGAATAAATGCAATAATATCAAAAACACTGACAGAGTCAGAATACAGCCTGGAACCCTGTTAGGGTGATGGTAGTCGTCCAGATGAGGTGGTCTTGTTGAAGCGTGATCCTCTGGAAGAAAGGGGGTCTGGTCTTCAGCTGAAAGTCCAGCAGTAGCTCCTGTCCTCTGGAAGTCCCGTAGGTAAGGGCTGCTGTGGTGTTCGAATTCTCAGCTTATATCCAGTATGGAATGCTTGGCTCCTCCCTCGGGGAGGAGCATCTCACAATGGGATGGTGAGTCATGAGATAAGGCCTTGATGAGCCATTAACAGAAAACAGTCCAGGAGGAAGTTATCTCTGAGTCATGCAGCAAGGCAGTGGTGGGCCCATTAACAGGGGACAATACAGGGGGAAGTTATCTATGAGTCATGGGGCAGGGCATTGATGGGCCCATTAACAGAAGGTAGCCCGGGGGGGGGGGGGGGAGGCAGGGAGCACTGCCTCACCTGGTTTCAACAGTACATGAGGATGGTGATAGAATATACTGCAACCCAGGACATAATCCACCCCTTATTCTATTACCATCTACATAATTCCAAATCAGTACCTTCCTTAAACTCCACACACACACACACACATATATATATATATACAATGGAACCTTACACACAGTTCTCACTTAAAATGAGGTCTCCTTGTGGCACACATCGGGTTTCCCCATCTTTCCGCATTACCCACCAAGTGCAACCAGGTCCTTGAGCGAAGACAATCCCACGGATAGGTTTGCTCTTGCCTGAGGTGGGATTAATCCAAACAGTCTTTCCTAACATACCTCTCATGTGTACCACAGGGACTTTATCTCCATCCACCGTGTGCAAGGGTTCAGACTGGGCAGGACCAGCTCGATTGATGGATCCTCTGGTGTTAACCATCCAGGTGGCCTTTGCTAAGTTCACTTCCCAATTTTTGAAGGTTCCTCCACCAAGTGCTTTTAGGGTAGTCTTGAGTAGTCCATTGCACCGTTCAACTTTCCCAGCAGCTGGTGCATGATAAGGGATATGATAGATCCATTCAATTCCATGTTCTCTGGCCCAAGTACTTACGAGGCTGTTCTTGAAATGCGTCCCGTTGTCTGACTCGATTCTCTCAGGGGTGCCATGTCTCCAAAGGACTTGCTTTTCCAGGCCCAAGATGGTGTTCCGGGCAGTAGCATGAGGCACAGGGTATGTCTCCAGCCATCCAGTGGTTGCTTCCACCATGGTCAACACGTAGCGCTTGCCTTGGCGGGTTTGGGGAAGGGTGATGTAGTCAATTTGCCAGGCTTCCCCATACCTGTACTTGGACCATCTTCCACCGTACCACAGAGGCTTCACCCGCTTGGCCTGTTTGATTGCAGCGCAGGTCTCGCAGTTGTGGATAACCTGTGAGATGCTGTCCATAGTAAGGTCCACCCCTCGCTCACGAGCCCATCGGTACGTTGCATCTCGTCCCTGATGACCAGAGGCTTCATGGGCCCAACGAGCTAAAAATAATTCTCCCTTGTGCTGCCAGTCCAGATCCACCTGTGATATTTTCACCTTGGCAGCTCGATCCACCTGCTCATTGTTACGGTGCTCTTCATTAGCCCGACTTTTGGGTACATGAGCATCCACGTGTCGAACCTTCACGATCAGCTTCTCCACCCGAGCGGCGATGTCCTGCCAAATCTCAGCGGCCCAGATGGGTTTCCCTCTGCGCTGCCAGTTGGCTTTTCTCCAGCGATCCAGCCATCCCCACAGAGCATTAGCTACCATCCAGGAGTCAGTGTAGAGATAGAGCCTCGGCCACTTCTCTCTTTCAGCAATATCTAAAGCCAGCTGGACAGCTTTAAGTTCTGCGACCTGACTCGATCCACCCTCTCCCTCGGTAGCTTGTGCAACTCGTCGTGTGGGGCTCCATACAGCAGCTTTCCATTTCCGGTTAGTGCTTACAATTCGGCAGGAACCATCGGTGAAGAGGGCATATCGTCTTTCACTCTCCGGTAGCTCATTATATGGTGGGGCTTCCTCAGCACGTGTCACTTGCTCCTCTTCTTCAGAAGATAATCCAAAAGTCTCACCTTCAGGCCAGTTTGTTATAATTTCCAGAATCCCAGGGCGGTTCAGGTTTCCAATACGGGCACGCTGTGTAATGAGGGCAATCCATTTGCTCCAAGTAGCATCGGTGGCATGATGCGTGGAAGGAATCTTTCCCTTGAACATCCACCCCAGCACCGGCAGTCGGGGTGCCAGAAGCAGCTGCGCTTCAGTACCAATGACCTCTGAGGCAGCTTGGACTCCTTCATAGGCGGCCAAAATTTCCTTCTCTGTTGGGGTGTAGTTGGCCTCGGATCCTCTGTAGCTTCGGCTCCAGAATCCCAGTGGTCGACCCCGAGTCTCACCAGGCACCTTCTGCCAAAGGCTCCAGGACAGACCATTGTTCCCGGCTGCAGAGTAGAGCACGTTTTTCACTTCTGGCCCCGTTCTGACTGGACCAAGGGCTACCGCATGAGCGATTTCCTGCTTGATCTGGGCGAAAGCTTGTTGCTGTTCAGGGCCCCAATGGAAATTGTTCTTCTTGCGGGTAACCAGGTAGAGAGGGCTCACAATCTGGCTATATTCAGGAATGTGCATTCTCCAAAAGCCTATGGCACCTAGGAAAGCTTGTGTTTCCTTCTTGTTGGTCGGTGGAGACATCGCAGTGATCTTATTGATGACTTCAGTGGGAATCTGACGCCGTCCATCTTGCCACTTTACCCCCAGGAACTGGATCTCCCGGGCAGGTCCCTTGACTTTGCTCCTCTTGATGGCAAAACCAGCCTTCAGGAGAATCTGGATGATCTTCTGTCCCTTCTCAAATACTTCTGCTGCCGTGTTCCCCCACACAATGATGTCATCAATGTACTGCAGGTGTTCTGGAGCCTCACCCTTTTCTAGCACAGTCTGGATCAGTCCATGGCAGATAGTAGGACTGTGCTTCCACCCCTGGGGCAATCGGTTCCAGGTATACTGCACACCCCTCCAGGTGAAGGCAAACTGAGGCCTGCACTCTGCTGCCAGAGGAATGGAGAAAAACGCATTTGCAATATCAATGGTCGCGTACCACTTTGCTGCCTTGGATTCCAGCTCATACTGAAGCTCCAGCATGTCTGGTACGGCTGCACTCAGTGGTGGCGTGACTTCATTCAGTCCACGGTAATCCACCGTCAGTCTCCATTCTCCACTGGACTTACGCACTGGCCATATGGGGCTGTTAAAGGGTGAACGAGCCTTGCTGACCACCCCTTGGCTCTCCAGCTCACGAATCATCGTATGGATGGGGACCACAGAGTCTCTGTCGGTGCGGTATTGCCGACGGTGCACTGTTGCTCTGGCAATTGGTACCTGTTGTTCTTCAACTCTCAGTAGTCCCACAGCAGAAGGGTTGTCTGAGAGACCAGGCAAGGTACTCAGTTGTCTGATGCCTTCTGTCTCTAGAGCAGCTATCCCAAAAGCCCAGCGATAACCTTTTGGGTCTTTGAAGTACCCGTTCCTGAGGTAATCTATGCCGAGGATGCATGGGGCCTCTGGACCAGTCACGATGGGGTGTTTCTGCCACTCATTCCCAGTTAAACTCACTTCAGCTTCCAGTACCGTGAGCTCCTGGGATCCCCCTGTCACCCCAGAAATAGAAATGGGTTCCGCTCCCACATACCTTGATGGCATTAGAGTGCATTGAGCGCCGGTATCAACCAAAGCCGTATATCTTTGTGGGTCAGATGTGCCAGGCCATCGGATCCACACTGTCCAATAGATCCGGTTGTCCCTCTCCTCTACCTGGCTAGAGGCAGGGACCCTCTAATCCTGGTCATGGTGCACGTTGCTCTCCTCCGGTGAATATGCTCTTGATGTCCCTTCAAGAGGATCACTCATATCATCATTTCTATACCTTCTGATGTTCTGGCCACGAGAGACCGGAGCGGCGCTGGCTCTAGATGAGCTCCTTGTGGTAGTTGTCCCTCTTTTTAGTTCACGTACCCGGGCTGCTAAGGAGGAGGTGGGTTTTCCATCCCACTTCCTCATGTCTTCTCCATGCTCCTGGAGAAAAAACCAGAGGTTACCTCGTGGAGTGTATCCTTTCTCCCTGGCTGGGGAATGCCTACTCCTAATAGCAGAGACTCTTGTTGGTTCTGGGGAGACGTGGTAAATTTCTTCCTTAAGTTCCTTTTTTAGTTTCTGATGGCCCTCTTCAATCAAGCTCCGGACTTGCTCAGCCAGCCTTGTTTCCACAGATGAGACATGGGTGCGAAACGGGGCAGTGACAGTGTCCTCGTAGATTCTTAGTTTATTGGCCAGGACACCCACCCTGTCCTCACCTTCCCTCCATTGCAGTGTTGCCAGGTAACGGGAGTACATCTCTGGTCCAAGCCGTGCAAATCTCAGCCACATCTGTGACGTGCACTGGACACCATCTGGGCTCTTAGGAAATCTCTCATCTTCTGCAAAAATGATCTCCAGCACAGCCAACTCCCTCAGGCATCGGATACCCTGTTCCATTGTGCTCCATTTTCCCTGGTGCACCTGGAGGTCTTCTTTGCAGAGGTATCTGTCCCTTACACTTGTCAGCAGTCGCCTCCAGAGGCTGAGAGTTTCTTGGGTTCTCCCAATCCCCTGGTCAATGACCACATCCCGGGACAGCGATCCCAGTTGCCTGGCCTCACTTCCATCCAGGATGGTGTCGTTTGCTGCAGCGTCCCAGATGCGGAGCAGCCAGGTTAGGATGGACTCGTTCGTCTGGCGGGTGAATTCCCTCCGCAGGTCACGCAGCTCACCTAGGGATAGAGAGCGAGTGATAATCTCTGGTTCTGTCTCCTCCGCTGCGTGTGAAGGTCCTGCCTCACCCTCATCAGTCACTATGCGGACTGATTTGCTTTTTGATTTCTTTTTCTGAATGGGGGCAACTTCTACCGGTTTAGGCTGCTCTGGTTCGGTGACTGTTTGTGTGGAGGTGCTCATGGCCCTTTTGGTTCCTTTCTCCTCTGTGGTAGTCTGCGTAGACATGGACGCTGTTGTTTTGCTCTTGGTTCCTTTCTCCTCTGTGGCAGTCTGAGTGGACACGGATGCTGTTGCTTTGCTCTTGGTTTCTTTCTCCTCTGTGGCAGTCTGCGTAGACACGGACGCTGTGGCTTTGCTCTTGGTTCCTTTCTCCTCTGTGGCAGTCTGTGTGGTCATGGATGCTGTTGCTCTGCTCTTGGTTCTTTTCTCTTCCTCCTCAAGAAGACGCTGTACCACACCAAACAGTGCTTTGTTTCTAAGCATGGTGTACATGGTGCAGGCCATGCAGAGAAAACAAAACAGCAAGACTAGGCTGTCCTTGGCATCCAGAGAGAACTCAATATTTTTAAAAACTGCTGTGCCTGACCTGAAAGGCTGGAAGAAACCACTCTCCACTCTTCCCACCAAGGGCAGGGTGCGATTGTTGAGAAGGTCCCAGATGTAGCAGCCCAGACTAGGACAAGCAAACAAAATTGAGTATATATTCCGAATGGTATTCATTGCCTCACAGGTTATCATGCCATAAGCATAATAAACCAATAAAGCAATTCTCATACCATTCCCTGGTCTCAACAGGAGCAATACAACAGGCAAGTAGTTCCCCATGTGAGGGAAAATATAGAGAGCAAGATACAGTACCCATATAGACAAGCCAACCACCATGGTGGATAGGTTTCTGTTAATATGAAACTGCAATTCTGACTTTCTCTCAGGTTAATGCCCCACGTTGGGCGCCAAAATATGTACTAGTTTGAAATCAAACCAGTGAGAGATCGCAAGTCAGAATTATAATTTAATAGGAAAATGATAAAAAGAATAAATGCAATAATATCAAAAACACTGACAGAGTCAGAATACAGCCTGGAACCCTGTTAGGGTGATGGTAGTCGTCCAGATGAGGTGGTCTTGTTGAAGCGTGATCCTCTGGAAGAAAGGGGGTCTGGTCTTCAGCTGAAAGTCCAGCAGTAGCTCCTGTCCTCTGGAAGTCCCGTAGGTAAGGGCTGCTGTGGTGTTCGAATTCTCAGCTTATATCCAGTATGGAATGCTTGGCTCCTCCCTCGGGGAGGAGCATCTCACAATGGGATGGTGAGTCATGAGATAAGGCCTTGATGAGCCATTAACAGAAAACAGTCCAGGAGGAAGTTATCTCTGAGTCATGCAGCAAGGCAGTGGTGGGCCCATTAACAGGGGACAATACAGGGGGAAGTTATCTATGAGTCATGGGGCAGGGCATTGATGGGCCCATTAACAGAAGGTAGCCCGGGGGGGGGGGGGGGGAGGCAGGGAGCACTGCCTCACCTGGTTTCAACAGTACATGAGGATGGTGATAGAATATACTGCAACCCAGGACAATTGTGCCATCTCTTATGCCAGCCTTATAGAAGAATGCTCTGCCTAAGTGGGGGTAAACCAGCTTGAACTTGCAAAAGTTACTGGCTGGAGAATTTACGAGATGGAGGAGTCATACTGCTTTTGGTGTTGAAGACAATTGAGACCAGCCTGATTCTTCAGTCTCAAATTTTTACATTTTGAGGAAGTGAAGAACAAAGTTTCCTGACAGAATGTGGCAGATGTGGCAGATGTAGTACCTGATAAAACAACCATCTTGTGATAGCAACTGATATCTTACCTGAAGTGCCTGACATCAATCTCTACTTAATAATTACTTTAACGTCATTGTTTCAGTATTACTTAAAAAAAAGTGCATTCAATTACACCTATGCATAAACTTTTAGACATAAACCATTGACAAAGTCTAGGGCTAGGATTAGACCCAGCTGCACCTAGACTCTTCTCTGGGAAGTATGGAAAACACAATGGTCCTTTCTGCACCTCATGACTCAAAGGGAGAATCTCAATCTCCCTTATAAAACTTATCCAAAACTTCCATTTTGTCTGCAACAAGCCCCTTACAGAAAATGATAGATGGTAAAGGATGCTCTTTTAAGTTTATGTTGAAAGTAAGCTAGCAATATGAAATTTTCCCAGGAAAGCCCACTGGCTTATCTATTTGGCTTTCTGTGTCTGTTTTGATGATCTGCTGTGTGTTCATGTTCTCATATGCCACAGGCTTATGCCAAAGAGGCAGGTGTCAGCTGTACTACCATACATAACTAACTCATACATACCACTCTATCAAATGGATTGAATGCAGTCATGGGGTGGAGTGAGACTGAGGCTCTCAGCCCAGTACCCAAACAAGCAATACTTGGTACAGGCTCCAAAGAAGGTTAAGACCTGCACAGTTAGAGGAAGAAAAGGAAATAAACTAAATTTGGAAGAACAGGTGGAAATTATGCTCATGCAAGCCCTGCACCTGCCTAACCTCATGAAAATTAGGAATTTAATAGTGTCTTCAGAGGATTTGGATGGTGATATTTGGGGTGATTGCCAGTGCCTTAATGCCATACAGTTTCAGTAATGGCTGCAGTACCCAAGACTGAAACTTACAGCCACAGTGTATGAAAGCTGCCCTTTCATCCACTAGAAACAGCCTGTGCAAATCAGAGGAGCAGTTAATTTTACAGAAGCATTACTAGAGGGGATTGCTGCTCCAGAAGGGGTTGCACAAGTACCTTTTGTCAGAAAATGGTCTGCTACTTGATAATTAACCAAAGAACATATGAGGGCTTCCAAATTACAGATGCCTTTGAATTCAGATCTATTGGCATTACAACAACGTCATAAATTGTCACCAATTTTAAACACACCTGTCCTCACCAAAGTAACACCAAAATAAGACATTTGGTTCCCTGATGCCTCAGCAAAAAGGCAGTATAAGGCTACTGCATGAATCATTGCAGCTGGCAAACAAAAACCAGAATGCAGTGGACGTAGCACATAAGTAGGAGTATAAGGACCATTGTTTTGCAGCACCAAATGGAACAGAAATTATATATTCAAACTTCCATGCTATACGGGTTGGTGCCACACAGTGACAGTGGGAATCACAGAACTGAGGAGGAAAGTGATCACCAGTTTGGGAAAATAAAGCTTGGCAATTATTATTAAATGTAGCCAGGAAAGCACTAATCAAGATGAGATAGGTGAAAATTCATGGGAAAGATGATGAAACAGGCGAAAAATTGAGCCAAAGTGTGGGTGAATTTGCTAAAATTAAGCAAATAAAAATAGGAACTCCTTAAACCCCAAGTGGTATCAGCTGGAAGAATGGCTACACCAAAATTTGTGTCACACAGGTAAAAAACTGCATTATTTTGTTGCACAGAGAAATGTTTGGCTCAGAGACAGAATTACTGCATGCTGGATTTTACCTTCTTCCTAATAGGGTGACCTGCTGGACTCTCCCCTACAAAAATGTCTTATTTTCCCTTGCAATACCCTAGAGGATGGCAGGCAAAAATTCTGTGTTCCTGTTTGTCCAAACCCTGACAATGCTGCTTCTCCAAACCAGTGATTGAAGACCCCTAGAGTGACTATGATCTAAAGCTCATATTAGGTGCATCAGGAGTGCTGGAATACACTCTGATAGGAGAAATTGAAATCTTTCCATCACTATCAATGCAAAACAATATCTCTGCAACTATATCTACCTGCTCACCATTCCTGAATATATGTTATACAGGATGGTTAGCTGGATACATGGATAAACCCTGTCCCATCCAAAATTATCCAGGAGACATGTTTTAACAAAACATAATGATTCAGTATACACCATATATCCTATAATTGTGCTGGGATAAAATCACTATAGAAATGTCCTCTATCCATTAGTACCTGGATTATGGGCCCAACTAAATGGGAACAAACAACAAACTGTTGGTGTAGATGGGCTGAATGTGAACAACAGGGATTTATTTGTGAAAATCGTACCATTAAGTCCCAAGACATTTGTCTTGACACTGAACAATGTATTTGTCACTTTGAAATACATCCTTATGAAACCCCTGAGACTGTAGTTGTATATACTGGAAGTGAATGCGTTTGTATGAGAACCTTTTGTGATTCTATACTTACAGACAGCACCCCTGTAGGAACATATAATCACTGAAATATCTGTAATTGTTAACTTTCTGAAATTGTGGGTTGTGACTTTAGCTATTGAGCTCCTATCACAATCCACCAACAGCTACAATCTAACTACAGGTTGTTTCAAATGCTCCTGCCTACCTCCATTGGGATGAAATTTACTTTTGTAAGAGTATAATTGCAAAATGGTCACTTGAGTACAGTGCTGAATAGAATCCAGACCAGTAAAGTATCCTGAATAACATCTATCTTCACAATTTCTTATTATCCTCATGGTGAAGATACACCATGTCCTAGGAAGACTGGAATGGGATGGGGAACATAACTTGTGGGACATCAGCAACAGGAGCTTGGAATCTAAATCTTCATCCAATTGTGTTTTTGTTAGCTCTAACATTATGGTTATTGCTTAAAATAATTTTATATACAAAAGTCCAGCAAATCATGAAGTAAATGCTCCTTATTCATTATGACAAATTCTCCTATAATATAATTAATAGTAATATTTTATACTAAGAGTTATTTGCTTACTTTGAATCTGCAAGTGTGCAAACATAGTACATAATTAATTTTGGCACTTAAATGAATCAGTTTATCAGATAATTGGACTCTTACCACTGATCTGCCATGTATTTATGGCACAGAGGCAAAAGGTAACTGTATTATGCCTTTATGAAACAATTAAGCAGATTGACTGTATTTGTGGGGTGGTCTGTGACTTATAGCTCCACTCCTCAATCAAACTCAAAACAGTTCGTAAAGGCTTCAGTGGCAGCTGGGCTCAAAGAAACCTAAAGGGGAGCACAGTGACCTTATGAACATCAGTGCACATGAGAGGGGAACACCAATCATACAGTTAAGGGGTGGTTTTTCTAAGATTCTTTTTTAAAGAAACAAAAAAATCTGTAGATACAGGGAGTTTTATGCACACCCTTCCCATTGTAAGAAATTTGACCACGAGCCAGACATCATAAATAAAATTATCTAAGTGAGCCTTCTTTGAGCTCTTCGTGTTGGTCAGTGTGGCTGGATGGTGGTGATCTCCCCTGGAGCTGGGAAAATTCTCAAAGTTGCTCCTCAAGGCAGAGAGACCAATTTGTCATTTGCCAATGACAGATCTTTGGGTGAATCCTGTCTGAGTTCTCCCTAAATTGCAACCGGGCTACACTCCAGGTGACTCAGCTAGAGCCTCAGAACAAAAATGACGAGGAAAGGGAAATGTATTTCAGGCTGCATCTCACCTGTTGTCACTGGGTGACTGAATAACACTAGCCTGAGAGAACAGACTTGTTCAGTAGTTTTGTTGGGGGATTATTTTTCTGCGTGAAAACCATCCCAGGATTTTACAGCACCAGCCAGGCAATAAAATACCAAATGAAAATGGATTCTGAAATCATGGACTCTTCAGAAACTGGAAATCAGGTAACAAACAAATAAAATATCTAGGAAATAATACTTAGAACTGAACAGAAGGTTTATAATTTCACTTTACAATGGCACACATGAATGAGTACTGCTAATTTAGATCAATAGAATGTCAATGAATTTAAGGGCAGTACTGCAAAGAGTAGTCTGTAGGACATATTTTTCAACAAGCTACCTCATTAAGAGAATAGAATAGAATAGAATAGAATAGAATAGAATAGAATAGAATAGAATAGAATAGAATAGAATGGAATGGAATGGAATGGAATGGAATGGAATGGAATGGAATGGAATAGAATAGAATAGAATAGAATAGAATAGAATAGAATAGAATAGAATAGAATAGAATAGAATAGAATAGAATAGAATAGAATAGGATATTGGGAACGTGCATTAAAAACTCCTGCAATTGAGATATTTGTTTTGCCCTTACAATGAGATTACTTCCATGCTTCTAGTTATATCTTCTCATCATCTGTCACTGCGCTGCATGCAGTATCTTAAAATTCATATTACAAGCTCCATAGGATTTTTGTGTAGTAGGCCTATATATTTGTTTTATTCCCTAAAATACGAATCCTTGTTTGTGCTTTTGCAGCCATATTAAATACTGCCTCAGATTCATCTCTGTCATGATCTTCAAATATCAAGGCCATATTTTCTTTGCATGAACAACAAATAGTTCAACACCCTGAAGAGAAAACTTTACACCACCTCATTTTTTTTGTGCTTGATTATGATAACAAAAATTTGGCTGTGTTAAGAGCATGGGTTTTCTGAGCAGAGAAGAGAAAAATATGGTTGGTTTGAGCCTCTCCTGAGTCCCTGGGAAACATCTCAATGATAAAAATTTAATGCATTTTTCTTTCCAAAAGGATGTATGCTGATGCGTTTTTCTTCCCTTCCAGGGCTCGTGAATAGCTGTAGAGGTCTATGACAAATGAAGGTCCATTTATCTAGCTGCTGTGTTACTTGTCAAAGTAACTTAAAGAAAAAATAGTAGATTGAAGACAAATAGAATAAGACTAAGATGCTTAAAGTGATGTGATCTTTGAAAAGTGCTGCATTCGTAACAGCTTTTATGGAAACCTTCAAACATGCATGTAATTATTTCTGTTTCTTGGATAAAACTGAAAGTACGCCTTCCTACATTTTTTATAACTTTTGTATTTATAGCATGTAAAGTACATTGGAAGTAAAGTAACTTTATTTTCTCTGGGATTTTTTTCCCAGATAGACCATGTATTTTTATTTTTTTGAGTCTGCAGTAGTTTTCTTTTGACTTTCTTATGAATTGGTCAGTGGAAGTTGGAAGTCTCTCATGTACATCTACAGTAAGAGGAAGACTCTTTGGAAGTACAGATGAAGCTGCGATGCAAAAGATTTTTTTGCTGCCCAGTCAGTGCAGAGAGATAATATCTTCAGGTATGATAACCAGTTTAGAAATTACCACCTAAATCAGGTGCCAGAGTTGGTAGTGGTGGTACTGTTTTATTTCCATGGATGGTTGAAGGACCTGTGCCTATTAATTAGGTCCAAAAGTTAATGGTAAGTTTATATATTGCAGTAAAGGTTTAATAATAAGAGTTACAAAATAGATTTGGTCCACGTGGGGAATTACAGCTGCTCCTGAAATTTCAGCCATAGTACAGCTTGATATGATGTGAGTGGTAAAGTGGAAATTCATGAAAAGGCTGAAGAAAATACAGATGCCCAATGTGATGTCTTTCAAAAGGGCTAATAAAAGGCAGTGACATTACTGCTGAGCTTTAAATTCAATGCTCCTTAAAATTTAATTTAATTTAAAATTTAATTATCTTCAGGTAGTGAAGAACATAGGACAAACTGAAATTTCAATTAATATTATCCAACAGTTTGCGGAGTTGTCTACAGGCTTAACTTGCATTTCATTTAAAATAAAGAGGTGATATTAATTGTTGTTCCTGCAAACTGGGGCTAAATCAAAATTCATTCTACTGTGTGCTTGGTGCTTCACGAAAAATGGCTGGCCATGTCCCAGGAAGTTTACAGAGAAAGTGTAGGGAGGAATATTGTTTTTAACAAGTGTGAAACTATGCCACAAAAGGATAAGACTACTTTTGTAACTTTTGGAAATTTCTGTCCCAGAGGGCATTCACACATTCCCAGGTGTGAATTTACAGGTCTTAACTCCATTCTAATGCTTGGAACCCTTTCTCTTTGGCCCTCCATATTAAAATTTTGTTGAAGAAATGAACAAAGTAATTCCTTAAACCAAGAAAAATTTCCCTTTGGGATCATTTTAGTGTGTGTAATCTATTAGGCTTCCTGTCCTTCCAAGAAATCAGCTAGATAAAGAAGCCTGGACTTCAGAAAAGTATTTAGTGGTCCCATGAAACTTAAAGAAATCAGAGTCCAAAAATGGTCCTAAAAGAATTCAGAAAATTACTGCAGAATCTAAAATTAGATGAAAAGCAGAGGCAAGAGAAAGGATTGTAGCAACGGGGAGCAAAGAGACAGGGACCCCTTACTGCATCCGAAGGATATGACTTTACTGTAGAAATCAGCTCCCTTTTACACCTTTAATCTCAACCAGACAAAACCCAAACTTGACAGAAGGGCGCTCACTGGCTGGCTCAGCTGCAGTCTGCTGTCCACACGTAGCTGTCTCAGCCCCCAACAGATCTCCAACCGTCCAGCCTGCAGCTGTGCCTTCCCTACGGGGCCTTCTGGTGAGTGTAAGCCTTAGCAACTTCAACAATTGTAACCCCACGTCCCACAAAGGGTGACCATGATGAAGCAAGAAAAACTTGTGATGTTTCTGTTGGTACAGACACCTTGATGGTGCAAGGCCTGTTAGTATTGTGACAGTAGTGGGTTTTCCCCATAGAATTATTGAATCTGAAGAAAAAATTTTCTGATGGGGTTGCTGGGCCAAAACTTTGCTGCAGACATGGAATGTATAACCACTTCTTATCAGGATAGGTTCCTTGTAAGAATTGTTTGAAAGCAAGCTTCAATTTGACTAGTCTCCAGGGCTTCTGCAAGCAAAGCAGCATTGTGATCATCACTGCCTTTCAGAGAAAGCTCCTTCAGAAGCCAAAGTAAATGTTCTGGAGACAGACTGTATTATCATGCTGTTGTTGGAAAAGATGTTAAATTTCAAAATCTACTAGGGATTTGTGTGTGTGTGTTTTGGTGGGTTTTATTGTTTTTTGGTTTTTTTTGGTTTTTTTTGGTTTTTTTTTTGTTTGGTTTGGAGGGGTTTTTTCGCTTGGCTTTGTTGGTTTAAATTTTTGTTATTTATTTGTTTTTCCTAAATAAGCTTTCACTTTATTTAGAAAATAAGGATATTTCAAACAATTTTAGTATTTTGGCTTGTTTGGTTTTGGTTTTGTTTTTTTTTTTAATTATTATTCTTTTGTGAGGAGCACTGCCTGACTGATTCTCTCTAGAAGGTGATTTATTTTATGAAATAGAACCCCAGTGTTTCTGCAAGTTCATGACTTATTGTTTTCTTCTCCAATTTATGTGCTGTAACAAGAAGTTTAGTAATGCCATTTAATTTAGGGTTACTGTGCTATGCAAGTTCAACAAGCCCATTTGCTTGTGGCAGGGAGAGCATTGGTTTAATCAGATCTTTAAAATATACATTGTGTCAAAGAAGTGTAATTAATCCCTACCACTGGTTCTGCACCATCAAAAGCATAATTTAGGTCTATTAGATCCAAAAGAAATCCACTTTCAGTTTACTGAGGTCAGTTAAAATTAATCCTATTGCAATACAACTTTGTCAGCCCCAGGAGATCTCAATATATTCCACAATGAAAAGTGAAATTTATCTGTGCTTTTAGGATAATCTTTTCCAACCTTTTTTTTTTTTTTTTTTTCCTTTTCCTTCTCTTTTGTGGCTGTTTTATCTACCTCTTGTTACAGCAACCATGTTGGTGAAATGTTTGTGGTATGGAGGTTTGGGTGCTGGAAGTGGTTGGTTCAGCCCTTGCTTTATACTGGTCACGTGAACATAAGGGGCTGTCTAGAATGAAAGTCACCCTCATTTTGTTCTCAAGACTTACCCGAGGGCATATGTCATTCAAAGTGGCAAACATTAAGCAGGTTTGTATCTTGATTGCTGCAGCACTTAAATTTAAATATTCATTATATTTCAATTGAATCTTTAAATCATATCCTCAAGATGCATTTATAAAATTTTCAGTTAGAAGATGGGTAAAATACACTTATCATGGACTACACGAATTACAATTACTCATAGTTCATACATTAAAAAATGTAATCATGTAAATCAGAATAGGTTTCAATGTGAAGTAGGTATCAGATTTGCACATTTTGGTGTATTCACTTACAGAACAGATTATCTCTAACACCAGGTCTGTGTCAATTACTTTGACAGGAGATTTCTATATCTGTAATGTTGTTTTTGTGTACTTTATGTTATTCACTATAAACTTCCTAATTGCTAACTAAAAAGCTTTTGCGACAACATAAATCTTTGCTCTTAAAAGATAAATTGGCATTCTGATTTTTAAAGAATGATAAGAATAAAACAGGCATTGGCACAACATTCAACTGCCTGAGAAGCACCTTTTAGCTCCTTCCCATGAAATCTATTCTTGTACAAATGCACCTGTAGAATATCTGTGCAATATGTATCTCCCCAGGTAAAAGGAATTCCCATGTTTTCCAGACTTTTAAAAATGTTTGTAAATGTGTCATGATTTGGTATGATTGCATACTTCAAATGCTGAAATTCTTATGGGCAAGGGAATTGTGAGGGGTGACCACCTGGGCATTTGCCATTGATGGATAGTACTGCCTATAAAAAAAGAAGTGAAGAAACTGTGTGGTGAGGGCTCTGCCATGCAATTGTTTTCATACCTCATTTCCATCAACAAGGATTTCATCTTAAAGATCATTGTGGCACAATAGAGCTGAGGATTTTTTTTCTTCTCAGCTGCCTACAGGAGTTGACCAAGTGCAAGCCTTCAGTAACAATTTAGAGGTGATTGTGTCACTAATCAATATTTTTTAAAATTTCACTTTCAGACGCTTTACAAATGATATTACATTCGTTGGCTGTGGATGACATCAATGTGATATTTATTTATGCTTCACACTCAATAAGTCTACCACATCATAAAACTTTTATTGCCAAAGTGCAAATACATCAATAATTGAATGCTGGTAAAGGAAAAGGGGGCTATAGTTTCAGCCATTAATATCAGAGTTGAGGGTGTTGTGTAAAGAAGATTCAATTATATATATCTCTCTTATATGTGGCTTGTGAAAATCACAGTTCTAAAATTTTGAATTTGACAACTTTTATCAATACTGGCAATAAATAACTGAGTATAAAATTGAATCACTGGTAACTGAGAGCATGAAACATGCAATATTTTGTTCTAGCTGTTTTTCCCTCTGGGATATACCTTGCCTTGTGTTTGCTTTAACGTAGGATGCTCTCTTCCCAAAATCCATTTTTAAAGGGTATTTAATAATTTAACTTCTTTTTTCCAGTTACATGCATTTTGATGCTTTTGTGGTTAAAAAATTCCATTTTTGTTACAGTAAGAGCCCTTTTCATTAAATTTTGTGGAAGCCATTGAGCTTCAGTTCCTAAAGTGTTTTCCAGAATTGCGAACCATACAAGTTTCAAGCATCTGCTCAGCTGAAGATAGAGTATTAAGATGTGTGTGGCTTCTTCCCTGCCCTGCCCCCTCTTCACTTAAAGAATATTATCTTGCTTTTCATCTTGTGCACTTCAGTGTGAGGAAAGGTAACTGGACACCTGGCAACCATTACCGATATTGATGCCAAGATGATTTGTTGTCTTTTCTTTCATATACCTTTCATATAACTTTTATGTATCCTCAGTATTCCTAGCATGCATACCTGTATTTCCTTAAGTCTGATAACTTAGCATAGCCCAAGTATTCTGTCAGGCCAGGAGACCAAACATCCTAGAGGTGTTGTAGTAGCAGGCCGGAAAACCCCACGCTATCCTGGGAAACCAAGGTCTTCTCTTGAACATATCCCGTGAACTAGGGATTTGGCCCATCCAGGGAGGAACTCCTCAGATGGAGGAGTATTGGACCATTCACTCAGGCCTCCCATTGGGGCATCCTAGTTAGATATGCTAATTAGCAATGCCTGTAAGTTGTGTACGCGATTTGTCTTGTGTGTATGCATTGCATTGCGTGCATCCCACCTTTGTGAAGTGGTGCACCAATAAGGATCCTTACTAAAATACCGAGGTGAAAACCCCTTATCCCTTATCTGTGTCTGGCTCTCAGTTTTTTAAGACCAGGAAAGTCATCAGTATGTAATATTTCAAACATTTTGTTTCTTCTGCTATGACATGCAGCTTTCAGAATTTCTCCAGATGGACTGCCTCACTCAGTCACTCAAAAAAGTTGGCATGAGCTGCCTTTATTAGAAATATATGTCTGTTTCTAGCAAAGCCACACTTTTTTGGACAGACACCATCTAAGAAGGAGCATGTGATGAGATTTACCTCATCAGT
This sequence comes from Cyanistes caeruleus, assembly GCF_971803275.1. NCBI lineage: Eukaryota > Metazoa > Chordata > Aves > Passeriformes > Paridae > Cyanistes > Cyanistes caeruleus. The sequence goes on along the minus strand of NC_141732.1, from coordinate 26,165,211 downwards.
GTATGCTGACTCTATTTGTGTTCATCCATGTCCCCACAGCACTGCTGAAATTAAGTAACAACATTCAGATGCATATGAGCGGAACATAGTCAGAAACAGGCAGACAGCAAAATGACAGTGTTGTTTTTTATCAAGACTTAGTTGTGTACTCAGATGCTGCACTCTTTTTATTGTTTACTTTGCTCAATATTTTACTGCCCCCATCCCCTTCAATTTAACCCCCTGATTTCTTCAGAAAATAAATGGTTTTTGGTTATTAATGGTCTGTGGTTTGAGCTTTTCTGTGCCTCTGTTTTATCAAGGGCCACAGTAGCCAGGCAAATGCATGCTCACCTATCACTTTTGTTTCATCACTGAGACCTTGATCTATCTTTCTGCTTGTTTATCACATACACCTGTCCTCTTTACAGCAGACGAGTCAGTGGTGCCAAAATTTGAATTTTCATCTGTACCAGCTATCTTATATGCCAAGCTCACATCATAGCATTTGAGATCCCACACTGAAAACTCATGAGGTAAAAGAAAAACATATATTATCCTAGTTTAAGATTTCTATAAGCAACTATAGAGAGACTTTCTTGTATTTGAGTATACAGGTATTCTGAAGTAACAGGGGAAGAAAACACCACAAACAGAATTAAATGCTTGTTCATCAGTAAAGGACTGAAGCTTAGCCATTTGGGGACAGAATGATCATCCGTGTGAAAGTAATAGAAAATAGCCTATGTGGTCACCTTAAGGTATTAATTCCATTTTGGTTTGTGTATTTTTTAATTCTTTTTTTCAATTGCTTATGAAGATTTATTAACAGTCAGTCACTCTTGGTGCCAGACGCTGACAAGCTCTAGTCCACACTGTAGTGAATTCAGATGATTACAGGAATAAATTATAGTTTGATTTTCATTCTCTCAGCAGTTCAGTATTTTGTGCTCGGATTTACAGTGAAAAGGTTATATAAGAAAATTTAGCAGTCTCATGAATTCAAAACTAAGTTCCACAGAGTGATATTAAATACATTTTGTGGGTGAGCTGCCAGGGAAACCCTGCTTTTGGGCAAAGAAGGATTGGTTGTTTTGAATTATGGCACAGAGAAATTGTTTCTAATGGCCAGGAAGAGTGATAGAAAAGGTGTAGCTGTGTTTCTTAAAATGCCTTTTGAGATCAGCAGAAAATGGTCTCTAAAAAGTTGTCCACATCTCTTTTCCTATTAGTCTGTTTCAGGGTCTCTTTGTACATTGACTGTATTCTACAGCTAAAGGTATCAGCAGAATTTTAGGTCCTCTGTGATGAAGCAAGGATTGAGTACACTTGTTACATACGAAGGTACAGATAAAAACCAGTTTCCAAATACAAATAATCATGTGGAGTCACATCTCTGTGCCTTGTTAAGGACCTTTATAGTATCTATTAAACCGTCTTTCAACTGTGTTGCAATTATAAATAGGTTCACAATGAGCCTCTATTCTGCACATGTAAATCATGCCACATATCATTATCTGATACAGTTGAGTAAGGCATGCATAGCTGCTGAGGTGCTAAAATATCAGGCCAGGCAGTCAGCTGTATCTCTTAGCAATAACTATTGTGTGTTACAGACTAACAGGCAGGCAATAAATAAAAAATTCAAAATTTCTCTGAAACCTGGAGCAGTACCAAAGATGAGTAATGATCTGCTTGAAGTTAAATGCAGAGAAGAGTGAAAAAGGAAAAAAGAAATCTCAGCAAAGGGGTAAAACGTCCAATTAATTGTAGACAAAATTTATTTATGACTGACTGCTATGTTTACCCCTTCTTTAGATGCCTAACTCTGATACTACATTTCTCCATTACTCTTCCAAAAGTCCTTTAAGGAAGATGCAGCTTTAAAGGATGACTTCAGTATGGTTTATCACTAGAGAAGTAGTAACTGTTGAGATTTATCCTATTTGTGATATATATTCCTTGTGGAGGGAAGCATGCTGGGACAGGGGAAACCTACTTGTGTGCCTGGTAATCAATGCAGTTCAGTTAATTTTGTCCCTAATGGTCAGAACACACACGCTTTCTACTTGCTCATTAACAATGGACTGTTATATATTAGCCTTCTTTTTTAAACTGAAATGAATTTACTCCTTAACAGAAAAGCTGAGGAGAGAACATTTTTGGTGCAGTCCTTTTTGTTCATTATGGGCTACAAAACAAATAGCTTCTTTGATACCCTTCTGTGACATTATTTTTTTCTTGCTAGCACTCCAAGTATATACATGTGTAGTAGCTCAAATAATAGTCCTTTAATGAGAAGGCAAAGCTAACTGACTGAGGTTTACCAAAAAACAAATTTAATTCCATTTGACTGTTGCTTTTTATGCCCAAATTGTGTTATAATTAGCTGTGACACAGAGATTTAGCTGGTGAAATTTATTCAGATAAACTGCAGCATACAATGAAAATGGCAGGATTGACTGTAACACCATGCTTTTCTGTTTTTCCCCTCCCCCCAATTTCCCCTAACTATTGTGCTCTTCTGTGAAACCAATATTAGGAAAAAATAAATGAAGACAGAAGGACTGAGCTTTTCCATGACGAGAAAAATACTGTTGATTCTGCTGGCAGAGTAATTCACCAGCTCATTTCCATCAGCTTTTATTTCACGGCAATTGTAAAATAAACCACTCGTAGCACATGCTGTTAATCTCTAGTCCCTGGGGTGTAACTGCTGTTACACAGTATGGGTCATGTGCTAGCTAAAGTGTGCATTAAAAAGGTAGAAATTAATAGTAGTAGATCTGATTCCAAGCTAAATGGTATTCAATGGGCAAGGTAATCCCTTAATGGCCACCACCAATAGATTGTCGTACATGTTTCTTTTTTTATTCCTGATTTCCTCCATTTACAGAGGAAAGAGTGAAAACATCCACTATCACAGCAAAGTCGAAAGAAAATGCATTCAGGACAAAGCCTGTGTGCTTACTGTGATGTTCATCTGTCCTCAGTTTCCTTCCTCCCTGCCTCATCTTGTGCAACTGCAACAATTTACCACTAGTGGTAATATGTCAGCATTATATTTCCTATGGGATTAGTTACATCACCTAGCTTCTTTTACCAGTCTCAAAAACTTTGGCATTAGATTACATGTCTTTTCAGTGGCTCTCTCATAAAATATATTGCAAGTAAGAATATCGGGTTTTTTTCTTTCTATAAAATTGTTCACCTATAAAATAAGCATTGAACCAGTTTCAAGACATACTGAGAGTACTACTGAGTACATGTACTACTGAGCTTATTCCATTTGTTTTTTTTTTTACAAGAGCACTCTAATTTTAAGGAACAATGAAACCCTTGACAAGAGGAAGACTTCAAAGTAGGAAATAGAGACAAAAAATATGTCCACAGAGCTGCTTTTCTCATTGCACATGTATAAATAAATTAAAACTCAAATCTGGTTTTGCAGCATATTGAGAGTTTCTGTAGCACTTTGCATATCTTTGAGAATACTGTGGTCTCAGGGATTTGTGTTTTGTTATGAGAATATATTCAGACTTCCTTTCCCAAAGCATGAAACATCCAATCTGGTTCTTAGTGAAGCGAGTAGAAAAACAGGCATTGATTTCCATGTGGAGAGGGAAGATTGGTCCCCAAATGAATTTACCACTTAGTGCTAGCTTTATGTATTGTAATACAGGATAAAATGTTCTGAGTAAAATAACTCTCTCCTCCTTGCCTACTGCACACCTCATGGTACTGCTGAGTTGGCATGTGAGGAAGGAGTGATAAAGAGGAATAATCAACTGCTAGCCTACATTTACATTGACAAAAGCAGACTATTTCCCTCCTGAGGCAAAGGAGGCAGCAAGGAAAAATGTGTAGTTCTTAACTAGATTGTTCAGCAGCTGCTCTGTCTCTCTGCAAGGAGGATTAAGTCATCATGAACCCTTACCTTCTATAAGGAGTGGTTGTTAAAGAACAATAGAGAACTTCAGATGGAAAACCCCCCAAAAATAATCACTAAACTCTAAATTTATAATCACCTTTTTTTTTTTTTTTTTTTTTCCTACCTGGTCTGTAACAAATTTCATTGCTATGCCTGTCTACCAATTATTAGTTTGTTCTTGATACTTCCTTTCTAAATAGATACGTTATGTGTAGTAACATGCATTTGGGTTTTATTTTGTAGCTTTCTCATTCTGCATCAAAAATAAGGTACCTGGAAGGAAATAATGCTGTACTAGGTATTCTTTAATATTAGAAATATATTGTCCTCTCTCTTTTCATTACTAAATTATAATTGCTACAGAGCTGCCTTGAAAAAATTTGAAGTATTGGAAATTTATCATCTGAAATCTTATCACCATAACAGTATTCTTGTTGTCTTTTCTTAAATCATATAGGAAAAATATCTGGAATGTTATTATTACATTTCATCTACTGCTATTAATTCTATAAAAAGTAAAGAGATAGATTGAGAGAAAAGGGATACCTTATATTCAACAGAAGTTAGAAGTCAGAATTAGTTAAAATTTTTTGAAGCGTTGAGCATATTCAGACAGTTGAAGAAGGTCTGCAATTTTATTCTGCATGTGTTTGACATTTTGCTATCATATTTTAGTTGACCTGCTTTACTTAAACAGGACTCATGCAACTAAACTGCTATGTTTCATAAATACAAAGCTGTTTGATTTCTCATAAGAGAATACTTTTGCCCTCTACCTCTATTTTGAGTATTTTTTTTTCTTTAATATGCAGGGTCTGTTTCTGTGTGACTGGAGAAATGTCAATGTTTCTTGACCTGAGAAAAGCCTTCTAAAACGATTTGTCCTTTTAAGGCAACAGTGTAACTAAGAATTCACACAGCTGTTTTTGCAGGACTATGTCAGACCAAGGTTATAGAAACTTGCTCATGTTTGGATATCACATAAACAAGTCTTTAAAAACTTGATTACCATTAGTTTGCAGGACAAACTGTGGTACTTCACTGTGCTGGTCTTTTCAAGTCAGTGTACAAATAAAGAACAACAGTTATGTGGGGAGCTTGCTGGAGGAGCTATTTAATTGAAATATATCTACTTTCCCAACACTAGTCTTTGTCTTGGCTTAAATGCTGAGTTGTATGAGCAGCTGTAACCTCTTGCTAGTTGGACTGAATTTATTAGGAGTTCCAGGTGTTTGGCTTTTCATAGGAGTTAGAACTTTAGAAAAATATTTTTTTAATGAAGTCGAGTATGGGGAGGGCAGAAGAAAGCAAGTGTGCTAAAATGACACTTGGAGAGGTTTACCATTGAAAGAAAATGCTTGAAATCTCTTTCTTCATCGCTGTAGATATGCTTTACCTAAGAAGTACCTTGTTCTGGGGGCTCAGTATCAAGTTACTCACACCATGAGTCTGAGGTCTCAACTGGCACCAATCCACAGGTGAAGCATTCACCAGAGGGAAGAGTCCAGAAGGCCAGTTCTGCCTTCCTCCTCCGGTATGATGCTTTCTAATGTATCTCTATTTTAAGACACAGTGGTTGGAAGATCAACCCAGTAGTGGCAGAGGTTAAAAGATGCTTTCTGTCCTAAATGTATGTTGTTCCTAGAAACGCAGCATTTCTAGGAACAACATACTCGAAATGTTCAGATATCTCATTTCAGTGATATTTGTTTAAAGAAACTCAGCTGCCAGACCAGTGGGTATACAATTATGTATTTGGCAACCAGAAATTTATAGTATACTTCTTGTACTGTGCCTGTTCTATTACTCATAGATTACATTTAGGTCAATATAGAATTTTGAATAAGAACTGATTTCTCCATAGGTACTTTTTTCAAAGATTAATGAAATGTGACTTCCATATGAATTCCCTATTTGACAAATAAAATCCTCAGTGTTACACTTTCCAATTACAGAATTTTCGAGTGAATGCTTTATTTTGTGCAAGGTGTACTCAAACATTTGAAAGATTGTGGTTATTTATGTCAAATAGATTCCAGTGTAAATTTTCCCATATTTTTGTATTTATGTTTGCTTTTATTTTTTTCCCAAAAGAAACTCCTTCATTTATGTTTTTAATACCTTGATTGATTTTTCTGATTTCTTATGATATGTATATTTCAAAATACAGTAGTAACATTTCTGTGTCTTTTTATTTCCTTGGCAAATATGTGGTTTCTACATGGAAAATGGAAAGAGACTTTTAGAATGTTTCTAGCATGACTTAAAAGAAAACTGGAAATCATACCATAAACAATCTGAAGAACAATGAAGAATACAGTGGAGATGTAGTAAAGAATGGAGATGTAAAATGTAAAATAAACTTTTTATTCTTACCAGATTCTTGGATGTTCCTAAATCCTTTCCACCATTAATATACAATAGCTTCACTTGATTTCTTTATTAGGATTTTAATTGCTTTTCTAATAAAATGAAGCAATTTATGGTTAGCAAGTAATGAGTGACAGTTACATTGCTAAAGACTCATTTGGAATCTGCTTTGGATTCTCACAGATTCTTATTCTGGGTACCTGAACATCTTTTTCAAGTACCATCCAACTGTTTATCATTATCTTTCCTGGAAGAAAGAAATGCTTGTCAAAAACCAAAACAAAAACTAACCCCAAACAAACAAACAAAGAACCCCCAACAAAATCCCAAAATAATCCCCTTCATTTTCTCACTTCTGCACATCATTTGTCCATCAAACTGGTGTTAAAATTTTAGTACTGAAAGCAGTCCATCATCAAATAGCTTCAACTGATTACAAGGTTCAGATTCTAGAAGGATTGTTTCTGCTAAACCGTATTATACTCAGTAATAACTACAATGAAAAAGCTCAGATATATATAAATAATGCATATTGTACAGCCTTCAGAGACAGCATCACTCTGAGTTGACATGTCAGTTGAACACATCTGACACAGATTTTTTTTTAAAATGTTGTTAGAGAATGTGACTTATGTTATTAATCCTTTATCTTTTTCTGCCAACACCCTTAACAAAAAACTGCTGTTTCCAAGTATGTTTGAAATTGCTAGCATCACGTGCTAACACAAGTGGTGCCTAAGAACATCAGATGGTAAATCCAAGCATATTAATTACATCATTAAACTAACATTTGGTATACTACTGAGATACATTAAAATAACAATAACCTTCATGTGTAATAAGATGCACAGCCAGCACATAATGTGGGAGCTATGTACAACTGAGAGATTCTATTCTACTTGTATGGGGTAATTGAATTGACTCAGAAATAAGAAAGAGCATACTGCCTTAAAACTATCTCTGTCCTGCTTTTGGTATAAGTCTCTATGTATGTAAGAAGGTATGTACATTCGTGTCTGAATATTGTCACACTCCAAAAGCCAGATAAAGTATTTCAGAGAAGTCAGAGTTGCTTGGTTGCATCTGTTGAAAACAGTCTGTGCTGTGTATGAGAGCTCATTTCAGTACAGTAATTACCATAGCTGAGATAAAGCCTGTGCTAAATGCCATTTTCAGCTGACAAACACATGAAACCAAGCGCCACTAAATGATTCAGTTGTTCTCAGAGTGCTTAAGCTCTATGTCTGGGATAAAATCATTTGTCCTGACTGCAAAATAAATAACCAAATGCAAAACCAGTACAGAAAGTAACAGCTTAGACCAGAGGGTGGGAAAAATTCAGTTAATGTACCTATCCAAGTGGAGAGAGAAGTTTGAGAAAGATCTGGTAGCAATTCCTAACAATTACACTAAACACTTTTGCCACAAATTGTTTAAAGATCATCAGAATGTAAATTTGCACCATATTAGCAAGTAACCAGAAGAATGTTGTTCCTTAAATTGACAGCAGTCTAAATGTGCTAAAACCAGGATTTTTTAACAGATTGCCAATAGATGAGGTATGCACATATTACAAAGAGTGGGTCGTTGTGAAGTTATGCATCATTGCTGAAATATTCCTAACTAGAGAAAAGAAAGAAGTAATTTCCAAAGCCCTTTGAATTAAAAATAACTATTTCTTTAAAATGTAAGAGGTAAAAAAAAAAAAAGAAAGGTGTGTGTGGGGAAAGTCATATGTTAAACAAGGAACTGTTTAACTGCAAGCAACATTTTTTCTCACTGGAAAAATGTTGGAAATTTCCCATTGAGCTAGAAAAAGGTTTATTGACTTCAAAAGGTTAATGATGCCAGGTGACATTTACTAAATATTTTATGTTTCAGGAAAGGAAGGTGGTGTAGCTGCCTCTGAAATACAGTCACAAGCTGAGAAGTTACTCTAGCTCATGAGAAAGTGTGATACAGTACAGAAACCTGAGCTTTGGCTTCCAAAACCAGAGTAAAAGGACTAATACGCTGTCATGTTAAAGGTAAAATGTCCTTTGTCCTTCCTCCACACTGTTGGTGATCTGTTCTTCATCTAGGTGTGATGCACAGTGATTAAAGCTGGCAAAGGTGGTGTGTGTATCATCTGTAGGATTTCCTGCATTGTATTTCCAGACTCAGCTGCAGAGTTCTTTTTGGCTGAAAGCTTGTCACAAGGCTAAACTCAGCATCCATTTTATTTTATTTAATGTCTTTGAAATCCAGCCTTTATTTTCTGTTTCAGCTTTGTTGTAGAAAGGAGAAAAAGTCCTGCTTTTCATTCACCTTTTTGTAACAGGCAGGACAGGAGGTGTATTTCTGAAGACTTTACAGGGTATTTCTTTCAAACACCTGGCCATTTGCAGTCCCTGAGTGCTGTCATGTAAACAATATGTAATACCATGCTGTTACACCAGGAAGGACACTGGAGCTGAATGGCATGCAATTAGTACCAGGAGAACTTCAGCAAGCAGAGAATGTGTGGAAAAAGTCATGCATTAAAGTCGAGGACATGAAATATTAGCAGCTAAGATAGAAGCTAGTCAAAACCTCTTTTTAAATGTCTGTCTTCATCCTTCTAAACATTTTATCTGTTGATGAATGAAGAATGAACTGCAATTTGTGTCACTCATCTTTCCTATCAATGAGAGATATATGTATAAATAATTGATAATAAATATATGATGATTAACTGAATTAAAAATTGACCTCGAATTTTACCTGTATGCAAATCAAACCTGGAAAGGAGCAGATCAAGAACACGAAACACAAAATACACAGAAGATTACAGGATGATATTTTAAAGCTATTTGCTTTAAACCAGTTTGCAGTAACAAATGTTTGCAGACAAGACTACATTATTATTTTTTAGATCATGTTGCTTTTGTCAAAAATCATATATGAATAATCAAAAAGTAGTAAATTTGTTAAGTTTTCTTGGCACTGTAAAAAATCTCTCACCACCCAAGTAAAACAGATTACTCTTTTTGTTTAAATATAAAAATTACATTTTTTTACACAAAGGGCGAACTCTCAGGTAATAATGAATTGGGATGATGAGAGAAAATGTATATACTTTTTTTGTTATCAAGTATTTTAATGTAATTTTGTGTAGATAGGGATCTTATTTTTCAGTGGTCTGTGGCAAACTGTTTTAGATGAGACTATATGCAGAGGGGTTTGTATCTGAGAGATCTGTCCCCATGGCCAGAATATCTAATACCACTCTATACTGTTTTCAGGCAGCAGCCTGTGCACATGCACCAGCAAATATGTCTCGCTGCTGGGTTATGTCCATTAAAGGGTTTTTCCTTTAGCACATCATGGGTTTTTTGGGGTGGAATCATTCTAAAGCAAATAGCTATTCTGGTATCTCAAGTGTGCAAGCTCTAGGTGAAGTGTGCAAGTTATTCATAGAATCATAGCATGCCTTGTTTTGGGACACCCCTTACAGATTGTCTGGTATCAACCTTAACACCACAGGGACACCTTGGGGCACCTGGGGCCACCACTGGGGCAGGTTGCTCAGAGCCCTATTCAGCCTGACCTTAAACACTTCAAGAGTGCCCACAGCTTCCCTGGGCAACCTGCTTCAGTGCTTCACCACCCCCACAGTAAAGAATTTCTTCTGAATATCTGATCTAAACCTGTTCTATTTCAGTTTGAATCCATTCCCTCTTGTCCTGTCACTTTAGGCTCTTGTAAATAGCCTCTCTCCAAATTTCTTGTAAGGTCCCTTCCGATACACAATTAGGTTCAGGGCCTTCTCTTTTCCAGGCTGAACTATCTCAATTCTCTCATCCTTTCCTCACAGGAGAGGTGCTCTCTCTCTCTCTAACCATCTTCATGTCCCAGCCGTGGACTTAATCCCACAGGACGATGTGGTCCCCGTCCCGTGCTGGGGATCCCAGATCAGTACTCCAGGCAGGTCTCTTGGCAGTGGGGCTCTTCACCTGATACTCTATGGATGGCTTTCTGTGGGCATGAAAGCAGAATTTCAGATGATACTGCAAGATAGGATGATGATGTAGCACAGTTCCTATCACGAAATGCAGAGGCTTGTAAGTGTGCCATTGTCTTTTGACAGCTTTTCAGGTCATCAGGTGCACTGCTGGCAAGCTTTTGCTGAAATTTGAAGAGAAGCACGAGCATCTGCCCTGCCAGTTAGCATCAGGAGCGGGAGTAAAAAGAGGACAATGCGGATTGACATTTCCTTGGATAAGATTTGTACTCTGATAAGTCTTTGCTGGGCTTCGGCAGTACATGCTGACTAATGAGGAAAGACTGAACTAGAGGGTTTTGCTGACCAGGACTGGCTGGAAAATACTGATGTATTGTGATGGCAAGTGACACTTTTCTGGGATGTGTGCAGAGCTTGGCTTCTGCAACAGATTTTGACAGCAGAGGGGATTTTTTTCTCAGTTGTTTACCCAGATGATTAATTGTAGGTAGGATCTGCCATTAAAATAATGTTTCTTGGCCCAGAAGTGATGAGTGTTAGCCATAGATTTGCATGTGGAATGGGACGTACGCAAACATTTTCACCCGTTCTGCAGTGGGCCTTACATTGAATACATGAAAAGAAATATTTCAGTACAATATTTCAGTGTTGACAGGTCTATCATTTTCAAGACACAAAGATATGAAAAGATGTGTTATACCTGGGGAAGCTGAGAATTTTAAATCTATTTAAATACTGGACAGTTTAAGAGAGACTAACTTTCGTTAGCTATGAACATGAGTTCCAGGACTGAAATTTCTTCTTTCCATATGGATCCTTGGTTATCATATCTAGCTGTATTTGGACTCAGAATGATGATTTTACCTTGTGATAAGATTAGGGACTCTTTTATTTTACAAATGCATGGTGTTTGCACACTACTTAAAGTAATCTGTCTGAGATGATAAATGTACTAGCATTTTCTGGTTATACGAAAATAGCTGGTAAAACAACACATACAAAAAATGTATTCAGCTGACACGTGGCCAATTTGGTTAATTTTTTATTTTTCATTTCAAGATTAAAAGCTTCTATTCTAAAACTAAAATCAAGGTAACTTCATGAAGACTGGATTTGGTGTTTTGTATAGGCATTCAGGAGTACAAAAATATTTTGTGATATTACCTGAAATATAAATGGAATTTAATAATTCATTAGTGCTCATATAATTCTCCTGCTCTATTTCATACAACATTGAGAAAATTCAGGAAATCATACTGTCCCTTATGAAACATTTATGAAATTTCAGTATTTTTAGAAGCTGTCCTTCCTCATTTAAGAAACATGGTTTTCATAAAGTTACACTTTAATTGTGATTTACATAATTAAATTATATTTTTTAAAAAAATTACTTTCACCTTTTAAAAAGGAAGGGAAATTATATCAAGTTCTGCCAAACTATGATATTTGAATTAACAACAAGAAAAGTGCAGAAGCAGAGCTCAGTATACTGAAGTAGTACTGTAAGGCCAATCACCAAAAAGTCATGACTGCCCAATTCTTTCCGATAAGTGCAGTGTTCAACTTTTTTTGACTATCAATTTAAAACCGTGTATAAAATCAGTCTCTCTGACTTCCTTATTGTCTGACTGCAAACTGTAAAGTAGTTTTTTGTGCTCAAGCTCTTTAGGGATAAGAACAACTGCGCTGCTACATGTTTTCAAGTAAAAAAGTCTGTCTGTTCATGAGCTTGGCATTTCCTGGTTCTTTACCCCTTTTAATTTGCAGTGAAGTCCTGTCCTTCTCCTTGTCAGTACAGGAAATCTCAGGGGGGTTTTTTGTGAAGACATCTCAGAGTTTTCTGAAGGTATCCTCTTTTTTTTTTCTTTTTTTCTTTTTTCCCCTTTCCCTTCTTCTGTTGCATTTGCCAGACACCAAGAGATAAAGCTGCAATCCTTAAAAGAAAGTCAGCCCAGTTGCATTGAATCTGGGAGGTGAGGAGAGGAGCAGGCAATTACTGGGTTTTGTTCAGTTGCCATGGTACCAAATGGAAAATGTTTTCCATTTCAGTTTCAAGATCCTGTCATTTGAGACTCTTCACAGTGTCGGCAAGCGATAACCTATGCCTTGGAGACCCCTCTCTTTTATTTTCTGTAGTTCTGGGAGGATTTGCTTATTATCAGTGTACAGTGGTATGTGATTGCTTTGCAAGTCTGAGGATCAGGACGTTGTATGTGGCTTTAAGAGAACACAGGAGTCAGTGGAGAGTGGAGGGAGAGGGATAAAGAGGACCGCCAGAACTATTCATGAAGAACAGGAGCAGGTTAGCACTACTGGTGCTTGTTTCACTGGAGGATGTATCACTCCTTCACTTGTACGGAAAATGAATGTGGCCATTTGGGAAGGCAGAGGCCAGCCTGGAGAGCCTGGAAGTACATTATTAACATTATTTCAGATGAGACAATAACCAGAACAGTCCCTTGTGAGATGTGGCAGAACTGAAGGAAAACAGCTTCCTATGCAGGAATGAGACAGAGCAGTCTGGCCTTCAAATATTAGAGCTCAAACAGAACATTTTCTCAGTCATAAATTTTGCTTTATATCCATTGTAAGTGTGCAGAAAGCTCACTGTGAATATTTTGCAAAGATTTTTTGGAATTTTCAGCAACATTCTGGGTTTGTCATCTGCTGGCATATTATCCCTATGAAGCTCCATCTGATATACCTGTTTATCCTGAGAAAATATTTCCTCAAAAGAATTGTATTCTCTTCTGCTGTACTTCTGTCCATAAGCTATGTCAATAAAATAATAAAAGTCACAAAATCTCTTCCAGCATTTTAAGACATAGGCTGATTCTCCCTTGTTCCAAAGCATAGCTAAACAAATACAAACCTGTTGCTTTAAAATTTTGGCTTTTTACAGTAATATTGCTCAGACATTGAGATATGCTAACATAGCTTAGTTATGTAGCTATTGTACAGCTTACACAGTATCCAATAAACATATAAAAAAAATTAGGTCTTGTTACTTGCTATTGCTCTGACAAACAGTAGTATGGGATAAACAACATAAATACTTCATGTGTTTGTCATGGCGTTTTTTCAAATTTCACTCGTAGATTTGGACTAGTAATGATCAAAAAACAGTGAGTGTAGGTGGTAGCCTGGCTGGCAACGGAGTTCATACAGACTCTCAAAGAAACCATGTATTTTATAATTTTTCCTCCCACTTTCTAGTTCGCAGTTATAATGAAGGTGTGAAATAAAGAATTAGAGGAAGATATCTCAGTCTGGTAAATTATTGACAACAAAATGAACACCCCATATTGATTACTGAACACTAAATATTAAAATGATTTAGTCACAGTGAAAATAGTTTAGGCTGTGTTTTTTCTTCAGGGTGTTCAGATGATGTATGCACTTCAAACACATGGACTGTTCATAGCTTTTATAATTGGAAGAGAACTGATTTACAGAACAGACCTTTTCACATGAGTTTTCACAGTTTTGCTCCTGGTTCTCTGAGCTGTGGTAAACATCAGAGATCTGAAACAAGATTCTCCTATCACGATTTGAGTCTGCATAGTCAAGAAATAGCACAGCTAAGGAATATCTTATTTTACCTTCCTTCAAGGTTCATTTCAGTCTCTTCCTGGTTATTCAGTCCAGCCAGGTGAGATCTATTTTTACCCTTAATTTGGAGTTTGGTTCACTACTTGGTTTATTCTGGGAGCTTTTTGCACATTGACTCAGTGGGGCACAAAATTTTATCAGATAGCAACTGTTAAGTAAATTTGTGACTGCAGAGTAGTAGGACGGACGCAACAAGGATGGCAGGATACAGAATCATGCAGATTCATAGTCACCGAGTGCAGCGTAAAGCAGAAGACCTTCTGCATAAACTTTTCTCCTCAGAATTTAATGTACATTACACTTCACTGGTTATCAAAGCATGTATGTCAGAGAACTGTCAAACCAATGCGTTTATCCAATGACTAAGTTGTTGTGGTTCACTTCAGAATACAAAATAAGCTTTAAGAGTTACTGAAAGAAGACAAATCTTAAGTGAAAATTTTGTAGTCTCCTGTTTACATTGGTTAGTCTTCAAAACTGAGCCTTTATCACTTGCACCCAATGCTGTGGAGCTGAATGCAGAAAACAGGCACACTGAACAGCTATGTTTTCAGATTGTATGCTAGCAGGCACTTAAACCAAGACATCATGCATAGCAGTTTAAAAATGCAGCAAGCTCAGCTGTTGTCTGTTATGAGACAATGCTTTAGGAATGATTACAAAATAAGTTGTTTGCCAAATTACTGAAGCTGTTTGGAATTTCATGCCAAATTTCTGATCTCCCTTCCATGGTGAATGTTTGATGACAGTTAAAGGATTTAATTTTGGGAGAGTGAGCAGGAAAAAAAAACCTGATATGAAGGCCAAGGCAGAAACAAAGATGATACAGTTGCAGACTTGGTGGCTGGTGTTACCCAGCAGATTTATTCTCCAAACTCAGACATTTCATTTTCACAAGTATCTTTTACCTGTCTTTCTCTTGGTGTACAGGATTAATGGCAACTGCTAACACTTCATATTTGTTTTGCCAAGAGTAGTCCAATAATTCTAAGTTCATCTCTTTTCTAAAACTATTTAATTATAAATTAATTACCAAATTTTCCTTCTTAAAATAAAATGAAATTAAATACTGCAGTGAGTGTAACAAAAGTGATAATGCCAAAAATGAGGTAGAAATGAAAATAAACCTAACAATAGCTTGATGTTATGGACCTGGAGCTGTAAAACTGCTGTTTGGGAAAGAAGATAGGTGGGACTGGAAACATGATACACTACTTTTCTGAGATTAAGTCCAGTGTGTAAGGAAAGGAGATGACAGGTAATTCCATTTTCTCTGCTTTCCAGACACCTGTAAAAAAGACAACAGACTTCAGAGCAGATCATTAGGTTGTCCATAGGACCTCAAAGGGGTTTTTTAACCTAGGTGATTCTGTGGTTTTGTGATCAGAGATGTTGGGGTAAAGGATAGGGAGAGGTTGTGCTCCTGCTTTGCTTCACCAGGGTACTCCCTGTCTCTTGGGCACACCAACAGCTGCTGCTGTGGACAGCATCATTATTTTGCCATCTGATGTCTCCTGCTGGTGAGAGTGTGTAAGCAGACAGCCTTCATAGGAGAAGAAGCCCTGTTGGAGACACATAAATTGCCTCCATCTCCCATCTTCCTCTCCTTCCTTCCCTTCTCACCCTCCTTTCACAGGAACTGAAACTGAGCAGCCAAGGCACCAGCATCTGATGGGATGGAGAATAGCACATTGCTTAATCTGTGAAAACAGCAGTGCAGCTGGTCTGGTCAAACCAGACAGATCATATTTCTCTTTTCCATAATGCCTAGGTTTCAGACCCCATTTATCAAAGTCAGGAAAAGCTCCTTTCAGTCATACCAATGAATCAGTCAACAGAGCTAGCTCTTTCTGCTTCAGTAAAATAACTGCTTGAAAAAACACTTGGGGTTCTCCCTGAAAAAGGGACATCGATAAGTTTTGATAAAGTTTGTGTTGCTTAATATTAAAATACTCTACCATGTTGTGATTATCATTCTTTTGTCTAAGTCATGCAAAGAAAGTCATACTTTTGTATGTCTTTGCCTGTAAGTCAGGCAAAATATGGCATGAATCTCTTGGAGTGTTTATCACAAAACCCCCAAGTGTGCTAAGGTCTTGATATTCAAAATCAAACCCTGGGTGTGAAACACTTCTAACTGAATGTCCTAATTAGTCTGTCAAATATCAACTCTGAGGTGACTCTGCCAGTACTGGTGTCTCGTAGGTTTTCGTTTGTTTGTTTTTTAAAATTTCTGATAAAACCTGGTATTCTGCTTTTTTTTTTTTTTTTCCCCTCTCTTTCTAAATGTACTGTATTCCACTTTAAAAAAAAAAAATCACACAAATGTAAACTGTTCCCGTCTTTATCAGTTCTAAACATTATTTGTATGTGATAACAGGTGCACATCCTGTGGCTGTAGTAGCACAAAGATTGCTCAAGTATAACATACTCAGAGACATAGATCCCATCCTTGTCAGGGGATTGGCAGAAATTCAATAAGGAGACAATTTAGAAAGAGTCCTGATGTCCTTGGGTTAGCAGGTAGTGGTTATAAATTAAAGGTGATATGCTTGGCCAACAAGAAAGAGAGCAGATAACTTCTTGGAGGAGAGCCCAGACAGAACCTCCCCATCTGGTTTATACATAGGATAACAGCAGGGACAGAGCAGTAGGACTTAGTGGGCAATTTCATAATTATGTGAAAATATTACTGGTATCAAAAGATCTTTTAGCAAGCAGTTATACAAAAAAGAATGTCAGAGGATTTTGATCATGAAGTAAGTAAAATAAATTTTTTATGGACTAAACAATCACAAGTTAGGTCTTCTTAACAAAAAATGCTGAAGATCTCTCTCTGACAGAGGAGAAAAACCAAAGAATGTAAAATAGCTATTTCTTGATGTGTTTTTCACATTTCAAAACCAGGCAGGTATATATTGATATTTTATTTTGCAGTGTTTTCTCTTTTTTTTAGGTTATTAAGCAGGTTATGAATAGAAAAGTTAACAAATACTAGAGCAGACGTGATTTTCTCCTCTCTGTCTCACTGCCTGTGAGCTTTCAGGTCAAGGTTGTGTGCATCTGTGAGAAAATGCTATAGTTGGACTCAGGTTACTGAGTTTACTCAGGAGGAATTTTTTTAAATCTGGAGATGGTGATATCTGATAACCTATTATCACAATTCCATTGGTGCCCTAGCAAATTTTGCTGGCCTCTTTGTCACACTGTTGCTGACTGACAACACACTGTGTTAGGTGACCCTGCCTTGGCAGGGTGGTTGGCCTAGATGATCCCCTGAGGTCCCTTCCAGCTCTAGCAATTCTGTGATTCTGTAATGCTTTTCACTAAAGAACAGTTTTCAGGGCTTGCAATTCCTAGATCTTGATGTTTAAATGCCAAATTATGATTTAACATACTTACTCTGTGAGAAAGCTGTAATTTAAAAATGTGAGAAAATGTACAGTTAGGGATCTTAAGGATACACTTCTCAGATGCCCTAATTGCATAAACTCCTTCTTTCATGTGTTTTTTAAAGCAAAATAACAATTTTCATGATTGCAAGTGCCCTGACAAATGCTTAGGTTTGCCTACAGAGCCTACATACTAGTGGGGCTGAGAATGAATAAGTTGCCTGACCAGACATCCCATCACAGCCTGATTATGGCTGAGCCTGTCATGGGGCTTGATCTGATAAGATTTCTTGGAGAGGCACTGTGCAGATGACACCACCAATAAGTCATAAGTGTGTTACCAGACACAGTGGCTTTCCTTTCTGCAGTGTCTAGTTGTAGACAAGTGCATTCCCAAAAAAAGGAAAGATATAACCCTCTCCCAGGCATTTTCAGGGAGCAGAACTCTTCTGCTCATCTAGGTGTGGTTTACAGGTATCAGGCCACACAGTATTTTTTCTTATCCCTCTTTGAGCCAATCTTTTTCAGAAGGTGCATTATGAGCAAGGTGAAGTAGGCAATCCCTCTGCTCACACATAGCATTTGGTCACTATCCAGTCTTTACATGGACAAACTGCTACCATGACACCACCTCTACAGAAGCACAGAGGAAATACAACAGCAGCCCACAAAGACAGCCCTAGCTTTTGCAGCAAGGGCTCTGGATCACACCTGGAACCCCTCTGACAGGTAGAAAATGAACACAGAGCATCTGCTTAACTGGTACATCTCTAACCCTATGTCTGAGGAACTGTTTCCTAAAAGATGAGAATTTTCTCTCCTCTTGCCTTCCGAGAAAGTGAAACAGCAATTCCTGCTTAATTCTTTGAAAGTGAGGTGATGGCAGTCACAGTCGCAGAGGGGTTTTGGCAATTGTTGGAAGATCCAGCTCTACAGAGACAGGGCAACTGAGAGGCACTTTAAAAGATTTTATTGCATTATCAGTCTCATAGAAGGGTGAGGCATTTAAGGTGTTAATTCAACACCATCACATCAGAAGGCAACTTATTTCCTGCTTACAATACCTTGTAAATGTTTTCCAGCCTATTGGCTTTTGTCACTCAGTGCTGCTAATACTTCTAACACCAATCACCTGTTTTACCCCACGTGGGCTTGCTCCAATGCATCATTCACAGTTCTGCTTCTCCAAAACATCTGGTCTGTTTGCAAGGCCCTCCATGGCTTGAAACTTTTTCCAGTTCAGTCTCTCTCTCTCAACGTCTTCTTTATTCCATGGCCTAGCTAAGTGAGCAGGCCTTATCTCAGAGTTTGCACACAGATGTACAAGACTATGTGAGCTTTCAGTCAGGCTTTTGAGAATCCTCTACAATTTCATTTCTCAAAGAAAATTGAACACAGGGGATCTTGCCTTCACCTGCATGGGAGGCACTTGAAGTGCAAGGGTTCAAGACTTAGTTCCAGTTCCAACAGCCTCTCTCTGTTGACTAAGCTGGAGGCAACACCACATTAGGAAACAGCTGTTCTAGAACCATTTTTGAGGAAATAAGCTCTTTAACTGTATTGAATAGTGCACCTTTTTCAGCCAACTAGGAACCATTCATAAGCAGTGTCATGGAGTTACTTTACCTTTAAGGGAGTTGGAGTTGCTGGGAAGTGCTTGGAGTCTTTTCTCCTGACCAATTATCGGTCATTGCTGGGAATTGACAGCAGTTTAGGCCATTGAAAAGTAGGATCAACTTGTGAACCCTACCTTAAAATGTAAAAGCAGAGCTCTCTGGGTTCTCTTTGTTTTCTGGCTGTAGAGGGTGGCAGAGCTCCAGGCCTCCCGTCCCTGCCCAGGCCATGCGGCCGGGCGGGGATGGGGCCGGGCCTGCCCCGTCTCCCGGCCGGGAGATGGGGGGGGCCTGGGGAAGGTTTTCCTCGGGCCGGGCCGAGCCGATCTCTGGCTCGGCTGCAGGTTTTGCTGTAACTACATTCACTAGAAACTGCCCAGTGAAGAAAGAGAGAGGCCCTGGACTTGCAGCGGGCTGGAGCAGCGACCACACTCTCCAGAGCAGCTATGAAGAACTTTCCATCGCAGACGGCTCCAGCTCCTGTTCGGCAGAGATCACAGAACCATCTACAAAAGCCTGGGCAAGATCTTAACTCTTTCATTACCCAGATGAGACTTGCGGATTAACCTTTTTATCCAGAGAGAGAGAGAGAGAGATCAACATGAAAAGAGACTTTATAAACTACCAGTGACAGGAAAGAAAAGAAGCTTCAAGAAAGGTAGAGAATTAAGAAGATGCTTTAATTAAGCTGAAATATCTCCCTGTTAAAACTATGGAGATGGACAATGAAGTCTTGAAAAGAACTCCTTTAATTCATGATATAGGATCTAGAGAGGAATAGTGTTCAAAGTGTAAATTTGAGTAAAGAGTAATTATAGTATAGTGAAGTACTGGGAGATTAAAAGCCTTGAGAGGCCATGAGAAAACTGTTGAGAGATTTGAAGCCCTGAGAGGCCATGAGAAAACTGTTTTCTGGTGAAGCTCACAGAAACAGATGAAGAAGACTTTTTTCGCTTTTGAATAACTTATCCTTAAAAATGCTATCTCTAGACTCATGGCCCATACACACACTTCAGAGTGATGTGAGAATGGGAGGAGTGAACTCTAATAATAGCAGCTCTAGACAGCTAACATTAAGGCAATAGAAAACTATAACAAAAATAGTTTTCTTGTGAGAAACTCCATAAATTAACAGGAAGAAACTTCTGTTTCTCTATAAAGATTGGTAAAAAGACTAGCAAGAATTGGGACTGTTTTAACCATCAGAGTTCCAGAGTTTTTGTCTCTGTTGTCATGTGAACAAGGGAATAGTGGGTAGATAGGGGATGGAAGGGTTTTTCTGGAAGTTTATTCTAGTGTTCTTATTATTGTGGTTTGTCAATAAACTTTCTTTTTTTTTCCCTTTTAAGTTGTATGCCTGTTTTGCTCTTATTCTAATCCATATCTCACAGCAAGAAGTAAGTAATTTTCTTAGTTAGTAGTTTAAAACCACGACAAGCAGGTATTAAAAAGTCCATATTGGCAACATAGGGCTGGGTTCATTGGGAAGTTAACAGTGGTGAAAAGGGTCCCAGAAAATGTATGATCTGCCCCAATATACCAAGACGAATACTCTTTCTAGGCAATCATCTGCAACTGCAAAATACTCAGTAATATTTTTCCTTCTATTTCATTTATTCATGTCCTTCAATTTAGAGAAAAAAAGATGAAGTTGGGAAAAATAAGGATGACTATATGGAGGAACAAAAAACATTGCTATTTTAAAACCTGAGCTATCTGCTTCTGTGCCCAGGAAGCATGTAGGGAACTAGTCTTCTTGCAAAATGGTCAGCTCTGAGCCCTGCTGATGGGGTAGCAGGTGCTGTAATAAACAACAATAAATGTAGTGGTAACTGGAATTGTTCAACAAACTACTGAGAAAAGAGACTAAATGAAAAGAAAAAAACCTGAAAAAAATTGAAAATAAGAAAAAAAAAAGGAAAAATTACAATATGGTGCTCTGTCTTTCATTAGCTTACAGAGATCTTTCCTTTTCATGGAGTTGGGGAAGAACACAGAATGTGTTCCAATCTCACCTGGTGAGAGTGCTGAGTAGCAGCACCTTACTAGAGAAAGACATACACCCGAATACACTGTGCTAGTGAAATCATGTTACAAGGATGTGTAAACATGGTTTCTTTTGACGTATCAGGAGGCATTTAACATAGAACTTAAATATCTTTTGAGTCAGAAAACAAGTTTTTGAAAGAGCTGATTCCAGAGCTGGTTTTCTGCATTCCTGTACATTTCACTTCTTATGTTTGTTTTGATTTCTGGAAAATTTCTGAGGACCACTACAGCTTTAAGCAAAAGATCCTAAAGAGAGCCTAAATTTGAATTCAGTTAATGGAATTTCTCTTAGACTGCTGCAGTATAGAGTAATGTTTTGTTTTCTTGTCTTCTATGGCCTGTTGTAGTTTTACATCTTTCTGTAATTAAGTCAAAAAGGTCTAGCCTTCCACACCTATCAGTCATATTTTTTTTATGTATTTGGTTTATTTATATACTAGCTTTAAATATATTCCAAGTGATAACTGGTTGGATATAGGTGTCAGAGCTTCTGCAGATTATCTGTTTCAGGTTGAAATCCAATGCCTTATGGCTGTTTGCAGTACAAGTAAATCACAAGTATTTTAGCAGACTATAGTGTTGACTGTATCTAGAAGTTTAAACTTCTGTTGTTTACTCACCTAAAATTTTAGATGAAATTAATTTTTTTTGTACTATTTCTGAATATTTTTACTCAAATGATGAAGTAGTCTCTAGGCAACTGATACCTTCATCATTCAATCTGCTTCACATTCTGAAATAAGTTTTGTTGTATGCTTAGTCTCTGCAGGTAATGTCCTTCTTTCTATCTTCTCAGCATTTATGTGTTTCATTTTTATAAGACTGGGTAATAGTAAAATAATATTTTCAACTTAAAATATGTAACTGTGAAAAATAAGAATTGATCTCTTTTAAATGTAGCTAGCATATTGTGTGTCAGATGATGCAAATGTTCACTACAGTGAACATTTAGAGAATAGGGCTTTTGCTAACCAACTCAAAATACAGAGGAATAGGTTAAAATAGCGTGATATTACACTAAAGTGGCTGGTACTACAAAGAACAGTGATTTACTGTAATAAAGGAGAGATCAGTTGTTATTCCATATACATTGATTTTTTTTTTTTATTGAGATGACTTGTAAAAACAGGAGACTTATGTTTATTTCCTGACTCAATTTTCTGGATGCCACTAAGTATGTCCATCATGTATTCATTCATTCATTCATTCATTCATTCATTCATTCATTCACTCATTCATTCATTCACTCATTCAGAGATGCTGTCAACATATTCCAGGGGCAACAGGTAATACAGTAGTAAATGCCAAACCAAATTGCTATCTACATATTCAGTTCTACTCATCTATGTGTAAATCACAATGCTTGAGATTATACTGTGGACAAAGTTGTGCTTGTGATCAAGCGAGTGCACTGAGATCCTTGGCTCCTTGGACTCCTCCCATTACTTTACCAGGGACTGGAGTAAGACTAGTGGTCCATTAGTTTCCTGGGTCCTCCTCAGGGCCCTGCTTGAAGCTGAGTGTGACATTAAGCCTCTTCCAGTCATAAGGAATATGCACTATTCTCCACCGTTTTTCAAATATTATAGATAATGGCTCTGCAACACTATCAGGTATTTCTCTGCATGCCTTGGTGTGGGGATTACATTCAGGCCCAGAGATTTTTGTGGGCTGAAACCCTGCAAGAGGCTGAAGATTGACCCTTCCTCCACTACTAGGGGGGTCAACAACGTGGTCAAAGATGTGTTTGTGATCAAGTAAGTTCATTGAGATCCTTGGATAGGTCCCAGGTACAGCCGTGAGTATTCTGCAATATCCTTAGAACTTCTGAAGGAGAGACTGACTTCACAGGAGGAAAAATATCTTCCCAGCACCTGAATTTCAGAGTTAATTGTTAATTGAGTAAGTGATTCTCAAATGTTTGGATCTATCTGTAGGTCTCTGTACTGTATGAAAAATTTCAGCATGTTTGATGGTATGAAGATGAATGCAAAAGGAATTTTTAGGGACACTGGAAGTGTTTGCTAATGAGAATCCATTGCATACAACAACTGAAAGTATCTGATTCTAGAAACTTTATGACACTGCACATCATTGATTACTGCACATGCTTCTTTTTTCACATTTCCAGTGGTGGTGAGGCTATTGTTTTCTATGATGTATATTAGTCCTCATTGCAGTACTTGTATCTGTAGTTACACAACTACACTGCACACAAAATTCAAGGCATGTTAAACCTTTCAATAAAAGGTATGTTTAGTAAGGCAGTGAAGTCAGTTTAGTTTAAGGTAACCCTCCTCCTGGTTTTGTGTCCAAGATTTTTTTCTATTCATAGTGGTTTTGTTTCAACAAAAAAAAATCCTGTGTATCAGCAAAAAGGTTCTCCACAGTTGCAATTCTCATCAAAATGTTAGCTGAGGTGAGCAATGAATACAAGTGTGTGTCAGCCCAAGCAACGGCAGAGGATCCTGTTAAACTAAAAAAGAGATTATGACAAGTTTGTGGCTGAGTTATTGGGAATTTCAGCAACACTTACAGGTGTCTTTGAGGCTTTTAGATGTGACAAGGGTCTATGCTAGACTTCTGATAGTCAAGGAGGAGCAAAGAATTTGAAATGACATAACAGCTCATGAAGATCATGCTGCCAACCAAACAACTCCCCACCAAAACACAGGCTTATCCTTTGTCATGGTTTACAAAGGAAAACTTCATATTCCAGACTGTTTGGTACCCAACTGTTTGTGTTACTTAGTGATGGCACTACCAGAATATACATCACTACCAAATGATCTTTCATAATTATATGACTTCAATAAATATTTTCTGATGTTAATTCGTTTCTTTGTGCTGATTATTCTGAAACTCACATCCTAGATTCTGATCTTCTCTAGAGAAGGAAGAATAATGCATGTGTCTTAAGCATGCGTAAGAGAATAGTGAAACTGGTAGAAATTGATTTGGTACTGTTCTGAAATCAAGCTAAGAAACAAACATGGACTTTTATTTCATCCTCATATTTCCTTGAGGAATTGATCTATTCTGAAAGGGGCGGAGAGGGAAGGGAGAGGACCTTGTGACTATCTCATCCCTAATGTCTCATTCCTGTGCTCTTGGTCTGTTTCTCAAGGACTCATAGTAGAGAAAATGATTCACCAGATCTTTCATGAAAAGTAGCATTTAAGTCACGATAATGTCTAAGCAATGCTGAGGTATTCAGACAACTGTGCAGCAGCTGGCAACTAGTTTTATTTAATCAGGAAATAATAATTTTTACACGAATTATAGATCACTTAAAAATTCTCATATGATCCTCTTTAAGTTTTGTGTCAACTTTAAATTCAGTGCTAATAGTTTAAAAACCTGATTATAGTTGCCACTAAATGGGTTACTACTGTTTCTGTATTCCACTATTGTGTGAAACTACCCTCATAAGCAAAAGAGGTTTTAATCTAGCATGGTTATATTC
The DNA here is from genome assembly GCF_971803275.1 of Cyanistes caeruleus. Lineage (NCBI taxonomy): Eukaryota > Metazoa > Chordata > Aves > Passeriformes > Paridae > Cyanistes > Cyanistes caeruleus. The sequence goes on along the minus strand of NC_141732.1, from coordinate 26,140,817 downwards.
ATAACTTGAAATAACAAAAAAATAATGAGATAAAATTTCAGTGCTGCTATTTTGGTATGACACATTTTTCTTTGCAAACCTGACTTTCAGTGCAGTCATTGGTCAGAGAATATGCAACAGCACAGTATTTCATGCAATTAGGCCCTGTCTCAACATAATTAAACTACCCAGCATTACAAGTATTTAGCAAGACTGAAAAAGAATATTTCTTATCCTGGAAAGGACTCACCAGCTTAAACAATTTTGGAAAATAGACAAAATTCCCTATCTACACAGTTTTCCTGCTGTTTGCTCTGAAATTGCCTACTATTTGCAGTGAAATTAGACTGGGGAGGAGGGTGTTGCATTATCATCTCACTTCTGAGATTCATATATGTCACTGAACACCTTTCAAGTAAAATGACAGAAGGCCATCACCTTAAGCTGTTTAATTAAATTGGGAAAATAAAAGGAAAAAATTGGGTGGATTTATGTTGGGAAGAATATTATATGAATACTGTATTTTTAGTAGTATTTTTCTGCACCAAGCTCCTATGACAGATTTGTTGCTTTAGAGAACATTTGAGAAAATGAATACTTTGTCAACAAATGACTTCACATTCTGTTGGGGAAGATGTTTCTTGTGCAAAATTTAGTAAGTATTACTTAGGGTATTTATAAAAAAAATGCTTCAGTAGAAGAACAAAGCACTGTAAAGTTATGGCGTATTCAGTATCTGCAGTACAAAAATGAGAGCAAGCCAAATTCCAGCAGTCCAAGTCATTGGCTTTGTCAGACAGAGAGATCTTAACAATATATTAGCAGTATTCAGCTCTAAATAATCATGTAGCTGAAAGTAAATGCCAGAAAAATGGAATTTACTTGCATCTAATATTACCACTATACAGGTTAACTTACTGTGATATACATCAAACAGGTCAGTTTACCTACCTTTTTTTTAATTTACTGCTACACAATTTGCTCTAACCTAGTATGATTTATACCAGCTGCTTAATCACATGGGAGTGTACCTGCCGTTGAAATAACAGCATTACCACCTGCTGATTGAGGCCTTTCCTATGTCATCCATTACATTTTGCCATTTATTTACTGGTCCTCAGCCAAAATCGTGCAGAATTTTGCCACAGTTGTTTTTTTTTTTTTTTTTGTAACATAGTCTCAGTTTTATGATTCTGGAATTTGTCCTAAATTTCCAAAAATAAATATACTTAGTGTGAAGAGTTTGGAGGGTTTTTTTAAATTTATTTATTTGATTTTTTTTTTTTTTGTTACGCATATTTCCTAAAATTACAGCATCTTCTATGTGGAACATCTGAACCACTCAAACAGACCAATGTATATCCTAGTTTTATTTTGTAATTTAGTTTACTGCATTAAATGGTAGACTTATACTGTAAGAATCTGCTCAAGTGGTGATGAGGTTGCTGGAGTGCAACCAGTACATTCATTAATAAGTGAACTTGCTTGATGTCCTAAGAATTGTTATTTATTCTTATAACTTAGCTATGGAAACTCACCTGTAAAACATAAATAATTTAGCTTTTTTAATTATGTGTCTGCTACAACAAAACATTGACTCTAAAATTTTCAACCTTATTGGCAGTCAATTTGTGGAGGAACTACAACACATCAGTGTCCAAAAAACAAAGTTTCACTTTCAGAAGGGCCATTCATAATGAATGTAATAGGTTTTAGTGTTACTTCCAGTGGGAGTAGGCATCTTCTTGAAGACTAATGAAGCAGAAAGCTGAGCAGAAGGTAGAAAGTAAGTTTATTTCCTGTGACTTTGTGTGTCTGAAAATACTGTCCTGATGCTCTAGATGAATGAGTGATGCTCAGCACATAGCTATGCACAACAAACAGTTCAGTGGGTAATATCCATGGCAGTGCAGAAAGCATGAGAAGTCAGAAACAGAAGTTAAAAATAATTTGAGAAAAGAGTAAGCTTCAGAATGCTGCACGCCTGGGATACTGTCAAGACACCAGGTCTCAGTGTAGCAATATGAAATGGAATAGACTAGCTTGTGATGGGAAGAAGCTCTTCCCATTCTTTAAAGGTAAAATATTTCAAATCATATTATTTACACTAAATATGACAGTTTATTTTCAAAAGGTCCTTTGGAGATGAGCTCCAGACCTAGTGGAGACATTCTAATGAACTCGATACATGTTCAACTTCTCTTAGGGATATTGGACCGAGACCACAGAAATGCATGTAAGTGCTTTTGTCAAGATCCTTACCTGAGTGCAAGGGAAAGGGAGTGAGGTATTTGCACTGCCTGTTTCTCCTTAAGTGGTGTGGCTGAAGCCATTGAACAGGAAACCATTACTCCAGAGCAGCTGATGTCTGTCTATCATGGCAAGGGGCTGAGCAGTGTCAGTTGTTTCATTGTGCTAACTGCTATATTAACATCCTCAGTTTGGCATACAATGGGGAATCCCAAAGACAAAGAGTGAATACAGTAATAAATACAACGAAGTTAATTGGACATCTCTAGTAAGAAGTGATTATAACTACACTGTCCAGATTAAAAAAAAGGATAATTCCACTTGCCTATGCAATACCACCACAGGAGGAATATATCTCTCTTCAGTATCCAAATTTGAGTGGAAATCATTGCACTTAGATTATCCTGGGTTAACACTGTCAACATAATCATTGGGGAATAGATGAAGCTTTGCAGGAAACCTAATATGCGTGAGATGAAATCAATAAAATTCTCTCAAATAAACAAAGACTTCTGAGGAACTAAGCACTTTGAAGGAGGATTGATGATCATAGTACTTGCAACAATTACACCCTTTAAATCCAGCTGCTGATTTTGAACAGAATCATCAAGTATTCCAAAGACTCTTTCAGTTTCTTGTGCAAACTATGTAAAAGATGGTAAGAGGATAACCCAAGAAAATATTAGATGGTTGTATTCAAAGTGACCAAATGCAGCTGACACAATAGAAGAAAGCAAATCCATCCAGAGGAATGTGGGCTTATGGGAATCTCAAGAAATTCTTCACATCATGCTGTAAGGTGCTGCACCTGATAGGGGAATCCTGTAAGTACAGACTGAGAGAGGAAGTCACTGAGAACAGCTCTGAGGGTAAAGATCCAGAGGTTCTGGTGGATGACAGTAGGTCCTGAGGCAGTGTTGTACACTCATAGCTCAGAAAGCCAACTGCATCTTGGGCTGCATCAAAGCAGCATTTCCACGGTGCTATGGGAGGGCATTCAGTCCTTCTGCTCTCCTCTGGTGAGAGCCCACCACGAGTGTGGCATCCAGCTCTGGAATCCCTGACATAATAAAGATGTAAAACTATTAGAATGGTAGGATGTAGAACTGTTAGAGGGCCACAAAGATGATCAGAGGTCTGAAAAACCTCTGTGAAGACAGGCTGAGACAGATGGGGTTGTTCAGCCTGGAGAAGAAAGGATCCAGGGAGAGCTTACAGCACCTTCCAGTATAAAAAGGAGGTTCATAAAAAAAGGATTACTTTTTGCAAATGAATATAGGATAAGTGGGAATGGTTTTAAACTAAAAAAAGGAGATTAGATATAAGGATGAAATTTTTCACAGTGAGAGTGGTGAGGCACTGGTTGCCCAGAGAAGTGGGTGCCCCATCCCTGGAATTGTTTGAGGTCAGGTTAGTGGGGTCCTGAGCAACCTGACATCCACGAGTGAGTGGCATCCATGCCCATGGAGGGAGGATTCGAGATAGATGATCTCCAAGATTGCTTCCAACCCAAACTATTCTATGATTCAATGTTCAGTTGATGTTCCTTGCTTTCAACAAAGACGTACTGAACCAGCTTGAATGTGTTCTTTAGGAAGATTTTTAAAGGGACTGTTTATTTATCCATTGAGTGAACCTTAGGTGCACAGTATCTTCTAGATCTGAACAGTGTCATTGACAGTAACTTCCAGAATTCATAAACTTTAAGATTTATTTAGACTTTTTCTGAACTGTAACAAATTCAGGAGTGTGATCAATGAGACTGTATACAAAGTACCAAGACAATAACCACTTTTAGATACTTTCTGTCTTTACAGAAATATCTGTAATACATATCTGCTTATGAGTGGTGAGTAAATGTTCACGAAAACAACTACGCTCATTAACATTTAGTCCCTAAATGAGTGTGGTCTCAGAGCTAAAGAAATCTGTACCACTATTCTGGTCTGTTTTTAAAAGACAGCCTGAACCAGACAGGGAATGTGATATGTTAGGATTTTATCTCTTGTGCTCTGGGGAATAAAATGCATCTGGGAGTTGTTTCTCCCATTTGATGGAAAGGAAATATTAATGACTAGGTCAGAGTCTCTGAAAAATTGATTCCATTTAGCTGGCCTAGCACAGATAGCACTTTAGCAAAGTGTTACATTAATAATCTATCCTTTTAGCCTTCCTGTTTTCTTGTGGAGTCAGGTGCCACTGTTTACCTATTACTTTAAACAAAAGTAGTTAAGCAATGGTTCAGTGATTTGACTTCACAATCCGGACTTCGGTGTTTCTTTCCTGGGCTGAATTGACTAAGTTGCTAAACTTTTTTTGTCTATTGAAACAAGATCAGGACCTAGCTTCAAGTGTCTCAACCTTTATGAAACTGCTCAGTGATGAAAGTAGAGAATTTCTATCTGTTTCCAGATGACTCTTCAGCAAAAAAACCTACCTAATAGGTTATCTATTAGGTTATCTAGGCATCTATGTGAGTAAATGAACATCTCTTGCAAGTTACAGGTTTGACTTGTCAGGCAATACATGAAGACTTGTAACTTGGACTGTAATAGAGAAGGTTTTTCATGGATCCACTGTATTACTACAGATCATTCTACTGCCTCATCTATATTTTACTGCCTGTTGCCTCGGAGGAGGCAAGGCGACCCGGTTTGAGAAAGACACGATGGCAAAACATACAGGCCTGTTGGGCTATTCACACACGCACACCAATGTGGTGGATGGCGAAAAGCATTTATTTCCAGTTTGCACGGCTTTATATAACCACGGTATGCTTCTGTCACTACCGCATTGCTACAGGTTAGCGAACTTGGAGAGGAAGGGGCCCTGCCTTCCCGTACATTGTGAGATCTTCCGGTTGGTTTCTCTCTGTCTAACCGCATTTCCCTCCTCTCCATGAACAAAACTTTATAACTGTGTTACTTTTGTATTAGCGATAAACTGCAACCTTGTTAATAGCAAACGTTAGACCTAACTATGGCATATTAGTTTTCTCATAACAACACTCTAAACAAACTATTATGCTAAATTAGGCTGTCTTTGTTCTAGGTACAAAATGTCAATTTTGCCCAAGCGGGTTTTAACAAACTGGGCTAACTTGTTAAGGAGACAGGGACCAAATATGAGCGTGAGCACAATACCTATAACTGGTCATGCTAAAGTGAATATAAGAGTAACAATCCAGGGAGACTGGTTAAATATCGAGTCAAACCAGCTTTGCTGGGAGCATTGTCTGCTACGTTGTTCAAGTCTTTGCTGAAGCTCTGCCATGGATTGCTTAATTGGTCCAGAATAATTAGCGTAAAAACAACACTTTTTGTCTAAAGCAGCACACAGACCTCCTTGGTGCATAAGTAGGATATCTAGTCCGCGTCTATTCTGCAGCACAACTTCAGCAAGGGAATTGAGGGATTGCTCTAAGTTAGAGATAGACTCTTGGATTCTGTGTAAGTCTTCATCAACAGTTGTTTGCAATTGGGCTAGATCTTGGTTTTGAGTCACCAGTGCTGAGACACCTGTCGCTGCGCCCGTTGCTCCTCGGCCTAAGAGTATGGCAAGGCTAACGGTGGTAATGAGTTCTTGTTTTTGGCACGGAAAACCTCCTTCTTGGAGGTAAAGCACTTCACCATTGTAAAAATACAGGATCCTAGGGAACACAAAAAACTTGAACACAAAAATCGTTAGCTTCATTAAAATGTTTGATGGAAATACACGGGGTAATACCTGTGGAGCTACAGGCCCAGATTCCTGAGGTTGCTGGAACTACCCAGGACTCGGTCTTACCCAGACTAACGGAAGTGTTACAAATTTCTTTATGGTGTTGTATTGTTTGTTGCCTATACAAATACCTTTACCAGAAACTTGCTCTAATGTAATTCCCTTGTGAAGGGTATTCCATAAACTTCGCTTGAGGTTGCTTTCTTTGGAGTAGCTGAACATGGCGTTAAGGGCTACCTCTTCATAAAAGGCCGGGTTGGCGTCATAGCAAAGCCAACAAGAACGGGTAACATCTGGCTTTGTTGCATTCAACGACAAAAGCGCAGCATTTAGCATACGGTGAAAAAGAGCGTTAGAAGTTAGTTCAAGCGCACTATGAAACACTGGTGTAACACTAGTGAAGCTAGGCATGGGACTGCTATTTATACGATTGTATTGTTGGGCTACAACTTGGTTGGGCCCAAGAGCGGTATGGTGTGGTGGTGAAGTTGTGATAATTTGAACGATCGTGTTTGGGTCTACATCCCAGCTATGGAGAAATACTGACCACTTTTGTCCTAGCAACCAGCTGGTGTCTTGAGGTTGCAGGACTGTTACATTTAGGTGGGAACAGCTTCCTTTAACAGCGATCATTCCGCTCTTACCAAATATGGGCCGCTTGCAGTCTTTGGGCCAAAACCTCACATCTAGAAGTCTGTCTCTTTTTGCTGGTGCCCACTGGTTACTGGTATCGATGGCTTCACAGCCCCAATACCCACAAAACCCATACCCGGGGTAGGTGCAGTAGCTTTTACCAGGGTTGACACTGGGGCACCAGTATGTTCCCCAATTAATGTAAGAAAAAGGTTTTCCCCGATTAGGATCAATTCCTATTCCATCAGAGTTAAATATTTCACTAATGTGAACAATGAAACTATGAGTGTTAGACACAGTTTGCGCAATTACTCTACCATCCAAGGGATTGCGAAGTGTCCAGGCGCATGGTCGGTAGGGATGCGCATCCAGTTCTCCTTGTCCGACGTGAGGCAGGTTTAGAAACAGGAAAACACAAAAGCACAGACGTTGTTGTAAAATTGTCGGTGTCCATGTTGAGGGCAAGAAGAGAGTTCGATGAGGAGGATTACAGTGGCAGACCTGTCAAAAGAAACTCCGAGGTTTCATTAGTTAGGTTATGCAATACAGGCTTTATTGATTTTAAAGAACACCATTTAATAATGTTGTCTTTTTCTACTTCTGCATACCCCCGACCTGTTAGGACTAATTTCCATCCTGGTTCCCAAATTCCCAATTCATTCTTAATATTAACTGGTGGACCTTCTTTCAGTGCTTCAGTGGCCCAGTGCTTTTGAGAAGGGGCCCATGCTTGATCTCCCCTGGGAAATTGGTTCAGCGCTAGCATGGCGGTGGCTAGCAGATGTGGCTGTTCTGGCGGAGGGATGTTATTGAAAAACCCTTCTGCTTTGGCTAAGGTTTCTAACTTAGATTTTAAAGTTTGGTTCGCTCTTTCTACGATGGCTTGTCCTGTACTATTGTATGTAATGCACTGCTTTAGGGTAATGTTCCACTTAGTAGCAAACTCTTGGGTTGACTTGGCAATAAAGTTTGTGCCATTGTCCGTTTTGATTTGTTTTGGAATGCTGAGCCATGCCATAGCTGTTAACCAGTGTTGAATCATCGCCTTAGAACTCGTCTTCGCGTGCTGGGTTGCAACGATCATGCCGCTGTATGTGTCAACTGTTACAGCAAGCCAAGCTTGTGGTTTTAATATTTGGCAGAGGGTGAAGTCTGTTTGCCAAATCTCGGAGGCCTTGAGGCTTCTGGGGTTGATCCCACTGGACCACAAAAGTGCTTTTTGACAGCGGGGACAAGTGGCCACTATGTGCCTAGCGTCTGCTATTGAGATGTTGCATTTTTTGACAAGTGCTTTGGCTCCAACATGGAGTGACTCATGCAGCTGCTGTGCGTCTTGTAAAGTCCAAAGCTCCTTTGCTGCAGCATCAGCCTTGTCGTTGCCATTTTGAAAAATCCCTTAACAGGGTTATGGCTTTTGACGTGTATCACAGCTACGGTGCTTTGATGTGAGGAAAGTGCTTCTTCTATCATTGCAGCAGCAGAGGATGTTGAAATGCCTGGTCCAGACATCACCTGACAGAGCCTGGCAATGAACACGGAGTCTGTTACAACGTTAAGGTGCTCTGATTGGAACAACCCGCATGCCAACACCACAGTGGAGGCTTCTAGAAGTTGGACAGACAGCGACTTGTCTCTCATTTTCACGCATTGCCATTGTTCTTGTGTCCGCCACACCACTGCTGCAGTAGAGGTGGCTGAGGATGCATCGGTGAAAACAGCTGGTCCAGGGAGCGGTCGGTCCATGAACTTCTGTGGGAGGTCGATGTCTGCTATCACTAGCAGCTGAGTCCACAGAGGTTTCGCAGCGTAGCAAAGCTCTCCTGCAAATCCAAAAAGGGCCAGAGCAAGATATTCTGAGATTGCTACTGACGACGTTGGAATCTGCTTCCGGAAGAGCAAATATATTTTTGCAGGCTCGAAACCTAGGTGGCTCAGGGCAAGCTTCATGATGAGGTTTCCGAGGCATTCCACTCCCAGGGTGAACACGCGTGAGGCTCTTTCAAGAGTTACCCATTGTACTGGTTGCGCTTTATCGGGAGGTCCTTGTGCCAATGCTCCTACTCCCCCCTCTCTGGTAAAATTTACGTATAGGTCTAAAGATAGACTTGGGTTCCATCTAGAAAGAACTGTCGTGGACAACTGCCGTTTGATGAAATCGAGTGAGCGCATGGCTACGTTTGAGAGGGTCTTATGCTCCCATGGATGCTTGCCTTGAAGGAGCGCGTACAGCAGAGAGATGACTTCTGGTGGGATGAGGACGACATTGTGTAGCCATTGTAAGGATCCTACTAGCTGTTGTGTGTCATGCAGCATCTTGAGATCGCGGCAAATCTTGACTGTTGGGGGTGTCACATAGGAGCTGGTGATTTTTACGCCTAGGAATGTGACAGAAGGACCTTTCTTTATTTTTGCCTTTGCTATTTCAAAGCCGTTGGTCTTTAAAACTTCAGAAATGGCTAACACAAGATTGTCTACATGGTCTAGCGTTGGCGCTGCAACAAGGGTGTCATCCATATATTGGATGATAGTGGCTTCTGTGTTCATGGATCAAATAGGTGCTAGGGCTCGGCTTACAATGATTTGGCATATGGTAGGAGAGTTGACCATTCCCTGGGGAAGGACTGCCCAGTGGAAGTGCAAATTAGGCTGCTGACTGTTAGGGAATACTACAGAAAAGGCAAATCGCTCTTTATCTTGGCCATGTAGGGGAATGGAAAAGAAGCAGTCTTTAATATCAAGTACTGCACATGGTTGATCTGTTGGGACAAAAGAGTTAGCAGGTAGCTGAGTTTGTACTGAACCCATGGGTTGAATTTTTTTGTTGACAGCGCGCAGGTCGTAGAGCAGACAAAAGCCTTCGCTGCTGCGTTTAGGTATTACGGACACTGCTGTGTTCCACGGAGAGGTAGATGGTTCAATGTGTCCTCTTTCTAACTCTTGCTGGAATAATTGTAAAAGGATTGACATTCGAGGCTCAGGGATGGGCCACTGCTCAACCCACACTGGGTCGGACGACTTCCAGGTTAACTTGATTGGGGGTGGTGGGTATGCTGCAGTGGCCCTTAGGGTAAATTTGTCATCCTGACTCTTAGCTGTGATAGGGTATCCCATCCTAACAGAGGTAGGACATTTGATAGGACATAAACATAAAGGTCTACAGTCTTTTCAGGCCTTTCTTCAGTATGCAAAGTTATTGCCATGAGTTCTATGCTCCTTCTGGCGACTGAGACTCCTCCGACTCCACCGACGGTTGGAGCTTCTCCTACCTTCCAGCTTGGAGGCCAATACGTTTGTGGGATAACAATTACATCAGCGCCTGTGTCTATTAAGAATAAGACGCTGATTGTGAGGCGGCTCAATGAGTTTATCCAGGGGCCTGTCATGGAACGGCAAATGAGCTGTTGGCAGATTCCCCATACTACTGGGGGGCTGTTGCATTCCACTGCCAGGGCCACCCAAGGGTTTTGCTCCCCCCGTTGCCTTGTTGTCCCATGGGGATTGTGGGGGCATTGGCCGGGCCATAAAGTTGGTTGCCTCTTGGGGAGGCAACGGGTTCGGAAGGCGTTTGCTCCATCTGGGGTTCGCATAGGTGGGCCACCGGATGTCCCAACTGGGAGGGGGCCCCATACAGCCCATTGGTCCTCTCCCCTGCTCGTTTTCCTTCTTCTTAGATCTACATTCTCTGGCAATGTGTCCTGTTTTGCCGAAGCCCCAACATGGTCCTCTTGGTTTACCTTGGGGTGGGGGGTCAGAGGTCGGCCGGTTACGGTTGTGGCAGGTCTGAACAGCCATGACCTTTGCCACAGCAGCACTCACTGCAGCGTGGATTGGAGTTAGGTGTTCCTCTCTTGTTACATGCTTAATCATTGCCTCAACACTTGAGTTAGGTGGCACCGGGCGCAAAATTTCTTTGGTGGCCAAGTTGCATTGTTGGTGCAGGCAGTCAGCATCAACTGGGCCTTTGGCCTCGGCTGGCAGGTTGGAAGAGTCTACGGCAGCTTGGAGCCGGTCTACAAATTGAGTAAAGCTTTTGCTCTTGCTTTGTCTTATGGTAGACCATGGGGCAGGTTTGGCAAGTACTCTGCAGACAGTACAAATAGCCTCTCTGGCTGCACGAGTTGTGGCCGCGACTTCTAGGGCTCTCATGTTTTGGGCCTGAGCTTGAGGTGTGATCATTGTTGGATCTTTGCCTCTCAGTCATTGTAAGCTGGACCCCTGTAGCGGATGGTTGTCCCTAGCTACTTTTGCTAGCTCATTTGAGCAATTGTCTTCCCACTCTTGTTTAAACACTATCATCCCCGCGCCATCAAAGATCATTCTGCATGTTTGCTTAATATCAAAAGGTAGCATGTCATCGTTGCCAAAGACACCATCAATTAAGGTAGAAACCATAGCAGAGTTCATTCCTTTTTCAGCAATTGCTTTAACAATTGCTTGTACATCCTTGGGGTTAACGGGGGAATAGGTCTTTTGGCCATTCGCTCCTCTTACTAATGCTAACACTGCAGGAGAAGCCTATTCGGCACACACCATTTGAATCTCTTTCCAGTTTGTAAGAGGCGTGGATTCTTGCGGATATGGGGCTATGGATCTTTTCGGTTTACCAAAGCTTATTTGCGTATTTTCAAAGTCCGAGTCTCAGTCAGAGCCTGAGCTAGATGTACATCTGAATGTACACCGCTCTACTTTCCATGCGTGCCGTCCGTGGCCACAGTCCCCTTCCGAATCAGAGGCGGAAGTCGAATGGCAGTGGGCTTCCGGACTACAATACCTTTTGGTGGAACTCCACCCTCTCCCTTTCCCACGGGCGGGTTCCTCCCCTCCTTTTCTCCGCCTTCCTTCCAGTGGGTTCTTTTCTTTATAAGGGAATGTTTTAGGGCGCACTCCCTGATTGGACCGTGGGCTCTCCTCCCCTTTGCTGTCTGCATTATCCTCCCACTTCCCCTTAAACTCCCAATCATGCATGTCTGTGCATGTTATGCACTCTTCTCCCTGCCCCTCGCTCCTTTCTCCAGCGCCATTTTGCGGCGCGTATCATGGGGGTCTTTCCCAAATATCTTTAGGGCCCGCGGTATTAAGCGCACTTTGAGATTCCACGGCATCAGTACTTTTTGACTGTTGATTATGTTCTACGGCCAAACCAGGGGTAGGGCTGGGAGACTGGGACGACGACTCAGAGTGGTCGTTGTTACTGGATGGCCAGTTAGAATTAGTGGGGCAATCAATAAACGTGGTCTGAGTAGCTGCTCCAACCCCCACCCGTGGTATAACTTTTAGATAGCATTGGGCTGCCTTCCGAGTTTCTTGCTCTTGGAACGCCTTTTGCAATGCTTGCATAACCCTCGCCCAGCTCTTAAGACGCTGGATCTAAAGCACAATACATCTTCTGCAAGTGCCTTAGTGCATCTGTCTCAACACTCTGGGTGAAGAATGTCTATGGGACGATCAATGGCACCTAATTTTAATAATCTGGCAACCGCGCATTCAAAATCTTTTGCTTTTCAATCAATCCCCCCTGCTTATGCAGTTGTGAAACTACCTTGCCAAGAGCTTCCATCCTGGCGGTATGGGAGCGTCCTCCCCGCTGAAGTCGGTCCTGCTGCTCTGGCCGTCTTCCAGTGTCCGGCGAGTCTCCCGACATCCCGGCTGCTTGTACACGTGTGCTGGGGAGCGGTCCCGGGTTTCGGCACCACTATGTTGCCTCAGAGGAGGCAAGGCGGCCCGGTTCGAGAAAGACACAACAGCAAAATGTACAGGCCTGTCGGGCTATTCACACACGCACACCAATGTGGTGGATGGCAAAAAGTGTTTATTTCCGGTTTGCGTGGCTTTATATAACCACAGTATGCTTGTGTCACTACTACATTGCTATAGGTTAGCGAACTCAGAGAGGAAGGGGCCCTATCTTCCCGTACATCGCGAGATCTTCTGGTCGGTTTCTCTCTATCTAACCGCAACTGCCTGTTTTCTGGACTACGTATTTAATTCAATAACTAAAAAAGCGCACCTATTGTGGTAGAAGAGAGTTCCTTGAATACCATCCCAGCTACAGGAAGAGTGGTGTTAGGCAGCATTCCTGAACTGCATGGTAATCCCATTTCTTGTGAGAAGGAAGAATAAGGAAGAAATTCAAGTTTTCATAGCAGACAGGACAGGCAAAAGAAAATTCTAGAGCCATGGAAAGAAGCAGGGTAGGGGGCAGCAATACCAAAAAAGTGTTCCTGCAACTGAGAGGAGTGACTAGATGCTCTTATGCTCTTGACTCTAGATCCAGCGATTTTACCTAGTCTGGTGATAGAAACAACTATGAAACTCAGTGAAAGTTCCTTCTGTCCCTCCTTTGCTAATTGATTTAACAGTGAAAGAATCTCCCTCCTAGGCTGCTGTGTCATTAGTTCAGATACTATCTGCTCATCTGCTGGAATTAACAGTTTAAGCATCCTGAAGCTCTGTGTGGGTTGCTGTATTGAAAATTTATTTTTAAATTTAGGAGAAAAAGAAGAAATTATAAGTGCTATTAGAGATGAAAAGGCAAACACTTCAAAGCTAGGAATTACCAATATTTGAGGCAACAGCAAGTAATCATGTAGTAGGTAATCATGAAGATTATATCAAAATACATATGCACGAGAGAGTCAATTAGGTTTGCTTAAGCAACTTTGCACACTGTGTTTTTTTCCTGACTAGAGCACTGGGTTTTGAAACCTGAAGCATCTTTAAACGTAGGCAATCATAACCAATATTACAATAATGCCTAATCTTGGCATCCTGCTAAGATACTAATTCCTAGTGATATGTTCTACCAATGATTTCTGCAGATGGGGTTTTGTTAAAGTATTGTTTCCTTTTATAAATTTAAAATTTTCTGCCTTTCACTGTCTTCTTTATCTCTTTATTCTTATGAAGAATGCCATGCAGGAGCTGCTTGATATATGTTTTTCTGTTACAAATACGCTTTTATATACATCTATCTTATTTTGAATCTATACAGCTCCTACTTTCTCAGTTTCTCATGTGGTTTTATGAGCTGACATCCCTAGAAGGTAAATAGGGCTTTTTTACAGTCCCTATGCCTTTCCAGAAAACATAAAATTATGTTCAACATTGAAAATTGATGAACTGGTCAGGATGTCACATAAAAAAACCAAAATCATGATAGATGTAGGAAAAGGAAAATGACAGATAGAAGATATGGCAATTTTCTCTGTTTCTGAAAAAGGTTGGTGGGGGGGAAGGCATGGTTTACAATGGCAAAATATAACAGGCAGTGACAGGAAATGTTAAAGATTTAGCCACATAAAGGTCTCACAATTCTCACTGCATGTTCACATGCTTCTGTTCTTCCACCTGCCTTTCCCACTGTATCATACAGATAATTTATAACTGGATGACAGTCACCTTTATTGTATCAGTCCATGCTGGCAAAATGTTGAATGATTTTGAAACTCATAAGTCCTGAGTGGCTTCAGCTATTGTGGGTTTTGGTGTGCGGAAGTATCATCAAAATTGTGGCCATCAGGTTGAGCGAGTTGATTACTGCTGCGTGTTCAGTGATCATGAAACCACCACTGGAGTGCCCTGTAAGGATCTAGTGGAGAAGAAGGAGTGAGGACTGGAGCATGTGGTACATAGAAATAGGCTGGGGAAATGGGTTTGTTCAGGCTCAGAAAGGAGATTGAGGCAAGATGGTATTTCAATTCATATTTATCAAATAGGAGGAAATAGGGTATATGTAGTCAGACCTGGAGGTGCAGAGTGGTAGGAAAAAGAGCCAGAAGCTGGAAAACAGGAAATTCCCACTAAATCAGAGGAAAATATTCACCATGGGGACAATTAAATACTGGAACAGATTGACTGGTAAGGTTGGGATCTATGTCCTGGGAGAGATTCATATCCTGAATTGATGAAGCCCTGAGCAACCTGACTTAATTGACTTTAAGCAGGGTTTGAACTACCAGTATCCTCTTCAAATTAAACTATTCTACAGATTTGTGTGGGATCAAATAGATAGACTCCAGTGATCAAGAAAAAAAATCGATTTCATAAGACATACACTAAAAAATACACTAATTTAATATAATACTAATTAATACAGTTAATACACTAATTTATTGATATCCACTTAAAATGGAATTGAATAGAAAATATGCAATAAAATAAAATACATTAAAATTTACTTCATATCAAAATCTTTTGCAGCAACAACAAACATTTGCTTGTGACATATTTTAGGATTCTTTCGTCAGTATGTCTTCTTGTTATGAAACCTTTTTGTATCATCTACAGATGCAATTCTTGATATTTAGGGCTTTTTCTGGAGCATTTTGGGTACATATTTTAGGATTCTTTTGTCAGTATGTCTTCTTGTTATGAAACCTTTTTGTATCATCTACAGATGCAATTCTTGATATTTAGGGCTTTTTCTGGAGCATTTTGGGTACATATTAATCCCTATTGATACCAAATGTAGCAAACAAATAATTTTGATAATACACTGACTAAGAGATTTTGACTGAACTACTTTTTGTGTGTGTGTCTTCTGTGTCTGGTGATTTGTTTCTCTGGAATCACACAGTATGTTCCCAAGGTACACCATAAAAATAATATAATCATGATGTTATCTGTTCTGTTACAAAGTATATGACAATATTGTGTTTATTGTTAAATACAGCCTCAAGGACCTCATGACAGTGCCAAACAAGTAAGTTGTTTTCAATTAAGGACGTTGTCCCAGTGCTCAGTAAACACAGAAGATTATTTATGTATGAGCTTGATGTTGTTAGAAAATGTGTAGCAAAATCATGCAGTTCAGCTTTTGTCTGGATGTAACAAAAAGCAACAAAGACCAAGCACAACTATAAAAAAAAATATGCCTGTAATAAACCTAGGTCATAGATGGTTAGCTCATTTTGTATTGTTCATAATGTATGGGTACTCCTAATGATTCCATTAGAGTTCAAATAACTGAATTCAGCACAAATGTATTTCTACTGAGCAGTAGAAACACAATTTCTCTGGAACTGCAGCTGCTGTAGTTGAAGATTAGTCTCTTACTATCCCTTAGGGAGATGACTGTCTCTGCCAGCTGACTTAGTTTTTATACTGCCAGCGATTTATTAGATTGCTTTGCTCTTAAGTGTGATAATAGGCCTTATGCTTAGCAAGGTTTAGAGACTTCCAGTGCATTAATATTTTATGGCAATGACAGTCAAGACACATTTTGTTTACCTAACAAGACAAGCCAAGCTACAGCTGATGTGTACTGGAGATTAGATTTAACTCGTAGGAACTCTGCCAATTATGTCTTTAATTCTTTGCAATGATTTTTATAATTGTAATCTAATAATTTACATATTTGATGCATCAACATTTTGTTTCACCGCTGTTTTGTGTGATTCAAGAGCTATATAAACCTTTAGTCTGTAGGCCCTTTACTCAGTTCTTTGGTACATTTTTTTGGGTAGTTTATTTAATTAGATATAACAATATTTGGAGGCTGAGAAAACTCCCACCTAGGATCCCATATAAACCTACTTAGGAGATTCAGTTTAAAGTAAGATTGACTGAATGTCTCAATCTCGTGAGCACAAACCCTGGTTGCTGTACCTGTACTGTATAATGGTCAAAACAGTACCCTGGTTTGCTGTCACTCAGTTTCAGTGACTGTGATAGCTTTTGCTGCCCAAATAAATATTTCACATCAGGGGGTCCCGTCCTGATTTCTTTTTGCTTCTTCTCAACAAAGAAGATTTATCAGCTATTAGTGGTGGAAGACAGAGAGTGAAGATCAGCGGGTCAGGTGTCTGGCATTGATTCACTGTTATCTGAAAAAAGCTCCAGGGACAAGATTGAGCATATTTACAAAGCAATTGCATATGGACGGGTTTGATGCCTCAATTACTTAGGCTCAAGTTTATCAGAAGATGTTAGATGTAGGTTCAGCAAGTACTGATACTAGCAGTTGTATGGTTTCAGCTGCAAATATGTTATAGAAAAAAAGTAAGGGAGGCAAAATTCAGCTATTGTTATGAAATGTGCTGGTCTGTGGTTTTCAATGCTTACCTTCTCTTTGCATCAGGTTTTAAATAGACTGAAATTTTGAGTTTATATAGTTTTTCAAAACCATCTAAAAAAAATTTCTCTGTAGAAGCTCAAGGTAACCCCCAGGCCAATAACACATTTATTTTTCTCCAACATATCCATAAATACGAAATAGAGTGAGAAGTTGGAACAGATTGTTTCTGAGCTTAATTTTTAATTGACTGTTGGTGTGTGTTGGGTTTTTCTGGTTTGGTTTTCATTTGTTTTGTTGTGTCTTGTGGGTTTTTTAAAATACCTATACTGAATATAGTGATTTTTTATTTTAGTGGTCCAGGAACTGAGACCTGATCCTGGAGTATGTATCTTCATAATAATGTAGAGGGCAAATGAGACTTCCAGTCTTCAGCTCAGTAATGGCTGGTGAGCTGAGCACTGCATTTTCTCAACTGTAATGATTTGCAGAATGTGCAATGTGCTACTGCCTCTTTGCAGACAGCCTTGTAGGTGAAGCTGCAGTAAGCTGTGATCTTAACCCCAGAGAGTCCCAGTGGAGTTGTCTGTGTGCTGGTCAAGAGAAAACAGATCACATACAAACAGGCACACATCTGGCACAGTAATAATAAAGGTGAGTATGTGCACACGGAGGCACAAGACAAATTTCATGTAAAGTGATAATAATAATAATAATAATAATAATAATAATAATAATAATAATAGTAATAAAAATTATCTGGTAAATTAATTTTCCTGTCTCAGTGAAATTTGGCTTGAACATTATAAGCTCTTTTGGCAAACCTCTTGGGATGCACAGGCAGAGTAAGAGATACGATCAGTCACAGAAATAATTATGAAGTCTGCCTGTCATTCAGGAAGCCTAACAACACAATTAGGAATCATCATTCATTTATGAATAGCAAGGAGCTAGGTAGGATTTTCATTTTCATAGAAAAGTTAAAAAAAGGAATAGACCCAAGAAGCTGCAGCAGGCAGCCAAAATTATGGATGGAGGATCAAATTTTTATCAAAACTCTGTTTTGACAATGGCTGGTGGGGCTGAATACACCAGTTTTTCAACCTCATTTGTCACCTATTTGTGTGCACAGTTTGCTAAGGATGGTTAGACATCTGGTCCCCTGTGTTTCTTCTACTGTGGAGGTTTGTGGCCTGCAGGATGCTCAAATACAGCCTGTGGGAGTGCAGTGTAGCAGTAGGGGTGGAAGCAAACCACGGGTTTTCAGTGAATTTAAAGCCAGGATTATCTTGTCAGTGGTACTAGCCTAAGCAATTGTCATGGTTGTGTATGCTTATATTTTCCAGGGATGAAAATGTATGTAGATGGGAATGTCAATTAGGCGTGGCCCTCAGGCTCTTGGCAAGAGGCCAGCGTGACCACTGATGGCAAAAGATATGTGTGTTTCTCCTACGGGGAATATAAAAATGATTTTGGCTTGAATGGCTCTGGGGACATCACTGGGTGCAGCATTTACGCAGACTAAACGAAAGAATGGTAAAAGAGAGGGCATCAAACAACAGGTAAAAGGTTTTAGATAGATGCTCCAGCTTCTGGTTTTTGTCTTTATGGAGTATCTGTATCACTCCTTTTGATCTTCTCTGTACTGGTGGTCTCTTCACGAATTTTCTAATGAGCCTTATTCTACAATATGTTTATTTTAACAGGAAAATATACGTTCTGCTTACTTTAAGAAAGTATAAATATAAAGTATATATATTATATACTTTAAGAAACCCTACAGCCTACATTTATGCACCTACTTCAAACATACAGATGAGCAAGTTTCTATTTACTCAATGTGTGTGGAAAGAATGTGCCATAAGTACTGGTGTGGATAGAGGAGCCTAGCTCATAAGAATTGTTTGTACTGAAAATGCTCTGTAAAAGTATCCTGAAAGTTTTTCTATGTGTTCTGCTAAATTGGTAAAGGGAAGAGTACTGTATTGTTTAGCCAATCATCTATTTAGACAAATATACACATAATTACAGCAAATCATAGCTGGTAACCTTTGAAAACACCAAAAACCTCTGAACAGCACAGTTTACAGACACCATTCTGAAAAGCAATTACACTTTGAAAATTGACATCTCTTTTTGTACAATCTGAACAGAGATATAGTAAAAAACAAATTTGCCTTCAGTAGTTTCTGAAATGCAGTTTTGTGTGAATATTGTGAAACCTAGCAATTGAATTTATTTACTGTTAAAATGGATTGAGTATCTTTTCAAGCTATTTTCACTTAGACTGAAATATAGTCTAATGCAATAGTTTCCTTCCATTCTAATTAGTTTATTTACCTCTAAGAATTAAATGAAAGCAGTTAAAGAATGAAACAATTATTATATTTTATTTGTTATTTAGATTTATGTTGCTTGATACTTAACCACTGTTGTGCATGTACTTGTCAAAACATGAGGGATAATGAGTCCAAAGATACGTGACCTTTATTTGAAAATATCTGCAAACTGCATCATCTGAATGTATATATGATGTGAATTGAAAGAGGAGAAAATAAAATCAATTACTCTGTTTTACAGAAAAGAAAATTCCCCATGAGATCTGAAAAATGAGACTATTCATTATAGAAGGAAGCTTTTAAAAAATGTATAACTTTATATGAAGTGTACCTTTAAAATCTATTACATGACTAGAAAAACAAAAAGTCATGTCAGAAAAACTTGAAAAGTTGTAGCACCTATTTATTTTTCAGGAAAATTTCCAAAGTATACAGGAAATAGAAATCTTGCTCAGAGTATTTTAGTTTATTGAGTTCTCTCTGCCTTGAAAATCATAGTAGAAGTCTCCAAGGACTCCTATAAAGATGTATTACATCATAAAGCAAACTAAGGATAGTAACCCATGTTATTAAACTGTCAACATACATTATACTGCAATCTGTCCACAATCCAACTCAACTTAAAGCCTCACTCTTGGCTTGGAAAGTTTAAAACACAGACTACTCTCTAATCATCTAAAGCCCATGGTACTTTGGAAAAAATGTTGTAATAATCGCTCCACCACTCCATTACAGTATGTGTGAATTTCATTGGTTTAGTACTGCAAATGCTCAACTGTTACAGGGAAGGGTTCTGAAGGATTACCACTTAAAAGGTTTTATTAGTGATGCTGTAGATTTCTTATTTCACAGAATGTTAATAAAGGTTTGGTATAACAGACAAAATGAAAAATAAATCTCAAAACCCAGTGCTTAAACCTTGCTTAATTTCCACATTAATATTTAATAATAAACCAGATAAAATTATGTGAATATAAAGTCTGCCTTCTCAGCTAAAGAAAATGGGGCTATTGCTTTGAATGATGACGTACTGAAGATCAGTGATATTTTTCAGGAATTATGATAACTGAAAATTTTGGATCTGGTGGTAGCATGCTGAGAAAAGAAAGTCCAGCTCTAAATATTAATCTACATCATGATTGTTAGTTTTCATTTTATTGTTTTCATTTTATCTTTACGAAGGAATCTTGAGATTGTTAGAGATATTCTTAACCCACAGTCTATCATAGGAGGTGTGGCATATAAAGGGTTATGGATACAGAATAAAAATATAATTTAATCAAGTAACTACTGAGGCAAGGTCAGTTATGAACTCTTTGTGTAGTCTTGGTGCCAAATCTTTTGTCCTCTTTAAGATAAAAGTGATTGGTACTTTCTTTTTTCTATCTTTATTTCCTTCCCCCTCTTCCTCAGGTGTTTTAGGAGAAAAGACACGGAAAAAGAAAGGAAAACAAGAGATGCTGGGAGACTTGCTGGGAGGAGTTGGGATGGATGGGGATTGTAAGGGGCATCCACTTGGATGAACAGATCTTGAGTTGAAGGCCACAGATGTGAAGAGAGCAGAACAGCTATGTTATCATCTTTAATAATGACTATTTTTATCTCTTCATAACAAATAAATTGTGAAATGCCAAAAAATGTAATTATGTTATCAAGAAGAAAGAATTCAACCCTGTTGAAATAATTCCTTGGAAGTATTTTATTTAGTTTAAATATATGTTTCTAAGTTGAAACATCAAAATCTAAAGTAATTTAGCCTCTAGGTTGTTAGAGATTAGAAATGGTCAGAAACACAAGTTAAGGCAGAAATGTGGGATATGGCAGGAACTTTATCTCTAGTCTTCCAATCCACCCATAATCCACACGTAATTAAACACTTCTTCTAGAAATTTAATGATTAAATAAATAGCAGACTTGATGTGAATTACTACTAACATTATGTCAGTAATAGTGCAGTAAAAATAGAGTATTTGTAAAACTTTTTTTTAGATCTAAAGTTTCCCCTCATTGAACTGTCAAGAAGTATATTTAACTGCCTCACAGACAGTTGCAAACTATCATTCAAACTACATGGCCTAATATTCTTTTGAAACTATCATTTCTCATTTTAGCTACAATTAGATATAGCCATTGTTTTTGTATGGAAAATAAGTTAAGGATGTGTTCTTTCTTGGACATATTCTTGTCCAACAGTTCCCACAGCAGGGAGCTTTATTAGGAACATATGAAAATAATTGAGAAACAAAATGTCTAACATAAAATGTATTTACAGGTTTCCCGAGACAGACTGTAGCTGAAGGTTTTGTTGCTAATGAGAAATTAGTTGGGTATGCAACACAGTGCTGCCAAAGAAAGCATCCATCCAGACCCTGTAGTGTGTATCTGAAGACTAACATTTCCTGAATATATAAATATTTGGACTGAGTTGCACTTTGACACGTTCTTTTCTGGGATCCTTCAGATTTCAGTCCAGCAAATGCTGGCTATTTTTCTTCTCCACAACCTGGGGGGTAAGGGAAGAAACCACTAGCCAACCCACAAGAGAAGCAGTAAAAATCAGTAACACCCTCCAACCTCCTTCCTTTTCTACAGCCAGGGCTCCTTAATACTTGCAGATGAGCATCCTTACAGAACACCTTTTGCTTGATTTAACACCTTATCAAGTGAGTTGTAATGATTAATAATTAGAATTGGATAAAAATAGGACAGCAATCGTGATAGTTCTTTGTGTGTATTTTATCCTTTGGCTATCCATTGTGCCTACTGTGCCTACCGGAAGACATCAACATGTGTGGAAATGCTTGTGTGCAATCCTTGTTTTGAAATTAGAAAAATTTCAAAAATGAAGGACTCCATAGTTAATGCATGAGGCACCTGCATTTCTAACTAGCTCATCTATGGTGTCGTGTGTAGGTAGTCAGGTGACACTACCTTCCCAAAAGCGCCTCCAGAGGAGACAGCGTCTGGGCAGGCCGCAATCTCACCCACACACCCACACTTCAACACGCCGCGGACAGCAGTCACCGACACAGAGGCAGGAAGGGCCTCTGTGCGGAGTTCCAGTGGGGTTTATCCCAGCCACACACCCAAATCGCCCAGGAACAGAGATAGGGGGAAACAGGACGGTCCAGGAATATAAGTGGGCTTGAGGGGGAGGATCTGAGGGTCAGGGTCCAATAGAAACAGGGGAAAGTGGTGCAGAGGCGGGGCCAGGGAGAGCCAATGGGATTACGGGGGTGGAGGACTGCACCAAACCGGGGCCAACTGTGGAACAGGCAAGGGAGAACTTCCTAGGGAAGGGACACCACAAGGTAAAGAGGGGAGGGACAGCCAACAGGCTAACTGGCTGTATGAACTGCAGTACAGAAAAATGGAGGTGCAAAGCACTATGGGAAAAGCCCTTCTTATTCGGTTTAAAATGGGGGAAAACCTTATACCCTGGAGACCTCCTTCCACAGCACACTAGCTTTTGGCTCTGGAGCCTCCACACTCATCTGTGGGTAAGCTGATGGCATAGCCGTTAAATGGCTTGCTGTGAAGAGTCACAGTTTTTAGGGAAAGTTCCTTAGATACCTTATTCAGAGCAGTACTGTTTATCTCACACAATAATTCTGCAATATGCAGAAGAATATATAGTGCCCAGCATTTAGGGGCTGGACAAAAAGAGGTTTTCCCCCTTTCTTCAGGACTTGAATGTGAAGGAATGAGTCTCCCAGGAAAAGAATGTCACTCTAGCAAAATGTAAAGCCAAAAGCAAAGCAGAGAAACATAAAGTAAAAGATACTACTTCATATTTCAGCATCAATTTACATGTCTCATCACACTGATGAATTATGTCTTAGTCATCTCACAGAGGTTGGTGGTTGCCTCTGGCTGAAATGACAACCCCAACATGCATGTTTGTGGGCTTGCCTGCTTTTCTACTTTCTGACTGGAAAGTGGAAATGAAGATAATCTACTCCACAGGGAAGAAGTCCTTGTAGCATGCAGATGCCCTTGTTGCAGCAAGTCCCATCTAGGATGGGGCTAAGGAAAATTAATCTAATTATCCACAGGTGTGTAGAATTCACTAAAGAGGGGGTTTTAATTCATGATGATGTTCCCATTCTGCAGGAATTTGGTCAAAACTGAAAGCTTGCTAATGACCCGAGGAAAAAATTAATCCGTCAAAAAGCTAAAACTGCTGATTTTGAAAGAATTAAATGGAATAAGTATTAAATCAAGTATTAAAACAGTCAGGACGTTGAATTATCTTTGTTATTCCTGTATTTAGAGATGACGCTCTGTGGTTACTGAGACAGAAAGACTTTCCATGGTGTTCTTTCCCTGTGTCTAGATTGTTATTGCATCACAGACAAAGAACTACTAAGCCGTGCCTGATATTCGGTGATCATGCTTGAGTAAAAACTGTTACAGTAAATAGCTGAGTCTTTTTTAAAAGCTAAAGAAAAGGTGTTTTTAATTTTAATTACAACCTTAATGTTCCTATTGCAATGTGACAGCAAAATTTTACTTTTAAAAAATGTGAAGAGGAATTCCTAATACCTTGATTTAATTTCCTCTGTACTGTGAGTACTGTTTATGTCAGATTCGTTTCTTGAAACGTTGCTGTAAGCTGTTCACCAACAATGCCAAGAGCATTCATGTGCTGGAATTATCTCCAAATATTGGGCTACAAATACACATATCTGCTGAAATAAACAGTGGTCAAAAGACCCTGATATGTTCATTTTTAACTATATTCCAGGATGTTTGTGAGTTACTTCTTGAAAAATTATCAGTCATGGTGAATCTAGCAATATAATGGTGGTGAGCTGCTAAATGTGTACTTAATTAACACACAACTTAGCAAGAGACTCTCTCCCCACCTCCCCCGTTTCTGTGCTCTATGCACAAATGGGAAGAGAGGTTGTTCCAATATGTTTGTTCAGCACTTAGAAAAAGGAATCAAGTCTTACCTGTAGTTCTTTAATGTGAGTATTAAACAATAATGTCAATAGCTTTAGTAAAAACAACAGTGAATCAGTAGCAGATATGCAGGCAGTGACTATTTTCAGGCTCTGTATGAGCAAGAACTGTATAACAAACAAATGGCTAAGATTTTCATTGTACATTTTAAACAAATCTAGTATGCAAAATGAACTTTTGATCTTTTGAAATTCAGTCAGTTGTCACAAATCAATTTGAGAAAAATGTTGTGCCCATCATAAACACATAATCCCACAGAATTTGTACTGTTCTTTGCCAGCTAATTAAACCAAAAGGCATCTGGGGTACATAACTTGGTATTGTTCAGTTCTGTGGGAGATTAGGACTCAGACATAAAATTAGTGTGGGAGGTATTTCCCACACTCATCTGCTCAGCTCATGAAGGCCAAAAAGAGGCATGCAGCTGTGAATGCACTAGTTTATGTTTCTGAGCTAATTTTTCCAAGATCTGGATTTACTGTAGTATGTTTCTTTACGCACAGAAATCAGATGGGAATGAATAGTTGTGTGGAAATTTCTATATGGACTTCCTCTTCTCCGTTCTTTTCCACACACAGTTTCTCAGTTGCTCAACCATATCCTTTGGTGATGTAGCATTATGGCTGTTCACAAGTTGGTCATAACCTTTAATTAGGGCATGGATGCCAAATGAGCAAGGATTTAAATGTCCAACCTCAGGCATGACAAAAGTGCTGACTTTCTTGCAGAAAGGTCTTGTACAAGCATAATTTTGTTCTAATTTGTCATCCTTTCTCTATATGTCTACCCTTATCTGATTTGTTCGCCTTCCTTCCTTGTCCTGTTAATTTCAGTGCAGGTATACAGGCATCTGGGTCTGCTACTAAAACTGGCTGTATGCCAGTTATGGAAGAACCTAAAGGTCTGCTTTTTATTTTTTTACTCCAGGCATTCTGGAAAAAACAGAGCTCAGTGATGTCTCATTTACTGGACAATAGTTCCCTGTGCTACACAGCAAGGCCTGGGAGAATTTCAGAAGTATAAAGTGGTTTTCAGAAATGCCAAGCAGGGAGGAAGAAGCAGTGCTGGCAGCATCCACATCAGAGATATCCCTTGATGTCTCCATATGGCCTAAGCCTCTCATTTTTGGCAGGCTCTTTCCTCCCTTCACTGCTGCTTCTCACTGACTGTGTGGACTCACTACAATTATAAACAAGTATGAAGTTCAAAACAAATGCTTACTTAAAACGATAAGCCAGAGGTTTATTTTGGTATAAAAAGTTTTGAAAATTAACCAAAAAAATAGCTAACAAAATCAGCAGCTAGTCATGCACAGTTTGTAACTGGAACAAAGAGCAAGAATAAATAGTTTATCCACTGAGACTGGGTAAAGGTATGCTCAGCTCAAAACAGACTTTGCTTAAGATGAAAATTTAAAAATGTTTTTCCAGCATCATGTAGTATTGGTACGAGTAGGGCTGGTAGCCTGTGCAGAGACCAAACAATTCTTTTGCTCCATCAGCTCAGATGGAAATTGATTCTTTCCACTGGTGTGAATAGGTCAGTTTCTGCCTGTGCTTACTGTGGGTGTTGCTACAGAGCTGTGTAACAATCTGGCACACTTCTGCAATCCTGGCTTTGCTTTTAAAGCCCTGCAAAGTCTGTGTTCTGAAGCTGAAGTCTTTGAATGAAAGATAGGTGAAATGTAGGTTAATAAAGAAAATATTTGAATATGCGGTAATCTGACCCTGAACAGGTTTTTCAAGATCTGTCTCAGCAGAGCATTGCTGAATGAAAAAACTTCTGCTATTTAAAGCAGACCGTATTTTTTTCTCTAGGTTCTAACTCTCAAACAAGTGGAAAAAATTAAATGCACTGACAGGACAGCAAACAACCAGCTGCAAAAGTGAGAAGGGACTGGTTTCTTTACAAGGGAAAATATTTGGTCTTGTGAATATTTCCAGTGATATCAGAACAGTATTTGTTTTTGAAGTATTTTTACAATCTGTGTTTTGCTTGCTTTTGTTTCTATATGTCCTATGCATAAGAATTCCTTGTAACACAGAACTTTTGGAAACACGGTTTGTTCTTGATAGCAGTCATAATCAGTGTGTCCCATCTTTACCCTGCTTTGTTGCATGTCTGTCCTCTGCTCTGTTTATTTTTCATTCTGAACATTTAAAAACTGACTTTTCCCACTTCAACTTGTTTTCTGTTTGGCATTACATTCAAAATGAGTTTCAGAGTTCTATCTGGACATATGATCAAAAGTATTCATGTATTTCTGCTTCAGCAGGGATCAATATTAAAGTTCCCATATGTTTCAATGGTGCTGGATCAAGCCTTATGCTACTAACATCAAAGATAATGCATTATAATGAGCATTTGTATTTGTAGAAGTGTAGCACATATTATGTACAGTATGGACATTTCTGTAGCAATCAATTTACATTTAAGAGGCATCTTTAAATCTGTGGCTAGATTCTAATCAGCAAAAAATATAAGGCTATAGCTAATGAATAGATTTGAAAAAGCTATACAGAATCTTACAATTACCTGTTCTTTTTCTTCTCTCATTTTAAATGTGTGTGCCAAATATTTTAGAAGCAGAATAAACAAATTTTATGACCTTAAATCAACACCCATTAGAACTGGCTGCAACTTTTCAGAAATTGCTTCAGGAATTTTCTGCATCTCTTTCATTAATGAACTGCCATTTTCATGTTGAGTATGAAAAACAAGGAAAAAACAGAGTTTCCTTATAATGACAAGATTTGCTTGAAAGCAAGTATTCTTTTCAGTTTCCAGGTTGTTCATCAGTACCTAACTAACACACTTTATGAATCTGTTCCTACTGCAGCTGAAATAATCAAGGATGATTATTTGAACTGACACATGAACAAGGACGGCATTAGTTTTTAAAACATTTTAAAAAAAAGATGAATTCATTGCCAAATGAGCAGGGACAAGAATGTTAAGGGGAGATATTTTATATCAGACATGAAACATGAAAAGCAATAAAGTAGCAACTATACTGAAATGACTAGATGACCTTCTGAAAAAATTGAAACTATTTTCAAAATACATGAAAATAGAATAAAGCATGATAGCAAGATAGCAAACAGTTATAAGGGCACCATGGCTTTATTCAAAGAACTATCCAGTAATCACTGTAGGAAATTTCAATATATAGAATATTTCCCCCTTTATCTTTTTTTACAGGGTGATGTATTAGTTATTAAGCTGTTCACAGGCAACTCAAGTGGAAATTTCATCTCAAAGTTGTGTATTTCAATACTGGCATTTGACAGTACTTTAAACAAACATTCATATCTGGTATCTTGATACTCTGTTTTGGGTGATGGCATTTAGATTTTAAGTACTAGCCCAGTTAAAAAAAATGTGTTTATACACATATACACAAATTTATAGCTTGAGATTCTTTAAGAGGATATTTCTGACTAACTGAAAAAATGTTTAGAATGAGAACTTTTTAACATTTTAAAACCTGAAATTGCTTTTCAAATATTTCTACTAATATAGGCACGTCAAGAAGAGACAAATGTAGCTACAACCATATACTTTATATGTAATGTAAGGTTTGCATTATAAAAAAAGCACAGATGTACCATAGGGAAAAAAAAAAAGGATATTAATATCATCCTAGATAATTGTCACTGATGTGCATACAGCTCTTGGAAAATCTGGTACTTAACAGCTGTGCCACTACTGAGAGTTAGGGCAGCTGTCAGGTTGAAGCTTCCCTAGTGTAACATGCTGTGGAGAGGTGGGAGGTGTAGCAGAGTGCAAAAGTTCTGTCATGTTAATCTCTGTATGCAGCTTTAGGATGTCCAGACTGTTTCCAGAATGTTACAGAAAGTTGTTAGCAAAATGAATTGTGCAATTTTCCAAGATACTGCTTTTAGAAAAACCTTGGTACTGATGACAACCATCATCTAAAAGACAAATTATGTGACCTGTGTGTAGGGAAGGCTTCCATGGTGGGAGGAGAAAAGGAATAGTTCTTTTCCATAAATCAGTGTCTAAATACTTTCATATAAAACAAAATGTAGAAAGTAGTTTATAATTCTGTACACTAGAGTTATAATAAAATATATGTTAATGAAAAAACTTTTGAGGAAAATAAGGTATGCTAAGGCTGTGGGTGGTTGCTTGTCTGGTATGACTGGTTTTGTTCCCTTTCCTTCCTTCTCCATGCCAGATCACAATTTGCCAAGAACCACCACAGTGGTGATCTCATTTGAAGTGGGTTTTCTCTAAGCAAACTGTGAGACAATTTTATCACAGGCAGAAACTGCACCTTTTCCTGGCAGCCAGGGTTTTCTTGAACTACACTACTCATCCTCTCATGTGTTCTTGGACTTAAACAGCACAGAGTCCTCCTGTCAGGAGCAGTTTTACACCCAGGTGAGCAGCTGTGTCTGCCAGCAGCCAGAAAGCCAATATAAATGAGAGGGGGTGGGGAGGGCAGGCAGTGTTTGCTTATTGCGAGGGAGGAAGGGTAAGCGAACTGTTGCTAGGCAATATGTTTCTGGATGACAGATCCTCTGCTTTGCTAAGTGACCAGAGTAATTATTTTTGGCAAATCTATGCAGTACTCTGCATGCTGTCATTGGCCTGCAAAGAAAGAAATGGGTGTATAAATATACAAAATGTATTTGATCCTTTTTTGAAACTGGAGGTTTGCAAGAATTAGTCATCTGGCACACACACGCTTCCCTTTGCCTCCCTGTTTGTTCTTCTGTCTTCCTGAATTGGGTACCTTGGTGTGAATCAGGGTTGTTCTGATCCTCCTCTAAGGCCTTCTCCAGCTGCCGTCGAGGGGTTTGATCCATGCCATATTTGCTGGCAGTTCCAGTCAGAACGATGGAAAACCAATGAGCCAGTGCTGCTCTTGGATAAGCTGCAGCAGCAGCAGGTGCTAGCAGTGTGAATTGATAACAGCCACTTAAAAACCCAGTGCCCTTGCCAGCTTTCTCCCAAGCAGAGTTGTACTGTGCTTACTGCTGGCTGCAAGGAGTTCTTCCAATCAACACTGAAATGAGAGATGGAAATAAATAGCTCTGACCTTTACTGATAGTGCCTGAGTTAAATAAAGAAGCATAAAAATACAGTTTGAATTTTTTTGGTAGCATTTTCAACAGCCATTAAAACCTGATTTGGACCCTGAAGATTAAGACTTTGCTTACTTGGTAATCCTGCTGAAGGATCTGCAGGGCATGCCCTTTAAACCCTATGCCAGAGACAAACTCTCGTTCTCAGACTCCAGAGAGTCGGTGACATTTTTTGAGGAGAAAAGAATTCTGAATTTAGAATTCTATAATCTTTCTCATAATGATGTTAGTTTTTTTTAATCAGAAGGACTATAAGGCATATTGTAAATTAATGTGCTTACTTATTATCTTAGGGTTGAATATAAACCTGTGACTACCACTTATACTGAGACCTTAAAAATCCCCTAAACATAGCTTGTTTTTGTGTTCAGCCACAGACTTGAAACTCGGTTTGGGTTCAGGGAAGGGGTGTTGTGGTAAGTGATTTTTCCCTTGCACCATTTTTTTTTCTTTTTTAATAAGGCTTTTTGAGAAACCTGGGAGTGATTTTGAGGTTTAATATTCAAATCCAAGAGGAAACTCAGCCATTCTACTTTCCTTTGTGGGAATATTTTTTAATGTTTCATTTGAACTTAAAAATCAACCCAAACCTCAGGGAAAAAAAAACAACAACAACTCCCAAACATTAAAAGTGAATAGAAGGTTTGTGTAAACATCTGATAAGCAAAAACCTCATTTTACTCAGCCTATGCATTTGCATTGCTGTGTGTGGTGCTGTTCTCTCATGCTGAGCTCCATCCCCTGTCTTGCCCATTTAAGCAGCATATTGGCACTGCCAATCCCAAACCCTTCTGGAAAAAATCCCAACGCAACCCAAGGTAGCTTGCAAGTGACGTGGTCAGGGGAATGAAGTGAGAAAATGATGCCAGGAGTCACCACCAGAATGTCTGGGAAAAGTGCTGCCAAAGGACATCAGCCTCGTGCAATTTATCACCAGGTGTGATCCTTGCAGAAAGTGGGGGAGAGAGGACTTTTTTTCTTGATTGAAGTTCATGCTCGGTCGTTTAGGTTGGTATTGTGATGCAGTTCCCCTTAATATGGTATGGAAATCAATCCTAAGTATCTTAAATAAAGATAGGAAGATGCAGCACACTGTAATTACCTTTGAAGCATGTATTTTTTCCTGCTGCATGTTGCTGCTGGTGCAGCTCTGGCTAAAAGAGCTTGCCTGGAGCATCAGCACTTCTTTTTCATCTGCTGCTTTGTTCTCAGGGGGCTTTCTGTAGTTGCCAGCCTTAGTGGAAGAGGATCAAATAGCTCTGGCAGCTTTCGTAGCAAGGTAGAATGTCATTTAAATAAAATGACGCACATGTGTGGTGTAAGCCAGCTTCCCTGCTGAGAGGGCATAACAAACAATTAAAGAGCAGTTTCCTCTGGGGATGAATGGCTTTTGGGGAACTATTTCAGTTATATGTGAATTATATATGTATTACTAGGGACAAGTGATCTTGTAAAATGAAACAGCTGAGAAAATTCTCTGACGACAGTTGTGCGTAGTCACAAGGGAGCTTCCCTGTGTTTGCTGAAGATGGGGAGAACTTTGAGTCGATTGCAGTCAATAAAATACATTAAAAAGAACAGTATAATCATATCTCCTAGTTAAACAGCAGAATGTAACTGATAAAGTAAAATAATCTGTTTAATTCTAGCTTTAATATCAGAGAAGATTACATCCAGTTTACTGACTTCCATGCTGCTGTCCAAATGGAATATGCATCAAAACCAAAATACAATATTAGATGGCATTACATGGAGTGTACAGAGTAAAGGAGTGTGTCTCTTATTTACCGGAAAAAGGACTAAAATGAGGGATAAGGGAACAAAACAGAGGAGATAAGAAAACTGCTGTAATTGGCACTCATCTTCTTGTAAAGAAGGAAATCTTCCATGGGTGACTCCAGGAGCTGCAGTATAGTGTTGGGTCATGCAGAGGAAAAGCTATTGAGGTTTTATGCTTACAACAGCTGATGGCTGCTAATGTGGTGACTGTGAGAATTGCTCAGCGGTATAGCTACTGAATTAACAAACAGCAGGAATCCTCTAAAGAAGTTTTAACATCTTTTGGTAAAGAGCTCTGGTATGGGTTGCTATCAGAGATGCACAGAAAATTTGAAAGGGAGGTCCCTCCAAAAAAACTTTTAGAAAAATACAAATCCTGCAAAAGCTTTTCTGAAATACTCTTTGAAGTTGCATCTGTGGGAACAACAGAAGAAAGGGGACATTTACTCCAGACTCAAACTGTAGATGAAAGGAAACTGAAAAGTGGTTTGACATTTTTAAGAGATGAGTAATATTAAGAAGCTTGACCCTGTAAAATGGGAAAGCTGTTGTTTCAGTGATTGTAGAATTGAAGACTGGAATTTGAAACAGATAAATGGAACCACTTTTTATACAGATCCTAGCTCAGTACAGTGCTTTAACTTGTGTAATTCTTATGTGAAGGACTCTGAGAGGAACACATTATGTAAACAAATATATATCCAGTGACACAAGTATTTACATAGAAAGGTATATAATTTCCTGTAATTTGGGGCACAAGGCTATTATTTTGAGAAAATACCAGAGGAAAGAACTCTGACAGGCAGCTTTTTCCATACTATTGTGTATTGTGTGTTATACAATTCTCTGGGTCTTTACTGCATGATTTTGTTCACTGTCAGCTCTGGGTAAGGTAACACTGTCAAGTACTTTCTGTTTCTAGAAACAAGAAAAAAAATGACAGTTCACCTGTCTAAGCTGAGTGGCCTTCTCTGAGAAACACAGCGTGCCTGAACAATTAATTTATCTTTCTGTGCTTTCTCATATTTTTTGATAGCTAAAAAGGAGTCTTCAAAAGCTTTAACATGATCTTCAGGTTTGCAGTCTGATATGCCAAAATTGCATGTTAAATCATTGCTTCACATTTTATAAAGATTGAATCACCAAGGATTACCTAGATACATCATTTATTGCTGATATATGATAATTAATTATGATGCTATTTTGGTTTTAATGTTTAATCCCATCTGCCTACCTAAAATTTAGTTGTTCATGGGAGCAATCACCCAACATTTAATTCTTAAAATTTTAATATGGAAAGGATCACAAGTCATTATATATAAACACAAATACGTGCATTCTCAGATCTGACTTGAAAGTCTAAAGCTTTTGTCTACCAGAGAGCGCTGTAGTCTTGCTACTGTTGCCCTTTCACTGAACTCTTAGAGATGTTTTATTTTATGGAAAGCTACTTGGCATAACTTATTTCAATGTGCTCTTATTTGCTTTCTTCTGATCAGCACACTCTATGACTTGCAGCACTTTGAAGTAAGAGCATTTTAGCTCTTACACTGTTAATGTTATCATTGTTTCCAGTTTTTTTAGTAAGAATACAATTCTGTTGTTTTTTTCCTGTTGTTCTTAATGTTTGAAGTTTTCCATTGGCAAAAATTCAGCCTGAACTGACTCCTGCAAAATACCTGAAAGACTTTTTTTTTGGTAAAGTATATTTTATACTTTTATGTTGTACGTATTCAACAATGTCTACACAGTGATCATCTCTTATGCCTGTTCTGAATTCTTATGAATACTTTGTTTTGAGACAATTTTCCTGGCAGGATCATTCTATTATTGATTGAAGAGACTGAGAAATTATGTCCTAAACAAGTGCAAAGTTATACAGAAATTGTAAAAATCTCCAATGGGATTGTATTTAATTACAGCTGTGAACAACCTGGAAAAATGCAAATTTATTCTTCTTGTATTATTCTCTCAATTTTATATATATGAAGTTTGAGATGAAATTTTTTAATTCATTAAGTTAGTGTGTATCTAGTGCTTAGTAAAAATTAAGCTGCACATGAGGAAGGCTGATTTTGACCATAATTGAAGATTAATGATATGGGATCATAAAAACATTCATAGATAACCTCTGTAGTTTTATGTAGGTATTTAGATTTGTTTTTATTCCTGGGAAAATATAAATCAACCTTCTCCAAAAAATTTTATTATTATTCTGTCACTTAAGTCTTTTTTACAGACTTGGAGTGAAAAATATTTTTAATTTAAGAAATGAAGTTAGATTTTTGAGAATGTCCATGTATAGTAATTTGCAATTATTGAAGTAGTTTGATTTAATAGGCTGTATCTCTCTAAGAATAAGAAGCACTCACATTACAATGCACAAGCTCACAAGTCAGAACCCGATTACTTCCAAACTGAAAAGCTTATAAAAATGTGAAGTACTCTAATAATTTTAAATTACTCTGTATTTCACATTTTCAGGTCTCTGATCACCTCCAAATACAAGTGCTTATAAAACTGCTCCAATAATTTTAAATTGCTATGTGCTGAGTGATTTAAAATTGTTAAGGTGCTTCAAAGTTTTTTAATAATTGCTTTAATTTAGAAGTGAGTTGAGCAATACTCCAGTATACCTTCAAGAGATTATCAAACTGATGCAAAAATTTACCATCTGGAAAGAAAATTAAACTATTCCTTTTAAAAAGGGAAAAAGAAAGCGGTGGGGGAAAGAGAGAGGGCAGAGGAGCAGGTGTAAGAGGTAGAAGCATGTTAGTGGTGAAGAATACAGGGATGAGAAGAAAAAAATATAAACCCAAACCTCACAGAGTAACAGGTTTGTTTGTTGTGTGAGAAATAGGACTTCAAAACTTAGGGCAGTTGCCTAATCATGGCTGTAAGGCTCTCTTTAAAGTCATTGCAACATTACCCAGAAGGTTAGGTCAGGGTTATAGTGACAGAGGAAAATGGTCTTTGTGGTTTAGGAGCTGCACACCTGACAGACACTGCATCTCTTAGGCTTTCAACTTCTACACTCTGTTAACTGGGATGGTATGCAGATGCGTATTTTTTCCTTAAAATTCCTTGTGCTGTAAAGTTGTGTGGCATGCTTAAGTTGCAATTATTTGTGTGAAATAAACAGCTGGTTTATTAACTGATTTCTGAAACAGCAGTTCTAAGAAGAGCATTTCTGCTTGATAAAACACCTCTCCCATAATGATGCTTCTTGCTTTTTTTTATGTCCCAACCCGTCATGTTATTGGATTTTTCTGCTAGAAATTTGTAACAAAGATACAAACTTGTTAAACACAGCAAATATCTAATTGCCATTGAAGTAATGAAATTTGCACTTCAGACGTTTCCTCAGCTGATGTAACACTTTTTTGGTTTTAATAATTTGACTTGAATGTTGACATATTAATGAAATGCCTAGCAGGAAGAGACCTCTCTATAAATAGTAAGAGAGGTGAAATATCAGATCATCTACTTGTAAACAAACAAACCAAACATACAGCTATCAGTTTCATATGAAATACTCATCCAAGTAGGAGTGCTGATATGATAGCCTTAGCTGAATTACCTTGTATGAATATGTATGTTTCCTGGATGTATCCTTGCTACCGATCCTCAGAGCCTGGTCCAGGCAGTTTTGACAAATACAGCCTGTGTTCAGATTTCTGAAATATAAGAAAAAATATCCAGATCTTTCTTCTTGAGAGATATCCAAGCAGGTAGTTGGGTCAGTTTGCTACAATGATCCAGGAGGAGCTGGCAGGGGCACAGAAAGGACAAGGATGGTGTTGGCAGCTGGGGCTTAGAAGGCAGAAAGGATGAGACAAGCTGCTATTTCCCCCTCCGTTCTCATATTCTTATTGCTGTGGGAAGGACAGTGCTTTGTTTGGTGGGAGTGTACACTGTGTTTTCAGTACTTGCTTTGACCTTTAATCAATATTGATTGATTTTGTGAAGACCTGAAGTCTCTGACCTCTGGCTGGCTTTGCGAAAGTTAAAAGGTGCTAATATCTTTTAGTTGCTGAAAATACCATAAATACATCAGGGACAAAACCAAACAGTGTTTTCAAGCCCGTATGATAACTCCAGCTTTATCTGAGGTGCGTGCCTAAAGGAAAGCTTTTTCTTTTTCAGACTCAAGATATTGAAGTGTGACATTGAATGTACATTGAGAGGGAACAGGTAGCACCTTAGAAAACAGTAAGCTCTTCCATAAACAGCAAAAAAAATTACACACTTCACAAGTGTCAGAGATCATCAAGTTGCCTTCATTGGCTCATATTAAATTGCTCTAGAGAAAAAAAATTGAAATCAGGCTGTATATCCTTTATTATAGGGTAGGCCTCTCATTAGTTCCCTCAAGAACTCATGAGGGAACTAATTCAAGAATCATGTTGACCATCCCTTATTCTACAAGAAACAATTATTTGAGAATAAAAAATTCTTTCCTTATGGCCACGAAAGAGCTCTGCAAAAACTACTCAGATGGTTAGTCATATATTTGGCCTTTAAAGAACTGAACAAAAAGATCAATAACCTGATTTCCTTTTCATCTGCCTGGACTGTGAAGCATAGACCTCTTGCTTTGTTTATTGTGTAATGAAGGAGGTAAGGCAGTGTTAGCAGAAGGAAAAGATTATCTCCCTCTGGTAAATATATTGATGTTACAGACAGAGGCACAGTACAGCACAGAGAGTAATGAGAAATTTGACTGCTTTTCTTCCTTTCCTTCTTTTCCAGCTTAGCACTGCTGCATCCCAATGAATTAGCTGCTACAAAGAGAAGGAACTCTTTAAAGACTGGCAACTGAGAGCATTTACAATTAGCTGAATTGATTAACCTTTACAAATGCTGTTACTCTACAAGGTGTTTTTTCTTCCACACTAGTTGAACAATATGCCTTATTGATTAAACATAGTTCTTTATGGTAACACTGATTTGTCTATGGCTTCTCCAGTCATAAAGCTGCCTGTAATAGCTGCTGCCTGTTCCTATGGAGGGCCCAGAGAAGTGGTTGCATCACCATTCCTGGAGATATTTAAAAGATGGGTTTGACAGGGAGCAAAAGGTTACAGTTTACTGGTGGCCTTGGCAGTGCAGGCTTAACAGTGAGACAGTCTTAAAGGTTTTTACCAACTTAAATGATCTTATGAGTCTGTGATTCTGTGATTATGTAAATAGCTCTCCATGTCTTTGGCATCAAGAATCACACTGCAAAAGCAGAAGAAGGAAATTTGCATTACAGCTGCTCCTCTGAAGTCAGGGCTTGATGAAACAAAGGGAGTTTTCCTTTCTATTATATGTCACCTAGCCTGAAAAAAACACATTTTCTTGTCCAGCTGGGAAGACCGACAGCTAAACATAAACAATTAAGTAAGAAACATTATTTGTAATAACATTTATAACATAGATTATGGTATTTTTTTGTGTGTACCTCACATGGGAATAGGCAACGACAAGAATCTGCTTTTTAGTGACATGTATTTTTAAATCTCTTTGAAAGCTTATTTTGGTGGGAGTGTGATTGGCAGTGGATTGACCTCCCTAAAAGAAAGAGTTCTGAGAGATCAAGATCTCTTGGAAGATGTACATGGTGCCAAGTGGGTTCCCTTCTGACCTTTCAACCTGTAAAATTTCAGGAGGATGTGTGCAAAATACCACTTGATGATACATCTTAGTCTTATTTTTGGAGAAGGGGTATGTGTGGGATTCTCATGATTATGAAGGCTAATGACAGCACAGGCTGTTTCTCTCAAAATTCGTCATGCTCTGCCCAGTGTTAGCGCTCACTGTACCTGGGAAAACTCTCTGCTTTAAGAAGAGAAGAGTAGAAATTTAATTTCCCTGCCAGCTCAAGCTGAGGTTTCTTCTGTACAGTCTTTGATGTGTTATGAATCATGCTGAATTACACATGTTGTTCTACCATTTGCTTTTCAGCTCAGCAGGGACTGAACAGAGAACGCCAAACTCATTTCACTGAGGACTGTATGTGGGTTCAGTGAATTGTCCTTCAATGTGTAAAAAAGCCACCAGGCTTTATTTATATGTATGAATCACTGTGACTCAGGATTTTAGCAGCACTCTTCCAGATTTTCAACAAAAAAAATGGCTTACCAGTAAAAATTGAGGACACACAGAACATGAAGTGGCTTAAATTAGACATTCTTTCAAATATAGATAAACTGGTTTGAAGAGATCTATATTCTAATGAATATAGATCTATGAACAGGGAAGGTATAAATAGTACACATACACATACAGTTTGTATATTGACACATATGCTAGCATGTACATATAATATATTAAATATATCATAAGTATTTAATGGTTAATACGAGGAAACTGATGTCATTCCGTGGATCAGAGGAACAATGGTGGCACTCAGCCATTTCTTTCCTGAATAGCTGCTGTGTTTTTAAAAATAAAAAATCAGGGAGCTGCTGTAGCAAAGTCTGTAGCATTCACAGCATGACAAACAAATTAGAAAACAGCAGATGCAGCACAAATTAAGATGTATTTAGCACAGCAGCCCATCAGATGTGTGAAAGTCTTTTGTATATCAGCTTTGCAAGGTTGATGTATTGCACTTTAGACAGCTGATAATGAACCCTTCTAGCAATTAGAGGTGGAAATACTGAGGATTTGAAATTGTGCTGTTCCCAGTGGGGGCAGGGGGGAAGGGGGAAAACCCTTAGTGAGAAATTTACTGCTTTGTGTGTGTGCACTGAGCAAAACAAAGCAAATGTTTCAGTTTATTCACGTGTACATTTTGAATTTCTCATTTATATTTTTTACATTTAATACTCACATAATAATTATTTCATTTTTTTTGTGATTTAAAAAATGTGCATTTCTGTGTTAAAAATTTTATAGCTGGTACAATCTCTCTTGGTTTATGTGGTGCCTTATTTTGTCACCTGATGGGAGGACAGTAATCTCACTAATCAAGTCTTCAAACAGCCATAAACATTTTAATGGTTTAAGTAATTTACATCTTTGCAGTTCTATTGAATTTTGCTTTTTTTTCTCCAGTGTTTCTGTTACACTTCCTCTTTCTACCTCCCTTTCCATAGCCAAAAGCACAGTTTAAAAACCATGATGGAAGCTTTGCATAAGTAAAGGTTGTGAGTTTGAAGCCCAAATTCAGTTCCACCCTTGATCCTCCTAGATGCTGAGTGCTCTCAGCTGCGAGGAGTTGCAATGGAAATGGAGAGTACTTAGCAGCTCACATGCCTGAGCCCCCTGAGGAGAACAGCATATTACAGCCGAGCTGGGATTTATCTGCTATATAGATAATAATAGTTTCCACTTATATAGGGTCTTTCATCTGAGAATCTCAAAATGCACTACAGATTATGGATGTGCTGCAGCACTGACTTTGTTATGGCTGCACAGAGATTTGAAACTGAGGCAGGCGTTAAAGCTCTTTGTTACTTGTGAACAAAAGAATGTATCTTAGTGCAGCCTCACCAGGCTTATTATGACCAGGCTTTACCGAAAGTAACAAATGCTTTTTCTGTGAACTAGCATATCTACTTAACTCGAATTATGATTGCTTAAAACTTGTGCTGGTGCGTGTGGCTATTATTTAATTATTATTAGACATGGTATTTGCACTCCCCACTCTCAGCTGCCGTGCTGCTTGAAGGTGAGTGCCTTTTGAGAAAACACACCACTGGCATCAGACTGGGCAGCAGGGAAGCTCAAGCTGAAAGTTCAGCCTCGTCACAACCCTCTGCATAGCAGTGTTGATGACAATCACTATTTCCCACAGAAAGAGCAGCAGTTGGTCCCACCATTGATATGTACAGAACAGTGGTATTGTGAAAATGTTTCAAGGGTCTCAGTCCCTATGTTACTATTATGCAATCAGAAGACTGAGGCTTAATTACATGAACTATGCAGACCCCTGCAGAGGGAGGGATTTTATGAAAACTGTGTTCTTGTACCCTGCAGAGAGTGGATACTGCCAGGAATCTGCACTCAGAGGCTGTGGGGAAGATGTGAGTAATCTTGGGTGGGAATGACAGGACCCCTTTCCTGTCATTCAGCATTGCACCTGCATGCATAATTAAAACTTGCAGCTGAGGACAAAATGAACAAAAACTGGGTTTTGACTTCTACTTATGTTTATTGATGATAGGAGAAGCTTTCCATCCTTGCTTTGTGTCATGAAAGACAAAAGGACAAGAACTGCTGGCATATGAGTGGTGTGAAACCTGCCTGTCTAATGTGGCACTGGTCTGGTCCACTGCCCAAGAAAACTAGGTCTGATTGGTTGAACTAGGGGTGGTACCTGCTGTACTTTTCTTTTTACTTACTGTTCTTTTGGCTTCTGGGTGCTAATTTGCATTTTCAGTGGGAATACACTTTAATTGCACTTTTCCCTTGTCCATAATAGGCTTGAGGATAGTCTGGTATACAATTTTGATGTACTGTCACAAATTCTGATATGGAATGAATCATTCTATGTAGCTAATGTAGAAAATTCTGTTAAATTCCATAAGCAGTATAATCCAAGATTCTGCAAGTGGAAAGGGTGATAAAACATATCATTCTATAGCACTTTTGCTACTGTTATTTGTTTGAGGGGTGAATAAAATATCGGCTATGCACATTTGTCATAGGGACCATTTGGATTGTATATCAGGGCTCTGGGCAAAGAGTAAAGGGCTCTTTCCATCAGCAACAGCAGAACTATAATCCTGTCTTGGCTTTCAAACTATAGGTTTTGACCTTCATTTCAAAGCTGTATAATACCAGTAGTTATTAACAGTGATCGCTTGGTATGATAGTCTTTAAATTAGACCAGATTGCCAGCAAAAGCACTCTGATTGCATTTAATCAGGAAATGAAGATGATTCTCTCTGGGCAAATGAGTTACCTTTACATTACTAAAAAAAAAAAAAAATTAAAAAGCAATCAGGCAAGGTTCTGTCATTTCCAGTTCTTGTTTATTGAGATGCAGAATAACAGTAATGTCCAATACATAAAGCATTGCCTAACTCTTTTGATTTTTTGGAGCCATTGTACAGAATTATTCCCCAAAGCAGGCTAAGTATTGCTGTGACAGGGACCAAAAAGTATATTTTCTGGGTCATACATGGTTCATTTTTTATACTTAACATTTTTTCTGGCTGACTGTGCTCTGAATAATTACCTTAATTTTCAGCTTTTATTGCATAGAGGTAAATAAGCCATAGCAGTTGATTGTATACAATTATATATACATATATTGAAGTTTTAATGATGGTATAATTCCTAAAGTAGTTATAATTATTATTGAGTTTTAACAAGTATGTACATATGTAAAAATGGATTATGCTTGTCATGGGTAAGTTTTCTGCATGCACAGAAGGGAAATTTATTGTTCTGGGGGATTTTTTTTACATCATTTTGTTTTACTGTATCTTGACATTACTTGCAAGAATGCAAGACTTATTGCTAAAAAACAAAAAAAAATATTTAGCAAAAAATATTTTTGTTAAAAAAAAACAAAACAGGATTTTCAGTAAATAGCTGTAGAAAACATGGAGTTAGGTGCAGGATGAACCAGCTCATCAGAGTTAGCAGTAAGTATTTTGCTTTTGCTATTTTGTCCTTGTTCTGAGATGAGACTGGAGAATTAATTAGGGTCACATGAGGTTGCTAAGATGCTTGAGGAACCTACAAGTACATGTAGGTTTATAAGTCAAGTTATTTTCAGCAGTTTACCTTCCTCTCTGAACCTGTGAACCAAAATGAAATTTTTTGTAACTTTCCCTTTTTCACATCCATTACATCAACATTTTCCTTCTTATCATTACTAGTATTAGCTCTCAAAATGTGTGAATAATTTCAATTAAAATATGGCAAGTTTTGATCTGAGCAGTTTGAATATTTATATTGTGTCTGTAACAGTGAAGGTAGAGAAGGTGCAGTGTGCTCAACAGCATACTTTCTGGTATAAATTCTCAAAAGAGCGCTCACCCTGTAACATTTCTAATGCACAGCCTCTTTCCTACCAAGTCAATGATAAGCCTTTGAAAGGGCCATTGCTTCCTGTGAAGAAAACTCAACAGCTCATCCTCTCATCCTGATGAGAATGCAGACACTTAACATGCTTTATCCTCCACAATTGCAAATAGCTAATCATAATTAGGAACCCTGCTGTTGGGAAAACTGCTCACCCTTGCACTAAAAAAAAATCCCACTGAAGCTGTAATTTTCCTTTCTTGTATTCTTCAAATCTTTCTAAAGCTAAGTGTCTACACAGTTTGCCTGAAAGTAACACATGGACTCCTGCAGAAACAACTCTTCCATTGACCCGTCAGTGCTCCCAACTCAATACATTTTTCTGCTTTCTTACTGTAAATGAAGGACTGATTGCATATGATTCATTGTCTGTTCTTTTGTTCATAGGAAGTGCCTTGGCATGAGGCTAGAGCATACATCTATTTCATTTCTATTTTCCTGATTTCCTTATAAAATGCCCTGATTGGTTATGCTTACCTGAAAATTATATCTCTGCAAGCAGAATCTTCTAGTTAAAAGTATGTCAGTATTGAAGAAATAATGATTGAGGTATTTAAGAAGGATTCATGATCACTAGAAAGATCATAACAGTTTGAAGAATAGTAAAGGATGATTCACCCCTGCTGGGCAATAAGTCTTATGAAATTCCCTGTGCCAGTTCTCATATAGTTACAATGTAAGAAAATATAAAACATTTCCTTTCAATATTTGCCTCATTTCCTGCGTTTTCAGTTAAAAGTTGTGGAAATCTATTTTGGTCTCTTAAATCTGTTGCATACTAGAGCCCTGTGCCCCACACACTGGCCTGTCAAATATTTACCTCCAGTCAGTCTGCAACTGAACTCTGAGGCACCCTAAGTCCTAAGGAGAGTGCTGCACTTTGAACCAGTTCAGCAATATTTATAACAAAGCCCTCTTTTCAATTTAGACCATTTTGGGGATGCAAGCTGGCACCTGCATCCAGCTTGTTTTCATGTTCCTGGTAAAAGATGCTTCTTTACTGGGGGAGGGGACACAATAAACTGAATGATAAATTTTTTTCCCTGCCATCTGCATTCTTGTGACGTTCTATTGAATTTGATTGGCATGCCATTAGCTTTACATTATTTAAAATAAATTCCTGCAGTATTTCCAGCGCAACCAAATAATTGAAAGACATGTCATGCAACATCTTGTTTTAATGACGTACATCACCATTCAGTACCATTGTAATGACATTTCTGCCACTTAAGATGTCTAAACCAATATCTATGGTTTTCCAGTATAACCCTGTATTTCTGTATACAAAACCAAGGGGTTTGAAATTTTGTGGGGTTTGTTATTTTTTTGTGAGAGGAGGGGGTAAGGGAGTTAAATAAACTGAGCTCAAAACTGAGCCAGGTCATAGAAAATGTTGGTGTTTATTTGAATTGCATCATTAATATATTCTTTTTATGTCATCACTAAGAAGTTATGATCAAAACAGGAAGAGAGTTTAGCTCTACTAATTTACTACATGAGATCACAGTACCAAAATTTCATATGAGTAGAAAAACACAGTAGTTGCCACCTCAGAGTGAATCACAGAATCATAGAATTAACTAGGCTGGAAAAGATCTCTGAGATGATTGAGTCCAACTTTTCACCTAACACCACCTTGTCAATTAGACCATGGCACTGAGTGTAGCATCCAGTCTTTTCTTAAACACCTCTATGGGAGTGACTCCAGCACCTTCCTGGGCAGTCTATTCCAATGCCCAACCACTCTTTCTGTGAGGAACTTGTTCCTAATGTCCAGCCTAAACCTGGTCTGGCACAGCTTAAGGGACTCTGTTCTCTCATCCTGTCACTGGTTTCCTGGGAGAAGAGGCTGATCCCCACCTGGCTACAGCCTCCTTTCAGGGAGTTGTAGAGAGTGATAAGGTCTCCCTGAGCCTCCTTTTCTTCAGGCTAAACACCCCCAGCTCCCTCAGCTGCTCCTCATAGGACTTGTGTCCCAGACTCTTCACCAGCCTTGCTGCCCTTCTCTGGACACGCTTCAGCACCTCACCATCCCTCCTGAACTGGGAGCTCAGCACAGCACACAGCACTCAGGTGTGGCCTCACCAGTGCTGAGTACAGGGAAGAATGACCCCCCTGCTCCTGCTTTCCAAATTTCTGTCCATTTTTATTTTCCAGATTGCTGCTTTCCAAATTTTACTACTGACTTCGAGTGCCCAGTTTTGGCTCCCAATGTTTCGATGGGAAGGAAACATAGCTGTGTACATCTGCATTATATGTATATCTGCACAAAATCTCACATATAGAAGAGATCGACAGATAGCTACTCTCTGTGCTTTTCATAAAAAAAGAAAGACAAAAAAGAGACAATGCAAATTCACAGAAGACATCTTCATGTACAAATATTCCTGGTACTTTAATGAATAAAACTTAAAAACCTGTAAAGCAAGACAAATTCTTGCTTCAAGAACAGAATTTTATGAACTGACATTTGTGTCACATATTTATTAATGTTCTAGCTTAGAACTTCTAACATAATGGAAAGAAAGGAAAAAAGAAACTTTCAAAAATGCCTCATTAATTAAATTTAATTTTTTTAAGGAAATCTTGTTGGGTTTAAATCCTGTTATCCTTCAGTATTTTGTTAAAAAGATTTTACAGAACATGTCATGTTCTTATGAAGAAAAGCACCGTGGAATTAAGGAAGTTCAATAATGTGTTCTTCAAAGTGTGTACTTGAAAAATTAAAAATATCTGGATTTTGGGTTATTGTTTGTTTGATTTTTGGTACATATTTTCATATACAATTAGCTAAATGGAGCATTCCTTTAGAAATCCTGTTTGTTAAGAAACTTTAACCTGGGCAAAGTATGATCAGAAGTAAAGCAAGTTGGAAGTAAATACCAGTAAAATACTTAACTGTTGTTAAGACAAGACACTAATGTGTGTCTTGTTCACTGTTGTACTTCTCAGAGCAAAGTAAAGGAATTTGTAAAACACTTTTTTAAAACACTCGGATGTGACAAGATGGTGTTTGCATTATCATGATGTTTTCTTACACCCCTTTCGTATTGCAGTTGTCATCAAACTATGTTTTCTATTAAAGCATAAGAAACTGAACAAATTGCTGATATTCTGATAACAATTCTGCAACATTGGGACACACAGTTTTGCCTCCTCTCATCCCATGTGTACAAAGCAGTGGTACTTGCCTGTTATGGGATTTCTCTGGTGAATGTCACAGGTATGTATCCTTTAGTAGGAGCTTTTGGGTTTATATCTCAGATTTAGCTAAAACAAGCATAAAGATGGCTGGATAGTTCCCTATTAGTTGTGTTTATGAGGACACAAAAGTATGTACATTATTTATTTTGCTCTTCACTGCAGTTTGTGCACATTGGCTTCCTTACATTCTTTTTATTTACTGAAGCATTTTTTTAACAAAACGCTCATTTTGGAGAGTCCTGTTAGGTTTTCAGGTACTATCGATCTCATGGAATGAGATTTTTAGGAGGCTTAATACTCTTGTACTCATAGCAAAAAGGAAAGCCAGCATGTATTCTGTGAGTATTAGTTTTATTTATTAATTCATTTTAAGTGGTCTGTGCTCTGCATTGTTTATTTGTAAATGCATTAACACATTTTTGTCACTTTATCCTATTTTTTTTGAGAAAATTTGCCGCAGTCTAAGGTCTAAGGACTGATTTAAAATATCTAATGTTGACACCTGTAACTGATATTCTCAACAATGCCAACTTCATTGAAATTAATCTGTTTTCAAGGGATTTAAGTATTTTTAAATTCCAGCAAGCTGTCTTCAGCCTTGCACT
Organism: Cyanistes caeruleus; assembly: GCF_971803275.1. Taxonomy (NCBI): domain Eukaryota; kingdom Metazoa; phylum Chordata; class Aves; order Passeriformes; family Paridae; genus Cyanistes; species Cyanistes caeruleus. Next base: position 26,096,188 of record NC_141732.1, on the reverse strand, counting down.
ATGGAGTAAAGCATCTGCCTGTATCTCCTATCTCTCTGATTTCATGAATCTTGTATCCTTTTCTGCATACACTAGCATATTCTGGTTATTAGGACAGTCAGCTGGGCATTATGAGTGCTATGCATTTAAATTCTTCATGCTGAAGTGACAAATTTTGGTCTCCATTTTCTTGAGGGAAATTTTGATAGTTAAAACAATAATGGTAACCTGAAAGGAAATGTGGAAGGAAATATTATTTCTATTTTTAAAAACTCTGGCAGTGACGTCAGTGTTTGGGTTGAACCTGGCTGTCATTGAAGGGAAAGATGAACCGCAGTTCAAGTTACAAGATGAACTTATAAAAATGGGGACACCTAATTTGTGAGTCCAAAATGACATTTAAAGAGGAAAAAAGTGCTCAAAATATCTGCTTTCTGATAGATGGATTAGTCTTTTCTAGAGTGGGTGTGGGGAAGGATCCCCACTAAAAATCATTCTCCAAATCAGAGATGGAGCGATATCTAAATTGGAGAGAGATGGATTTAATGAGTGGACTGTTAGATGGATAGGAAAGTGGTGGGATGTTTACATCCAAAGGGCAGTGGTCAATGGCTCAGAATCCCAATGGATCCCCACTGACAAATAACAAGTGCACCCTCAAGGGTCCATAGTGGGACTGCTGTTAGCTAAAATCTTCATTAATGTAATAGATGAAGGTTTTGAGTGCACTCTCTGCAAATTTTCAGAAGACAGAATTGTGCAGTTGACTTATCTAAAGGGTGGGATGCTACCCAGAAGGACCTGGACAAGCTCCAGAAGTGGGGACAGGGGAACATCATCGTATGGTTTAACAAGACAAAATGCAAGGTGCTGCACCTGTGTTGTGACAACATTGGTATTGATACAGTCTGAGGGATGAACAGATGGAGGGCAGCTCTCTTGGAAGGACTTGGGGGTGCTGGTGAATGAGAGGCTGGACATGACCCAGCAGTGTGCAAGCCCAGAGAGCCAAACTGTCCTGGGCTGCATCCAAAGCAGCATGGGCAGCAGGGGAGGGGATTGTGCCCCTCTGCTCTGCTGTGGTGAGACCCCACTGCAGCATCCAGCTCTGTAGTCCCAGCACAGAAAGGATCTGCTCTTGGAGAGAGTGCAGAGAAGGGCCACTGAGATGATTAAAATGTTGGAGCACCTCTCCTAAGACGAAAGGCTGAGGGAACTGGTATTGTTCAAACTGGAGAAGCTTATGCTTTTGAGGTGATCCAGCTGTGGCCTTTTAGTATCTGAAGGGATACTAAAAGAAAAAGGGAGAAGAACTGTTGTGGTGATTTGGCATTAAGGAAAAAAAAGTGGAAAACACCCCCAGCAGTGACTCCTTTGAGAGAGGCTGCTGGGAGTTTCTTCTCTGCTTGGGATCAGCCTAATAGCTGGCCAGTTTTTGGAACTGACAGCATTTTAGACCACTGAAAAGTAAGATCACCTTTGTGAATACCACCTTTTAAACCCAATCCCTGGAACTGCTTGTCTCTTTGTTCCTGGCCTTGAAAGGTATCGGAGCTCTGGTGTGGCTGGCCCTGCTGCCCCGCGGCCTGTGCAGCCTGGGCAGGGGCTGGGCCGGACTCCAGCAGCTCCCAGCTGGGGGATGGAGACTGAGGGGGTTCCTCCAGCCCCAGGCCAGGCCGGGCTCTGCTGCAGCCCCCTCTGCTGCAGGTCCCGGGCTGGGGCAGGCCGTGGCTACTGACATCTTGCCCCTGTGGCCTGAACAGAGGACTCCAGGCTGAAAAGTGGCAGCAGCCTGTCCACTGCTTTCCAGCACTGCCTAGCTGAAATCTGACACCATGAGTACCTGGCCTCGGCTTGGGCCAGATTTAACCCTTTCACTACCCAGATGAGACCTGCAGACTTAATCCCCTCTCCAGAGAGACGAAAGTGAGAGTGATCAACATGTAAAGAAACATGAAACATCAGTCAGTAAAGGAAGGAGTCAGCCTCAGATAGAAGGAGAATGAGGAGATGCTTTAATAAGCTGAAATATTCTTTTAGTAGAGCCATGAAGGTGGACAATAATGTTCTGAAAAGCTCCTTTAATTCATGGAAGAGTATTTATTGGGGGAATGAACTATTCAAACTGTATATCTGAGCAAAGGTATCCATTGATAAAGCTAAGCTGATGGTGGAGTAGCTGTGATCCCATGAGATGCCTAAACAGAGGGAAAGAAGTGAGAGTTGATGAAGACCCTTTGCTCCAAGGGAGGAAAGGAGAAAACCTCTGTTCCCAGAGATTATCACAGAGACAGATGAAGAGAACCTTTGTCTTTGAATAACTCATCCTTAAAGTAATACCCCTTGAGTTCGTGGCCCATGAACACACCTCTGAGTAGTGTGAAAATGGGAGGAAAGCATGATGGCAGTCTTTTTCCAGGTGGCTGCGAGGCATGGAAATGAAAAGCTATAAGAAAACTGTTTTTCTCGTGGAGAACTCTCCATGGAATTACAAGAGGAAGCTGCCCTCCTGTAGAGACTGATGAAAAAGACTGTTGTATGGTTGGTACTGCTTTAACATCCCAGGTTTTGTCTCTATGATGTCAGTTGAGGAAGGAAAAAGGTGGGGTGGGGAGAAAAGGTTTCTGGAGGTTTTATGTTGGTTTCTTATTCTTGTAGTTCTATTAATAAACTTTCTTTTTTCCTTTTAAGTTTTAAGCCTGTTTTTCCCTTCTCCTAATCCATATCTCACAGCAAGAGATGAGTAAGTATTCTAGTGATTTTTAGCTAGTGCTTAAAAAACACCACATTATTTGGTGTGTTGTCCAGGAAATGAAAATTAGAGAATCTAAACTACTATAACTTTTTACAAGAGCATATAGTGACAGGACAAGTGGGAGTGGCTTTGAAATAAAAGCAAGTAGATTTAGATTAGATATTAGGAAGAAATCCCTCACTGTGATGGTTGTGAGGCACTGGTTGAGAATAGGTTGCCCAGGGAGGGTGTAGATGTTCTAATTCTGGTAGAGTTCAAGGCTAGGTTAGATTGGTCTCAGATCAACCTGGTCCTGTGGAAGGGATCCCTCCCCATGGCAGAGGGTTTGGAACTGGTGATCTTTAAGCTCCTTTGCAAGCCAGACCATTCTTTCTATAAAGTGGAAGCTGTTGTGGTTTGACACTGGCCAAATGCCAGGCATCCACAAAAACCGCTCACTCTTCTGCTGCAGCTGGACAGAGGAGAGAAAAAATTAATCAAGTGTTCATGATTTGAGATAAGAATCAGAACAAAACTCTCCAAGGGCAAAACAGGCTTGACTTAGACATACAAAGTGCATTTATTACTAACAATATCAGAACAGGCTAATGAGAAGTAAAATAAGCCGTTAAAACCACCTTTTCTTCCCTCAACTCCTCCCTTTTTCCTACAGGCAGCATAGGGAAGCAGGACATGGGGGTTTGATCAGTTTGTTAACTGATATTTTCTTCCACTGCACAGGGAGAGAAGTCATTTGGGTCCCCTTCCCATAGGAGAGAGTTCTCTGCAAACCTCTCTGATGTTAGTCCAATCTCATGAGCAGCAGTCCTCCCAAAACTGCTGCAACATGTGTACTCCCAAAATTCAGGCAATGTGGGTCACTTTTTCTATGGGATGCAGTCCTCCAAGGACAGGCAGCTCCAGCCTGGAACAATGGCCCTCTCTCCACAGATCTTCTGCTGGATCACAGCCTCCTCCAGCCATCCACATGTTCCAGCATGGGCACCTCTCCTGCAGGCTTGAGGTGGATCTCTGCATCCCCCGTGGATCCCCATGGGCTGCAGGGCACAGCTGCTTCTCCATGGTGTCTCCATGGCCTGCAGAGGAATCTCTGCTCCAGGGCCTGGAGCATCTCCTCCCCCTCCTCTACCCCTGACCTTGGTGTCTCCATGTTGTTTTCCTCACATGGTCTCACCTCCTCCTCTTCTCCGACTAGAAAAACTGTGAGCCCTTTGCTTTGATTTTGTTCATAAATATGTTATCACAGATGCGTTACCAACCTCTCTAGTTTTGGCCAGCAGCATGTCCAGCTTCAGAGCCATCAGGGACTGGCTCTGCTGGACACTGTGGAAGCTTCCAGCAGCTTCTCACAGAAGCCACTTCTGTGGACCCCCTCTCCACATCCTCCCCCACCACCAGAAAGCAGGCCATGTAAAACTGACACAGAAATACTTGCCAGGGGCACACCAAACAGTCAAATGACTACAGGAGGCCACATACTGGTGAGAATCTGCCTGGTCAGGATATGCAATAAAAAATGGCCCTGAAGCCTGGAATTATACTTTAAGAAAAGCTTATGGTCCAGAAACTTCTGCTTTCCTGGCCTGATGGTTGTAGGAAACAAGTAGAAGCAGAGACGGTGTTAATTGTCCTTGCTCTCACCTAAGTTTGACTTTAAGTAAGATATATATTAAGAACTTACTTTTATATGTCTGAAGCTGTGAATCTGTCTGCTAGCTTTCCAATCTGCTTTTTTTTAGACAGAATTTTATATCATAATATGGGTGTAAGAAGTGGTATAAGAGAAATGAGCTTTAGGCCTCATTTCCCCCCCATTTTCTTTCTAGCTTATTTTCTTCCTTGCTTGCCTCTTGCTGGTACAGTATAATTTTTGAACATCATATAAAGAAAGTATTTAAAAGAGATGTTTATAAACTTGGGGTGATTTGCAGGTAGGTGAGCATAATGTGAAAACACTTAGAGAATTCAAATTTGAGAAAAGAGTGTAAGAAAGAAAAATATACAACATGGGGAAAACATAGATTAAGGAGTATCATGAGGATGCTTGTGAGAAAGAGGAGAGAAATTCTTAAGCACAGTGCTAGAATGTGAAGATCTGCACTGGAAAAATGTACTATCCATCAGACAAGGGGTGACTTGATGAGACAGCTAAAATCTGTTATACTCTTCTGCAGTCAATGTTGACGCAGCATAGTTGCTGGTACTGAAAAAAATAGGCTAGACAGAGGAAATTATTTGAGGCAATTCAGGGGGCAATCCAAGCTCAGTTAAATTATCAGTCTGCTTCATTGCTTCTCTCTATGATTAAATGCTTTTTGAGCTTGGTGAATGGAAATATGTGAAAAGCATGTGTCATGCTCCTTAGTTTACTTTTTAAGTGCCTAGCTGATGCATTGGCAAAATGCTTGATGATAATAAATACAGAAATACGGATTCACAAAAAAATTATCTTAAATGGTTGCAATAAATGTAGTGGGGATTCTGGTGTTTAATTTCAGAATTACAAAAGAGATGCCTCCAACACAGCTGTTCTAAAATCCAGCCTCAGGAAAGTACGTTATCACTACGGAAAACAAGGTAAGACAAATATAGCACATCAGTGACATTTTTGTTCAAGCGACTTTCAATTTTGAAGGAAACTTCTGCAGTTTTAAAAGTTGAAATATTGATCCATAAGCATTTTTTCCCCCTCCAACAGTTTTGCAGAGTCAAAACCAACCATTTCAATAATATTCAACTTTATTATAATAAATTAATGTTTGTATAGTTTTTTGTTTACCTTTATAATGCTGGTTTTTTTTAATGTTTAATTTCTATTTAGTCTTGTGTCTTGGCAGCACTGGGACAAGAAAGGCTTGATCTTGGAATAATTATTCATATTATTATGCAGATGGAGAAAGCCAAGTAAAGAAAAGGTCACTGTAAACTTTTCCTTGCTAGGTTTACAAATATTCCAAGTAGCATATTTGTAAATTCAAGTGTAAATATTTGCATTTTTTCATTTTTACTAACTATATAAACACTAAATCCTAAACACAAGTATAATCTGAATAAGAGAAATTTATGTCTGATGTTTTTCAGACCAACTAGCTTTAGGACTCTTTCTCTAGTCACTGTCAAGCAGCTGTTTGGACCAAGGTATTGTCATTATCCTGTCAAAGAGCTTCATTCCCACCATTGACTGGAGCTGACACTTCTGATTTCGTGCTTGCTTTGGTCAGGTCCACACAACTGTGGGATGTGAAAGCCCACTCTGTGCTAGGGCATAATGAGAAAAGAAAGGATTTCAAAATAAAGGTTTTATATCCCAAAGATTTTGTAACAATAAAAATTAGCAGTTAGAGAGGGAAAAAATTTAAGAAAATGTGGTTTGCTTGTGTTAATAATTTATGCACAAATCAGTGTAAAATGTGGGAAGATTGTAAGAAGCATTGTCTTGCTTCTTTGCAAGAGGAAGGAAAAAAAGCTGTCAAAGCAATACAAATTGAATTCCTCTGGTTATTGCATTCAAACATTAATTATAATTCTAAATTTACCTCAACCCCCAATCACATCTGATTGAATTATATTCTAATTCCCACTATGCAACATGAATGACAAAAGTGATGAAATCTCAGCATTAAATTTCCTAACTGGCAGATGTGTCTCTAAAAGGTAAAGCCTTTTGGACATACCGGTATTTGTAAGGATTGGTATCAGCATATTTAATCAGAATTAAATTCTCTGAAGTGAAATGGTGAGGAGTTTTTATTAAAACTACTTTCAGGTGGTGATAACAGATGTGTGACTGTCCAGTTTGCTTGCACTTCTGATTTCCAAGAACAGTGTGGTTGATGGTATTGAACTAGGAAGTCTGAGCACTTGTGGCATAGCTGTTAATTGCTTTCTGGTTGTTACTGTCATGTTGTAATATTTTCATCACACTAACCTGGTGAATAGAACAGCAGATACATTTTTTTCTTAAGTAATTGTATTTTCTGGTTATAGGTTGAGGTAGAGCATTCAAGGCAGGCCATTTAAAAAGTCAGTGTAAATATTTTCCACTGAATTATACTTTTTTGTAGCTTCTGTATTTCCTGCTAAAATATATATATATATACATAGTTGTGAAATCTCTCTTCTTGAATACTGATTTATCGATAAGAGTGCTTTTCCTTATCAAAAAAACCCCTTTGTGATAACCTGCTTCAAGCCAGACAATGCAGAGTTAGTAAGAGGTATAAAAAATATGACCTTACTTTATTGTTTGCCACATATTATTTCATTGTTCACAAATGGGGAACTTAAAATATCTTTATTGAGAGAAACAGAGTAGTAATTAATCTTTCAGCTCTCAGATATTACTCATTCATTTTCCACAGCATTTTATCAAGGTCATCATAACTCCATATTGTAGGTGTTAATACTTATAACTTGTGGGTTTTGTGGATTTTAAAGTTATGTAAAAAGATGAGTATTTTAATTGCTTGTCACTCAGCAAAATTGCAGATGAAATTACAGGCTAACAGAAGATGATGGTGGTGATAAGTCCTGAGTGAATAAAAGTTCTTGCAGATGTGAGTCTTTATTTCCTTGAACCTTTCCTTAAAGCCAGTGTAAAAAAGAGCATGAGAAAAGAAATCTTCTCCAATTAAATATTTTTCTTCAATATGTTGCAAAAATATGTCAAGCAGTCTTGAGTTCAGTGATCTATAGAATCAGGAAGAAATTAATTTTGTAGATTATCATAGGTATCATGAAACACATACTGCGAAAAAAAGTCTTGTGCTGAGAATGAATCTAAGACCATTTTTATATTTTGAGTTGGATATAGTCCATCAATGAAAGAAAACCTATGACAGCCAGGAATCTTTCTGTACCTAAGGTGGTTTCTTTTTTCTCTTTGTCTACTAATACCATGTCCATCTTGCTTGTGTTTGTCTTCATCCACATGTTAATCAATAAATATTTCTGCTGATGAAAATAGGCTGACTGATGAACAGTATTGGCCTGTGACAAACATAAACCTAAATGTTGGACTCATGCTCAAGTTTTTTTTTGCTGTTTATAGATCTTGATCAGGACCAGATGAAACTAAACATTATGAACCTGTGCATGGAGAGATTCTGTTACAGATCTGTCATCAACCTCTAGTCACTGTGCATGAACTATTAAGACAAATGATATCTCAGAAAATAATGTCTAAATCCTTGCATGCCATCACTCTCAAGCACACTTTCTAACAGAGGGTGGATGTCCTAAAAGGCTTTATTCTCACATAGTATGGAGATATTGCATGTACTACACACCTCAGGGTTTGTTACTTAGTGAATGAAGATCACTTCACTCATTTTTCTGATAACTATCGTAAACATTTCTTTTCCATATCCTCACTGACTGCTTGCTTGTTATGGTTTAACCCCAGCCAGTAACTGAAGCCTACTCAGACTCACTTCCCCACAGTGGGATGAAAGAGAGAATAAGAAGAGGGAAAGTAAATACTTGTGGCTTAAGATAAATTCGGTTCAATATGTAATGCAATATCTGGTGCCGAAACCCGGGACCGCTCCCCGATACATGGGTTCAAGCGTCCGGATTTCGGGAGTCTCACCGGATGCTGAGGGACGGCTGGAGCGGCAGGACCGACTTCAGCGGGGAGGATGCTCCCGTACCTCCGAGATGCAGTCACTCGGGAAGGTAGTTTCACAACTGCATAGGCAGTGGGGTATAGACTGCAAAAAATCAAGGAATTTTGAACGCGTGGTTGTCAGATTACTAGAATTGAGTGTTATTGATGATCCCGTAGATATATTACACCCAGATTGCTGGGTTAGGTGTACCGAGGCACTCACGAATGACGTGTTGTGCTTCAGGTCCAGCAAGTATCTTAAAAGCTGGGCGAGAGTTACGCAAGCGCTACGGAAAGCGCTTCAGGAACAAGAAACTTGGAAGGCAGCTCAAAGCTGTTTAAAGGTTACACCGTGGGTGAGGGTAGGAGCTGCCACTCAGACCATGTTTATTGACTGCCCCACCAATTCTAATGGGCCATCTAATGATGACGGGAGACCCGAGTCGCCGTCCTGTCTGCCCGACTCTAACACGGGTTTGGCCGCGGAACACACTTTGCCGCCAGGGCGTACCAATGCCGCGGAGCCACGGGGCACGCCCGACACCGCGGACCCTGGAGATGTCGGGGAAAGGCCTCCACCATACGCGCTGCGAAATGGCGCCGGGGAGAGGAGCAAGGGGTGGAGCGAAGGGTGCCTAACGCGCGCGGGCATACACGATCGGGAGCCTAACGGGAAGTGGGAGGACGGCGCCAACAGTGAAGGGAGGAAAGCTCACAGTCCAATCAGGGATCGTGCCCTAGAGTACCTCCTAGTAAGAAGAACACGCTGGAAGGAAGGCGGAGAAAGGGAGGGGAAAAACCCGTCCCTGGGAAAGGGAGAGGGCGGAGTCCCACCAAAAAGCACTACAGCCCGGAAGCCCACTACCACTCGGCTTCTTCCACCAATTCGGAAAGGGACTGGGGCCACCAATGGCACGCGTGGAAGACAGAGCGGCGCGCATTTAGACATGCATCCGGCTCGAGCTCTGACTCGGACTTTGAAAACATGCAAATAAATTTCATTAAGCCTTAAAGATCTGTGACATCATTCCCACAAGAGTCCATGCCACTCACAGACTGGAAGCAGAATGGTCAACAGCCTAATCTACACTTCCACTGGACAGTCCTTCCTCAAGGAATGATCAACTCTCCAACCATATGCCAGATCATTGTGAGCCAAGCCCTAGCGCCCATTCGATCCGCGAACCCAGAAGCCACTATCATCCAACATACGGATGACATCCTTGTTGCAGCGCCGACGCCGGACTGTGTGGACAATCTTGTGTCAGCCATCTCCGAGGTTCTAAAGACCAATGGCTTTGAAATAGCAGAGGCAAAAATAAAGAAAGGTCGTTCAGTCACATTCTTAGGTGTGAAAATCACCGGCTCCTATGTGACACCCCCAGCAGTCAAAATTCGTTGCAACCTCAAGACACTGCACGATGTGCAACAGTTAGTAGGATCCTTACAATGGTTGCGAAATGTCATCCTTATCCCACCAGAAGTCATGTCTCCGCTTTACACGCTACTTCAAGGCAAGCATCCATGGGAACCCAAAACTCTCTCAAACATAGCCATGCGCTCACTCGATTTCATCAAACGGCAGTTGTCCACGACAGTTCTCTCTAGATGGAACCCAAATCTATCTTTGGACTTACACGTACATTTTACCAGAGAGGGGGGAGTAGGAGCATTGGCACAGGGACCTCCTGATAAAGCGCAACCGGTACAATGGGTGACTTTCGGAAGAGCCTCACGTGCATTTACCCCGGGAGTGGAATGTCTCGGAAGCCTCATCATGAAGGGCAGAAGGCTTGCCCTGAACTGCCTAGGTCTCGATCCTGCAAAAATATACTTGCCTTTCCGGAAGCAGATCTCGACATTGTCGGTAGCAATCTCAGAATATCTTGCTTTGGCACTTTTCAGATTTGCAGGAGAGCTTTGCTACGCCACTAAACCTCCATGGACTCAGCTGCTAGCGATAGCAGATGTTGACCTCCCACAGAAGGTCATGGACCGACCACTCCCTGGACCAACTGTTTTCACCGATGCATCCTCAGCCACCTCTACTGCAGCAGTGGTGTGGCGGACACAAGAACAATGGCAATACGTGAAAATGACAGACAAGTCGCTGTCTGTCCAACTCCTGGAAGCCTCCGCTGTAGTATTGGCATGCGGATTGTTTCCATCAGAGCACCTTAACATCGTAACAGACTCCATGTTCGTTGCCAAGCTCTGTCAAGCGATGTCTGGACCAGGTATTTCAACATCCTCTGCTGCTGCAATGATAGAAGAAGCACTTTTCTCACGCCAAGGTACCGTATCTGTGATACTCGTCAACAGCCATAACCCCCTTAAGGGATTTTTTTCAAATCGGCAATGACAAGGCTGATGCTGCAGCGAAAGGACTTTGGACCTTACAAGATGCACGACAACTACATGAGTCACTCCATGTTGGAGCCAAGGCACTTGTCGAGAAATGCAACATCTCAATAGCAGACGCCAGGCACATAGTGGCCACTTGTCATCAGTGTCAGAAAACACCCTTGTGGTCTAGTGGGATCAATCCCAGAGGCCTCAAGGCCTCCGAGATCTGGCAAACAGACTTCACCCTCTGCCAAATATTGAAGCCTCGAGCTTGGCTCGCTGTAACAGTAGACACATACAGCGGCATGATCGTTGCAACCCAACATGCAAAGACAAATTCCAAGGCAAGGATTCAGCATTGGCTAACGGCTATGGCATGGCTTGGCATTCCAAAACAAATCAAAACAGACAACGGCACAAACTTTATTTCCAAGTCAACTCAAGAGTTCGCGACTAAGTGGAACATCACCCTAAAGCAGGGCATTCCGTACAACAGCACGGGTCAAGCCATCATAGAAAGAGCGAACCAAACCTTTAAATATAAGTTAGAAACCTTAGCCAAAGCAGAAGGGTTTACCAATAACATCCCTCCGCCAGAACAGCCACGCTTGCTAGCCACCACCATGCTAGCGTTGAACCAGTTCCCCAGAGGAGAACAAGCACAAACCCCTTCCCAAAAGCATTGGACCACCGAAGCACTGAAAGAAGGCCCACCAGTTAAAATTAGAAATGAATTGAGAGATCGGGACTCAGGGTGGAAATTGGTCCTGACAGGTCGGGGATATGCCGCAGTGGAGAAAGATAACATTATTAAGTGGTGTCCATTAAAATCAATAAAGCCAGTGCTGTATAACTTAACTAATGAAACCTCAGGTTTCAGGTCTACCACTATAATCCTCCACGTCGACCTCGCTTCTTGTCCTCGACAGGGACTTCAGCAGTTTCACAATGTCTGTGCCTTTGTGTTTTCCTGTTTCTAAGCCTGCCTCGCATTGGACAGGGAGAACTGGGTGTGCATCTTTACCGGCTGTGCACCTGGACACTTCGCAATCCCTTGGATGGTAGAGCAATTGCCCAAACTGTGTCTAATGCCCCTAGCTTCATTGTTCACATTAGTGATATATTTAACACCAATGGAATAGGAATTGACCCTAGTCAGGGAAAACCTTTTGCCTACATTAATTGGGGAACATACTGGTGCCCTAGTGTCAACCCCGGTAAAAGCTATTGCACCTATCCTGGGTACGGGTTTTGTGGGTATTGGGGTTGTGAAACCATCGTCACCAGTAACCAGTGGACACCAGCTAAGAGAGATAGTTTCCTAGACGTGGGTTTTTGGCCCAAGGGCTGCAAGCGGCCCATGTTTGGAAAGAGCGGTATGATCACTGCTAAAGGAAGCTGTTCCCACCTAAATATAACAGTCCTGCAACCTCAAGACACCAACTGGTCACTAGGACGAAAGTGGTCAGTATTCCTTCATAGTTGGGATACAGACCCAAGCACTATCGTTCAAATTATCAGAGCTTCACCACCACACCACACCGCTCTTGGACCCAACAGAGTTGTAGCCCAGCAATACAATCACATAAACAGCAATCCCACGCCTAGCCTCACTAGTGCCACATCAGCACTTCATGGTGCGCTCGAACTGACGTCTCATGCCCTCTTTCATCACATGCTAAATGCTGCATTTCTATCACTAAATGCAACAAAGCCAGACCTTACCCGTTCTTGTTGGCTTTGCTATGATGCCTACCTGCCCTTTTACGAAGGGGTAGCTCTTAATGCCATGTTCAGCTACTCCAGAGCGAATGACCCCAAGCGATGCTTGTGGAACACCCCTTGCAAGGGAATCACACTAGAGCAAGTTTCGGGCAAAGGTGTTTGTATAGGCAACAGACAGGTAATACAACACCATGAAGAAATTTGTGCCGCTCCTGTGACTCTAGATAAGACCAAGTCCTGGGTAATTCCAGCAACCTCGGGAATCTGAGCCTGTAGCTCCACAGGTATCACCCCATGTATTTCCATCAAACACTTTGATGAAACTAACGATTTCTGTGTCCAAATGGTTATTATCCCTAGGATCCTTTACTTCCCTGGAGACTAATTGCCTTACCACCAGGAGAGAGGTTTCCCACGCCAAAAATGAGAACTCATTACCGCTGTCAGTCTTGCAGTACTGTTAGGTCTAGGAGCAACAGGCGCAGCAACAGGTGTCACAGCCCTGGTGACTCAAAACCAAGGTCTAGCCCAACTGCAGACAGCAGTAGATGAAGACCTGCACAGAATCCAAGAGTCTATCTCCAATTTAGAGCGATCCCTCAATTCCCTTGCTGAGGTCGTGCTGCAGAACAGACGAGGACTGGACATCTTACTCATGCGCCAAGGAGGTCTGTCTGTGTGCTGCCTTAGACGAGAAGTGTTGCTTCTATGCCAATTATTCAGGGCCAATCAAGCAGTCCATGGCAGAGCTACAACAAAGGTTTGAACTGCGTAGCCAACAACGCTCTCAGCAGAACTGGTTTAGTTCAATGTTCAACCAATCCCCATGGATTATTACCCTTGTTTCCACATTAGCAGGACCAGTTATTGTTGTTGTGTTCGTACTTATTTTTGGTCCTTGTCTCCTTAATAAGTTAGGCCAGTTTATAAAAACCCGTTTAGATAAGATAGACATTTTATATTTAGAACAGAGACAGTTAACCTGAGTTTGCATGATAGTTCATACTAACACACTGCGGTTTCGTTTCACGTTCATTACTAACAAGTTCACAGTTTGTTGTTAATTACATAAGTCTCTCAGTTGTAAAGTGCTGTTCATGGAGAAGTGGGGAGATGATGCGGTCAGATAGGGAACGCCGATCGGAAGATCTCGCGTTGTATGGGAAGATAGGGCCCCTCTTTCTCCAAAGTTCCATAACCCATAATGTCACGGTGATTACGTCATCATATCCCGGTCATATAAATCCCTGCACACCGGAAATAAATGCTCTTCACCGTCCACCACATTGGTGTTTGCGTGTGATTAGCCCAACAGGCCTGTAAGTTTAGCCGTCGTGTCGCCCATGAACCGGGTCGCAAAGCCTCATTCTGAGGCAACAAATATCCGTGCAAAAAGGTGAACCAAAACAAAGAATTCATTCCCCTCTTCCCATGGGCAGGAAGGTGTTCATCCACCTCCAGGAAAACTGGGCTCCATCATGTGTAATCCTTAGTCAGGAACACAAACACCATCACTCTGAGTGTCCCCTCCTTTCCTCTTCTCCCCACAGCTGTATATGCTGAGCAGGGCCTATCTGGTCTGGAATATCCCCTTGGACCAGTTGGAGACAGCTGTCCCCTCCCAGGTGTGTCCCCTCTCTACTCCTTGTGCACCTGCAGCATGGTTGCTGGTGGGATGGGCTGAGGAGCAGAAAAGGCCTTGGCTCTATCAAGCCCTACTCAGCAGTAATAAAAACATCCTTTCTTATCAAGACTGTTTCCAGTGCAAATACAAACCATAGCTCCATACAAGCTACTGCTATGAAAGTCTATGCCATCTAAAACCAGCACATCATTTCATGATACATGTAATATTTATGGCTGTCACCTCTTGGATAAAGGTTGGTTCCAGAGATGATTAAGGTCAAAGCTTGCCTGACTGCAAAGGAAAAATTGTATTGCTAAGAAAAGAGTAACAAGATCATAAAGGCACTGAATCAAAACTGGTTTGGGTAAAAGGGAGCACGCCATGGGCAGGGAGACTTCCCATGAGACCGGGTTGATTGAAATCAAGTGGCTACCTAATCTTGAACACCTCCAGGGATGGAGCATCAACAATTTCCATGGGCAACTGGTTCCAGTGCCTCACTACCCTCTGGGTTGGATCTCCATGTATATTTACCTTTACAATCATGAAATGAAGAAAGATAGCTATTTTTAATAGATGTTATTAGCATGTCTTTCTACATTCATGAAACCATTCACTAAGCAGAATAGAAATACGCCAGCAGATGAACAAGCTCTGAGATAATCTTGCATTTGTTGCCTTTAAAAGAGAAGAAAAATTCCTTTGTCATTTTTGGTATGGGAATTGTTTGATAAACAACAGTTTATATTGAGCTAGCTGGAAAAGTTGAACTATTACCATTCAAATATGAACTTAACTCCTTTAGTTTTGAAATGTGAATCAGAGCTAGTCCCAATAACAGTAAATCAAATTACTGTACATTTCAACTCTAAATTACTCACATAATGCATGCAACACTAATCCTAAAAATATACAAGAAATAGAATTAAAAAAAAAAATATTTCTGCATGAAGAAATACAGAATTCCTTTATACAGAGGAATGCTTATATTGCATCAACTCAGGGACAAAAAAATGCATCAGAATGTTTTTATCTGACATGTTGTATCTGATACTTGAGATGATAAGCAATATTTTTCAATAACTCAGTTCAAATTGTCAGTTAAAATTCCCACTAATAGAATTGCAAAATCACTTTGACTGTGATTTAATGCAAAATCCACCTGGATAATGTAGTCAATATTCTATGCAAATGTTTATTGCACATTGTCAGTTCACATCAGAGAACCTGGGTTACAAACCCAAATTAAACTGAAGCAGTTCATAGAATCACAGAGTGGCTTGTATTGGAATGGACCTTTAAAGGTCATCCAGTCCTACCCTATTATTCTGAGCAGAGTTGTGCTTCACTAGATCAAGATTCTCTAAGCCCTATACAACCTGGCCTTTAATGCTCCCAACGTTGGGGCATCCACAGCTTCTCTGAGAAACCTGTTCAAGACCCTCACCATCCTCTTTGTATAAACTTCCTTCCTCTTTTCCAATCTAAACCTCTCCTTTTTCAGTTTAAGACTTTAAACTTTCAGTTTAAGACTTGCCCTTTATCTTGTCAATATAGGCCTTTCTTACAGACATGTGGAAGAATTGCAGTAGGTCTCCCTGAAGCCTTCTATTCTTCAGTTCTTTCAGACTTTTGTTACAGGAGAGGTATTCTAGCCACTTTTTTGTGGGCCTCCTCTGGATTCATTCCAAGGGGTCCACATCTTTCTTGTGCTGCAGACCCCAAAGCTGAATGCAGCACTCCAGAGGGGGTCTCACCAGAGCAGAGCCAAGGGGCAGAACCCCCTCCCTTGCCCTGCTGGCCACACTGTTTGTTGGCAGCCCAGGTTTGGACTGGCTTTCTGGGCTGCCAGTGTGTATTGGTGGCTCAGGTCCTGTTTTTCATCCAGCAATGTATTGAGTCTGGCTGAGATGGAGTTAATTTATCAAGAATAATGTTGTAGGTGAGCATTGTGAAAGGCCTTACAGAAGTACAGATAGGTGATGTCAACAACAGGTTGGGATTCTGATGCAGTCACTCCATGACAGAAGGTTGTTATGTGTTTATGTTCAATGTAGCCCATTACATTTCTTACATAAACATACACATTTATTGACATATTATATAACATATTACATTACATATGTATTTATGCTCAATGTAGCCCATTACATTTATTACATAGATATATAGGCATTTTTGCTCAATGTAGCTGATTACTAGTGGACTACATGCTATTAGGAGATTTCTGTAAATCTCTGCCAGAGAAGCAGAAGTGAGACGTGTTTTATTACTGAGGAAATCCATGCACGACACTGTTTCTTGCACACCATTTTAAGGATAATCTTTGTGATATCTATAGGGCCACATTGTGCATGAACCAGACATGTTCATTCCTGATGGGAAGGGCAGCATCCTCTGCATATTCTTCCACTCTCCCTCCCTATGCTTGGGAAAGGCATGGAAATAGTATCGTATCTTCCAAATCAGTTCCCACTGATCATCCAATCAGTTCTGATTCACCGTGGTTATGCATGTTTGGGGTTGAATTAGAATGACATATAAGCGCAAAACTGGTAAATCAAAAGGGCAGAAAAAGGGCAAGGAGGTATCATTTAAAATTAACTATTATCTCTAGTGTTTCAAGATTTTGAGACTTGAGCTCCCTCCCCCCCAAAAAAGGAGGGAACTTCACAATATATTGTAGGTCAGAAAATACCTTCTTTTTTAATTTGTAGATATCTAATAAATTAATTGGTAATTTTCTCTCTAAAGAAAATAGGTTGTGGGAGTGGTTTGCAGAGTGTTTGCAGAGGTTTTGCAGAGTGTTGTGATCCATTTTTCACAAAAAATCTTCTCCATTTGTGTTTGCCTCCATCAGAATCTCTCAGTATTTATAATTCCAGACTTACTGAATGTATTTCATGATTCATATTACGTAATTAGAAGTGAGAAACGTTACTTAATTGCAGATATTCACTGATGTCTGAAGATACTGTCCATTTCACATGATCTCTTGTCTCCTCACATGTTCTATTTTCCATGAAGTTGGAGTATTGTAAATAGCTTTTTAGG
The DNA here is from genome assembly GCF_971803275.1 of Cyanistes caeruleus. Lineage (NCBI taxonomy): Eukaryota > Metazoa > Chordata > Aves > Passeriformes > Paridae > Cyanistes > Cyanistes caeruleus. The sequence goes on along the minus strand of NC_141732.1, from coordinate 26,079,094 downwards.
TATTTTTCTTGAATGAGAAAGAAAATAATTCATAGACATGTAAATTTTTTATAAAGAGTACAGACCCTGGCTTGAGATATGATGCCATGGGCATGAATCATATACAATAACATTGTAAATGAGATAACTGTAGCATTATATTCTCTGGGCAGAGTTAATAGATTCAGTAGAACTCTAGCAAGATATTGTAGCTGACATTTCCCTATTTCTTTCAGAAAAGCCTTTATTAATCCTCAGTTTGCACATTGGACCAGATTAAGTCCCGGCAGAGAAAATCCTAGATTTAGTGGTTTTAATTTCCTAAGTTACTGAGTAGGAGCCAACTTTACAACTGTCGTCAAATTTGACTAGGATACTCTATCAGCTTTCTTTCTCACTCCCTGACAAAACATTTCCTAATAAAGAAAACGTATTAATGTTCCTAACAAATGCTAACTGACAACGTCTCCAAAACTATATGTAAAGGTGAGCTTTATTTTTTTCTATTTATTTTTGTGAGATTCCTGAGAATGCCTTAATATGGAATTGCCTTCCTTTATTTCTCAATGAATTTTATAAAAAATAATTATTTATGTATGGAATATATGTTTTTGACAATTTCCCCAACCACTTGCCTTTTAATGCAAATGTTTCAAACTGTTCTAATGTCCATGAAGGTCTCATGTTGACTTGTTCTCTTAATAAAGCACTGGAGCGCTGTGTTCTCTATAGAATTTTGAATGTCTGCAAAAGGAAAGACAGTGCCTAGAGACAAAATATCCAGACAGATTTAAACGGCAACCTCATAGGATATTGTATAAGTGTCTTCACTTCCAGAAGTCTACCATCCTTATTTAAGAAAGTCCCTTTTCCTTCACAGAAAACTGAAGTATTTCAGTGGTGTAGCCTCACATACAGAGATTTTTTCCCTCTTCAGTGCACCCAGTTGTGGTCTCTTCTGTTAATATTGCATAGCTATGTGCTTTTCTTGGGTTATTCTTGCACCCCATTGCTTTGTACAGGTTTATGTTACTTACGAGGGTGGAACAGAAACATTTCTAGGAGAAACATCCCCATAAAGTTAAAATACTAAATCATGGAAACTATTATATAGAATTTCATGCATTTCTTCTATTAATTTATTTTTAGCTTCAGATTGGCTTTCAGTTCTCAGGCACCTACTAGACATTTCAGGAGACCTAATTTTTTTTGACGACATTTGCTGTTTTATAAGCAGTCTACTTCATCACAGGGAAATATTTAAAACTAACTGCATTTTTAACACAAAGGTAATCTGTCCTTTTGAAATATTTCACATACAAAGATTAATAAATTACACATGTTGCTATAGCAACTATGAATCAAAGTGTAGTAAGTCTAGACAGTTCTATTCATGCCCTTTGAAAAGAAAATCAAATATAAATATCAAGTTTTTGGTTCATGCTGCCTAGAATAATTTGGTAAAAATTAAAACAATAGTGATTTATTTTACCCTGGTCTGTCTGCTTGTGGAATTAATTTTAAAGGCTCATGTTTAAACACCCACATTTTTCCTGTGTGTGTTAACACATTAATGCCCTCAGATTTTTTATCATAGGTGCCTCTTATGGGCTTCTGTAAAATAATTCTGATTCAACAGTGACATGAAAAAAGTCATTAGTATAATGATCAACTATTTCTTAATTAATAATAGACACAAGTGATTTTCGTATACCTGTGGGACAGGTGAATGCAAGATGTCCTTGAAAATAGATTGGCTCCCTTTATTATGTTAATAATTTTATAGAAAACCTAGGATGAAATCTATGCCTTAAAGTCAGCTCTGTAGCCTCAAATGATGGTGATGACCCAGTCTAAGAGAAGGATTGACCAGGTAAAAATCTGATGGGCCATGTACTCTTTTATAGTTCACTAGGTGCTTTGTTTGCATGTGCAAAATAAAAAGGCAAGTGTTTCAAAAACTGTTTCCAATTAATTGGTACTGTTTGTGAAGAGTATGGGAGGTGGGATAGGTTCTAAAAATAGAATTGGTAAAATAGACCAAACTAAGAGGAAGTATCTGTCATGAATTTTGAGTGCTACTTAGTAAATAGTTGTTGCATCAGCAAAGATATGAAATGGTTTCCCCATGAGAACTGCAACTCCTGAGTTTAAAAATAATCTCTGCCCAATGAGTGACAGTGAAGGAGATTACAACATAATATTAATTCATGAATGGTGTGGAAAAAGTGAATGAGGAATTACTATTTCTTATCACGGTATGAAAACAAGGGAGCATCAAATGAAATAGCAAGACAGTATTTTCAAAATAAGGAGGAAATTGTTTTTCAGTAAATGTGTAAAGTTCTTTCCACACAGCACATGAACGCCTGAAGATTACAAAGATTACAAGGATTGCCTGAAGATGTTCAAAGCGATTGAGCAATGAATTGGGAAAAATTGAGTGTGCTTGGTTAAACACAGAGATGAGAAATTTGGCTCAGGAGGCCCTGCAGTTAAAATCGTGGAGACTGGAAGGGCTTTTGGAGAAGTTTTGTTTTGTAATAGTTCTGTTTCTTATAAGTCTCCTTAGGTGGTCCCTGTTAACCATTCTTGGAGAAGGCTTACTGTGCATTATAGATAATAGGTGTGACCTTGTAACGCATTTTTTAATCTGTTTATTATGTCAAGCAGTGATAACGAAGTTGTGAGAAGAGAATAAAAGAGAAGAGGGATTTAAAAGTATTTTTAAAAGAAGATTTTGCATTCTAGCAGCACTTCATCCTATCAATTTAATAAGCTTTTTTTTATGTGGTTTTATCCAGGAGCTTGTGTTTGGTGGTTTTGATCTCCATAAAGCCAGGAATAGAAATTGTACTGCTGTAAAACTAGAGGGAGGCTTAAGACTTTTTCCCTTAAAAATATTGGATCCAACTTTCTCAGTCCAGAAGACCCAGTCAGTGGAACATTTGAAAAAATGACATTTTTTCAAAATGTATTCATTTTGTATATCTTCTTTATCTGATTATTTTGTAATGGAGAGTATTTGGTGATGTAGTTAACATTCAGTTAAAAATTTGGAATATAAGGTCAAAATACAGGGCACTTTCTAGACGCAGCTAGTCAGTGAGTAATCGAAAGCTAGACCCTCATATCTATTATATGAAGAGTTTTTTAAGCTGGAAATGATGAGACTTCCAGGGAGAACAGAATCTGTAGTTTAGTACTTTTCCTTAGTTTCTTAGTTTTAGTAGGCAGACCAAATGGCTAATGTGACTGAAAGCATGAGAATGAAAAATAAGATTCTAATAAAAATAAACTTCCAGGGTTTTGTTTCTTTTAAGCCAAAGTTACTTGAATACAGAGGGATCACTTACATAGTAATAGTTGCCTCTCTGCCCGCACTTTTTGACCAATTTGCAAAATGTAAAGGTACTAATATCAATGCATTAATCCCACAGAATTCAGTTTAGCAAGAATTAATTTGTCCTCGTAAATGTTTGACTAATCCTATTGACAGAAGTATATTGTGGAATAAGAGAATTTTCTCTACATGTATATGTGTGTACCTATGAATAAACAAAAAAAAAAGTAGATGGGATGGAAAAAAAGAGGCAAAAAATGAAAAGCCCTGGGCTAACCATATAGCTGAAAGGATATGTTTTCTTCAGATGACATATTATTTTCTGGGAGCAGCTAGGTATAAACTCTTTCTTCTGCATTTTGCAAAGCTATGTGGGCTAGCACACTGACTTGAAAAGGCACAACCAGGAATTCCCCTTGTAAACTTATCCCAAATAATTAAGAGATGAGGAAGTAATTTCTGTCTAGGCAGAAAGGGCTGAGGGTAGGGATGATGTTTTCCTACTCAGAGCCTACTGGTGGAGCTAACACAAATTTCAGACTCAATAATCCCAGCTGTCAGGCACTGTGCAACTTCCAGCTCTCAGTTAAGTGGATGAATTTTAGATATTTTTTTTGGAAAACAGCTCTTCTATGATTTACATGCTTGTGCTGGGGAATCTGGGTGTTTACTGAATCCTTTTGTTTCATAGATAGAAGGAAACAAGGCTGAGGTCCCAGTGACAGTTCTGTGATCTCTGTGTCCCTATCAGGATTTGTCACAACATGCTGCACTGCAGCACGTATGAGCAGAATGAAGTATCCTGGTTTGTAGATGTTTCAAGGTCATTTTAAGATTGCTTGGGTGTTTGGATGACTGCCACACAAGAAAAATCTTGATATCAAATTCCTACATGTGAATCAAACCCCTAAATTCTCTTTTCTTCCTGATCAGGGAACTCAGCTATATCTGGCTACTGCAAGAACTCTGCTGTCAAAAAAGCTAGACTCGTTTTTACCAGATCCTTGCTGAATCTGTACACTTACTGTTTGAGGCTAAAAATGAAAATTTCTTGAGGTGAGAACTGACATGCACCTGACATTGTGGCAATTCTGTTTGGATTCTTGAGGCAATTTATCATCTAAACATTTTTTTTTTAGCGCTTGGACAACAGAATTTGAGGGAGCATTTTTCATTCACATTGCTCAAATCTGCATTGTAGATCTAGCATATACTTTTTCTTTCTTTAACATTACATGTTTAGTAGAACAAGGAACCCAGATATTCCATATACTCACCATACTCACCAATGTCAAATGCTTGCTGGAGAAGGTTGTTATGTGCTCTTCAGGACAAGAGACCATGTTATTGTGTACCAAAGAAATTATGAAATTACCTCCAGAAGTCATTTGACACACCTTAAATTTTTTTTCCTTGCAGTACTTGTTTTTGAATTTAAGCAACTTTGTGTAACCCTGCTGGCTATCTTGAATTACCTCCCTGTCCTCCATATGTCATCTGGAGGATCTGTTTCATGATCTTCACAGACGCAAGAGGTGAGGTTGACAGATCAGTAATTCCCAGGGTCCTCTTTTCTACCATTTTTAACAATGGGTGAAATATTTCCCTTTTTCCAGAGAGCTGGGACTTTGCCTGACTGCCATAACTTATTGAATATCATGGAGAGTGGCTTGGCAACTACATCAGCAAATTCCCTTAGCGCTCTGAGCTTCATGGATTTATGTGTGTAGACTTAAGTCTAAAAGGGGCATGTCTTGGTGAGAAAATGATGAATCCTTTGCTATATGTTTGTGATGAGAATCATCACATTTTGTCAAAAAGGATCCCAAGAAAGTAACTTTTAAGTGATGGTGCCTGTAGAAAAAACAGCAAAAATGTGCTATGGAGATTTTTTTAATGAGAATTTTCGTCAATATTCAGTGAGGGTCACTTTATTTGTAAAAGGAATAGATGGTAGATTTAGGATTTTAATTCTTATTGATGCAGTTCTGTAAATTCCTATGTAGACCTGTGTCTGTAATTGCACAAAGAGAGTTTCCTTCCTCAAAATACTGATTCTGCCTTTCTAGTAAGACAGTACAATGATAGATTGCAGACAAGGGATATGGATCACGTTTCAGGAAAAGAAAGGTAATCATAAAACCAGCAAAGGGCTGTAGCTGGAGTGGTTGTGTAAATCTATGGACAGAGTACAACATGAATATGGGGATGTATTTCCCTTTTTTACATTTAGGAATAGATATGACAAATATCTAAAACTAAAACTTATAACAGGTTCTGGACTTTGGTGGAAAAGGAGACTAGATGACTTTTGAGGTCCTTCCTAATACCTTTATACTTACATAATGATCTCATCATAGAAGACCTTGGATCTGGAAAAAGTACAACTATTAGCTTATTTCAGGATAATTTAATTTTAAAATTGTCTCTGGAGATCTACTGATGCAAAATCCTGCTTCAAGGATAGACCAGACTGATCAGGGCTATGTCCAGATGAGTTTATATATCTCTATGCTTTCTCCAAACAGCTGTTTCGGTGTTTATTCTCTGACATGGGAGAAAAACCCACTTTATTTTTTTTTAGTTGGTTTGATACTTCTGCTGTTGCAGATTGACACCCTGCCTCTGATCATTTTTCTGTGCATGGAAAAGAAGACCCTGGCTCTGTCTTCTGTAGATTCCCCTGCAGGTAGTTGAAGACTGTGATTATATAGACTTCTCCAGTGTAAGAATATCCAGCTCTCTCTACCTTTCTTTCTATGAGACTTGCTGGAGTGACAAGATGTGTGTTTGCTACCATGAGCACTGTAGCCAGAAACAAATTCTCTTCAACTTTCAGTCTAGGCAAGAGATAGCTGTGTGTCTTTGGTAGCTGTCTTCCGTGACCTTTCCTTTTAGCACCTGTCTTTGAATGTGTAAACAAGAAAAAGTTTTTTTTGAGTTGCATGGTATCAGGAATGAAAAGTAATTTTAAGAAGTACCCCAGGCAGAAGAGTAGAACAATTAAAAGCTCTGTCAGAGCTCATACTCTCTGGAAACGTAAAAGGCAATTGAAAGAATTCTCCCAAAGGGAATTTCATACAGTGCTTGTCCTATATCTGCTAGCAGTATGAGTCAGTAAATGGAAGATAATCTGAAGGCTGCCACCTTTAGCATTTGCCTTATTCTGCTCTATGCAGAATTTAATATATTCAGCAGTTTTGAATTAAATAGATGAAGCTGAATGCAGCACAGTACTTCAGAGGACTGGGAGCATTACTATGAGAACTATATAATGTTAATACATATTTTCAAGGAATTCAAGGCATTGCTGATGAGAGATGGGGAAGCCAAATCTTGCAGAGATTAAGGAGCCAAGCTGCTGATAAAATGAAAAAAAAAAATTAAAAATTGGTGACTCAGTGTGGGGCAGGACAGAGAGAGATCCAGAGGACTACCATAAGGAAAACAAGTTGGATTTGCTGAGCAAAGAATATCTTAATCTAAAGTGTTTGGACTACACTTTGGTGGTAACTAAGAATCCTAAAGAGCACAACAAGCATAAGAGAAAACAAAACTGCAAAAAGCAAAAAAATTCACTACTACACAAGTGAACTAAAAAGTGAGGTTTTTTCTCACAACTTTAATATAAGTGGTTTAACACCTGCTTTTTTCATAATGTCTCCTTTTTTTTAAGAAGAATTACAGAAGGGGGAACCATCTAGAGAGCAAGCTTGAGGATGCTTTCCAGGGGTAAGAGAGCTCTCAAAAGAGTCCATACTAGAGCAATAAGGGCTCAATTGTGTCATGATTTGACATCAGAAATGTTGGACCTGAAGACCCAAAGCTTTCAAGCAGCGAGGTACTAGCCGGGCATTTTTCATCACCGAGCAGAATGAAGAATACTGAAACTTAATTATTTTTGTGCTGTTGAAAATTGCAAAATTTTATTGCAGAGCCATAAGATGGTTAAGTACAGTGTCAGTGTCATTAAAAGAACCCAAGCTGCTTATCAGTCAAGAGAATTTGAGGCCTGTGGATGCTTGTTTCTTTTGCCATTGCTAAGCCGTCAGACATGAAGTAAAGAGGGAACATAGTCAATGCTAGGCAGTTCAGGATGAAGGGTTTATTTTTTCACTCTCACTACTCTGGTGTTCCTTACTTTCTGAGCTTTGGGGTGACACTCTTGTTTAGTCTGGTTGCTCTGGATAGGTTCAGGTTCTGAGAGAATCAATGGAGGGCTTCTTTTGGTCTCTTCTCACTAGAGCATGCCAGCATTGTCCCTACACAGCACTAGGATCATCTCTAACTGACCCCTCCAATTAAAATCAATAGTTTTGTCTGCAGTTTATTGCTTCTGTACCCTAAAAGTGTTCTTCATTATCTTAGGTCTTAGCTGCAAAATGGATGTAGGATTTTTAATCTCTTCCAGTGCTGTCTTTGGCTTCTGATGGTTATATAAACCCAGTCTTAAATGGTTTTGTTTGTTTTTCTGTTTGCTTAATAAAGCTTATTTGTGATAGCTGAAGATCTGAATCTTGTAAACAGGCTTTGTAGTTCTTCCTGAAATCAACTCTTGTTCTTTGTTTGCTTATGGGTTCAGCAAACATCTTTCCACAAGGTCACACATCCATCTGATGATTGTTATTAAAGCAGCCTGATCCCGTTTATGACCCAGCTTTTGAAAAGGCTATGTTACTAAGTGTATCCTTGTACCATATATAATTTTATTTTAATGCTTTAATTTTCTGTGTGTAGATAGGAGTTGCATACCAGAGATATATTTCATACAGCTTCTTCTCTTTTTCCTCCTGTTCACAGCACTCCATACATTGTTGCCTGCACTGTCCAGTGTATCTTGGGTTTAGGTTTGGGGGATTTTTCCTTGTTAGGCATGCTGTTTTTTGGTTGTGGTTTTTTTTGGTTTCTTTGTTTTTTTATTTGATTGGTTGGTTCGGTTTGTTTTGATTTGGGATTTTTTTTTTTGTTCATTTTGTTTGCCTCTTTGGATTTTTGTGGATTTTGTTTATTTGTTTGCTTGTTTGGGTTTTTTTGTGTGTGTTTGCTTTTGTGTGTGTGGTTTTGTAGCTTGTTTGATTTTTATTATGTGTGCATGCTCTGTTTTGGGTCCTCCTTTCAAATGCCTGTTCTCAGGTTTCTCCCACTGGCATCGTTGCATCCAAGATCATAATTTAGACCTCTGTGTACATAGAGACCTAGGAGAGTCACATCTGTCCTTCAGGAAACATTTCATTGGAGAGAAATTATAACTGTGGGGATGCATTGTTGTCTTCTCACTGAAGTTGTCTATGATTAGCTTCAGTGGATGGAGACAGCCTTGGAAGCACACATTAGCATTAGAACTGTCCTTTTGTGAGTGTGCAGCGAGGTCAATAAGTACATGAATATAAATTAGCTTGGTTGACTAGTGTGGCCATTAGCTGGGTCGAGTATTCCTTTTCCATATAATTGTTTGGTGCACCTGAATTAATTTGAGTATCTAAATCCTGCATATTAATTCTGTGCTGCAGTATATAAAGCTTTAGACTAATCCCTTTAATACTTTTCAGTATAAACACCTTAATCAAGCAACAGCTTTATAATTAGTTCTACTTTCAGACTGGATATTATTTACTTTTTTATTGCTCATAACTTATTCCAACTTTTAATTGCAATGATTAGACAGACTTGAGAATGCAAGCTTAAATGGTCTCTTGCAGAAACCAAGATAGATGCAAAAAGCGGGATTGTAACAATCCAAACTTCAGAGAAAAAAATTACCCCCCATTTTTGTTTTCCAAGATGCCACTAAAAGTATGCCTTAATTTCACTATTGAGTCGTAAGATTAAAATTGTATTGTTAAAATCATAGGAGTGGGTGTAGGAACTGAATTGATTGATTTTTTTGATCATGATTCAAATAAGATTATATTTATTTTTTTTTTAATGTCTAAAAAAAGTGCTGCTGACATGATTACAATAAGCCTCATATGCAATAAAGCTCCTGGTATGTAAACAGTGATTTAGCTTCTCAAGGACTTATCTATTTTCCTTTACATCTGTTTTCCCAATGAATGTTTGGAAGAATAAATCATCACATTACGAACATTTTGACGGTCAGGATGTATTGTTTGGAAGGCAGCATTTTAAAATGAGACTAAATTTGACATTTAAATTAAATGTGTTAAGACAGTTATTGTGTTAAATGCATATGGACCTGTGGATTATTAAAACCACATTTGTTCAGCTTGGGTAAACCTGTTAGAGAGGAACCTTGCGTAAGAAATATAACTTTTTAAATATTAATAAATACACTTTTACTAATCAATTGAGCCATCAATTGAATAAATTGAACAATGTACACATTTTTTTATATACTGAGTGTTTTAATAAATCAAAGTGTAATGCATTTTGAAACACTGGATACAGATAAGTTAATATGAATTAGTCCAGTGTAAATATGGTTAGAAAAACAGTAGTTGGTGGCTTGTTTTATGGCCTTTTTTTTTTCCCCCAAGCATGCTAGTAAATCAGTTTTTACTCCATATTTGTTTCATTACATGTTAAAAACTTTTTTCTTCTCAACCATTGTGGCTGAAAACATACCACATAGTCTATGCATGTAGTTTTCTCTCACCTGATATGTTGATGACTGTAGAAAAGCTGAAAGGTTAAACAACTTTTTAACCATTTCAAAGAACTACCCATATATTTAATTTAAGTTATAATAAAATAATTAGGTTATTTGAGGAAAACACTCACTTAAAAATTAACATTAAAATAAAAGTATGTAATGGGAATTCTTTGTAAGGAAACGATTCCATTTTAGTTGCTGGTCCATCGGTTGTGTCAGTTTGTCCATATGTCCATCTTCCATGTGTCCATGTCCATATGGATGCTGATTCAGTTTGTCCACAGAGATTCATTCCTGTGGAGACAATGTACCACAAGGACAATGTACACCACGGAGGGCCCCCTAGGTCAGCACATGGTTTTCTTGTGTTAGAGGTGCTCTGGGGGAGCGCTGATATCTGCGAAGGAGAGCTCAGGCGCAGACAGAGAGGGAGGATGGTGGGACATGTGATAAATTCCTATTGCACAGGCAGCAGGCTCAGCCCCAGAAGTTCTACACCTGGCACAGTGTTTGCTCTGCCTCAAAGTTCTGAAAACACCCATATCTAGAGATTTGTGATGTGTCTCAGGTCAAATATTAAATTTAGAACAAAACCAGATATATCTCATATGTAACCATAACTCTATTCCCACAAATATTATTTCTGTAATTTTTGCCCTTAATCTTACTGTTGGGTTTAAACTTTCTCTTAGGTAAAAGGGTGCAGCAATTCCCAACACCTAAGGAAAAATTCTTCTTCTCAGTAATGTAAGTTTCCAAAGGGAGGGGAGGCTGAGGAGCTTTATAAGTGACTGAGAGAAGCAGTAGAAGGTCCCAGTACTAGTGGGTAATAAGAGTTGTTCCCTTGCCTGTATGGAGAGAGGGAATGTGCTTAGCTCCACATTCCCAGGTGCTTTTTCTTGCAGAGTCCATGAGTGTAACCCTTGGAGGGTGTGATCTATTCTGTTACTCCTGATTAGGCTGGGTGTACTCAGTGCACGATGGCTGGTTGCCCTCGCACATTTGCACTCCGAGCCGGAACGTCTCTGCCTGCCAGTAATGCCCAGCACGTAACAGAAAGAGCAGCCCACTATTGCACAGGTCTGTGTCAGTGCTGAACAAAGTGTTTAAACCACAGCTCCTCCCCTGCCAGGGAAACCTGAAGTTGCATCGTGCCTTTGAATCTCTTTCTTCTCTTGATGACTCCTCACCAGCCGAAAGGCATTCGAATAAAACAGAATTGCCACTAATCCAGAGTAAGAGAATCGGGATTACCTTTAAATGTTTGTCTGTGAAAGCAATTGGAACTGAATTGACAGAGGCTGAGGTGCAGAATATTTAATTAGGAGGATCCAACATGTCTTTCCTGTTCACCAATTTATTAGTTTCACAAAAATCTTAATTTTTCTAAATACTGGGAAAAAAATGCATAGTTATTTCAGTCTTCTGTTTTATCTTTTCCATACATGATTGAATATAGAATGAGGGTAAAAGGGGAACATTCCCTAAAATTTTGCTTTTGCCTCATTTGATTTTCTAATTGGTGCAGTGTTATCTACTTAAAGAGACTTCCTCCAGCAGCCTTTTGGGAGGTGTTCTTTGTTAACGGAAGCCTTTTATTTCATTCTGCTGAGGAAACGAACCAATTTGATACAATCCTTTTATCCCAGAGAAAGGGCACCACTTCTTTATTTTCAAGGTTGTGCATTTTCTGCAACTGTAAAACATACTCCACTACTGAAGACACAATTATATGTACTTGTCAATCAATGCTAACCTACTACAGTATGGTTATGCAATTTTTTGTAAAAAGTGGAGAATTAAAAGATCTAACCAAAATGAAAGGTACACATAGTGGATAAAGTACAATACCCATTATTATATTGTGAGAGAAGTAGGCGTAGGAGAAAAGGATATACCATTATTTGATTTTTCACAGACATTAAAGAATTATTTAAGGAAGTCTGCAAAACATATAGGATGTGGCATTTAGCTTCCATTTTTCTTCTTATCACAAAGACTTGCAGAATACTATTTATAGGGTAGTTTTATAGTGTATTGACTATATAATATTAGGAAATTATGTGTAAATTTTTTTAACTGAAAGAAGTAGGAAAAATAATGCCATGACATATATCCATGTATTATAAGGTAGAAATCTTTCACAATGCAGAAGGACTACATGTTCACAGTTTTGACTATCAGTTTTAAAATTTTACAATTTGAAATCTGGAAGTAAAGCCACATCCATTGTCATATTACCAACTAGAAATTAAAATATATAAAATTCATTTCCTTATCTTGGTTGGCTTTTTCCAAGGACACTGGACAGGTGTGCTAGAACAGACATACCAGTAAGAGAAAATCCACTTAAACCAGATAATAGGAGTATATTTATAAAATATCATCTGTAAGTTTGGTAAGGGGGTTCTGTAAGTACCTGTGCAGCTTTCATAGGGTGCCACAAGAACCTGGAGTGCCAGAGTGTGTGTTTGACCATCCTGTAGCCCAGTTAGTTAAGGAGAAGCTCAGCTTGCTCTAGGTCTGTGCACTGTCCAGCCTGTTGGTGCATTGTCTCTGTGCCTTTCATGTGGGATTTCAATGAGTCAGAAAGGGCTGGAATTCTTGCTCACCTGTAATTTTAAGCACCACAGAACACAGTAGCACAGAAGTGACTGAGGAGCACAGCTCTCTTCACAGGGCTGACAGGGAGCCTGTGAGAAGGTGGACTGTAGCAGTAGGATGTGAGGATAGGCTGGAGACAGTGGATTTGGGACCCAGCCCCGAGGTTACTGTTAGAACTCTAATATTTATGTCCCAGTTTATATTGCATATAAACACATACAAGTTTTTACTGTCGTCAGTGCAGACAATACATATTATTCCTGTACTCTTAGTGAAGAAGGAAAAGTATTACTCACAGATTTGAATTTTAGCAGCAGTAATTTGTGTTTGGAAGCTTGGAGAGCAATCATTTGGAGAACTTGAGGGAATGGCATGTTTAAGGGCTAGACCTTTCTAGTTTTTCTGTTGCCCCAGCCTTTTTCTGTGTTTCAAGAAATACCCCCTACCTTCCTCTTGGCCCATTCTCTTACTGCCAAAGCACAGAGCCTTTTTCCTCAAAGAAGGAAGCTTTTCAGTATTTCTAAATTTCCTAATTCAGAAAATTCCCGGTTTTACAAATAATTTGTTTTCTGGGTCCTCCTGACCATCCTACATGCTTTCTGCAGCCAGATAGGGAACCTGACTACAACAGGCACTTTCAGAGGGAAGAATAAAACTACTTGGCTTACAAAAGTTAGTGACATTTTCCTTAGCAGCCCATGCTATTTGAAAATTTTCTTTTCACAAATTTTTTCACCAGTAAAATAACTTTTACTTAGGTTATGTTATAAAAGAGACACAATTAAAGTACCTTTTTTATACAGCTTATGTCAACACCTCAATACACTCTTGCCTAAAGCATTAGTGACAGTTCATTGGTTATTCTTTCTGTGTATCTTTCACTCCAAAATGGGGAAATGGTGTTCTGATTTAAAATTTAAGAGAAGATTCAGAAGCTTAGAACATGGATTTTATATACTTTATATTTTGAATCTACAAGTATCAAACATGAATGTGTAAAAACAAAAATGTGACATTTTAACTGCATTCAAAAAAAGAGCTAAGTGATGCAAAGAGAAAAATAATAATAATAGCAGATATGATTTTAAGCTCAAATTTTGGGTGAGAAGTCTGAGGAAATATATAAAATTTTAATGAACAAGTTAAGTGCATACCTTTCTTTTCCTTTCTTTTTACATTTTCTTAGAATTCAGCATTAGAATTTATGGGTGCAATTTGTCCCAAGCAGCAGCATAACATCAGTCTTCATTTAAGTACTCTCAAAGGTAAATTTATAAAGCTCTTTTGCTTTTATTTTTTAAAAAAACCCACAAAATCTCATATACTATCTCCTAAAAAAAAACCCCAAAATCTTTATAACACACATATATACTGTTACCCAAAAGAATTGTATAGTTATATTTGAGTCTATAGAAATTATTATTTCAAAGTACAAATCAAATAACTTTTTATGTAGAGATTAACCCTGGTACTGCTGAAAAGAATGGTAAAATACCTATTATCTCTTGGTGAAAAAGTATTCCCTAAATTAAGAAAAAAAAGCTTGACTAAACTAAAAGTGAAAATAAACCCAAAAGCATGTTTTTTTTCCCCTGAATTTCTAAATTAAATGTGTGAGAGAATTAAAATATCATAATCACATAAGAGTTTTTGTTGTAGTGTCATCAGATGTCTTTGCCTGGTGGGATTGTTGAAGCAGAGAGAAAGGGAGAGGAAGGAAGTGAATGTTGTTGGCACCCCACTCTGAAAACTCACCCACTCCAGAGGCTTTATCATGCAATGGGCCCTTGCTCTGAATGCCTTCTGATAAGTGCAAGAACATGAATTTTCTGAATTTTTATTTCTTCTGGTGAAGAAGGCACAGCAGAAACATGAACTAGAGTTTCTTATGTTCCATGCAAACTTTTAAAGATACTTTCATTTCTCTATGGCTTAAAAGTTTTGAGGCAGTTCAAGTTTTTCAGTGAAAACCTTTCAAAGAACTTTATTTTGTTTCAGACAACAGCTGAAACATGATGAAAACTCTAAAAACGTGGTAGAATGAGGTCAGGAGATTCTCAGCATTACCTGCAGTTATAATTTTGGTATTTTCAATGATCCAATTTAAGAAATCAGAAAATTTCAAATTAGGAAATTAATATGGTCTATTCACCTTCCAAATATCTCTACAGCCTAGTTACGCTTGACTTTGGTGGGTAGGACAGGGCTAGACTTTACTTTCCCCCTAGTTCAGCTGCTCAACTTTGAGACTACTAGCAATCAAGCAGGCATTCAGCCTGGAAACCAAAGTTTCCAGCTCTCTTAAACTGTGATGACATCCTCTTACAATGAAAGGGAAAGATTTGGCTTGTATTTAAACCTCTCTTTCTCACAGAACATCCTAAAAAGATGTATGTCCATTGAAGCAGTATTTCAAGAATGTTTACAGCACCCTGCTGGTGTTCACAGGATTCAGCATAATAGGATTGCTTTTCCATCTCCTTTACTTTACGGAAAGCCTTGGTTGATCCTTTAGTGCAGCATGGTTTGCTGCCTTTCATCTCCCAGGCAACAATAACCTCTCATCATGATTACAGAGCTTCCTGCAGACAGATGGGCCTAATCCCAGTGCTCCAACAATTTAGTAATCTATTCCAATCAGGACTTGATGGATTTGATAGGCCATCTGTAGCCAAGTGAGACAGATTCAAGACAGGTCAAAAACTGGGAGGCTTTCAGAAAAGCTTTCTGCTCTTTCACACAGACAATCACACTAACAAGAAAGAAAAAAAAAAAAAAAAAAGAGAGAGAAATGGGGGAAAAAAAAAATCACCAAGGAAACTCATTCCCTGCCTTTAGTACTTTAGAAAGTAATTCTATTGTAATTACTACCACTGAATATGACTCGGACGACTTCGTATGAGACTTTACGAATTGAAAGCAAGCAAAGAAACTATATGCAAACATTATTAAATTAAGGTAAATACAGTTGGTTAAATAATTGTGGGAGGGAGGAAGAAAACCTGAAGCATTTTTGAGGACATGGTTTAAGTGTAACCAACAAAACCCAACACAACTGCTTGCCAGTTAGATGAAACAGGACATTTTTAATGAACAGGACATTTTAAATGAACAGGACATTTTATTTTATTGAGGTAGAGATGGAAAACAGTGTTTTGAATTGCTGAGAAGATAACTTTTGCATTATCCTTACTTTCATTTAGAGGAAAACAATCCATAATAGCTCGCTTTACAAACATCACTGCTAACAACAGCCAATTGCATGCATACACATTCAAGAACAATTATTTTCTAGAGTATGCCTCTTAACTCTGGACTTGACTTTGTAAAAGGTAATGTTTTAATGCATTATCTTGTTTGTGTAGTTTTGTTGACTTTGTTGGGAGTTTGAGGTTAATAGGTGTGCTTGCAAGATCACCCCAACTGCATTACAACAACCATCAGCCAAGAGTGATTGTAGAAAACTTTATGTGTAATGGATACGGAATTAAACACGTTTTTCAAAAACACAGACCATAATTATTCCTTTGGTGTTTATCAGAAACAGCAAAAGCAAGAAGTAACAGTAAGATTTTTTTATTTATTTATGTTTTACTTAAATGGGATAGATATCTGAAACAAAAGGAAAGCCAATGTCTTTTTTATTTTTCCCTTTTTGTAAGAGATATAAGTTTATTCAATATTTAAACATCACAGTTCTCTTTCCACATTTTAGTGCTTTTCTATAGTTCACATTTCTTAATCTGACTTAACAGCAAGGGAAAATGTTAGAAATACTTTCAATACTTACAGTTAAATCAGTTAATAAAACATTATATCTGTTTTTAAAGGAAGGGGAAAGTTATGTGAGAGAAAATGATGTTGTGATGTCAATCTAAAGCTGTTACAGTTAAGCTCTTAGGATACTCTATCTTTCAATAGCTCTCTTCAGCTACAAGAATTAAATGAAATTTCCTTAATCTTTCTAGCTTCTATTGCCATAGGGCTAAACTGATAGGTTTTCTTCCCGAGGATTTCAGGCAGGCTGATGAAGAATTTTGTAATAACATTTAAGAATGGGCATAGAAACCTGGAGTTTCTTATTCTCTCTTGGGCTGCAAATCACTGAATCATAGAAACAGGTTGGGTTGGAAGGGACCTTAAAGATCACCTGGTTGTCACCTGCCCTGCTGTGGGGACCTCTCACTAGCCCAGAATGCTCACAGCCCCATCCAACCTGGACACTTCCAGGCATGGGGCACGCACAGCTTCTCTGCACAACTTGTTCCAGAGCCTCACTATTCTCACAGGAAAGGATTTCTTCCTTATATCTCACCAATCATCCTCTCACTACATGACCTTGTGAAAAGACCCCCTCCATATTTCTTGTAAGCACTCTACAGGTACTAGGAGGTGCTAAATCATCTCCCAGGAATCTTTTCTCCAGGTTTAAGTAGCCCCAGTTCTCTCAGCCTGTCTTAACAGGAGAGGCACTCATTCCCTCTAAAAATCAAGGAAAAAAAATTTCTGCAATCTCCTTAGTGTGTATTTTGTTGGTTTTTTTAAATGGACACGGGAATGAACCATTGTTTCTGCTAAACTTCCAGGAATGTTGTTTATATGGTCTGGGAAGCTTTTAGTGAATACAAGTACTTATAGCAAACAACAGTAGCAATTTTGAAATTTGATTTGTGACAGCATGGTACGTCTGAGCTTTTCCTCTACAGTTGTTTGTGACATAACCACATCAAACTACAATCCTGTTTCTTCCTTGGGTCACCTCTTAGCTTGAATTGTTTGAGTGTGTTTTCTGGCTTATCTTATGTTTTGCAATCTAATCACTGCTATGTGTGGCTGATTTCCCTATTGGGAATTAATACCCTGTTAAAACAGGATGTGAAAAAAGCCAAAGGAAAAGACAGCCTTTAATAAATATAAAAGATGCCTCTCCTACTCTAATTTTAAATTCAAGGATGCCTCCACATGAATAGATTCAAAGACAGAGAAACACACAATAACAGGTCTGGTTATACGGTTTGTTAAACACAAAATAGAGCTTTACAGCACAACCTCTGTTTCTGTCATGACTGAAAAAGTAATAACATGTTCAGAAAAAAACACTATTTAATGAAGATTCATCTGATGCAGGGAAAGAGAAGAAAGAAATTCTTCTATCTAGGATGCCATAGCAGACTATGAAAACATCCATACTCTTTTTATGTAGACTGCAGAGGAAAAAATAGTCAAGGTCTAATTAATTTTATAAGCTTATTGGAAGTGGAAATTTCTCCTCTGTTAGACTTCGACCATTATGTTCATTGACCTTCGCTTTACAAGAATCTTTCCCTGGTAAAATATTCTGTGGGAAATCTGGTTTTCTTTATTCAGGGTGTTTCTGGTGTTTCTTTATTCAGGGTGAGATTTGAGATACCTTAAATTCAAATTGTATCCAACTTACTGAGGAACAGGAGAAGCTTTCTTCTCAGCTTCCTCTGAGAGAAGAAGGGAAAAAAGCAGAATGTAGTTAAAAATCACTGATACATGCAACAAACCAGTAATTTTTTTTATTGTAGTGATGGTGACAGTAACTCTAATGTATGCATCAGGGTGTCATGAACTATCCAATTTTCCCTTGTATTTCAGTAGAATCTAGAGTAGCAGAAACACTAACATATATTTTAAATGCGTATTGCTTATATATATGTAAAAACAAACATCACTATCTACAAATTAATTTTTGCTGAGCAGACTCCTTATGACTTGTTAAACTATTTGGATAGCAGAGACATTGGAGTCTGGAAAATGTCGAGAGCAAGGTAGTTCTTTATTAGAGGAATGTGATAAGAACAGCTCATAGCAATGGTGTATCAGAAACTTCAAAGGTTTATGCTTTAGAGAAGGCATTTCCTACTGTGTTTTCTTACTTGCCAACACTTCCTTCTGAACCCCCAGGCAGAGTAACTGATCTGAACTTCAATATAGTTGGTGAGTTGGGCAAGTACTTTGAAGGGTACTTTGAAATCAAAGGAATAAAAGTGTTTAAATGAGACTATTTATTCTGTCTTGCTGCCTGTTGTAAAGGACTAGTATAAGAGGGGGAATGTTTGAGTTGTTAAATGTAAGTGGAGGGCAAGGAAAAGAGGTGTGTTTACTGCATTGTCAGCTGTGTGTTAAGGTTTCCATTGTCAGTAATGAAATATCTTTACTGCCTGGATGCAGCTATTGCCAGTTTGAAAATGTGTATAGGAATATAAGAACATTTTGGTTTTTTATTTGTTGGACAGTTATTTTAAATTCTGCATTAAATATCTTCAGTTTGACTTAATGATAATTTTAAAAGTCTTCACGTGAAACCTTTTAAAACCTTGTAAAAAAATGATAAACATCCAGAAGTATAATTTTTGTCAAATGTGAAACATGCCATTTGAGTCAAAACTATATGCACTGTGTGTCACAAGTATCACACTGTCTTCTGTCCTCCTATTAGCATCTATTTTGACTGTCCAGTCTAACAAAGAAACCCCAATTCTTTCTTTTCCTTTTGATGCCGTGGTGAGTTTTCAACTTGTATATAATGTTCAGGGAGAAGGAATGAAATGAAGGTGAGTGGAGGTCATCATATACACTTGATCTATGAGGGTAGGAGAAAACTAGGAGAAGGTGGGTTAGGAAAAGTATTTTCCTTCACCTTCTGAGATATTATTGGTCTGTAGGTGGTGCCTTGTGGATTTGGAGCATCAAAGTTCTAGGAAGCTCATTGTTGGTATGAATCAGGGTTTAACACCCTTACAGCCTGAAAAGCAGTGCTTGGGTGAGATACAGCTCTCAACAAGGATGTGTATGATGGGCCAAACTGTAACGGTTTTCTTAAAGTCAAAATGCAGCAGACATTGGGATGGGGACAGGGGAAAGGAAATATATGATAGTTTGAAGCAGTGAAGGTATTTCCTCTTTTATGAATTTTCTTTCCCCAAAGCAAAGCTGAAAATGTATCTTTCCTTGTCTGCACTTTGCATGCAGCTACTATATCCTAATATCTTCTCCCATAAACTCCTCTCCTAGTAAAAATCCTTCTAAATGTAGTCACGAGATATTAGAGTAAAAATGAAGCTTATCTTAAATGAATCTTATCTACTGAGAGACATTTCTTATTTATTTAGAAAGTTTAATTGTAAACAGGCTTGCTGAGAAGTACACAGTCTACTCTTTAAAAAAAATCTTTAATAAAGAAACTGTCACTGATTTGAGACTAAGTATGTAACCAAGGTTTCCAAAGATTACATGAACAATTTATGTAATGTCACATTGGAAGGCTTGCTTAAAAAAATAATGAAAAAGTCTGAACAGTTACTTTTAATCTAGTAGAAGTAGACTATTCATCTTGAAATTAAATGCTTTTTAAGAAAGTGGGGGTATCAAGGGCTTTCCAAAGTAGGCACTACCAACCTTTCCTTCTTTGGTAATGAAACTGAGCACCACCTTTCAGTGAGGATGAGAGAAGCTACTGCATTTATGAAGGAAAGAATGGTTTCAGTGTACAAAGGTCTTAGAGGTACTGTTTTACTTCCGTAAGTCACAATTTATGACAGAATGAGACACTGAAAAATATGTTAATCTATAAAATAAATTAAGTGTAATTAAATTGGGTAATGGGGCATATATAATGTGCACTTTTTAAAAATATTGATGATTCATACTTACTTAAAATTGTGCTTCTACAAAGTACTTTAGTCATGGGTTCACAAATGAATGAATCTTCATTCCATTTCTAACTGGCATTCATTTTAGACATACCCATGGGGAAAGCAGGCATGAATAGTGGATGATCTCTGAACACATCAAGACAGTTCTCACATTAGAATCATATATTTTGATTTGTAGATTGGACTACATTTTTGTAAGGCATTTTGGATTACTTAATACATGGCTGAATAGGGCAATTGTGAGAACTATAATCCTGCCCCTACATGGACAGAGAATCACTGTAATCTTGTGCTAGTGACAAGAAATTGTGATGCTGAAGTTTAAAATGATGTGTGACTACAAAATAATATAGGGAATAACCTGAATTGTTTCACAGGTTTTTCTGAAATAACCTAGTTGAAACGATTAATTTTTTATCCTAATTGTATTTCTTTCAAAAATAAAGTTCTAATTTTCTCTACAAAATTTAATGGAGGATTTGTGCATACAGTAATGCCAGAATGATTTCTTAGGTATGAGTGACCTATGAAATGAGCTTGGCAAGCAGGTACTAATCACTAGTTGTAGCCATTAAAGTTAAAATAAAATTTTGAGATCCACTTACAAAGATGTACAAAATGTACTTCTGAAAATAATATTTTTGACACATCACTAAAACAAGGGAGACCTTTCCGTGTGTTTGTCTGGAATCAGATTGAGATATACCATTAAAATTGCTGGTAGGCAGCAAGAATGTCTTTGTGGAAATGGTTTTCTATGCAGTTAATTTAGGTTGAGGATCCTCCCCTAAAGAACATTCGGTTTGCTTTATGTGACATTCATCAGACACTTTTTCCATAATGAAGAATAAATTACTGTAAGAGTCAAATTCTATTTTTTTACAAAAATATGTACAAAACGTGTCTTTTGGCTCAGCCTGCCCTGTGTAAGGTTATTTAAATCTAATTTTATGCTGTCCTTGTGCTTTAATGCTGTGGGCTTCAGTTACTAAGTTTCGTTATGTATAAAAATAAAACTAAAAATATGACTGAAAATATAAAATGGCTCTTAATTACGTTGTACAATTTCCAATATTCCTGCTTGATTTGCACGTAGGTTTTGGGATTTTTTATGGACTGTTTATGTTTTTGTCTGCATAGAAGAAGAATTTTGGTTTTGTCATAGTGGAGTAGATAAACAGAATAACGTAAGTATACCTGTGAATAATTCCCAACTAATTACCTTCATCTGAAGAAAAACAAAAAGCCGTGAAACCTATTTTATACAATGGAATAGGTGGCTGGAAAAGTGTGGGGTTCTTTTGAAATCTGTCATACATAAGCACAAATCTGTATAAAACAGGACAAAAGAGAGAGTAGGCTTCATGAACACAGATTCAGTTTTCACTCAGGCATTATTTACATAAAGGTCCCGTATTTTCATAAACTCTTTGTGCCTGGGTAGTCTGTGAGCACTGAATGATTTTACTTTTTGGTAACTACTGCATGGAAGTCATCTCCAGTATGATCCAGACTATGCATCCCAGTCCATACTCAAGATGTGAGATAATTTCACACCAAAAAGTCAGAGGCATACACTGGCACAAGAGAGGCTAAGGGCATAGCATCTTCAGAAGAGCTCTGATGAGTAATGCTGCATTCACCAAATTCCAGCCTTTACAATACCAAAAATTAAGTGTTGATTCCTGTTCGAGTGACTTTATTTAAATTCTAATTAGGATTTCACAGAATCAGAGAGTCACAGAATGATTATTTTGGAAGGAATCACAGTGGGTCATCTGGTCCAAGCTCCCTGCTCAAGCAGGGTCATCCTAGAGCACATTGCACAGGATTGTGTCCAGATGGTTCTAAGTATATATTTTTGTTTGTTTGACAGCATACTTAGAATGTTTTCTGAAAAATCTTGACCTAGTCTGATTTTTCAATTTAAGTTCTACTCATTAAAGAAGCCTATTTTGATTATTTTAGTAATAATTTTGAAAAATTTAAGTGATAGTTTCCTACTCAATCCCCTCCTACTTCCAGTGTAAAACAAGGCAGGAACTTTATCAAATGTGATTTTTCTGGTGTTGGGGGGAAGGGAGAGAGATTTACAGACGAGTAATTCCCTGCACTTGTTTTGTATCTTAACTTTTTATAAGATTCGCTTTACTGACAAACATTAGCAGTGAGCAAGCACTCTAATCACATTTAACATCTGTTGTATATTTAGTTGCTTGTAGAATTTAGCAGCTCTAGAGGAGCAGAGGATGTTAGATTTTTTTCCTTATACACTCATTATTGACATTTGGCTTGAGCTGCATTATAAAATCAGTGTTGAGTACGGGTCTGTTGGTCTTAGCTCAGTCTCTCATGAATTGTAAGCATGACTTGAATAATAAGAGGGTAGTAAAGTGTAAGCTGTATGTTCAGAAATGAATTGCATAAGAGCCATCTGAAACAGCAACATTTCCATGCAGGCAGCACAGGCAGAGCAAAGTACGTTGTAGGCTACTACACTTATTGTTATTGCTAAATGAGTGTAATTAATTTAGAAGAATGTTGACCCTACCAGATGATTCAGTGTAACATGGCAGTGGTTGTAACACATGAATGAACTTGTGTATTCGATGCATTACTGCATAATTGTTCTTTTTGGTTATTAGAAAGTCAAGATATGTGGCATTATTTATGACAATGTTTCAACGAAGGCACTACTGAAAAATGTTTTCTGTGTAAAAAATTTTATTGACCTTAAAAAAGGTAATTTTTCCATATAAAATATGAATTACATCTGAGATGCTGCACCTTTGCAAGAAAAATCAAAGTTGTGTCAGCATTTTATTACAAGTCTCCATTCTAGCTGTCTCTGCATCTGATTTCCAGGTTACAGATATATCTGCAATAACTGCATCATTGAAGGTTGCATAGAGGAGCCTCTATGAAAATCTCTAAGGTTTGCAGCTTTGAGAGAAAAAATTCAACTAGTTTTCAGATGCAAACATTGAACTTCTTCTGACATGATGTAGTAATTTTCAACACATGCTTTGATATATACATGCACACACAATATTGGTATGTGTAGCAAACCACATTTTGCTTTCTAGCTCAGTGTCTCAGTTACATGTACCTTGTCTAATTAAGTATGGCTAATGATTATCGGTCCTGGTCTATGCCTTGAATTTAAATTGGGCAACAAGACCAGTCACTTTATAATGATTGCATTAATGCTATTTTAGGTTCAAAAGAATATTTTATTCAGGTGTAAAAAATGCTTGAAGAAGTACTAGGTTTTAAATCTACCGTTGTCCTGAAACAAAAAAAAAAATTAAAAAAAAAAAAAAAAAAAGCTGAAAAAGTAAGCATATGTATTAAAAGTGACAAAGATAGATGAGATTAGCTTAGCTTTTTGCTTGACAGGATTTTCCCACGACATATGTTCAGTGCTACCAGGGTTATTACAAAGAGCACAGACTAATCAGGGAGACAGATTCACAAACAGTGACTGCAACACATGGTGGCCTCTCAGTGTTAAAAAGGACCACGGCAGTCATTTGTAAACATGGTCAGATAATGTGCGTATTTATAATTTTGATTACTTCAGCCACAGTCATCAAACCCAGAGGTCTGTTGCTTAACACTTCAATAGCTTGAAAAGAAAAAGATCTTAGTTAGCGGTGTTTGCTGCTGAACCAAAGTAGTAAGGGAAAATTCTGAGATCCTTTAATGGGCCTTATCTTGATTAAGTGTATTAAAAGCACTACTTTTAAGAGTAATCAGTAACTGTATTTTTAATGACAAGCTGACATTAATTATGGCTGGCTATTTTAAGCCACGTTAACACCAAACCTCTTATTTATCAAATGCTGCTTCTACATGAAGAAGCTAAGTAAATCAGATTTGTGGCGAGAAGCAGCTGAAGTTCTGCGTGACTGATGTAGCTTGTCGTAAGTGCTCGGCTGACCTAATTTTACAGCTGCTCAGAGAAGACATTTGTAAATGGGCTGGTGATTGAATCTACAGCAGTCACATGCAGTGAATACAATGTCTTTTATTATGAGAGATTTCTGTGGTATGTGCACAAGCTATTAGAATCAGACAAAAGGCTATTTAGTAGAGGAGTCTGAATCTTACACTTGTCAGGGTGGAGGGAAAGACTTTAAGTTATAGACATCAGTATTTTTTATTAATCTTGGACATAAATATTGCTACATTTCTGGAAAGTCATGCTAGTGCTAGCAAACTCTATCAAATTTGCAGGACAAAATTGTGAAGTTATTTTGCATTTATTATATCAATGGTTTCCATGAAAAATATCTGTCATTTTTTTCTCTGCCTTATTTTTCCGTGAACTTTCTTTAAAAAAGTCCATTTGCCTCCCAAACACGAGTTACCGTAGGTGTGTTTTTTCTGGTTTCAAATTCCCAGATGTGGGAGGTACAGGCACAAAACTTAAAACTTCATCAGACATTTAGAGAAATCTGACAATGAACACTCTTTTCTGGTGTGGGGTTTAAAATCTTAAGCAGAAGGATCCCAGCCATCTCTTATCCAGAAAAACTAATCTGCCTTAACTGGATTCAGCAGCAATTTTCTTATGATCTCAGTGGATATATACTCTGTCTTTGTTCAGCGCAAATGATCTTTCTTCCATAGGGTTTTCTTGATATTTGTCTTAAAATTCATCCCAAATTTACCCTCCTAATTGCTTTTTAACAAGTTCCTATCAAAGATGCATTTAGACAGTGTCCTTAAAACCATGTTTTAATGTTTTCAGCTCTGAATTGACCAGGCAGTTGAACTACATGATTACTGTAAATCTCTTCCAACTGAAAATATTTTATTCTATTAATATTTTTTTGCCATGTTTTAGTTTTATTTTTCTTCTAATATTTGCAGTTATCCAACAAGCAGGGATTCTGTCATTGTATATATCCCCTAGACTTCCACATACAAAAGCTTTGCTTTCTTTGTGATAAAATGTACAAGTGCATATTTTAAATATAGACACTTTCATTGTCTAATGGTCAATAACCTTTCATAAATCTGGATCTAGAGGATTCTCTGAAAATTATTTTCACAGTTCATAAAATAGAAGTCAAAAAATATTTGTGAAGTAAAATTAGTTCAAACCAGTGCTTCAATTAATTTTTATTAATTTAGTCTAAGGAAAACATTTCCTATGGCAAAACCCTGCTTCTCATGTCCCCACCCTCTCTCTGTGCCCTGCTGAGGAGAGCCCAGCTCCAGCTCCCCAACAAAGTGTGCATTGGGGGCTGCTTTTAGGTACCCCTGGAGCTGCCCCTTCTCCAGACTGAACCAGGTCTTGTTCTCCTACCTCTCCTCACAGGACAAGTGCCTTATCCCCAGCCACCTCAGTGGTTTTCTGCTAAGATCACCCTGGTTTGTTGACTTCTTTTCCTGTATGGAGGAGTCAAAAACTGAATACAGTGGCTGTGTGATTGTATTGAAGGTTTTAGAATGAGTTCCATAAATCTTAATTTTTTAAAAATAATTCAAAGGATCTATGCTCTCACCCTCACTGATGGACTTTGAAGGTAGGCTGTGTTACTCAGTGTTAACTTGCCGTCTGTATTCTTGAATCAAAACGGAGACTGAACCAAAGTAGAGAATTTTGTCATAGTAATGAAATTCAATGCTGGAACCCATGCAAGATTTGTCTATGACAGCCAGTGATTAGCTGGAAACTTGCTCTGAAGGAAAGACTGCATGCACACTTCCAGTTGACTAAAATTGTGAAGAAATCATAATCTGAGCTCATTTGCCTTAGGAAGTGACTGTTCTAAATAATTTCAAATAGGAGGGAAGATTGAGCAGTGGAAGGAGTATGTCTACCTTTTACAATTCAGATTAATTTTTCAGCTGGACTAGTGAAATATGAAATTAATTGCAAATGTGTGTTCTAACTCCAAATTTGTTCTTTTAAGTTCATTTTACCTATGGAATACATGCATATTCTCAAGATTCCAGGTGTGCTTGGTAAATTCATTCAGGTAATGGTACTGGGAACTGAAAATGTTGGATTTATTAGCTGGGATATTTGTGTTTCTTAAATACTTAAAGGAGTTCTTATAACTTTAAGATATAGCAGAAATATTTCTGTACATTTTAATTAAATCTTTGTAAGCAGAGAATAAAAACATAGCAAAAGTTCCAACAAATCCTGTGTTTTCCCAGCTGTACATGATCCCTTTACATTTTACTGACGAGGTTCTGAATGTAAGCGTTTAATAAGAAGCTACATTTCATATCATTACTAATCATCATGCTGATTTTTGCCAACCAGGTCTTATTTACTCTTTTCATCTTGAGTAATTTGTGTGTCTGTGTGTTTGTGTGTGTGTGTGTGTGCACGCACAGGGAGGACACATAACAGCTGGTGTCATCATTGAACGAGTGTTTTATTTTTTTAAAATACGCAGATCTAGTCAGTCACATAAAGCAGGTTGTACCAAAAGTAATTTTGCATGTAGTTTTAAAGGTGGAATTAATTGTGCTTGCCGCACTGGGAAATGAATGCTTAAGACACAAAAATCTGGGAAAAGTATTTTTGTCTGAGCACCAGGGACCCTTTCCTCTGAACACAAACAGGGTTTTAATTTTCCTTTAGTTGCAGATAAAATTCCATTTAGGACTATATTAATCTCTGCCTAATTTTAATATCTGGACCTGTTCTTTGGACGCCCCTGCACTCTAATACAGTTATTTTATATCAGAATAAATATCACAATAACCCTTTGATTCATTGAATTGAATCAGGTTCACATTTTCAACTTGTTTTCTCTTCCATATGTTTGTTTTCTTTGTCCCTGTTTCAAGTTATAGTACTCCGGTCTGCATCAATACTTTGCTGCCTTTCTGTAAGTTATTTATATATAAAAGCAACATAATAGTTAAAATGGCAAAGATGTTAGAAAACATTTTCTATTCTGTGGAAGAATGTGTGTACCCATGTGAGAATTTATTAATGATCAATATTTGGAAAGAGGAGAACTGTAAAACTTTGAACTTTGAAGCATGTCCATTGTATGTCTAGCCATATTGTGTTTTTAAAACAATGACAGTGACTGAAATTCTGCACATATGAAAGGGTATAAAATTAGTTTTCTCCTGTAAAAAGAGATACTTCCTTTGTAAGGTTCAGAAGAGTCCCCTTAAAGCCTTCACTTTAGTATGATTTCAGTTGTATTTTAATAGATTTGATATACTGTATAAAGATAGGAGAAATTGCATATTATTTTCAAGAACATTTATAATATTGCTTAGTGAATTTTCTAAGTAAATGTTTTCCTGTGTATAAACAGCTGGAAGAAGACTAATAATATCAATCAATTCAGGTCTACTTGCAGTGTGACTGGAGCATCCTGTAGGGCTCATTAATATCATTCAGCTTTGGGTTTTTTCTAGTGTCAGCGTCTGCACACTTGGTGTTATTCTGCTGTCAGCACTGCAATGACTGCTTCTAGAAAAGCTGTGGTTTTATTATTGAATGACATAGAACTAGGTAGAATTTGGATTTCCTGTTGTGTCACACTTGAAAAAAGTAGAAAGTTTTCAAAGCTTCATGTAGCACTCCTGACCATAAAGTTTCCCATTTTCTCCTCCAGTGCTACTGTACTCAAGTAACAGATTAAATATGTGGATTTTACTTCTGTGTTTGTTCTGGCACTTGGTTCTCTCCCGCTGCTGTTAGAAAGAAAGAGTTTTTGTGGCTTCACTGGGAGCTGCTTACATAGGGAATATGGAATGGGCCTGTCCAGTCACTAGAAATACTAATACACCAATAGAGATGTAAACACCATGGTTATATTAATTTGAAACACCAGCTGAAACCATTTGGTGAGGAATCTTGCCAAATCCTGTTTATGTTTAATGATACCATATAAAAATGAGTGGAAACTAGTTTCGTGTTTAGTAAATGTAGAAAGAAAATGTGTCACTGTGGAAAAAGACCTTTATTCTGACTTACAGACTTCTGAGTTATAATAAATAACTTTAAAATAATAACTAACCTGAGGTACAATGCAAAATTTCTTAATAGCAGAAATAATACATATTTTCAATAACACTAGTTCATACCAACTTAAAGCTTCTTCATGTTCTTTAATGTCTCTAAAGAATATATTTTTATACAGTCCACATTTTGCTGCTTCATAGGGCTGTTTAGGAGGCGTAGTAACAGTGGGGTGGATGCAACAAATTTTGTGTTAATCTCGAGGGATTTGAAGTAACCTACTGATCTTGGCCAGTCCCTTCAAAAGACTTTCTGTTTACTTCAACCTTTTTCTTCATTTCAGAAAACAAAATAAGAGCTTTCACTCTGAAGGCATGGGGCTTTGGCCAACAGTGTTGTGAATGCCAGACTGGAAAATACCCCTGTTCGGTCCCTCCATGGAGAGATTGTCACCACCACTCACTGAGCCCATGCTTAGGGAGGTGTCTCCACAAAAATCTCCATGGAGCTGTCTCAAATAGGTAATCCTTCTTCAGTCAGTATTCAAGAATCCATTGAAAATTATTCAAGTATCCCTTGAAAAATTTCTGTATTATCATAATATATTCAATACATTGATTTTAAACCAATTTTTGTTTAACATATGGAATTTAGAGAACTGATTTTTTTCCTCCCCTTCTTGAGCAAGCAAAACTTACTCTGTATCCTCTTTCCAACTTCTGTCTAGAGTTTAAGTGAGGCTGATTTTTCACAGGCCTTTACTTTCACATGCTGCTTTAGGAATTGCAAATAGAAATTCATTAAAATGGAAATGGCTTCTGGTTTCATTTTTAAAAAATGTTTTGTCATTACATAACAGCAAAATGGAAATTGCAATATCAAATTAAATGTAAATGTATCTTTAAATTTCAAGGTATCTTTAGTTTTATGTCCAGGTGAATTACTGAAGCAAAAGTGAAAATGGAAGCAACATTTTTAAGTGACATCAATCTGAAATGCTATGTATTT
This sequence comes from Cyanistes caeruleus, assembly GCF_971803275.1. NCBI lineage: Eukaryota > Metazoa > Chordata > Aves > Passeriformes > Paridae > Cyanistes > Cyanistes caeruleus. Next base: position 26,049,911 of record NC_141732.1, on the reverse strand, counting down.
AATTAATTATACTGCAGTATTCACAGCACTGGCTCCATAACTGTAAAAATACCTGTTAATGCTGACTTACTTTGTGTTATACCCAAAGAGAGATTTCTTCTAAATATATATTAAAACAGTGATTTGAAACCCTAAGTTTAATTGATGATTCCACTGCTATGTTTTTTCTTGAGAAAGGAATGTCTTACATTACACTTTATAATTTCTGGACAAATATTCTTGTAAGAATGAAGGTGAACCTGCAGATCCATTGCCTTTTTGCTGTGGTCAGATCATTACTGAGCAATTAGCAATTTTATCAAGGGTTTATTATACCTTTGGTAACAATGCAAAGCAAATTCTTATACCATACACCCATGATTGCAATTGAGAAGGGATTTATGATACTGATCATATATCAATTTTTTTTTTAATTTACCCTACTGTGAGTATACCATGTAGTGTAAAGCATAATGTGTAACATATATCATGTATATGAATTATAAACGTCTAGTGCAGTGTTTTATTTTCTATTCAGTAGGATGAGCTGATTTTTTAGCTACTATTGACTGTGATATTTTTTTAATCTGTCTGGACATATGGATGGTGCATTTGTTTTTCTGCTCACACCAGAGAAAAAGGAAACTCCCATGAGAATCTAAAAGATACATGCTTATATAAAAATGACTGTACCTTACTCTGAGTGTCAGCCTGCAACGTGGTGAAGATGAAGTAATCTTCTCAACATCAAAGCATCAACAAGCAATACTGACCAACAGTTATCACTTTGGGCAGATAAAGAAGCTTTTGTTCCTTGCTCTATCCCTGACTAGCTAGCCCTTTTATCAATCTTTGTTGTTCTTTACCTACACATTTTTCTGTCTCACGTGTAAGTCCTTCAGGGCACAAAGCATGTGTCTGTATGCTTTGGTGTAAGATAACAGTAATAATTTCACTTGACATTTATTACAATAAAGTATGTAGCAATGCAATTAGAACAAAATCATGTGTTGATGTTTCATGGCCATGCCAGATAAAACTGATTAAGTAATATTCTAATCACACTGTTAACTGTGATTCTTTTTCACATGGGTTTCAATATTTGCAATGAAGAATCAGTATTGCTGATTTTATTTAAGTGAGTGGGTATGTTAATTGTCTGAATGAGAAAGATAAATAGAATTTTTCTATTGAGAAGAAATAATTGAACCTCTGTTACATTACAAATCAGATGCACTGTTACACAGCTTCACAGAGCTTAAGATCAAGTGGTTCACCTGTAATAACTTCTTGGCTAAGGTCAGGCAAGCCATTATATTTCTTCCAGGAACCAAGGAACATGTGTATTCTTAATGCATATTTTATAAATAAACTGCTGCTAGTGGTTTTAGACTTCCATTTTTTCTGGTTAAGTCCAACATCAATCTCCTAAGCAGGAGTTACAAGCCAAGACAGATAAAGGTTCAGGAAGAAGAAGGTTCAGGTTCCAGCAAAAATAAAGTACTCCAAAGTAATGTTTTTAAAACTACTTAACTGAATGGTTAGGCATGGCATATGGTTAACTGAAAGAAAAGAGTTCAATAAAAGTATAAGAATATATATATATATATGTATGTTTAATATGTTTTTAAAATATAAAAAAGCAGGAATTTAAAAAAAAATAATTATTGAAATTCTTCCAAAATTTGGGATGCTACGGAATACCAACAGTGATCAACCTAGTAAGAGTAAAGAGTTGTCCCAGATGTCAGATATTAGGCTGTAAGAAATGAGTCTTTCATCATACCTGCAAGAGAGAGCTTGTACATAAAGTGGAAATATTGAATTTATTTTCTCATTTGTAGGCATTTCTCATTTTTTCTCGATTTTAAGCTTCAGGTTGTTTTTATGTCTTGTGGCTATTTTGTCCTAACTGTCCACAGTTTTGTCCTAAGATAGGTCTTGATGTGTTAGTCACAGAATCTCAGAATCTGCCAAGTTGGAAAGGATTCACATTGAGTCCAACTCCTGGCCCTGCTCAGCACCATCTGCAAGAGTCACACCACGTGCCCAAGAGCATTCATCAAATGTCTCTTGTGCTCTGTCAGGGTTGGTGCTGTGACCCCTTCCCTGGGGAGCCTGTTCCAGTGCCCAAACACCCTCTGGGTGAAGACCTTTTCCTAATACCCAACCTAAACCTCTCCTGACACAACTTTAGGCCATTCCCTCACATCCTGTCATTGTCACCACAGAGCAGAGACCAATGCCTGCCCCTCCTCTTCCCCTCCCAAGGAAGCTGTCACTGCAGTGAGGTCTCCCCTCAGTTTCCTCCAGGCTGAACAGACCAAGTGACTTCAGCCACTCCTCACACGGCTTCCCCCCAAGGCCCTTCACCATCCTCATGGCCCTCCTTTGGACACTCTCTAAGAGATTAATCTTATTACAGCTAATTCAAGTCACCAGTTCCTTTAATTCTTGTTTCATTTTCATTTATTTTTTGGTTGTTTTAGGTACAATGCTTTAAATGCAAAGCATTTCTTTAAAAATTAAAATTATGTCAAAACTTTTGGAATAGATAGAAAACTTCCCACAAAATGTTCTGAAATAACATATTAGTGCCCCTGCTAATACTTTTCATCCAATATATAGTGTGTGTGTTTAGAGAGCTATGGACATAGTTATTTATTTGTTTGTTTGTTTGTTTGTTTATTTATTTACTTTTAATTTATGGTTATTTTTATTTATATATATACTTATATATGCATTATGTATGCACTTATATATGCATACATATGTGAAATGTGTGTGTATATATAATGTATGTATTGGGTGTATGTCCTCTTTTATTCCCAGTAAATGCTGTTTCTCTAATCTGTCATTAGACATCCATCAACAGTGATGTGAAGCAACATAATAATATTTCTTCACTAAATGTTCTTCTGCTTCATTCTCTGTTAAAACTTTGATGCTTTTTGTCCTGATCAACACTTCTTTCCAAAGATCTTTACAGCTTCTGATCACCATTTTCTGTCTTCTCCCCGTAATAATCATGTCTGTGGGCCTTAGTGCCACTCAATATCAGCAAGCTTCTAGAAATACTATATTCCTTGCAAACACTTCGAGGGAGCCACATTCAACCTGACAGTCTGAGAACATTAAAGAGGAGACTGAATCAACTTATGTGGCATCATTGTTTGTTGAGGTGCTCTGCTTGATTCATCTGGGGCAGAGAAAGTTGGTGTAAGCTGTATTCTTCTAGCAGGGCTTGTTGGGAGAGCAAAAGATGCTGCCCTTTTATATATTTCAGCAAAGGATTTTTTGGAGAACATCTAAGCATGTAGCCTGCTCTAGGAGTCCCAGAGCAAGAACTCAGGTAACCTCTCTTCTCCTTTGCCTCCAGGCAACCAGAGCACTCTCCAGGACAATGCTGTCATGAAACTGTGTTCACCAGGCTTTCATTAGTCCATAGTTTGAGAAATTTTCTGTTCTCTGGAAGGTGTTCTTAAACTCTTCTGCACTATTTATGGTCCCTTGCCCTGACTGGATTGCATGTAAATTCTGACATTGATTTTCTATGTTCCTGGTCACAGAAAGCTGACATAATTTAGTGTTGTTTTTGGCCAGAAGGCTTTTCCCAAGCCTCCACAGGTTCTGTGTACTCATTTGCTTCTTTCTGAATCTCTTGTATTTCTATGCTTTAATTCTCTGATTGGGGCAAATAGTTAAATGGTAATGAGCTACCTTGTTTGGCTAGTTTTACTTCTGGAAATTACAGTTTGTTGTGCTTCTCTTCCTCTTATCAGAAATATCAAATTATTTTTCTCTATTGGAATGGGAAGGCCTACGTATTTGAATCTCATATTAGTTTATGGCTCTAGCAAATAACTTATTAATGCAAAATTACTTTGTTGACTAAGTTCTTAATTAAATTCCATTATTTTTGATGTGCTCATGCAGAAGCATTAGTACTTAAATCGTGATGTAGAGTTTAATGCATTAATGGATCCATTGACTTCAATGTTTTCTTTGTGGAAAATATGCCTTCCTTGTTCATGTAAATGGTTAATCTGATTATTTTAACCATTTGTGCCTTTATTAGACAAATTAAGTGCAATCTAGATAATTCTGTTATAAATTCAAATTAATTTTAGTGTATATATATTAAATATCTAATTATGATAGTAGTAAAGAATTAGTTGCTGAATTAATTAGGTGCATTCTAGAAGCTCAGGGGCATTAGAGGATATGAAGACACAGTCAGAAAGTGGAGTTAGCTAAGCTATAGCTTATCCTAGAAACCAGAAAAAACCAGGCCTGTGTTTGTTTAAGATAATGTAGTTAAAAATCATTCTGCCAAATGAGGTGGTTGCTGTAAAAGCTTTGTCTGTGAAAATCAAAGTCATGTTCCAACTAGCCATGATCTTGGAGATAAATGAGAAAGAAATGGTTGAAAAAATTTCCTCCTAGGCTGCCAAAAATCATTGTGGGAGTGGAAATTTAAATGGAAAATTTAAGTGGAACCTTGCAAAAATGCTGAACACCTGGGAGAGTTGAATGGAGCAAGTGACATTGTCCCATATATAGTACTTACAGGGCAACATGGATCAATTTTTTTCTGCAGCTCCTCTTAGGAGTTTTTGGTGCTGCATGACTTACCCAGAGACTCATACCCAAAGGCTTGGTTCACTCAGTATTTTCTGTTGTAGGCCTGACATTCAGACAGACTGCCCTTCCAGGTAATTCCCCCCAGTTTACACACTGGACATGATGTTCTGTGGTGTGAAATAACCCTTTGGTCAGCTTGGGTCACCTGTCCCAACTGAGGTCCCTCCATTTCTTCCTTGTGCCTTCTCACTGACAGAGCATGAGACACACACCCTGACACATACACACAAATGTAAGGACATTTGGCATAGAATAAACATGACTTACAAAAACCCAAGATATCACCCAATGATATGTTTTAACATTCTCATTCTGAATCCAAAACACAGCACTACAACAGCTGTTGGAGAAGCCAAAACCACGACAAGCTGTAAACAACTGTAGTCAGTGAGTTGTCTCTGTTTTTAGTGAAACTCTGCCCCATTACTAGCGAAAATACTTTTCCACATTACATTCCTTTATGCTAATGGAAGGATAAAATTAAGGTGTGCTGTGGGCGTTTTTGGTCAAGGGTGCCAATTAGATAAGCATAAATGAATAGCAAATTTTTCAGAAAACAAGTATAAGACAATTTTTTCAAACTTTTTGTAAAATATGACCTTTTCTTTATCTTTTCTGCAGTTACAGTGACTTGTGAAGCATGGAAATACATGATATATAATATCAGAAATTAATTTGCTGATATTTGAAAATAGAGAGACTATTTGGAGATAGATTTAGAAAATTTCAGATTGGAAGATATTTCTGTTCCCATATACATTAGCATAGCCTGTGTTCCTATTTAATAACATCAATGAGTAACTTGTTTATGGCTGAAACAAGTGACTAATTAAGAGAAATTGCTTTATTTGTTTGCCACACATTTCTAGAAGTTATAAAAACCGTATTATTGAAATAATATATTTTTAGGATGTTTTTCCCTCATATTTTCCAAGCAGCTAGGGTTTTTTTAAGGCAGAATTGATTTGCAATATGGTTTGTCATGCTCAGTGGTAAAGTTTGAATATATTGTTATCATCTTAATATTTTTAAAATTAGTTTTAAGAAAACTACAACAAACTTGTTTCTGATGGGTTTTTGAATTTTGTAGGAGTTACAATTCAGCAGTTAAGTACTGTTGATATTGTTGGTGTGGTTTATATGAGAGAGCCCGATTGATTAGTTCATCAATACATTCATAGTGCTAACTGAGAATTTCCCACAATCTGTGATGAATTGTTATGGAACATATTCATCAATGGCATATGAATAGCTTTTTTCAACTTAAATATTCAGCTGGGTTATTTATAAGTAAAGAGATATTTATTTTCTCTCAACTACATTTTAAAAGCAACCAAAACCCAAAGCATTGGAGTTTTAAGGGTGTAATATGCTTCTCAGAAGGTGACAAGGAAAAAACATTCCTATGAAAATGTTTGAAATGTTGAAATATTTGTTTACCTACATGTCATGCATTAATTAATATTCTGAAGATAATTTGGTACCTCATACCAGCTTCCCTAATCAGCCTTCCTTTTTGTTTATAGCATGAAGAAAAGGACAAGCAGTTTTTTGAACGACTATGATTGAAGAGAGAGTCAGTTATCATCTGGAATTTCGCTTGTGTTTCTGATGTAAGTGCTTCAATATCTGATTGAAATTTCTGATCTATGTGCTTCAATAGCTGTTTATCTTCTAAAAATTTTTAGAGGTTGCTTCTCTGCATGACTGTCTCTGAGATCTACTTTTTTCCATTTGATAGTACCAGTTGGAAGTGGTGCGTGACTGTGCTTTTTCCTTAGCTGTACAACTTCATCCTTGACGTCAGAAATTTGGCCCCACCTGAAAGATTGCAAGAAATTGCTCACACCTAATCTTTTCTAACATAATGTAGTCTATTATAAGAAGTACAATCTTCGTCAAGACATAACTCAATGTGAATGATAGGGTCATCTTGCTCTTATACCACATTTAGGGTAAAGCTGCATATGCTGTGGGCACAGTAACTTCCATTACTTTCTAAAAGTACTTCTAGGGAGAGGCAGAATACTTAGGAGAATATGCTTCCAGGTGGGTACATTTAGAAATTTTCCTCATCCTCTTTTGACAAAGAAAATTCTTTTCTCTAAGTCCATTTAGAATAATGTTTTGATACAAGGACACAGAAGTTATATAGTCCTTAAAAATTTACTTGTTGTCCTGAGTTGCAGTATATTCTATCACCATCCTCATGTACTGTTGAAACCAGGTGAGGCAGTGCTCCCTGCCTCCCCCCCACCCCGGGCTACCTTCTGTTAATGGGCCCATCAATGCCCTGCCCCATGACTCATAGATAACTTCCCCCTGTATTGTCCCCTGTTAATGGGCCCACCACTACCTTGCTGCATGACTCAGAGATAACTTCCTCCTGGACTGTTTTCTGTTAATGGCTCATCAAGGCCTTATCTCATGACTCACCATCCCATTGTGAGATGCTCCTCCCCGAGGGAGGAGCCAAGCATTCCATACTGGATATAAGCTGAGAATTTGAACACCACAGCAGCCCTTACCTACGGGACTTCCAGAGGACAGGAGCTACTGCTGGACTTTCAGCTGAAGACCAGACCCCCTTTCTTCCAGAGGATCACGCTTCAACAAGACCACCTCATCTGGACGACTACCATCACCCTAACAGAGTTCCAGGCTGTATTCTGACTCTGTCAGTGTTTTTGATATTATTGCATTTATTCTTTTTATCATTTTCCTATTAAATTATAATTCTGACTTGCGATCTCTCACTGGTTTGATTTCAAACTAGTACACTTGTATTGGATTAAATTTTTCCCCTTTGCTCCTCCTTTCTGAAATAGATTATCAGAACAAATTTTTTCTTTATTTTTTTTTTAAAACTGCCCCTGGGTTTTGCTTTTCCTGCCTCTTAAGCAGGAGTAAGCAGTCCTCTTTCCACTCAAACTACTGCCTGCAGAGAACAACCTTCTTTGCCATCATTTCAGCTTCATTGCCTAAAAAGCATTGTATGAGCTCACTATAAACTGAAACTGACCCCAGGGTAACAGAGGGATTTTTTTCACACATTATTTAGTCCATGACTACATTTCATACAGATTTCCAACAAGGCAAAACCATTATTTGTTTTGAATGGTATGTTACAGAAGCAGAATAATACTTTTATTTTGTTAGGAATTTTTCTTTGGTTGGGTTTCTTTTGTTTTGTTTTGTTTTTTGGGGTTTTCTGGTTTTGTTTTGTTTTTTTTTGTTTGGTTTGTTCTTTTGTTGTTTTGTGGGGTTTTTTGTGGTTTGGTTTTGTTTTGCTTTTTGGGGGTTTTTGCGGGTTTTTTTTTTTTTGGTTTTTTTTAATGTTACAATGGAAGGTACTTAATTTAAAAGTGTTTGAATTTTTGATTACTTGCAGTTTCTTAAGCTTTTGAATGAGGCTTGTCTCTACAAAAGCATCATAGTATCAAAATGGAGCACAGCTTCACATGACACACCATCATGTCCTCAAGTTCTTTTTTAGTAGATGGTTATCCTGTCCTATCTATCTCAAAGAACCTGAGAGGGAGCATAGCATATTCAAAGACACTACTTTTAATTAAACTAGCAAGTAGCTGTGTGTGGTGAATGATAAACTTTAAAGGTTTGTATATATGATGAGATGGGTACCATGACAGTAGCACAAATATCACTAGATATGTTGAGAAAAGCATAAAAAGGAACAATATTCTTTTTCACCTGAACTGTGATTATACTATCTGCAGTTGTGCTGTTTATTTATTGTCTTACTATGGATTTTTAAAGAAATCTTATGACCAGGAACTTCAGTACTAAGAGAATACTAAACTTCTCTGCAAAATGATGAAGCCTTGAGCTATTTTTCTTTCTTCACTTTTCCATCACCCTGCGGTAAGAAAAGTCACTATGACCTTTCTTAGGCTAAATTAACATTCATATTACTTGACCTCTGAGCTCATTCCTCTCAGAGCCCTTGTTCTTGACAACAATATTCCAATCACATGCAATGTCCAGATGTGCCTTGCAAGTACTATTTGTCTTGAATAACTACCCAAAATTTCAAGTAAAACAGTACATTTATTTGGGGGAGCAAGAAGTGATGAGAGAGACAAAAATTCTGAATATGCATCAAAGTTGATTTGGAAAAAAAAAAAAAAAACTAAGCAAAAAAAATTTAATCCCATTTCTCAAAAAAATAAGGAATCAATTGCATAAAGCATTATTTATCTTAGCACTTCAGCCCAGATTATTTTGTCTCCAAAATCATTCTCAAAATGATGAAACACTCTGCTTCATATTTTGGCCCTGTCATGTAACTGCACAATTCAATCTCTTCATCATGGTGTATCACTTTCTGTCTTGGAATAAATAACACTTTCTTGAGCATTGTATCACTTTGTGTTGATTTTTTTTTTTTTTTCATATTCCAGCTATTTCTATTGTATTTTAATACAGAAATGGAGAAAAAAAATATAGGCCTATCTTTCATATTCCACTACCTGTAGTCCAACCTGTAATAGCAATGAAAATATGTTGACAAATGTAACTTATTTCTACGACAATGTTACTAATTCTTGGTTTGAAGGTATAGTTTAGCTAAAATTAAATGCTTCCTATATTTTAAAATTATATGAGAAAAAGTACTAAATTTTACTTTCAGGCTGAAAACAGTATTTTTCTCTTAAAAGGGAAAACACAAGGATCAAACTTTTCATCCACTTTATCATCACCTTTTTATGTCAGAGAAAGTGGGGATGAAAACTGGTCATACTTTCAATGGCCAACACTTCATTTTCAGAAATCTATTAATCTGCAGGTTTTAGTCCTAATCATAATTATATACCAGAGGACTAAATTATTAGCTCAAGGACATAGAGAGTTCTGGTGTTGCCTGCCTTAAAATTTATCAATTTTCTACATAAATCAAGTTCAACTAGAATCTCTCATAAAGAAAAGAAGTTACATTTTTGGATGCATGTTTATCAGGGAATAACATGGAGATTGTCAAGGATTACTGTCATATGGCCATGGTGTTTATCTGTGGGAGGATCAAACTGTTTTTTTTATTGGGCTTTTATCAGTGCATTTTGAGAAGGAAGTGGCATCTGAATTGACATCTGAGCCACAGGAGAACAGCATCACTAAAAATGTTTTTCCAAACATCTTGTTTGATACCTCTTGGTTGCATTTGCACAAATAACAATGTTGTCTGACTTAATTAATACTATTCTGTTTCTCCGCTGGTGGACACATGCTCATCCAAGTTAAAAGTAAAAAGCCCACTTGGCAAGTCTGAGCCTACTCATGCCTCGGACTCTGAAAGAGATTATAAGAACAAAAAGGAGGAATGAAAGAGTTGAGGAATGACTTGAAAAGAGTGGTGAAAAAAATTGTGAATATTATTATCAGGCTAGCATAAATTCAAGAAGGGGCAACCCAAGCCACATTAACAGAAGATAGTTTGAGTGTGAGAGAAAAAACCCACGAAAACTGTCACAATCAATCATTTTATTATGATTTTACTGCATGACCCTGAATTGTAAATTTGATACTGTGCTGTGCAGTATACTTGTAGATGTTTCTAATAGAGCTCAAGTAAGACAAGTCTGTTGTGAAAGCAAATGAGAGTTTTCACTATGCTTCCAACCCAACAGGATATCACAGACTTTCCAGGACTGAGTCGAGGCTTTCAGGTCAGAAGAACAAAGCTGTACCAGAATACCTTTGGCAGAATGAACGACACACGGAGTTTTACTTGACTTCCTACACTATAATTATCTGTCACAGGCATACACTGCGTGCAGAGAAAGATATTTTTCAATACATAGGATTAGAAGTTACCCTTGCCTCTGAGTTTAATCATAGGATTTTAATGTGTTTACCAGAAAGGGAAAGACACTAAAGTAGTGTTATCCTTGACTGGAAAGTTCCTGTCTGTTTCTGAAAATTTTACTTTAGTAAAATGAGCTTCTGTTCCTACATTAAAAAAGTAACCAATATGGTAACCAATTGGTAACCAATATTGGTAACCAATATGACTCCACAGTACACAAATAAAATAACATTGTCTCTGCCCTAAAAATACTGTATTCTAAAGAGAAACAAGGCAATGACATTAATATATATATATATATATAATATAAAGAAAAGTAAGGAAATATCACAGACCTTCCAGAATAATATTGTATGCTAGCAATCATTTTTTTTGGTAATTTTTTTTTTTTTTTTAAGGCTTTTGTGTGGACTTCATTTTTAGGACCATTTTGAAGAGAAAAGTTTAGCGTTCTTGAAATTATAGAGATTCTAATAAAATATGTGGCTTGAATTAGATGTAAAGTCTATAAAACTATAACAACATTGACAGGCTATTTAAACTGGTTATTCCCAGTGAAGGTGTTAGTTTTGATGATATTTCCTGCAGGTGTGGGATTAATGGTTGTTCTTTATGATCTTTCAGCGTATGCCAGGATACTTCTTATGTTATTTAACTTTCAGATGATATATATTTTATGAAGGTGAATGAAACCTAGATTTTCTGATGTTTTCCTAATATTTCCTGTTATTTTTCCTCTTTTTTTACACTGCTGTAAGATGTTGAATCAAAATTTTGCTCAAAAAAACTTCAAGTTTTTCAGAAGTTCATTATCTTCTGACAGATTATTAGGAAAATTCCAGCTTGATTGTATTATTGTCAACAGATCTAAGGTCCTAGTGAAGCTACAAAGTCATAGGGTACTACAAAATAGATTTACTTTGAAAACTTATCATATTTCATAGAGGTTATGCTAGTGCTAGATAGCCTTGCAACCAGATCTCACCACCTATATTCTTTCCAATTGTTCAATCTCTTGGACACATAGGGGAAAGGTAGGATTCTTCCACAGAAGAAAAAAGCACACCTGTCCAAGCTTTTGCTTTCTACTTCTGTTTTGGTATTATAAATTTTTATTTATTTCAGATTTGTATTTCTTCTGGTAATTTATGGTTAAATCTGGAACTCAAATGGTGAATTTGAAGTAAATAGAAAATGAAAAAATTTTAAAGGCGTTATATCATTTTTATTGATCTTAATATCATCCATACTGTATCCATTAAAAAGGTTTAACATGTCTCAGTCATTTTTCTCAAATACCTTAGATTTCAAAAGGTATTTCTACTGGGGGAAAAAAAAGCTAAGGATAAATAGAGAAGTGTGTCTTTTTATTCAGAAGGTTTCTCATTTAAGCTTCTGTGTCACAGACACATTATGAACAATATTGATTTTCTTGACCTCAGCTGAGCAACATGAAGACTTTGCCTCCATTCATTCCTATCCTAAATTTATCATAAATCTCATATGTGCCAATATTCTATATTTCAATGTTTTGTGCACATTAGCTATATTGTAAAATCATACTGTATTAATAGACAGAACACTAAATTTACTACACAACAGGTTAATATTAGCACTTCATGCATTCTGAATAATAAAACAGTTATTGATCCTAATGAAATATTATTATAACCTTTTTTTTTTTTTCTTCATTGTAGAGGGTATTTGCCTGATTGATATTGTACAGATATTTGCTAAAACAGAACAGCCACAGGAAGCTTTCCTTATTGTATAACAAGGTTGTTCATCATAATTATGTTGTGTCAGCACACCCATATAGGTCAACTTGAGTTCAGAAAGATAGGATTATATTTTGTTCTGAGTGCAAGCACATGTTTAAATACTTCCCTCCATTTAAAAATAATCACAGTTGTACAACACTGTAAATAATAGCTAATCTATGAATTATTTCACCCTATAATCTAGAAAGCAAGAGCTGTCACAGAAAGCAATGAGTACAATGTTAAGCAAACTACATTGTTTCACTGACAGTATTTAGTCTTAAAAATGAAAGGGAAATATATTTTACCATAATATTTTGTTATCTATTAACAGATATTTCCTGTTATGAGTCATTAGCATTAGTAAGCCTTTGCTGAAGTGGTACAAATTTGTTGCAAGGAACTGAAATATTTTCAAAAGACTCAGGAAAAAGTGTCTTTTTTTGCGTATCATCTTCAGTCTTTCTCATAATTAGTTTGAATATATTCAATTTCTTTCAAAACATGCCATGAATGCCCTCCTTTTGGCTAACAGCTAAGAGGAACTCTTTTCAATTCAGCAGACATCGTATTTTTGCATATTATTGTCATTACCACTGAATATAAATTGTCTTTCTTCCTTGATAGGGAAGACAATGTTTCTAGGAAGCATTTTGTCAGAAATTTCTTTTTTGTTGTCCAGTGTTCATGTATGCTGGGACCCATGTGGTTGTATGTTGTAATCTATTTAATGCGTGTGAGTTCTCTCCATTCCTTTCCTTTTACAAAGCAGATAAATTTCACACAAGTTACAAAAAGAAAGATGGAAAATGAGCCTAAAAAGTGATTGTGATTTAAAGCATATGTTGTAGTACAGTGTATTCTGTATTGTTACTGATAGGAAGAGGACATGGAAGAAATATAAGGAAAATTTAAGTTTGCTGAAGTAGTAATAATAATGAAAATTAAGTCTTTTTAAGCCATGAAAATCTCTGTGCACTACTTTAAAACAGCCAATTAACTTACATTGCATACTGGTTTAAACGAGCTGATCAAACACAGTAGCACTCCATCAGCCTTCATCTTGGACTCCAGTTCTCTAAAGGTTCATGTATCATCCTCCTTCACTGATTACAATCCTTTCAGTTGTTGATATATTAATATATGTATTGCCAGTAGATTTTATTTTCTTTCTCATTTCTGCATGATGCAAAAGGCATAGTACTCTCTATGAAAAAAAACCCAAAAACATTAGGAATATTATAGTATGATTTTTCCTTCCCTGCCTCATTTTCTTTCTCCCTGCAATAAATAAAATAAACAAAAAAATAAAACCAAGCAAACAAAAAACCCAAACAAAACAAAACCCCTAAACTTATTCTGGAAGAAAAATCCCAGACCAGCCCATATTTTACCACTTCCCTTTTAGCTCATCATAAGCTTAAAAAATACTATTAGCATTTACTTCATTTGAAAAGATGAGTGTTATTTCAAGCTACAGGAATCTACTGAATGGAGATTTCATTTTAATTAGTCTATATTTCCCACTAGTGGAGCTTGCAATTCTCATCAGTCACCAATCTTTTTTTTGGCTAGGAAAGCTTGCACATTCCAAACTTAGTCTGATGAAATGCTCCGTTTATCCTAATGGTAGCGAGTATTGGGGATTTCTGTGCATACAGGTCTCACATAGTTGTCTATACTGATGAATGTCATTTTGAATGACATGTTGCAGCTCTCAGGTTGATTGGATGTGAGCCCAAGGGCATAGGTAGCAGGCAAAGATGATTTTACTAGGACAGTTTGCATAACAAGCAACTGTCATCTCATTAGCAAGCATAGGCATTTTTGCCACATGCTGTTTAACACATCATCACACCTGTTCACACTTCATTGTCCCAAGAATTCAGTTAGGCAGCTAGTTGTTGGCTTTATTTTTTCGTTTCTTACTGAGAGTTGGTTATTTGGTTCCAGATTCAGAGGTGTGAGATAGGTGCAGTTTAGGGTTTAAAACATGATGTTCTGTGAATACTGCTCTGAAGGGTGGTAAAGACCAGGATTATCATTTGAATAATAACTACCATCAGTGGCTGTTTTATAGTTCTTCCTTCTACCTGCTATTCTTTTGGAAACTGAATTATCTATCCTCATAGCCTATAAAATTGACAATTTAACCAGTGTTTGGTTTGATGTGTAATCTGTCTTCTTTTAGTCTTCTTGATATAAAATGCACATTGAAGCCCCAGAGCAAGATATTTCTACAGTAGGGAAATTAAGGTCCCATCACTTTTTGAATAAGTCATTCCTGTGTCCTGTCAGATCCTGGTGTACCTTTACAGTGGTAGCTCAGACCCTGCACCAGCTTCAGCACTGGGCTGCAGGCTGGTGGAAGTCTGTCATCAATTGACTAGGGGTTTGGTGCACCGGTAGCTAAAATGCAACTTGTCACTGCTTCTGAGGTGTCTAGCCAGCCCAAGAGGGCACCTAAGGCTTGCCTGGCCCCCTAACTTAGCTGTTGGGTGGAGAAGCAGTCTCCTTTTTTGGTCCTAAAACCAAGAAAAAAATGAGGTAGTACAGATTAGATGAGCTGAGTCACAGAACTGGGTGGCTGCTAAGAAGGAAAACATGACAAGGGGATGGTTGCAGCTGCAGATTTGGAGAAGGTGGAAAGAAGGAAAATGAGGAAATCTGGGGGAAGGTTGATTTCACTAGTAAAACAGATGGATGGAGAATTGCCTTGAAGGAAAAATGTGGGAGCAGATGAAGCCATCTTTGATTAATTGGAATTGCTCTTAGCCCACCTACTCAATCAAGTTGTGCTGCTTGTCTAACTCACCCTTTTAATTTGCTGATGACTGCAATTGTGGAGGCAGCTGGATACACCTTCATTTGCTCAGGATAAGCATGTTAGCCACAGAAGGAGGGAGGAAACATGGTCTGCAATGTGCTATGTGAATAGAAGTGTTTCTCACAGGTTTTTTTTTGGTGCATGAGAAAAAGCTAAATATCATCCATATATGTCTTGCAGTGTTGTGCCAATGTAAAAATATTGCTTTATTCAGTTCAATTGACCCTTTCACATATTCTGTTGAATGTACTGTATTCTGCTACAGTGTCTATGCATTTTGTCATATCTTATTGATTAATCAATCAGAAACAAAAAGCTTTAACAACGGAGTTCAGTGAATGAAACTTAAAGCTTCCATTGCTCCTCTATAGAGAATGTGCTGTGTGTTGGCACCTACCAAATTTAATTTGGTCCCCTCTCACTATGCTGATATTATCAAATGGAAAACATAAATATAAAATTGCAAGTGACTTATATTTGAACATTTAAAAATGTGACATTCTTAACCCTCTCGGCAAACATCTGGCCCCCGTTTTTTTACGTAGGTCTCAAAAACAATGAGTCATTTGCTGTCACTATGGCGATTCATTTGGAATTTCCCAAACAGTGCCAGAGACTGAGACATGCATGTTTATTTCATAAAGAGCCATACCTTGTGTTGTTTCACTGCTATCTTGATGCATATTTGCAAATTTGCTCCTTGCAATTACTTTTGGATAAAGGGGATTTAGTTGTTGATGAAATACCTGTGAGGTATTCTGTGCCCTCAACCGGGAATGATTTGAAGAACTCAACTCCTCTGTCTCTTTCAGTTTCTTTTCATATGTTTTCCATTATAGAAAACTCAGAGATGACCCATCAAAACAGATCAAGGGACCCACTTATTGCTCACACATTGTGCAGCACAGACTCTATTAACACATTTTCAAATGGAAGTTTTGTGGCTTTTCTCTCGCAGTTAAGACTATAATTTCTGAAAATGCTCCAAAAGCACGTTACATTTTTTGTTCACTCTTCTTCGTACTGGATCAGCAGGAGGTTGGTACTTCTAGGATGAGGGTATAAGACTGAGATTCAATTACTCACTGTGGTCCCCATTTAGAAGGAACTGAGCTGCTGCCAGAACTTCAAGACAAATAAAAGATAAATAGAGGATCCAGAGGGGTTTCTGCTTGCTGCAGGGTTCACACAGTGCTGTTGCCTGCTGCTTCACAATGCTCTGCAAACCCTTCTGTTCTCCCTAAGGAGGATGTAGCTCACTGTGTTACAAAAAAATAAAAAAAAAATGTATAAAATATGACTGCATGCAGCAAGATGCTCTGCTTAGAATAGGGTAAAATAACTCAAACAATGCCCTATTTGCAAGGCTACCAGTGGTGAATGTAGAAGGGGCCATCATGCTGCTTTTGGAGTTGAATAATGCTGAAACCAATCTGACTCATCAATCCCAAAGTTAAACATCCTGGTAGTGAGATGAAGATGTAGCAGACATGGTAAAGTACACAGGCCAGGGAAGAAATAAGAGATACTACTAATAACTTGTCTAAAACTGCTGAGCTGACACAGCTAGCCTGGAGACATCTGACTGATAGTCAATCACTTTATACTATAAAAACCCAATCCCACCTTTTAAAGGCAGGATTTTCTAACATACCCCTTGGAGTGTGTCTGCAGATTACTTGCTTGAGTGGGGATACCCTTCAAGATTACTTCCTGTGACCTGGCCATAGTCATTAGCATATAACTAACATCGATCTGTACTTAATATTAGTTTTTTCTAACTTTAATGAAATTGTTTTAATATAATTGCTTCAATATCGTTTCAAAATGGTGCATTATACTATACTAGTGGATATAGCTCTTATACTATGTAGTAAACAATTCTGATTAAGATTTTTTTTTTTTTCAACTCACTATCTCTATTTATTTACTATTTATGTAAATATATCTGTTTTGCCATTCTTAATCCTGTGGGATAAAGTTGTAGAAAGGTTCAAACACATCTCAGGAATTCCTTAGACTTCCCATTGACAATATGGGGCTAAGATTAGACCCAGTGGCACCTAGGTTGCTCTCTGAGGAAGAGTTTAGAAAGTAAGGGAGTTCTTTCTGCGCCTCATATTTCAGCAGAAAGGCTTTTCTGATAAAGTTTATCTGAAACTCCTATTCTGCCCATGACACTGCAATCCTCATTTATTGCAAAACAGCATAAAGTGAACAATCACTGTCCTTCCTAACCCTAGTCTGCTGGCTGTGTAGCATTTAGGACTTGATTTCAGAGAAGAAAATTCATCATTCCTTTTGTTATTAGGAAGACATGAATATTTCAGAAAAGGTTTATCTAGCTTATTTTTCTTAGCCATATCCTGCAATTTATGTGTGTACAAAGACAGTTGTCAAACTATTGCATCCAAAACTTATACATCCTCTAACGTTATATGTTATGTATGTTATGTTATGTTATGTTATATGTTATGTTATGTTATATGTTATGTTATGTTATGTTATGTTATGTTATGTTATGTTATGTTATGTTATGTTGTTATGCCTTTGGGACTGACCATGGGATTTTTCCATTTTCTGTTTCTTTTACCCTAGGTGGTTCCCCTCATTTACTTAGCAATTTGCTCTAACCTGCTGGCCAATCCTTATGAACCTCAGCTTTTCTTTCACCACATGTACATAGCATTAGCTTTGATTCTCTGAATCTGAAGAAGGTGCAGTAGTTTTTGTGAAAAGGCAAATTATAAATTATATATATGTATGGTCATTGTGTGATTGTGGCAGCCTCTCCAGAAAGGAATAAATCTCTCCTATGAATCCTTACTGATGTCACTGCTTTAGAAACACCCCTCAGAACTGCACTTGGTACCTATTTATGTGCATGTGGGTTGACTCCACAGAGCCATCTTCAAGGTATAAGCCATGCTGGTAAGAGTTGACTACATTGCATATTGCAAAAATACAAAAGACAAATATACCTAAATATGATAATTGTTTCTGTGGAGAATTCTGAGGAGGTTTGAAGGAATATATTTTGTCCCCTTCCCTTCTTATCCATGTCTGCATAGAGTATCACTTTCAAAGCACTATGTTTAAAAATTGCTGTTAATTTCTTTTACTACTCTCAGAAATATTGTGAGTTCATAACAGTCCTCTGCAGCAGGTGTCACATTCTCTGTTTCACACTTCTTCCAGAGAGTCAGTGGGGTTCAAAACTTTATTGACAACTACAGGGACAGAAAATTGCATCTCATGGAGATCAGATTCTCTTATGGGATGAAATGCTAGAAAAACAACCAACTGAGAATCACACATGTAGAAGCAAAGAGCACTGCATATTTTTTTTTTTTATAAAAAGCGGTAGTACTTTTCTTTGTAAGGATTTCTGATAGGGGTTTCAATGCAATATTACTGCCAAAAACACTTCTAGGGAGCAAGTGAGAGGAGAAATGTGTTTTTATCTGCAAGGAACATTGCAAGTGAAACTGCTCTTACAATACTGTGCCCAATTCTAGCATGTGTGTTTTAGAAGTGTTCTTTAAAAATTGAAAAGGACTGAAAAGAGGCAACAAAAATATTTTTGAGGAACATAGATTCATGTGATAATTCACCACAAGGATGTCCAGAGATGACTTGTTGATACAGCTTAAGTACTCTCACTGAGGGGGAAAATTAAGGTTTAAGTCTTGTTTCATGTAGTAGAGAAGACAACAAGGATCAGTGGCTGTAAGTCAAAGACAGATGAGATAAATTTTTTAATAAGTGACATATGATTTTCTTTTTTAAAGGTGAGGCTGTTAAACTCTTGGGAACGTTCATGAACTGTTGACATGTTATTATATGCACAGTGAGAACTTACTAGGAAATACAGTTAGTGAACATAAATTATGCTCTAACCAAATATAAGTTAATGAGCTCAATTCAAAACTAAGTAGATGAAATTTAAGAAGTTCTAATGATCCCTCTGGCCTTAATCTCTGTAAATTTTGAGTGCTAATTAAGTAACCATTTTTCCTGAGTAAGGACTTCAATATCTAACCACAAAGTAGGAACACATAATTTCTTGTTCCCCTCTAGAAAAGGTGTTTGTCTGACATGGGTAACTGTATGCTGGCATGTTAGAGAATTTGCATAGCTGTTCAGCTCTCACAAAGTCTTTGTGAGAACATCTCTTTTCTAAGAAACAAAATGAAAAGCACTTGCCGCTTGAAAATTGTAAGGATTTGATTTGAATGCCATTGTGGGATTTTCTCTCACATTTTATATTACAGGAGTCAAATGTGTAGCCCAGGAACTGTGCTTCATGAAACCAAACTGTTATGTTTGGTTTAGAAAACTGAATATAGATCCCTCAGGCACTGTTTTTTCAGGCGATCCCATGTGAGACAGAGCAGAGGTGGAAAAGCAAAGCAAAACCTCTCTGACAGATCCTCTCCAGACAAGTTTTTTCCAAATAATAGGAGAAAAGGAGAGTCTATGTTTAGCTTCCAACCCAAAATCTGACTGCTCTGTAGTTTTCAGGCTGTTTGGCTAGGCCACTTTCTTTCCCACTGAGAAGCAGTCATAAAGCTCATGTGGTTTATTTGAAGAGTAGTGTGGAAAACACTGAACATCTGTCTCCTATCTTCCGACAGGCTGTGTAAAGATGTGTTTCAACAAAGTGGATTGCAAAATTCATGACCTCAACTTGAGCTATCTTATGCTGGCTATATCTTTGCAGAGAGGGATAAGTATGAGAGATGAATAATTTTCTTTTTATATGATCTTATTTTCAATTAGCCTTTGGGAGACCTCCCCTATGTATTGACATCATTGACATGCCAAAATGATTCACTGCATTGAAAAGAAAACTTAGGAATGCAAGTAGAGGGGACACATAGTCTTGAAAAGCTCTACAGTAGAGGGGTCTCAGGGAGGACACCTCCATGGAAACTTCTCTGGGAAATGAGGATAATTCATCATTTTGAATAAAAATCCTGTCTGGAATACCACGGAAAGAGATGTATTAGGTCATTAATATTTTTTTTTTTTTTATATATATTATTAGGTTATTCTCTACCTTTGAAATCATGAGTTCAGATTTGTCAGCTTCAACTCATGTAAGAGAGAAAAAAATACAGGCATGGAAATGTCACTTCCAGTTGATTTTTAGTTTATGCTTCCCCTGCTGCTGCCCCTACCTCCATTTCCTTTCTTTCTTTCCCTTTCTCCTTTCTTTCCCTGACTCTCAGGTCTGGAATTTCAGAATATTTTGATGGTTAGATACTTTTTGTTTTCTTATTTTTTGCATGTGTCATGGAGTTACTTTACCTTTAAGAAAGTCGGAGTTGCTGGGATCTGCCTGGAGTCTTTTCTCCTGACCAATTATCAGTCATTGCTGGGAATTGACAGCAGTTTAGGCCATTGAAAAGTGGGATCAACTTGTGAACCCTACCTTAAAATGTAAAAGCAGAGCTCTCTGGGTTCTCTTTGTTTTCTGGCTGTGGAGGGTGGCTGAACTCCAGGCCTCCCGTCCCTGCCCAGGCCATGCGGCCGGGCGGGGATGGGGCCGGGCCTGCCCCGTCTCCCGGCCGGGAGATGGGGGGGCTTGGGGAAGGTTTTCCCCGGGCCGGGCCGAGCCGATCTCTGGCTCAGCTGCAGGTTTTGCTGTAACTAATTCACTAGAAACTGCCCAGTGAAGAAGGAGAGAGGCTTTGGACCTGCAGCAAGCTGGAGCGGCAACCACACTCTCCAGAGCAGCTATGAAGACCTTCCATCGCAGACGGCTCCAGCTCCTGTTCGGCAGAGATCTCCGAACCATCTACAAAAGCCTGGGCAAGATCTTAACTCTTTCATTACCCAGATGAGACTTGCGGATTAATCTTTTTATCCAGAGAGAGAGAAAGAGAGTGATCAACATGAAAAGAGACTTTATAAACTACCAGTGACAGGAAAGAAAAGAAGCTTCAAGAAAGGTAGAGAATTAAGAAGATGCTTTAATTAAGCTGAAATATCTTTCTGTTAAAACTATGGAAATGGACAATAAGGTCTTGAAAACACTCCTTTAATTCATGACAGTATATAGGGAGGAATAGAGTGTTCAAAGTGTAAATTTTGAGTATAAAGTAGAGTAATTATGGTATAGTGAAGTGCTGGGAGATTTGAAGCCTTGAGAGGCAATGAGAAAACTGTTTTCTAGTGAAGTTCACAGAAACAGATGAAGAAGACTTTTTGCCTTTGAATAACTTATCTTTAAAAATGCCATTCCTAGACTCATGGCCCATACACACTTCAGAGTGATGTGAGAATGGGAGGAGTGAACTCTAATAATAGCAGCTCTGGGCAGCTAACATTAGGGCAATGGAAAACTATAACAAAATAGTTTTCTTGTGAGAAACTCCATAAATTAACAGGAAGAAACTTCTGTTTCTCTACAAAGACTGGTGAAAAGACTGTAGCAAGAATTGGGACTGTTTTAACCATCAAAGTTCCAAAGTTTTTGTCTCTGTTGTCATGTGAACAAGGGAATAGTGGGTAGATAGAGGATGAAAAGGTTTTTTCTGGAAGTTTATTCTGGTGTTCTTATTATTGTAGTTTGTCAATAAACTTTCTTTTTTTTTCCTTTTAAGTTTTATGTCTGTTTTGCTCTTGTTCTAATCCATATCTCACAGCAAGAAATAAGTAATTTTCTTAGTTATTGGTTTAAAACCACGACAGCACGTTAGAACTTTTCTGGGAGAACCATGTGCAATCTCAGAGCTGCCACAGCACCATTTGTCTTAAAATGTTTTATTGCTGTAGTTGTATCCAGAAGCTCTTGCTCAAATTCTTATCCTTGTGTATTCCCTGTCTTTGTCAAGGTTTTGAAGATAGTCCTAGTAAGAATCAATACTTGACTTTTAGGGTTACATCTTCTGTTTCCATTTACTGAACTTTAATTCTCTTTGAATGCCTTCATCCTATGGCTGAAATGAAAAAAATTATCAAGCTTGTGAAGGGACGTGCTAGTGCAGAAGAAGATGTAAGTGTGAGGGATTTCTCTCTTCAGGATATTCCATTTTTTTTTAGAAAAAAATTCTGAGGCAACTTTTAAAATCCGATATTCCTCTGATACATCACTCACAGTTTTCATCTTTTTCATTCATGTATTCTTTCTTTCTTGGGATGTCTTAGAGACAAGGATGCTAAAAGGTATTTCTGAATAGAGTTCTTTGGTACTATATTTGGTACTATTTTTTGGTTTTTCCAGTGTTTACTTGGGCTGGTTCCATGCTAATGTTCATTTACCCTGTGATGGTATCCTTTCAGTGATGCAACTGTGTGACTGAGGAACCAGGGGAGGGTTGGAATTTAAGTCAATGTGGTTGTTAAGTTACTCAACATACAGACAGTATATAGAGGTATGATTATGACCACTTATCAACAGCTGCTGAGTCACTGTTGTGCCTTTACTGCAGTTCAATGGTGCATTTTAAGAGCTAAATCTGGATTTTTTTGGATGAGCTTCCCAATTTAGAGACTTTATTCAAGACAGCACAGAGTGAACTTTTAAGGCAGCACACAGTTCAAATTACTGCAGTAATGGATTGTCTGAAAATGTGTAAATCAAATTCCCTTTAACTTTTGGAACTCTTAATAGCATTGCCATTGTAAAAGTACAGACTGAGTCCACCACTGCAGGAATAAATTTTACTTTATTTTGCTGATAAGACTCCCTGTCCGCTAAATTCCCAAACAGGGATTTTTTTGCTACTGGTGATGTGATGACAACTCAGAGATGCTGGCTTCAGCTCAATATTGAAAATGGTAGAAAATACACCCCTGATTCTGCTACATGTGTTGGAACATCCAATTCCACAGGAACACACAATCGTGTGGTGTATTTGCTGATCTGCCAAGTGATGAGAGGAAGATGTGATTTCTTATGACTTCTATTATCTCTTCTTCTTTTGTCCACTGGGTGCTGGAGGCAAGTCTCAACCATTAGCCCCTAGGATTTTCTGTAAACACATATGGTTTTCATAGTGATATTTGAGTATGAGATCATCTTAGTGGCAAAAGCATTGCACAAAATCTTCCTTGTTGCTAAACATACTATAAAATGTAGATGATTTCAGAACAGGCAAGCAATTAAAGGAAAAAATGGTGAGCTATTTTTAAATGTCTGGATTTTAATTTTCTGCTTCTTGTCTGCTATTTTACCAGCCAAGACTGGAAGGTAGCAATTGCAATGCTTGCTTAAATGATGTGCTTTAAAACAGCTGGCAATTGACTTTAACTGTAATTACTGGCTTTTCACCAGTATTTGCAGCTGTATAGTTAAGACTGGTGCTTTGAACCTCGTTTTTGGCATTTATCTATATTGTTATATTACTTTCCTGATTACCTTTTCATCAGTTTTATTTAGATCTTGCACTGAGATATAATTACTTGAACCCAAAAATTCTCTATAGATTGATATCCATAAATTACAAATGTGTCATGTGTTATTTTACTGGACAAAAGGTCAGCAAGACAATTTTTTGCTAGGGATTGTACAATGACCCTCTGCAAAAATCTGGCTTTATTGTTGTAAACCTTGTCTTCTGTTCTAGGTTGAATAATGCTTTGGTTGATTGTGGAACAGAACCAAAAACCCTGTCAAAAAAAGCATCCAAGGTTTTCTAGCAGTTTGTAGTGGACATGCTGTGAATGACTAACCTTTGCAATAACTGGTGAAATAGAAGCACACACACAATTGTTTTGAGAGATCACTGGCACAGATTGATAATCCTCTTTTAAAACATTTTAGATCTGCTCTGGTTATTACTCTGTTGTTATCTGCTGAAACCTTGTATTCACTGGAAGGAAATCAGTCATGTGAGCAAAGAATTCAGGATCAGACCCTGTAGAGACAGAAAATTATTTTGCTCTCAGCTGATTAAAATATCTTGGCATACAAGGACTAGGTTGAGAGGATATGAGTTTAGAAAGAATAAATTTGTTGTTCAGGCACTGGAATGGGATTCAATTTCCCGTTCTGCCACTCAGCACCTCGGTTCCTGGGCTCTCCTACTGTTGAATAGATAATAGCACACATTCATCCCTGCATTTAGTACGTGCATGTACCTTGCCATGCACAGCGTGCTGCTGATCTTGTCAGCTGAATGCGTTGATATAATACAAGTGACAACAGTGATAGCAATAATAGTGGGGAATAGCTCGTGAGGAGCAGAGCCTGAGAGCCAGGGGTCCCCTCTAGCAGGTTGCCCTTTGGTCTGTACCAGCGAGAGATGGGCAGCAATGTCAGAGGTGAATGAGGATAGGGTGGAAGTAGCCCGAGAAGGCTCCCAAGGTGAGCATCTGTGTCTCCCCAGGGCCTAGGTGTGATACAGCCACATGCAAATGCAGTGTTCAGCTCCTCCACCTTTAATAGGCTTGTGCTCCTTGTCCATGCTGCCTCCTGTGCTGAGCTGCAGCATCAGAGTCACAGTGTCAAGATAAAATGACCATACAGATCACAGACAGATGAATGAGTCTTGGTGTTTCTGCTATTAAAGTGATTTTTTTCTTAAAATTTAAACTTAAAATATACTGCATTGTTCGCAGAAGGATTTCTGCTATTTCTCTCATCAGCCCTTTGGCACTTAAAAGCTTCTTTTGTTTAATAAAAAGCCCAGATGCTGATTCAAAATTACAATATTAATTGGTGTAATAGCTGGATGGTAAAATTCTGTGTTGCTGGCAATCCTGTCTTCAAGGCTTGAGTTCTGAGCTTAGAGTCCTGCAGTGCAGATCAAAGTGCCAAAATGAGCCCAGTGGTGGAGCATCTCCTTGCTCGAGTGCTTTAAAAACCTTGTCTTGCTCTGAGTGACAACTGATAAAAATGTTTTCTCATGCCCCAGAAGCCTGACATTGTCAGAGGTCTAAAGGATGGTGCTGTGTTAGTGTTATAGACCTGTGCCTGGCCCTGCAATTGCTGCTATAACAAGCAAGCTGTGAGGCTGCCTCTGACGCCTCTTTGTCTTCCCTGCTCTGGTGAATCTTTCATGTGCTTTTCTCTCTGATTTTCCTCCCTCCTTACTGCTTTACTAATTAAAATTCTAATCACTCTGACAGCCAGAGCTAGGGGGAAAAAAAAATCATTCTTCCATGCTGCAGAAGGTAATTTCAAGGTGTTTTAGCTGCCAAAGAAACGAATGGAAATTAGACAAAGAAACTGGTTGTCAGAAGGGGGTGAGTTAGCTGCTGTGCACCCTTCTACTGTAATAAAATATTAAACTTCTAAAGAAAAAAAGTAAAGCAGGATTCATCCTATATATTATTGACATATATTTAGTAATAATATAACCTAATTTACCTTTCTGAATAGGGAAAGCTTTTGGTGTGTTTATTAACATCAGAATGATTTACTTACCTTGTAGTGAGTGCAATGTCAAACATTTAACTTGGTTTGATGTGTGATTGCTGATGATATGTGCTACTTGATTTTGCAAGCTGTGGTTAAAAATATTCATTTAAATGTACAGCAGCCTGCAGATACTTATTTAAAATGATAAATAGTTCTTGTTGCAGTGCTGTGTGGTTCATACTGCAGATATTGTGATATTAGAATTTATAAAATGTAGAATATTATCACAGTCAAATCCCACCATCTGCTTTTTCAGACGTTTTTCTGGCTCCATAGAGGTAATTTTTAGACCTATGCATTTCTTCAAAGTGTATGTTTTTGTAATGCAATAAATAAAACACAATTGTTTTAAGATGAAGAAAAAAACCCACAAAACCCCTGTTGGTCTCTGTTGTAGAAATATATGGGCTAAATACTGAATATAACCTCTCGAGTTTGCAGCCATTCAGTTTAAATAAACACTGCATCAGCTTTTCGCTGCTGCTCAAACTAAATCCAAAGCTTACTGAGATATCAACAAATACATGTCTCATTTCTACTATGAAATTTGCTACTGTTTTGTTTCAGCACTGATAGTGTGGAGTTAGAGGGTTTTACAGACAGTCAAATCTCATGGTGTTTAGGGTTGGAATATTTTAACATGCTTGAACCTTTTTCTTCAGCTTCAGGATAAAATGGGACAAGGAGATGATCATACTTTGAGTACTAGGATTGTATTGTACTCTGCTCTTTGTGTCAGAGACAGTTTTGGACAATGTGGAAATGCTTCTGCAATCCCAGCCTTGCAACCAGAAGAGCCACAGAGTTTTGTCTTTCTGCCTCGCATCTGTAGATGCTTGCAAGGGCGGCTGTTTCAGGAAATGCATGTCCTCTTCCTTATCTTCCTCCCAACCTTTTCATAAACATACCATGACAGAATTGTAACAATTACTTCTGCTATTTTGACAAGTCTTCAACAACTTTGCTAGAGTCTGTCATTTGTCTTTTACTGATGGATGAAGAGGATCCTTTACTCAAAGCTATTTCCTTTTACTTGTCACCCCCACAATACTTTTTTCATTTGCAAGAGCAAATGTAGCTCCCAGTTTTATCTTGAAAATGCCAACTGACTGCTGGACCTTTCCCTTCTGGAACAGATACTGTGTGATTGAGGTAATGCATGCTTGATATAATCACTTTTAAAAAGCCCTCGTGAGAATTTTGTCCAAATCCAGCTAGTTCCACTTGAACAGTTCACTCAGCCAGATGAAATTTTACCACAGCTACATGGCTGAACATATTTTTTTTAATCAAGAAGCAGCAGTCATTGAATGTACAACATACAGTGGTACTGAAAAATGAATTACTCTTCATTCTGCACAGCAAAAGTCCTTTATTTCTGAATATCTTTCATTTTTACTGAAAAAAGAAAATAGAGGAAAATAAGAAAACAAAATTGTGTGGAATCCTTTATTCCCCCCAACGGTGAAGTGAAGCCATACCTGGCAAAATGCAAACCACAGACAATTTTAAAGTTTTTTACAATTTTTTTTATTTATAAACCAGTTTATACTTTTTTTTCCACCCTACTTGATTTTCCCCAACACAACATCTCAAAAAATGGGCATAAATATGTGTACAGAAGAGGAACTGAGAAAGTGAAAAAACTTAGTTAGTGAACCACTTGTTTTTAAATGAAAGCCCTAACATTGGCACAGGACTTATTTTACTTGGGGAGCTGCTGATCCTGCCCTCACATGCAGGTTTTGTAGAATGAATGTGTGCAGTTATCTTTGAAAATGTCACTTAATAGTCAGAGCTAAAACTGTGTGGGAAGTGTTTAGATCATACCTTTATCGAGGACTCAGCACTGTAAGTTAATCAAAAATCTCTGTGTGGGAGGCAATGATGTGTCTTTAGGTGAAGATTACTGAAGTTAAAACACAAAAAATAAAAGAGTACTAGATTTTAAAAATTAGCCATGATTCAGGAAGGTGTTCATTTTGACTGATCCAGTTCATGCATAATGACTAAAAATTGTCATTTACATTAAAATAAGAATCATGACTAACAGCCATTGAGCTGTGGCCACCCAACTGACCTCAGATATTACAATTCCTCCTTCTAGTTATAAACTGTTTCATGATTGCCTCTGAAATCAAATAATGAACCCCACTTAAAGAATGTTAGTGTTTATTACACAAAAATAAGCTTTTAAGAGAATAAAATTTACCAGTATTTTCTTCTTGACCCACTCAGCAAAATTATATGGTGGACAACTGATGTTAACTACAAAATTTATTGCAATAGATCCAGCTCTTAGATGGTGTAAATCTGACATTGGTGTTGTTTTCATGTATCAAATATCAAATGAGGGTACATTATTAGTCTTATGGATATCAATACCTTAGTGTGCTAAACCTTTAAAGGACAGCTATGTGTTAAATATTAATTGAGTAAAAGTGATGGAGATGCTCTGCATTGGAAAAGAAGGGTTTAGACTCACTGAATTCTTAACACAGAAAGTGGGTGGAAAAGTGGCCCAAGAAAGTTCTAGAGAAGGAGTTTAAGATTAAGTTTTGAGATACCAGGAGCAAAATCTTTCAAAAATATTAGTCAGCTTGTCATTTCCAGGGAGATACAGGGACACAAGAGGTCTAGGGATCCTAGGTACATCTGGTGGTCACATTTCCCAGCCTGAAAATTGGGAAAGGTGAGGCAAGGTTCAGCAAGTCTGCTATGGCCTTATCTAGTAGAGCCTTGGAAGCTTCAAGAATGGAT
Source organism: Cyanistes caeruleus (assembly GCF_971803275.1). NCBI lineage: Eukaryota > Metazoa > Chordata > Aves > Passeriformes > Paridae > Cyanistes > Cyanistes caeruleus. The sequence continues at coordinate 26,021,745 of NC_141732.1, read as the reverse complement.
CTTTCACCTCCTCTTTGCCTCAAAACTCTATCTGAGCTGACAATCCCTTATGCCCTTGTAGGCATGCCTGAACTGCTTTGTTACAGGCTGTTCTGTCTAGGGCTCCCTTGGTCCCTTCGGCTGGAGACCTTCCACCTTTGCATAAAATAAAAGAAATACCCACTGAATTAGAAAGAGGAAATGAATCTCAGCAGTGGTGGCTGGGTCCTCAGTCTAATGAGTACTTAATTTTTTATACACAAGGAGAGAACACTGACACTATGACTTGAAAGGCTTCTCCCCTTTGAATACCCTTGTGGTCTCTCAGAACAGAAGGATTTAAATGCCTTCAGGCAGAGGTGAGATTGAACCCATCCAGGACAGAAGTCCTAATCACTGAACTATTAAGTAAAACAGAATTACTACAGTTCCCTCCCATTCTTGGAAACTATGTCATTTAATTGCCCTTTTCTTTCAAACTGACCAGAAATCACAAGTTTCCCTGAGGGTAAAATACAATATGAGCATGAAGACATATGGGAGGAGTGGGAGCAGAAGGGCAGATTTGCAGGATAGAAAACAAACAAAAAAAAATAGTATATAGTTTTATTTGAATGTATCAAATACTTTTCTTTTTTTTTTTCAGTCGATTGTTTGGCCACCCATCTAAAAAATCAATTTTTTTTTGCACAGTCATTATCTGCTACTATATCCATATTCTCATAAAAAGAGAGAGTTGCATAATGAGTATTTAAAACCTGCCTTTTTAAATATTGTGTGTAAATTTGCCTCAGTATCTGAAAAGATGGAGAAAGAAATCTGCAGATTTGTGTCAAATAGCAGTTGCAAGAAAGGATTTTGGCAGCATTTCATGCAGCAGTTTCTGAATTCTCCTTCCCTTCATTTCCTCTCTCAGCAGCCAACAAAATGAGTTGACACAAGGCAAATGCCTGCCAAAGAACTTTAACAGGAGGCAGTTTTTAATTAACAGGGGCCAAAGAAGGTGATAACCCCAAGGGTAGTGAGGAGAAATTAACATGGAAAAGCAGTTCCACGCTTCCGTGGGTCCCAAAAGGCCATTCGTATTAGTGGTGTCTGTTCTGATTGAACCTTTTCCATGTCTTTTTATTGATTCCCTTGTCAGAGTCTAACAAAAACACTGCTGGCCGTCAGTTGTTTGCTCGTGGTGGCAGCTTATGGCTCCAAACAGCTTCCTTGTAAAACATTCAGCATGGCGAGACCTGTCACTGTGGTTAGCATTTCCCAGAAATGATTAATTTTCTTAAACCTAGAATAAAACCCGACAAAATTAAAGCTAAAGCCTACTGAAATGAAAGAAATTCAGTTCACAGTTTCTCTCCAAGTAACTTTTCATCCTGTTAACTGTTTGCCTGGCTTAGAGTAAAATGTTTTAATTATTAACCTTTTTAAAGTGAGATTTCGGAGCAGATAATCATGCTGGCTGTTTCAGAAAGGATTTAGCCATTTAGCATATCTGGCACTTGCGGAAAGTATTTTTAAAAAATAATATCCTGTGGATAAATATTTCAAGTTTCTCTTCCTGGGATGAAAATAAATAATAAATAAAGCATGTAAGAGCTTGAGGAAAAACCTGACTAGCAAGAAAATATAAATAAGTTTTAAAAAAAAAGGTAATAAATAAATGAAAAGCTGGCACCTTTATGTATCAGTGCCTGATCCAAATTCAACTAATGCCAAAAGGTGGAGGACCATTCTGTACAACATCTCAGGAAAATCCATACTTATTTTTATATATTTCTGCTGCACAGTCAACACCAGATAATAAAGACCATAATTCAATAATATTTGAACAACCTTATAGAAGAGTGCCAATGTTTACCTTCCTGCTTCTTAGAGGCATAGAAAAAGTGTGTCATTATATGGAAAGGAAGTACTGTTCCTATTTTCTTCTTCAGAGCTGGGGCCTAAATGTTGATGTTCATTTGGTTAACTGACTTATTCAAAGAAAGCATGGTTATCCCATTTCATTTGAGAGTGTCAGCTTCAGCCCTTCGGACATGTTAGGTATTTGGACAAATTTGGACTCTATACCACATCCTACTTTCCTTTCAGCCCACTTTACAAGAGGATTGGAGACTCCTCGAGATTGTTGTTTATTTGCACTAATTGTTTCCAATGCTTTCAGAATGCACTTTACCAGGAGTACACATTAATGCCAAAAAAAGAAAGAAAAAAATCTAGTATGAGATCAAACACTCCATCACACTGTGCATGAAAATATTTGAGAAAAATGAGAGTGGGAAAAATGCCAATGAACTTACTGGGGGAAAGTCCAGTGCTCACTGGAGACAATATGTGTATCTTTTTAATGAGACATGTGCTCACATATGTAACATGTTTGAATCTTTCATGTAATGATGCCAAAATAATAACCTTTTTTGCAGTGGGCTAAAAATGTAAGACATTGAAGTATTTTATCTTCCATCTCCCTTTTTAAAACATCATGGAAGTCACAGATAATTTAATCTATATTTTCCTTTGGCTGACTACAGACATGCACTGGATAGTAAGATCTCAGTGAAGATCTGTGATCTGCTCACTGAGCTTACTTGCTAGTCACAGTTTCTTTTGGTTGCTCAGGTTATTTTAGCTGCTCTCCTCTCTGACTGTTTGACTAAAAAGTCAAAGTGGAAAGAACACAATAGACAATAAACCATGAATAATTAATCTTTCAGATGGATTTTCAGCATATAATCATTACTAGGATGATGTACTCTATTTTCAGGAGACAGAAAGAATGGCAACTTTGTGCTCATGCTTTATTTATTGTGCTCATGCTTTTATTTATTTACCAGCTTCACATACGTAAACATTTTTAACAGAAGATTTCATATTGTGCAACCTCACCGTTTTGTATCAAAATATATTGGAAAGCAGACATGGTTTTTGGGTACTACAGTGTTTTGCATTAGTGAAAATAGGAGCTGGGCCATCCTCAGACATCTGCAGGGAACCTTTTTGACCAGTCTGATGATTAATGACCAGGAGAAACACCTGGAGGGTGAGATGTAATCTACCTGGATTGGTTGTAATGGGGTTGGATGTAATCTACCTGGATTTTAGCTAGGCCTTCAGTGCTGCCACCCAAATCATTTTCCTGGGAAAGCTGTAAACCCACAACCTGGGCAGGCACACACTTCACTGGGTTAAGGATGGGCTGGACAGCCAGCCCCAGGGAGTGGTGGTGAATGGAGTTAAGCCCAGCTGGTGGCCACCTCCAAGTGGAGAGGTGGGGCCTTCTCCATGGCTCAGTATTGGGGACAGCCCTGTCTTTATCAACAAACTGGATAGGTGGATCAGGTGTGCCCTTAGTGAGTTCACAGATGACTCTAAGCTGGGAGGAAATGTTGATCCGCTGGACAGCAGGAAAATTTTGCAGAGGGATCTGTAAGACCCCTACGATGAGCTGAGCCAATTGAATGAGGTTCAATAAGGCAAAGGGCTGAGTCTTGCCCTTAGGTCTCGAAAACTTCGTTCAGAGCTACAGGCTTGAAGGCAGAGTGGATGGAAAAGGATGCCTGATGGAAAAGGACCTGGGAATAATGGTTGACAGTGGCTGAACCTGAGCCAGCTGTACCCAGGTGGCCAAGACTGCCAGTGGCATCCTGGCCTCTATCAGCAATAGTGTGGCCAGCAGGAGCAGGGTAGAGACTGTCTCCTTGTACTGGGCACTGGTGAGGCCAGATCTTGAGTTCTGTGTCCAGTTTTGGGCCCCTCACTACAAAGAAGACATTGAGGGGCTGGAGTGAGTTTAAAGAAGGGCAGCAGAGATGGGGAAGGGTCTCATGATGAGGAGCAGCAGAGAGAGTTGGAGGAGTTTGTGCTGGAGAAAATAAAATTCAGGGGACACTTTAACACTCCCCAAAACTGCTTCAAAGGAGGTTGTAGCCAGGTGGGAATTAGCCCCTTTTTGCAGACATCTAGTGGCAGGATGAGACAACAGAACCTCAGCCAATTCAGATTTGGTTTGAGGAAGAACTGAGGAAGAATTTCTTCACAGAAAGGTTGTTTAAGCATTGGAATGGATTACCCAAGGAGGTGGTAGAGTCACCATCCCTGCAAGTGTTCAGTACACAAATGTGTTATGGTTATGGCACTATGTATTATGGTCTGGTTGATATGGTGGTGTTTGGTCCAAGGCTGGACCAAATCGTCTTGGTGATCTTTCCCAACCTTAATGATTCTACAGTTCTGTGACTTTCAATCCATTCCCAGGACTGCTATAGTTTAAGCAGCTGTTGTTAACTCTTATAAATTGTAATTCAGCCTCAGTACTATTGCAGAAAAACTTTCTGAAAATCATCTTGAACAGTGTCACTGCTTATTTCAATTAATTTGCACATTACTGCCATCACTATTGATATTAGTATTATTTTTACTATGATCTAAAAAGCATAACTCAGAAATAGGCTAAGATCTGTTGTTTATCTCACATAGCTGATTAAGTGTGATTTTCAATTCAGTGTCCTTTTCTTGCTCTTTTTGAAGATATTTTCACCCCCTCAGAGGAGGTAATCCAAGGTAAATGTTGACACGGATGCTTGGTTTGCCATGACTAAAATGGTAGCTGTGTAACAGCTATGTAAAAAGCGTTGTTTATCTATTTTTTTAATTTTAGAAGAAATGGTAATTGACATTAAACAATAGAAGCTATGGTAACAAGATTATTGCAGCTAGAGAGACCTACATATCAGCATCCATTGTACATTGGAACCCATGAGACTTCAAAGCTACTCTTTGTTATTTGGCAATATATATTCTCAGAGATAACCCTTTCTTAGCCCAAAGAAAAGAGAGATGATGTAGTGTTAGATTTTGTTTGTTTGTTTGTTTGTTTTTAATGTGTTTTATATTTTCTAAATAGAAAATAGTTTATAGCTGAAAAACCCCATAATGCATCTAGGCTGGCAGTGTATTTTATTATCTCCATATGACACCACTTAAATAAAGACAATGAACACTGAGAAAACATTAATCTCCTCTTCTCCCCCTTCTTGAAAACAAATCTCAGAGAAAATACTGACAAATGATACTTTAATTTGTTTGACCTCTAAAGTGATTTGATAATTATGAAACCTCTTCTCTTTAACAACTGGTTGAAGCACTTTATATTCTTTCCTCAAAGAGATGCAGTTTCCAGCTAGTAACAGTGTGATTGATTTTTCCATATCAGATACATTGTTATGGTCTACTGCTTCCATAGCAAACCTATAACATCTGTCTTCAAACTCAGGCTGCAGTCCTGCACCACTCAGTGATACTTTATGCAACCGCATCCTTCCATTACAAGTATGAGTGGATTAATATTGATTTTTCCCTCTTGTCCAAGACAGAAGGTCCATCTTAACAGCAATAAATTACACATCTGAGAAATGAGGACACGCTTGGTCCTCCTTGGTCTTCATGCCACAGATTATTACTTTGCCTTGAAACCAATTTCTGATGTTTTTAACCCATTACAAGGGCTGAAATTGAAAGCTGTCTCCAGGTTTAAAAACTTGTTTGGGTTATGTTGACAATAAAAATTCACAGTCACTGGTCCTAGAAACAGCTTTTAGTTCTAATCATGAGCGGTGAGAGTGATCTTCCAAAGCTTTTGCACAGACAGTCTTGGAAATAAAACTGCAAAGAGCATGATACTGCTGTCAAATCCCTCCAGACTGGTGAAACTTTTCAGTTTCCCTTTCCAGCCTTACTTGGCTGATGAAAGGACATTTAAAATACAGTTTCAGACCTAGAACTTGCGAGGGGGAAAAAATCTGCAGGAAATTAATTGTTAAGTATAGACAGTTTTATGGCTCCTGCTTGATTTCACTTGAAATACCAGATTCCTCATGGTGTTCTGCATACTTTATGGTGTGCTGCTGTGGTACTGGCTGGTCACTCTGGTGCTTTTAGGCAATGTTTCATCAGCATGAATATTATTTTGCTGTGTTTTTCTGGTGCATTTGAAGTATGTCTGCAGTAGGAAAGACATTTTTAATATGCTGTTAAATAGATAGAGGCTTTTAAGTCTCACAGACACATGTATACAAAGATTGAAATATTAATTTATGGGGCTAAATCCTGGTGTGGAAGGGAGAAAATCTGCCCAGGAAGAAGCTGCAGGGATGTCAAAATAAAGTTGCAAACACAAGATTCCTGACAGAAAAGAAACTGCTGAGCCCATGGCTCTCTATGGCCCTGGGCTACCACAGGGGTGGCACCTCTGGGTGCTCAGTGCTCATGGGGGCATCATCTTTTCCCTTACAGGCAGCTCACCATAGGCCTGGGGTGACCATTCTCTTCTCTTTCCTGTTCAGGCAGCAATTTCATCAGTTTGCTGTAATACAACCAACATCTGAACAGGTCTTCATGTACAATAATGTTTTTTTCTAAATCAGAAGCGTTTATTTATTTATTACTATTATTTACTAATTATTGCTATTTATTTATTACTATTTATTACTGCATTGAGAAGCTGTGTGGTTACATTTCTAGAGGAGCTGGAGGCTAGAGGAGTTTAAGGCTACCAAGTTTGTTAGTTTATAGAAAGTATAAAAAAAGGATAAAAATGGTTATAATCTAGAAAAAGCATTCCAGTCCAATTATTTTCAATATAAAATATACTCCTTGGGCTCCTTTTTTTTTTTTTTTTAAGCACATATAAACCTGTCCAGTAACCACCAATTGCATGTGATCAGAACAAAAATCTACCATAGCTGGATGATAGCTTTTCTCAGGCTTCAAGTTGTGTTGATGGTTCAGCACTTCTGTGTCTGTTTATGCCAAAATTACGCTGATTGCATTTACTCTTTGCAAGTATTAACTACAGAAGAAGTTGGCCAAGTATTTCTTAATAAATCAAAATTCTCCCAGATTAAAATAATGATAGAAGCAGCAGAAAATTGTCATCTTACCAGCTATGTCTTTTACAGAATATGCCTGCATAGAACACTCCTTTTAGTGAACTATGGAAAGTTCATTAAAAAGTGACTTGGAAAGATGTTCCCATCAGGAATCATAGTCTAGAACTGAAAAACATCAGCTAGAAATGTTTCTAGTAGAATAAGAAAAAGAGGGAAAAGAAATTTTATTTAAAATACAGACTGGAAATCTATGTTCAAAATATTTTCAAACGCATATGCAATATATTCAAAGCACACCTGTTAGAAGAAAACCTCTCCACAAGCATGACATGAGGATAGGTGTAGAGTTTTTCTCAAAAAAACATCAGCTCTAATATTTTTTTGGAAAAAAAAAAAAAAAAAAAAAGAAGGAACAAAACTGTGTGTTAAATTCTGCTCAAGTACTATATGATAACTGAAACCAAAAACATTGAGCCTGTAGCATTTTTGGCTTCTGCAAAAAGCTTTGTCTAAGCATACCAGCAGCTTTTCTGGAGACAGTTCTGAAGCTTTATACTTTCTTGAAGATTTTCTATGCAGTTAGGAAGCTTAGACAGAAATCTTTCTACTAACTGGAAAGAAAAATGCTTTTGGAGTGGGCTCAAAGTTCAAGTTAGCAAAATACTCGCATGAGGTTGGAACATCTTACCTCAGTTTTCTCTGAATTCACAGGGAGTTGGGGAAAAGAAGGAGTGAATGAAGAGAAATTACCACCACTGTCAAGGGAACATGCATTCTTTATGCTGTTGTAGTGAACCTAGAGGTTGAAATGTTTTGTAAACAAAATCACTTCATATAAAGCTGCCATAGTTTGAATACTACTAGTGTGATAAAGGCTTCGATTACACTCCTAAGCAAACAAATATCATAACAGGTTTTTTAATGTGTTCATAATCTTATTTTATTTACAAATTATTTTCAAATGAGTTTTTTTATCGTTTGCCCTTTGGAATTTCTTGACAGTATTTTATGTGAAGAAACTTCATTCATTGTATCATGCAGATTTTTGACTGGGAGCAACTATTTACATATTCATATTTGTCCTGTGATATGCATATTGCACAGGTGGCTACCCTTATGTCCTAATGTGGCCATCTGAGCAACCTAGGGACATAAGTGCCTTACCTTTTCTCAGGAAAAGGCTAGAGATACTTTTTCTTTGTTAGTCTTTTTTTTCTCCTTAATAATCTTATTATCATGGTGCCTAAGTGTTTTGTCCTCATGGAAAAGTGTTAATAGCTGTTACTTACATCAAAGTCATTCAAATGGGACCTTTAAAATGTTATTGTTTTCTCATTTCCAGTAGAAAAAAAAATAAAGATTTTTGTATACTGATGTACTCAAGATTTAAAAACATCTTGCTGGTCAACAGGAGTGAAACATTTGTCAAGAAACAAAGGTTGGGTTACTAAGTTTTTAAACAAATATAGTTTGTACAAAGACAGGTTCTGGGTGACAAGTCCTTTTTTGGTTAGACCTTTTGATGTACCTAGAAAAATAGGTGAGATTTGTGCTACAAAAAAAAAAAAAATCTTTCTTATGCCATAAAGGTTTATAACATGATTTTAATATGCAACTTAATGATGACTTCCTCATGAAAGAATTTTTGGAGCTAATAATTTCTTAGATAGGTGAAAAATGCCTCCAGTCTTTTTCCTGTAGGAGCATTAAATTGTTTTCACTAGAAATACAGTGATTATCTCCTTCACAATAATACCATCCTGCAATTTTGTATTTGATTAGCATGAAAAATTATTTCAGAAGACTCCTATTTGAAAATGTATTTGTGATATTTTAAAATATCGTTAAACATTTCTTAAGAAGATGTATATTATTCTATTACATTACATTTTCCTTCATCATCACTAAATGCTTTACTTATTATTTTATCACATTGCATAAACTGTCAATATTCATAACTAAAATCTAAAATGGGGAAGAGTGACACATTATAGAAACTGATTTTTCTCTGCAATCACAGCTTCAAATCAAACATCCAGCTATTTTTATTGTCATAATTGGTTTTAAAATATTTAAAGCATTAGTACAGGAGAGGTAATATTGCAATTTTATGAGTCTCATTAGAGGTTTCAATCAGTGAAAACAACAAGGCTAGGGTGTATGAGGTGATGCTGCTGCTTGAAGGGAGTGAGGAAGCTCAGTGCTCAGAGCTAGGTATAATCTATCAGGTTTTGAAGAAGAGCAAATTTGTACTCTACTTCTAGTAAGGGGAAAAGGGAAGGTTCTGACTTCAGCTTCCTTTGACTTTTTATCCTTTTACATCAGCTAAAGTAAACCCCAAACCTTTCCTGCAAACATGGTCCCGGTAAAGGAGTCTGTGTCCCTTGCATTTAGTGAGGAGTGATGTGCTCAGACTGGATACCAAGGGCTGATCTCCTCCAGAGGCCCCTTCCATGGTCCTGTGCATTCTCCAGCCTTAGTGTGCTGCCACCCAAAACAAGGATTATCCTGGACATTTTTATTGCCTCAAAGTATTTTCAAATTCTGTAAACAGAGGTGATGTTGGAGGGATTTTCATATTCATAGGCTCAAATCCATTTTTCTCCTAGCCATGGAAATATAGTAAAGGGGTTGTTTTAAAATCAGGCCTGCACTGTGTGTAGAAGTTCTGTAACATAGTGTTTTATTCCTCGAATAAAGTAATTGTTTTAGAAAAGTATATTTCATGTATGTTTGTACAGAAAACAAAGGCAAAGAAGAATATAGCCTTATCTATCCTTAATATAGCTTCAAGTGTGTTCTTTCACAATACCATTAACATTACAAGCAATCTGCTGAAATGCTACAGAAAAAATACTGTAAATAAGGATTCCTTGCTCCTGTGTATTACAATACAATCCTTAAATATAATGATCAAATACCACTTATTCAAAGGTTTCAGTACATATGCTGCGTTACAAGGAAATCTCAGCACAATGTAGAAATGTGGAGTCCAACCATCTTCAAACTTGCTTCCCATAATAACTTCATTTTGCCCTAAGGCAGAAGCTTTGGAAAGAACTGAATAGATCCATTACTTATGAAAACTTTGAGACAGTACTAGAACCTGGAGCGGTATTTCATGGAAGAAAGAAAACTGAAGCAGATTTCATACCATGTATAGGCTCCCAAAAGACAAACAACATTTCCTAAAAGGGAACATATATACAAAGGCAGACGTTATAAATACATGACTCATATCAATTCAGCAGTGTTCCCTAAAATGACCTTGCAAATCAGAGAAGACAGATTCAGGGCTCCTTTGAGGATACATTGAATGTGTCTGCATGAGCTTTTAGTTTTCATCAGGAGCATGCTTTTGAAGGAGATCTCCAGGTTGCTGCTACTTACTGCACTTTGGTTTTCAGCACACAGACATCAGCTTGCTCAGTGTGGTTTTCTTCTAGGTGAAACTAAAATGAAATACACTTGGAAAAGCCACTTCCTGCATGCCAGCCACAGCCCAGGAGGAGTAGTGGCCAGAAGAAAAAGGGAAAGTAGGAAAGAGCACAGAAAACCCCCTGGAATGTGTGTGTTGTGTGTGTTTCAGGTTCTTGCCATCAGCTGCAGCTCCACAGAGCTATTTGTTTGCTCTGAGTGCTCATGTAGACCCAGCCAAAGCTGCTGCAGATCGCTGTTGGGGATTTACACTGCAGCAGGCATGTATCACTCAAAAGAACTCCAAAGAAAGATCCTATGGAATATTACATTTCACAGTGAAGAAGTTTTGATAGAAGGGGGAAAAACACAGGAAAGAATATATTTCTTTTAAGAATATTAAAGCCATAGGTAGCAGACAATGAACCATGCAGTGGGATTACTGTGTATTATTAATAGCACTGCTTGTTTACAGTTGTAAGCATTTTTCTACTATCTCAAAACCTGTATAATTTTGAGTTGGCATATTATCAGTTGGCTTCAGAATCTGTGCACATTTTTCTTATATTTTTTGAGTTTTTCTTTATGAAAGGGTGAGTTAATATTTTCTTTAATTAAAACAAATGAGAACAAATTGTTGGCTAAGATATTTTCTGTGGCTGCTAAAATTAATATGAAACTGCAAGTATCTGTGTGATACAGAAATGTGCATGAATTTGTGTGGATAGAAAGGAGATGTGCCTTCTCCCACATGCCTTTATTGAAGGAGTTTCTAGAGAAAGCCAAGTACCTTAAACGACTTAACTGAAAAATATAGGAGCAAATGTGAGCATATCCATGATGTTTGCCAGATTCTTGACTGTGCTCCACTGGGTATGAAATGAAAGAGTAAAAAAGAGAATAAATTGAATTATAAGAACAATTTCATGTTTTTTTCTTGTAAGAAGACTTCAGGTATGCTGCAGAATTCATGGTGAAACCCTTGGACTGTGCCCAATTCTCATGATGCTGTTAAAGGAGACGGTTTCTTCTGATTATCTGAGTGAGTTCGTGGTCCGTCATGAGGTGGCCTTCCCATGTATTGTCATAAAATCATTGAACTATAGCATGATTTGGGTTGAAAGGGAATTTCAAAACCAAGGTTCCAACTCATCATTTTGGGCAGGGACGTCTTTCACTAGACCAGGCCCCATCCAACCAGCCTTGAACACTGACAGGGATGGGGAATCCACAACTTCTCTGCCTCACCACCTCCACAGGAAAGAGCTTCTTCTTAATATCTAATTTCCCTATTTCAGTTTAGAGACATTTTCCTTTGTGCCCTTAGAAGAAGTCATTCTCCAGCTTTTTTGTAGACCTTTCTGGAAGGCTGCAATAAGGTCTCCTTGGGTCTTGTCTTCTCCAGATTAAGCCCTAGCTCTCTCAGCCTGCCTGCCTTCAATGGAGGACATGATGCCAAAGCATTTCAGTTTGCTGCACACTTGAAATACTGCAACTCAAAACACTTTTTTATGGCTTTGAACATCTCTTTCTGCCACCTGGAAAAACTACTTTACTGCCTAATCTTGTTGGGAACGGGCATAGGTACAACAAGATTATCATATGATTTCTGCTGGAGTAGAATGTTTGAGTGATTCCCTGTCATTAAAGTCAACAAGGTTAATTTTAATCATCATAAGATGCAGCAGCACTGGGTTTAAACTAGAGTTTTCAGGTCCTCTAGGAATGGCTGATAACTACAACAAAGAGAAATTATACCAAAAGAAGTAGGAGTTGGTGTATTATACTATATGCAATTATATATTTTCACACATAAGAGGGGGAAAATTACTAGAGAGAGGAGAGATCCAGGGTGAATATAAGTGTAGTGGCTTAAATATTGTGAAATTTTACAAAATTACCAAGACTCATCAGGAAAACTATTCACTATCAGGCAATGGTCATCTATGTTAGGAATTATTTGGCCTAACAGGAGCTTTTGGGAATCACTATTTTATAATAAATTCTTTGCTAGTCTGGCTCTGCCAAAATGTGGTGGTACATTCTGCATTTTCTGAACCTCTCAATACTCGCCATAGCTTCTTCTGGAAGATTTTAAAAGCCATGGCACATTGAGCTGCAAAGTAAAGCAGCAGAGTACAACAGACCCCAAAACAATTCCACAGATGCAACCACAACAAATCGGGGAGCTGTTTTTAATAAGGTACTTGACTAAAGTGATATTGTTGACACTGGAATGACATCTCTCAGTCATATAGTACAAACGATTTGCATTTAGATTTTACTAAATCTGTCTGCTTCTTCTTTCATTGACACATCCTCACTAAACAAGCATCACAGAGATAAGACAGTGTTTTGATTTTTGTTTTTCTTTAACTCTGAACTTCAATAGTGTTTTTCTAGAACAGGAAGAATTCTGCTAATTTTCTGTTTGTTTGCTTTTTCCATACTGTAGTCATTAGAGAAAATATCTTGGCTCAAGTTAAAAAAAACATTTAGTTGTTGTCTTTGGCAGATGGATGTTCTTTATGGTAGACTGAATTTGGGGCCCTGTGCTCAGAGTTCAGAGGTCATGTGTGAATTTGTTATGTTTTCTTGTAAACTCAACAAAATAAATTAATCTGGTGAAATTCTCATGAAGTGTTTATTTTTTAATGTTTCTATAATATACAGTAAATTGTAATTTATGAGGTGTAGTTGAAGAAAAGTCCAGAGGAAGTTGTGTATAAAATTAGGGGATTATTAAATCAACTTTATTGTGTTTTCAAAACTTAAAATATTTTAAAGTTACAATAAAATGTTTGAGAGTGCTATCAACCCACAGATTTTAATAATGTAATAAATATTCAGCTATAAAGTGGTCATATGGCCAAATCCCGTAGTGGTTTGTGCACAGAATATTGTAATAGTAATATAATATTTTGTCTTCACCTAGATAGTGTAAGAGTGAATAACACATGATGATTGGTCATTAGTTTTAATGAACTGCATCTAAGAACTTGCAGGAGTTAGGAGGATAGTTGACATACTCCTCCTTTTTCTCCATCTGTTGCGGGCTGTTAGATACTGCTGTTGAATACAAGGAGGAAGCATCACTTACTACCTCCCTTGAAGCATTTTGACCTCTTAGGCTCTTAGCAAAGTGACTGCAATGTCAATATACATCTTATGGGAGACTGAAGGCAATTATTCATCTCTCAGTGCTTGCCCAGAAGGAAACAAATAGGAAAAATGTGAATTTATTTCTCTTGAAGGAGGTTGAGACTGAACAGAATGGGAAAGCAGCTGCTGCAATTGGTGTTTGTGTGTATGTTCCTTACTTTTAAAAAAATTATTATTACTATTTTTTGATCATAACTATGATTTCAAAACAGTACCATGAAAATTATCTGGGGGATTTTTTTTTCCCATAGCCCTGGCAAACTCTGTCCTGACAGTAGAATGTAACATCATGAAAGATCTGAAATATTCTCCAAAAGTAGCTGTTCAGCACAGGACGGTGGGAGCTGTGGGGTCATAGAGATTCAGCCCAAGACTCTTTCCAGATCTTAATAAGGAAGGTCCAACAACAAATGCTGTAATAAGATAACTGTTTAAATAGGAAGAGGAATATAGATAACCAGAAAATCTTAAGTCCCTTCAGTTCTTGGACACCCCGCATTTGTGCAGCTTCAGCTGGAGCCCAGGTGGACCTTCACATGTCACACTGCTGTGAGCTAATCCTGTCTATGAAGGAAAGCTCTCCCTTTCGGTCATAAAATTTCTTCACAAGTACACAGCTCTGTTTTAACAATTTCTTTCTGCCCTTTTAGGTGAAGGCAAGGCCTTCAGTACACAGGGGAAGCTTACTACAAAATTCTCTCTTGCAATGCGTAGGCTTAATTTATGCTGCAGCCAAAGAATTTTCACTACACAGTACAGCCCCAAAGGCCACAAGTTACGTGCAGCTCACTACAGCACAGTTCAGCACAGCTCTGTGTTTCCTTAAGTTCTGTTTGTCACTAGGTCCTAAATGTGCAACCCATCAGGATCAGTAGTGTAGGTATCCAACAGTGACAAATCTGGGTGCAGAATGCAGTGTAGAGTGACAGCTGCATTTGTTGACAATACAGAACCTAGACATCACATAATTTATTTTAATAATATCGTTTATGTATTTCAATAATACATTTATGGTTTTTCTGGAAATATAAATAACTACCTCTAAAATAAAAAGAAATGTCTCAGATTCTTCTACTTCTCCCCTGTTAGAAAGAGCCTACAGATGAGATGAAAGAGATTTGATCCAATTTGCAGTGACTTAATAGAGGGAAGTGTTGCATGATAGCTGGTAATCTATACAGACTATTTGCATCATATACAAATAAAATTTCAAAATCTATTGAGAGGATATGCACGTGTGCATTAATTCGTCCATTTATTGCAAAGGGAGAATCCGTTTTCTTTCAGATTATGCTTATCTCATGTGAAAGGAATCCTCATTTATTAGTGGATAAGACCATGTATCAAGTGACTGTTCCTACCTTTGAAGCAATTTCATTTTGTGGCTGTATATATATATATGTGTATATATATATATGCGTGTGTGTGTGTGTGCGCACACTTCAGATACATTTTGACTTAATGAAGAGCTTAATAAAAATCAGCATTCATAGCTTCTGTGTAGTCAGATAAATTAGTTAATGCACAAACTGAGCTCTTATGTATTATGCAAAAGATTAGTTCTAAGATTTGCATAATGTGCTACAAATGACCTACTGTTTCAAACAGTAGCAGCTTGGGTAAAAGTGGGTTGAAAGCTGAAGTGACGTCAATAAAGTAATTACTCCTAGCTTGGCACATCTCATTCATTGTCAAAAGTTCAAGTCCCTGTAGTGCTGAGAGAACAGCTGAAAGACACTGAAGGCAGGTTAAAGCAAAAATAATACAATAGTCAGCAGGAAGGGCAGAGAATGGTCAGTGTGATTGGGATAGCAGGGATTCTTAGCTCTTCAACATGTGATCCAAAATCCCATTAAAATGAAAAGCAGTCCTTGTGCCTCCTTAAGTAGTGTTATTATTCTGAACCACAAGCTGCAGATCTGAGTTATGAGATTGTACTAATTCAGACCTGAGTACACTGTTAACTAAACCTTAAATCAGTGCAATTTCTGAGAAGGGGGGAAATACTCTTTCCTGACAAATCTTGAAGAAATTATGTAGGAGATTCAATACATGAGAATCAGCAAGTGCCTGAATATAAATAACATTTGATCATATCAGGGACCGATCACATAGTGGATTGGAAACACATGGGCTCCAGTTAGTGCTTCATTTTGTTTCTTACATGGTCAAAGCCCTTACTTTCTCTTTCCTTGGGTGTCACATGGGAGAAATGTTTGTGAAACATCCCACAAAAATTTTGTCTTGCTACAGCGAACAGCTTACAAATAGAAGTCCACTAACACTAACACTACTCATCATGGATTTTCTTGACCAGCACAAATATAAAAGTATTATTCTGTAGCTATCTCCTACATAAGCAACCTATATTGAAGGCATTTCAGCCCCTCTGCACTCCTGGGAGCCAAAAAATCCCTTGAATTTGTGTTATTAAAAGACCTTCTTAATTTGCTCTCAAACAAAGGATTAAATGGATATTAGAATTGTTAACTACAGATTGACTGAGGCATGTGAACAGAACAATTAGATACAAAAAAGAGATACATATCACCACTGGCTGAGCATTAGGCTTCCCTCTGTCAGACACTGGAAGAAGCAGAAAAGCATTTTGTGTTCTATATTGGCCAGGCATGCTGGTACATAAATTCACTTATTATAATTTTAATCTAATTTTAAGGACATTATTAATAACTTTTAATATAAATCAATCAATACACAAAGTATTATCACTTTACTTATTTTGTTCTTATTGAAGGAGAAAAAAAAAGCCATAATTTCTTTATTTTTTTTTTGCATTAGGGACAAGAGTTTGCAATCCAAATAATTTTTGGCTGAAGCCATTTTAAATTATCATTTTCTCAAAGTAGAATAAGGTCTAATCCACTCTTGTAGTACAAAAATGTGAGCTGCAGCAGTTGAATTTCTGTGTTGCCAATTTGCACAGTTTGTTAGCATGGCTCTTGTGATGTCTGACTGTTCCAGTGAAGCCTCAGGCACCAATGCTGCGTGAAAGCATAAGGAAAATAAATTAATAGGTTGGAGGAAAGTAGCTCTGAGAACCAGACATATTTACAGAGCTGAAAAGAGAAGTAATTTTTGTGGCAAGGGGCAGAAGGAGGGGTTGACCAGCAGTGCATCAGCAGTGTGGAGTGAGGGCATTACGGCTTGCAGAGGAAGTGGCTGCTGTGCGTGTCCGCGCTCCGCTCCTACTGCTCTACTCCATTCTCAGTGTGCCGTGCGCTTCTACTGCCAGCTGGGCTTTCCTTGGGAAGCCTTGAACGGCTAGGAGCCTGTGCATCCTCCAGATGGGAGCTGCAGCCCGGCATGACCACCCAGGGCTGGTGAAGGTGTTGACCTGCAAGCTCTGTTCAGCATCAGCACTTGTTCCTACTCCGACTTCCACTATTCCGATTTCTTACACAGTGCTGCTGCTTAAATGATTGACTTTTAAATAAAACCCCGTGTTGCTCAAGAACAAATGGGAGAGTGAGAGCCCCTTCCTTTCATTAACACACGCAGGCATAGCAGATGGAATAAATGGACCAGCTGCTTTCACTACAGTGGTATCTGGATTTTACTCCAGCCACTCTAACAGGAGGAAAATCATGTGATTGAATGTCTGGTTAAAACTGATTTTAGGAAAAAGAAGCAAGAAATTGTAAATTGTATACTTCATTCAAAAATTATATAATTTCAATCTTTGATCATCATGGGGAGTAGTAAGAAAGCAAGTAGGGTATGGTAACTGTTTTCAGAGACTTGGTAACAGCCACAGGCACAGTGGATTGAAGTCAGGTCATTTTTATCAATAAGATAAAGTCTCATTGTTTCACTAGGAAGCAGTGTTTGTAGCTATCTTTATGACAGCCAGTGTTCTGTCTTAATTAGTAATATAATTCTACTTCACCTAAAATAGCTGAAGGGTTCTCCTGGGATTTGTTCTTGGATACAATTTTGTTTAATCTTATTATTAATGGTAATAATTTTTTTCTTGCTTGGATTATCATCTGTATGCCAACGATTCTATTATTTAAACAAATAATTATTACACATTACAATTCCATTTACCGCGTGACAATAACAAATCATAGTTACAGCTCATTCAAAGTAAATTAGTTCTAAAACACTAATAAAATTAATTGAAAGATGTTTGATTGAAAAATAGTAACAGTTAAAACCAGAGCTCTTTATCATGGTCTTTGATAATATCTTGCTTACTGGAATAATGCTACTAGCCTTAAATATCTTGGTGATTGTTAGCAAACAAAGAGTAATTGAAACTTGGTTGCTAAGAAACATTATTTCCCATTGTTGACAATAATGATTTTCTTTGATTGCTGCTTCTATTGTTGTTCATTGCACAAGCTAAATGTTTTCTCATAACACTGTGAAAACGTTCTTTGGATTCCAATTG
Organism: Cyanistes caeruleus; assembly: GCF_971803275.1. Classification (NCBI taxonomy): domain Eukaryota; kingdom Metazoa; phylum Chordata; class Aves; order Passeriformes; family Paridae; genus Cyanistes; species Cyanistes caeruleus. Next base: position 26,003,883 of record NC_141732.1, on the reverse strand, counting down.
TTCTATGTGATACCAGAGGGTCTGTTTTAAGAGTTCACAGCAGCATGGTATGTTCCTGGAAGAGTGGTGGTGTGGGATTTTCTGTGGTAGATGTAAGTTTTTAGGATGCCAAAGACACAGGAATTAAAGTTGGAATTGCAGTCCAAGGTCATCAATGCTAGCCTTCTCTCATATACTGCAAGTGGAAAAATTTTTAGCAATACTCTTCTTGATTTCTAAATGTCTTTATCATTATCTAGCAGCGCTAGATACATTTTTCAGATGCTAACACTGGCTTTTTGGGGAAGTGATTTTAGTAATCTGAAAAGAGGCTTTCTTTTTAAACTTTTTTAAGTCCCAAAAAAAGTGGCTTTAGTTCCCCTTAAATCATTAATCAAAATCCATAAAACACATAGCCACATTTGTAGCTGGAAAAGTATTTGGCAAAAGTCAGAACTCTTTGCTGATACAGGCAGCAATTTTTTCCCCATGCAATTTTGTTTGATCAGATCATGCAGCTGGCAGATTCTACTCCAAATTTCTTTGTGATTAATGCAAGGGATGAAAAATTAACAACAAAAAACTCACCTGCACTAGTTGATTATTTTGACCCATTAAACAGTTCTAGGTCAAAACTCTGCTCTGTGAAATATTTAATATTCAAATGGCAAAAGTTTTAAAAAAAAAAATATTTAAAGATTTTAAATTCTTTTAAGTTTTGGAGTTTTTTTATATGTGTATATTGTCTTTGAAATGAAATAAAATGTAATGCATGCATACTCTAATTCTAAGAGGAAATATTAGGAAAAGAGGAAATAATTGGAATAAAGACTTCTACTACGAACTAGAAGAATCTGAGGATTTTTCATTCTCCAGCAGATGCATAATTTTCCTTGTAGAGAGCTAAGCCATATCCCTTTGCTCTTGTCTGCTGAGGTGTCTTTTAGTTATTAACTTCCTCAGGATGGCTGAGTGTTGCTTATATCTCTAAGAGCAATGAGTCCACAAGTGCAGGAAGTGCACAGTGCAACAATTTACATGACAGGATTGGTTTACGGAGCAATTTACAGCATAAATTTTCAGACTGGAAATGTAAGCTTTGGAGAGATGCCAGCTGCAGTTCAAGGAGGAAGGAGGTATTACCTGCTTTGTTTTGACTTTAGGTTTTTTGAGATCAGGAGTTATAACCTTGTGTCTGTGAAGTACCCTGAAGAATTAAGTCAGAACTCATGTGGTGCTACAGAGCACAACTGTTATATACATCAGTCTTTGTGCTGTAAAGAATGCATCATAAGAGAGATATTTCTGCCAGAAAGAGAAATGAAATTTGTGTCTGTATGTGTGTGTGTGTGCATATGTGCCTGATTATTGGTTTCACATGGAAACTCATTGTGGCAAAAATTGTTGTCAGTTTTAGTCCTCTACAAACTGAATTTCCATGCTGAAAAGTTTGAGGTTGAACTCTTTCAAATAAATTCCATGCTTGAAGATCTTTTTTTTATTTTTTTTTCTGCTCTTTGATCTGAAAAGCTGGTTCTTTTCATTTATTTAGAGATGGATAACTTCTACTTGAAAATGCTGGGAAGTGAGGTTTGTATTTATTGTGTAAAAAGAGGAATGTGTGGGAAAACATCAAGACTTCTTGATTTTCTTCTGAAAGGAAAATGACTTTTGCAATACATCTCAGCAAGGATATCCTTTTTATGTTTCCATATGTAGTAAATATATGCTGATGTTGATAAAATGTTTTCCTAATGAGTGTTTTAGTATTATTTTGTTCCTTTGTATTAGGTTTTTATAAACTAGCTTACTGTTTAGGTACTGTGACTAATTCTTGGTTTCTAGTCTCTAATTTGATTACTTAATTAATAGTTTCCAGAGTTCCAGAATGATGGTACTTTTATAAATGAAATGCATCTACCGCTGTTTTAGAGTATGGCAGGAAAGGACTAAATGTCAGTCAAGTTCATATTTTAAAACAAAATCATGGGAAAGGAGGAGGAGAGGAGAGGAGAGGAGAGGAGAGGAGAGGAGAGGAGAGGAGAGGAGAGGAGAGGAGAGGAGAGGAGAGGAGAGGAGAGGAGAGGAGAGGAGAGGAGAGGAGAGGAGAGGAGAGGAGAGGAGAGGAGAGGAGAGGAGAGGAGAGGAGAGGAGAGGAGAGGAGAGGAGAGGAGAGGAGAGGAGAGGAGAGGAGAGGAGAGGAGAGGAGAGGAGAGGAGAGGAGAGGAGAGGAGAGGAGAGGAGAGGAGAGGAGAGGAGAGGAGAGGAGAGGAGAGGAGAGGAGAGGAGAGGAGAGGAGAGGAGAGGAGAGGAGAGGAGAGGAGAGGAGAGGAGAGGAGAGGAGAGGAGAGGAGAGGAGAGGAGAGGAGAGGAGAGGAGAGGAGAGGAGAGGAGAGGAGAGGAGAGGAGAGGAGAGGAGAGGAGAGGAGAGGAGAGGAGAGGAGAGGAGAGGAGAGGAGAGGAGAGGAGAGGAGAGGAGAGGAGAGGAGAGGAGAGGAGAGGAGAGGAGAGGAGAGGAGAGGAGAGGAGAGGAGAGGAGAGGAGAGGAGAGGAGAGGAGAGGAGAGGAGAGGAGAGGAGAGGAGAGGAGAGGAGAGGAGAGGAGAGGAGAGGAGAGGCAACAACAGTCAGGGTCTGAAGTTAGGGGCATGGTTTAGAGTAGCCTGAAAATTTTGCAATATTTATGTGCATTTTATTCTGTGTATGCACAAAGCACTTGTCATTCTGAGTCACGAGAATGAGATGTTTGAGTACTATGAAAAATGAGACACTATTCTGCTATCAGTGTTTGCACCTTTGTGTTTTGAGTGCAAAGTAGATTTGGCATGTTACCAGCCCAGATGGCTAATGTTTCATTCTTGCATTATAATAATATAAGCACCTATGAGAAGCAGAAGGTAAAAAAGTTGTACTATTGCCAATTCTTGAGATGTTACTCTGAGCTTCATGTTTTTTTGTTTCTTATGGTGCCAAAAGTGAGAAACTTGACCTTTATTTAAGAAAACTTCTAAACCTTTCTTTATAAAAATGTTCTTGAAAACAGATGGAGAAACATACATGAACTATACATTCAGAACTATACATTCAAATGTGTTTCAAGCTGCATACAATGAAACATCATACAACTCTATGATAAATTTAAGATTAATAGCTTGTTCAATGGATAAAATTCTTCTTTGGATTTATTTTTTATGACGGATGTTTTCAGTGCATGAAATATGATGCTGAGGAACTTAATTATTTGATACATTTTTATTTTATTATGTCTCTGTTCCTATCACATTTCTGTACCTGGCATAGTTCCATACTCAGCGTTTGTTTCTGAACACATAGTTGGGTTTCAGTCAGTCCTGAAAATCCTTATGCATATGTTTAAATTTGAGGCATAAGTGCATGTATTCAGTTACCAGGTGTGGAGATTACTACTTGGTGTGAGTAAAGAGAACGGGAGATGCATATTGCCTACCACCTATCTAACAAAGTGGCTTATGCCTCCAACATAAATTAGTCATTCAAATTGTGGGAGTCAGAATCTCACAATCCCTCAAAGTCAAATTTTGATGGAGTCAGTATCTCCCTCTGGGATATACAATACTCTATTTGTAATGCTTTGTGCTTGCTCTATTTCTACTTTCACATAAATCTTTTTTGGATACTATTTATGTTTTGGGTTTCAGATATTTTAGTGTGGCTGTAACTTTTCATTTGCACCACATGTTTTTCCAAGGGAATATAATTGATCTATTCCCCTTTGCAATATTCTATATTTTATATTCACTTTAGCTGCCTGCCTTTCTTCCTCCACCCCAATAAACTCTTTATTGCATTTTTTTTTTCTCAAAAGCTTCCAGATTTATTGTTTCTGCTTTAAAGAAATGCATAAAACAATAATTGGTGAAGGCATTACTGCTTTCAGTTTACAATGTTACTAACTAGAATGACATTCATTTTGTTGATAAATGTGAGGTAAACTAGAAATTAAGAATAAAAGAGTTACTACTTTTATTTTATTTTTTTTTATTTTTGTTTTTAAGAAAAAGATTTTTAAATGCCTTACACCATAACTTGTCAATGAAGACTTTTTAGCAGCCAGGGCTTTTACCTGTAGTGAATGCATAGTTCAGGGCAAGAGGTCAAGGACAAAGACCTCCCTCAGCTGTCTAGATTCAGGCAACTGATCTTCTCCTTTTATTTAATCTCACCAGCCACTTCCCTTCCTTTCCTCTCCTTTCCCTCTGTCTTTTTTCCCTTCCCCCATTCTACTCAGAGAAACTAAATGTTCCTGCTGCCAGCAGAGCTTAGCGTAAGTGTAATATTACATGAATCAAAGGCCCTTTAGGCCATGATATAGACTGGTAATTTATTACTGAAGAACAGAGGCTTTTTTGAAATTTCCTTTAGTTCAGGCAGATCACTATGAATTAACTAGGCAAAAGGGCAGCAGGTGCTCTCATTAAATTTACAGTCACTGCTAGCAGACAGGGAAGCATTTAAAAAAAGAATATGCAGCTGTGCTGACACATGTAATTGCAACCATCCACAAACTCACAAGATGTGTGGGGGTAGCCACAGACTTTTGGTCAGTGTGCTCGAGCTGTGCTGGCACACAAGGACCAACGCACATTGTGCTTATGATTAGGTCCCTAAAACGGCAAATTGCTTTTACTAGACCTCCAAACGTTGTGTGAGAAACAAATGAACTACTGGCAGTGCTGGGTTTAGTCAAACCTCTCAGCTGAAGTGACCTTGAACTTCAGAGAAGTTCACAGCCTGATTGCAGCTTTGTGGTTTTGGCATTTCTCCACTTACCCTTTGTAAAATAACAGCTTCAACAGATCTCCCCTTGATCTATGTTCTTGGCTCAGTTTCTTCAGCCATCAGATAGTGTTGTGCGTATAACTGGTATTTTAAACTAATGAAATGACATTTTTTGCAGAACCAAACCTATATTTTCCTTAAAAGAAAGGAAATTCCATGCAAAGCTGCCCACTAATGATACCTTCTTAGTTTTCCTTTGTAATTGCTTATTACAAAAAAATAGTACAGAAATGCTTTATTTGCACCCCAAACATTCCTTGGGGAAATGCTAACAAAGTATACTCTTGGCATTGATCCAGAGCTTCTTTGAGTCGAGGCTTCCATTGACTTCAGTGGAGTTTTAAATCTGGTCTTTAAAACCTAGTTTTAGCTTTAGACGTATCTGTTGTATTCATTATGACTTTTCATGGAAGTTTCATACATGTCTAAGGTTCTACGCTAACCAGAGCCTTATGCCTTGTTATCTAAGCTCAAAACAATCCTCAAGTGCAGATATACTGGTGTCAGTGCCCTGTATTCAAAATACGTTGTACTTTGTCTATATATGTGCATCATGTGAAGTTTGTTTACTGTGTGCTGTTACAAAAATGTGCCTATTTTTTCCCTTAAGTTCTTTTCAAAATATTTTTGCTAATAAAAACCTGAAAAAGTTTGATTGATTAGACAATTATATCTAAATTACGTCATTCACTATGTATAACTAAAAAGATTTGATTTTTAGTTTGTAGAAAATTTTACTTTTGATTATTTCTTTCTGTCTTTCTCTCTCCTTCCTTCTTCCTTTCTATTTTCAGAGTGCATGAGCCAAAGACTAAGTTATAGTTTCAAGTTTTTATTTCCCTTTAATCTTAAAAAAATAAAAGATGCTTCATATTGCATTTTTAGTGTGTCTGAGCCTTAAAGCAAATGAAGGGAAATATTGGCACAAGTCTTCAATATTTTCCTATATGTAAATTTCTTTTCAGGATTATAAATCACCAAATACCTCTACATACAAGGTTTGAAGAAGAAGTTTCTTCTCTCTTGTCTTGTATTTACAGTTTCCCTATGTTCATAAAATAGTCTGATGCTACAGAGCAATGAACAAATTACACCACTTTAAATAGAGCCATTTATCTGCTTTAGAGAAGATTAGCATGCAGTCCCTAGAGACATTTCTCAGCTAATAAGAATAAAATGAATGCTACTTGAGCACCTGTAATCAAATTACTTTTTATTCCCTAAACCCTTGACAGACTCTGCAAGTCTTGTGGTTTCCTAGGTGGGCCTTTTACAGACCCTGGTAGTCTAGTGCTGGGATTTTTCCTTTTTGTCCTCTCGCATTTTACTCACTCACCAGTCATCATTCCTTGAGAGAAAAGTGCACCAACCACCCAACCAGAAGACTCCTCTCAGGATGAAAATCCCAGCATTTTTGAGGCATGGAGCACCCCACCAGCCATTCCTCTGTAGGTGTCACAACCGAGTCTGAAGCGCTGCTGGTACAAGGGTTCGTTTTATCATTTTATATCTTGTTGGGGAATACTGCTACTGCAGACTTGATTGTTCCCAGGCAGCTGTCACAGCAAGGCTGTTGCACCTACAAAAAGCAAACCCAAAACATAAACACAAACTAAACAAATAATAAAGCAGCCCAACCAAACAAATGCTTAAATTAAGGAAGGAAAAAATCCCATTTGGGCATATTAAAGTCTCTCACAGTTCAAATGAAAAGCAATGTGTAACACTAATTATGTTCAATAAAATTTGTTTTTTAAGAATAATATAGGGCTTAAATTTAGTCTGATGTTTTCAGACAGAATTCGGTAGTTTTAATCCAAAATACTTAAAATGGGTAGTCTGAGCTTGTTATGTGTATATTTAAAATTTAAATGGAGCTTGCTTGTATAGTTCTGATGAACTTTTCTATTACCTCCACAGGAGGAGGTTTGGTTTTGTATCATGATACCAAAATGATCTAGCTATGATACATAGATCCATTTTCCAAACTGAGAAACAGAAGTTTTGTTTTTGCACAAAGTTCATGGGTGCTTCAAGCTGGAAGCCCATTTGGGTTTATTCTTGTCCTTCTGAAAATGAATTAATTTAATTAATTTTCTATGTCTTTAATTAACATTATTACCAATAAATTTGCAAAATTACCAGGAAGAAAGCCAATAGAACAGACAGGGAATGCTGCTTGATAAAAAGGAAAGGCAAGTACTAACTGTTGGTTGAAAAGTTACTGTATAAGCAGAAGTTTATGTCAAGATGTCTTTTCACGGATTTCAGATCAGACATGACGCCAGCTTGATATGGAATCTTTTATTCTCATCTCACTCTCTGTAATCTCTCAGCATGGGATTCCCTAGAGCTTGTGCTGATACTGTCTTCACAATGTCAGTCACACTCGCATCTGAGGTGAAACTGATCAGAAAGATTCAAGTAAAAAGGACTTCTCCAGGCGTCTATGCATTTTTTAAGGATAACCTCTTATGGGCTGTTTAGAATAAAGAGAAAAGGTTGCTTGCTAAGTGTGGGTCTTATAATTAGCTTTGAATTTAGTACACATGAAATCTGAAAATTTTCTCTCACTCCCTACAGTAGACTCACCTGTCTGGAAAAAAAGAGCCAGAATTAACAAATTCTGAACAAGACGTGTGCATATCATCTCAATACCAAAAACTTTCAGCAGTCTGTTTTATTTCCACATCTTATACATGCTTTATAACTACTTTTTTACATGAACTCATTAGATGAAATATCTGATTAAATTGATGCCTAAAGAGGTTACCTGGAACAGAGGCTGGACAGAGTTAAAGGAATAGAGTAGGTGTTTATTAAAAGGCCTTTCAAGGATACACCTTGGGCAGTACAAGAGCCTGGCCAGGGCTACACCCAAGATGGACCCAAGATGGATGCTGGGCCAAAAGTTTTCACACTGTTATAAGCTTTGGTCCATTTCCATATTGGGTTTTATTTCCCTATTACAGCTTCAGGTTATGAAGTCCTATCCTCTCAGAATTATCTCCTCAATTCACCAGTTTACACTTTTTGAGCCTGAAGCTGCAACATGTTCTTGGTTCTCAGGCTGGAAAAGGATTGTTTGGTCTAACTAGCCTGTGATGAGAACTTGCTAACACTTTATATGAAGTTCAGAGTCACATACTTAGGCAGTACAGAATTTGTAAAATAGGAAAGCTAAAACATAAGACATCAAAACAGTAGCCAATTTCCCATCTAGTTTTTTTCATTCTTATAATTTTTTGTTAACATTTTAAATATTTTTTTTAATTTAAGATGTATCCTGTATAGTGAGCAGGAGTCATAGCATATTACCAGCAATGAGCTCATTTACATAAAAATGAGTTATGTAAATATCTTACTGGCTGTTGAAAGCAAATGAGTCCATGCTCACACCAAAAGCAAAATGGATCTTACAATGAGGGCCCTTTTCAGGGGAAGTCGCAGGAAATCTTTGCTCCAAGTTCTTGTCTTTTTTCTTTTTTAATGGAAATAAAATATTTTCCTTTTTATTTTCCTACAATTTTTAGCTATCTTGAGTTCATTTTATCATACTCTGAGTACTGCAAGTTCTTATGAAACAAAGGGAGAAAACCTTGCATGGTCTTCATTAGGATTGGAATAATAATAACAGTTCTTGAAAGCACATGCTCAGTCCAAAAAAGTCCTTTGATGATTTCATGATGTAATAGCGGTCTGTGAACATCAAAATATATGAACCTGTTAATAACTTTAAAAAAAGTTTATTTTACATAATTTAATTGGAGCTTAAATGTCTTTGATGAGCCACCTGTGGTATTGAAAACTTAGAGCAAATATTGCTAAAAATTTATACAGAAATAGAAGTGTTATGAAAATCTTGCAATTTTTTTCACTGCTGTTAGTTCTACAGTGGGAAAACCCAATATATTGCTAGCTACCTCTTTAGTGTCCAGAAATTTAATTTTAAAAGATCTCTTTTATAGCAGAAACAAAATCCATTGGGCATTAACCTTAACTAATTATTGTCAAATGCAAAAATTGGCACTTAAACTTGTATTTTTACATGCCTGCTTAAACAGAACATTTATCTTTACAAATTTTATGTAAGATGCATGGCATTTAAGGCACCTTTACTAAAGAAGAAGTTATCATCTTGGCATGCATGTATCCAAAGGAATATCTGGTTACCAACTCTTTAATTTAACAGACATCACTGTGACATTTGATTTCAGTGATCAGCTCTCCAGTTGTGACCAGGATTTTATTTATCAAAAGCACACATTTCCTGAAAGCCATACCCTTCCCATTATATTTATCATACATAAGGTATAATTAAAATTTCTTTTAAAAGTGTCTATTTGTGTGTTCTGTATCTTCTCTCCCCCTGTACAAATGAATATCATGCTTTCACGTCTTTTATTTAGGGTTTTGCTGAGGAGAATTAAACAGAATAAATGACCATTGATGAGGTGCAATGTAACTCAACCAAGGGAATGAACCTCCAGATGTCCTCTCATCACTCCATATCTAGAATAAGTACATTTGCATGCCCTCATGTTCCTTTGATCAAGAACTTCTGGTTCTAGGGCTGCCTGACCTCTAACCAAGTTCTGCTCCACTATCAGAAGTCACAGTGCAGCTTCATCATTTTAACTGTTTTTACTTACACATACCAATTCTGCCCATTTCTCATTCTCTATGGCTTTTCACTTTTCACCTAACATTGGTCATTCAGAGAAGTTATATAAGTTTGTTTGTCCTATTTTGATTTTCGGAGTATTTTACTTAGACCTTTCTTTTTTTCTCCAGCTCCCCCATCAAGCATGTTAAAATTAGGGTACAAAGTAAAAATCATTGTGGTTTAATTAGTTTTTAAAGTCAAATATTTTTACAATACTTATATTTTAACATAATTCTAACAAATTACACACAAAAAAATTTTATTTTTACATTTAAGTTATAAGCATAATTTAAAGCTTTAAGAAGACCAAGTATGCTAATCACATATTTTTTTTTGTCCTTTCCTGTGGATCAGTTTAAATGCAGAAGAGTTCAAACAGTTTTTCTAGTTGTGCCAAGTTCCCTCATAATCACATTTAAAATCTGTGATATGCAACCAGATGAGAAAAAAGAGGCTTACCTTTTTTAGCTGAAACTCAGTGAAAAATTCTAGACTCTCATCTAGAAGCCTAATAGCAGACATATTTCATATCCAGGTGAATAAGGGCTATTGAAAAACTAAGAGTGCAAGAACTGTAGGATGCAGTAGATTGCAATAATCTTATTTACCAGATGTAGAAGAGGGAGAACACTAGGAAAATACAGTGATGGTTTCCTGTCTTGAAGCATACATGAGCACTTTAAAAATATTATACACACAAATATCATTGTGTCACCAATATGAGACAACATGGTGGTCATTCAGCAACCATGATCATTTGCTTTTCCCCAACACTTGAGAAAATTCAAATATATTAAAAATAAATAAATAAAATATTGTGTGGTTGACACGATATTCATGCTGTGTTATACTGAATAACTTAACCTGAGATGCCCCAAATTCTGGTGGTTTTCTTTAGAATATATTTTAAATAGATGATTTATGTCACTGTCTCATTCTAATACAAATACTGATGTTAAATGCAAATTCTCAGGTTTATAAGTTAGTGTAGGGGACAAATAAGTATCTATCTAAAATCAAAATCAGTAAATTATCTCTACTTTAGCAGACATAATGTTGTATTCTTCTGATATTATTCTTTCTGTGGAAGATGAAGACACTTAAAAAATCATGTTGTAATACCTTGTCTCAAGGGAATCAGACAAAAGGAAAAGCATCTTTTTGTTTTTCAGTGAAGCTTCAGTTGAAACTGCCTAAGAAAGAAAAACAGTCAAGTTTATATTTGCTTAATCTTGATCCATTATGAGAAAAATTTGAATGAGATTGTTTATTGCTGTGCTATACCTCTGATACATAAAATCCTTGAAAACATTCTGAGCCTTACCTAGTGGGTGTTCTGGTTGGCAAACTTTGAAAACTTCACCTCTGCACAGTGCTTGAACAGGGCACAGATATGGTGTGAACAGTGAAATGACTGCCCTCAGTGATGACCAGTGAGTAGGGGATATCTCTGAGGCCTCACACTTTGAGTGCAGGCCATCTGGGTGCCAGTTAGAGGTGTTGAATCTTATCCAACAAATGCATAAATGTGTGATGAAAGCTATCCAAGCATATTTTAGCCTGCATTTGATAAAAATATGTGTCTGAGTAATTCTTTCTAAGAAAGCAGATATTTTCCCTGGGAATTTGGAAGACTATTGTAATGTACGCTGATATATTGCATACAGCACTCAATGGGCATTGCAGGTGGGGCAAGGATAACTTCTCCTGTGGCAGGAAATTGCTTTGCCTCTAGTTTTGATAAAGTGATGATGTTTCAAGGGACTTATTATACCTGGGTTGTTGTTTTTTTTCTTTCCCTAGGTTGTGAGAAATTCTATGCAAATTGAGAAGCCACTCTCCACCACAGCATGTGGTCAGTTCCTGCCATGTGTTTGTAGTGTATAAATGCAGGTATGGGTTTGCTCAAATACATATTTTACCAGGAGTGATATGCTCATCACAAGACATTTTCTTCTAAGCCTACAGATGTGGCCAGAAACAAATAGTTTTTTTGAGTTCATTCAGATAAATGGATTGTAGTTCTAATCATCTCTCTCCCTCTCTCTCTTGCCAGCTCTCTTCCACTCCCTCTCCCCTTACCTTTATTTTTGATTTTGTTAGTCCTTCTGGCTCAGCTTTTTGCACTGTTTCTGTAGATAGATGAAAGTCTCACACATCTGCCATGTGGGCAAGTGACATACTAACCTATCAAAGCCTTCTTATGACTTTAATGGAAACTCAGAAAGTTCAATTCCTACTTTGACGGAATTGGCTTATGTGGTACCATGGCAGGTGATGTGACTAAATATCTGCTTTTTTAACATCCTCACACATGAATTTTAATTGCTCCCTCGTTGGCTAGTGTATTTGATCATATTTGCCTCTCTACAAAGGCTGTGGCATTCCAGCTACAGACTTCTGCCCTAGAATGGATTTGGCATCTCTTCTGAGATTTTCTCTGTTCCCACTGAAATACCTCTATCTCTCTGTTATGCACACACACACACATATATGGTATCCTTTTGTACTCACACTTCATCTTAATGCTATCAATGAATTGAGGAAGCAGATGCAGCTCCTCCTATGGTGTCTGCCTATTCTGACAGAATGATAAAAGTGAGACCTTTATAAATGTCCTGTATTTTTTTATAAAGCTAGAAAGTAAACCTTGATGGTTTATTTCTCCTCAAATTATTTCTAGTCCCTACCTTGAAGCCAACACACACTTGCTTTGATTAATGCTCTTTATCAGACTAAAGATCCTTTATTCTTGTTCAGCTGCCATATTTCTGGGCTACAAAACTGTTCTTCAGTCAGCTACATACATAAAAGCACGGAAGATAGGACTTGAACACTAGTCCGTTCTGTCATGACAGTACAAACCATACAAATCTGTTTCAAAAACTCTCCAGTGATGAATATTTGACTACCTCCCCAGGCAATCTGTTCCAGATACTTCACCTTCCTTATCCTTAGGAAATTTTTCCTAATATAATTTTTTTCTCTCTCATGTGATTTAAGTGCATTGCCTCTTGTTCTAACTGCCACTGATGTGGAGAACAAGGTATTCTCCTCTCCCTTTGTCTACCTTTTTCTAATATATTTGAACACTGCCACCACATTCTGCTACCACACTGCTACCACATACAATTCTATCTGTGAGACATGCAATGCCAGTTCTTTTAATCCTTCCCCATGAGTCATGTTTTCTAGACATCTAATTATTTTCAGTTTCTCTCCTCTGACCATTTCAACCCTCTTTCCTTTAAGACCTTTTTTTAATTTTTCTTCTTCCACTTCCTACCACCCCACTCCAGACTCCAACATACACACATACTTCTATGAGGAGGCTGAGGGAGCTGGATATGTTTAACTGAGATAAGAAAAGGCTGGAGGGAAATAGTTCACAGAATCACAGAATGGGTCAGATTGGAAGGAACCACAGTTGGTCATCTGGAGCAACTTCCCTCCTCAAGCAAGGCCTAAAACACATTGCACAAGATTGTGTCCACATTTTTCATGGATATCTCCAGACAGGGAGAATCCACTACCTCTGGACATCCTGTTCCAATTGCTGAGTCACCTGCACAGTAAAGCTCTTCCTTGTGTTCAGGTGGAAATTCTGTGCATTTCTGCCTGTTGCCTCTTGTCCTCTTGCCTGGCCCCGCCAAGTAGGGCCTGGATCCATCCCCTTAACACCTTCATTCAGATACTCATTGATGTGATCCCATCTCAGTCACCTCTTATCAAGGTGGAATGGAGCCTGCCCCCTCAGCCTTTCCTCATAAGGGAGATGCTCCAGTCCCGTAATCACCTTCACAGCCTTCTGCTGGACCCACTCCAGGAGCTCCATGTCTCTTGTACTGAGTACTTCAGAAGTGATTGCTGTCTTCAGTGATCTGACACTATGCAGAGAAGACAAATTCTTCTAAGGTGCTTAGGGAAGAGATGAGAGACAAACGCCACAGACTGAACCAATGGAAATTTTAATTTGCTTTCTAGAGTGAGAATGGTAAAGCATTGAAACAGGCACTCTGAGGGGCTGTGAATTCTCCATCCTTGAGAATTTCAAAACTTATTTGATGAGGAATTTTAACAATCTGACCTAGACTGGTAGCTAGTGCTGCTTTGGTTGGAAGGCTTGACTAGATGACCCTGAGAGGTCCTTTCCAGCCTAAATGATTCTGTAAATCTTTGTTATCTAAAACTGGTCATATTACGCTGTGCTTCAGTAATGCCCAAAGAGGCAGAATCACAGAACGACAAAATAGTTAGCTTTGGAAGGGACTTCTGGAGATCATTTAGTGGACCTTGTCAGGGTCTCCAGGACAGCAAGTTACACGGGAATCAGTATGGGTGGGTTTCGAATCTCTCCAGAGAGGGCGACTCCCTGACTACCCTAATCTGTCCCAGTGCTCTGAACAAAAAGAAGTTGAAGTTCTTCCTCATGTTCACATGGAAGTTCTTGTGCTTTATTTTATGGCTATTACTCCTTGTAGTGTTCTGGGCACCAGTGAAAAGAGTCTGGCACCATTCACTTGGCACCTGCCTTTGAGATATTTGTATGTATTTATGAGATCTCCTCTCAGCCTTCTCTTCCATGGACTAGACTGGCCCAGCTCTCACAAGAGACCACCTCTTGTATGAGAGATGTTCCAGACCCACCACTATCTTTGTGGACTCCACTGGACCCTCTTCAGTAGCCCTTTGTCTTTATTGATCTGTAGAGACCAGAACTGAACACAGCACTCCAGATGTGACCTCACTTGACCTGCTGGCCATGCTACTCCTGATGCATCCCAGACACCATTGGGTGTCATGGCCGCAGCGACAAAGTGACTTCTCATTGGGAGCAAGAGGCTGGAGATTCCCAGATCTCCATAAAACTGCTCTAGTAGGTCAGCTCTGAAGAAGGTAGGGGATTAATTCTGTAGTTAAAAATTATAGTCCTCATGTACCTCTAAATTATATTTACCTTTTTTGTAATTTTACTGACTAAAGCTCATGCTTTCATGATAGCTTCCAGACATGCCAGTAGGTGTAGGAACTGGCAATGATAAAAAGAGACATATTTAGGCTTCACGCATTTGCTTGAGCCTGTGTGAAACTAAGTGACACAACTTCCTCACTCTGGCCTGAGAAATCATAAGGAGGAATCCAAACAGTCCTTGGAGAAGGAAAACAACCTTTGCAGATGTTGTTTGTAGCTTTGTTGTTTACTTGCAAATAAAGGTCAAGGGGTGTTGTTCCCAACTGTCCAATGATGGTGATGTGTTGGTTAAATGACCAACGAGAGATTTACCTCATGGACCTTCTTGCAACTGTCTATAAAAAGATCAGAAAGAACAAAACTTTCTTTCTTGTGCAACCAAGCCAGAGAGTCTGTGTTGTTACTTTTGCCATGCCTAATACAGTGCGACAGTAGGACTGCTGTCCCAGAGGCTTTCCATCGTTTCTTTATTCAGCTGACCTTGACTACTTAACCATTCTAAAACTTCCTTGGGTTTTTGCATCCCTCTTTCTTTTTTTACTCAGTTAGTGAGGATTCTTTTAATATTGAATCCTGTCCTTCAGAAAGTTTGCAGTCCCTGCAAGATTTCTTAGTAAAGGATAATTTAGCAAACAATGTCTTTCTCTAAATCATTAAAACTATAATATTACAGTGGCAGAATAATTATTTTTATCTTTATTCAATCCCTTAAGACAGAGAATAAAAAGCTGTTGTCTGATTACAGTTTTGTAACAATTTTTTTCATCTACCTTAAGCAATTTCTTCTCTATGTTTCGAAACCTTGATATGAGTGTGTAATATAAGATAGAAGTGTTCTTTTTGGTGGGTTTGCCCTTGTTTACTTGTTTGTTTGTTTGTTTTGATTGGAGTTTTTGGTCGGGGTTTTTTGGTTCAGTGGTTCAGGTTTGGCTGGTTTTGGTTTTGTCTTTGTCTTTTAATGGTAATTTCTGATGAGGCAGGTAAAGTATCTGTCTGGTTAAACATTTTTTTCCTCAGTGCAGAAGCTACCTGTCTGCACTAAAATTTTCTGTGACTTCTCTTACTTTTTGAATTACCTAGATCTGCCTTTGCCAGTTTACTGGTGTCCTTTTATGCCTTCCACATTTTCTTCATGACCCCAGATGATTCTGCTCCCCTGTGAACCAAGAATGGTAAAACACATCAGAGCTATATACTAAAAGTCTTTTATTTTTCTGATAATTTAGGATATTTTCTTTCATAATTGCCTTGATTTTTCTGCCTTTTTTGAAATCCTGCATTTCATTCATGTGAATGTGTTGATTGTTGGGCTATCACATTCTGCCTTGATCACTCAGAACCATTAGAAGGTCTGTATTCTCCCAAAGCTGGGACATGCTTGCCTCTTAAAACATATATCAATATCTTCTCAATCATTCCTTCTAATCATATCACTCTTCCTAATAAATAAATAAATATCTCTTAGGCCAGTGAAATCACAGCTTTTACCTTAAACTAGTTCTTATACAACCTCTTGATTGTTTCCCATACCTGTTTCCACTGGTGCACAGAAATCACAAACGTGTAACAGTGAGTTCATTCACTGAACTTCCTTTATATGATGCTGCTATGAATAACATAATCCTTCTTGCTTTTAAGGGACTTTATCCAGAGTGTTGCAGCTTCTCCTTGCCAGTCAGTCACAGCTGAAGAGATTCTTCTGTAAAGCTAGTGAATGTCATGCAATAAGTGTAAATCCCTTTCATGCCATAGAAACCACCCTCCAACAATGACTTATGGACCATCTTCCCAAAGTCAAGGAAACTAAAGCCCTCCTGGTGAACCATCTGTGCAACCCTGCTTTCATCTGTAGGATGAATCTGTCCTGGTTTGATCCTTTGACCCTTGATAGAAGGATTAATGAAAATACCGTCTGAACCTCTGACTTCTTCACCCTTCCTCTAAGCCTCATTGTCACTTTTGATCCATTTAGAGGCATTCATAGCAGTATTGTTAGCATTCAGGTCTTTTGTTAAATCACATTCACTTCAATAGCATATGCTATTGAATAACCATTTTGGAGAGTTTTTCTAAGAATTTGTCATTAGTTTCTGTGCAAATAATTATCTGTCCTTGGGGACACTGCAAAACCTTTTTTTGCACACCAAGACTATTGTAAAGTATTATTTTTTGATCTGAATTAGTTCATGCTTTGTTGATGCAAGAGTCCTTCATTAAAAGCCAAGACTGACTGTTTTCTAGTAGTTGTTCCTTAGGAGTTTCTCACTGTCAGTGTATGAGAGCTGGCTTGTTCACACTAGGGAATGTCAAGAGGTGACTGCTATGGATGAGTATCAGGGAGACTGCAAAATCTGAAAACTTCTTGATTTACTTTTGCGGAGATGAGCATCAAGAATGAAGTCAAAACAGAGAGAAGTCATAAAGTCTCACAGGGATGATATTTTGCTTACTCTTAACCTTTATTTCCTTATTTTTAAAATCAATTTTTTATCCATTTGCTGACTGTAGCAAGCAAATGTGGGAATGGTCATGCTAGTACCACATTTTTTTCATATCCATGTTCCACATATATTTGGTTAAAATTTGGTTAAAATGTTGACATCTGCACATGCTGTTCTTACTGCCTGGTGGCAATCAAAATTTTACTGTTTCAGTAAAAGACATACCTTGTTGCAAGCATCTTTATGCCATAAACCATTTGTTTCTGTGGTTTTCTAGCTACTAAATTTTGCCAATATTTTTCTTTGGTTTTAAATATACAGGAATAGAATGTATGTGAATTTTTCTCGACTGATAATAATGATGATATCAGGGAGTAGGGATGGCATACTCAATCAATTACCAAGTTTGAATTCTTTTAGGAGGACTGCTGAATCAAAGGGAAGACTTTTTAGTTTTAGTTTTTAGGCACTCCATCAACATTTTCCAAACGCAACTTATTTCAGAAGTGCCATTAGTTTTTTTAAATACTACAAAAAAGTTTTTAATTAAAGTGATATAACATTTTTGTCTTCAACATAGCTTAAAATGTTAAATAAAATAGCTAATCTAGTCTTGAGTCAGATAAAGTTTCATTCCTTCTTGGGAATCAGATAATGTATCATTCCAAAGGATGCAGTAAGAAAGAAAACCCAAGTTATTCTAATTGAGATATTTCATGTTCTTATGTCAAAAGAAATGAACAAGAGACTTTTTTAAAGATATGAATTAGGAAGGGAATACAGTTTTGGCTGGGAACAGGTTATTGCTAGGTTAAAGGTTGGACTCAATCATCTTAGAGGTCTTTTCCAAACTTAATGTTACTATGATATGTTAGACTATTATGTTGTATTAAGGAAGAAGAATTTTAATTAGATTTTATGATTATATGTTTATTGAAAGAGTAACCAATTGTGCTAAGTCTAGAAGATACAAAATGAAGAAAAAATAAACCTGAAAATTAATTTAATAGCTGAATAAGTGTTCTCAAATGAGTTTAACTGTTGCTTTTAAAGAGACCTGTGTAGGGCAGGAAGTAGGGATGCTGTTCACTCCAACTGGACCTGCAGGAGAGAACAGCCAACAGATCTATTACAAATAGGGTGGTTTGCTTTGTTTCAAGCGATACTGAATATCTGTGGAGCAGAGTTGTGACACAGACACCAGGAGGTATGCTACAAGCCATCAAATTGCATTCCAGAACAAGATGGCAGCACTTGAATTTTCTAGCTAGACAGTGAAAGAAGGAATCAGCTTGCATTACTGGGGTGAAAAATTGGTCTGATTAATTTAAACTGAATGAGGGTAGTAGACTTAGATTAGATTTTATGAAGAAATTCTTTAATGTGAGGTTGGTGATGCACTGGAATAGGCTGTCCAGAGCAGTTTTGTATTTCCCATCCCTGTGAGTGTTGAAGGCCAGGTTGGATGGGATTCTAGTCTAGTTTGGTTTTCCTGGTCTAGTGGTCTTGTGCAGGAAGTGTGTGTGTATGTGTAATTACATGACCTCTGAGGTTCTATGACTAACATTTAGGTTCTAATGCTGTCAGGATATAAATTTTCCAAAAGGGTCTAGAAGTTATTACTGACAGTTTGCTAATTTAAAAATAGGTACGTTCAGCACATGGAAATATATTCATCAGCTTAGCAGAGTTTTCAAAAATGGTACATGTTTAAATGCTGATGCATTTCTTCTGGGCAAAAAAATGATGACTAAATGCCACTATTCATCTTTAAATAAAATAACTGTGTGTCTTAAAGAAGAAAAAAATATGAGTGCTAGCTGAATCCTGCTATGGAAGTATCATAGTACATGCTTCAAAACTACATATCTGGCATTAGCACAAAAATCAGGACCACTTATTCTATAAAATAATAGAAGGTAAGTAGAAGTATAATTTAGAGTTGATCATTAAACATTCAAATGACATATAAAAATTATTCAAAATGCACAGCAAGTAGAAGAGAGAATTGTTAAAAATTGATGGAAACTTAAATAAAACTGTGTTTTTAAAGACTAAAAGGATCAAAATGAAGCCTAAAAACTGAATTATTCATTATCACATGGAAATCACAGAATACCACAGAATATTGCAAGTTATAAGGAACACACAAGGATCATTGAGTCCCACTCTAAGCCTTGCACATGGCTTCCTCAAGAATCACAGCATGTGACTGTCAGTAAAGTCAGTAAAGTAGAGTAAAGCAGAGGAAGTGCTCAATAAATGTTATGTCACAATCAGCTATTGTACATCTGATGGTAGTAGGGGATGTGATAATAATTTTTGCCCATTCTCTAAGTAATTCTGAAGGATGTTAAGCAGTTAAGACAACAGGTGTAAAGCATTTTTAATGTTTTAAAGTATTTTAAACAAGATTGATGCAAAAAACTGGCTGGTGACCTCCAATCCTCTGGTTTTCCATATTTTTTGAAGGACAGAAAGTTCCACAGAACTTGAATATAGCTAATACTGAACCAATGCTTTTAAAGGTAATTTTGATGCTGTGTATTAAATTAAAGGTTTATAAAGTAAAATAATAGATTAAGACTTGAAGGAAAACAAAGTAAATAAGTTTGCCAATGACACTAAATTAGGAGATGTTGACCCTTTCAAAGACAGAAAGGCCCTGCAGAGAGATCTCAACAAATCAGAGAGATACAAGGAAAATTACCAACATATGAAATTTTACAAAGGCAAGTTTCAGACTCTGTACCTGGGACTGGGCAGCCCTGTTTGTGTATATATACAAGGGAATGAGAGGCTGGAGAGCAGTGCCATGGAAAGGACCCTGGGGTTCCTGGTCAATGACAAGCTGACCCTGAGCCAGCAGTGCCCTGTCAGGCAGGAGGGCCCCGGTGTCCTGGGGTGCATCAGGCCCAGCATCACAGCCGGGCAAGGGAGGGGATTGTCCTGCTCTGCTCTGAGCTGGGGCAGCCTCACCTCCAGTGCTGGGGGCAGGCCTGGGTGCCACAACACAAAAAAGACATTGAGGTGTTCGGGAGTGTCCAAAGGAGGGCCATGAGGATGGTGAAGGGCCTTGGGGGGAAGCCGTGTGAGGAGTGGCTGAGGTCACTTGGTCTGTTCAGCCTGGAGAAGGAGGGCAAGCAGGAGGGGCAGATCCAGACCTGTTTTTGATGGTGACCAGTGACAGGACACAAGGAAAAAGCATGAAACTGAAACAGGTTGAATATTAGGAAAAGGTTCTTTACCCAGAGGGTGTTTGGGCACTGGAACAGGCTCCCCAGGGAAGTGGCCACAGCATCAAGCCTGACAGAGCAGGAGATGATACTCAGAGTTACATGGTGTGATTTTTGGAATGTCCCGTACAGGGCCAGGAGTTGATCTGTAATTCTCAACATGGGAAAGTCTTCCTTGCTGTAGACCTTCTCCCTGGTTCCCTCATCACTGCCTTGGAAGTGAAGTCTGAAGCACAGGTGTTCAGTATCTTTGCCTTCTCTGCAACCTCTGCTTCAGCCGTTGTATTCTTTATTAAATCCACATTTTCCCTAGTATTCATTTTGTTACTGATGTATTTGAACTAAGCCTGCTTGCTGTGCTTGATAGATTTAACTCCAGATGGGCTTTGGTCTTCCTCGTTGCATTTCTGCGTACTCTGACAAAATCCCAGTATTCATCCTGCTTCCACCTTGTGTATCTTCTACTTACATCTGTATTTTAACAGGAGTTCCTTCTTCACTGTTGTGGTTTTGGTCAGGAGGAAAAACTCCCATCAGCCACCAGCAGCTTCAACTTCCCCTCTTTCTAAGCTGTCTTAAAGGTAAAGCTACCCCATGACATTCACACAGGTCTCAGCCATTTTTGCTCAATTTCTTCCCTGGGGATGCACCATTCTTGAGCCTGGAGGAAGTGACCCCTGAGTATCCACCAGCTCTCTTGCTGTTTTTGTATAGAGCTTTATTGCATTTTCAGATTTTTCTCACTGTTGTCTAAAATCCATCCATTTGCAAACACATCCACCTCTGTGGCCATCTGCTCTGTTTCCTTTCTTCCTTTTTATTTCACTCTCCCTCTCCGCACTCTTAATTTCTGAATTCAGCAACCTGCAGGAGCTCAATGGGCTCAATGCTGACCCTATTAAATGTTCCCAAGTACAGAAAGAGAGAAAGAGTCAAGACAGTGGCGTATTTCATGTTTCCTTTTTTTGTTTTGTTTTGTTTTATTACACATATTTGCACTCTTTTTGCAAGTACTTCCCTGAAAATACATTTCTTCACACTTTTAAACATAAGACTGTATTAAATACATCCTTAATTTCTTTATTCCGTGTTGACAAGCTGTCTCTTTTAATATATATGACCTGTATATTACACTAACTTCCAAACAGACATTTATTTCAGTGTTTTGTAAAATGGTGAATTTTATCTGTCAAATTATAAAAAATCAAGATCCATGCAGTACAGAAACATTTCATGTTTTTTTCTGATTGTATGTGAGATAATGTCTCGCTGTGGACCATTATTGGCACTTAGAACTGTCTGGTTGAAAACTGCACTTTTTTCTTATTATTTTTGTGGAGTTCTATTTTGCTTTTTCCTTTTGTGTATGAATTTCTTTGCTCCAACATAATTTCAAAGAGGTATCTTCCTGCATATTGTCCTGATGTACAGTTCGAAGCCAGCTTTAAAGGAAGCAAAAGTTTGCAGACATAATGTTTTGTTTTCTTTGGAACAGTTTTCAAAAATGTCAGCAGATTTGTGGGAAACAAAGCAGCATGAAGGAGTAAGGGGATAGTTTTGATCATTGCCAAGAACTAGTGTGGCTTTTGGAACCCCAGGAAAAATAATCCATCTGTTTATCTAATGCAACATTTAAAATTAACATTACAAATCCTCTTCCTATTGTTAGTGTTATTATTTCTCTTGTCTTGTCAAAATCATTCGACTTGCAGGAAAGGAATGGAGAATTTTAGTGCACAAGTAAGTAGAAGAATTCTCAACAATTCAATATTTGTCTTAAAGAATTAAAAATTATATATTTAGAAGAAGAACAATATTCTGCAGAATAGCCCTGATAAAAAATTCCACTTTCTTCAAATTTATAAACATTGTAAGGGTCATAATAATGTTTAATAAAGCACATAAATTTATTGTTAAGTAACTAAAATGTGATTTTTTTCAAATATCTTCTTCTGTTCAACACACCTTATCTAACACAAACTCTATCCAGGCTCAGCCACTATGCAGAGCTCATGCACTTGAATGATGATGCTCCATAAATTGCTATTTTATTTGAAGTGACATACTTAAATGTGAAAGGAAGAGTCTTATGTTACTAAGTACAGTTGGAGAAAATTATAGTCTATTTTCTTGGTCTGAAATATAGGCAATAATAAGGAGATGGTCAGGCAGACCTGACCAGGTAGGAGCAAAATTTTATAGGCATACCTGGTGTTTCAGAGATTTTTAGAGATGGGGCAAAAATTGATAACCTAGAGAAGCTGAATATTTTTGTGAAGCGACCTCAGTTTAATACTCTTTTTCAAGCATAAAAAAAAAAAATTTATAAGGATTGTAAGGATTGTGTACACCTACATGTGTATTCCAGCAACTGGCTGATCCTTTGCCTTTGGTGTTTGCCAGTTTGCAGCTACATGTTTTATTTTCCATGTGTTGATACAGATTTAGGAGGCAAGTCTTTCTTCTGACCCTTTCAATAAATGTTAATTGCAGCTGTGAATTTCCTAAGCCCCAGGCCCTGGGAAATGAGCCTCCTCAGAATGGACAGTGTAGGAAGAGAAGATTGCCAGTGTGGGGTTGTGTGGCATGTCTGGGACTTAAGGGGAAGGATAGAAAAATAGGAGAGTGAGTCTGGAGAGAAAGGCTGTCATGTGTTGTCTCTGGAAAGCATGTTTTTGTGTTATCGACACCAATGGCCAAAATATTTCTTTTACAGGCATGGGCTAGCCCTTAATCACTGCATGTTATAAGCCCAAATGGGACCATTTCCAGCGCTACACATTAATATTATTTATTAGGAGGCCCAATAAAGCTTTCCTCTGCAGCCAGGCTCTTATTGTATGGTGTCATTACATAAACAAAATTTGGAAGGCTGCTTCCACTTACAGACATGTAGCAGAAGGCTTAATCTGAGAGGCCCAGTAGGATGTGATTTTAGGCTTTTTTTTCTCTCAACACTACAGCAGACTAAATATTGAGGATGATTTGGGAGCTAGAATGTTTCAGCCAAAAACATTTCTTGCAATAAATTATTTCTGTTTTCATTCCTTCATTTTTCACTTTAGAGACTTGGAAGGTTGGGTGGTTTTTATTTTCTCTCTTTTTTTTGTTTGGGTTTTTTTTTTCTTTTTAATTCTGTGGAGTCTGTACCAGCATCAGCTTCCCATATGTTAGAGGCATCTCAGGGTTTATTAGTCAGCCTAGGTCAACTGAGATTTGTTGTATTTGCTTTCATAAAAGCTGTGTGTACTATATACTTCTTGAACTGGAAATCACACAATGCTTCTTATTTGCCTTCAATCACTCACAGATGCAGAATGGTCAGACCATTTCCCTTTAAATTGACCTGAGGGATTAGAGGAATTCAAAGGAATTTCCAGCTAACTAGTGCCTCTGATTTCCCTGACTTTATTTCTTGAGCCTTCAAGGTCAGAGTCTCTGGTAACTTAATCTGTCTCTGCCTCCCCCTGATTTGTTCACTTCCTTCCTTTTGTTTGCCTCCAGAGCAGTAACTGAGTAGCCAGGCTCAACTCCTGTGTGTGTGTGCTTCCAGAATTTTAAACCAAGCAGTCGTGTAAGTCTGGTGGGAGGAGGGTGCTCTATCAAGGGCACAGGAGTCTGGAATTCTCCTTCATAGCAGTTTATGCCCTTTAATCTGCACCCATCGATAGGCACAGAGTTACACCGAAGGCAGATGTGAAAAACAAGCCTGTTGGCAGTAGTTTGAATCCGGCATGCAAGGGTCCCAGCTTCCACTGAAAAAGCCTATAGGGATTGGAGAAAGACAGTGCAGTATTGGGAACAAGTGCTCATAAAAGGTTCAGTGCTCATAAAAGCTTTCCTGAAGAGGGGGATTCAAGAAGTTCTGACTCACAGCAGAAGATGAAAAATCCAAGGAGGGGAAGGGGGAAGTTGAGAAGAGGAGAGCAAGGCCACAATCTGTTTTCAATCAGGGATGGCTAATGGCAGTTCATTTTTGTTGTTTTTTTTTCAGAAACTGGTCAGGAATCTTTGTGTGGATTGTCTCAATTATCAGGGGACAGGAGCTTACTTAGCAGGTGGCCATCTGAAAAGTGGCTAATGCTTTTAAAAATACCTCTAACTCTTTTGTTCTCTGCCTGCTGCCATAACTTTGGTGTTTCTAGTTTTGACATCTGCTCTTCATCCAATTACTCATTTTGACTAAGTACTTGTAGGGAATGAAAGGGGCTTCCTTTCAAAGACTTCATGTGTCATTGCATAGCTGACTGCCATCTTCTCTATAAATCAGTGTCTATTTAAAAAAATAAATTAAAAACCTAACCCAGTAAACTTCCAATCAGATTGGTGATTAAAAAACTAAAAAGAAACAAACCAAAAAACACATTCTTTTTTGTTTTTCCTTGACTTTTTTTACATGAAAAGCATTCATAAAGAGTATAGATTCTAAAAAAGTAGTTATTTTAAAATCTTGCAATGCATCAATATGATTGATGAAGTGAAAATGTTCAAAATATGCGCAAGGTCTTTCCAAGGAAGACAGCAACTTTTGGCTCGTGTTTGCTAAGTAAAGGAAAACTGTGTCTCTTATTGTTACTAAAATTGCCACTTTCCTGTCCAATATTTTATGGTGATCACCCAAAAACTAAGTTAAATGAATATTTTATCTACTCATCCTAATTAAAATGAGGAAAACAAGAAAAATATGAGGGGAAAAAAATACAATGTATGATTGTCCTGGAATAATGTTGGATTTTTAAATAGCAAGCAGTTGCCACTTAAAAGTTATCATTTATTTTACCTCTTCATTGTGACTGACAGGCATGTGAGGATGGAGCAAAGCTTGAAGTAGCTCTAAATATATTTAAATTAGTCAGAAGTGTTTCCAGCAGTTTTGTCACTATTTCTTTGGAACTGAAAAAGCCTGAGGAAACTCAGGAAAACTTTAAGTTTTAGAAACCAATGGGATTTAAGAGCAGATATGGAGAGAAAATAGATGAACTCAAAGGAAAAAATATGTCAGTCTGGTTCTGAAGTTCAGTCTTACCTTTGCTTGTTTAAGTTTTAGAAAGGAGGAAGGAAATGCTAATGAAGCTGCTGTATCCTGTGTCTCATTTTTTTTCACTGCTCTAATGAGTGCTCTGTCCTGTCATTTATTGCTTTCTGGTGAAAAGAAATAATGTGATTCTATACAGTAAATAAAACCTTAAGTGTGTTAAATATTTTTCTTCATTTTCATACAAGTGTCTTTCCATAGATTGTACAAGTAAATTGTCTCAGATGAAATTCAAAAATCTGAATTAGCTTCAGAGTTATTGTGATTGTTTCTAGCAGCTTGTGGAAGTCTCTATTCTTTTGGCTTATCCAGGATGCACATCCTCCTGAATAAAAACTGTGGTCAGTAGTTCTTCTACACAAAATTTCTGCCATGTTATACTGCTGACTGAGGCACACTTATTAGCTCCCTTTAGCAGAGAGGGATTGGCTGTTTTCTCCCATCCATCTCAGTTTGGGAAAGAGATATTGGCAGTTTAATAGACGTGACGTCTTTCAATAAGACTGTGAACAGAAGTGTGAAGAGGGCTTTGGAACAATGACTTCACTGAGGAAAAATGTGGGGGAATTTACTTGGCCCTTGAAAATCCGGGGCAGGCTAGCAGACTCTTACAGCCAAAGTGGGAAGCTGCACACCCACAGTTGTGCCACACAAATGCATCAGGTGGTGATCTAAACAACAAGTGGAGTATGAGACATGTAGCGAGAGAACCATTACATAAACTGCAAAAATATGTATGTTATAGTGTGCTACAGTATTTTGTTTTAAATGATACAACAGATGGTGGTACATTTTTCCAAATCTTCAGGGAGGCTAGACTTAGGTTTCAGAGCAGAGAGTTTTTTCTGTTATTCAGTCTGTATTTATTTTGGCTTCTTTCCTTCTTCTGATTCCCACTTATACCTTCATTGACCAAGAAGCCTGTGCAGCCCCATGCTTCAGACCACCATGTACTCTCTGAATTGTTGCATTTTGTAGATGATGAAGAGGAAGAGGGGCTAGAAGGGTCACTTAAAGTCAGTCCTTGACTTGAATAATTGTGATGTCTCCCTGGTGCCTGCATCCTGCAGTTAATCATAGCATTATTTAGCTGATTTTGCTGCATTTTAAGTCTGTGAAAATAATGAAATTGATTTCCACAGATGAAAGCTCAAGACCTGTGTTTTTGATCATGCTGCTTAATCCTTCATTTATGGAAGTTCTCTGAACTTTCTCTGACATGTTAGCAACTTTCTGTTTTACCTGTGTTGCCAAGAAATTAATATTGATGTTTGAGTTCAGTCACACCACTTCTGTACAGAGAACTGTCACTTCTTGTGTATAAGAAATGATGGCTTTTTTCATATGGTTTCATAAAGTGTATTGATCCCTTTTACCACCAATTTTCTATTACAAGTTCTTTGCTAATTTTAACTTTCCTATTAGTCTTCTTGAGGTTTTTTTCCTTCACTGTTTTGAAAATACTTCCCTCCTGCTGCGTATCTGTTTCAATTTATTTTCCCTCACACACTTTAACTTGCCTTTTTCACAAGACTCTCATTTTGTGATTTCCTGCCTATATTTCTGACCCCTCTAGGACACTGGTTTATGATCAAACAAACCTGTTCATAGGCTCCATGAAAGAAGACACTGTGCATTTGTAGGTTTATTTTTATTGAATCATAGTGAAAATTGCACCCTGAGGGAGGGCTTTATTACATTTAACTACTTAGCCAGGATTTATTAAAATAAACAGCATAGGAGTCAAAACCTTCCAGATGGGATCTCACTTTAAATTTTGCTTCAAAATATATACAGACTTATGTGTTATCTACTTATAACTCCACTGATTAATGAATCTTAGATCAGCCTAGATTAGTTGCTCATTATTTTTGGTTCAGATACTCCAGAAGTCTTTGTATACCATGCATTTGAACAGGTTGAGTGTGGTGAGTGGAGTTTCCCTTCTCAAGGCACTTTTATGTGGGAGCAATAATTAGAAACACCACATAGGAAAGAACTGACCTGTGCCTCATCCTCTGTCATAATTAAGATCATTAAGATTAAGGCATTTGTGGAGACTCAGCCATTTTTAGGAAGTTAGTGTGTTGTCCTGCAGTGCTAAATAGGTAAACTCTTGCTTGAGATCAATATTTGTGGGAGTTGAGGGACAACTGAACCTTTGCAGTGAAAGCATCATTTATTGGATCCTAGCTCATAGACTGTTTATACTGTAAGAAAAAAAACCCACATATTTTTCTCCTGGTATTTTGAAGTTCTAATTTAATTCCAGTTATAAATTCAGTGGTTTGATTTTGTAGAATTTTTATAGGAAAATAATGTATTTTGCTATATAAGTGGAAAGGTTGCTCTGAGCCAGGTTTTCATCTGTTGCATCAATGTAATGCTAAACAAATTCTACTGATCCTACTGCAACGACATAGGATTT
Source organism: Cyanistes caeruleus (assembly GCF_971803275.1). Lineage (NCBI taxonomy): Eukaryota > Metazoa > Chordata > Aves > Passeriformes > Paridae > Cyanistes > Cyanistes caeruleus. The sequence continues at coordinate 25,976,309 of NC_141732.1, read as the reverse complement.
TTTCCTGGATTCTCACTGGACTTATAGAGATCAGACTCTAAATTTCTATTTTTCTATTTTTGGACTTTAAGGAAAGCATTGACATTATTTGAAGGATTTCTGCAACACATACGGACTGTGTGTATATGACTTTTTTTCTTTACACATGCATATGAAAACCTTTTAGAGACAACAGTAGGGAAAAAATCCTTGACAGAAGTGACTTACAGGCAAAACACTTTTTTTCTTTTTAAATTTCTTTTTTTCTGCTAACACTACAGTGTTGGCAAAGTTTAAATAAGCATGCTTCACAGCTGTAGAAGAAATAGTCACAACTGTATTACATCAAAAACTGGAGCTCAGGCAAGCACAAATCAAAGCCTGTGTCAAGTACATCAAGATCACCATCAGGCTTTGTCTGGCTGCTAAAAAGAGCTTACTCTTGATAAAGGGGAAAAAGGCAGGAGGAAGCAAGTTTTTGCACTCATAACTCACATTCCATATCGCATAACAGCTGCTCCAGGCTTTGTCTCATCCTTTAAGTCTGTTCTTTACCGAGGAATGAAAGAAAGGAATGAGAAATCCACAGAAGGAGGTGTGCAGTGCCTGCACAGAGAAGCTCTCTGTGCTGACAGCTTGCTGTAATGCCATTTAGACATCACCACTACCAGCCAAAGAAAAAAGAACACGACTGTGCTCTGTGTGTGCCTTCCCCTTACCCCCTGCACACTTGTGCTCATTACAGCTCTTTCTTTAAACTGCTGGCTAGACAGCTAGCCATGCCTCAGAGGAGCGTGGGGTAAGGGAGCATATAAATTACTGTTGCATTTTATAGCCAAGATAAACTCAAACTGCAGGGTTATAGCTTGAACTGACACGCAAAAAAGAGAACCTTGCAGGCCTCTGAAAAGCAAAGGGAAGGAAAAGGAAAGTAAATGTATTTCAGCTAATCTAGCAGTGTTGGGGAGGCGGGGAAAAGAAAAGACACATAAAAGATACTAGGTCTAGAGAGAAGAGCTAGGTTAATAGTTCTGTGTTTGTAACTTTGTAAATTTGTAATTTCAAATTAGTATTTTTCAAGAAGCATTAGGCTTCCTTGTATTATGTCATCTCTGTATATTTTCAAAGACGGCGAAGAATACGGGATGATAATTTTCATATTGTGCATTTTATTAAATGAGGCTTAACATGTATGCATTTTCAGGTAGATATGTGCTTGAATAACCTTCCCAGATGCACACTGAGCAGGTTGGTATACTTTGACCTGTCTGTGGTAGCTCTATGCCTCCCACATACGATAGGCCATAGCCTGTTGTTTTTTTAGAAAGATTCAAGATACATCTGAGTGTGAAAGTGTTATCAAGAAATAAAATATAATTTTATTCATGTTAATTTCTGATTGACTTTCCACAAGAAAGAACAAATAGTGGTTCCTAATTTCACAGTATAACAGAATGGGTCAGGTTGGACATGACCACAGTGGGTCATCTGGTCCAACTTCCCTGCTCAAGCAGGGTCATCCCCAGGCACCTGGCATGGGATTGGATCCAGACAAGCATGGAATATCTCCAGTGAGGGAGAATCCACACATTCTCTGGTTACCCTGTGTCAGTGTGTGGTCACTTGCTCAGTAAAAATACTCTTCCTTGTGTTCAAGTGCAACTTCCTGTGCATCAATTTTTCTGCCTCTTGTCCTATTGCGGGGCACCATCTTATTGACACCCTCCCTTCAGATACTCATAGATATTGGGTGTGTCTTTTCTTGAGGCTGAATAGGCCCAGCTCCCTCAGCCTTTCCATTCATAAAAGAAATAGTCCAGTCTCTTAATCATGTCATTGTTCATACCTTGACCCACTCCAGGAATTCTGTGTGTCTCATGAATTGGGAAGCCCTTCACTGGATACAGCAGTCCAGGTGAGGCTTCACCTGGGGCTGAGCACAGGTGCAGGTTGTCCTTTGACCTCCTGGCAATTCTCTTCTGAATACATACCTGAATACCATTGGCCCTGGTCACCAGGGACTGCTGGTTCATGGGGAGTTTTTGTCCAGCAGGACCCCCAGGTCCTTCTCCACAGAGCGGCTTTCAGCAGCTGCTTTTTCACCCCCAGCCTGTGCTGGTGCCTGGGGCTGTTCCTGCCTTGGTGCAGGACCCTGCCTTTGCCTTTGCTGAATTTGAGAAGGTTCCTCTCTGCCCATCTCTCCAGGTGTTGAGGCCCTTCTGAAGGGCTGCAGAGCCCTCTGGGTTATGGGCCACTCCTCCCAGCTTTGTGTTGTCAGTGAAATTGCTGAGCAGGCCTCTGCCCCTTCACCCAAGTCATTGATGGGTAAGTTAAACAAGACTGGGCCCACTATTGAACCTTGGGGGACACCACTGGGGACAGGCCTCCAACCAGTGCCACTGCCACTGATGATGACTCTGGGATTTGCTGTTTAGCCAGTTCTCAATCCACCTGCCTGTCCTCACATTCAGTCCACTCTTCCTGAGTTTGCCTATGAGGGCATTGTTAGAGACAGTGTCAAAAGCCTCACTGAAGTTGTGGTAGACAAGATCTCCCCTCACCCATCCAGGTATTTGTTTTATTGTGGAAGGCAATCAGGTTGGTCAAGCATGATTTGCCTTTGGCAAATCCGTGCTGACTACTCCTGATCACCTTCTTGTGCTCCCTGTGGATAGAGGGGGCCTCCAGAATGAGGTGCTGCACCACCTTTCCAGGGACTGAGGTGAGGCTGGCTGGCTGATAGTCCCTGCATCCTCCTTCTTGCCCTGTTTGAAGACTGGGGTGACATTTGCTTTCTTCAGTCCTCAGGCACAATGTCCTGATCTCCATGATCTTTCAAAGATGATTGTAAGGACCATAGCTGTGATGTCCATCAGCTGTCTCAGCACTCCTATGTGCATTCTGCCAGGGCCCATGGAGTTGTAGATGTCCAGTTTGATTAGGTGCACTCCAACCCAACCCTTCTTGACCAAGTAAAACTCTTCCAGCATTCCTTCACCCTGATCTCCTGGCTCAGAGATCCCTGCAAGTTTGTCTTGCCAGTGAAGACCAAAACAAAGGTGTCATTCAGTAACTCTGCCTTCTCTGCATCCTGGTACTAGGGTCCCCACTTCATTTAGTAATGGGTCCACATTATCCTTAGTTTCCCTTTGGTTATTTATATATTTGAGGACACTTGTATTGTGCTTGACATCCTTGTCCATATTTAATTCCAAATGGACCTCCAACTTTCTGATCTAGTTTATACTTTGGCAACCTCTCTATATTCATTCCAAGTGGTCTGATACTGCTTCCATCTCCTATGTATTTTCTGCTCAAACTTGAGTTACAACAGGGGTTCTTGATTCATCTGTATGGGTATTTTGCCTTCTTCTCCCAGTTTCTTGATCACTGGGATTCATTGTTGTTGAGCCTGGAGGAGTGATCGTTGAATATCAACCAACACTCTTGGAACCCCCCTCACTGCAGAGCCTATTCACTTGTAGTTGTTCCAAGAAGATCCCTGAAAAAGACTAAAGTCAGCTTTTTAGCCTCAAACAATCCACAGCCTCATGGTCTCCACAGCAAGGCTGCCCCCAATATCACACCTACAGTAAGGCTTGCTTTCTTTCACTGTATAAGTTCCAGCAGCACATGAACCTTGTGGGATCCTCCACTGCCTATGTCAGGAAGTTGTCAGTGCTTTCCAGGAAACTCCTGGGCTGTTTGTGATTCACTGTGTTCCTTCTCCAGCAGATGTTAGGTTACTTACAGTCCCCAATGATAACTGCTGTTTGAGAAGATTTATTTAATTTTGCACCCAGCACTGCATAGGCTATTCGGATAACACAGGATTTGTTTGAATGCCAGCACGGATTTATGCTCCAGCCTGTAATATCAGGTGCTAAATATTCAGATAGTTGTATATAAAAACTCAAGGCCATTGTCTCACATTACTGTAACTATTCCCTGGGAGTGCCACATAGCTTGTGCAACAGAGAGAAGCTGAAATGTATACAGCTTGGCCCCTTCCCTCAGGAAACTGTCCTCCAGTGCCAGAAGACCAACAAAATAAGTATTGGGCAGACTTGTTTTCAAAAACCTATGGACTGGAGCACAGTGTGTGGTGTGTAATACTGCTCTGCTGAAAGAAAACATAAAGTAAGAAGCTTTATTTTTCAGCCAGAAACCCTGGGACCTGTGGGAGACCACAGTCTAAATCAAGAATCAAAACACTTCCCTAGCACAACTGCAAATTGAAAAGAAGTCCTTGTACTGTGCTGGTTAATATACAGACAGAGGATGGCTTCTAAATTCTTAAAAGGTTCTCAGAGCAACTTTGTGACTTTTCTAGATGAAAAAGATAATAATGCCAGATACATACTTGTCGTGCTTTTGTGGATGCCTGATAGGTCAGAAAGAAAGCTTTTAAGTAATTATTTGTTTGCTCTATACTAATAGTACCATGATGGTCACTAAAATGTGATTATATTGTATAAAATGTCAGAAAGTGAAGTAAAATATTCTACACAATTTATTGTAGTACAACTTCTACAAAGACAAGCCATAACAATCAACACTATGCACTTCAACAAACATGATATTCTCTATACCAAGATTAGTGACTGAGTTTAAAAAAACCCTTCTGATATCTGTTAAAATGTCATAGCACTATGTCATGGTTACTGGAGAAAGAGTGCCAAAGATGTAACCAAACTATGTATTCTGCACCCATCTACATTATTCCTGGCAAACAGTGTTAATTTTCAGCAGCTGTCCAGTGCACACCTCACCCCCTCAGGATATGAGCTGTAAAAGGAGATAAGGAAAAAGAGACAACCCTGTGAGGCAAGGTAATGTTTCTTTTCCTTCATACCGATGACTCAGCCTTGATAACTCCCTCTGGGGAATAGGCAGCACACACATCCTGAGGGGTCATGGACCATAATGACCTCAGTGGCACCAGCAGAATAGACAATCAAGACTCCATCAATACCATCAAGGACTCCAAAAACATCTTATGACTCATGGGATTACATCATCCCATTGTGAAACTCCCCGCCCTGAGGGAGGTACTGAACATTCCTGCCTGGAATCTGAGGGTATGTATTCCTGGGGTTTGGGAACTTGGACACCACCACCACTGGACATCCAGAGGAAGATCTGAACTTCCACAGGACCACCACTTTTGACAAGACTGCAAGCGTCGCTTCAAGAGCACTGCAACCGTAGTTTAATGGGACTGTGACCCATGACCAATAGGGATCAGGTTGTACTCTGATTTTGTGTGTTTAAACAAGTTTTTCTGTATCATTGCATTTATTGAAATCTTTCAATTAAGTTGTAACTCTGACTTGAAATCTCTCACAAGGTATTTGCCTGGGGTTAATTTCTCCCACTGGTTTACTTCCAAACCAACACACAATAGCACTTCAAATAAGTTCAGATAAGGTTCAAATGTTGAAATTTATACCAATACCAAAACCCACCCAAAAAACAGTTAAAGACACTGCCCCATTACATTGCACTGTGTCCCTGTCTAGGAGGACCAGTGTCCCTGCACTAGAGTGTCCATCATGCTTGAGGTGCTGAACTTCTCTAAGCACAATGGGGAAAAAAATCAGAGCTGCCAGATAGACCTCTTTTTTGTCACACTTCCTAAGAGAGGAAATGGGTATTTTACAGAGAACTTGTCTATTCCCTTCTTGATAGAAATATAAAACTTAAGGTACTAACCCTATATTTTTTGTAAAGGGTAGATTGGACCCTAACATAAGGTGCAGATGACCTGTCACCTTCATAATTATTGCATTCTATAGGAACAGCTTTATATGTCCAGAGATTTCTCAGTCTGGCATAGGACCTTAACAATGTCCTAAATTGGGCACTGATATATATATATATATATATATATATATATATATATATGTATATATAAGTACTATATATATAAAGTACTGTAATCTGTTCTTAGCCCACAAAAATACAGTATTAATGCGTCCTATCTGCTGTCTGTCATGCATCATGATTGCTGACAAATACAGGTAAAAGGCTTCACAAGACTGCATCCAAGCAGATAGTTCCTTTGTGAGGTTTTTTTATCTGTAAGCAAATTAAGTAATTAGGCTTCTTTGTCCATGAGCTCTTCCAGTCATTAAGAGGCAGCTATGAAAAATGTTTTGCATTAAAAAAAGAAATGTACACAGATTTTCCATAACTCCTGGGTTCTCCTCTTAGATTATTTTCATTATAAACAAGCAGTAATTCTTACTTGGAATTCACTGTATGTTCTATGTATGAAACAATTATATGTGAATCTATTAAATAGATTAAAATTAGTTAATTAAAAATAGTTAAGAAGTACTTCAAAACTGTTGATAAGGTTCTAATACTAACTCTGCTTCGGAGATAGGCTTCAAAGAACTAAATTAAGCTTCTGATTAATAAACAAAAAAATAGACATTTCTGTTAAATTATTAAATTTTACATCAGGAAATGTTGCATACTAATACTGTGAATTATATTTGCAGAAAAAATATAGAACAGTTCCTCAAAGGAAATCAGAATTTATGTCATAATTTTTTCTGCTAAAGATTAGATTCATTCAAGACAGCTTTTAGCAGTCTGACTATTTCAACATCTAAACCAAAGCAGTAGCTTTTTGAAAACAATACTGCAATCTAAAGGATGTGTTAACAGGTGGCCTTATGATTGAAAGAGACAGACTATTGCCTTAAAAAACAAATCCTCCAATATTTATTTAATTTCTTTTGAAGCAAGGCATTTTCTGGAGTTTCTGTCACATTATATTGTGTTTTCAAGATAGGCTAGCTTTACAAACACTCTGGAGAGTCATGGAGCTATTCTCTTAAGAAAACACTTATTTCCTATGATACTAAGTAAGACATCAAATGATATCAGGGGTCAGATATGATTCCAACTTTCCTGCTAAATATTAATTCTCTCATCAGTGCTTTATATATTATTCCTACAGTTGCTCTCTTTTCCACAATTAATCTCCTTTCTTCCACAATTTCATCCTGTTGCTCTTTGTTTTTTCACACTTCTGCTCTTTAGGTTGTGTTGTGTCATATGTGTTTCCCAGTTGAATGTCATTCCTTTCAGTCACTTGACTTTCCTAATCATATAACAAAGTCTATAACTATGGCCTTTGGTTAAAATTAATTTTTATTTATGGAGTTTAATTTACTGAGATAAAGTCTAGTGGATGACCAAAAGAGTGATTGTGTAAAGTGTCTAAAGTGTAAATTTAATTGTGTAAAGTCTAAAGTGTAGACCAGTTGAAAATCAAAGCCTTGCTCTTAACTTCGGATTCCACTCTTCCTGCATCTATATTAAATTTATTTTGAAATTATTTTTGATGAATATATTTCATCACCTCATTTTTTTTTCTGTATGTAGAAATGATTTGATTGCTTTTGATAGTAACGTATTTCTGGCAATAACTTTCAATAACGTTTGCAGTTTATCCTTTTTATGAAGGAGAGTAAGAGAACTTCAGTAAGAAATGAGGTTATCCAAAGGCTAGCATTTTTAAACTAAATAGACACTACTTTCTATTCTAATGTGTTAACTTTAGTCTGTTTCATAGCATATGGATATGAAGCTCACCTGGGCTTACTGTGTAAACCTCCATTTTTCCTGTCTGTCACACCTTGTGAGACAGCATAAGTATTTCGTGTAATGTGTGTGAAGATAGGCAAATTTTGCAGGTGCTGAAGAGTGCTTTCCTCCCCATAAATGGTAATGATGGAGAAAAAATGGTCTCAATGAAAAAAGGCACCTGTACAGTAATTTATGTTCTTTTTCAAATAGAAATGTAGTCTTTCAAAATAACAAAAGTATCTGAAATCCGCACTAGATTAAACAGTGCATAGCCATAGCTGACGTATGTCAATCAATTCTTTGCTGGCTTTTCTTTGAAGATGAAATAAAATAGCAAGTACACAGACTGTGGATCAAATTGCTGGAAGCATGGAGGTAGATCAATTGTTCACCATTTATTACAAAATAGAATAGCTCAACAATTCATAAATAAAAGGTAAGATAAATACCTAAACCATGATTGTTACACATGGATTTATTTTTGTCTTTATATTTTTCTTTTAGCAGAGTCTTTTAAAATAAAGAGGATATTTTCATGTGAAAAATTTACTGGGGAAAAAATTTCCATTCCCTTTTTGGTTATTTATTATCATTTGGTTATTGGTGTACCTAAGATTTACACTTCCATAAAATCCCTCTGAAATAATGGAAATTTTTCACATTGAATCACACAAACATTTTCAAAGCCACTTCTGTGCAAAATGTCATGGTCTATAGTTCTGATGAGCCACTTAAGACGAATTGTGGCCACATTTTAAATCTCTGTCTTGAAGGAAGATAACAGTAGAAATGAAGAAATGATCATTATCTAGACCAACTGGCTGTAGAAATGCTCTTATGTATTTCTAATTTGCTGCAGAACTGAAAAAATAAAAATCACTGTTTCTTAGAAAAGGTAATAGTGTTCCTGGTATTACAAGGGAAAATTAATGTATTACTTATTTGTAAACAGAGTGAGATGATTTCACAGGGCCTTGTCTGGTGATAGATCATCTGCCAGAGCATGAGCTGCTGATAAGTTCCTCAGGTTGGACAAAATGTGATTTTAGTTGGGCAAGAGGAAACTGAGCCCAGCTTTCATTTCTAAGGATTTTGCTTTCCAGATATAAGTTTTGGAAACACTGATTGTTTCCCCTTGTTTCTCAGATGTGAAGTTTTTTTGGGGATCACATAGGAGAGGAATGCTGCCACTCTTTAAGCAAAATCCTCATTCCACATTGGTTGTCCTTCTCCTGAGGGATTTAAGGGTCGGTATGCAAGGAAAGACTCCTAACCCCTCATTTTCTAGAAGAATTGCAAAGTAGTTCTTTGTGGCAGGCAAGCTCAGGTGAGAAGGATCTGCTTAGGGTCAGACAGCAAGCAGGAAGGGTCATGCTGCCTCTTCTAGACATCAGGGCACACAGTGGTGCATAGTCTGTTGGGAGGCAGGCATGATCCTAGGGCTCCTGTAGATGTGCTGATGACCTCTCCAGGTCCTGGACCAGCAAAAATGAATCTGAAAGCCATTTTCCTGGCTGTCTCTTCCCTTGGCTGCAAGCTCTTTTTTGCCTCCTTCACAAGGTGTGGTTGCATAGGAGATCTGAAATAACAACAGCTGGCTTTGACTACACAGACTGAACAGGTTTGCACACAAGTAAGTGCCTCTCTAGCTGAAGTGCAGGAGGCAGGATGCTGTCCATGAGGAAAAACCAAAACAAACAACACACACAAATTCCTAATGTGGTAATCTCCAAATGCTGTATGAATCACTCCATTAAACAGCTCTTCCTGAAGTCTCATTTTATGTTGTAGTTAATGCTCTAAATAACTTTGAATCAATCTGAAGATGAGACACAACATTTTTGTGGAATTAAATTTCTCTGGCTTTGCTAAATCGCATTAATCTGTACAGCTTCTTCATTTTGCTACTTAACCTGGAATTTAACCAATATAGTGTATAAAGTATCACGGTTCAAAGGTAAAGCACAATTTTAAAGCAATCAATCTGGCTATTAAGGTCTCTAAATGATGGAAGAATAGGAAAAAACCCCTAAATAACAGAGATTAAACATTTTCTGAAGCCTTTTTGAATAGATTGGATTATTATCTACAAAAGACAAATGTTTTGAACAGAATTGCAGATATATATTCTTCACACATTTCAGTGCTTCCTGAAAATATTACCTCTCTCATTATCAGAAAATCAAGAAATACTATGTTGGTTACTGTCAGGAATGATTTTTCAGTGCTGATCTGAAATCTTTAGTAGAACTCAAGTGAACAATAGGCAATGACATGAAAGTGGACAGCTCTCATAATGCTGCATGTTCTGCTGCTCCTGGGGTTGAAGAAAAGACAGTAAAACCTGTCAGATAAGTAAAGTGATGCTGTTTGCAACAACAGTTGAACACAAAAGCAAATAATAAGTTTTGAAGAGAAGAAATTACCTTATTTCTCAAATTTATTTCCCACACTTTATGGGGATCAAGTTTGTAAATATTAAATAATTGAGCTGTAAAGGGGACATGTGATTGACAAATCCAGAAACTGTATTTGCGTTTATGTTTGTACTGAGTTTTCCAGTGAGTGAGTCACTACAGTTTTTCAGAAGCTGTTGGTGCCAGGCAGAGCTTCATGTGGAAATAAGACTTTTTAAAAAATATACTTGTTAAGAATTTCCTCCTCAGATCTGACGCATGCCTCAGTGGATGGTCATAATATTTAAGGGGTTGCTTACTGTTCAGACTGTGTAGAATGCACAGCTTGGGAATGTACTCAGTCACATGTGCTGAACTGTGAAGCCAAGGGCAAAAGGCAAGAGTGAGTTTCCAGGGCGAAGACTAAACTGCTGGATGACAGTAAAAATAGTGTTGGATACAGGATCACAGCACCAGCCTTACATCTTAAACAGATCTTTGTCAGGCGCAAGATCGCACAGTCCCTACAGTAATAATAAAGCAGCGTGCCTTCTGTTTTTTAGACACTTCTCTCTTTGAAGAACTGTTTTTAGTAGTCAAGCCTTTTGACAGATTTGACAAATTGTTATTACTGTGTGTCCAGCACAAACAGTTCTCAAAATACTCAGAAAAGAGGAAAAAAAAATCTATTAAAAACACAGAGGTGCTTTCAGATCCAGTCAAGTGAGATTAGTCAGTTTAGTGCGGCTGCATGGCTGCAGTCATTAATTGAGAGCCAAGGGAGATATATTCTACAGAGAGCAGAGCATTTTACAGCATATCTTGGATAAAACATCTCCTGGTCAGTATTAACTCCCAAGCCTTGTTAAACAGCATAATTGAAAGAAAAATGTCACATAATTTTGCTCCTAAATAATTGATGGCGGCTGAGCACTAGACAAAAGGCCTGGTTCTCCCTCCCCTCTTTAAGGTTCTCCAGGCCATGTCTGCAAAAACCTGCTAGCAGTCAGTGGAATTTATGGGGATGTAAAAATATTGTAGATCAGAGAAGCAGGCTGAGTACATGCCTTCACAGCTTTTGTTTACAGCACTATTTCTATTCTTTTGAATTTTTGTAGACCCGTTTTCTTTTGCTGAATACACAGATATATTGAATAGAGTTTAGGAAAATACCTTAAAATATAAAAACACTGCTGGCTTGTCTGTTGTGCTTAAAGAAGCTTACAACATACAGAAATCTGGGATCAAGTTTTCTGTTTGCTAACAACAGAATGGAAAATCCACAAAATCAGATTACAAGCTAAAAACTAAAAAAAAAAAATAATTTCTTGTATGAAAAACAGATGGACTTTAGAAAGCGAGATTATAAGTAGTTCCCTTTTTTTTTTTAACATAGGAATTTTGAAAGCAATTAATTTACCTACTGGAAATAATTTCCTCCAATGCTAGGAGAACTTTTCTAATATTTTGGGTTCACAAAGAACCTTATACACAGTATACAATTCATGCATAGTTATGACATTTTGCATAATGCAAGTAACACTTCTTCATCCATTTTTGTCTTTTTCTTTCTTATGAATTGCAGCTGTTACATCTGTGGCAGTTTCCATAGTAACACTCAATTTTGGACTTTACTAAAGGGTGGGAATGAGTAGCTTGAGAATGATTGACCAGGAAATAGGTTTAAAATGAAAAATTATAAAACATTTAGGGTCTATTGGGGGCGGGGGGGGTGGGGGGGGGGGAACCCAAAAAACACAGAACTGAAAAACCTTGAACCCTTTCCAGCCCCTTTCAGCGTTTTAACCTAGCCTTCCAAAACTACTCCAAACAGCAGTTCTGAACACATAAAACATTAACATTGTGACCTGAGATTTGGCAGTTTGATGAGACAGTGGTTTCTATGGTGAAGATTATGGCACTGTAACTTTGTACTAAATTTTCACTATAAAGAGTCCTGTAATTTTTGCCATCATTCCACTTTCTCTCAGGAAGTGATCTTGCCTCAGCAACATGTGTGCAAGAGTCATATGTGATAGCATTGAGGTGGTCTGGACAGGCACCAGAGTAAGATCTCAGTGCAATAAGTTTTAATAATAATCACATGGCAGTTGCACAAGAAAAAAGTTCATAAATTACAAAAACACTTCCCCCCTGCCCGCCCCAAAGTCAGTTTTAAAGACCATCTCTGTTTTAAAGCTGTGCCTATATATTTTTAGCTAAAGCTCAAAAGAATAATGGAAGAAGGAACTAGTAGAAACATAAAGAGCCTGGAAGACAGAGAGTCTACCATGACTGCTGCACAAGCCTGCCCCATGGAGTGAATACTCTCTAGAAATAACTGTTGTTAATAACTTCAAAGGGAGGGAAAATAGAAGAGAGAGCAGATATTTGGTGGTTTAGCAGCTAAAACTTTGAACCCTTCACCTCTGTATCCATGATGAAAGCCCAGCTTGAAGTTCTCAGAAAAAGTATTTTCTACTTCAAAATGGAAAGACCTTACCATACATAATTGGAAGTGATTTAGGATAAGGAGTTAAAATAGTAGTTTTATGGGGTCATGACCTTTTAACCTCCACATTTTGTCATGGTGCTTTTTTACAGCTGGTGACATTTAGTCCAGGGAATAATTTGTCTTGACATGTTTTTGTTTTGCTTTGTGTTCAGTTTTGTAGCAGCATTTGGTTTTGCAGCAGTGGCACATAGATACTTCTTATAAGTGTTTAGATGCCCTAAATTGGATTATTAGAAGGTTGATTATTTGTCTCATCTTCTGATTTATTGTAGAATGTGAATTACAATGCAAGTTCATATATAAAATCAGCATTACAAAGGAATGATTGGAATTCTATGGAAAGAAACCAGACTAAACAGAGAAGGCAGATGGTTTGCTCTAACGAATGCCTGCCGAGTGGGGATAGACCCTGGAGTTTTTCCAGGCCACCCGTAAGTCTTAATTTCACACAATCACAGTAGGTACCTGCTACAAAACTAAAGCAAATCATGGGACTGAGCCTAAAGAAGAGCCTTTACTTCCAGCTATAATCCTTTTTGTGATACAATTGTTGCTGCATAAGATGACTTGGCTTCGTCTCAAATTTTGCTACTCTTTCACAGCTGGGTTTCTGCATAAGCGGTGAGGACGCTTGGAAACTCATACACTATGTGTCTGCAAGTGTGAGCAGGCACTGCAGTTCAGTCAACAAAGCCTCAAGTCTTCCCCAGAGGAGACTTTCTGTTTTATGTAAAAATTAGTGAACACATGCATGCATGCATGCATATATCTGTAAATAAAAGAGGGTTTCATGGTTTGAAAGACATTTCAGCTTATCCTGATATGACTTTGGTAACCTTTTTCAGAAACACTGTGATGAGAAAAGGAAAAGCATCTTAAAAAATAACTGAGCAGAAGTTTAGCCTTAAGAATCATGATAACTGAGGGGGGCAGGAAAAGGAAAAAGAAAACCAACCCAAACTCAGAAGATAAGTGAAGTAGAACAAGATGACTAGTGAAAGAGTTAAGTGCTTTGCTTCATGCAGCTTGGCAAATGGAAGAACACAAATCACTGCAAAGGAAAAAACGCTCTTGGAAATCTCTGGAGACTGGCTTCACATGGCTAATTTACAACCACATGCAGCATCTGTCACTTTTACAAATCAATGAGAGTGCCTACCCTCTAATAGCACAGGTTCACTGGTAAAGGTTGCTGGTGTCGGCCATACAGATGAGACCTTTCAGGATGTCAGAAAAGAATGTCGGTGACGCACATTAACACCCACATGCTCCTTTATGTCACTTCCAATTTACTTTATCTTAAATTGTCAGCTAGCAGAGCTCACTCTGATATTAATAACTGGAGGTTTGCATCCAAGCCAGGAAAAATAAACCCTGCTGATAGCTCCATGAGACATCTGGCTTGCTCTAGGGAAAGCCAACAGTGAAAGACAGAGCTCTTAGTCCTTCGTAGTAGAGTCTGCAATATTCAGAAAAGAAAAAGATGGTATGACTTACAGATGACCCATGTGTAGTATACAGAGAAATGCTTGCATTTTTTCATTTTTTGTAGGTGTTATTCAACAGGAGAGTGATTCCATTCTTTTACAGTACTGGAGTAGAAAAGTTAAGCCACATCCTGATAAAGAATATTCCCATGAGCTAGCAGTAGTTTCCCCAGCCCTGAGTTTATATTTCTCCATGATATTATTAGGCATTTAATCCTCTTTCTCACTCTTTTTCCAGTCTTACTGGAGACATTTAGATTCACTTTTTGAATTGAGGGCGTATAAGTTGAGATGTGGGACTTGATGACAGAAATATTATTTGGGTAAATCAACAGCTTGTCTCAGACCAGCTGGCAGGCAATCACCCAAAGCACATGTCCATCATTGCACTTTGCAAGTACAGGGCAGGATCCCCAGCCAGCTGCCGGGGAGAAGTGCTGATGCAGCTAGACCCACAACTGTGCTTTGCCAGGGTCACTCCGTGACACCCCAGCTTTCCATTAAGGGAAACCACAGAAGGCCCATGGTAATTGCAGATCTCTTCTTTCATGTACTCAGTCAGGTGAATAAAACCCTAACTTTTCTGTTTGTCTCCCTTGCCTAAGGAGACATATACAATATCTACAGTTTTGACTGAATCTGCATGTGGGAACTTTGCTTTTGCAGACAAAACTTTATGTTCATTGGAAGACTGAGAATATGTTCCCATTTGGATGATTGTTCAACCTCCTTCTAAAGGAATTTGTAGGACTCATTCCCTCTTTGTAATTTTATTAACTGCATCTGTACCCCTTTGGTCATATTATTTTCAAGATAAAATATCCTAAAAACGTTTTCTTTTTGTCAGATCCTTTCCCTGTCTCTAATGTTGTCTGCAAGTCCTATTACCTACCTCATTGTCTTCTTTCCTGGTTATTTATACATATGTAAAATGCACAGATATCAGTAACAACCTCGTGGCATCCTCAACAAAAATACCCATTTATTTCTATATTTTATTTTCTGGTTTTAATATATTTTTATATATTTTTATTTCCTGGGCTTGTCTCCTCTCCTTTCTTGCAACACTTTTGGAATGAACCTTTGACAAGGAGCAAGACTGAAAGCTTATACAAAAGTTCAGCTACATAGTGTTAGCCAGCTCATGCTTATCCACATGGTTTAGGTGATTTATTCCAATAAATCTAGGGGCTATACTAGTAATGACTCCCAGCTACAAAAGTAATACTTTATTTCCAAGTATATCATATTGATCCCAGTGATGATTACCTCTTTTTTTTGTCAGCTTCCTGGAAACAAATTTCAGTGGTCTAAAGTTTGACTTTCACATACATAATTTGCAGGACTACCCTTGAAGCACCTTTAAAGACTGATACTATGTTTGTCATCCCTTTTTCCTGTAAAAAATAAGTTAAATATGTTTGACTCATTAGTCACCCTTGGACTGCAGAACAAACATGGCCTCAGCAGCAATAAATTTAGGAAATGGATGTATATCAGGATGGCAAAAAAGATTCAACCATCTGCCACCTTTGAAATGTTTAGAGACAAGCAAAAGACCCACCCATGTCCTTGGGTGCATCAGGGCCAGCATCTTCAGCTGGGTAAGGGAGGGGATTGTCCCTCTCTGCTCTGCACAGGGGCAAGCACTGATCTCATTCCTGTGATCAGGACATCACAGAATGGCCTGAAGCTGTGTCAGGGCAGGTTTAGGTTGGATAATAGAAAAATATTCTTTCCCCAGAGGGTGTTTGGGCACTGGAACAGGCTCCAGGGAAGTGGTCACAGCACCAGCCTGACAGAGCTCAAAAGATATTTGGACAATGCTCTCAGGCACATGGTGTGACTTTTGGGGATGGTGCTATGCAAGGTAAGGAGCTGGACCTGATAATCTTTGTGGATCCTTTCCAATTCACCTTATTCTGTGATTCTGTGATTCTGTGGCTAATTACATCTTGACAGAGAAAGTTGTGACATTTACTCAGACTCTTACGATTTCTCTAAAACTGTCTCTGTTCTTGCACTTCTGCTTAGGTGACAGAGTTTTGCACAGGAAAAAATAACTGACCTAGTTGTCAATCACCTAAACTACACACATTTCAATAATCTTTGTAAGGTGTTAGATAGGGGGAGAAAGTGAGCAGTAAATACATAAGGCCGGGACTCCCTAAAATAAGGATGTTGCAGAAGTGGTTTACACATTGCAGTGAAAATGCTGCCCCTGGATTTACCTCTATTTAGCTGTTAGGCTGGAGCAGTCACACTTCCTGATGTGATAACTAAACAGAAAAAAACTTGTGGAATTGTTGTTACTGTTGGCCACAAAGCACAATATAGCTCTCCTCAAGTGAAGCAAAACATTTTCTCTAAGTGATTTGTAAAGTGCACAACGGGGTGTTAATGAAAAAACATACAGCTATGAAGTACATCTCTGGAATTTTACATTTTTGAAACTGAAGGGAAGAATTCAAGCAGTCATTTCTGCTCTCAAACTCCAATGGAATCTTCATGCTCATAATGGGGCCTGACAGACACAGGCTACAGAGGAAGGCAGAGCCTGCTGTCATTTAGAATGGATTTCGGGGATTCCTTGTGATATAGCAGTATGCCATCCCAGCTTTAAAATTTGGTCCTTTCTTCAGGAGCTTCATCACAGATGGTTATTCTGTGGTAGTAACTAAAGTAATTGGAATGGTAAGAATTAAGATTTATTATTTTACTAATAATGCTTTAAGATGACTATGTACACCGTAAAAATGAATGCTGGAAATTTTGACCATATTTTTATTTAAACTCTCAGGAATTTTAAACCTAATAGAAACACATGGAATAATGGCAGAAATAAATAGCACATAGGTACAACAGAAAAGACGCAGTTCCTGTTTTCCTCTATAGGTAAAAACTAGTGTTGCTTAATTAGTTGGGGTTGCTGTTTTCATTTTTCACCAGTGTCCTGGGGTGGCTTTATGATATTGGTATTCCCAATCTCCTGCTTTATATATGTATATCAATGTTCTGCACCTTTAAGGTTAGCTTTGGGAGCTCGGGAAGCTGCTGGAGGCTGATGGGAGTTTTTTCTTCTGACCAATTACTAGCCATTTCTGAGAACTGGCAGGAATTTTAGCCATTGAAAAGTGAGATCAACGTGTGAACACCTACTTTAAGATGTAAGCCTGGGAATTTCTCGCTCTCTTTGGTTTCTGGCTTCTGAAAAGGTCATAGGCTCAGGCTCAGCCTCTTTCCCCCCTCCACCAGGCTGGACAAGGCCGCGGAGGCAGGGGGGAAGGCGAGCAGGCCCAGGCCGGGTCAGGCCGGTTCCCTCAGCTCCGCTGCAGTTTCTGCTGCAGTTTCTGCTGCTGCTGGGTTTTATCAGAGACTGCCAAGTAAAAAGAGAGGAAGCCATTGACCTGCAGCATGCTCAGACAGTGACCACACTCTCCCAGAACAGCCAAGAGAAGTTACCTTCCATCACAAACAGCTCCAGCCGCTCCTCCGGCAGAGAGACCATCTATGAAGCTTGGCCAAGATTTAAACTCTTTCATTACCCAGAGGAGACTTGCAAATTAATCCTTTTCCCAGAGAGAGAAAGAGAGAGTGATCAACATGTAAAAGAGACCCCATAAACTATCAAAGACAGTGAAGAAAAGAATTAAGCTTCAGTGGGGGTAGAGAAAGAAGGAGATGCTTTAATAAGCTGAAATATTTTTCTGTTAAAGCTATGGAAGTGGACAATAGTGTTCTGAAAAAAACTCCATTAATTCATGACAGAGTATATTGAGAGAAATAGAGTGTTTCAAAGTGTGAATTTTGAGCAACTAGTGAAGTGGTTGTGATACTGTGAAATACTGGAACAGAAGGGGAGAGTTAATAGTTAAAAGATTTGTGGCCTTTGAGAGGCAAAAAGAAAACTGTTTCCAGACAGGCTCACAAAAACAGATAAAGAGAACTTTTGCCTTGGAATAACTCATCCTTAAAAGTGACATCCCTAGACTCATTTAACCCATAACACACCTCAGAGTGATGTGAAATGAGAAGAGTAGACTGATGACAGAATTTTCCGGGCAGCTGGCATCAGAAAAATAAAAAGCTATGAAGAAAAATAGTTTTCTTGTGAAAAACTCCATAGATTAGCAGAAAAAGACTTCTGTTTCTCTACAAAGACTGATGAAAAAATTATAGCAAGAATTGAGACTGTATTAACCACCAAAGTTTTTTGTCTCTATGTTTCATGTGAACAAGGGAATAGTTGAGTAGTGGGGAAGAAAAAGGTTTTTCTGGAGGTTTTATTCTAGTTTCTTATTCTTGTAGTTTTTGTTAATAAACTTTATTCCTTTTAAGTTTTAAGCCTGTTTTGCTCTTGTTCTAATCCATATCTCACAGCAAGAAATAAGTACATTTTCCAGTGAATTTTTAGTTCCTGCTTTAAAACCATAACAACCAGTGATTTCCAGAAGGACAAAACGGTACATAGCCTATGTAAGATACACAGCTAGATGCATCTATGCTTAGCAGCTTTACTCAGCTTTTACTCAGGTGCTCTTTGTGCACCACTGTCAATTGTCCAGGCCAACCTGACAGTCTTAATCATGCCTTACTGGCTTTGGTTCAAGTCAATAAAAACATGCTTCCTGTGGCTAAATGCAGAAACTGGTCCAAATTTTTTCTTCCCTTGCACTTATATTAATTAAAATATGTTTGGATAAAGCATTGTTAAAAATATTTTATCTCACCGGAAGTCAACACATCTGGTGAAATCATACTGAACTACATTCTCACAGAGAAAACAAACACTGAATCTAACATAAAGAAATTCAATGAAGTTCAAAGATAAGTGCATAACATCAATTTTAGCTATTTCCCTTTCTCTATCCAGAAGATACTGTGCACAGGAGTAATCCTGATACAGCATATTGAAACCCATAAATTTCCTGAATTGTCAATAAGTGCAAAACTCTGAAACCACAGCAATAGCTGCTGAGGCATGTAGAGATTTTGTTTAAAACCCATGGGTTTACATGGCAACCTCTCCTTGATATTTTATTCAATTGGCATCTCAAGGACTAACAACATTCCAAATGCCTGATATGGGACAAGTTGCTTTCTTGTGCTGGATAATCATCTTAGGCCAAAACAAGCTGTTCTTCAGGCTATACTGTCCATAAAAATAAAAATAAAAATTAAAAGGAAAGTTTAAAAATTATCTGTTCACACACAGACTGCTTTGGATCAACAATAACAGGGTTAAAAATATTAGACTTCTGTTTCATATATTTTGATCAAAGAAGTATACATATTTTAATTTAGGACCTAAGAAGAATGGGCATTGTTTGGATTTCTCAGATCTCTTGCCCAGAGAGAGTTTTACTTTATTATTTTAGATCCAGTTCTTGCTATTCTATTTTGTTTTCCTTAATTCAAAGTACTCCAAAGGGTTTGTGGTTTTTTTGTTTTCGTTTTTGTTTTGGTTTGCTTTTTGTTGTTTGGGTTTTTACAATTTCTTCTTCCTTTCTTTATAGTCTTTTTATGTTCTCTAGGGAATGTAGGCAATTAAATAATACCAATTTTATCTGTACATCATTCCTGCTCAGTATGATGCCACAGAAGAAAAAGGAAGGAATAATAGTATTGGTCAAGGAGCTAAAGGCTGAACTTGATCCATTAGTAAAGAATACTTTTACATGACTGAGGGAAGAACAAGCAGCTATCACTGATCTTTTTTCTAAGGCTCATATCAATTTGAAAGCTTTAATATTGGGGGTTTTCCTGCTATAATTTTCAGCAAAAATTTAGATTGTGCTCTAGATATTTTTTTTTTCTTAAAACATATATAATAATTTGTCATTTGTTGACACAGAAATCTATGCCAAGAAAGTGAGAATGCACTGAAATTCAAAGAAATATTTGAACAAATAATGCAAGAAGTGAACACCCTTTGTCCTCGCTCCTAGGAGGCTGGAATAGAAACTGCCCAGAAGAGATGTGCACTCTTCAATTGCTCAGGGTGTTGTGGAGAAGAAGAGGTACAGATGGGCAAGGACTGGCAGAAAAGATGCTGCCCAGACACCATGTGCTCTTCAAATATTCTCAGGACACTGGCAAGGCTCCTGAAATGGCGTATCAGAGCAAAATAAACTCAAAGCCAAAAATTAAACCTGGAATCACATTCATCTGCATTTACTATTTGTGCTCAAGAAGAACGTGTTCTTGACTACGTCTCCATGCATGTGAAATTACTTGTCAGCACTACTGTTGTCATTTCAAACTTTCATTCTCTAATTTTGCCTGCAAATCAGAAATCAAAAGGCTAGCACAAGTCCTGAAGGCTTTCTCTGACTACAGGTATGCTCAACCCTGCCTTGGAGATGGGGTTCCATCATGAACTTCTCTCATTGTAGCTTTTACCCAAGAAGTCTTGATCTTTCATGACTTTTTACCTAAATGCTTCAATAGCCTAATACATAACCAAGCCGCAACAGATTAAATGACATTCAATACAATGTAGAAAAAATGTGTCATCTCTATCTAGATTAAACAGATATTAAACGATGTATTTTTCAAAGCTAATCAGCTGGCAAATGAAAATATAAGCATATTTTAAATACTGATGTTCTTGAAATAGTTTTTCATGGTGTAACCCCAGTCCTCAATCAAGTAAACATCGTCACTACGTTCCTTATTATGAGCTCTAACTTGCTGTCAAAAAAATTCAGCTTCATAGCAGGGTTCTGCTTGGAGCATTGAAATTTATACATAGGTTTTCAACCTTTGTTTGTGTCCTAAGTTCTTCAGGGATGTCTCAGTCTGCAATATATTTACCTGTCCTGTATCCACTCTACTCCACATCTTCTCTCTATTGGGACCACACATCCTTCAAGTGAGTGAGTGTGTGCAGCTGTGAGAGAAAGATTAAATCATATAGGTGGTTTTAGTGAGTCTGTTTATAAAGAAACTTAAGGCAGTCTTCTGCCCTCTGATCCTGGTGGTTTAGACCGCTTGTGCCTTTTTTGACAGATTTTGCTCAAGGTGACTTATTCTAAGTGAATAAGGATTTTTACCTATATAAACCGGACAGTGCTTTTTATCTTGACCATAAAACCCATACCATTCACTGACATAATAGACCTATGATGCACATAGCCACAAACCCAATATCTTTTGTGTACAGACTTCAAACATGTGCTAACATATGGCATTTTGAGGAAAACATAAATTATTACATGAAGTTGTGCAACAATTTTGGGGTGTAAAAAATAGTAAAGTATTTATCAAAATTTTTAATCTAAAGTATTTTTGGAAGCATGGACCTCCACTCTATATCAATAGGCAAAAAGGTTATCAAGAAAACTCTAGACTTGAACCCAAAACTCAACTTCTTTCTTTTTCTTTTAACTTAATTTTAATTTTCATTTTAATTTTCATTACACAATATTAATTTTTTCCAATGTATCAGAAGGTTTATTTTGCTACTTTTCTTTCTTACTTGAAAAAATATTTACATAGGTGTATTTCCTTCAACCTCCATTTCAGGTGATAGGTGGAACATAGCAATATATAGTACTAAAGAAGGTAAGTTACAGTGTATTTTCATTTCCTGTACCTGGAAATAATGGTACTAACTGGTGGGAGTGATTGTGCTGTTACTGCAATACTTATGGAAAAGCACCCTTTGGATAAAATCATACTGAATATTTTAGTAATATTGCACAAAATCTGATTCTTTTGGTTTTTTCCCCTACCCCAAATGATGTCACTTCTACAACCCAAATCCACAACAGAGGTGTTCATAAATACCAAAGCAATGGTATTTTTCATTTTGTAATGTAGAAAATATGAAAAAGAATTTTGGTCCCTGGAATTATTTTTTTTTTTCTTTCTACAGAAGAAAAGGAGAAAAAAGAATATTATGCAAACAACTACTAGAACTGATCAGAAATTAATCATGAAAGGAAAAGAATGAGAGGGAAACAAATAATTATAAAGACTCAGAAATGAAATCCTATGAAATGGGAATCCTACGTCTGTGCACTGAGATAATATCCCTCTGAAGGTCCAAGGCGTATTTTTGTGATAATCATTAATACATAAGCAGCTTTAGCTGTAATACAATATATCTGATACTGCTGTAAATACTTCACCTGTATTATCATAATAATTAGTTATTGAGTTATTCATAACACATTAAGGCATAAATGAACTATGAAAATTACTACCATTTTAAGACAAAGCTTTTACAGGACAAAAGGTGCAAAGGCACTGTATTTACCATAATGGCCAAGACAGCACCTACACTGAAAAGCTCCTGCATTTGGGGTATAAATACATTATAAGATCTTAGCAGTGTGGAATATAGGATTGAGAACAAGGCTGTAGAATGTTGTGGTTAGCAAAAGAAATAACGGCAGAAAACAGAATAATTAACCATAGAAAACAAAGGAAAGAAGAGTAAGCAAGATTAAATACTAACAAGGAATCTGTTTCTGGAGGACATGGTTAGAAATTATTGTCACCTCCAGTTCATTTAGAAGCAACTTAGAAATGGCTAATAAGTGTAAAGCATGTGTTATGGAAGCATACGATGTGAATTTAAACCATGCTTTTGATCAAAATGATTCAGAAAATTGATGGTGGGAGTCAGAAAGAGGTAAAGCAGACTCAGGTTCTTTTATTTGCTTAAAGGATGAAGTGATCCTAATTAAATCGTCTACTACAATTTGTGTTGAATAGTGAAATTTTCTTCCCCTGGCACCAAAGTGTGTTTTACAGTTTCAGCAGCACTCTGTATTTAAATCCTATTATTACCTACTAGAATAAACAAGAAGTTTAACACGATTACTTGGGATGCTCCACTTACTTAAAGCTGGATTTGTTACTACATCTATCAATGGGTTCAGCATTTTCTTAGACCGTAAGATAGAGTGTGAACATCTGTTAGCTTTTCTGTAATACTTAGAATGCTGCTTAATGAAAATTGTGCTCGTTTGGGAAGAAATCCTCTCAGAATAGTTTAAAAGGCCTATTTCTAAATATACTAATCTTGAGAACTTTTGGAAGATTCAGGATACTGAGCATAACACAACAAATAGTCTTTTACAGATGCTTAAGAAAGAGGAATAAAACATACATAGGGAGGAGTTCCTCCAAAGGTAAGAATAAAAACTTCTGAGCATTTCAGACATAGACTGCCTCTGCCATCCTTAGTTAATAAAGGTGACAGTGACCACATATTTGATTCAAATTGAATGCTTAAAAATAGCTGTGCAAAACATGGTTGTCAGGTCCCACTGAGGAAAATGCGGAAGTCTTTTTCAGAATAGAAGGATGGTATCAAGTGAGGCTGCCTTATGCTTAGTACCAGCCTTCAAACATCCTGTCCTCACTGCCTGTACTGAGCTGCAATTAAATGAACCCCCGGGAAAGCTGAAGTAGTCCTATGTTGAGGTGTTTGGAGAGACTGGATGGATATTTCTTTTATTTTAAGTGGGTAATGATGTTATAGTCTATCATCAGATGGTCTTTGTAATGTGACTGCTTCTGCTAATTAGGTCCTGTAACAACACCCTTTTCTGCTATGGACAGAGTGGCAAGTGTGTGACTCCTTCAGGACATGAGACCATCTCAACCCTGTTACAAGTTTCATGGTTTAATTAGCCACAGAGCCCAGCTAACAGAAAGCCTGTGCAGAGTTGCAGCAGGCTGGGTGAGGGTCAGGGGAAGCAGCAGCCTCCTGTTCACAGTGCTCTGCTTTCAGCTTATCCAGGGGCTTCTCCCCTCTGCTTCTGTGCCACCACCCTGACACCCCCTCGATGCCCCTGCCAGGGGAGCCTTGAAGGACCAGAAGGTTCATTAAGGAGATAGATGGCTAAAAAAATCCCCTGCTGTTTTAAGAATGTGATTTTGTGCTAGTCGAACCAAGTTTCTTAGTAGTCCAGAACTCCTTGAGGTCTCAGTTCTCACTGATTTTTCTGGATACCTCAAATGAAATTTTTCACTCATTAGTACTCATTAGCTAGTTTACAGCATATCAGAATCAGAGAGTTATTCATTGTAATTCAACATTTAAGATTTCTGCAATTCATAAAGAGTAAATTTGTCTTATGCACAAAAACTCTCTTGATAGTCTTCCTCATTTGTTAATTTTATAGTCATATTGTAAGTTAAGATTTTTCTCTGTTAATATACAAATGTTGTAATATAGGTGCCACTTTTGAAACAGGAAGTTTTGTGCAATATGGAAAGAGGAGAGTATGTAGTAAAATTTTTGTAGTGCATTTAAGTTGGGTACTGGTGGTAAATTTCCAAAACTCATTCCAGCCTGAAGTCAGTAGCTGGCAGGTGATAAAGTCAGGCACTAATTTTGGTTTTCTTTTCTGGTTCAAACTTCTGGGACTGTGTCTCTTTTTTTCCATTTCATTCTTACGAACCATAGCAGGGAGATAATGTAATCTTGTAGCAATGAATTTAGCAAATGGATGCATATGATCATGCCTTTGGCAATAATGCACAAAAAAGCCACTGTTCTTTGTTGGGAAAGCCACAGTTTAATGTGATCAGATTAAATTCAGTACTGAATGCAGCTGTGCTCAAAGATTGTTTTAGCTATTAACTAGCAATGTTGAACATTTTCTCATGCAAGATGTCCGTCTGTCCCAGGACAGACAGACTCTAGCAAGCCTTACTACCTTGTTAGGTTTCTAAGATATAGGTATTAAAATAACTTATATATAATTGTTAGGATATCTTTATATCCTGGATATATAGGATACATGGAGTACATGATATATGGGTATTAGTATATCTATATGAATATATCATAATCCTGCATAGAGGATTTTGACATCTGACTAGGACTGTAGTACCTTTGTGTTTAAAATTGTATGATATTATCAGTGTGGAATGAGAAGCCAATGAAAGATGATGTGATGCCATGATGTGATCTCATACAAACACTTGAATCAGTTGGGTCATTGTAATAGAATAAGTAATCCTTACACCATCTATTGAAACAACTTTATGCTGTTTATGGTAGTTTACACTGCACTTTTACTGGGTACTGGTCTTCCAAACCTAAATTTTATTCAAAGAGAACTTGAATTGTGGTGGGTTTTTTTCCCCTACGATCACTGATCATAGGGTTTCATTAATTTTTGTTATGATTAGTTTTAAGTTTTATAGAATAGTAAAATTGTATAATGGTTTGTGTTGGAAGGGACCTCAAAGAAAATGCAGTGCCAATTTCCCTGCCCTAGACAGGGACACCTCTTAGTAGACCAAGTTGCTGAGGGCCCCATCTATCCTGGTCCTGGCCTTGAACACTGCCAGGGATGGGAGAGACACAAACCTGAGAAACCAGTGATGGTGCCCCACCACCCTCACAGGAAAAACTTCTTTTCTGATATCCAATCTTAGCCTGACCTCTTTTAGTTTGAAGCCATTCCCCCTCATCCTTTCAATAGGTACACTTCCAAATAGTCTCTATCCATCTGTCTTGTAGGGTCCCTTCAGGTACTAGAAGGATGCAATTATAACAGAAGTAATTTTCTTTCCTCTCTTATGTCCAATTATTGTGTCTCTGGACAATTATATTTGTCTTCAATGTAATTTTGGATTAAACTGCCATAACTGAAGGAAATGGAGCTACACCACAGTGTACTGCTAACAGCTCCAAGTCAGGAACCTACTTCATCCATTCAAACATTCATTCCTTCAAAAGCCTCCAGATTCTAACTCTAATGAAACCTTGCAACACTAAATGCAGCAGTTTGTTAACATCCCAATTATTCTCCAAGAAAAATACTTTCTTTGGGTGTGTGCACAACCTGCTCCTCTCTCCATCTTCTGAGCACTGAAATCATGACATTTGCACCTAAACATCCACCAGATTGTGGCCTGAAAAGTACAAGGCCTTGCATCCCAAGCAGCGCCTGTTTCCTTTCCCTGTACAACACACACTTTATTTGCCACAATTATTATTCAATTATTATTAAATTATTATTTGTTGGCCACAAGAACTACAAAGCCCATGGCTTTAGTCCATTTCCCCCAAATCAGTGACTATGGTGTGATGAAAAGAACGAGCTTCTGACTGCTCAAACCAAGAGCCTTATTTCCACCTGTTAAACATCATCTCTGTCGATCAGCACAGTCCAACACAGAAGAGCAGACAGACTATATTTAAAACAATCAAAACTTATATTTATAACTGAACTATCAAAAATGAAACTATGTACAGAAAAACTATATGCCTAAAGAAACAAGCCTCTACACCTATTCTCCAGGGCCCACCTAAGTCTGCCCTGAGAAGCAGAAGAACTCATAAATAAAGTGGAAAATATAATTCTGGATCGAGTTCTGCCCTGCAGGTTGGGCACATGCCGGTGGTCTCCAGGGCAACAGGGAGGCATGCGCTGCAGAACACGTGTCCACACACAGTAGTGTAAAGCTGTCGTCCTTTTTGCATAATCTGGAAGAAAGAAAACAACAACTTATATTGGGAGGAAAGAATTTGAGTTTGCTGCTCTATTGGCATCAGACAAATGAGACTTGAGAGCATCTGGAATCAGTTAGAACAATGAGGGACCCACAGATCTGCCAGTGCCATCCTGGCAAGGGCTTCTCCGTCTTCATTCACCAGCAAGAAGTGACTTGTGGAGCTTCACAGCAAGGGCTGTGCTTCCAGCCAGCTGCCCACATCAGGCAACTGACTTGTGCAACTCCCCTTCTGGCTTCTTCCTCCTGCCACAAAGCACAAAGGATGACAAGAGGTGAATCCTTACCTCTGAGTAAAAGTCCATGCAAATTGGACAGCTGATGACAACTCCTGGCTCTGCACTAGAGGGAACAGAAGCAGAAAGAACGTGCAGCTGTTAATATCACCACACTTCAATGGTTATTGATACATAAAATCTCACCTAACCATGCAACTGTACTGACTAGCCCTGGTACATTTCCTTTGAAGAAGCCTGCTGTCCTTAACTCTCTGTTTTCTGCATTTAGTGAGGATTTGGGGTCTCCCTGCCTTGAGGGAAAGAGCATCCTGGTTTTCACTAGGAGAAAGGTGCAGTCAGTCACCCTGCTCTGGGATTTGAAGTAAGAGCAGTCTTTAGCGCTGGCCAGTTGCTTTGCCTTCCAGCAGGTCATCAGGAACAGCTTTGGAACTACAGCATCCAGCTGTCCTCTGAGAACTATTCAGCCTGGAATATTCATTGCAGGAGCCAATTTTAACGCTACAGAGTAACATGGCTCTGGCAAGATCCAGTCCCAGGAAGGAGCCTTTGGTCAATGTTGAATGCTGCAGCACTGAGTTCTTTCAGAGCACTTGCGTTCTGTAACACAGAACTGAAGGAACAAAGTGTTCCTTTTCTATATGCACCAATTGGTGGGATTGGTTCACCTACAGACATAACAACCCAAACTTAAACATGTACAAAAAATCCATTGGCAAAAGGCATTGTGGAAAGAATAGTGAATGCCCTTTAGGTGGCATATTTAAGACTTGACACCTAAAAGTCCCTTACGCAATTTCTCTCCTATATTGCCTTTCCCAAAGGCTCAAAGCACACCAGCTTTAGTGAAACCTATGCCTTTCCCTTTCACCCCAAAAAAACACTTTAGAAAGCCTTCCATCATAATTCTCCTGTTCTTCGTCCTCCCTAGTGGCACATACTCCTGCTTTAATTCAATCAGCCTAAATCATTGCGTCTTTCTTATTCTGATGGAGCGCTCCTACAGCAGGACTTTCCTGTTTCTCTGCAGAACGGGGATTTTACTGTGCAGGCACCCAACTTGAACGGCAAGATCTCCATCCCAGAGGCAAACGAATCAGGGCTTGTGACATCCAGCACTGGCCATAAAAGCATGACCTCCACAGCTGTCTGTGTGCAAGTCTACCTTGGGAAGAATGGCTCCAGCTCCAGGAGAAAGGGAGCCAGCTGGCAGCATTCCAGCAGGGAATTTCTGCTGGAGTTTGCCCAGCTGCTGTCTGCTGGCCCCATGATGCCAAGCCTCATTGATTGCAATGGAAGTGTTTCCATATGGAACATGGCTACTAGAACTTGTCAGAAAAAGCAAATGCAATCCTGAGCTATGGCCTGTGACCAATCCCCTTCCTTGCCATTGCCCCACCCTCATCTCTAAGGTTCTGTGGCATCTGCCTAGGGCTGCCTTTTTCTCCCTAAATGCAAAGGGTATCCTTTGATCATCATGCAACACAGGAGAAGTATGGAAGTAAGTAGAGTAGGGCAAGCTTCAAAGATAAACCAGGCATAGCAGTAGAACTTAGTTCTACACAGAAAAGAAACAAAAGCACAACATTCCGTGTTTGGTAGGGCATGGCCATACGTACGCTGAATGTTCAATATCCTCCTCTGATGCCTGTTCTGCAGGGGCTGCAACAGCCACAGGTGCATCATTAGGTCCTGATCCATCAGCAGAGCCATCCACCTGTTCCTGAGTGTTCACTGCCACATTTCTCCATTCTTGTCCATGCACTGTAATTTAATTTTCAGAAGTTAGATCTATTATTCTCTCTCTCCCTGGAGGTACCCTTCAAACGAGTTCTATAAATAGTCAGTAATGGTTCCTATTTTAAATGGACTCTGTTCCTCTGGGTTAAAAACAGTCTTAAACAAACTACTTTCTCAATGAGTACGGCTGAACCTTTCCAGACATTGTGACTACTTGTGGATGCTAAATGCAAAGAGCAAGCAGGAACACCCAGTCTGTGTGAAACTAAGTGACACAAGCTTCTCACTCTGGCCTGAGAAAGCATAATGAAAAATCCAAACAGTCCTTGGTAAAGGACAGCAATCTTTGCAAGTGTTGTTTAGAATCCTTGTTGTTTCCTTGCAAGGAACAGTCAAGGGGTGCTGTTCCAATTAACCAGTTATAGTGATGTGTAAGTTTCATGACGAAAGAGAGTTTTAGCTCTCAGACCTTCTGGAACACGTCTATAAAAGGAGAACTGGAATAATAAACTTTGCTCTCTTGGACAAAGCACCGAAGAGAGTCATATCGTACTTCTCGTTGTTCCTAATACACTACAACTACTCAGCTACGGAGCAACACAAAGCATTTGCTTTGTTCACTCTACACACAGCTTTGTTTGTTAAAATTTGTAAGTAATAGAAGTTTTGATAGTGAGCGTGTCTGATAGGTGAAATACCGCTGAGCACCCAGACTGAAAGTGCAACACTGAAATAAGCAATCAGTGTCTCTCCCAAGTGTAGAACTATTGACCTGTTGCACCCCAGTAACAAATCCAGTTTTTGTGGGCAACACATTGACCAAGTAAGTTCAAGAGAGATCAGTTTTAAATGGCCTGGTCTGTAACAGCCAGAGGGTCAAGAAATGCTGTTTGCTTTTTAACTCTCAGAAAATGCAGGCATCAATGTCTTCTGCAAGAATCGATCACTAATCAATTAAAACTGTAGAAAGCGTCACCAAATGAGAATTCCTTCTGCATAAGTACTCAACTTTTATGACAGGGATTTTTCACTGTGACTGATAGAGGCCACCACACACACACATTGGAACCATTCTCTAAGACACTGGCTAGCAGCTTTAGCCTGTCCTGTGCCTTTTACTAAGCACAGTTTCAACCCCTGCTGCTCGAGGCTCTTGGAAAAGAGCAAAAGTCATGATTACATGCTAGATAAAAGTCCATGACCAACTGTAAAACATCAACTCACCTTGAAGAAGCTTCCATTGATGTACACGAGAAGGGAAAGAAAAGAAGATACAATTAGATTTGGTGAGCCCCCTGTGCTGCATGCAAACCTCAGCTCAGAAAGCAGTTCTAGCAGAGGAGTGAGGAAGGGTAGGCTATCACCCTCCAAGTTTGGATAAGAACATTCACAGCAGGAGCACAAACAGCTGCTGCCCTGAAAACAACAGAGTGGGTGCTGCTGATTCTGCTCTCAGATGAACATCTGATGCAATAGGGTACAAACAGAGGCCACTCAGGAACCACCTGAAAACCCTCCTCCCTCCTCCCCTGTTCCTGTTCCCTAATTCAATTTGGCCTGGAGCTATATCTTTCCCTTGTTCTCCCCAAAACTGAAAAATTCTGCTATTTTAACTCTACACACTTCATGTTAGATGGAAGAGCTGCTGAAGGAAGGAAACGACAACAGGCATTGGGATTAAAGAACTCCATCAGTCAATGCTAGAATGACAAAGGAACACATGGATCTGCCAGTGCCATCCTGGCGAGGGATTCTCCCTCTCTGGACACCACCAAGGAGGGACTTGGAGGGACGTGCAAGTTGGAGCTTCCCAGCAAGGGCTGTGGATCCTCACCTCTGCATTGTCAGCCTCAGGAATTAGCGGAATGATGAGAATTGCTGTCCGTGCACTAGAGGGAACAGAACCAGAAAGAACATTGCTGCTGGATTTTGCTGCATTTATTTTAATTCTCCTCCAGGCAGACCACTGTATTCCAGGTCTGAAGTATTTGCACAGAGTTCTGCAGAACCCTACGGCTTGGCAAATCCTCTTTCTCCCACATGTATGAAATCAGAGTTTTAATAGACACATTCTCTCTCACATACCCATCATCTTCTCTTGGCGCCACTCCATCATTCCTTGGCAGTGGCTCAGCTGAGTTCTCTGGGGCCCTGAAAAGATGTGGCTGCTGCTGGATCTGCTGCAGGGGTAGAACAGGATAGAAATGGACACACTTAGGAACCAGCGGAACTTTACACTTCCTGCTCCCCCGTTTCACTTCCTAATTGGATTTGAGCTCTTTCTTCCCTCTTGCTCCCTCAAACTGGCAAGTTCACCTGTGATATCCTGAGCACTACTTTTTATAGGAACAGCTACTGAGGAGAAAAAAACCTCTATACCCAAACCCTCTCTTGTGTTTAGTGTAAGTGGAGCTGGGTCATGCAAAGTCTGTTGTGAAATTTGAGGCCTTTGCATAGGTTCAGGCACAAACCTGTCAGGATATAACTCCCATGCAATGTTTGCTGCATGTGTCTGCTTTGCAGAGCAGTAGAGGCACCCCAAATTTGAGCAGACACAGTGCTCTGAGGGCTGGATCAAAGCATATTCTTTCAAAATAGTAGGGGAAAAAGAAAAAATCCCAAATGTACCCCTTTTAAAGACTTGGAGGAATAAGAAAAAGAATTAGTGTGCAACCCAGTCAGCTGCAGTTGCTTTTTACACCTCAGTGATGAGGGGTCCTAAACTGATGCTGCATCTAGAACACTTTGTAAAATCAAAGACTTCTGTGTTCTGTTTTGAATCACTGAAGCAGCAAGCTCTTTTAGTTTGTTCATCCACTCTGTGCAACTGATTCTCAGGCATGCCGATGTGTTTGTGAGTGTGTTTGGGGTAGACTGGGAACTGTGTCGAAAGTAGTAAATCAGAGCCATCTTTCAACCCTGGAGGCCAGGGGATTCAGTAAGTTTCCAGAGGGCAAGAAAATTAATATGGATGCAGCACGGAGAGGAGTGTGCCAGTCACTACTTACCAGAGCAGACTCATCGTCACTGACAGTGACAACATCAATCTCAGAAGACTCTTCTGAGCTATCTGCCACTTCTCCATAAACTGAAAAAAAAGAGAACATTAGAATGAAGGTGAGAGATTGCAGAGGAATGAAATGGGCTTCCTCTGTTAAATAGACTGTGCTTGATTTCGATGTGCCCGACACTTCAGGAATGTGTCCACAATTTCACTCAAGCTTGGCCTTCAATATCCAGAGGGAGCATTGCCAGCCCTGTCCTCTAAGGGACAAAACAAGGGGAAGAGCACCTGAGCTCCTCACAGGTTCTGTTGGATGACAGCATCTTACGAGATGTTCACCCCAACAGATCATTCCTCTCACAGAGGGGCATGTTTAGCACAGAGGAGAAAAAAACAACCAAGACTAGAGGGGATGCTAATTTTACTGTACCATGCTCTACATGCTCCCCTGAAGAATGGGCCACAGCTACCGACTACTATCTTTTGTTCATGTTTGTCTAGCTTGGGAGATCCCAAACTCAGCCTGCCACCTCCACTGTGGCAGCTGCAGTCACTGCCAGCTCGTCAGAGCACACATTCAGGTGTTTGAGCAGCACTTGGGGCCTTTGCTACACAGCTCATCTCCCACTAGAGGCCAATGGGCAGAGTTCAGTAAGAAACCAAAACAGCTGTCAGTGGGCTTGTTGTTTAGGGATGCCATAGCAGGCATCAAGCCCACCTTCCTCAACCCCAAGGTTCCCTTTCTCCCCAGAAAAGGGCCTAGGAACTGACAAAAGCACATGTTCCAATGATCTCCAACCGTCCAGCAGCAGTTTCTGTTCTTACCAGGCTCCAAAGCAGGTGAACCTCTTTCCTCGAGGTCTCTTGGATCTGTCTGCAGACTTTCACCTGCTCTGGAGGTCAGCAGCCTGCTCCGTTTCTCTGCTGGACCTGAATGAAGCGCCTCTCCAGGGCGCTTTTGCTGAGAGAGAACAAATCCTTAGCATTTTCTGTGGCACAAACAGGAACATGGCACTTGCTTTTTGCCACACCAATGACAGCACACAAGGATACACAACACACTCCTGCAAAGGCTGCAATATGCATCCAATGGTGCTATGGGCCATTCCCGCCTAAGTGCATCTCCTCAGAAAAAAGACATCACCCCTGATCTCTGACAAGCTGCCTTGCCAAGCAAGAGCCTGTCCCAATGGCTTGCAAATGAGGAGACCAGTTCCCAATTCTAGCAGGCTGCAGCTCACACTGTAAGCATTTCTGAACTATTACTGTGAACACCCATAGAGATTTAAGACCTTCAGTATTCCAGAACATCGAGTTCCATGAAGTTTTGAAAGGTTTCCACAGCTGTGCATTTGTCTCAATAGTGTGGATGCTGAATGCAAGAAGCAAGCAGGGAGCACAGTGTCTGAGTGAAACTAAGTCACCCAAGGTTCTCACTGTGGCCTGAGAAAGCATAAGGAGGAATCCAGGCAGTCCCTGCAGAAGGACAACAATGTTCTGCAGGTGCTATTTAGGATCCTTGTTGTTTACTTGCAAGAAATTTCAAGTGGTGGTGTTCCAATTGTCCAGTGACGGTGATGTGTTGCTTTAATGACCCATTAGAGTTTTACCTCTCAGACCTGTCTATAAAAGAAGAAGTGGAATAATAAAACTTGCTCTCTTGGACAACCCATAAGAGAGTCTGTGTCATAGTGCCTCGCCTTTCCTAAAAGTGTGCGACAACAAACTCTTGAAATCCTTTCTAGAAGTATTTACCCCGTCAAATGTTTCAAGATTCATATTCATACCTATGTGTTTGTGTGTTTTGGGTAGACTGGGAACTGTGTCGAAAGTAGTAAATCAGAGCCATCTTTCAACCTTGGAGGCCAGGGGACTTAGTAAGAGTCCAGAGGGCAAGAAAATTAATATGGATGCAGCACGGAGAGGAGTGTGCCAGTCACTACTTACCAGAGCAGACTCATCGTCACTGACAGTGACAACATCAATCTCAGAAGAGTCTTCTGAGCTATATGTGACTTCGCCATAAACTGAAAAAAAGAGAACATTAGAATGAAGGTGAGAGATTGCAGAGGAATGAAATGGGCTGCCACTGTTGAATAGGCTGTGCTTGATTTCGATGTGCCCTATGCTTCAGGAATGTGTCCACAATTTCACTCAAGCTTGGCCTTCAATATCCAGAGGGAGCATTGCCAGCCCTGTCCTCTGAGGGACAAAACAAGGGGAAGAGCACCTGAGCTCCTCACAGGTTCTGTTGGATGACAACATCTTACGAGATGTTCACCCCAACAGATCATTCCTCTCACAGAGGGGCATGTTTAGCACAGAGGAGAAAAAAACAACCAAGACTAGAGGGGATGCTAATTTTACTGTACCATGCTCTACATGCTCCCCTGAAGAATGGGCCACAGCTACCGACTACTATCTTTTGTTCATGTTTGTCTAGCTTGGGAGATCCCAAACTCAGCCTGCCACCTCCACTGTGGCAGCTGCAGTCACTGCCAGCTCGTCAGAGCACATATTCAGGTGTTTGAGCAGCACTTGGGGCCTTTGCTACACAGCTCATCTCCCACTAGAGGCCAATGGGCAGAGTTCAGTAAGAAACCAAAACAGCTGTCAGTGGGCTTGCTGTTTAGGGATGCCATAGCAGGCATCAAGCCCACCTTCCTCAACCCCAAGGTTCCCTTTCTCCCCAGAAAAGGGCCTAGGAACTGACAAAAGCACATGTTCCAATGATCTCCAACCCTCCAGCAGCAGTTTCTGTTCTTACCAGGCTCCAAAGCAGGTGAACCTCTTTCCTCGAGGTCTCTTGGCGCTGTCTGCAGACTTTCACCTGCTCTGGAGGGCATGAGTCTGCTTTGTTCCTCAGATGGACTGGAACCAAGCGCCTCTCCAGGGCGCTTTTGCTGACGCTGAGAGAGAACAAAGCCTTAGCATTTTCTGTGGCACGGACATGAACATGGCACTTGCTTTTTGCCACACCAATGACAGCACACAAGGATACACAACACACTCCTGCAAAGGCTGGAACATGCAAAAAAGATTCTATGGGCCATTCCCACCTAAGTGCATCTCCTCAGAAAAAAGACATCACCCCTGATCTCTGACAAGCTGCCTTGCCAAGCAAGAGCCTGTCCCAATGGCTTGCAAATGAGGAGACCAGTTCCCAATTCTAGCAGGCTGCAGCTCACACTGTAAGCATTTCTGAACTATTACTGTGAACACCCATAGAGATTTAAGACCTTCAGTATTCCAGAACATCGAGTTCCATGAAGTTTTGAAAGGTTTCCACAGCTGTGCATTTGTCTCAATAGTGTGGATGCTGAATGCAAGAAGGAAGCAGGGAGCACAGTGTCTGAGTGAAACTAAGTCACCCAAGGTTCTCACTGTGGCCTGAGAAAGCATAAGGAGGAATCCAAGCAGTCCCTGCAGAAGGACAACAATGTTCTGCAGGTGCTATTTAGGATCCTTGTTGTTTACTTGCAAGAAATTTCAAGTGGTGGTGTTCCAATTGTCCAGTGACGGTGATGTGTTGCTTTAATGACCCATTAGAGTTTTACCTCTCAGACCTGTCTATAAAAGAAGAAGTGGAATAATAAAACTTGCTCTCTTGGACAACCCATAAGAGAGTCTGTGTCATAGTGCCTCGCCATTCCTAAAAGTGTGCGACAACAAACTCTTGAAATCCTTTCTAGAAGTATTTACCCCGTCAAATGTTTCAAGATTCATATTCATACCTATGTGTTTGTGTGTTTTGGGTAGACTGGGAACTGTGTCGAAAGTAGTAAATCAGAGCCATCTTTCAACCTTGGAGGCCAGGGGACTTAGTAAGAGTCCAGAGGGCAAGAAAATTAATATGGATGCAGCACGGAGAGGAGTGTGCCAGTCACTACTTACCAGAGCAGACTCATCGTCACTGACAGTGACAACATCAATCTCAGAAGAGTCTTCTGAGCTATATGTGACTTCGCCATAAACTGAAAAAAAGAGAACATTAGAATGAAGGTGAGAGATTGCAGAGGAATGAAATGGGCTGCCACTGTTGAATAGGCTGTGCTTGATTTCGATGTGCCCTATGCTTCAGGAATGTGTCCACAATTTCACTCAAGCTTGGCCTTCAATATCCAGAGGGAGCATTGCCAGCCCTGTCCTCTGAGGGACAAAACAAGGGGAAGAGCACCTGAGCTCCTCACAGGTTCTGTTGGATGACAACATCTTACGAGATGTTCACCCCAACAGATCATTCCTCTCACAGAGGGGCATGTTTAGCACAGAGGAGAAAAAAACAACCAAGACTAGAGGGGATGCTAATTTTACTGTACCATGCTCTACATGCTCCCCTGAAGAATGGGCCACAGCTACCGACTACTATCTTTTGTTCATGTTTGTCTAGCTTGGGAGATCCCAAACTCAGCCTGCCACCTCCACTGTGGCAGCTGCAGTCACTGCCAGCTCGTCAGAGCACACATTCAGGTGTTTGAGCAGCACTTGGGGCCTTTGCTACACAGCTCATCTCCCACTAGAGGCCAATGGGCAGAGTTCAGTAAGAAACCAAAACAGCTGTCAGTGGGCTTGTTGTTTAGGGATGCCATAGCAGGCATCAAGCCCACCTTCCTCAACCCCAAGGTTCCCTTTCTCCCCAGAAAAGGGCCTAGGAACTGACAAAAGCACATGTTCCAATGATCTCCAATCGTCCAGCAGCAGTTTCTGTTCTTACCAGGCTCCAAAGCAGGTGAACCTCTTTCCTCGAGGTCTCTTGGCGCTGTCTGCAGACTTTCACCTGCTCTGGAGGGCATGAGTCTGCTTTGTTCCTCAGATGGACTGGAACCAAGCGCCTCTCCAGGGCGCTTTTGCTGACGCTGAGAGAGAACAAAGCCTTAGCATTTTCTGTGGCACGGACATGAACATGGCACTTGCTTTTTGCCACACCAATGACAGCACACAAGGATACACAACACACTCCTGCAAAGGCTGGAACATGCAAAAAAGATTCTATGGGCCATTCCCACCTAAGTGCATCTCCTCAGAAAAAAGACATCACCCCTGATCTCTGACAAGCTGCCTTGCCAAGCAAGAGCCTGTCCCAATGGCTTGCAAATGAGGAGACCAGTTCCCAATTCTAGCAGGCTGCAGCTCACACTGTAAGCATTTCTGAACTATTACTGTGAACACCCATAGAGATTTAAGACCTTCAGTATTCCAGAACGTCGAGTTCCATGAAGTTTTGAAAGGTTTCCACAGCTGTACATTTGTCTCAATAGTGTGGATGCTGAATGCAAGAAGCAAGCAGGGAGCACAGTGTCTGTGTGAAACTAAGTCACCCAAGGTTCTCACTGTGGCCTGAGAAAGCATAAGGAGGAATCCAAGCAGTCCCTGCAGAAGGACAACAACGTTCTGCAGGTGCTATTTAGGATCCTTGTTGTTTACTTGCAAGAAATTTCAAGTGGTGGTGTTCCAATTGTCCAGTGACGGTGATGTGTTGCTTTAATGACCCATTAGAGTTTTACCTCTCAGACCTGTCTATAAAAGAAGAAGTGGAATAATAAAACTTGCTCTCTTGGACAACCCATGTGAGAGTCTGTGTCATAGTGCCTCGCCATTCCTAAAAGTGTGTGACAACAAACTCTTGAAATCCTTTCTAGAAGGATTTACCCCGTCAAATGTTTCAGACACAATATCTATGTGTTTGTGAGTGTGTTTGGGGTAGACTGGGAACTGTGTCGAGAGTAGTAAATCAGAGCCATCTTTCAACCTTGGAGGCCAGGGGATTCAGTAAGATTCCAGAGGGCAAGAAAATTAATATGGATGCAGCACGGAGAGGAGTGTGCCAGTCACTACTTACCAGAGCAGACTCATCGTCACTGACAGTGACAACATCAATCTCAGAAGAGTCTTCTGAGCTATATGTGACTTCGCCATAAATTGAAAAAAAGAGAACATTAGAATGAAGGTGAGAGATTGCAGAGGAATGAAATGGGCTGCCACTGTTGAATAGACTGTGCTTGATTTCGATGTGCCCTACGCTTCAGGAATGTGTCCACAATTTCACTCAAGCTTGGCCTTCAATATCCAGAGGGAGCACTGCCAGCCCTGTCCTCGGAGGGGCAAAAATAGGGGATGAGCACCTGAGCTCCTCACAGGTTCTGTTGGATGACAACATCTTACGAGATGTTCACCCCAACAGATCATTCCTCTCACAGAGGGGCATGTTTAGCACAGAGGAGAAAAAAACAACCAAGACTAGAGGGGATGCTAATTTTACTATACCATGCTGTACATGTTCCCCTGAAGAATGGGCCACAGCTACCGACTACTATCTTTTGTTCATGTTTGTCTAGCTTGGGAGATCCCAAACTCAGCCTGCCACCTCCACTGTGGCAGCTGCAGTCACTGCCAGCTCGTCAGAGCACACATTCAGGTGTTTGAGCAGCACCTGGGGCCTTTGCTACACAGCTCATCTCCCACTAGAGGCCAATGGGCAGAGTTCAGTAAGAAACCAAAACAGCTGTCAGTGGGCTTGTTGTTTAGGGATGCCATAGCAGGCATCAAGCCCACCTTCCTCAACCCCAAGGTTCCCTTTCTCCCCAGAAAAGGGCCTAGGAACTGACAAAAGCACATGTTCCAATGATCTCCAACCGTCCAGCAGCAGTTTCTGTTCTTACCAGGCTCCAAAGCAGGTGAACCTCTTTCCTCGAGGTCTCTTGGATATGTCTGCAGACTTTCACCGACTCCGGAGGTCAGCAGCCTGCTCTGTTTCTCTGCTGGACCCGTGTCAAGCGTATCTCCAGGGCGCTTTCGCTGAGAGAGAACAAAGCCTTAGCATTTGCTGTGGCACGAACATGAACATGGCACTTGCTTTTTGCCACACCAATGACAGCACACAAGGATACACAACACACTCCTGCAAAGGCTGGAACATGCAAAAAAGATTCTATGGGCCATTCCCACCTAAGTGCATCTCCTCAGAAAAAAGACATCACCCCTGATCTCTGACAAGCTGCCTTGCCAAGCAAGAGCCTGTCCCAATGGCTTGCAAATGAGGAGACCAGTTCCCAATTCTAGGAGGCTGCAGCTCACACTGTAAGCATTTCTGAACTATTACTGTGAACACCCATAGAGATTCAAAACTTTCAGTATTCCAGAACATCGTGTTCTGTAAAGTTTTCAGAGGTTTCCATTTTTGTGCTTTTGCTAGAAACTCTTGAAATACTTCCCAGAAGTACCCCATAAAATGTTTCAAGATCAGCATTGACTATAAATGTACTTACTGAGCTCATGGTGTTTGGTGTTCTAAAAGCACTGGACAAGTGAGTGGGACAAACACCTAAAAAGGAATGTCAGGGAGGTGATCAATCCCATAGGTTCCTTTGCGTAGCCCACTGCAGATCTATTGGAGTAACAGAAATCTGCTCTTCCAAATTTATCAGAAAAGGACAGGGGAGATTATCGATTTGGAATGCCAATTTTCTTGAATACCCCCATGTCCCAAGACTCCCATTCCCAGGTCTTCAGTTCCTGCTCAAAGCTGGTGGGGAAGTCCGTGACTCTGGCACTTGAGCCCACATGCAGCCCATGCTGCAGCCCAGACCAGCCCCTCAGCATGACAATCAGCTTTTCAAGAGTTGTCTGCACTCACCTGTACAATCAGTCCAAAGTTTGGATCGCAAATATAAACAAACGCCTCTGTATTCCCAGCTGGGATGGAGAAGACGGACACTCTGCGTCTGCTGCGCTGCAGAGAGTCCATCAACTGGCTCAACAGACCCCGTGTCAACAGAACCTTGGAGTGCCCCTGGCAACCGGTGCCAACATTCCATGCCCAGGTAACGGGGCTGCGCTTTGCTCACCCATGCAGTTCCAGAAGGCCATGGAGGCACCACAGCCCTGGCCTGGTTCTGCTGCCACCCACTCCATCAGGGTGCTCAGGGCCCTGTCCTGCCTGGCCAGGAACCTTTCAGGGACAGGGCATCCACAGCTTCTCTGAGGTGTCTGTTGCACTGGCTCAGCACCCTCCTAGCTCTTGCAAACATCTGATCCCAACCTTCCCCTTCCCCCATGGCTGTCTGCCCCCTCTGGACACTGGAAGGCCCACAGTGAGGCCTCCCCAGCCCCTGCTCCTCTCCCGGCTGCACAGCCCCGGCTCTCCCAGCCTGGCTGCACGGGACAGCTGCCCCAGGCCTCCACACATCCCCAGGGCCGCCTCCAGCCCTGCTCCACAGGCACATCCCGCTCCTGCTGGGCCCAGCTGGACACAGCTCTGCAGGTGCGGCCTCACGGGCACAGCTGCACCTCCCGCTGCCTAAGAACCCCCAGCAAACCACACTTCCCTAAAGCAAAAAGAAATTTAAACCCTTCCTTAACCCTCCTCCTCCAGGTTTTTTGGTCTCTTGCTGTTTTAACTCTTATGGCACTGCTTTAACTTGAACTCGGGTAGATAGCAATTAAAACAGAATCCAAGTTTGTTGGAGTTCTTTTTTTTCAGACCGTTGAAGCTATCTAACCATTCAGATCCTTATTTCAAGTCTCTGAAATCCTGACATTGTCAGGTGTTTAACTATTCCTCTACTAGAATTTCCCAACAGGGCCGAGGAGGTCTGCTCTGCTCCTAGGGACAGCACCTCCCTCCTGAGGCCCTGCTCTGCTCTCCAAGGTGCCACAGCAAAAAAAGCAGAATTAATAATCAGTTTTCCTTCTAGCCACTCTGGCACAAGACCTGTGTTCAGGGGGATGGGCTGGGGCTCCTGAGAGCACCAGGGAACCCATCTGAGCCCTGCCAGATGCAGGAATGCTCCTCAGCCCCTGTGGAGAGCACAAGGATATGTTCAGCTTGTGCTCTACATGAGGAGCCTCATTTCTTACAAAAATTTCTCACTTACTACAATTCATCCTTTTGGATAATTAGCTATCAAGTGGTGAAGAATGGGTGGGGATGACTCTTCCATTTTTTGAAAAAACTCTAGAGGAGATTCCGTGCTTTATATAAAAATGCTAAGATGCTAAAGCAATTCCAAATATACATTTAATACATGAATAATTAAGCTCCTTGTATGGGTCCCAAAGCACTGAATACAAGAAATGGACAGTGCAAATATGCTGTCTCTCTGTTCTGGGCTTCTGAAGCTGAAAAATCCCCAATTCTTCTATGCCTACAGATCAATGATGGAATGAGCTGAAAATGTGCTTTTCCTTCTGCTGACAACTATGCACCAAGATCAAAACCGATTTTTAAAACACCAAAATTTTAAAAGAAAATTGCCTCAGCTGATGCTGTTGAGCCAAGCCAAGCCAACATTGGTTTAAACTTCTTATAAAATCTGCCATGAACTGGAATGCTGGGGTAACCTACTGCGCATGAATGATTCTCTTGGGTAATACATACAATTATGGCCTATCTTCATCTCATTTCACCTTTAAGTTCAGTAGCATTAGACACTCTTTTAGTAAATAAATTATTAGATATTACGAAATGAAAGCTGAAGCTGCTGCAAATCTAGATAATAATAAGAATCACCCATTCATCATATTTTACATCTGCAGGCATATATACACATATAAAACTATATATGTATGGTCATATATATAAATGTATGCAAAATTAAATATGCTAAATATTATCAGTTTACTCAATTGCCTTCAATTTTTAGGAGATCATTGAACAGATAGACTTTATTGATTTTTAGTAATATTCTATGTCTCTCTACAAAATTTAGATATTGGAATCCATATGCATTACTTGTGTCTTACTTGAAAAGTGCAAAGACCAACCCTTAGTGTTTAATTATTAAAGTTTATGGGTAATGTCTAGAATTTTGTATTGAAACTTATTTCCATGAAGTTTTATTGCTACCTTTTACCAAAACAGTTTTCTAATTAAAATAAGGACTCTTGGTCATAAACAAATGATTTAACCAAAATCAATGCTGAAGTAAAAATCCAAAATGTCAGTCGAGCTCTACTTTAATCTAGCTTTAACCACACAGTTCTTAAAGCTGGAGCAACGTTTCTGTCATTAGTATTGAAAAATAAGTGTTGACACCAAATCTATTATGTAAATACAAAATAAACTCTGTGACTCTTCAGTCCTTCCAAGTATACAGCTGCACTGGACCATTTTAGGTAGTTACAGTTACCCTGCAGGAAGAAATATGCCAAAAAATAAGGAAGAGCATGCCTTTGGCAAAGTGTTTTCTTTGTATTAATTGCATTCTAAGAAAACAAGCTTATAAAAGAAAGTCAGTAGTGTTTTAAAAAAAAAAACCAAACCAACTAAATTCTAAACTGAAAATAAAGTTTGTTTGAAAAAAATGGAAGAGATTTTATCCTTTACTTAGTTTGATGGAAAATTAAAGCAAACAATTATTTCATTTTTGCTGTCTGGTGGGACAGTGATCATTATGAAGCAGGTTTACTTTAAAATCCTCACAGTTAGCATTTGTCTACTTGCCATGTGTATTAACACTCTCCAGTAGAGGCTTCAGTCAAGTGGAAAGAAATTGTTAAGTCCTTGTTCTGTTTCAATCTGATATTTGCAGAAAGCCTTGTGGAATTTCACTGTTCCAGCACTGTCATGTTTTCTCGAGTTCTGTTAAGATTGGTCTGTGGCTTGAAAGTTATTTTTGTTTCAAATAATATTATATATTTTATATTTAAATATTCTTACATGATCAAGTAAAAAAATCTATCAACATCTTATAGATTCTGAAGTCAGCCTGTTACAAAAATTCCTGCTCTGATTTTATATTAAGTGCATTTTCAAAATTGACCACATCAATTCTTCTTTTGTTTCTTTGTTTTGTAGGAAAAGATGGCTCTCTTTCACTTTAAGTCCCACATCCAAGCCAACAAAATACACTGTGGTGTAGCCTAATATGCCAAATGTAGCCCTTTGTGGCACATGCACTACATTAATTTCTTCAATCTATGCATCTCTAAATGAAGATGCCTTACAAACTACCACAGAGGACAAAAATGTTTGATTCTTATGCAGGTTGGAAACAGCTTCAAAAATCATGACTGGTCCCCCTCAGGTCACATGGCACCCAGCCTCCAAGTTTGGAAGGAAGGACTTGATGATGTCCACATGAGTCCCAGTGCCAGACCTCAAGTGGTCTCAGTTTAGCGGTGCCATTCGACCAGCGAGGTCCTCCCGGTACCTGAAAGACACTCAAGTCCAAAACTGCTTTTAGTCAAGAGGGTGGTTCAGTGGTCTAAAGGGCCCAGCACTCCTGGAAAAGCATCCCAATGCATAAGTGTGTGCCTCTGCTTTGGAGCAGATGATGTTTGGTAATTCTCTCCTGCTGTAAAAATTTTTTGATTGTTTGATCTTGGTATTTGCCTTGACTTTGAGAGACTCAATGCTTTGCCCTGTCATGCATTACACTGCTAACACTGGGTGTTCTAACACATTATATGTGTGCTCCTAGGATGTTGTGGATCTTTCTTACATCTGAATCCAT
This sequence comes from Cyanistes caeruleus, assembly GCF_971803275.1. Lineage (NCBI taxonomy): Eukaryota > Metazoa > Chordata > Aves > Passeriformes > Paridae > Cyanistes > Cyanistes caeruleus. The sequence goes on along the minus strand of NC_141732.1, from coordinate 25,933,408 downwards.
GAGATAGAAATATAGAATCACAGAACAAATATCCTGAGTTGGAAGCGACCCACAAGGATTCTCACAGTCCAGGTCCTGACCCTGCACAAGACATCCACAAGAATCACCTGAGAGTGCCTGAGAGCATTGTCCAACACCTCTTGAGTTCTGGCTGGCTGGTGCTGTGACCACTTCCCTGGGGAAGGACAGCTGATTTGGAAATATTTGAATCCACTGAAGAATTCAGCATTGTCATTGTCCTGCATAGGCAGTCTGCTATCCACATTACTTTATAGGCTTAAATCATGTGATTGTAATACTTTCATTTTCAAGGTCTGAAAGTTCCTTTTTCTTAAAACATGTATTTTCATAATTGTTCATTTTCTTTGCATTTCCTTTGGAAATTCTTTAATATTTTGAATGGACACTAATAAGTTTTTAACTGGATCCCGAAGATTAAAGCTAAATAATTTCACGGTCTCCAATTTTCTGACTTAAAAAAAAATATAATTAACTTTCTTTTTCTTTATTCATCTAAAACTTCTTTATAGGCTGTAGTGTTCAGTGTCCCTAATTACTAAAACTTTTAAAATTTTTTGAAAACTAGGTAAGAAGTTTAAAAAAACCCAAACCTATAGCTAGAACAAGATGACTGCTAAAAACTATTTTATAAAGTAACAACTTCAAATATTATGAAATAATATCTAAAAGAATGAAGATTATTTTTGATGTTATGTTATCAATTCAATATAAAGTTGAACTACACAAATTCTCACATCAGTAATTTGCAAATTAGCATTTTGTTCAAAGGAACGTCTTTTTCTCTGAAAGGATTGTTTTACAGAGCAAGTATGTCTACTTTTTCCATATTCACAGTGTAGACTGCATTAATATTAGAAATGGGCTGACACAAAACTTTCACTGTGATAGTCCCAAAGGTATGTGAACAGTATCTTTTGGTTTGAATTTAATGTCATACCCACCATTTTCAGTGGAGATAAACTAAAATATTGACCTTTGTGGAACTTGGGTTCAGAGATGATTCTTTTTTATTCAGTACCATCAATTATCACATCACATTTATAAAGATTGCTCAGGCACTTGACTGTCCCTGCTGTAGTGCACACCAGTGAGGCTGTGCCTTGAGTGCTGTGCCTGGTTTTGGAGCCCTTATGGCAAGAAAGATCTTGAGGGGCTGGAGAAAGTCCAGAGAAGGGCAGTGGAGCTGGGGAAGGGTCCAGAGCACAGGTCCTGAGAGGAGCAGCTGAGGGAGCTGGGCTTGTTTAGCCTGGAGAAAAAGAAGATGAGGAGGCACATTACTGGTCTCTGCAACTACCTGACAGGAGGGCATAGGCAGGTGGGGGCTGGCCAGTTGCATGTAAGAAGCAACAAAGGGAAATGGCCTCAAGTTGCACCTGAGGAGCTTTAGATTAGGTGTTAGAAAAAAGTTTCTTCATAGAAAGGAAGAAAAAGTTGTAACAGAGAACAAGCTGCACAGCAAGCTGGTGGAATCACAATCCCTGAACTGCTTTAGAACTGCTAAAAAGCATGTGGATGTGGCACCTGTGAATATGGTTGTGGTGCTAGGCTGATGGTAGGACTTAATGACTGTTATTCTTTTCTGACCTTAGCAATTCTATGATTCTATGAATAAAATAATTTTAAACGATATCTTTGTGAACCTTATTGCATATTTACAAAATATAAGCAGAGAGATCATCAATAACACATCTTCACTTAAAAAGTTTGTTTCTTTCTTTGAACCTTATTTCAGATGCATACTCGTATATGGAAGAAAATTTACACTCTCTATTTTCGAAACAAGTATTATCAAAATACTATGGCATGAGAAATTGTTTATCCTTTTATGCAGATTTTTGGACAATATATCTTTTGTTTTAATGCCTTCCTACTTTTGAGCTTAACTTGGTCCAGGAAGAGAAGTGTTAGCAAGACTACCCTATGCAAAGCTACTTTAATGATATCTCTAGCCTTTGATGAAATGAGACAAATTTTAAAAAACATTACTTTGATTAACATTAGAAACAACCTTTTAAGCCATCTGGGTGTCACCTAAGAAGTATAAGAAATATAGTACATTCAATTTTTAAAAGTTCATATGAAGGTTTTCTTTGGTTTCATACATTTCACCTGAAATTGCAGTACCCTCTCCAAGTTTTTGGGGGCAGGGGAGAAGTTTGAGCAAACCTGTGCCTATCAGAATTTTTCCAGGAATTCATTTTACATACTTTCATTTTAGCATAAAAATTACTCTAAGGTATTTGAAAGAAAATACTACCACATAAAATTCAAATTCATAAATTTTAATGAGAAATTGTTTTTATTTCAAAACAAGGGATGTGTAAAGTATAACTATAAATTTAAGAATGCTACTCATCCAGTCAAGAATATGAAGAAATCTGTGCAAGTAATGCATCCAAAAGCTCAAATACATTAAAACACCTCTGGTTCTACATGTCAACTCCACAGCATATATTCTGAACCATTTACAAGATAATAATTGCTTACAGAAGAGTCTCTACAAATAACTTAGGAGAACAGATGCTCAATCTTTTGCTAAAAAATTTTTGTAAAGGTTTTAGCTGAACTGAGAAAAACTTACTGGTCAAAAAATATATGTCAATTTTCAGTGAATGCAAGCAATAACATTGCTTGCCATGTTTCACATTAAAATATGAAAATGAGTTTTGGTACAGGACCATAAATCATTCGTAACTCATCTGAAAGGATGTGTAGGCTTACGGACTTTCCAGGTCCTTCTAATGAAACTGGCTGAATTCCAAAATTATAAGCACACACATATCTATGTTTATTTTGGTTTATTCTGTAATCACATCCTTCCTTTAAGAGATCAAATGATCTATGTTGAATCATGTCCTTGAAGCTGCACCATTTAGAAGCAAGAGAAAAATTCAAGTGTCTCATCTGTAGATTACCTGACTCTTTTGAAGTCAAGGGAAACCTTTTGCATGGCAAATTCATTTGCAAAAAGTGCCTACGTCTGTGTTATTATGTCAATATGGTAACAGAGTTTAACTTTTTCATACTTTGAATTTCATCTAAACAACACTCATAAAAAGTAAAAGCTCAGTAATTATAATTACCCACATTGCATTCAGAAAAAAACTACAACTGATTTATATAGTATCCTTTGTTTTCTTTGTTTTTAATGACAAAAGAAATAAACTATAAATGCTTGAAACTGTGAATCTTTCTAGTAAGCTGCAGCATTTAGTCTTAATGACATTTTTGTCAGAATTACAAATGACATTCCAGAGATTCTTTTACTTGTTTTGTTTGCTTGTTTGTTGGGTTTTTTTTGTTTTTGTTTTGTTTTGTTTTGTTTTTTGGTGGTTTTTTTCTTCTGATTTTCTGGGGAGAAGTTTTTGGTTTTTTTGCAGAGGGATATTATTCCTGTGAAGACTAAATGTCAGAAAAGAAGAAATAAAGTCCATATTAAATAGTTCAATTCAATTTAAACTTTCACAATATTTCCTGTATTATACCATTTTGTGTTCTTGGTGGAAGGAAGTTCTCTTTGTTGGTAAGACCAACAAAACTCAACCCATTATACCAGCTCTAACCTAGAAAGTCAAATATTTGCACACCTCCTCTTCAGGTTTTTCCAAATAGATTTTTTTATCATGGCTATAAAATCTAGTTTGGAACAGGTGTCATATCTGGGTACTTTAAGAAGCAAAAATGAATGGGGAGACCTGTCTGTATTTCCACACTTCAGAGGAGGCTAATTGGATGTGTCCTGAAGGCAGGGACAGTGAGAGGTACCTTCTCCCATTCACACTTGAGTGCAGTTCTGAGTAACATTACTGTGTTACCTTGTCATTTAAATGCTTCCTCCAATTATTTTTATCAGGCTTTATTAATGGATCTCTAAATATTGGAAAATAGTAAGGTTGCAAGTGTGGCTGGAAAGATGACGTCACAAGCCTAGCTTAAAAATTTTGGGAATATGAGTCCAGTATTTTAGGAAATACAGAGTGGTGGTGTGGTTTTTTGCAGGCAGAACAAGATACACATTATCATCAGGCCATGAATTCTTGAACTTCAGCAGTTTGGCCTTCACAGTGCATGAAAACTGCCTACTCTAGGCAGAACATGATGATGTAGAGACATATTTCCTCTGTGAGGTCTCTGCTTTAACAAACAAGTTTGTTTGCTGCGTCTTCTCAATTTGTGCCTGCATACCATGGTTTCAGTTTTTCTTCCTTGCACAAATAAAGGAGTGCAAACATTTTAGGGATGCATTCTGCCTTTCAGTAAGTCAAAAAACCCACAAAAGCTCTATTACAGTGAGTTAAATTGCAATTATTAATGTAAAGGAAAACAGGATAAACTCCAGAAGAGTACTGATGCTTGGAGAGGAGAAGAAGTGCATCACAAGTCGACATGTGTTGCTTGGGATGCAGCTGAGCACCCTGAGAGGGGTCAGGATGCTCGACCTTGACGATGAGTGGAGTCCCTGAGTGAAGGAGTTCAATGGTGGGTCAGCATTTCTTCAGACAACTTGTATAAGGAAGAAATTTACAACAGGGCTTTGAAGGGTCACTTGGCTTGAATTGACTTGGCCAGCCAGTAGGATATCACACTACTTTCATAGTTATCTCTAACATAAGTTACTCAGCTGCTATTGGAGCACCTTTTACTGAGGAAAGCAGCATCTCCCCAGCTTCCCCAACCCACCATGTTCACTCATGGTTTTTTAGGAATGCATGACTGATATTGTTTGCAGAAAGAAGTGACCAAAGTGATAGAATTTGCAAACTACAAACTATTGTGGGGACATTCATTGTTTCATAGCACATTGTTTCTTAGTGCACGTAGGCAACAACTTGTGGTTTTCTGTGCTAAGAAGCTGTGAAGTTGGGGTCATAGTTTTAGAGACAGGCACACAATAGAACACACTGAGTTCATGCGACACAGCCAAGCTTCATTGATGCATATTCCCTTTTATAGGGGGTTCAAAATTCCCATGCTTGAACAACTGAACAACCTTGAGGGCATGAACACCCAGCTCCCTGGCCAGATAGATGTCTCCATTCTGGATTGAATGAGATTGTCTGGGGTATCCTGCTTGAGTTTGAAACCAGCCTGCCATACTGGGGACTTGTCACCCGGGGACTTGTTTACTTCTAACATGTTTACTTCTAGGCTGGTCAAGTTTGGGGGTCTGTGATGGCCAAATTTATCTGTGCAGCTTCAGAGTGGCTGCGGCTGTGACAAGAAACAACTGTGAAAGCTTCTACTGTGAAAATAATGTCATTTAATCACAAAAGGCTTTATTCTGCACTGTCTCTGTTGAAGCCCAGAAAGCCTTTTCTATGGAGTGTCTTTGAGTCATCACAGTAGAACCCTGCTGCCATAAAGTGCCTGACAGCTTTATCCCAACACATCTGAAGCAGGACTGTGTTCTAATAAATAATTACTTTTACTTTCAAATAACTGCCTCCTGCTTGAAAAATCTTTTCATAATAATAACCCAAATTAATATAGATAAATAAACTTTTTTTTAAGAAAATAATTTCTATGATCAATGAAAGGGAAAGTATTGTTAATAATTTGTACATGGTGCTTCACAAAATGCTGCAATATGGGATAAGCTACCTTAAACTGGTAGATCTTTCATTATGATAGAGACAATGCTTTGTTAGAAAGTATAGGAAAGGCCTACAGTTAACCTAAAAGTATATCCAATGTGATATGAATATTTCCAGAAGCCTGGACATCACCTATAAAGGTCTCCTTTCTTGAAAGTAGGTGTACTGTTTGCATTTCATTAAGATTTATTGGCCAATGCGGCTCATATTATTTTAGTTACCCTAAGTCAAATGTGCAAACTGTGGAATTGGTCACAAAGACAGTTAAAAATATAGTTCATGGGAACACAAAGGAATTATATTTCCTTTTTAGAGATTTCCTTGTTGAATCATGTAGAAACTATTGATTATATTTCAAAGGGGTGTTTTTTAATATATGCCAGTGACTTCATCTGTCTAGAGTTGTCTGAACTTCAAACAGATTTGGGAAATACAATAGATAAAAGGAATTTATGAGAAATAAATTATGTCACAAAAATGGCAGAAGTCTTTACCCTAAAGAAGGCTCTTTTAAAGTAAAGAAGGGAAAGAATAACCTTCTCCCTCCTTATCAATAACGGGGAAGTTCAGAAGTAAATATATGCCTCTTAGTAAATAATTTAAATTTGAGGGTTATGATAATTTTCAAATTATACATGAGAATCTGTCTATTTTTTTTTACTATGAAAATATATATCCTTTTTTATTTGATTGTGTGTTTTCAACATTTACTAATTTAGATTTTTCTAACTTGAAAATGGCCACATCTTCAAAATGTTGATGTGTACCTCCCTTACTTTCTCTGATGGCAGAAAGACATGAAGAACCTTGAGGAAGCACTGGCATCTTATGCAGAGCTCATTGTTTGTGATTACAGAAAACTCCTGCAGCATAACACATGGAACCAAGAGCTTGACAGCATGGAGGACATCCTGGGCAGTTGTGTGCCCTGCTCTAAGACAAGCAAAAGAGGAAGCAGAAAACACTCTCCCAGGTGGCAGCCTTCTCACTACTCCCCTGGGAAAGCAGAGAGATGCAGATATTCTTTCTGCAAGGTTTGATCCTTGTGCCTGAACCTGGCTTCAGAGGGAGGTAGAAATGCCAGAACCCAGGTGTGGGAACCTCGATAAGCAGTGCCAGGAACAGCCCTTCCCTTGAACACAAGTGCAAGCATGTGGTGTGTTCTTCTGGTAGAAAAGCAGGTGCTTCTGGCAGTCATCAAAGAGTTGGCACAAAAATATTTTAAGGTCTTAGTAAAGATTGATAAGTAACAATAAAATTGTTGGGGGGTCTTTGTTTCCATCACTCACTAATAAGGTTACAATTAAAAGGATTTCTGTTAATTAATGAATTAACTGAGAGCACTGAAAAGACCACAGGATTTAAATTAAACATAATTTAGTTTATTTTGGGGTGGGAGTGAATTTCTGTAAAAACATTGTAAGGTGGGGATAAAGAATTCATCTTTCAGAACATGAAAACAATTAATTTCTTGAGTTTACTGTAAGGGAGAATATCTATCTATCTATCTATCTATCTATCTATCTATCTATCTATCTAATCTATCTATCTATCTATCTATCCGGAATATCCAAATTAATTTGGTTTTATATTACTAAAAGTCCATTTTTCGGAGATATTCATACAAGGTAATTGTTTCTTCAACATTATGGTTGTCTGTTTGGGAGGAGGAAGAGACAAAAAACTTGGCATAAAGGAAAAATATTGTTGCTCTGTGCAGATGGGATTCTCCTGCAGTTTTCCACTTCTCTATCACTCTCTAGATTTCCTGCTTTATCCTCTGAACTTTTAGGCAGAGTGAGAGGCTGTTGGAGAATGCTTACCGTGACATTCTACAGGATCCACACTGACTCGATGTGTCCATTCTGCTAGCTCTCCCCGTTGGTTTGACATGGTTGACTTGTGATTTCTTGGTTATGACTTGTTTGTCCACCTAGGCTCCTTATTGTGGAAGATTTCCTTTCAAGTGACATCTGCATCCATGAAGGTACCTTTAAATCTGCTTTTAGTGAAGTAGGTGGTGAGGGAAACTGACAGGTAAAATTGCCATGCTATTGAAAAAAACACAGATATATGTATTTTTAGTGAGAGGCATTACTTCAGATGCCTTTTTACTGACAGGATTAAAATGTGATGTTCGTCCTTTGCCTCTGTCACACTGGTTCAGCTGGTTTTCAATGCTGTTAAAAAAAATAATTGAAAAGGTCGTAGTCTTATCTTCCAGTACCATTGACAGATATCTGCTAAAGTACTAAAGTGGATACAAATGAGTAAATCTCATGCATATTTGTCCAACACCTCTACCAGATGTTATCAAACTACTTCAGGGAAAACGTAAGGGTAAAATAGCCCCATAACTTCCCTATGACAGGAAGGCAGGAATCTTTCTCTCTAGCATCACTTGATTATACATAATGAGTCCAGGATGCCTTCTGGCACCCCAGAAGTATAAAGGTGTGTGCTGCACCTCAGTGAAGCATGTGACAATACCGCCACATGCCTCAGTCTTGCCCCAAAAGCCCAGAATCACAAAGAGAGCTTTGGGATCCAAAAGTTATTTGCTGACAGTCATCCTAGCCTCTGGCCAAAGAGCAAGATGAGAGACCACACTCTGAAAGGTGACCTTGTAAGACTTGCTTTGGTCCACCAAGTCTGGAAGTAGTTCTTGGGCAGCAAACACTTCAGTTTTATTGTTGATTTCCTACCTTGGGTATTTTGGGTTGTTTAATTTAACATTCTTCTGGAAACACTTAAAAAGCAGTGCATCTCCAGCCTTCACTCTGATCCAGTCAAAGTTTTTGATTTATTTCCTCTTTTTTCAACTGTTCTTGTCCTCAAGGTTGTAGTCAACTTTTTTTTTTCGTGAGGTGAGAGATCTGTTATTTTCTAAATGAGAACCTATCCCTCTGCATTAAATCGGTATAATGTAGGATGTAAGAAGTTGTGACCTTTTACAATAGGTTTTATTCCATTTACTAAGCTGGAATTTCAAGCACAGCATTTTGAGTTTTCCTTCATGTTTTTACCTCAGAGGTTGTAATGTTAAGATTATGAAATTAGAAAAGTTCTGGTTAGATCAAAAAAGATGGCAAATAAGTATATAAGTACATAAAATCCTCCCATTCAACACATACGTTTTACATGAGCACAGCATCACTGAATTATAGTACAAGTTCAACGTAATTTACACTGTTTACATAAGTTTGTTCTTTCTCGCTTCTACTTATTCCCTCCTAGCATAAATTAAAATAATTCTTTATACATTTCTCAATAAATGTACTTCTGACATCTTTCTTATCAAATCAGTCTGACATTTTTCCCTTTCAAGTCTGACATGCTATTAAATTGATGTGTAAAGATTTTAAAAGCCTCAAAACCCAGCTTATTTTACACATTTCTTAATGGTATAATGTAAAATTGGCTTTTAAAAATTGAGACACTCTTATCACATGCTTTAATTCTCTGTCTTTAAGGGATGCAATGTTTCATCTTTTAATCTGTCATAGTGACTGCTTCACTCATTAGTTGCTCTGTCTTTTGATGGAAATGTATAGCCACTGTAACCATGAAAATTCAACATTCATCTTCCTGCTTGAGGATACATTTATTTTGAAACTAGAACTACACTGTGCTCTATTCATACAATATTTACATGGAGCTAATTATGGATACCATGAAATTTCTAGCTTCAATAATAATGTTGACTATCACACCTACAATTTGATAATTACTTGGTTTTCTTCTAAAAAAGTCTTGTGCATTCAAAAAGTTACACCTAATGTGCCCTAAAGAAATCCAGTGTTAATGGGTGGAATGAATCTAATAAATAATCCATAAATATGAAGTTTTTTTATGGAAAAGGATTAGAAGTTCTGAAAAGAAACTCCAACTACCTTTGTCACCCTTTCTTTTCAAGAAATTGTATGAGAAACAAAGATGACTTTCAAAGCCTTTGAGCTTGTGTGCTGCTGGATAAGATGCTGCAAATGGCAGAAGTTATAATTTCCAGCAGATGTAGCCAGGCCACATCACGTCACTGTAGCACTGGCTTTAGAAAGAGTAAATGTAAATAGGTGGCAGATCTCGAGTGAAGAATCAGGGTTACAAGCAACCCTTTTGGGATAGGTAGTACTATTCCTGCTGGTGTAACTTAAATCATTCACAAAATGAAACTCACTCTGTGTACAGAGATGCATCCAGAAAGAAGTTATTGAGACTGTTTTTTTAAATCCTGGCACAATATGGTAACTATAGCTATTGAGGAGTGTAATTTTGTTGAAATGATGGCTCCCAAATCTCTCCAGGGACATTTCTACATGCAAACACATTGTAGCAAACATATCTAGCAGCCACAAAGCTTTGATTGTCTAAGTAATTACAGTAGCCTCATCAAACTGGAAACATTTCTTTTATCATCATAACAAGAAAGACTAAAACTCAAAACTGCATTTGTATAGCATTAGGAAATGTAAGGGGGTGAAAAAATCTCCCATATTTTGCTTGAGGATTTTTCATAGTATTTATCAGAGTAATTTTTCACTCTGCAGTCTTCTGCATACATTTACTGATTTACCCCAAGTGAGTAAAAACACACAATGGTCATAAAATGTCTATTGTCCTGTGAAAATGAATACAATGCACAACAATTTCTCTTCAATCACAGTGACAAAATGTATAGTCTCCTGGTAATACTCAATATCACTATGATGACAGCTGCTACAGAGTAGTATTTTCTTCATCTCCATTCCTTTTTGAGGATGAGACAGAAATACTTTGATTAGTTTCTTGGTTTACTGTTTTGCCTTTTTTTTTTTTTTTTTTTTTCTGTACTTGTGTTCATACTTAAGTGTGTGTATTTGTAATTTTCTGAGATAAAACTTATTTAGAGAAATTAACTTGGCATTTAGCTATCCATTCTATTATTTATTTTTGACTTTTTCAAGGGTAAGCCCTCCAGTAAAGAGCCAGTCTGTATGAAATTTCTGTCTATAGCAGTGAGGTTTCTTTTAAAAGATTTACCTAGTCCAACATAAACTGGGGAGGAGTAAGGAGCAAAACTCATAATGTCATAAGACAGGTGTTACCCTTTTGTGAAGAAGTTGATTGTGCCCTGGCTTACTACTCTCTTGGTCTCTTCAGAGAACCATGAGATAAACACCCAAAAGATAGTGTTGAGCCTTTTCCAAAAACTTTTAGTAGGTGCTATGAGCCTTGAAGTAAAGTTTCATGAGGAACAGATCCCTGCCACTACACACCACTGGACTTACAACTAAATCATGCTGCAAGAGACTTATTTTCTTCTTCAACGCCACAGAATTGAGACTATGCCTTTAATCTGAGCATTTTTCAACTCCTCTAATACAAATAAGTGAACATTAGGACAAGTCCGGTCTAATTTTCGTGGAATAAAACATAATGATTTTCAGTACAGGATTAGAAGTATATTTAAAAAAAAAAGACACCCCAAAATGTGCCTCCTGTTCTGTTTCTCGCCTAGGGAAGATTTTAGGTAACCAAAAGAGTGTTTAATTTTCCTAAATTAAGTAGTTTCTCTATTCAGAAAAACAATTATTGTCTACACACCTCACCTGCCGGTCTTGTTCTAGCTCTTGTTTAGGCTCTTTCTGGATATAACCTTCTTTTTCCTGGAACCAGCAGATGCTTTTGCTGAGCCTTGAAATGCATCGTTAAAACTTAGTCTAGGTGCCACTGACTGATCTTCTGAAAGGGACAATGCTAGGATGTAAATTATACACAGGGTGATAGGATTCTTCATTTGATTATTTTTCTCATAACCTGATTTTCATATTGACAGTCTCATAAGTCATAGGAATCATTGCCTTTCTGATAGTCTTACAATGCATGTAATGTAGTTTTTAATTAACAAAGATCGCAGATAACAAATTAATAATAAAGCTGTTTAAGCTGGCCTGTTGCATCCCACTTTTTTTGTACAGGTTTGGACTTGCGTTACAGTGATCTTGAAAGCCATGAAGAATGTGGAACTGGATTTGATTCCTTAGTGGAAGGCTGTCTGCAGAACAGGATCTTGGATATTCACAGTGATAGGATGATTACAGAGAGCTTGTTATGGCTTAATAGACCTGGAATTTTTCCAATCAGCCATCAGACATAAAGTTTGTGAACATGTGGATCTTCATGAGCATTTGCTGTAGACACAATTGGATCCGAAAGAGTGGGAAACAGTCAGCTGACCAGAGAGAGGTAAAAGGGTCTGGATTTTGTGTTAGAAGTTCTGTAAGACTTCACTATCTGAACAGAATTAGCAGTCCAATACCAGGTGGTCTTATAATAGTTGAGGAAATGACAGATCAGGAGACTCGTATCCACTTGCTTTTTCCCTCCAACATTTCTGTTTGTACAGCTACAGCTGACTTTCTATAGACAGGCATGTTACTAATCATACTTCTTGGAGAAAAACACAGAAAATAAGTGGTCCTCAGAGATTTGCCTCACCTTTGTTCTCTAGTCATGGCATCATTAAAAGTGCTAATAAAGTCCCTCTGAATTTGGGGCGTTACTTAGATATAGCCTTTCACTGAAGAGGAAATCAGAGCAGAGAAAAGCAAAAATAATCCACATCCAGTACAGAATTTTCCTTCAGGGAAGTCTCAAGTAATTGTGTTATATGTGTCTCTCCCGCCAATTATAGGCATTCACTCATCTGCTTGTGTCTGAATTTGTCAGGTTTCTAGTGTAATATATAAATCTGTTTCTCCTTGACTCCAAAACCACAGCTGGTTCTGATCAGACTCCTATAAAAAGGAAATTTCAATTAGCAGTGATCCAAACATATTCTGGAGGTATATTTTTATGGCTGCTTGACGAATAGCACTCTTTGTTCATAGGGGTGCGTGTGACTCTCAAATGCAAGGCAGCCAGAACTGTGAGTCATCACCACAAGCACAGTACTTTGTTGCAGAGGTCACATTCTGCCAAAACCAGAGGAATTAGCTAGCCAGGTTGAATTAGCGGTTGAAACACATTAATTTATACTACATAAATGTTATTGTGGCCCTGTGGGCAAGTACTTAGGTCATATGCTTTATGAACTATTTGCACCAAGAGGGCGTTCCAGCTGTAAATCAGCTTCAAAGCACAGTTTTGCAAAGCATTCATGGCTCTGCAGTGTGCTTCCTCGTGTCCTCACTGATTCCATCTCTTGGCACGCTGATTGCTCGCCATTCTGCATGTGCTTTGCAGGATTTCCTGCCAGAGGAGTGGATCAGCAGCCAGAGCAGATCTGAGGCTGGGTCTGGTCGAGAAGTTGAGCCCTGGCCAGTCGCCGATGACGCTTGTGGGCAGCTGTGGGTTTGTGGCTCCAGGCGTCTGGCAGCAGGCAGGGCTGCTGGAGTTAGTGCAGCTGTGCGGTAAATGGAAACCTCAGTATCTCAAGCACACGTACAACCCAGCCCTTGACAAGGCTGTTTCTCTTCTGGGGGAGGAGGGGAATTAGATACACTTTTGGCCACATTATTTCAGAGTGAGAAAAAGTAGAAGTGTTTTCTCGCTTCAAATTATGGCAACTGAGGACACATGCCAAGAAAGAATTATGCATAAAGATAGTGTTTTAACTTGTTTTTATGTGTTTGGATATGTCTCTGCCAAAAATCTGACAGAGCCTCATTGTTGCAGCTTTTCCATCATGAAGCCACTGACTGCACCCAGCAAACATTTCATAAATAATGAAGTAATTGGGGGCATTTAGTGTTGTCTGATCGTGTCAGCAGTTGCATGTAACACACTCTACTTTCCAGCAAGCCAGGTAAATGCTACAGCAGTGTGAGAAGGGAGGCAGTGTTGGGCTCCAGATGAAGGCAATGATGGTCTTCTTAAACAAACATATTTCACTCAGCCCTCTAATTCCATCCCTTTTCTTTTTCTTTTTTTTTTTTTTTTTCTTTTTTTTCTCTTGGTTTATACCTGCCTTTGTTTGTTTTACTCTTCGTTTTTGTTCAGCTCAGCCAGCAGATCCACTCCCTTGCACCACTACTACTGTGATGCTGAATCACAGTGCACATACATCTTCCCCCACAGAGTGCCTCAACACGTCTCCTCTTGTTTTTCAATGTAATACTGCCAGCACCTTTATTGGGTATCTCCAATGCTGCTCTTCTCAAGGACACAACAGCCCTGTTTCAGATTCTAGACTGCGATTGCTTTTGCTCAGGCTCCCTGGTTTCTGGGCTTGTTGATTTAGGAATCTTGGACATTAATCATGTGGTGTAAATGACATTTTTCTTCATGCTGAATATTGCAGCAGGATCACAAAAGGAATGTTTTTATAACATTAAATATTCATAAAATCATCCTAAAATAGTTAAGGGGATGTGAAATAGATGAAGAGTTAAAAGCATAAATATTTAATATTTTAATAGCTTTTCATATGAATTTTTTTCATGAACTTAGTGCTGTTATCATACATCTGTTATTTGAATAGGGGAACTATTATTCTTTTAAGTGTTTTCTATTATAAATGAAATTGTTTACTCTATTTAATAGCAATTTTGTTTTGCTTAGCTTATGAAAAGGAAAAAAATACTGAGGTCTGAGAACTGCCAGCCCTGCTTCTGTGAGTGATCTCCATTTACCCTGCTGCTGAAACACTCCTGTGTTGACTGCTTTTAGTGCAGGATCCCATTTACCATTACAGGACTGCAAAATGGCTATTAAAACTCCCAGAGTGTAATTTTTCTGCATAAATACCTTTTTCTAGAAAGTAAATAAATTATCATCTGAAGTGAGTTTGATTTTCAGTGATGATGAATCCATATGTTTCCCATTAAACCTGTCTTCCAAAAACTCATGACAGGAAGAAAAATCTTTATCAGTGGCTAAAGAAATTCTTGTGAGACTTATGTGAGTTTTTCCTTTTTTTTTTTTTTTTTTTTTTTCTTTCTAATGTGTCTCCCTTCTTTTTGTGGGACTAGAACCCTTGCATGTAGCATGGGGTGGAAATGGTGATTTGTTTCCTAAGAAATTGTTCCATCAATAGAAGCTGTAGACTAGATGCTTGCTATGTTTCATTAATTGGGTTAAGAAAGTAGGGATATTTATGACAATTATTTGGGAAGCTGTGTAAAGAGATAGCCAGGCAAGCCTCTATAATCCACTTATACCTCACAGAAGCCAAAGGGTTGAACAAGCCTATTAAACAAGCCATACGCCTGTCTGTTTGGTGGAGCTGTTAAATCATGAATCTCTGCACAGTACCTGAGGCAAGTCTGTTAAGAAAGATGTTTTGTAGCAGATTTCTGTTCTATTAAGGATGGACATAAAGTAGAATGATTTAAAATGTGTCAATAACTCAAGGCAAAAATGCTTAATGCAAGAACATCTCCTTAACTTGTAGTCAAGCATACCCAGTGGTAACTAGGTGGAATGCCACTCATGGGATCAGAAATAATTCTTTTGATAGATTATGTAGAAGATTTTTAGCAAAAAAATATCGTGTAAAATAACAATAACATGTTTTGTTATTGTGGCAACTCTCTGGAACCCAGATCTCAGCTTTAAAAATGGAAATTATAATTATTTTCTGTCACCTTTTCCTAGGAGAGAGGCTGAAAACTTGGCTTCGTTTTCAGCTGGGTGTATCTATAGTGTGGAGACATTATCCCATTTTGTGTTGGAAGGGAATGCACAACTCTTCACCTCTTCAGGGCATACACGCTTCTGGACGTGGTCTCTGCAATGCAGTGCACTGAAAAGGGTAGCTGGTGATGGCAATTTAACATGGAGTTTCATGGATTCTGTCAACTTGCCTCGTGCTCCCTCTCACTGCTGGGGTCACACTGCCCTTAGCCCCAAACCGTGGACGGCTGCCTGATGAGTAGACTCGATGTGTGCTGCAGTCTGTTTCTGATGGCACATTCCAATTTGTGAACAAACAGCCTTAATTCAGCCCAAGTTCTCCTCTTTTAGCTACACTGCATTCATGGCAGAGGTTTCTCCAAATCCATGCTGTTGAGCGAGGCTGTGCACTGCTCCTGGTTTGGACTGGCAGATGTGCACCAGAAAGAGTGTGCAACATAAGCAGGCCTGGGGTGAGTGCCTTCTGAACAGTTAACACAGACAGAGAAGGAAAAACCTATATATAAATATTATACACACATATAATTCAACAGGTAGGTTTTACTGATTATCTCCAGGGGATGAAATCAGCTAGCCTGACTTTATACTCTCCTTTCCAGAAGCGATGTTTTCCAGCTCCAGGCTGTAACTTGTCCCATGGCACTCTCTTCAGTTCTATTTGCTCTGTGTTCTTCCTGGTGTTTTTCATAGATATTGCTCGAATGAGGGGAGCAAAACAGGACAAGGTACAAGCTAAAAAAGAGTGGGGGAAAAAAAGATAGGAGGCCTATGCTAATGGTTATACTTGAATTGTCTAGAGACATGGCAGAAGCTTTAATTAAATGCTCTATATTTAGTAATTTCTGGCAGTTATGATTGATTTATTATGTGTTACATCTGGTCTTGATTTACTGCATTGCATTTATACTACCGTTCTGTTTTTGTCACTTATATGCTGCATATTAGTTATGTGTTTTTGTGGTTCGCAGATTTTGAGTTACATTGTGCAAAACACACACTCTACAACTTGAAACCAGGTGTTTCAATATGAAAGCAAATCACTCCAAGATTTAGACAGACCTCTGGTTCAGCCATCCATTGAGTTTGTCAAAACATATTTGTATTTAGAACTTTTTTCCAAAAATGATGGTGTCTCTCTGCCATGAATTTTCAGGTAAGCATCTTTATAATTTGTAATGTAGTTAGTCTTGTAATTATATATCATATCAATTAATCATGCTTATGTTTTTTAATACACTTGCCCTGAATCCTATGCCAATAATTTCAACTCAAAACAAAATCTAAAGTCCTAACAATCTTAACCGTGTGATCTATTCACTTTGATCCTGAATTTTAGCCCAGTGGAAGGGGTTTTAAGATGCATGTTAATTCACAGGGAAGAAAAATGTTCCTAGGATGGCCATTACGTTTATAAAGAATATGAAGCACAGCATGGTTGTGATTGAAGATATTTAAGATGTTAAGTGTCAGGACTTGTGCATCTGCTTGAGAGATCAATGCACTTATTTAGCTCAAAATGCTAGTAAATTTTTACAGAGACCACTCAATAGAAAAATCATCTCATCCACAGAAGCATTGAAGTGAATATTCTGAACCATCATAAATTTCAGTGTATTCATTGTGTCAAGCACACTGACTGACAAGGTCACCAAATGCACAAGGGCAAATATTTGTAATGTGTTCATTACATGAAAGTGATGAAAATGTTCATGATATCTCAGGAAGGAATTAGGTGATAGCTGGAAATTCAGAAAAGAATTTTAATACCTTAATTATTGTCCATCTTTTTGGTGGTAATAGTTAATATGGAATTTCTCCTTTTGCAAACATGTGTTTATATGTTAGTATTTTCTGGAGGTAATTGGTGTATTTCAATCACAAATAACGTGTTTACCATTACAAACTACCCTTGATTTTCTGAGCTTCTGTGAAGCTGAGTGGAATCTGATCTTGTTTGCATAAACTTAATAATAATGATATCAGTACTGAGCTGATTTCAGTGTAGCTTTTGTTGATTTCTTTTGAGAACAATATTCAGTTCCTATTGGTAAAAGAGGACTTTTTGTCTGCCCATCATATAGAATGGATATTTTAATTTTCTTCTGTTTGTTTTGGAGGGTGTTTTTGTCTTTGGAGTTTAATATTGCTATTTCTGAATTTTGTTTTTATTGCTTTCTCTTTCCTTTAGAACAAGCCCTCCTCTGCATCTTGCCAGCCACAAGAAGGGAAAATGCATCCTGGGCTGCATCAAAAGCAGTGTAGCCAGCAGGGTGAGATCTCTCTATGGGTGAAATCCCCACTTGGAACAATTTATCCAGCTCTGGGATCACAGCACAGGAAGGACATAAAGTTGCTGGAATGAGTCCAGAGGAAGGACACCAAGATGATCAGAGGGATGGAGCACCTTTCTTACAAGAAAAGGCTAAGAGAGCTGGGGCTGTTCAGCCTGGAGAAGAGAATGTGTCTGAGGGAACCTTATAGCATCCTTCAGTACCTAGAGGGAGCCTACAGGAAGTCTGGAGAAGGCCTTTTTACAAGGGCATACAGTGAACAACCTGCTGTAGCAGAATGTGTGCATTCCCACTGCAGGGGGTTGGAATGATATGATCTTTAAGGGCTCTTCTAACTCAACCCACGCTGTTATTCTGTGATCTTTGTTCCTGCACTTTTACAAGACGCAATCTTCCTTGGCAGGATAGGCTTGAGGCCCTCCTACACACTGACTCTCCCTCTTGCTCCTGCCACCTGCCGCCAGCGCACACCCCAGCTGCCTCACCAGCTGTTCTGGATGACCATTCCTGTGACTTTGAATGGGCAGCTGATACTCTTAAATACATTTTTTACACATTTTTTTTTTCAAAAGATCATTTCTTCTGTACAGCTCTGCCTGGCACAGCCAGTGGGAGAGTGCTGTAGCAAGGGTGTGATGTTCAGAGCTAGTACTGCTAGCAGAGGCAATTTTGTGAAAGTAGTCCTATTTTCTACTAAAATTTTATAAGAAGCAATGCACGAATGTGTAATAGCTAAACTATTTCTTTAAAAAAGAAAAAAGAAAAACCTAATAGATATGAAACTTTGTATCAGGTAAATTTTGGGTGCAGATAATCAAACAGAAATGTAATTTTAGCCTCCACTGTTAAGAACCTAGAGATATCAGAGGGGCCTGTAACATGGGTCATTTTTTAGCTGTTTAAGACCTTGGTGGTGAAGAAAAGGAT
This sequence comes from Cyanistes caeruleus, assembly GCF_971803275.1. NCBI lineage: Eukaryota > Metazoa > Chordata > Aves > Passeriformes > Paridae > Cyanistes > Cyanistes caeruleus. Next base: position 25,914,960 of record NC_141732.1, on the reverse strand, counting down.
GGTAGACATATTGAGTCTCAGCTCTGACACTGCTGCAAGATGGTCAGCCTCTGACTGTTTTTCTTTGTGTGGATTTCTGATGAGCTTGGATACTTTGAGTGAGAGAAAAGGAAGAAGAAACAATGTATATTAGACCCCCAGGATCCCAGCTGGTGGATCTTAAGCCTGCATTTTTGTGGCGGGGTGACTGTTCGGCTGCCAGATGTCCAGCAAGTCCTTCTCAGCAGGGCAGAGGGAGCAAACACAATGAAAGAGATTGTGGGTCGGGATAAGGGCAGGGAGAGATCACTCACCAATTATTTCCATGGGAAAAACCAGACTTGGCTCGGGGAAATTAACATAATTATTATGAGTTAATAACGGAGCAAGATAGTGAGAAAGAAAAAAATCTAAAACCACTCTACCCCCACCCACCCTTCTTCCAAGGCTCGACTTCACTCCTGATTTTTCTACTTATCCCAGCAGCACAGGGGAATAGAGGACGGGGGATTCAGCTGTTTTTTCCCCTTCCTAGACACATTGTCCCAGAAGCACATTGAGGGACTCAGCTTTGGCTAGCAGCAGGGCTGTCTTGAAACTGATTCTGTTGGACATGAGGGAAGTTTTTGGTGTCTTGCCATAGAAGACACCTCTGCAGTCCCACCTCCCTCCCCTACCAAAACCTTGCTACACAAGCCCAAGACAATTAGAGAAAGGAGAAAAACACATATTTTATTACTTATTGTGTCCACTGCTTCAAGTGGAAAGGGTCAGGGTCTGTCCTTAAACACTGATAGAAACAAAGTAGAGAGCAACATAATAAAAAAAACTGCCAAGGTAAGGAAGACTGGAGCTTTGTAGTGTGTTCTCCATTTTGTGTAGTTTGGAGGGCTTGTTTTTTTTGTGTTTTGTTTTTTTAGCTGGTGTAATCAAGTTGAGGCCTACCAGAGAAATTGGAAAGAATGGTATCAGCTTCGAAAGTTTGGAAACTGTGATGTGTGGGTTTGAATCTGTGAATTCTAATTTATGGAAAGCCATTTGGGCAAAACAGCATTGAGTATTATAAGTTACTCTTCTTTTCTGGTTAGAGTATATCTTTATCTATGTTTCAGTTATCAAAGACATCAGTATATAGCAGCCATCATTTGTATTGTCAATGAAAGCATTTTGAGATCTCTTTTGATGAGTGAATGAGACACTAGGAAAATGCAGGATTACAAAGGTAAGCATTGGGAAATGTCCTGAGCTGGAAGGAAATATCAAGAGCTGGGAAGAAAGGAAAGCAGTGGGAAGAAATCTGTCAACAGAGGTATTTTACTTTGTTACTTCTTCCAAAAACAGCAGTAACTCAGTCATTGAATACTAGGTTGAAATCCTATTTGTAGCTGTGAGAATAAAGGACAGTACAACATACTTAGCAACTTTTTCATTTCTTCCTCTCAGAGGTTCTCTGGTTTTGAAAATATGCCAATCCACATGTTCAGCCTCTTGTCCTAGCTGATTGCTTTTATGAATCATTAGATAAATGCTGGGAAAAGAGAGTTAAAGTAAATTGCAGCTAAATCCCTGTCATATAGATGGAAATGGTTACCATTTTTAAACTATGTGAAGTTTGTCTAATGTAGATAGTTTACAACAGTTCTACAAAGAAAACCGCAACTTCCTACAGTCCCCTCTTCTTTCAGAGGTTCTAGGTTCTCACTGAATTTGACTATTGTCAGGAGAATAACTGTTTAGAGAGATTTTGTAAACAGTCTTAACTGAAAATGCAATGAATAAGTTTTAAAAGCCCTGCTGATAACTAGCGATTCTCCAACTATTTCCTCGTTTTACCTTAAATTGCTGCACTGCCTTGATTCAATGTAAAGTATCTCTGAATTTTGGAGATTTAAGAAGGTTGCACAAAACTTAAGTTCATTACTCTTCCTGGTAAAATATTGTGCTGTTTCTTTGCTGAGACAGAGCTCCCTATATATGGACAGTGACTTTTTTTTCCTCCCTCCTATGCACAAATGGCAAAAGCTATATTTAGGTGTGCAAAAATAAATAGTATAAACCCATGGGAAATAGTCAGCTTTCATTTTTCCTTCATGGCAAGCTTATTCCAATGGTATTGACTCAAGCTAAATTATTGGAGTACCTCCTTTTTATTTAATTTTGTAAGTTATTTGTTGACATATTAAGTTTATCTCAATTAGAGAAAATGGGTTTCTGTGTTTGTCTTTAAACCGTTTCAACATTAGATTTAAAATTGGCAAATTACTTCTGTATTGATACAGAGTCAAGAGTATGTTGATGCCTTGAGAGGCTACCTGGAAGAGAGGCTGGACAGAGTTAAAGGAATAAAGTAGGTATTTATTAAAAGGCCTTCCAGGGATACACCTTGGGCAGTACAAGAGCCCAGCCATGGCTTGGTACAAGATGGACCCAAGATGGACACAAGGCCGATGACCAGTCATACTTTTTAAAGTTATGGTCCATTTCCATATTGGGGTTAATTGTCCAATTACAGCTTCAGGTTATGAAGTCCCATCCTCTTTGATTGCTTTTATGCTCCTTGAACCTAAAGCTGTCCAGGTTCCTTATCATTGCCCTTGTCCTTGAACCTAAAGTGTCCTTGGTTCTCAGGCTGGAAAAGGATTGTTTTGTCTAACTACCCTGAGAAGAGAACTTGCTAACTCTATATGAAGTTCAGAGTCACACACTAAGGCAGTACAGAGTCTAAAAAATATGAAATCTAAAACTTAAGGTATCATTTCCCATCTTTAGTATGTCAGTGATTTATATTGATCTGATGAACTGTAGTATTTAATTTGCAAAATGTCTATTCTTTTCAATGTAAATGCTTTCTAGGTATGATCTGATTTTGCATATAAGTAGGGTTATTCTGTAGTACCACAATCCAATTTATATAATTTCCAAGTGACATTTTTCAATTGTTTTAAAATTGTAAGTGAAAAAAGTTTGATTTTCTTTTTTTTTTATCATCACATTTCATCCTTTCTATGAAATCACAGATCTAGTATTGCAAATAGATAAAATACATAAGGGAAGATCTTACACAAGCTTAAGAAGATCTTTAAATAAGCAAGAATTATGAACACAAATGACAGTGTCTTTCTGGAGCATTCATCTGCATGGGCCTTCTGAGGTAAGACCAGCACCTTCTATTTTCAACAACGTTTTTAATATAGAACATATTGTGGTTTTATTTTAGAGCACCACTAATGCATGCAGAATTGTTTCAGCACTTCAGACTCATTTATACCATGCTGGAATGATTCAGTGTTAATCATCTTTTTTAAAGGCGAAAGAAAAGCAAACATGGTGTTTGCTGAGAATAGGTGAAGATTAAATTAGTGGACACAAATTCAAGATTACATTTGTAGGTAACAACCAGTTTATTTTCACCTGACACTTTCAAATAATGTAATTTGATACTGTAAATCTGACCAGTTTTAAATATGAAAGAAAATCAGTGTTCAGCAGACTTGGAGCAGATGTAGAAGGGAACTAAGTGTGTTTATTTTACTACAGTTCATAAAGTATCTGATCTATCAGATATATTCAGATTGTATTTTTACTATATGTCTTTTCTATATGCATATTTAAGGACAGATAAATCAGCAAATTAATTAGCCTGTTAATCTAATGTAAAGCTCTGTGGAGTAGACTTCCCTATTCCTATGCACAGTATAAAGAGAATTTTCACAGTTCTGGAGAATTATACTTTCTGTGAAGCCTTGTATTTTTGCAGGCTTTGTTTGTCTCAGATGAGAAGAAGTTTATGTGTATATTATGTATGCTTATGTATACATAGTGTTAAGAGAGCAATTATGAATACATCTGCAGGTGTCATAATGCACCTGAAGAAAAGCAGAGCTGAACATAAGTCATGACCCTGCTGTTGACATGCTTTATTCTCACTTTCTTTTCTTTCCTTCCTTTCTTTCCTTCTTTTCTTTTGTAAAGGAATGGGGTTTGTATCTGTGAAATTAGGTGACAGCACTTGTTCCATGCTGCCACTTTCGGGGCATGAAGTCACTCTGGACCTCTACTTCCACTCTCAGGTACTCAGAGTCACTCTGCAGTTCCTTCTATGGCCATGCTTTGAGCTGCTGGCTCTGCATGATGTGTTCACTTCTGCTCTTTTGTGTGCTTTTCCATACAGAAGGCTTGCCTCTCCACAGGTGTTCTCCTAGTGAATGATGAAACGCATTACTCCAATGATGCAATTCTTTGTAATTGTGATGTAGGAAACAGTTGGTATTAGAAGAGTTTCAAAGAGGCATTCTGGGGGGGGGAAGAGAAAAAGTCATCTTACAAAAACTTAAAAAAAAGGAAACACTAAAAAAACCCTAATGCTTGACTGTAAGGTTCTGCAAAATGCTAGAATTGCCCCCCAATGCCTCTTTGTGCTTCTGCAGCGCGAGTGTAACTATGGTGACACTTTCTTTCTTAGTAATATTAGTCTAGTGCTCCCTAAACTCTGAGCAGCATATTAAATCAGATCTGATTAAACTGGGTTCCCTTGATAGAGCAGAAGATTGCTTAAACCTTTCTAATTTGTGACCTATGATTGTGCTCAGTTAAATGTGATATTAAGGTCAAGGTCTAACATAAAGTCACAGAGTACACCACAAATTCATTACTACATTTTAATTCATGTAGCGACACATCTAAGAACATGCTTCTTTACCTTTGACCCTCAGTTGTAAAGGAAATCCATCTGTTCTTACTAGGTTATGCAAACCCCTGGAGACTAGATTGCTAGGACTGTTAAGGATAAAGAAGGTCACCATAAGGAGACATCTGTATAAATACTCTGTCATTAATATTCTCCTTCATAATGAATATCGTCAAAAATATAAGGACCACAATCAACAATGTCTCATGACAACTTTCAGAGTAGAGGACACATTGAGGGGTATTTATAAAGTCCATTCCACTTTGGAGTCTTGCTTAGGTACAATTAAGTGGATCAAATAAGGCACCTAAATTTCCTCCACAGTTAATAGCGACAGGTACCGTCAAGGCAGTGATTTACCACTAGTTAGATGCTGAGGAGGCAATACAAAAACTGTCTTTGTTCTGAAAAACAATATATGTCAGCAAGATGAAATGGGCACTGAGCAGCAAGAGAAAAACTGAAGGAGAAAAGAAAGTACTAAATTATAGTGACAATTAGGAAGTATTAGAAAGGTAAGAAGTCCTGTCTATGTTCTTTTTATGTACACCACATTTATTTGGCAAGTCTCTATACAAGTATTTTCAAAGGTTAAAAAAGGAGAGTTTATGCTTTCTTTGCAGTAGCTATTCAGCCAGTACAAATGTTATGTATTTGGTCATATCTTGTTCTTTAACACTGTCAACCGCCTGTCAATCTTCATATTTGCAAAAAAGAAAACACCCCACTGTGCTGAATGTGACAGCATTGCAATGTCAGAGGGCCAAGAGACAGGTGATGGTTTATGATAGAAATAAATCTTTTATGAGGGCAAACTTGGGAGAACTGCATGCTTTTGTACGGAATATATCGCTGTGCAGCTATCACTGACAATCTTCCCCAAAGCATCAGTTTCATAAGGCAAGGTTTTCATTGCTTCTAATCACGTACTGAGTCACTGGGGGGAAAAAGGAGGAGGTATGTGCTCTTTGTATCTATATAATATGTAATATATACTTGTATATATAGATGTTCCTGTCTTCAAGATATTTGAAAATAATTAGACTCATCTAATAATACTTAAACTCACTCACAACTTTATGGTACAATTCTGATCACTACAAAACATGCAAGCATGCTTCTGTGTATTTCATTGAGAAACAGGACAAGGTGCTTTTTGGAGAAAGACTTTAATTTGAATGGGAGGACTTGGAGCTAAACTTTATTTCTGGGTATACAGTGGGATGCTGCATTTTTGGGGTCCTTTTAATATGTTACCTGTAACTACGTCAAGGAATCATTTCAAGTGTTTTTTTCTGAATTTTTATAAAGGAATCCTATTCTCCCAGAAAGTCACACATCCCCCAGCAAGATAAAATCATTTAAAGAATATTATTATGAGACTTCATTTTTAAAGTTATATTATTCCACTATAAAAATAATTGTTAAGAATCATATAAAGCTCACAAACCTCTGGGGTTTTTTTTGTTGAAAAAGCCCGGATGTGTGTGAAAATTTCTGTTCCAGAAAGCCAGAATGTCATAACAAACCTAGCAAATAGAGTTACAATTCAGATTGTAACTCAGATGTTTACCTAAATAATGTACAGCATTTTTGTCATTCATTTGCTAGCCTGACCACACATGAAATTATGATTACATACACCAGCCATTTTTTTCTCTTTAAAATAGGAACCATTTCAGTTAAAAGGAGTGCTCAAGGCAGTCATTTCCACAAATATGCAGCCTTGATAAGAAAAAAATTCTCTTTCATCTCCTCCAAAGTCTTATGCAGTTTTATGCTATCCTTTCCCCTTCTTCTTATACCAATGATATTTTTCCTCTTTCATAGTGCAGCTGCCTATTTGACCAGCACAACTGCTCTGTGCTAAATTTGGTTATGCCTTTTCCAAGGATTCATGGCAAGGGTCAGCACACAGTCATGCAACCCAAAGGGCAGACGATGGGTGACAGAGTCTTTGTTAGCAAGGGAATCATATGGCTGGTAAATTGTTTAACTTGATAGCTGCTACATGATACAGCAGTGGGTTTTGAGGTTCACATGCTGAAGTCTGGACAAAGATCTGTGAAGTGAATGGAAAATTCAGGCATTTAATTTTAAGCTGGAAAAAAAAAAAAAAACAAACAACCACAACCCCAAAACCAGAACATTCTACGTCTTGTGTGCAGATCCATGCCAAAATCCTGCAGGAATGCCTTACAGTTTTGTCCAGCTGCATAAGGGCAGTGGTTAGGGTGGTTCAGTGAACCAAAAGACATGACTGCCTTGCATGTGACATCTGTTTTAGTCTCATGTCCCTAAGCTGAACTGCAGGTAGAAAAAGAATACACTGACAGGCGGATACTTGGGAAGGATCCTAGTCTAGCCTGGTCACAGCTGAACTTAGTGTCCACTTAATTCCATCTACCAGTCCTGGAAAGTGAAACATATTATTTCATACACTCATTTGCCAAACAATTCCCACCAGTAAAACTATAGGCTCTGTAGCCTTCAGCTTGGTGGTGTTTCTTTTGTGAAGTACCCGAGTTGCGTTTCCTGTCTATCGTGTTTGAGCTAAAATCTCAAATTTTGTCTTTTTGCACAAACGCATGTCTTCAGAGACTCTTTCTGCCTCATTTTTTAGTAAAAGGTATGATTATTAATTGGACAAGTCAGAGGAAGGAGCAGCAAGAATGGAAATTCCAAATAAATTCTCTCATTCACATTTTTTTACCACTCTACTTATTTGCATGTGTTTTTTCACGCTTTTTTTAAAACCCTCTGAGTCCCATCTGGCAAGCAGCACAAAGTGTCTCTTCCCAAAACTCCCACTCTAGGAATGCTGTGTGATGCCAAAGCACAGGCTGTGTTAATGTGAAGGCCAGAGCTAGCCTGCTCTGCTGTCAGTTCATCCTCTGCCAAGCCTTGCTCTCCACAGCACAGACACAGGCAGTGGACAAAAGTCAACAGGCATAGCTCAGATCAATAGTCAAAGCTTTGAGGGCTGTCCAAATGGTCCAAATGCTCATCCAAGTGACCAGGCATTTAAACAGATCCACAGTAGTGCTCATGAGCCAGCTCCAACAGCTCACTGTAAGTTTTGTAGGCTTCAGAGCTTTCCCTTTCCACAATTTTCCTTCCTTCTTCTCTTTTTGTGGAGCTACTGCCCACTTCTGTTTGCTCATCTGTGCTGCCTGTCCCCTCCAGGGAGAGGGTGACCTCTGCTTGTGTGGCTCAGCTGGGCTGTGGCAGAAGCAGGGAGCTGGGCTTCCCATTCTGTTGGCATGGAGCTGCTTCCTGCGTTTTTTTGCAGGCTGTGTGAACTTGAACAACTAATATATTCCTCTGGCATCAAACAGTGCTGTAGCCTGTTGGTGTATTTATACAAGCCTGAGAATTTGCTATGAGATCCCATGAAGGGAACAGCTAAAGAAGAGATCTCCTTTTTTTCTAGGTTAATGGCTTGGCATCTTTTTTTTTTTTTTTTTTTTTCCTTCTTACAGAAGCCCTGTCTAGACTGTTGGACAGACAGAAGGTCTGTCACTAGTAGGGTTTTAAATAGAATAATCTGAGCCATATTAATGGCTGTAAGATAAAGTCTGGATATCACTGTATCTAAGTCTGTGTAGCAATTTTTTTTCCCATATTGAAACTGAAGTCTCTCTCTAAATGGCCACCCTTCATTTTAGTTGCTCAGAAGAGGATAAATTAGGGAAACAGTTAAACTGCTGCTTACTCACAGAATTATTAGTGAAAATAACCTGTATTTCTCTCAGTATTTTAACAAGTGGAGAAAACTACTATGAATCTCACCACAATTAAGAATAGTTTTCAAATAGCTGTGTACTTTTATAAACATTTTTGTCTATTATAAACATTTATCTCTATTTATATATTTATGAAGATATCAATTTTATCAAAAAGTTATGTTATGTATGCAGATTTCTCCTCTAATTTATCCATATTCCTTTATAGATATTAAACTAAAAAAGAGAGTAAGAACCAGAATCTAAAACCCTAAATGTATGTAGCTAATTGCAATTTTACAAGGAAAATGAGAGCCAAAACTATTTCACTGAAAAGTAGTAGGCCTTAATTTTTAATATTAATTTTTTATTTGATAATACAGAAAAAGAAATTGTGCAGAAGTCTTTCAGCTGTACATTCTAGAGGGTCTGTACAACGGATAGAATTATTTCTCTTGGTAGTAAATCCGTAGCAAACCTGTTATTCAAAGGCTGGGAAATTGAATGACCATTTCTGGAGAACAATATATAGTACAATCTCAAAAAGATTTTTACAGACAAAAAAAATCACTTTAAAACATAATCTTGGATATAGTTGTGTAAAAATCTCTGTAAGAACTTTGTAAAACTGTAAGAAAGTAATACTTACATTTTTAAATATTTTAATATTTTAATATTTTCACTCAAGATTGTACCTTTGAAAAGCCAATTTCACTCTGAAAGATGGTGTTGGAAATCTCTTTTTTGGTCTTTCCTTTGCACTTTAGCTCTTCCCCAGTCCATGCTCCGCCACTCAGATTGCCCTACTAGTTTGTTGCCCCTGCTGAAAGGCTATGTCCTGTTTCCAGGGACTGTTTCCAGAAATGAAGGAAGACTGGAGAACAAGGACAATCTCTCCAAATAGCCTATCCTTTAATTGTGACCCCTGCTCATACAGATTAGGTCAGTTGTAATGTCCCTAAAAATGAGTCAATTCTAATCATCTTAGAATGCTCTCCTTTAAATCTACAGAACATGTAAGTATGCAAATTATTATAAATTTAGGGCAGCCGAGATTTACTTGCTAGAAAAATCTGCCAAAGATTATTCACTTTTTCTTTCCTAAATTATGCAACATGGGTAGAAATCAATATAGTGTACAGCCAACATGGAAAACCACACCAGTTCATTTAACTGTGCTCTATGTGTAAAGAATAAAATTTTTACAAGGAAGGGAGGATATGCAATGTGTGTAAATAGATGCACTAGAAAAGTGAATAAATAGTAAGTTAGTTAGAAACATGTGGAAACAAAAGGGAGAAGGGTACCATAAGAAGCAAACATTTAAGTGATTAAGTCATCTGTGTGGTTTGCTATACCTCTTTTTAAAATTCTTCTGTCTTTACATTGTTAGCAAAACTCACTGAGAGTGAAATATTTCAGAGCAGAATATTTTGTTGAATGATTTGAAAAGGAAGAGAGCTAGGGTATGAAACAGACCTGAAGGAGTGAGGAATATGATAATGAACAGGCTCGATAAAGGAAATGACAGAGGGAGACAAAGCTGTGAAAACTGAGGGATCTCCATTTTGAAGGCAAAATTTAGATATATAAATTAAAAGTAGAGAGTGAAAAAATTGGTAAGAAGTCTTTTAGACAGAATAGACATATTCAGAAAGACAATAAAACCCTTACTGTCTTTTTGGGGGGTATCCTAGATCCACCCTCAGGCTATGAAAAAACTCAGACTGAGAGGAAAAGACAAGAATGTTTTCTATATATTGTAAGAATTTAGGGAATAGATTTAAGAGTATTCATATGGTCAGTGAAAAATGAAAAGCGAAGTGTGAGCTAAGACCACAGGACAAAAATAATCACAGAATGAGAAATGTTGTTTATGCTTCGATGTTTTGGAAGGCTTATAGGTTTGAGTTCAGGAATGAGCATTCAGAGGGTTATAGATGAAGAGAAAAAGACAAGAATCATTAGCACAAAAAAGATTGCATGAGCCTTTGGCACCTTCTACAACTGAAGTAACTATTAAGCCATTACTGATTTTCCTGAGAGCCACAAAGCCACAGATGTTCTGTGAGGAGATTCCAAGGAATGGTCAGGAGAATGGCTGTCGCTAAAGGACACAAAATGATTCACATGGACACTCTCAGCGTCATAACAAAAAAAAAACATGCCTTCATTCTCTGACTCCAGTATTTATAGATTCTCAACAATGACCAGGGATTGGATAATTAAGTTACTGTCGTGGTTTTAAAGCAGTAACTAAAAAATCACTAGAAAACTTACTTATTTCTTGCTGTGAGATGTGGATTAGAACAAGAGCAAAACAGGCTTAAAACTTAAACGGAATAAAGAAAGTTTATTAACAAAAACTACAAGAATAAGAAAACCAGAAGAAAACTTTCAGAAAACCCTTTTCTCCCCCACTACCCAACCATTCCCTTGTTCACATGACAACATAGAGACAAAAAACTTTGGTGTTTACAACAGTTCCAATTCTTGCTAGAGTCTTCTCATCAGTCTTTGTAGAGAAACAGAAGTATTTTTCTGCTAATCTATGGAGTCTTTCACAAGAAAATTATTTCTGTTATAGCTTTCTATTTCTCTGATGCCAGCTGCCCAGAAATCCTGTCAACAGTTCACTCCTCCCATTTCACATCACTCTGAGGTGTGTTATGGGTCATGAGTCTAGGGATGTCATTTTTAAGGATGAGTTATTCAAAGGCAAAAGTTCTCTTCATTTGTCTCTGTGAGCTTCCCTGCAAACAGAAGTTTTCTCTTTGCTTCTACAAAGCCACAAATCTTCAACTATTACTTCTCCCTCCTCTGTTCCAGCACCTCACTGTATCACAACCACTTCACTTTTTGCTCAAAATCCACACTTTGAACTACTCTATTTCTTCCAATATACTCTGTCATGAATTAAAGGAGTTTTTTCAGAACACTATTGTCAATCTCCATAGCTTTAACAGAAAAATATTTCAGCTTATTAAAGCATCTCCTTATTCTCTACCTCTTCGAAAGCTTAATTCTTTTCTTTACTGTCTCTGATAGTTTATAAAGTCTCTTTACATGTTGATTACTCTCTCTTTCTCTCTCTGGAAAAAAAGCATTAATCTGCAGGTCACATCTGGGTAATGAAAGGGTTAAAACCTTGTCCAGGCTTTGTAGATGGTTTTGTGATCTCTGCCGGAGCAGCAGCTGGAGCTGTCTGCGATGGAAGATTCTTCATGGTAGCTCTAGAGAGTGTGGTCACTGTCTCAGCTCGCCGCAAGTCAAGAGCGCTTTTCTTTCTCTACTCGACCATCTCTGGTGAATTGAGTCAGAGCAAAAACTGCAGCCGAGCCAGGGACCGGCCTGGCCCGGCCAGAGCCCGGGGGGAAGCTCCGCAGGCCCCATCTCTCGGCCGGGAGCCGCGGCAGGCCCAGCCCAGCCCCTGCGCGGGCCACATGGCCCGGGCAGGGGAACGGGAGGCCAGCTGGAGCTCTGCTACCTTTCCCAGCCAGAAACAAAGAGACAAAGAAATTCCCAGGCTTAGGTCTTAAGGTGGCGTTCACAGGTTGATCTCACTTTTCAATAGTCAAAACGGATGTCAATTCTTAGAAATGGCCAGTTGTTGGCTGGAAGAAAAACTCCCACCAGCCTCCAACAGTTTTAACTTTGGGTGTTTCTCTTTGTTTGCTTAAATGCCAATCTATCACAGTTACCACCTTACCAAGAACACTGGTCATGTGAAAAGTCTATCAAAAGATATTTCGTAGAAGGAATGTGAGAAATAACTTATGTTTATAGAACTTTCATGGGAAAGTAACTAAAACTATGAAAACATTATCAGGAGGCTTCATTTTCAGGGTGACAAATGGCTGCTACCATTTATCAGGAAAGATGAGGCCCATGAAGACAGCAATGTTGACTGATGACTTGTTATCGTGGGGTTGAAATTAGCATGAATTGGATGGATGAGAAGAGAAAATTAGGAGCTGTGGGTAGATTGGAGGGCATAAAACATCCTCCATATAGACCCCTGAAGGAGACAGCACCGTTACCTGCTTAGTAAAAAGAAGACAAAACTGAATATAAAAGGATTTTTCACACAATAACAAAAATTCAACCATTATAAAAGGCAAAATTATGAAAAAGTAATTACTTCTGGGGTTTGACCTCTCTTCCTACTTTCTACAGATGGCTCTGAAACAGGAACATGGATTGTGCTGGTTAAACATGTTGGAATGCCCACTATTTCAACTTTTTTCCTAAATTTTCAAGTTTGAACTTCCCTGAGTATTTTTCCCTCTTTATACAGATTGTCTTTAGCACATTTCACATGCTTTAACTTAAATATTTAAGTTAAAAAGCACTTGCAGTAGTTCTCACTTGTCACAATGGGGTTTATATATTTTCACACAATCCAAACTGCCTATGTAGATGAAAGCCAAGAGTGGATATAGAGCACTGGAATAGAACTTCACACCTCATCTACTTTTAAAATGCTGTTTCCTTCACAGGAGTAGAAAGAAAAGTACTTTGCCATTTCTGTCTCTAAAATCCACATGCTAAAGAATTAGGTTATCTACGCCACAAATAAGAAAATACTTATTCATTATGAAGTGCACTAGCTACAAAAAAAAGCTTTAATGGCCAAAAGTCACCGGTCTCCCAGATGCCTGACAGTTATTAGTACCTACATCTTCAGAGATGTCAGATGTTAAAAACTTGATTTATAAAACACTGGATTTGTTAAAGTATTTTACAGATGTAATAGCAAAGAATGTCTGATCGAGCATAATAATTAAGTGAAAATCCGTTTTTATCATATTTAAAGTATTCAGGAAAATGAGAAATTGATCCTTTCATAATTTTTTCTGGCGAGGACCAAGCAGGTTCCACCACGATACAAGAGATGGTCTTGAGGGTTCTACCAGAACTATGACTGGGGAAACTTCATATGTAGCTACTTTCATGGTCAAATTAAAGTGGAAAATATTCATGATAGCCAACACATTATCAAGTATTGAAAAAAAAAAAAAAAAAGAAAAATATTTGTCAACTAACTAAAAAAGCTTTTAACAAAACCAGCATAGGTATCTTTGAATAAATGATTTCAAAATCATGCATATTAATTTTTTTTTAGAAATCACATATCAAAGATTTAGAGATAGCCATATATGTCTGTTAGGTAAGATGCCACTGAAAAAAGTTGAAAGTGAAGAGTATTGATATATATTATGATCTCTTGTAAAATTAACACATAAAGAATAGATTAAATACTGCATTCAGAGAACAACTTCATTCTCACTACCAAGGATAAATTGGGAAGTCTTTTGGGGTTCATTTGTCATTTAAGGATTATCTGCTTTTGCAGTTATGCAGTTTTTCTCCATGCTCTTCAAGCTGATATTTCCTTCTTAGACTCTATCACTTAAGTTGGATCTATTAGAATATTGACAAATAGAAGGAAATAATTGAGTCTGAGCAGGAGAAACAATGCATTGCCATGTGCAGTTCCTGGATCTGAAGTTATCACCAAAAATCATGAATATCTAGCAATATTAACATTATTAACATTAATGCTTGTTTTTTAATATGTCCTGGCTACAGAATTTTACTCAGAGCATTCTTATGTTTTCATTCTAGTATTCCTTATGATGTTTTTGTCATATATGAAAATGGTATCTAATGTCATGTACAACATTCAGCTCAAATCTTTCCTTCCACACTGAATCATGACTACTTCTTGATTCACTTCTAAAGCATATATTTATTTTTTATTATTTTATTTAAAAGTCATGAGAGTCCTCCCTCTTGTTAGCTGTTCATTTCATTTGCTTTGCTCCACCATGAGGCTTCAGGGATTATTCTTTGTCCTTGCATTCCTGAGAGTGGAATTTGCCAGGGTCTGATAAACATGCATTTCATGAAAACACTAGGAAGGGAGAGCTGGGTCAGCAGGGTAATCCCAGCTGCCAGCACATTTAACATACCACAGAGAAGTGAGAGTCGACAGCAGTGGGATGGGAAAAGCAGAACAGACCTTCAGCTGAGATTTCCCGTCTCTCATCTGTACCTTTAATATTATATCAGGGAGTTGCTTGCACTTAGATATATTTCCTACAACTGTCTACACCTGACCCTATGTCACAGATGATGTGATCTCAGGATTATTGCATCTCCTCTAAGAACTGACGTATACTTTTGAGTGACTAAATTGCTTTAGGATCTAATGCCACCTGAACCTGGATGAGGTTGGATTCCAGCAGGGCTTTGTACATACCCCCTGCGAGGGAAGAATTGGAGGGTTTAAATTAATGTATGTCTGGTTATCTCCACTGCTACACAGCTGAAAATTTCATATCCAGAAAACACATCACACTTTGTCCATTTAAAAGTTCAGCTGAGAGACAAACTGTTTCCAGCTACAGCATAAAACCAAATGACACCTGTGTGGGAGCAGTAGCTGATATACCACAGGGCTGTGCTGATATACCACAGGGCTCTGCTGCCATCCAAGCAGCCTTAATGCGCTGAGAGGACAAGCCAACAGGAAGCTGGTGAAGTTCAGCAAGGCTAAGTGCAAAGTCCTGCACCTGGAGATGGGAAACCCTAGGAACCAGTATATGTGGGGGGACACTCAGCTTTGCAGAAAATGGCTCAGGGGGTCCTGGCGGACACCAAGTTGGGCATGGGACAGCAGACTGGACCTGTTGCCAAAGTGAGAGGTATCCTGGGGCACATTCAGAAGAGCATTGTCAGCAGATTGAGGGAGGTGATCCTGTCCCTCTGCTCAGCCCTGGTGAGGTCTCATCTGGAATGTTGTGTCCAGTTCTGGGCTCTTCGGTACAAGAGAGACATGGAGCTTCTGGAGAGAGCTGATTGAAAGGCCACCAAGGTGATGAAAGGACAGAAGCCCCTTTCCTAAGAGAAGATGATAGGAGTGCTGTGCATGTTCAACCTGAGAACAGAAGGTTCAGGGGAATCTCATCAATGTATTTACATACTCAAAGGGAGGCTGCCAAGAGAAGAGAGCCAGGCTCTATCAAGTTGTGCTCAGTGACAGAGCCAGAGACAATGGGCACAATCTGAAACACAGGAGACTTCAGCTGAACATCAACACTTAATCACTGTGAAGATGACTGATCACTGGCACAGGTGTGGGGAAGGTGGATTTTTCATCCTTGGAGATATTCAACAGCTGTCTGGAAACAATCCTGAGCAACCAGCTCTAGGTGATCCATTTGAACATGAGAATTAGCCCTCCAGAGGTCCCTTCCAAACTCAGAATTTCTGAAACTCTGTGATTCTGCAACTCCGTGATTCTGTGAGTATAAATTTAGTGCGTTTATTCCAAAATCAAAGGACCAGAGAGATCTTAGTAACAGTCATTTAATTGTTATAAGGAGAATTAATTTCCTGTGTTCTCTGGGAGAAACCATATTCCTATAACTTTATCACTAATCTTAGAGTGGCCTGGTGCTGTAGGATCATCTATGAAAGGTTTAACTCTGCTCAGAAGTATGTGCTTCATTACTATATTGTACCAGTTCCCAAAAGTTTTCAGAATATCATAGTACATTCTCCTTGATACCTGCTACCTTTACTTCCTGCCATTCCTAAAATCCTTTCTCCCACTCCCTCTTCATTTGCTTTCACTTCATTTAAATTAGATTCACAAGGGTAAAGATATTTTTTGCAGTATTTACATTGGCAGAAGCAATACACAACGTTTATTTTCTTATCATTGTTTTGAATACCTTCTCACATACCAATTCATCCTAAGTCTAATGTCTGTGGGGTTGGGAAAAACAAGGTTTTGTGTGGACTATATTTCAAGTATTTTAAACTGTGCACATTTAAGATGTCTCTTCCACACTGGACAACGACTGTAGGTTAAAATGCCATCTGTAAAATTAAAAGAATAATCTGTTATTGTTCCTTATTGAAATTTTGTAAAGTTTTCATGATTTTGTAGGAAGGGAAAAGAACACATTAGGTATCTTTACAGGACTCCTCTTCAGAAAGGGGCATTTCTTTGTAATCCTCAAATTTGCATGTTTTCAGATATCCAGTGCAGTTCAAACTACTTCTCCAATATAGGATATAAGAATTACACAAATGCATTAACATAGTCTCTAATTTATTGTACAGAAAGGACAAGGACACAAAAAATTACAAACTTTGTACACAATTACCATTACTTCATCAATAAAAACAGTAGAACAGAAAATATTAGGCTACAGCCATCCATGTTCTCTCAGGGGAATGATTTGAGAGTCCAAGCATCCTCTTCCTCCTTGTTTTATTTATTTCTTTTTTATTAGACACAAAAAAGTTTTATTTTCCTTGATTCATCCAAATATTATTCATACTTCAGGGTAGAAGGAACATTCATATTTTATTTTCCTCTATAACTTACATTGTTCTATGTGATGGTGTAACTGAAGAGTATTATAACACACAGACAAAGAGACAACAATCTCTGTAGTTGTGGATTTCTCCTTAGCTTTGGCATTTCTTGACATTTGAGTAGTTTATTGAGTAAGTTTAATACTACATGAACACAGGTTTTTTGGCATTTAAGTTCTGGAAGCTTTTCCTATTCTTTCAGGAAAAGATATATACAAGAGAGGGAGAAAATTGTAAGGGATACATAAGATATACATGGCCTTGAAATCTTTTCAATTTTAAAATAAAGTCATTAGTTTGCTTTCCAAGGTAGGTGTCAGGGCAGTCCTTGAATTCAGTTGCTCTTGTTCAACACTAACAGAACAAAACAATCTAGAACCTTTTAAACAAAAACAACAAAAAACTTCCTTCATCTCCACTTTGTAACTTATTTATCAAAATATCAGCCATGTTAAAAGTATCAGCTCATCCAGCATTAGCCCATTTATTGCCAGAGAGATGTGTGGTAATTCTGTTTCAGTTAAACAGTGGTCATTACTGTTCACCATCATTAGATTCAGGTGATATGCTGGGAGACAGCATCTCATCAAATACAATATTTAAGGCCTTTGTTTTTAAACATGCCTAATATAGAAAGTATAGCAGAACTGCCACTACTTCGAATAGAGGGCAAAAATCAACTGCATCAAAAATTTAACAGAAAGGACAAATGTTTACCAGATGCAGGTAGATTGCTGCTCTTTATGAGCACCAGCTTTGCCATAAATTTCATATGATATTAGGGGATAGGTATAAAGTTCTGTTGTGGAAAAATTCACACTAAGTAGTCTAAAGTTGCCCTTGGAGCACAGAGAGAATAAACCTAAGGGTTAATTCATGTTTTGGTGGGAAGTGGACTCCCAAAAAAGAGTAAAGATTTCAAATGTGACATCAGTGAGACATCCTCTCAAATAACTGCTACATTTATGAAGAAAGAGTATGGTGTAGGCAGTGTCTTTCAGACCACTCATCACTTTTTCCTCTGCTTCCTCAGCCTCAGCCAATGCTTTGGACACTGAGCTCAGAGGAAGGAAGCAAAACCTGGGACAGAAGGAAAACAATTCTTCCCATATAGCTTGCTTTGTTCTTCCAAGCACAAGGCAACAAATACCTATTTAATCCTTTACATGTTTGCAAAGCATTGCATTCAGGAAAACTTCCATAAATAATACCTCCCCAATGAATAATTATAAACGCTATTACACAAATGTGAGGAGCTAAATCTGTTTTCCAAGGTTACAGAGACAGCATGTTTCTTTAACGTGAGTGCTTTGTTCCAGATCTGATGGGTACTTTATGTCCTATAGAGAAAACAGTAATGATATGTGATTTTGTGCAACAGACACTAAACAAGCACAACCCAGTTGTGATGCTCTCTGCTCATGTAACTTCAGAGCAACTGCAGGGAAGAGCAGTGAAGGAAAGACAGGTACATCACATGCATTTTTGACTGAACAGCACTTCACAGAGGGTCTAACCAAACATTTGCACATTTGCAGCTCTGTCACATAGCTTTGGTTCCTCTTACATTTTCTCAGGCAAAGACACTTCATTAAATTCTTCAATTTCTTTCCTTAGGAAGAGTTTTGGAGATTTGTTTCAGTTTGTGTTTTTTGTTTGTTTTTTTTTGGTTGGTTGGTTGTTTTTTTGTTTGTTTGTTTCCTTGCTTTTTGTTTTGTTATAGCTTTTTTATTTGGCTGGTTGGTTGGTTAGTTGGTTGGCTAGGTTTTCTGGATTTTCTGTTATTCATTTTGTGGTGGGCTTGGTTTGGATTTTAATTCAAACAAACTAATAGTTTTCTTTGTCATAAATGTCAAATAACTGAAAATAAATCTTTTTAACTGTTCCAAGTGCTCACTTCTGGGATGAGACCAAACATGGAAAGTTGCCACCCTAGAAATGAGTGATCTGTTTTGAGTGTGTGAGTTTTACAGCCATACAAGTGCTCCGCTGTGTGTACATGCCTATATTTCAAAGCACCGTATGCTTTATATAATGATTCACAGCAATATCATCATGCCAACAAATGGCATATTTTGTGTATTCATGTTCATTAAGTGGTAAGTCCAAGAGTGATTCAACTGTTGCTTCTAGTCCTGCTCTCGTGCAGTTCTTACTGGAGAGGCAGAGCGACTCCGTGCTCCGGTTGCCTGCCTCTTGGTGCAAACACAGTCAGCTTTGCTGCCCTGCGCTTGCAGCACTTTTCAATAAGTGCTAAAGAATTGCTTTAGGAGCTGGGGAAAGCTGACAGATCCCCTGTGAGATTAAGTGAACACACTTGCCAGAACAGAAAGGAGAAAGAAAATTTGCTTGTTCAAAGCATGCATGCTTTGGCTTGCTGCTGTCAGAAGAGATGTTCATAGATGTTAGCAGTAGAAATGGACTGTCATTTAAATAACTGCTTCAATATACATAGAAAATTGTAAGTAAAGAGTAACTAGATAAAGTTATGATCAATTTCTTTTTCAGGGCACTTAAACTTACCAATGCAAAACTCCCCTAAGCTCAGAGAACTCCAAGACCAAAATGAAATATGTTGACATTTTTGTAGTGACTTGTGAAAGGTAGGTGAAAATTTAAATCCTTATGCCAGTGTGTGAGAATTTAGACCTATCACTTTCTCCCTTACAGTCTGGCTATGTCTTAAAGATGTATTCAGAAATATTAATTTTATTCTGGTGGTATTATTCAGTCCTAGTGTTGGCTTACTTGTCAAGGACAGGGATGCATAAAATAATAATAATACTAACAAAAACATTGTGGATTGACATGCCAATCTTCCTCACAGGTACAGTTCTATCAGCTTTTTAAAATCTGTCTGTAGATTCAGTGGACAAGTAAATGAACTGAAACAAACTTCAGCTATAGAAGGATTTTTCTTTTGCATATATCTTAGTTTTCTGCTCAGACAACGGAAACAATTCTATCTGAATTAATATCCATATGGTGTCAGAATAATTTAAATCAGTGAACTTATAAACAAACTAGGAAAAAAAAAGTACTCTTTTCAGAAGTTCTTCATTAAACACTATTGCTTTTAAGTTATTACCCAAGATGCAGTAATAAGAAAGGGGAACAATGAAAAGCCAGTGAAGAATGCTTATGATATTTATGTAATGTTTATTGTAACTCTTTGTCTCTTGCTTCTTGCTTTTCAAAGACATAATTGCTGAAGAGGAGTCTCCTGGAGGAGATTGTCCTCTTGGCACTTTCAGCTACTAATTAGACATCCTTTCTTACTAGAGTCCAACTTATTAATTGAATTAGTACTGAAGTTTTCAGCAACTTTTCCATGGTTCTGAATGAAAGGATGAAAAGACTTCATTGAGATTATTATTTCTCAAGCTTTAACACAAGATCTGTATCTTCTTGTGAACTGGAAGCGGGCATCCAAAGGGGTTTAAATATGGGGCTTGTCCATGAGCCCCAAGCAGACTGAGGAAAATCCATTAAATAAGAAGCAACCCCTTTTCCAAAAAGTAATTTTATGTAAGCTAAACCATTGGAGGACTTAAATAACCAAGAATGATTTGATGTGCTGTAGCTGTTTGCTGATTCACGAGCCTGAGATTAGGCATATCACAAGTGGGTTGCTGGTGAGGCTGTTCATTATGTTTATGATGTCTTTCGGGGGCATCGTGGATGATTAGGAGGTATGATGTAGATGGGCAAAGGTTATGTGCAAGCAGTGACAAATCTGATCTGTTCTGCATGGTCATGGAACACAAAACAAATACATTTAAATTCCTCCACTTGCCTTTGTATAGCTGAGACCAAATGTAGCTCTGTACAGGGAGGTAGAGTGAGCAAATCACTGTGCAAGGAGGCAGTTAATTGCTGAACTTGATTGCGACTGCTAATCAGAGTCACAGGGAAAAAAAGTGTTGGGAATTAATTAGGCAAGGACCTTCAGAACAGCAGCAGGAAGCCTCCAAGTGACCTTTATTTACAGTCAGTTAAACAGAAGTGTGACTAAAAATGCCAAGGAGCAAATCAGATTATTAATATTGATTGCTTAAAGAAAATGAATAATTTAGGAGCAGTTAGAATAAATATGCAGTGACAGAGATGAAAGAGCACAATGTACTGCCTTTCCAACATTCATCTATCATGCAGCAGTGCCCCTTCGCACAGAAATGGAGAATTTCCACCATCACAAAACATAATTAGTTTCATGACCTGGCATGATTGCCGTATTGCTGCTATGAGAAGTGTTTCTTTATTATTATTGTTTTCCCAGGGCAGCAAGATGTGGAGGGAGACCCAGGTCTGCTTAACAGTAGCTTTGTTCTTGGAACTTTTAGCAGAGATCAAGTTCAGGTACCATGGCATTAACTTTTAGTTCTTTGTCAAAAAACAGCAGAAATGTGGTATGTCATTTATTCAGACATGCTGCCAGAGTCACCATTTTGAAAAAAGCTTAAAAGCTTAAAACATCTCATAGCCCTAAATTCCCTCTTCTGCTTGTCTACACCCTGGGTTTTTGTTCCTTTCTGCAGTGATTTTTAGAGTGATTATTTTTAATCAATCCTCCATTTTCCCTGGTATTAGTCTTATACACTAATAAGTAGGTCTCATAGGTTGCAGGAACATAGGAATAGATATTTTGTTTATTTCCAGTGGGGAAATGTACAGTGATTTTTTTTTTTTAATTTACAAATTTGAATAATAATGGCATAAAATAAAATCATAAAGTTAAAATATTTTATAGTACTGAAAATACAAGAAAACAACAAAATATCTGCACGTATATTCACCTAATCAATCCCATTTCTCATGATCTTACCTGAAAAGGAAGCTAGGTAGGACTGCTCCTGTATTCTTGTCCTATTTTTTTTATGTCAGCTATTTGTCTCATCTTATTTTCACCTTTTATTTTTTTTATTTTCCTGGGAAAGCAGACAAAGGTATATTTGACCAGGAGAAGCAGACCACACAAACATAAGACAAAATTGTTTCCCATCATTTTGCTGCTACTCTGTCCAGTGACTTTTAGAACTGAAATTGCTCAGAAAGAGATGATTGTGGAAATTCTCTTTTTCCTTTGAGAAAAAAAGAGTGCTACAGAATAATTCTTCAAATGATGGTGCTTAGATTAATTGGGCAATATTGGGCTGTATTTCCACCTTTACTGTTAATGGTCTCAGAGGTGGTGGCAGAGTGCCTGTCATGCTGCCTTTGACTACACAGGAGAATTCTCTGTTGGCTGTGTTTTCTTGTATTATATTCATATAAATTAACATGAGGGTCTGATGGCATCATCCATCTGAGGATGATGACTCAAAGCTTCACGATCGTGTGTGTCCTTATGCAGAGGAAACAAATACATGGCACAAACAAAACATGTCAGCACCTTTTATGTGTGTAATGCATCCCTGGAACATAGAGGGGGCAAATTGTACTTCAGGCAACATTTTGGATGAATCAGGGGAAACTGAGCTTTTAGAACACAATTCTGCTCCTTTCCCCAGACAAGTGGCTGTCAAAGGTTGCCAAATGTCAATGTACAATGCAATCTGTGCAGAAAGGAAACCTGTGCTGGTTATTCATAAACTCCTATACCTCCTGTCCTGTATAGGCACTGCTTTTTTATGCATGTTTGGCTTCTTAAATGTGGGAGGGTGTACCTTGCAGTAAGGCAAGTAGGAGTATACTGAAATCTGTGGTATTCAGAGCCATAAATATCTTCATTTTCTCTACTGCCAGAAAAATAATTACTTATAGCTGAAACAATAAGTTTGCATCTCAGATAATTGTTTTTATTCCAGGTGACTTTTACTATTTGCGTTAAAGTGACTGCTGTGAGTCCCCAAAAATTACAGAAACTGATTCATATTCTTGCTTTGGATATTCCTAAGTGAAATGGAGTAATGATATCAGCAGATTAATAATGCAAGTTAAGAAGCAATGAACAAAGAAGTCATGGTCTCAGTATGAATATAAATATATTCCAGCTTTGTAAGACCTTACTTGTGTGAGTTAGGCCCATTGATTTCAGTGGAACTACTCATATGAACAGCCACTCACATTTTGAACATTAATATGACAACACACTATATCATGCATACATTCACAGTGTGGTGAAAGGATGAAATGCTAAAATTCAGCTCATCTTCGTAACTTTAATTAAGCCCCTTAGCATGGAAGACATTCTTCATTAACAAACCAGTATTCTTCATTTTCCTGTGGACCATAGAAACATTCACAACATATGATGAACAGACAAGGATAACACTAATGCATGAATAATATTATATCTGGCATCAAGAGCTTTTCTTTGCGTATGAAATAGGACTCATTTAAATGCAATTTTTTGAATGAATCTTAGTGTAAAATTTTAGCTCATATGACAAAATGAATTTTAGTTCATACGTGAACTTTAGCTTATAAAGTGAATTACATCCTCATCTTAAGAAAAGAATATATCTGGCAAATGGATGCTATTGTAAAATGACTTTAAGTCATACATAGCCTGGCTTATTTACATCCACCAGATTCATGCCATCTTTGTGAGCCTCCTAGTCTCTTGATGTCACAGTAAAATGTGAACAGAAAGAGAGCAGATTAAATGAGTTTCACTTTTATCTTAGGCATGCAAAGATGCTTGGTGACCTCTCATTCTTTCAAAACCATCTCATTATAAAATCCACTGTGAAGTTTGGGGGGAAAAAATAAAAAATGACAGCTCAGCTCCAGCCTGGGAGCAGCGCAGGACAGGGATAGCAGGCACCCTGCTGCTCTGGAGCGAGTGGCACTGGCAGCATGGTGTGGGAAGCCAGGCATGGCCCTTGCCCACGCCATGTGATACCTGGCTCCTTTTCAGCCTGCGCTGCTCATCTCTCGCTTTCATGAATGCTGTAATTATACTGGTTGCCACTTAAATGTCAGCCTTTGCCAAGACCTGTCACTGAGCAGCTTCTGAAGCACCAGAGCTTTGCAGGAGACAACTGTGTGTGTAGTACCTGTTGACAAATGCTGACTTTTAAATGGTACCCACTGTAAAGGAACCCTCTCAACCTTCTTTGACTACACGGGTGTGAAGTAAGCTATTTGTTTTTTCACATACCTTTCTGTACAGCCTTCCCCTGGTGTGTGAAATGTCTGTAACTTGAGAGAAGTTCAGAATCTTTGGAAGTGCAGCCTCTGAAAGGTCCTTTTTGCTGAGTGAAACATTATTATTCAGGGGATATTCCCTATTTCTTCTCTGCTAACTCATTCCTATGTATTTTAAATCAACCTGTAACAATTTACTTTTTTTTTTAAATATATAACAGCTATCCAAAGAAAATGACAGGAAGAAGACACAGAGATTTAATAAAGTACAAGCTAAGAAGCTTAATCACATTAGATATCAAATAATACTTTTTTATGTAGGTGTGCTAAAAGTATTAGAGTAGTTGAATGATGGGTTAGTAGTGGTTTATAGGTGATGTGAGCACTGAATGAGCTGCTGTTTGCTCTCACATCATGCCAAGACTTTTCACTCGTAATGGAGAGGGCAGAGGCAGACACTGGCTGAAGCAGGTGGCACAGAGAGCCTTCTGACTACTTCTGTTCCTGTGCTCGCCATCACCCAGATGGCAGGCACCCAATGTCACAGCACTCAGACTATCACAGCTGAAGGAGTGGAAAGTAGAAAAAATGAGGGAGTGAGAGGGGTGAGCTAAAAATTAAGAATTTATACATGGAAGGCCTCTCAGTTCCAAAATTATTCTTTCTCTCCATGGCTGTAGCTCCCTCACTGTTTAACTAATCAAATTGTGAAAGTACTTAAGCAAATGCCAAAATCCCATGATATTTGAAACATGTGTCTTGAAATAAAGCATGTGTTAAAGTGTTTTCTGAAACTGGAATAACAATAATGGAGCTTGGGGAATGTCAGCAATATTCATAAAGGAATTTTACTTTAACATAGTAGAAGGCTGTCATCACTACAGCCCAGCTAGTTCTCTGCAAAGTTACCTTTCCTTTATATTTACCTTGGAAGAAACACTCAACACTGAGTGTTAAAAAGGCACTGGCAAATGTAGAAACTGATTCCAGACACCCTGCTATGGGAGTATCCTGATGCTAAGAGCACAAATGTTGATTTCAATGGAATTACACCCCGGAATAATTTCTCATATCTGAATAGTATTTGAAAAATCCTATCATGTTTAAAATAATGCTCTAATCCTGAATAATTCTGGGAATCCTCCATCTCATGAAATTTGTGCTATCACACAACATGTAATGGATCAGAGTCTTTGTGAGCCAGATAAATGACAGAGAAGCAGAGCAGTACATGCGCCACTCTGTACAGGAGAGGCAGCCAGAGCCCAGCAGACAATTTAATCTCATCCATTTTCCAAATCCATCCTGTATTATTGCAACACTGACTGATGTCTCACTGTAATAAAGTATCATCTTCAGAACGGTACATGTTTCTGTTTTATCCCTTTGTTTGTACACAGATTAAAGCATGTTCCCCATTGACTGTAACCTATAATTGAATCAAGGATTCTGTCACTGTCACAGAGAGAAGGATTGGCGCTTGAGTGGTTTATGAGCATAAGCAGCACAATCTGAAGATTAAACTTCATCTTTGATCTTCAGGCTGTGGCCACGGATTTTCTGTTGGTAGCATATAGAAAGAAAAATAATAGAAAAAAATAATGAATGAAAGAGCTGGGGAGAAAAAGAGGTTAGCTGGGGATCAAAGACACCTTTGTTTGGTGTGAAATTTTGATACAAACCAGTTAGTTAAAATAGTGGAAGATTTTTATTGGTCAATTTTTTTCCTATATATCTATATCTATATAATACATTCATACATACATATATATATATATATATATATATGAAGAATCTATTAAAATTCTTGGAGGGGAGATCACTTGTATCCAAGTGGATGAAGTGAGCTGCTTTCTTAGTCCTTTAAGCTTCTGAAGTCTCAGCACAATTTTGAATGAGGAAAAAATCATTTTCCTGCTCTTTACATGCAAGTCACAGTTTTCTTATGGGTTCCAAAGTACCCGTGGCCTCAAAGCACTACTGCACAGCTGCTGCTACATATGTTGCTGCTGAAAGCTAAAACTTGCTGAAATAATCATTTCCAATGTTTGAAGAGAACGTGTTTTAGGCACCGCTTGATGCATCTTGTTTCTTCAGGATGCCTGAAGTCACAGCACAAAACAGCAGCGACAAAAAAAATTCAGGTTGATGTGGGCTTTTGTTTTCCCCCCGTTCTTCCCCACTCTGGTCTCTGGCAGTGTGAAGGACTATAAAATACTGCCTGCATCATAAACCTTTATTTCAGGGTAAGTGATAGGATTGATGTTCGTACATAATTGTCCCGGTTGGATATAAGACCTGTAAATTTTTAATTTGTACATGGAAAAAGGACAATACAGGGAACTCAGTGTAAAATGTTAAGAGCAAAAACAAAGGGAGAGGCAGTTTTACACTATTCCAGTGCCATAGGATAAGAGATGCATTAAATAGAAGGTAGCAGGAACAATCATGCATGCAGGTAAGATCAAACAAACCATACGGTAACCCTGAGAGACAGATGTCCTTCCCAATTCCTTCACTCCATCAAGATAAATAGCTGCAGTTTGGTTACTCGACTGATGCAAATCAATAAAACCCTATTGAAATTTGCAGCAGTGTTGGGACTTTTTTCTCTGTGAATCTGTTTCTCAAGTTTGGCCCACTATAAAGTATTCAATGAAAGAGCAGGTCAATATGTTTTAAATTTGTTTCTATGTTCTTTTTTCTGCCTCAAACTTCAATACTTGCAGCTATGACAGACAGTGAGAAATGTTCAAAGAAGTGAAGCATGGGAAAATATTACTGTTGCAGACAGGGAAGAAAAGGACAAAAGAGACTTAAATTGGAGGAGGCAGGGTGAAAATTTTGGTTCTAATGCCTCTGAGGCCTTAATTTGTCACAAAGCTAGGACTGATACAAAAATGTTGGTTGTGTGTCTGGACCTCACCAGAAGTGGGAAATGCCTGGCTGTTTTTGCAAATTAAACCCTTCAGAATTTATGGCTGACTGTGGCACTCAGGAACTAACTGTAGTCAGTCAGGGAAGTTGGAAAACTCCCAGCAGTGCACGGCGTTTCTATCTGACTGCAGTATTTTTACTGCCACTTATCTTTGGAACTAAAGCTAGAAGGTGCTTTCCACACCTGTGCAAAGCCTGTGCAAGGACTGGGCAGCAGACAAGGGCTGAAAGCTTAAGGTTTGTGTGGAGCTGAGGCTGCATGATGCTCCAGTGCACAGAGCTGAATTTAATCCAAGGAGAAAAGGGCTACACACTGTATAGCGAGTCTAGTCACAACATGCTGCTGAGGAGGACAATAATAAGGACACAGCATCTGGTGGAAGGAGGGACACAATTACTCTTTTTCTCTTTCAAAGACAGCAGCTCTAATTCTCTTTTGACACCATTTTTAATTTCTGATGCTACAGTTTTAAGTTTTCAGTCAGGCAAACCCAAGGTGTGGCAATATAAATGGAGCCAGCTGTAATTTAGCTCAGCGTGAACTCTTGATTGTTTTTGAATATGTAATTGCAGCCACAGGGATGGTGAAATCAAATTGGAGTAGAAAGCCACCATCCAAAGACAGTGCCTCTTTACATCAAGAGAATCTGTACAGTAGAAAGGCTTTTCCAGACAGGCTGATGCAGAGCACAGAAACCCTGCTCTGTGCATTTGAACCAGAGCTGGGAAAATGAGCTAACAAATGTTGCTCATGAATATTCATACACATTTTCAAAGGAAGGAATTTATCCATGTTGACATCTCATTTATGTTTGCATTCTGCCAAAGTGTAATCATGAACAATCCAGTATGCACACAACTGAAAGAAAATTTTAAATTAAAACAATGGCATCTATTAAAAGCTCATTTTTTTTTTCATTGTAACTATGTTCATATCACCCTTTCTGACATATTTAAAAATAAAGAGCATAGAATTAAGATTCTGCATGGGGTATCTTACTGAGACTTCTGACACCTGCAAAATGATCTCATGAGAACAGTGATTCCTCTATTAGACACTTGGAAAGGGCAAGGATTTTAGCTTATTTGTGGACATATTTCCACATTTGTCTACAACTGTGTTATACAGACCAGATACCAGAGAGGTTTGGCTCCTGTAATCTCAGAAACAGCTCAGTTAAATTCCCTGTTATAGATTAGCATAAATGTTTTTATTTTATTTGGATTAGTAAGTGCTTCTCTGCTGAAGGCTTTGAATTTGCAGTTTTGTGTGCAGTTGGCTTGTTATTCTTCATACATACTTCCTCTGAAGATTTCCAGAATTTGGGAGAACCTTGACCTGTGCAAGTAACCCACACTTGACATTGTACCTAAATGCAGTGGAACCATCATTGTGTCCTTTCCTCCCCTAACAACTCCCGGAGTTCTAAGAATTTTTACTGGAGACACAAATGTTGCTTTATTCAGGAGTGTAAAATCAGCCCATGCCTACCAGCAGCAGACTGACCAAGACTATTGTTGTGAATGGGGCTGTCTACAGGCTGAATACAATCTCTGCAAAGAGATTCATTTGCCAGAAGCTTTCCTTTAAATCCACACTCTCAGGACTATATAATGTGGATACTATTTAAAGACGCTTCTCTTCTGTGGCCTGCAGCTGGAATATGTACCGCAGGTTCATGCTTGCTGTCAGTCAAAGAAATGCTTTCAATTTTTCATAACAAGCTGTAAGTGTCTGCAAGTTTAAAAGAAAATAATAATAATAATAACCAAAAAAAAAAAAAAAAAAAAAAAAAAAGACTGAGGGGGAAACTATCTCAAGAAGCAAACTCCAATATATTCCAAGGTTAGTGCTGTATAATTAATGGCATTACCAAATGAAGCTGAAAGTGTAGAGTCTGCAAAATCTAATAATAAAGATTAGATATGCACTCTCTTTTTCATTCATTACAGTTTCTTGTGAGCCTAATTGAAGTCAGGAGGGTTTTTCCACATGACATTTTCAAATGTGGCTCTGATTAGTGGCAAACAGTGCATGTGCCCCATGGAAAAACCTCTTGCCATGTATAGCTTGGGTAAAAAAGTAAAAAAGGTATCTTGCTCTACTCTCTTTTTGATTAAAGTTGCAGCCGGATATCTTACATTAGGAAACTGGGAGACACATTTTCAGCTGGGACTGGTGCAGTGACCATATGCATTTTTTCTCTCTAGGATTACATTCAGTAAGGTTTTATTAATGGAAACAGACACATATTGCCAAAAAAACTATTAAAGATATCAAGTTTGCTTCAAAGTTTATAAAACAATGGAATGTAGACAAATGCTGGAAAGCACTTCTAAATTAATTCTTCTGGCATTAGATTATTCTGAGATAAAAATTCACTTTAACAAGTAGGTCAGAGTACAGCTGCTAAAAGTAAGCAACCTGATGCAACGGAGGCTATGGTTTTAAACGCTATCAAAATTATTTTTGATTAATTGCCTTCCTGCTCGTGGTAAAGGTTATTTATAGAACACACTTTAAAAAAA
The DNA here is from genome assembly GCF_971803275.1 of Cyanistes caeruleus. Taxonomy (NCBI): domain Eukaryota; kingdom Metazoa; phylum Chordata; class Aves; order Passeriformes; family Paridae; genus Cyanistes; species Cyanistes caeruleus. The sequence continues at coordinate 25,885,617 of NC_141732.1, read as the reverse complement.
CAGAAGGAACCTGAATATCTCTAATCTCTTACTAACCTTCTACAGCAAATAGCAAAGCATTAGCTCTGTGTGCATTTCTGAATCCAGTTTTTAATTATAACTTTCCCATGTTTACATGAACTTTGGTTTGCTTTTCAAAAACCTCACAAACAATTCCTGCAGCTGACCTGTGTGTAGTGGTGAATTTCTCCATAAAGTGAGTATTGATGAGCTGAAAAGTTCAGTGAACAGGAAAATTCTGCTGCTTTTATTGCCAGTGTGACAGGTTACTTTATTACCATGCCTTTCACAGCAATTTAACAGTTACCCTGGTAACAGATTCAGTGAGGTAATGGGATCAGAGGCATTAGAGGAGAGGAAAGGCTAGCGACAAGAGAAAACCATCTGCTGGCTTATGTTCTCGGGGCTGTTTGCTCACTGCGAGCTTCTGACAATCATTGTACTTGGATGTAAATGAAGCAGGTTAAACCACAGGCCTGCCCTATTTAGCCGTACTCTGGTGATTTGTCTTTCTAATTCTATTGAAATAATAATCAGGATTTGTTTCTGATTAATTAACTAACCTTTTGGTAAAAAGATTAGATAACGAAATTGCTGCCTATTCAGAGATAATGAGATTTTTATTACTCTGTCAAAGGGAAAGAAAGAAAAGTACATTTATGTGTCACCAGCCACCATGTCAAGGGAGAAAAATAAAGATTTAAATCTTTATGTCAGACATTTATTTCCGCCACAGGTTAAGTGTATTTTGTATTCTATGGGTACACATAATCATATTTAAAACTTTTCAGAAGAGCTTGTAAAACACCAGATAAAACACAAAATATATTTAAACCATTATGTATTTGTCATTAATTTGTTCCAAAAGAATTCTCCTTATGGAAAAGAAACACTTGATGATACAGAAATCCACCTGTACTATGTGGGTGTAAATAAATTAGGTAAATGCAAAAACATGAAGAAAGCAGTAAAATTCCACTTTGAACACTATAGAGTGACATATAAGTAGACTGCTATTATATCTTGCCTGATAGAGTGGTTACAGAGGAAAATGCTTCCACATATAGAAAATTTACTTGGATGTTTCAAACACCATGCCGGACACTGGAAGCTTTTATAATTAAATAATAAATATTAACAAAGCCGTGATTTGTTAATCACGGCTTTGTTAGAGTGTCCTCATGAAAGGCTCCTTGAGAAGGCACATCTGCCTCCTTTGGTGAGTGACCCAGACCTGCAGAAGGAGCCCCACAGACCCCCGATGGCTGGGCGGCAGCCTGAGCAGCGCCTGCCCACCAGCACCTCATGCTTCATCACGGTCACCCCTGGTTAGGGACATAAAACACCTAAAAACGTGCTCCTGGGACTGCTGAGCCAGTGCAGCTGTGAAATATAATAACCACACACTGGTGGCACAGCTGTGGGGCCATCAGCCATGTGCTGCACCAGGGGCACACAGGCAAACTCCTGGTGATAGAAACATGATGAATGCACAGCATTTGCTGTGGCTTACCCACTGCAAGAAGAGCTTTGTGCTCTGCTGACTGTCAAGACAGCAACTGTGATTTGTTAATTAGTAGATCTCTAGAAACAATTGTGATGAGAGCACTTGCTGTCATGCGTACAAAGCAAGAGGAAATATAGGACACAGCAGAGCATTTTGTTGCAGAGGAGTTAACGAATGCACTCTCAGATTTGAGGTGACACTTACATTGGTGGCTTTTGGTTTGCTTCATTACTTTTACTTTACATGTTAACATGAAAGGCTTTCATATGCTGAAAGTCCCTGCTTTTCCCCAGCGGTGTATATAGCTGAAAGCCAGCCAGAAGAGCGACCCAGTTAGAGAAAATGTCTTTGGTAAAGAGATCTGATGCTGAGCATGTTCCTCCCCTGCTCCCTTAGGGGAACCTCATAGTTTCCAGTTGCTGATTACCAAGTATGGCCAGCATTTCTCCCTTTCTGCCCAGGCAGTTCCAGTGTTGCAGCCATGACAAAGGATGCTTTCTTCTACCAACAAAAAATTGTATCCCCTTTCCCTGTCCTCCAAAAATTCTTACTGCAGGTTTTTGACCCCTGATAGCCAAAATCACTTGAAAAGCATGCAAGGCTTTTGGCTCAGTACCAGCTGTAAAGCTTTGCTCTGCGTCTATTCTTTCCCTCCCATGTAAAATTTAGATTTAACATTAGTAATTATTATTAAAATTAGCAAAATATGATCAGAATATCTCAGCTAAGGAGAATAACTATAGTTTCCCTTTTTCCAGACAATGACATCTGCAGCTCGACATTTTCATGAAATGTCTATACTTAACAAAAACATTACTTCATTTTCATGGTATTTCTTTTGTGCCTAGGAGCAACCCTGTAATTGTTCACTTCAATTACAACATTACTATTTTATACTGAAACCCATTTTATCTGCATGCCAGCTTTTTATTTGTTTTACCAACTATATCTATTTCCATTACTGCAAGGCTGATGGTTTGTCTCAAGAGGAAATCAAATCCATTAATTCAGAAATTTCAAGCACGGCTGCCTCTGCCATAAGCAGCATTTCTTATGCTAATAGCAAATGTGCTGAGACTGAAAAGAACTGACACAGCTCTGTTTTTTATCATAACTTAAGCATTTATGTAAAAAGGCAAATCCAATAGTACTAGGAAACTATAAGTGCTATTATATATAATTTACTGAGAACTGCATACAGCCTGGTTTGTGCAACTGTGTCTTAAATCATGCTGTTTGAGGTTTTAACTTGCTTGACATTTGGAGTCTGCTTTTGATCGTGGGTACCTCAATGAAAATCTGCCATTGTTTATCTAACAACAATACAATTATTTCAGATTTACCACAGACAAATGGAGAGCAGGATATGTTCAGCTTGCTTATTGTGTTTCATCTCACAGTCACAATATACTAAACTAGCTTTGGACTCTGCATTTACAGACAATGCGTTATAGAAGTAGGACATCTTTTTTCCCAGTTTTTCAAAACTAATTTGGGTATTTCCAGGAAGCTGCATCCTTCCAACACCATACAGAGGTAAATGCATCCCCCACTTCCCACTGCCTCCTCATTTAATGCACTTAGTCCTGTTGAATCACATGGGCTGTGTTCAATTAGATAGCTTAACAAGATAAACTCTGACTTTGACCCAGAAAAAAGAAAACCAGATTGCTGCTGAATTCTATGTAAGCTTTTCCAGGCTTTGTGACCTGTTTATGTCAGTGAAAAATGCAAGAGATCCTTATCGTGAGGACCAAATTAGTTTCTGAAGGTTTGGGTTTTTCTTAATATATGTGCGCACAGACAGAATGTACAAGAAAACTGTGCCATTCTTGCCCTTCATTTTTGCAGCAAAACCCTTTAGTGCTGTAAATCAGATCTCATTGGGAGATCTTATACACTGGCCGCCGATAAGCTGTTGAGAAGTAGACAGGGCTTTTAGGAATTGCTGAACCATGAAGCTGACCTGCTTAGTGTTTTGTTGTAGGCTATTAAATCCAGGATTGGTGTTTTAAGATGATTCTGCTTTCTTCTCCCCTTGGCCTGGTTAAGCAACCCAACCCCCACCTCATTATTTAGCTGATTAAAATAAAAACTAAAATGAGAAACCTGCTGTTTGAAAATCCTTCCTTCACCCATCAAATTAATGAGAGTGACTTATGTTGACGTAGTTTATGGCCTTAGAAATTTGACACTAATTTTGCAACTGAGCAAAGATTTACTAACTGTACACACCACTCGGCTTTGGTGGCAGTGGAATGACATTCTTTTCTACAAAAACAAGCTCTAAGTTTTTGTAAACATGTTATTTGGTTGCCTTATTGTAAATGGATCCCAGTTGGGTAATACAACTTCTTCCCACCAGCATATTGACAATTATGCACCAAAAGACCAAGCAAAACAGATTATATTTCAGCTGGAGTGCTTTCATTTTCCAATTTTTTCAAGTGTTTTAAATACGTTTTGCACTGTACCTGTTACTGCCCAGTTAGAAACATGCTGGTTTTTTGCACATCTCTTTCATACTGAGAGAGAAATTAAATGTACCCTTTTATTTTTTCCTCTGATGAGTGTTAACAAGTGCAGCATTTGAGAAAACCCAACCAAATACAGCTCTGTAGCTGTTGCTACTAAATAAAGCAAAAGCCACCTGGTGACAAAGTTCACTGGGGCGTCATTTCTTTGTGTGGCTGAAAGAAAGAGGAGAGGAAAAAGGACTTGCATACTCATTGAAGTAAATCTCATTGAATCACACAGGAGACAAAACCATAATGTGTATGTTGTATATATATATGTGTGTGTGTCTATATATATATATGTATGTATTTGCAAGTAGATATATCTCCCAGATTCTTTTTGATGTGAATTATGGCATTCAAACTCAGGAAGGGGAAGAAAAGTATTTAAAACTAGACATCACTCTGCTACAGAATGCAATTTTTTTCAGTCAGACATGTTTTTATTACAAGTATGTTTTTACCTCCATTTTTTTTTTTTTGGACCTTTGATGTAAGTTCAATTGCCATTGGGGCCGTTTTCACATGATCACTCTGTTTATTTTGGGATTTTTATAATGACTTAGGAAATCTGAGCTCTCATTATAATGGTCTTATTTAATGAAGATGTCTGGTTTTAGTTTTCTCATAGTCAAAAAGGAAAGGTGTGAGAAGCAAAAGAATCACAAAACTATAAGGACCATCACATTAGAATGAAAAAAAAATTTATTTGTATATCATATATGCAAATTCTTACACTTTTCAGGAATAAAATTTAATTACTGTGCAACCTTTCTCCTGTCTGTTCATCTATTGTTCATTTTGTAATTGCTCATTTATTACTTTTAACACAAATAATCAAATTGAAAATTCAGCCTCAGTATCCTGGCCACATCCTTAACACTGGTTCTCTTTATAATTACAACAGCTGTGTATGAGACTGCTACTATTTCCCACATTATAGGGCAACAAAGTTTTTCTCCATGTATTTTATAGGCTCACGTTTCACTATAAGCCCTATGTGTGTATTCAAGCTTGAGATGATGAACAGGCTTTTAGGGCAGTCAGATCACAAGGTTAAAGGTTTGTTGTTTGGGTTTTTTAAACAGCATTCCCACAACTGCTGCTCAATTTGCTGCTGTGTCCTATCTGCAAAATAGCAAAATAATAACTCTATTAGAAAGCAATATTATGTCCTGCTGTGGGACTACTTCTACTCTGGCTGGAAAAAGGAACATAGTACCTTATTACTGAGAAATCATGTGAGGCTACTGCAGTGAAATCTAGATTATTTCCACAGTAATTACTGTTTTCTAGTACCATAGCTATAAATATTTCTTCTAATGCTGCATAAACTACATGCCTTTAGAACACCAACAGTTTCTTCTAATGATTCTTTCCAGTTTAGATACTGTATTCCTCCATTAATTAAACTGGAAAAAGACACAAATATTTCCAAGAAGAGGTTTACTCCCTGTGCTTTTCCTCCTTGGTTAGAGATGGATCAAGATTAGCTAGCCTGCAGGAGGCAGGTAAATTTAGTTTGGGAGTGAATCCCACCCTGTGTCACCCAGGATGTGTGAGCCGTGTGGCATTTGAGGGGGGCTAAGTGTGATCATTGTCTTAGGATGACCTGAACTAATGCCTTTGTGGTGCTCCTATCCGAATTTAAATTGTTCATTTCCCCTTACCCTGCCCTTTGGAACTCTTGAAATATCTTTTTCTAGTCTAAATACAACTTCTGGCAAGTAATGCATGAGCATATCAGTTTGCTCAGTTGGTCAGCAATAGCCAGTCATCTGTAAAGCTATTTACATGATATCTGAGAGGTCTGTTCTCAAATCAGTGCACAAATAGAATTCCCATTAACAGTAATGCAAGTTATGAGCAAGCATGAAAGTATAAAAACTCCCTAATTAGAGATAATGAAATGTTAGAGATCTGAAAGGCAGTGACACCCATATTTACATTGAAATAAAATGAACACAAAACTAAAAATGAAACATTTAAGCTGATAAAATCAAGGAAAAGTGACTTAGAGCTTGAAGTTCTATGCAGCCCTACATGCAACCCCTTCATGGAGACACGTGCAGATTTTACTATCCTGCTGCAAATATCTGCTTTGCAAGTATTCACTTTGCAAGATGAATTGGAAAAAAAAAATACACATGGACTTGAATATATCTTTGTTCAACACAAAAGCACATGAAAGAAGAAAACCCAGGGAATTTATGTCAGCACACAGGGAGTTCCTGATGGTTGACTGCATTTCCAGATACTGCTGGAAACCATGCTCATTCAAGCATCTCCCTAATTGGGGTTTTTTACTGTTTTTTTGATAATTGTTTTTATCCCAGCTATTTGTTTGTGAGTGCTCCTTTGGACATGAATTTTTGTAAGGTTGCCATGAACATCTTATGCTCCAGTTATGCCAACTTATTCCTATCTTAGCTTAAAGACGACTTTTTCCTCATTGGGGTTTGATATACATTATATTTTGTGTATTTACAGAACACAAAATGTCTTAGGCTTCATGTCTTAGGCTGAGGAAGCCAATTGGTTTCTATCAGTCTCATGTTAGAGACTGTCTTTTATATATTGTCCACCAAGAAAACATTATTTTCAAGGCCATCCTAGAAGACCATATTGATTTTTCCTAAACTTATCTTCTGGGAACATGGTTTCTGAATTGTTTTCCAGATAAGGATTCACCATTGATTTGCAAATTAAAACTTCCTTTAAAATAATATGTTTTGAAATACAATAGATTTTAATTTGTTTTGCTTCATAAACAATTTACATTAGTAGCTTTTACTCATTCTCCTTTAAATAAATACTTACTCTCCTTGTTTCATCATATGCTTGAACCTGATGTGCCCACAGCATGTCACAGAAATTCTTATTACTTTCAAGTGCATGACCTTGACCTTTGTATCCTTTTTCTTTGGATAATCAGTCATCAGAATAAGCTAGTTTGTTAATGAGCATACTCTGCCATGATAAATGTTTCCTATTTAATCCTCTTGGAGAAATGTGCTTCAGTTTGGAATATATTCCTTGGGATATTACACCAGTATTTTTAACATAGCTATCAAATGAAACCAGCCTAAAGATCAAGTTATCTTCTTCTGACCAAAAAACTGTTTTCAAGCAGCCTGCAGACATTTCCATTTATTCAGTACCACAGTATTCTTACAGTTCATGCCTCTCTTTGGACTTTACTGAGTATATTTACAAGTTTTTGAGTAATACTAGTATGTTTGAAATTAGTACCTATTCTGCAAAATCCTAGTTTGAAAAATAGGTGTCTCACTAAGTCTCAGCCGTAAATATCAATGTTTGTATTGATTATTTATTTAATAAATTTATTAAATTACAAAATTTATTATTAAATCTGTATTTAAAATCAGAACAGTTGCCTATGTTGTTATATTCCTAGTCTATATTAAATTCTTAGCAGCACGTTTTGTTAAAAGCTTACCACTACCTATTTGAAAATTCTCTTCATAAATATTCAATGATAGTTGCTTAAGCTATTCTGTTTCAGCACTGCAGGACAGTTGTGTTTTACTAAAATGTCTGCGAAAAGCACAAAATCAATCACCTAGAAACAATCAAGGAAGATTTTCATTGCAGATTATCTATCAATAGCTGGAGTTATTTTAATAGTATTAATCTCACTACTTTACATGGACAGGAATATAGTAATAATAAGTTTACATCTGTAGAAAGATTTGGATTTGTTTCACCTTGGAAAGGTTGAGAAAACATGAATTTTTCTGCTTTATTAAAATGGCCTATCTTGGCATACATAAATCCTAGATCCTGACAGGAAAAAGAAGGTGGGACAGGCTGATGGTTAGTTACTTTTTACAGAGCTCATGTGAGAGGACAGGATTTTGATTGATTCAAAGCCCATCCCATTACTAACCTTGGGTTAGTGAGACTTTCTGGGAAAGGTTTCTAAGGTATCATGGCACTTGTTTTCTACCTTTGTTCACATTTTTTCTGTGGCTCATGAGGGCAGTTTCAGCTGGAAATAAAGACATACTGAGGGACTTGAGTTTGGGAAATGATGGAAAGAAGCCCCTAAATGCTGACCTTAGAAGAATCTGGGTAATAATGCAGTTGGACTTCAGGATGCATCTGGAGACAGAAGACATGATTTAATTTTCAGACTTTCTCTACCATAGATTGTTTAGCACTGGCAGAACTGTATATTCATAGTGTTACTAGACTTCAGGGTAGTTTTCTAAAAAAAATACATTGTTTTAGCTGTCTTTTGACAATATATTTCGAATTGTTCTTCAAAATATTTGCCTTTCTTTATCTGCTATATATTCTATTGGTGACTGGGTATATCCATCAGTAATGTAATTCCTGTATCTGAAGTGGACAGTGCTTTCTAACTATGTCAGTCTTTTTTTTCTACCATTACACATAAAATGCTTTTCTAAAATATATTTTTTTCTTTTCTTTCAATGAGAAAATTCTGCTTTCCAGGAAAAGCATTTCTCAAATAATTAAATTCCTTGGAACATAAGGTAGTGTTTGCTTGGTTGCTCTGAAATGAGGAACTGAATTAAATTTTCATAGGCAAATCTAGAAGCCATTCCTATCTAGGGAACCTTAGCAAGTTCTAGACATAAGCCAAATTTTCTTACCAATGAAGAAATTGTTTCAAGGATAGATGTCCTGAAAGAGGAGTAATTTAAGCATCCATAGGGAAGAAAAAATAGTAAATTGATGTCTATTTTACTTGTTTTAGTTGTATCACATATCTTCTCTCTTTCTTTAGACAGTGAAACTATGTTAATTTATCCATTGTTTATTAATTTGAAAAATCTGTCATTTTTTTTCCTTTACTTTCCAAGAGACTCCAATGAAGTCAGAGGTGGTTAAATCTCCACTGAGTACAATTTCTAAATACCATCAATATTGGGCAACTAAACAGTTAAATAGTTGGAACTTATTGAGAACTTAGATTGACACACACTTTTTCCCCCTTATTCCACAGAAGCAAGACCTACAATATCATTTCTAGTCCTTTCAACTTTACGAGCTAATGTATTTCTGAGATTTCACCAGCCTTGGTCCCACTAATTGCTCTGAGCAAATGCTGCTTGTTCCATGCTGTTCATAACACTTTTAATGCTATGTGAGATTAACACTTTGCAGCCTTTGCAAGATTTGTTTTTGTACCTCTCTGCTTTACTGGAGTGTGATATTGTTGAAGGGAAAACACTGACAAAGACTTTTTACAGCTGTTATGCTCTTCTGTAGTCAGGCCTTATGGGAAACCTTCAGCTTTTTCTTTTTCTTTTTTTTTTCCCTGCCTTGATCTTTCTACCTATGTTCTGGATATTAGAAATTACGTTTAAGAAAATCAAGTTGCATATTTTAATTTATAGCCTTCTTTGCAACAGATATGTCCAGTCTGGAAATCTATAAAGAATATGGAATAAATTAAAAATCTGACTTCCTTAAAAAATGAATTCAAGGAAATAATTCTTAATGTTGGATACTTTCTAGCAAGTTATGTTTTATGCTTCTTACAGTGCACTCTGTGAGGTCCAGCCCAGCAAAGTTAGCGGAGCATTGTAGTAATGCTTATCCTTTCTTAAAACCCTGCACATTGGTCATTAACTACTTCTGCAGCACCATGACAGAGCAACACACCTCAATTCACCTTTTGCCTGGGAGAATAAAAAGATAAGCAAAAGCCACAGTATGAGTGTGCAGCAATTGATGTTGGCTGAAGATTTCTCCAAGCTGTGGTAATTGCTTGCTGCTTTCTTGGCTGCTGACCAGCTGATGCTCCTTCCCCCTGTAATGAGGGCAAGCACTGATGTACATTTTTTTATCATTGTTTGTGGTGCTGTTCAGGCCAGTAGAGTGATCCCAGCAGAAATTCCCCTTTATGAACTTTATCTCCCTGTCTTGTCTACCAGCTCATGTCAGTAATATCCTTTTTTCTACAAAGCACTTTTCTGCAAGACAATTTAAAAGCAAAACAAGCATGTACACCTTCTCAACACTATTTTCTGAATGTTCAGAAAACCCAAAGTTTTGTGAGATTCCAATGACTGGAGATCAAATCTGCCTATGTCCATTTTAGAGCCTGTGAGCAAGTGTGAGCAGGATTAGATGGTGCAGTGCTTATAAATATTGCAGCTCTGTTATGTTTAACCTCACATGCCCACATGAGCCATACCTCAGCTCCTGTAAGCCAATAACTTGCTTGCTCCTCCTCTGAAGTGGGACATTTGCCTCTCTGCTCCTAGACACAAAAGCCAACAATTCCATCTTGAGCTGGCCTGCCATTGGTTATTGGAATTTCAGTCTTCCCAGCAGCCCTCCAAGAAATGATCAGAAACCTGACTTGTATTTTACTACAGCCATAACATTTTGGATTCTTGACACTTCAAATCACTTCTAAATACTATTTCCAAAAGCAGTAAGCACAGGCAAATTTAATGTCTTTGTAATTAAGAAATGCCTGCTGTTTTATGAGGACAGGTTCCCATCATCAATGGGAGTGCAGGGAAAAGCATGCCTTAGTCCCTCGTTTGGTAATGACAATATCACTGGTGCTCACAGGAGCCAGCTATCTCTGCAGGTCACTAACTTCCCTCTAAGCCATGGTCACTGCAATAATTCTGATATATAGAGCCTTTCAATCCTCTCCTATTCCTGGTTTTTTTTGTGTGTATATCATTTCTGTAATTTTTTTTTCAATCTTTTTTTTTTCTTCTTCCTTTTGACCTCAATTTGCATAGCAAGGCTTTATATGACTAAACTATTCAGCTCACAGTCTTTTACTCTGGAATGTATTTTACTTTTTCCTCTGATTTCTGATCAGGCCAATGCTGCCAGGATGTTTTTTAAGGAGGATCCACCATTTGCTCTTTGCATCATTCCCCTGGGAAGTCCCAATGGAAACTCTTGGTCAACAAACAGCAGTAATATTTATTTCTCTTTATAGGGAAATCCCACAGCTGCCAGAAGTACAGCCTAATGCATTTTGGCACACTCTGAGAAATACAGGCTCCAAGCATTTTTGTCTAGCTGTTTTAGGACCAGCCACGCTGGAGGTCTGTACTCTCTCTCCAGCTGTGAGAGAAGTGAACATGCCTAACCTTTCTTTAGTACAGGTCAGCAATGAGTGAGCTATTCTCAGTCCTCTTCATTCATTCATTCATTCATCCATCCATTCATTCATTTCATTCATTCATTCATTCATTCATTCATTCATGGCTAGTGCAAATTAGGAAGAAAAAACTGAAATTTTGCAAAATCAAAAATATTTATTGCAGAGTTTGTAAGTGTGTGAGTGAAAACAAGAGAAAATAACTATGTAGGGAAATGTTAAGAATGTGTCTCACTGTTTTAACATTGATTTACTACATGTTTATGATCCTTTAGGAGCTCGTAAATATGATGATGACATTTCAAGATTCATGGAAGTAAAGAACTCTATAGAAATTCTTTGTAAATTGGTTAGAAGTGATGGGAAAAAGATCCAACATGAAAGTTTGTTTCAGATGCATTTCCAGATACTTATGTCTCTAAAACACTGTATTTTGTGCCTCTGTTTGGAAAGACCAGAAGAAAATGTTATCTTGATTTCCTGAATATTGCATGTTACACATAGATAATGCTTCTTCTTAAGTGCAATAATTTGTTACATAGATTATAAATAATGTGGAAAATAAAGGTATATAAGTCCACATTTAAAACATTTTTACAGATAATAAGTTCTTCATCTGAAAGACCTATAAGGTCATATTTTATCTGTGTATATATTTGCTGCTAGACTAAAATTTGAGGGATTTTTAGCTTTACTATAGATAATGCATTATAAGGCACTAGTCAAAAATATATGTAAGCTCTCTTTTCATATTTTCTATTGACACTACTGATTCTCCACTGCAAATCAGTCTGACACATATAACTTCTAACAATTATGTTACATTGCAGCTGTGAAGTGAGTATCACAACCTTTTAATAAAACTGGCCCAATTTCACATTGTGTCTGTGAGGCAAGTAGCAGGGCAAAAAGTGGCATACCACAGATGTCTGAAAGAGGTTGTTCTCGGCAGAAAATTCGTAACTGCTAAATGCATAGTCAGTGATGTAGAGTTAGCTATTTCTCTTTATAGGCTTGTGACACTCACTGATAATTTAATCTTGCAAAATCTTGGCTTTGATTTTTTCTAAAAATCTAGCAGATAAATTTTGAAAGATTCCATCTTATTTTTGGTGATTCATTCTGGGTAAAAAAATCTGCTACAGCTCTTTATGCTTCTTACTAAACAACCCACACTTCCAATGGATGACAGATTTTGTAGCAGAAACCTGTGCAGAAAATGGAAATGGGTGTTTTGCAACATCTAACATGCAGGCCCAACTTACACTGCATTGTGAAGAAGCATTGGAGGACTTGGAGGTGGGGGAGAAACTGCTGTGGAATATTGGAAGCATTAGTAAAAATTGCAGGAGTCTAATTTTGCCACATCAAGAAATAGAACATATTGGTAAAAGGTAGCATGGGGCAAAGGCAGATTACCTGTACTGTGACAAAGAGAGTGGAGGTGGTGTGTGGAAGGAGCAGAGTGCTCTTTCTAATGCCAAAGATTTTATTCAGTACTGTGTAAAGTCCTGAAAAAAATTTTGTAGAAAAGCAGAGCCAAGGACATGAAAGCAAATGAAAATAATAAAATATAGTGCAGTTTTACCAGAGGTACATTGTGTGAGACTAATTTAATGCTTTTTTTTTTATAAAAGACAACTGACTTCTTTGACAAGGTTAATAAAGTGGACCTAATCTTTCTTAATGCTAAGTGTTTCCTACAGTGTCCTATAGTAAATCAGCACATAAGATGGAGATAATGGCTATTAAGATGGGAATGATGAGGGGGGAAGAAACTAAAAAGGCAACTGCAACAGCATATACTTAGGGGGGAATTATCTCCCTGGTGGCTTGGCATTTTCTTTAAAATATTCTGAATATTCTGCTTTGTAAGGTTATTTCAGACTAAAATAGGTTTCAAATACACACAGGTGAAGTAGATAGATGATGCATCCTGACTGTCACATTACTGGCAGCAAAATAAAGGAATGTAGCATCTATAAAAGGGACAGAACTGGGAGTGCAGGAGCTGGGAGGGCATAAGAAACTTTGCATGATGGCCCTCCTCTCCAAATAGTGTGGTTCTGTTCAGAGGATGTCCAATGACCACAGGTTTGTCCAGTGGGCATTCCAGAGAAGGGCAACAAGGTTGTGTAAGGGGCTAGAGCACAACTCTTATGAGGATCAGCTGATGAAGCTGAGGGTGTTTGGCCTGCAAGAAAAGGAGACCCATCACTCTCTACAGCTCCCTGAAAAGAGGCTGTAGCCAGGAGGGGCTTGGTCTCTTCTCCCAGGCAACCAGCAACAGGATGAGAGGAAATGACCTCGAGTTGCACTGGAGAAGGTCTAGACTGGACATTAAGAAAATTTTCTCAGTAGAAGAGTTGTAAAGCATTGGTACAGACAGCCCAGCAAAATGATGGTTGTTGTTTGAGCACCTGGAAGTGCTCAAAAAACATGTACACATAGCACGTGGGACCTGGTGTAAAGGTGAACATGTTGGTTGTATGTGGTTGACAGTAGGACTTGATAATCCAGAAGATTTTCCAAGCTTAATGATCCTATGATTCCATCATTCCCACCCTCTTTTTGCTCACTCATGTCCTTTCAACTGTGGAGCACCTCATAACACATTTGTTATGGTTATTTTTTATGGTTTCTCCCAAACCCAGAAAGAGAAGTTAGGTTAAAAGAGTTTCTACCTACTTACTCTTGTATGAACTGCATTCACACCAAGAAAAAACCCCAAAACCCAAAGAGGGTTTGAGCCCTCTCATATGTGAAAGCAGTATTTCTTCCTGTATGAAAAGCAATATTTTACAGATGTTTCTCATACCCAGATTTATAGGAGTAATGGTCATGTCTGCATTAGTGGTCCCACAGCAGGGGTTGACCTGGCGCTAGGTTGAATTATAGGGACCAGCACATTTACCAGGCTCTCTGCTCTACCTCTCATGCAGAAATCCTCAACAAATGTTCAACTTAGAAAGCAAAAAACTGGCTGCAAGTTTGAGGGTGAAAAGTGAAGGCATGTGGTAACTAAGTGCTACTGTTACTTAGGAAAACACCATTTCAGAAGCACGGGATGGCCTATAAACATGGAATAGAAAAAAAGAATCAAGGGTTAAGAGCATAAAATGCAAACTCATGTATTTGAGCACTAACAACAAGGTTTCTCAATAAAGTCCTGATCAATTGAAGTGATGATGAGCTATAAGCATACTGGTCATGGGATGACTGGGAGTTCAGTAGTGAAAAAAAATTAATGCAGGAGGTAAGGTAGGTGAAGTGTTATAAACAGACACAGCTACATATGACTACTAGTCCACAAAATAAATTCTCTTTGTACTATTTCTTATGGTTCTGATCACTTACATGCAAAGGATTTAAGAAGAAACGCAGAAGAAGAGGTCTAAACTCTTAGGAGAGACTTGAGTCTTCTGAGGATGGGAAAATAAAAACATGTTGTTAAACCTAACCTACGAAACTAGAAACTAGAGGTGGGGAAGCGTATTTTTGAAAGGTCCAATTGTTTCAATGAAGAGATAGCTCAAGCGTAAGGTAAACAGCATGCATTTGCATTATGTGTTTGCCATAACTCTGTTTTTGAGATGTATTTATAGAGTTTTTTTGGTTCTCTGTGGCAGCAGAAAATAAAAAAAGGAATTCTCTCCTTATAATTTTCTCTTTTTCTAATTCTCTCCTAGCGGACATTTGTCAATACAAAGTTTTCTTTTTTTCCAGAAGGACAGGTTTTTGTTCTTTTTGCATCAAAAAATTGATCTCGGTCAGAATCAGTGTATTGGTATTATGAAGAGTGCTAGGAACCTCTCAGGGTTCAAGCAAGATTTCAAGACAAGAAAAACTCTTTTCTCATTAGAAGTGGCTTGGACTTTTGGGATTTCTCGAGCTTTCTTTCAAGCACAATGCTTCACCTACTTTCTGCCTTATATGGGAATTCTATTTGGTGGTCTCTTGGTTATTCTGTGGACCTAGGAAAATCTGTTTTCTCATTTCCTTCACCATACACTCTGGCCATTCTCAGTGTTGATCTCTTATAGGTTTTTTTGGTTTTGCTGATGACCTAAATGGCATGTTAAGGAAAGCCTTTGCATATGGGGAGCAAACAAGATGCACTTTGGGCATTTTAGGAAGATGGCTGCAGACCCCTGGGATCAATGCCTATGTGATTTCAGCTGCCCAAAGCGTTTCATAAGGCACATCCACCATGACATTTCCATGACCTGCACCTGGCTGCACCCTAGAAAAGTGAAGCCAATGCAAAATTTCACAAAATTGCTTGAAAAAAGTTTCCCACATGAAATATAGTTTGCATTTAAATCAGATTCATGTTCTTTGTGACCCAAATACAAATTCTTCATGACTGTTATTACTTGGTGGTAGTATCCATGGTGATTTTTGTTTATTTGTTACCTCTGATGTTGACATTTTTTAGTGTGGAAAACAACTGCACAGCATTCATATCAGTCCTTCTTCATGGATGCATCCCATCAATGAGTATAGCTTGACATTTATAGGGTCTAGATGTCCACCTTTCTTCATTATGCTCTCAGCATTGACATCAAAGTATTCTCCTCTTTACTTTGACCAGATGTCTGTATCTGTGTCTTATGATCACATAGACTCTGCTAGTCCCTGTGTCAGTCCCTTGGTTTCATAAAATGTTTCATTCACTGAAGCCTGCCTGATGTCAATATGCTAGGGAAATTTGTTAGAAGCATGTATAATGCATTCAGAGCCTGAGCTCAGAAAGGTTTAGGCCTGGGAAATTTATGGAGGAAAAGATATGACACTGTACTGCCCAGAGACTGAAACTTCTGAGACCTTGGTTTATTAAAGTGTCTTCTGCCCCTTTACATTATTAATGCCCAGTTTTTCACATCCAGGCACTGTGAAGTGCAAATGCAATGGAAGTGTCTGCAAATTGTCCTTTCCTAACCCCCTGTTCCTATCTTAGTGCCTGGTTTGGAAATAGAAAGGGTTGTCCTCAAAATTTGAGGCAGCTGTTTCCTACGTACCTGTTGCATGATAGAAGCACATTTGATAGTAGCTACATAAATAGTCTGGTCATATCCAAAATGCTGTAGTCTAAACCACAGCATCATAACTCATTGATACAATGCTTCATTTGGATGACATGAACGCAGCTTCTGAAAAAAACTAAGAATCACAACATCTTTAATGAAATATGTAGTTAGTTTCATCATAAGTGCACATCTGTATTTAGAGCCCTGTGTTCCATCATGTTATATTTTGGATTCACCTTCATAGTAATAAAAAAAGAAATAAATTACTAAGACCACCTCCAAGCTGAGACTAAAACTGATAGAGTTTAGTTTTGATAGTAGTGTTTGAGCTCTCACCATAGTGTTGAACGAACTAACATGGGATGATTCATAACTGTGAAAAATAGCATCATCAAATATGACAGATGAGAGTTTATGTAAGGTCAGTTTCCAAAGGAAAAATTTTATTATTCTAGGGTTTATTTCTTTGATGTAAATTATCGTTCTTCAATAATCCTAAATTTGTCAAAGCACCAAAGACAGGAAATTTACAATGCACGACATTTATTTACCCAATAATTATCTGGATTTTTTACACTGGAAAGCATACTTGGAGATTTATTTATTTCTGAAGACAGACTTCTTATGATTCTAGTTTGCCCACAGTGTTGGGAATTACACTGGAATATTCTTATTCACCTTTCTGTACCTCTGCTTAGAGAAGAATTGAAAAGGCTCATAAAACAGTGGAACATGGCTAATTACTTTTTTTTTTTTTTATGTGCTGTTCTCATTCAATCAGAAATTGAATGGGCTCTATTAGTCTGTAGTATTCATTCCATCCCTTTTCAAACCATCATGTACATGATGTGGTTTTGAAACATTTCTGATATCAAATGAAGTAGAATTTGTTGTTCCTGATTAGGAACACCTCCCAGGAAGTTGCACCCTCCTAAACCCATTAAAGATAATTTTTGTTAAGGGTAAAGTGTTGTGCTAAAAATTTGCATGTTGATTCCAAGACACATTCTAAACACTGGTGTAATAACATATTTTGTCATTTTCACTGTCTTTTCAGGTGCTATCAAGGAATACACTTCAAAAGTTTTTTTTTCCGTTAGGATCATGGCATTATTTGTTCTATAACTTACTACATAGACTACATTTTTAAGGTTGCTCTGTGCCACAAGTAAAAATAATTTAAGTATAATAAAATGGCTACTCCTTATTTTTTTTAAATAATCCACTTCATGGATGGGTAAATAGGTAAAGAAAAATGAGCAAAGAAAATTATTGGCATGGAGTCTAGAAGCATGATGTCAGGAAGAAAGCTATTTAATTGATTTCTTATTTATTATACTGATTTCTTCTGAATGATAGAAAAAAATTGTACAAGAAATGATGCATGATGATTAGTTATGTAGCACAAAAGGAAGAGTTTAATTTTGACTAGCAACAATGCCACTAGGAAACAAGTAAAACATTAATGAACATTGACATTTTCAAACATGCCAGACTGAGAAGAAGTGTAGTTTTGACTCTGCTTGCAAATACAAAGAGTCATGGAAAAAAACTGTAGCTTTCAGTATGACCCACTCTAGTGCTTCTGATTCATAGCATTATTGTTGTAGCCTTAAATTAATTCTGTTCTATATTAAACTGATTTATACCATTTACAAAGTCCTGCTTGTTCACAGAAACTAATCACAAAAAGCAACTATAAGCCCAGTCCAAGATGAGTTTCCTAGACCTATCAATTCACTAAGTTTGGAAGATTTCCTAATTACTACTTAATGTTTTACAATAGTCATTAAAACCTCCTACTACGTATGTAGAGTGCATGATTGGACAAAGATACAAATTGAATGTGTGTATATATATTTTTTCAACTTACCTTTGTGTATGACAGTTGATATCTGCCAACCCCTTTTTTTAGCTTCACAACAATTTTAGTTTCCTTTGGTCTTTTTTCTTTGTACTATGCATGCACTTCTAATGAGATCTATAATTTATCTTTTTAGGTTGTTTTATTGAGATCTTGGAATATTATTCATCAATATTATTTAGCGGTATTTGCCAGCTTGCAGAGATGCAGAGCTGTTTTTTTAAATCACTCGTGTTAGCATACATATGCATGAGCCAAAGACTCACTTGGCCAACTGGGAAATGCCAGAGAAGCAAGAATAAAACAGAAATAAAAGCAAAACTAAAACTAACAAAATTCATCTGCAACTAAATTTGTCTCAGACTCAGACACAGACTAATTTTTGTCAGCATGTGCTATCTTACTTCATGCTAAAGATCTAGGGTGGATTTTTTTTTTACTGTAATGTTTGGGAAGATCTCATCATTCCTTAAATCCCTTAAATTTTAGCTTTTATATTTTTCAGATCCTGTGCTGCAACTCTGAACTCCATATAGAGCATTACCAAGCTCTCTTCACTGTTTGGTCAGACAAAACAATCCTTCCAGGCCAGAGAACCAAGGTCATCATCACAGCCTTAGGCCCCAAAAGTGTTAAAAAAATGGATTGGGAGGCAGCAAACCAGAGGAATATGACTTTATTTTCAGAAGCTGTAATGGGACAATTCACCTCTGATATGCAAATAGACCAAACTTTGGTGTCTGAAAAATTCATGCCCAAGGCCCATCTTGGGAGCAGCCTCTGTGAGGCTTTTGCACTGCCCAAGGTGTATCTGCTAAACGCCTTTAACAAATATTTACTTTATTCTTTCAGCTCCATTCTAGATAGCCAGTCCAAGGCATCAATACCTGCTAGAAAAGGAATGTAGGATCTAGAGCCAACAATTGATTGAGAAGATAAAGAAGTGGAAAACTCCTGTTACATCATGGCTGAATTTTCAATAGATTTCAACCTATAAGTTTATCAAAGTCTAGGATATTGATTCAGCAGGGGAAGAAGTGCAATATAGGAGAAGAAGAAGGTTACAGAGGAAGGTTATTTGGTTGGATTTATTTAAACTCAAATCTGAAGTGTTATATGGCTCTCCTTTCCCCTTTTAGAAAATAGTACTGCAATAAGGGTTAACTGTTAAAATATAGTGGTGTAGTATATATACGATATATGTATTTTAGTGTGTGTGGGTACACATCAATCCCAGCATAAACTGGAGCACTAAAAGGCTGAAAATTTCACTAAGGATCAAAGACATATCCTGGATATCAATACAGTTGCATCCTCATGAACAGCTGCCTTCACTTACGCAGCTCTATCTAAGTGGATCCCAATACATCACAGTTTAACCCCAATGTAGCCCCCTTGTTTTCCATCTTTTCTGGATACTACTTTTTCCACGGAGGTCAGGAAAGAGATATTTACAGGTATCTGTATGACAGTACTCCAGCACATTATTGAAGCAGAGTTTCATTGCTTTAAATGTTAGTGTAGTGAGTGAATACTGTTATGCTAATCTATACAAGTTGTGCTTCTAAATGGAGATTTTGAATACACATTCCAGTGAGCATAAGAAAGAGATGACTATTTTTCCCAAGACATATACACACACTTCCCTTTTAATTCAGCAAGGCTACCATATACAGAATACATGATTTCGCCTTTAAACGTTAACACATGTAAGCACATGTATGTACAGATACAATCAAGTTTATTTGAACTCAGCTTTGAAATTTCCATATTTTTGCACTGTAATAGTTACCATTCTAGAGAGAGGAAAAAGCAGTAAAAAAATCCTACATTGTGAACATCCTTCTAAGGTCTAATCCAGAGATTTACAAGTGCATTTCCTAGTAGAAGGTAAAGCTTAGACCTTGAACATTTTGTGGAAACACAGTAAAGGGGCTCTTGTGAGAGTTGTGGCAGTGGTTCCAAGATGCAGAAGATTTGATCAAGTTTTCCTTGTTTTTTAACATATGTTGCTTTTGTATACTAAAATACAAAGACTATTTAAGCATATTAGCCATTAAGAAACTCTTTCAGCTTTTGACAAAAAAAAAATAAAAAAAAATAAAAAAAAATAAAAAGAAAAAATATCATCATTGCTTTTGGAAAAGGATATGTATTAAAGACATTTTATGTGGATTATTTTTATCATTAAGGAAAACTTTACTGCATTTTCAATGAGCAACCATAAAGCAGGAATGAAATTTGATGGTGTAAGAACATTTGCTTAACCGTAATGCAGGTGTACATTCACAGAGAAATAGTTAGCATACATAATGATATAGACAGAAGCATTTGAAGTCCATCTAAATGTCATACAAAACATTTGAGAATACATTTTTTATGATAGCTGAAAAAAACCTTTACTCTGCTTTCATATTTGTAATGCACTTTGGTTCCTTTTTTCCCTCATAATAAGTTCAATTACTACCCAGGAAGAATTGATACAGGTGCTGGGTGCCTCTCTATGTTTTTCAGCCAACACTCAGTATTCAAGACTTGACATGAATGGACCACCTCTCCAGTATTATGAATGGTAATTTAATCTCCATCCTCAATCCGCCATGAGCCCAGAAGCAAAGGCTGCCAATTATCTTGAACAGTACCAAACTATACATAATTGTCTTACAGAGATCACCTTTTCAGTGATTTCATTTTTATTTCATAAACCACGGCTTTTATTGAATCAGCTGCCTTGACATCCTTGTTTCTTAACTAGAGAGGAACAAATTTGTCAGATGGACTACCTGATGGAGAAGGAACTGGCTGTGTGGTGGCATTCAAAGTGTTGCAGTCAATGGCTCGATGTCCAGCTTCAGACCAGTGATAAACACTTCTCCTCAGGGGTTGGTGTTGGGACATCTTTGTTAGCAGCTGGGACAGTGGGATTCAGTGCACACTCAGCAAGTCTGCCAGTGACACCATCTGTGTGGCAGTCAACGCTGTAGGGAAAGGGAACTTGAGAGGTTCACAGGCCAGTGTAACCCTCATGAAATCCAACAAGGACTTGCATCTGGGGACCTGGGCAATCCCCAGTGCAAGCTTATGCCTGGCTAAAGATAGACCAAGAGCAACTCTGCCAAAAAGGAGTTGTGGGTGTCGGTGGATGAGCAGTTTCAACAAGACCCAGCAATGTATGCTGGCAGCCCAGAAAAACATTTGTATCCTGGGCCACAGCAAAGGAGTTGTGAGCAGGGTGAAAGAGGGAATCAAGAGTTGTGGCTAGCAGGATAAGAGAGGGGATCTCTTTCAAGAGAACCTACCTGGAGTGCTGCATCCAGCTCTGGAGCTTCCCACATAAGAAGGACATGGACTTGGTGGAGCAAGTCCAGAGGAGGACCATGAAGATGATCGCTGGACTGGAACACCTCTCCACTTCAAGACAGGCTGAGGGGCAGCTCAGCACTAAGAAGAGAAGGCTCCAGGGAGACCTTATAGCACCTTCCAGTACCTTAACAGGGCTTAAAAGGAAGATGGAGGGGGATTTTTATGAGGGCATACAGTAACATGAGGAGGCATGATGGAATTGAACTGAAAGAGGGTAGGTTTAGATTACATATGAGAAAGGAATTCTTCACTGGGGAGATGGCAGGGCACTGGAACAGACTTCCCAGAGAAGTTGTGGATGCCCCATCCCTGGAAGTGTTCAAGCCAGTACAGATGGGGGCCTTAAGCAACCTGGTCTAGTAGGTGTCCCTGCACAGGGCAGGGGGGTTGGAAATAGGTAATCTTTAAGGTCTATTCCAACCCAAACAATTTGCTGAAAACAGAAAAATATATGATTCTCTGAAAACAGAAAAAACCCTATACAAATGGAGAAAAATACCATTACTTCATTGAAACAAGCAGTTCAGCTATGCTGCAGATTACCTATCTTTTCAAGAAAGCACAGAGCTAGACAATGTTCCTGTAAATCCCAGTGACAGATGGACATGTGAAAGGGATAAAACATTCTGATTTTAAATAGTCTTAATCAGTTTTGTATACTTGGAGCAAGGCAATCTCATTTCTCGGATATGTTTTACTTACCATCTAGCTAGTGCAGCAGAAAACCTGTCCCTACTCTTCTAAATAATTTGAGTGATATACGTAGATTATAAACTCATTTCCAAAGGTTTTGCAAAAGACTCAAGCCAATATTATGAATTTTCAGCTGTTGCCCAGGGCTGTATGAATTGTAAATTTTTAAGGATGAAGAATATTTTAAAATTTCTTTTTTGTGTAGATAATGGTTATTAGTAAAGGAATTCACCCTTTCTTGTTAAGCCAATTATACACCCCCCCCAACATATTTATACTCTTCATAAATGTATGGATTAATTTGATACCTCTTAGTTTTAGAGGTAAAGAATTGTAAGAGTTTACCTTGAAAAATTTAATATGCTTGTACTTAATTGTCCTCAGGCAAATATCTGCCACCCTGTTAAATGAATCTATGCTAGCCACTACAGTATGGAGAAAAGTATCATCAAATAAACATTTCAAATATTGAAGCAGTGTAACTTGCTCTTTCAACTATGGATCAGTACTTTTTTTTAGGATACCAGATGAAAATGTTGTAATTCAAGCCACATTTTACAGGAATTTATGGCAATAGTTCCATTTTCAGAAAGTGAGCAGAGCCTATCTGTAAACATAGGTCTTCAGAAGTGCAACTTTAGTAAAATCCACAAAACAAGAGCAATGGATGTTGTACCATAACAGCACAAACAGGCAATATCAAAGCTACATCAGGCTAATTGAAATAACTAGACTTAATTGTAAAAGTCAGCTGTGAATCACCTTTTACTTTGTAGTTCTCCTTTTTTAGCAGAGATTTCCAAAACAAATACTCTGAATCCAGATCTTGGCCACTCAAGGCCAAGCCTTTCCATTAAGCATAGATATAATCCTCTTTTTACAGAAGGACAAGATATGAATGACAGACATGACAGACATAACTGTACCTTAGTTTACAGGTTATTCAACACATACTGAATCAGTGCAAATAATATGATCCTAGGTAAGACAACTTTATCTACCTAAATTCATGTGAGCAAATAACTAATGAAGTGTTCTGTTTTACTAAAAAGTTTTTTTTATTTTTTTAAGGAGTAGCATTGATCAAGGAATCTTTATTTTTTTTTTTTCCTTTTAACAATTTCTTCTCCATCAAAGACTGTTAAGCCACAGAAACTGGATCAGTAGCATAACAGACTCAGTAACAGTAAATGAAGTGCTGTAAGCTTACATCAGACTAATTAGTCTGAGGGATAAAATACAGGGAAAAACTTTTCAGGTTGCTTTGTGAAAGGCAGTTTGCTTAATTAAGCCAACCACTAATTGTTAAATATTTTTCAGGCATTAACAGAGCTGTGCTGATGGTAATTAAATTTTGATTTTACTGGTATTTGCAGGGATTAAGTCACAATCTGCTGAGGTTAGTTAATATTCACTTCACTGCCACAGCTGTCCTCCATTACATTACAAAGGACAGGAAAAGAGACAGCAGAATAGGGTGAAGTAATGAGAAAGCTATTCATTCATTTGAACTGGCTCCACACTTTACAGCCTTGTACAAATGGATCTGATCTGCATGACACACAACTAGGCATTAAATCCGATTTAATTTGATACAATAAAGGACAGCCTAAGCTCTAAATGTATTTTTTTTATACATAAGCACTATGCACTGTATCAAAAAATATAATCATGTGATTATCATATGTTTCAATTCAAGTGGTATTTCTTTACTTATTAGCTCCACAGGAGTCCTCCAGGAGTGTAAACTAATTCCTGCTAAACCCTTATTTCTTCTAGGTGCTGTGAATGAATCCTTCAGATTTCTGGATTGTGAATTTTTTGTTGCTGGTAGAATATTTACTGGAAAGATCAATGTTTTCCTTTCTTTTTTGTGCGGGTAATTTCAGGGTGCCACCTATATGTAGCAGATAAACGGGGCTTGAGCTTTGTTACCACTACAACAGGGAGAAGCTGCTGGAGGTGTTTTTCCTAAACCAACAGTGTTTCACTCACCATGATGTCCCTTTTTAAAGGTAATGTCCTGGGTTTGGCTTCAAATTACTTCAATGTTTCTAAAAAATGCCAAAGTCGGTAATTATGCAAACCCATAAAAAAATTGTTCCTCTCCATCTCATAGACTGCCTTGTATGCTCTTTGTTGTATTTAATCCTTCCTCCTCATGCGGCCTCAGAACCCTCAGTCACTATTGGTGCTCCCAATCTCACCTTCAAATTGGCAGTATGAGCCTATAGGATGAGTCAGATCTGATCACTCTCCCCCTAAGAATGTGCCAGACAGGCCCTAATTCTCTGACTGGGCACTGACTAATCTCCCTTCTTTCTTTGGGGGTGTGGAGAGCTGTCCTGCAGATATGTTGCACCACTGCTCCATGGGATAGTTTTAAGTATGACCTGATTTCCTCCTGGAAGGCTGAGGCTACACCAGATACCATAAGGCCTTTATATTCGCTTTAAAGCCAGTGTATGGCCATGCTTCAGCCACTCCATGAGAGCAAAGCAACTGGCTTTCAAAACATTTGTCATTTTTACCTTTTTTTTTTCCCTCATTTCCTCCTGACTGTTGTTGCAGTAGTATTCTACTCCACTTAGTTCTATTTTCCAGCACTATATTCTTAAAAGTTGCACCTTGCCAACTTACGTCTTGACACTTACTCATCAATCTGTTTCAGACCAAGTACCTTAAACCCTTAAAACTTTAATATGAAGAAGGATGTTCCTCTTTACCACAATGTCTGCCATAAACTTTGTTATTTCAATTCAAAGTCTCCAAGGGAGGTGCTTTTTTTTTATCTTAGAGTGAACATTATCCCAGAAAAATGTAAACTGAGTAATTCTCAAAAATTCCTACAAGCTCTTTCAGTAATTGTCTTCTAAACATAGTTTCTGAATCATATCACACTGAGAGATTTGGTTTTCTTTGCTATTTCCTGTACTCCTAATGAGACTTATTTTCCCCATCAGCTAAGCTGCTTTATGCCTGAATTCAGGAGAAATTACTGTATTTATATCATACCAATACCTTGCATTAGGACTAGATGTCATCAGCAATCCTTTTTGTGTGCATTATCACACATCACAGGTTGTGTTTCAGCTAAGTAGCTGAAAAATTACTGGTGTGAATAAATTTATGGATGCAGATTATTTTTGCAGAATGAAGACACGAGTGGACAGTGGAAGTAATAAAATCAGTAATTTTGCCATGCTTTCAAAACAAATAGCTAAAGAGTGCCTCGTTCAAACAAATATTTCTTCTAATTATAGGAAGAAGCACAGGAACATTTCAGGAATGGATTTATGTTTAGTTATATTTCAAAGTTTTCTTGAGTACAAAGGTGTGTCTTTAAAGAGGATCTTTTCAATAGCTATCTAACAAGTCATACTGAAGAAAAACGAATATTAGAGAATATAATTCATACCAGAACTATATAACATAGGTAAATGAACAATAAAAATGACAAATTGGGCAATAGAAAAGATTACAGAAATAATGCTTTCACATATTGGGCATTCATTAAATTGACTTTCCAGGGTAATTACTTTAACATTTCTACCTCTGACTCAGCACAGGTTTTTGGATCATTAAAACAGATAGTAAATATTACAGGGTTTCAGAACCTACTCTTGCAGACCTCTTCCTGGAAACTCAAGAACTGTGTCAAAGCCTTTGCTGAAGGCTGACTTTCTGCTGTAAATCCAAATTTTCTGGACTGAAAACTGAATTAATCAATAACATTTTTCTTTTTCAAACCCTGCTTTTTTTATGAAGACTAACAAATCCACTATTTTGTGTAGACTGAAGTAGCTTTAAATAGTATACTAAAATTAGTGATGAATTAACATAGTCTGATTCATACTTATGCTGTCATTTGTGTGTATCGTGATGAGACCCAAGGAAGGATGAATTAAAAGAGGCCATTCTAAAGACACTGAGGATTATTAACAATACTGCTGTGGGCAGAGCTGGCGTTTGATATTAAATATAATGGTTAATAATTTTTGTTAAGAATTTTCTGTGAAGAATGTTGAAGTTCCTAGCAGTTCCCTTATTGTTACAGTCCCATCTTCTTTTATGCTTCTGCCATCTTTCATAAACTAGTACAACTTAAACTGAGAGCCATGGGCTTTAAGGACTTTGAAAATTTACAGATGCAAACTGAGTTTTTGGAAGCATTCTTTCAGTTTTTACTATCTGACAGTCTGAAGCAAGAGAATTCATGCAGTCTAAAAATTGTACTTTTTATTTATTTCTCACTTTGGTTTATATACAAATATATATAAAAATTATATTCCTTCTGAGCTGAGGTAACTTTTCCTTTGACCAAACCTAATGAATAACATATACCACTCCAAAGCATGCCTTATGGGGAGTTTTCAGTTGGATTTACATGTCTAGCAAGTAGAATATTCAGGGAAAAATTCACAAAGGACCTGAAATTTAGAATTATTCTCTGTAAACTAGTAAAGGAATGCACATTGCACTTCCTTTATCAATAAGGGTCTTTTTAACTTCTTAATCTAAAGGTTCTGACACTGGTCTGGGAGTCTAATTTTTCCTCACAGAAAGCTGTATTTTAACACAGTACTTCTTACTATGTGGTACCATTGCTTTGAGAGGTGACAAATAGAGGCCAAGACACCAGAGCCCAGAAATGCCAAGTGAGATTGCAACAGCTCTGTTCTGGAGAACAGAATGGATGTCTGCTCAAAATACTAATCTAATCCTTAAAATTTAACAAGAATACACAGGTAGAAAAATTGCTGCTACTTACTAAGGCTCTAATCTATGAATGTGTTAAACCCACGCATGTTTCAAAATAAGAGAGGCCTGCTGAAGCCCAAAGAACATGTCCTGGCTTAAGGAGGTCTAGTTTTGAGCTGGGAGAGGTTATCTGGGGGGACCTGGCAGAGCCAATCAGCTGGCTTACTTTGAAGATTGACACCCGGTTAAACCACTAAAAAGAGTTGAACACGCCTCTGTGAAGGCGCATGTAAAGGCGGGGGTGGCTCTTTTGGCTTCTGGTTTTTGGACAGCGGCCTGACTTGGCCACGCCAGGCCCACATGGCCAGGCTGGGCCTGCCAGGCTCTGCTGCAGCGCAGGCCCATTCCCGGGAAGCCTGCTGGGCCCCATCCTGGTGGACTGACTGAGGCCCTCTCCTGGCAGAGCACCCCCAGTCCTTTTTCTGGCAGCACTGCTGGCTGGGGCTTATATCAGCACTGGGAACAGCCACGTGGCCAGAACCAGTGCTGGAAGTGGCCCTGTGGTCAGCACTAGAGATGACCTGAGGCCAGGAGTAGCCACCGCCATCTCGGATCAGGAGCAGCCACGTGTCCGGGACTGCAGGGCCAAAGAATCAGTGCAACCAGGACAGCAGCATGGGGCCATTTCTGCCTTGGCATGGCTCGCAATGGACTTTCTTTGTTTAGCCGCTTTTAGCCAGCCATGCTGCAGAGAGAAGGACAAAAACAGTGGCAGCAGCAGCTTTTCTTGTTTCTGGTGCTCTGCATGAAGAAAAATGCTGTGTGGAGCTGGCGGCCGACACGGCTCGCGTGGCGTTGGCAAAGACCAAGTGACCAGCAGTGAGAGGCATGGTGAGCGATCTCCCTGATGCACAACCTGGATGAGATCCACCTTTCAGCACTGCAGAACTCGATAAAAACTGTTTCAGTTGATAAAGCTTGAGAACAAATGAACCTACAAACACCAATTCTGTCCTGAATCATGAAAAGGAAAGGGTGAAGACAAGGAAAGAAAACAACATGGGACACTGAGGTCAGTAAAGAAGGAGTCAAATTCTAGTTAGGAGGGGATTGAGGAGATGCCTTGGTCTTGGGATGAAATTCTTTTGTGAGGCTATGGTGAAGATATATTTTTGATATATCAGAGTTTGTTTTTTCCCTGTAATTCATGAAGCACATGGGGGGATGTAGCATTCACCTGCAGGTCATGAGAAAAGGGCATTCGTGTTGAAGCATGTGGATGCTGAAAAGCTGTAATCCAAGGAGAAAGTTGAACAGAGAGAGATGAGAATCTTTGCCCCAGGGGTAGAAAAAGAAAAGCCTCTGTTCCCAAAGATAAAAGAACTTTTGTTTTTATACTGGAACAGCTCATACTGGAGTAGTAGTTCCAGGTATACTGGAACTACTACTTAAAGTAGTACCCCATAAGTTGACATGGACCATGACATGGCCCATGAAAGCGGCTTTGGGAAAGCTGCAAGGCATGGGAGGGACTTTCCCACTGAGAACAGATTTTTCTTTTCCAGG
Organism: Cyanistes caeruleus; assembly: GCF_971803275.1. Classification (NCBI taxonomy): domain Eukaryota; kingdom Metazoa; phylum Chordata; class Aves; order Passeriformes; family Paridae; genus Cyanistes; species Cyanistes caeruleus. The sequence continues at coordinate 25,857,248 of NC_141732.1, read as the reverse complement.
TGTCTGATTTGCTGTGTCATTGAAGTCACAAGAGAACTGTTTCTTGTGGAGATGTCTCCATGGCATGGCAAGAGAGACTCGTCTCCCTACATGGACTGAAGAAAGATAATTTTAGAGGTGGTAAACGGACTTAAAGTTCCAGGTTTTGTTCCTTTATGTTGTCAATGGGAAAGAAAAGAAGGTGTTGAGGGAGAAGTGTTCTGAAGGTTTATTCTGATTGTTTTAATAATTTTTCTTTTAATTCTGTAATAAAGTTTTCTTCATACCCTTTAAAATTTTGAGCCTGTTTTGCCCTCCTCCTCCTGGTCCATATCTCACAGCAGGAAATGAGTAAATAATTTCTAGTGGGTGCACGGACATTTGGCCAGTATTAGACCCACTACATAATTGGTGTGTTGGCCTGGAAACTCAAATTGGCCAATCAAAACCAAAGCAGGATAGTAGAAAGGCCTAAAGCTGAGCAAACACTTAACATTTTCCAGTTTAAGACTTTCAAGAACTGGTTGTACCACCAAAGAGCAAAAGTGGATAAAAGCTTTTCAGTACTGTGAAATGTATAGTTCTCACAACTGTGTTACACTTTTACATAATTCTTCACCCAGTAGATTAGTATAATCTAAGTATATTAGTATAATCCAAGTATATTCCTACTCAGATCTGTGATCATAATAAGAAATTGAGAATATTAACGTGTCTGGAGGGTCACGTAACCCCGTTTTCATCACTTCAATTAGCAAATTACTCTCTTATTGATTTACGTCTAGAATTGCTTTCTTTCTTTCTCGTCCTAATTTCATTACATCAAATATATATCCTATCGAGACTAAAAATTTCCAGTATAGTGCAACACTTTTAACATTCTTATCTGTAGCCTAATCTTTCCCTAATTTCTTTTACAAGCTGTTTAACTCTGAGTCTCTAGATGGATACTCTCTACATTTTCCTGCATCTGAAAGGATGTTTTCAGATTAACTTTTGAGACTAATGTGAGGATAAAATTGCAATTTACTACAACTTTATATAAAGTGTTCAAGGTAGGATATTTTGAGAAATTATAATTCCTCAGTAAAAACTATCTGTGAAAACTAAGACAGATCACATAAATACAGTAAGTGAATGAATGCAAGAATGTTTTCAGTAGCAAAGGCAAGGTAATATCTGAAAATAGAACATAAGATGTCTCCTTCCTATTCAATCGTGCTTCCAGGTATTTCTGTCATTGGCAGTGCCAGGTTCAGTACTTGCCTAGTCCCTTTTTTACTACCTAAAAATGTTCTTCCTCCTCACGTGCCCTACAAAAAAGGCACAGCTATGTACTGTGTTGAAAATGATGTGGCAAGAGGATGTAGAAGACATGGAAATGGGAATACTGCTTTCATTGGTAACAACTTAGGGGAAATGCCGATTAGATTACAGGCTTAGTGTAGGTAAAAAAATTAAAAAAAAAGCTTCTAAGTGAGCAATTAATTTTCATTATGTCTCTTCTATTATTAACACTTCACTTCTTTTTGTGACGTATCTCTTTGTATATATCAAAGGATAGCATTTGAAATATAGTCTGCAAAGGAATATTCCATTTCATAGTGCAATAGTCATAGCACAAAATTAATTTAATTCCAAAGTCTGCATATACAAAATAATGGCAGCTATATATATTCAGATCATGGACATTTACAAGCCTACAGTATAGGGTAAGGAGCCCTTTTGTCAGAAATCCTGTGTTTTTCAATTTACAATTGAAACTCAGCTCATGTATTGCTGCACCAGTCACCAAACCTTCCACTCTGAACAAAAAATATGTGAAACCAGATTTTACACAACACTTTCACTACCTTAGTCCCATCATTTCAGCTTGCTCTAAGTCACAGGGAGCTACTGAGAGAGTAACATATTGCAGTATCCCTTTTTTCTGATGTGGGGGTCTATTTCACTTTCAACTATTTCACCTTTCCTCACATCCTTTTGTTAGGTGTCTACTAGGAGAAATATATCAACCTGCCCTCAACTTTGGTGGTTACCAAAATAGAGTTGGGGCTTGTAAAATTAGTCTGAAAAAATGTTTTTTTTCTAAATCAAGACATATTCCCCAAGTTTTCACAAGGAATTTGGACGTAATTATGCTGCATTTTGTAACAGAGTTACATGTAAAGAAAGAGAAAAGGAAATTATCTAAAGTGTTTACTTCCTAAGTGTCTATAAAATGCATGCAGGTATTCTTATAACAAACATACTACCCCTGGCTGTTCCTCTGTGTAATGTAAATGGTGTATTTGGCCAAAACCAATATGAATTATGAAGGGGAGAATGACAGAAGAATAACAGAGAGTTTCATCTCCTCTCATGCCTGTATGGATGATTAATTAAATAGTCAACAATTTAAAGTATTTGCTTTATTTTGTATTCCAATCTCAGGTATCCAAGCACTGTGTAGGTCCCAAACGAGACTGCTTTTCTAACAAGAATTCTATAAAAATCAGAGGAGAGACATATTTCTAGAGTGTCAGAACGAGATCTTCTGTGACCAGCTTAAGCTCCCGCATTCCTTAACTGAAGAGGATGTATTCTTTATCAGGGGGTTTCCAATATGTCCAGCTTTTTTCCTCTGAGCAGAGAGGGATGTGGGGACTTTCTTTAAGGGTGCTGAATGGATTCCATGTCTTGCATGGCATCAGACTCTATGCATGTTTTTCTAGCATAATTGAAATAGGCAGATAGGGTTTAATTTTTTTGCTTTTCTCCTGGAAAGAAGAGAAACTGAAAAAGCTGAGATGTTGCTATCAACAGAGAAACTGGTTTACATCCCACCCCTTCTTACTTTCTCACGTCTATGAAACTACCTCACTTTTATATACCTTTTGTGACTCATTTCTTGTTCTGAGAAACTGAACTCCTGACTTCAGGTCACAAATGTAGTGTTCTCTGATAAAGCTTTAGATGAGCAAAGTTGCAAATGTGTGAATCACTGAAGAGCAGAGGGATAAACCCTTTGAGTTTGGAATGATTATAAGAGCAACACTGGAATGTAATTAGATTTTTCCATAATTAAACCTTAAAAGCTGCTATTAATTGTGTTGCTCCAGCAACAACAATCTAATGCAAGAGGAGAAAACAATCACAGTTTGCACAAAGCAAGCAAAGTAGAGGAATAGTCAAATTTACATCTGCAGAAATGATTCTCAGCCAACGTATTGTACAACACTATGGCATTGCCCTGAAGCCTATTGCCACCAAAATACGGCAATTTACCGTATTTTAAATATTAATTAGGGATCAAAGAAAATTATGTACTGGAGTTTAACACAAATTTTCTTCTTTAAAATACGGTGAGAAAAACATTATGACAGGCTACTGAATGTGCTTGGTGCAGCATACTCTGTCTCTCCAAAGTGCAGCATGAGTAATGCAAGGTTACTGCAGTAAGTACACATTTCTTATTGCATATCAGAGAAAATAGGTGTGTAAAATCCATGTAATTTGATAGCACATACATCACCAGTGCCCTAGAGAGTACTGAATCATAGGGATCATAAGGCTACATATTTAGCACAGTAAAAGAATATTTCTCATCTTTTCTCTCAGAAAATTCTATGGAAATTAGTGGGGGATGGGAGAGAAAGCTTATAAATCAAGTATTAAAACAACAGCAAACCACAGAGCTGCTGCAGAGACACGAGCTCTTTCCTTTTATTTTATGACATTTTATTTTAAGTGCCCCTCTACCCCCAATATTTTTAGTAGCAGTGTTAAATTACAGTAGCACTCTTAGGGAAATACATGTGAGATTCACATGAATACCAAGTACATTCATTATGATCAGTACTGAATTCCAAATGAGAATAGCTCGACTTTTTTTTTTTTTTCTTCTCTGTGTTAACCTTCAAGGCAAGTCAACACATTTCAAACAACCCAGCCTGATTTTAATTTGGAAAACAGTCTTAAATATACCACTGCCAAGTCAGATTGAATCAAAGCCGTGAGGAATGAAGGCAAGGAGGAGGAGGGGAGGCAGGACTGCCACAGCAAGGAGATGCTGTGTGAGAAAGAGAGGTGAAAATGAGAGCTAACATCAGCTCCCCCGGGGTCTGCTGTAATCAGCAGACAAATGGTCTGTACTCATGGCATGTATTCATTCTGCGGCAACGGGCTGCCAACAAGAGCCTTCCTGTGTCTGTTTGGAAATAAAGTACTAGTCTTCCTTTATTCAGATGCTTTGAAACTAAAGAGAACTGCTGACAAACACTGCTTTGGGCATTTGACACTGCCTTTTGATCTAGTTAGACAGTGTAAAATGAACAAATTAGGAATCTACTACAAAAGAGTCTCAGTCTTAGCTTGCTAAAATATCAGGGTTTAAAAACTGGACTTTTGTCTTCACCACCCCCCAGTTGTTTAAAATCAAGAAAGTACCTTGCCATTTTTCATGCTGGCAAATGGATGCATTCTTCTGTTTCTGAATCATCATTTTTCAGCTGCATGTCTGTGCGTGAAAAAGACATTAATATCACACATAGCAAATATATTTACATTTTCACCATCTAGATATGTTTTAAATTTGTGTAGCTCCTGTCTCTAGATATGTGCTTTGGATTTTGAAATTTGAAAATTTCCTTTCAAAATGTTTTAAAGGAATTTTCACATTCCCAGGAGGATTCTAACATTAATTAAATTAACTTCCTCTTTTAGTACAACAAAAATACCTTTGAGTCAGTGAAATGCCCATAAACATGGCTTAGCAATTACAATGGAGCAGCAAAATGTTCTTTTTTTTTTTTTAAGTACTTCATTTTTCAAATGTACTTTTATCCTGACATGCTGTGTATTGGACACTAATGAGTTCCTCTGTGGACTGAAGTTACCTAGCATGCTTTGAAGTGTCTTATGTGTGCATATGTAAAAGTCAAAAGACCTTTGAAACCACATCTCATTTGAAAGTGAGAAAAATTAGGTAGGCTGTTAACATAGAGCTAAAAGCAGACATCATTAAATGGTCCCCAAGACTCATAATGAAATTAGATAATTTTTTTAATTCAATGATTCAGATGGATTCATTGATGGGATAGCAAACCATTTCTGAGATCACTAATACTCTAATATATAATTGCAGGATAGCAGCTACTTATCCATTGCATTCAGCTGTTCTGCCATGCTCCCAAGTTTAATTAGCAGTCTGCCTGAGAAAATACATTTTCCCTCTCTTTCTGCAGCAGCAAAATCAAATTTCAGTCACAGTTTGCATAATAATACCTTATTATTATTAATCCACAGTTTAGGACGTGTGATTATAGTCATAGGTATCTACTGATGGAAAACATTTACAATGTACAATTCTTCTCTGATATTCCAGCCCTGCTGGAAGAGAATGTGCAAGTGTGGAAGTTCATCACAATTTCCTGGTCTGGCTGTGATAAAGAAGCAGACAGAAAACAGGCTGGTTTTCGCCTGTGAGCATCCTGCTTCTAAGCTGCCTTAAAATCTTTTAACAATGTAGTCACAAAGGCACAAGAACTTTGGAAAAATGTTCCAAGCAAAGGGTCAGTGGAGCCAGTGAATAATAACTGTGTGAATTTAATGAATGAGATCCTGGCTGTGTCCCACCTGCTCATTCTCTTGGATGATCAAGCCTGTGCTCACACATATGAACAACAGAAAGGAGCTTGTTCTAGATGTGTTTTTTTTAATGTGGTGCATATGTATGAACAGTGCAGAGGAAGGGCAAAACATGGATTGTAGATCAAAAGAAAACATTTTTGCTTTCTTATTCTTTAGTGAATGCTGTTCTTTCAGTAGGTAGTGGCTTGGCAGTTTCAGAGGCTGTGTTTCTGCTTAGCAAGAGGAGATGCACAAAAGACACAGTGGAAACAGAAATTTCCTTTGACAAAGTTTTCTATCCCAGATGAGAAGGATTGTGTTTACAGCTGCCATGGCAGACAGCCCCTGCAACTCAACATTTATTTGCCTTGTCCAGCTCTGGATTAGGGTACTAATCGCTTAGGTATAATACAGCTTCTACAGTCTTTCCTCTGTACATTAGCAAGTTGAGAGAGAGCGAGAGAGAGAAATAGAGAAATAAATAAATAGACAGATGCATAGAGTGGCTGTGTTAATATTACTACCTGCAGACAGACCCTAGAAGATACTACACCAGGCATGTACAACCTACTGTTAATATCAGGAGTAAGTAATAGTTAAAGTTTTTCACTTCTTATTATTGGTTGCCTCCATTTTTTGCTCTCTTTTAGAGTCCCAAAACATGCTGCCATAGACAACAGGTTATAGAGCAGAGATGGCACATTCTGTATCTGTGGGTTTCCTTCCAATACTGATACCTTTTTTGAAATGCAAGTGCAATGGATTTTTGCATGGATATCCTGTGAAAGTCACTGTTGTTAAGTCGTTTTTTTGTTCTTAAGGTGTGTTTTACTCTTCAACTTTTACTCTTCAACTTTACTCTTCAACTTTTACTCTTCAACTGCAATATTTGCTTTACTAGTTATGTAAAAAAAAATAAACAAATGTGTTATGTTATGAATAACATAAATATAAGAACTGTTATCAGAGAATGATGATGATGATGATGACTTCCAAATCAGTACTAAGTTATTAATATGCTGATTTTAAGGCTTATGATGATTTTCTGCTGCACCCTTCCTTGATCAGGTCACAAACATTGTGGCAATGACCAGAAGTAGGTCAGGTCAATCTGCAATTTGTTCAGTACCACATCCAAAATGCTAGATGTTCATATTCAGAAGTGTGCAATACAGTCTGAGGGCAAGGCATCTGAAGGTCATGTTCACTTTGTTTGAAGGAGACTGTTCCAGTGACATTTGAGGAAGTAAGGAAATTAATTTTCTCAAACTTACCTAGAATTTTTCTCAGGTCACAGAGCACCCCACCCTAGGCATTCCTTCCTTGTACCTTTGCTTGCTGGAGATGTCAGTCAGCCATCCTGAATGCCTTCAGTGATGATTCAAATGATTTCTTGATTTGCACCACGCATTGTGTATAGTACTGTTTGAATAGAGATGTTACTGTAGGAGAGAGCATGAGCTGCGATGGCCACACCACTCTCTTGTCTCCTGTCTTTTTGCAGTGACCTAAATGGAGAAATTATGACACCTTTAAATGTCAGTAGAGAAGGTCTGTTATCAGAATGATATCATTCTCGATGATACAAAATCTAAATAGTAAATCAGAGTAAAGAGCTATCACTGCGAGAAGGATCCGTGAGAGAAATGGCCAGTGAATTGAAACCTGCAGATGACTGCCTACAGCTTCTTCCTTGTAAATTGTCCTTCTCACTTCATTTATTCTGATCATAGCAGTGGAAAACAAACTGATAAACAGGCCTGTGAATGCTAGGAGTGCAGAAGGACTGACATTTTAAAGGTAAACATTGAGACTTCACCCAGGAAGCACAACATCTGATACTGATGCATAGATACTGATATAACTTCTGACAGATAGTGATGAGTGATATGTAATGTCATTCAAGATGAGAGGTAACAATTTATTTAAAAGCAACGAAAGTGAGCCATGAGGGTGGACCCAGCTGCCTTCAAACTCTTGTTCTGGAAAAATTACCTACTTAAATGCCAGGGATGGCATTGAATAGCCTTCAAATTTCAGGACAATGAATTTGTGATCAGATCCTTATGAGGCATGTTTTAAATGCAGAATTGCTGCTGAAACAGTTGCTCAAGCAATTGTTTGTCAGCCAAGGTTAGTTGCCAAACATTATACTCTTGCCAAGGCTCTGAATTCCTCCAATCTCCTCTGAAACAGATCCTACAAAAATGCCATGCAGGTGGCACAGCTCCTCTGCCGGGTGAAGACAGATCACATTTGTAAGTGTCTGCACAAATCACATTTTTAATTGTGTATGTCCAGGATCGCCAGTTGAGCTTCACAGTGGTAGACCGTGTGCCCATGTGGTGTAACTTTTACTGATAGGCTTAATAACTTTTTTTTGTGAGATGACAGAACAGCTGCTGAGCTACCCTTCTGTTATTACCAGAAGCAGTTAAGTTGGAAGGAGATTTGGGTTTAAATCAGCCTCCAAATTTTCAAAAATATAAACCTTACAATTCCCATGATAAAAGAGTCACATTGAAAGGAGGTGAGAATAACTCAGTTCCTTGGTACTTCCATTCCAGCCAAATCCCACGGTGCAGAGGCAAAGAGAGTCGAAGCAATATAGAAAGTGAATTTAACTAATGCAAAAAGAAATATTGCAAGTTAGTTCAACTGTGTATTGCAAAAAAATGTTTCCAGTTATTTTTCATTTTATACCACACCTTTTTGCCCTGTCCCAGTGAGTGTATAATCATATACCTTTCCTCCAGCTTTGTATGAGGTAGACACAACTCTGTACAAAAAACAAGACAAAGTAAATTATGAGCAGTCGAAGCAGTAAATCTCAGGGTTTTGTGAAGCATCTGGGGGATTGCTTCATCTTTTGAATCCAATAATGCTTGGATTTTTGCCCTTTATGGATATTTGAAGTCTTTGCATTCTTTTATTCTCCATTAAACTTCATTCAACTCTGCATAACTGTGTTAGTCTGTGCTATTTTTACCAAAGTGTGAACCAAAGATCTGGAAAGATCTAACTGTTATCAACATGAACATAAATTAATAATTTAAAGAAGAATACTTAAACACATAGTTTACTCAGTTCATGGAGTGTTTTGTTAACCTCTGACACCAATGTTTAACACGGAGAATTTAATGAGAGCTTCCAAAAGGAGAACTGTCCACTTGTAAATGTCTTAGGTTTTAATATATATGGGTATAGGTACACTAGCAAATAGTAAATTGTATTTTAAATCATTAATCACACCATGTTTAAGTTAGTCATTTCTTTTTTTATGTTGATATTAGCTATTGCATAATATTTTCCACGCCTCTGTGGCTGCTTCCCAAATGTTTGTGTTAAGAACAATAAACCTCTCTGATTCCCAAACATTAAATGCTTATACTGTTCTTCTATAGAAATTCTTCCATTTATTATTTTTTTTATTACTGTGAAATCTTCTATGAATGAACAACAGTCCCAAAAGCTGTAGGAAGAAACAGATTTTGCATACAGATTTCTGGTGGTTTTTTTCCTTATAAAACCATACTATTACTGCTTGTAATAATTAAAATGAAATATTATTATTTATTCAGGACATAAAAAAGATTTTCCCTTGGGGAACCCATGATTGGTGTGTACAAGAGAGCTTTGATATTTTGATTTATTAATAGCAAATAAAAAATACATAAGCAACCAAAAATCTGTTTTCCAGAAGGAACAGTACTTTCAGGTATTCTGTTTTCTTTCTTTTTTTTTCTTTTTTTTTTTTTTCTTTTGCTTTCTATATTTATTGCTGATGTTTTTATTTTCTTTTTTGCCTTAATACACCACAGAGCCAATCTTAGAGAGCAACTAGCATCACCAAGGATTTTCAGCCTCATTTTGTGGCTCTTCCCTGCCTCCACTCTTGACACTGAACAATGCATCAAATGTTTGGTTGCAGAACAGCCACAATGGGTTGAACTTTGTGCAGTCATGGGGGTCTCTAGAAGGTAAATTTAATTCTACATGAGTCACCCTCTCCATTCCATTCTCCCTGCCTTTTAGCTGCTTCAGATTGATTCACTGTAAGGGTAATTTAAAAATAGATTTGATAAAAACCCCATATTTTTGCAACATTTCCTGTTAGTCATCCAGTGAGTCCACATAATATAAATTCTGTAACACAGCTAATTATCTCTTTTTTTTTAACAGACACATTCAGCATGCAGTGTAGGCCCTTTAAATGGACTGTTCTTATGTGGTCTTAGAAGAAGATATTTCTGTGCAAATATAAACTGTAGCATGGAACATATGCTTTTCCTATCATATTCAATAAGTTATTAAAATTCACACTAATTAACCTTTTTTTTAGCAAAGTTAAACAATCATTTAAATGTCGGACTTAGACTTGGTGATGGGAGGGTATCCTGCATATGTTATAATTACCCACACATGAAAAAGTATCAATGTTTTACAGAATAAGAGGCTTCAGACTGATCCTGTGCTACAACAGTCAGCAGTTTTGTGTTTCAGCCAATGCAGTGGAACCCTGGAACACCAGTCAGTCAACTCAAGCATTAAGTATTCTAAAGTCAAGACTGGCAACTGATGAACAACAGAAGTTGATTTTGTATTATCCTACAAGTGAAAAAATATGCTTTGAATGCATGGTTTCTTTCGTATGGGTATCAACAGAACAAAACAAAACAAAACAAATCAATACAAAACAAAACAGGTAGAATAGGAATTTGGAAAAACAATTTAGTAAACCATCAATGATGTTATTTTAAAGAGGTACGAATAAGTTCCACCCAGGTCAGGTGGACTAATTCATAGGAATGTGTCTTTCATATTTCACAGATCAGAGATTTCCTTATTTAGTAAATTGGAAGGCTTTGCCAGTTAAAGCCTGCAGAAATGGGATTAAACTGAGGTAGACTGCATTTTTAAATATACAGCTGTTATGGGCATGGGCAAACAGTGCTGATTCGGAGAAAAGAGGATCAGGACTAGAAATCACCCAGATCATCTGACACCATAAAGATGGGGATTATATAAATGTAGAGAAAAGCCTTATTTGAGAAGGACAATCAATAGAAAAGCAATCCCATCACTTAGTGGATGTATTTTTGTATACAGGTAGAGTTCCATTATCAGCTGAAAAGAAATTTAAACAAATCAGAAATTTCCCATCATTTCACAGAGGTTGCTGTCAACCTGAGCACAGACTTTTTAAAGCTGCTTGTAAATAATGCAGGAATTTAAATACTTGTAGTGAGGAAATTATTGGAAAAGGTCATTAATTAAAAAAAAAAAAAAGATAAAGATTTCATATTCAAAAGAGAGACAGCCTTACAGGAGATACCGAAACCAATGTCTCCATCAGTCACATCAATTTCTAGTTGTTAAATAATATTATTTTGGATTTTTTTCTAAGTCAGGATGTATTGATTTCCAGATAATCAGAACAAGAAGACAAGATAACATTCCTCTTTTCTTAGAAAGTTTCCTTAATGACAACTTGACTATACAGTCAAATAAATCCTTTATTCTCTTTTTCATGCATCGTCTTCATGAATACAGTAGAGATGAATAGCTTTGGAGAACAAATTATTCATCTTTTCTACACAAGAGGAATGGTTGGCACTTTGAAAGGAGCTTGAGTACCTGCTCCACTCTGACTTGTAGTGATTGGTCTGTGGGTCAGATATTCAGTCTTTTCAGCAAAGACTGAACCAAAAGATTGTCAGCTGAGATGGTGCTTGTCACCCTTGCCTCAAAGGAAACTGGCTCAAGTTACCAACTCGTTTTAGAGGAACACAAACTCATCCTTAGAGGGCAGTGATTCTTGGTCCACTGATGATGTCAACTTGAATCACATCAGTGACCCAGAGTGAAACGCTCCACAAACTCAGCAATTCACCAGGACTTCAGGGAAAGAGCAGGGGTAAAAGGGGTCTTGAAAAGAATTACAAAGGACTTACAAGGGGTGTATTAAGTTTTATTCTCTCATATACCTGTAAAGTATGCTACTCCAGATTTGATAAGTGATATCTGTAGGCACAAAAGAGTAGAATGCCATTACAAATATGAGTATTACAAATAGATATAAGTTGCAGCAAAATATTTTTTAATTCTATATTTCATGAGGTAAAGTATTTTTAATAAAAGACGTGTTGCCCAGTTGAAGGATTTTAAATACTGAAATCCTAAACTTTTCAGTAAGCAACAGATGAATTTTCTGAACATATCTGCATAATTTGTTCACTATAATGTGCGGACTTCTTTCATTTTAGGACTGATATTTGTCATTCATGTACATACCTTATATGTGTGTGTGCATATATGCACACATATAGATATAACAGCTGGAAATATAATTATCAGGGTTTACCTCCCTTGGGGATAATAACAGTTATTGTTGCTCAGTTATACTTAGTGTATTGTTTTTCTATTATGATGAACTATTTATTCTTTCTTTTATTGGCTGATTGTAATTATTACCTACTCCCTCTTAGATGCTCATTTTTGTACCCCTTTTAAAAAATTACTTTGTTTTGTTTGTTTCTTACTTTTCTAGGTTATCTGTCATTGTTAGCATTTGTCTAAAATGACAGCAAGGGGATTTTTTTACCTCATTGTAGAAAACTCCAGTATTTCCTATTATTTTCAAAAAACTTTTTTGAATTTTATTTAGGGAGCAAAGATTAATTACAAAATTTAGACTTTGAGGTCTGGTATAGTTTTTAATTCCTGCTTTGATTTTGGGGGATAGGAATTGGGAAGGGTTGGGTATTTTAGTTTGTTCTTAATTTATGACACTAAACTGACTCACTTGGACATGATTTTTTTTTACCTATTAGAATTTTGGCAGTATTTACCAAGTAGTTTCTCAAATTTGTAGATTTTTTTTTCCTCTCTATTAAAAATTAATTCTTCAAATTTTTGGATTAAAAATCCTAGGGCAAGACTGCTAAGATAATTGCTATATTAATCAAACTTGCCAGGCACTGTGAAAATACAGTCATATTTCAGTTTTAAAGCAAGAAAACTAGTAAGTTAATCCAAAAGATATATAGAGAATGATGTTTTTCACTGGCCATAAAGTTCTAAAATCTTTAATTTCCAAATTTTCAACATAATCTTCAGTAGCAGCCTCTAAAACATGCAATTCTTGTTTTATGTCTGAGGTAACAAAGAAAATAAAAAAATTCATTCAGTATTTATACTAGTTAAAGTTAACTACTGAACTCTCTACCAATTCTATAGACTACTATTAACCTTGTCTGCAGGAGGGTGGTGATTTTAAGAGTTATGACTGTTAATGACCTCTGAATGCACCAGCAGTCTCAGATCACTTACTCCCCAGCATACCACAGGACTCAGACTTTTCCAGATGGGAAAATGATAAGAAGACAAGGAAGATAGCAGGTCAATCTTGAGTCAGCCTCAAGAAAATTGCTGCAAAATGAATCATGCAGGTCTGCAGTGCTTTACCCAGCATTTTTCTGTTGAAATTCATCAACCCAAAGCTTGTTGACAAAGTGAATGAAATGATTGTGCAGTATGCTCTGGGAAGCCAGCTTAAAGGCATTGTCCATCATCTCAGCTATAAATAAACAAGAGGATCCAGGAAATATTCTGCATATTTGTGCTATCCACAACATTTTATACAGAACTGTCACTTGCTTAAATTTCATCATTAGTTTCAGCTGCAAAATAAATAAAAAGTCTTGTCCTTGAAATTTGTCAAAAGCTTATTTCATGCTTATTACCAATTAAATAAAATTGTTACAAGTGATATTTCTTCACCTGGCTCTGCAGGCCCGTAATTACTTGTCTGTATAATGAACCAATCAGTTTTACATAGATTTACCTATAATGAGGGAGTATATACTCAAATTAACACAACATTGCTGTTAGGAAATTTCATATCTTAGTCCAAATCTTTGAACAAATGGGAGAAGAAAAGAATAATAGTTTGGCCCACAGTCATCTAACACCAGAAATATTCCTAAGTACTGTCAGCCCAAGTTGTACGCTGTCTGAGCAGGTAAGATGTGTTGAGGAATCATGAGATTAAACAACACACGTTTTGAACTGCTCTGTTTTGTTTTCTGTGTTTGCATCTTTCAGAGTTTTGTGTTCCAACTTTTGAGTCTCTGATAGTTATAAACTAACTTTTTATTGGAATGAATCTCATGTTTATTGCAATACTGCTTTTATGGCTCCTGGCACTGTAATTTTGAGAGCCACACTAACGCTGTGTGACTCAGAACAGAACCACTGGAGAAGAGCAGTAACATCCCTCTCTGAACATTTTCCTTAGGGTTGGGGGAACAGACACATTTCACCTGTTTTTCCTGCCTTCTCACCATGCTGCTCACTGTCTTTGTAGGAGCCGAGGAAACCTCTACCAGAGGGAGAGATGCAGAGTACCCCCCATGCTGTGTAGGCTGTATGTTGATCCTGGTGGTCATGGAAGAGGCAGGGGAGTCATTACAGTGGCTTTAGGGAGGTCTGCACTGTAGAGTACAAAGGCTGGTGAGATCACTCATGCTTCACTTCATCTAATATGAATAAGCTGGCCTTGAACAACAGGGGCATAAACTAGACTGCACTTCTGACACAAAGATTCACTCTGCTCCTGGCTAACCAAGGCAGGACAGAAGCAGTCCCTTCAAACCTTATTCAGTCGATTCATAGTAGGGAGAAACTGATGGGGTGATAGCCTTAAATAAATTTAACATAATTTCTGATCAGTGTGACTTGCTTAAGAAAGAGAACAACTAAGTAGTTTATGAGCTTTTATTCAAATTGTTTGATAAATTGTTTGACAAATTGTAGTCCATATATTTCCTACAAGAAAAATGGCTGGAATTTCAGTGGCATAGACAAGACAATTATAGAAAAACTCCACTCCTGAAAACTTGTTCTAAATGTTTTATCACACCCTAGGTACTAATTTATGACAAAATCCTTCTGCTCTTAGTGCTGTCGCATTTGTGTGAGATGAAGGTTGTTGTCTCACCCACACAGACGATAGGATGACACTTTAATTGGAAAGTGACATTGTTGGGAACATTTATGAATAATTTAGTATGTCCTCCCCACTCATCTTTTTATATGTTCTTCAAGTCATTATTTTATTTATTATTTATTAAGAACTGACACTGTGCTGATAGCTGTACAGAATAAAGGAGAACACAAAGTCCCTGCCCTTGTGGATCTTATGCAGCAAGAAACGCAGAAAGCTCTTTTCCATCCTGCTCATAAGATAGTAAACACATTCTGGCTGTGTTCCAGAATCTGTCCTCTCTTGGAGCTTTCCTTTACTGACAAATGCAACAATAAAATTATTAGTAAAAATATCTCAATATGAGTGTATTGTTAAGCTTGACTGGCTTTAATGTTCTTACCCTCTGAAATCTTAATTTCCTGCTCTAGTTTTCTTTTCCTAGCAGAAATAAACAAATGTTCTTGTTGGACTGAAGTTAATAGAATTCACCTGTATTGATATCATAGCATGTCAACAGAAATAATTCTGTCTCTATTTACAGGGAGCTGAAACTTGTTAACCTTTTACAAAACAACGGTATTGTTTGCTTACTTTTCTTTATCTCCTCTTTCTTTTTCTTTCTGTATTCTTTTATACCTGCAAATCAATTTGCTTATGACAGATTGGATCAAAAGGCTTTGCCTTTAGCTTTGGCTGCAGAACTCTGGCTCTGCAGACCCGCATCTTCATTTAGGTCTGTAAGTCAAGCATACAAAGAAATTACATTGATTCATTGGCTCTTTTGTCCATACAGGTTTGTCCTGATGCAGGACTGACTTGTTTATATTTATTAATCTAGAAACAGCTCTTATCCTGTTGTATCTGCTACTGGTATTAATTTGTTGGACCTGAAACATATGACTAACTTTTGCTGTCGAAAGATGAAAGAAACCCTGATTAGAATGATGTGTTTAGGGTTAAGTAATTACGTGCAATCTAATATGAGGTTTTAATTCCTTTATAATTGTCAACTGAAAGGCTATTTTACCTGCTATTTTTTACCTTTTTTAACTATGTGAATTTTAGCAGTCCATATTCAGAAAATTTCTAATTATTCACAGAGTATATTGAACACGTACTTGAATATATCTTTGTGTAACAGGTGCACTTCCCTGAAACACATATATTTTTAGAGAAGCTGATGCCTAAGGTAAAATATTCTACCACAGACAGCTGCATTCATGTGTTATGTCTCTGTGCTGTGTCTCTGTCCAGGGGGACTTTTTCCCTTCTGGAAATCACCCCCTTCTTGGATATCACAGTGTTTTCTGCAGTGATTATGATGCATGCATATGGAATTTGTGGAGGACCGAACAATATTTTACGCTGAATCACCAAACCATCAAGTTAAGACTTAGTTTAGAGGAGGAGGTATACCTGAGGGAGGCAGAGGAAGTAGGAGTAGAATGAGTAGGAGACTATTTGAGAAATTATTTTTTTGAGTTTTCTTATATATTATAGAGAAAAATCTATTTTCAGCCTTTTCCCACCAAATACTAACAATAGCACAAGTGTTAACCTTGTGGTCTCAGGCTGTGTCAGGGGAGGTTCAGGTTAGAAGGAACATAGGGAGGAATTTTGTCACTGAAAAGTTTGTCAAGCATTGGAACTGGCTGCCCATGGAAAGTGGTGGAATCACCATTGCTGGAAGGATTCCAGAAAATCTGGACATGGCACTCAGTGCTATGGTTTAGTTGACGTGATGGTCAGAGGTTGGACTCAGTGTCTTGGAGGTTTTTCCAGTCCTTATGGTTCTATGATGTAAGGACAAGCTAAATTGTACACACAATTTTCACAGAACAAAAATACCAAGTTCTCCAGCAGCAACAAACTGGTGACAAAAAATGAGGGGCAGCATTCTGGAAAGGGGGAAATTTATGGACTTCAGTATAGTAGGCAGTCTCAGTGCAATGTGAACAAGATGAATGTGCATGAAGCCTAATTATCTGAGAGTGAAAGGTCATCAAAATCAATTTGCAGCATGATGTACAAAGGATATTATCAGACTGAAATTTTCTATACCCATTGAAAATGCAGTAAAATATGAAGTGGATGCTTCAATAACTATGATTAGTAAAGAACAAAGTCACTGAACCATCTGCTTGAAGTTTTGTGCTACCTTAGTTTTATTCAAAATATTGCAAGCAATGAGAGGGATTTTTGGAAGACAATGTTGTTGAAAGAATCCATTCATTTTCAGGATCTATAATACTGACAGAATTGAAAACACCTCTCTAAAATTACTTCAAATCAATACTGCAATATTTGTAATTTGTCTTTTTTTTTATTACAGACCATTATTACTTTTATTTCCAGTTTATGGAATTAAATATAATAGATTCCATATTTTGCTTATCTGTGGTTAAATTGCTTACTCATGGGTGCAGATTATCTGTTTTGTTTTGTCTGTTTTGTTATAACATTTCAATGGCAAAAAGACCCTTGTTCAAGCAAACATTGATCTGTGTAGCCAGAAGAGAAGACATTGCAATACCAACACCTAAACCTAAACACATACTGAAAAATCTATTTATGCTGGTCCTGAAGGTTAATATAATCTATACAATAAGAATAAAAAGGAGTTGATTTGTCAGAACAAGATGTCTACCAGAAGATTTTCCTTATGAAGTTTTTTGTCTGTTAGGACATGAGAGGTAAGCAGTTTATACAGGGAGCTGTCATTCAATAGGAACAAGATGTTAGTCTGAGCATGATCACTCAAAAGTTGAATTAAGTTCTGAAAACTGTGCATTAATTCCCCTTTGTGTTTGCTTCCCTCTTTTTCTGGCACAAGGACTCTCTTTCCTTAATCTCCTATGAAAAAAAAGACACTTGAAGTAGATGAAGGACCCTGGTGAATATGGGGTGGAGAGTGGCTGCTGACTACTAATTAGATACACTTATACAGAGAAAATTTTCTTCAACTTTCCCACTTTGTCTGTATTGTGTTTTCCACTAGAAGTTCACATCAAAGGGAAGAAAATTAATTTCCTGCACACAGAGGTACCAAACCTGCAAGTGTTGCTTTAGTGCGGACCCTCCTCACCCAGGCTGCTTGCAGGGCCCACTCCAAGATCAAGGTCACGACACGCTCTCAGCCCCCCTCCTCTCCTCAGGAGCTTTGTAGATATAATATCTGATGTCCTGAATACATGTGTTATGTATCACCTAGAAATGGGGTAAAAATAGCTGCTGAGGAGCCTGTTTCTTTCCCACATAATATGCAGCCTCTGAAAGCATGTTATTCAATATTAATACCTTAATAACTGTTGTCAGCATGCTTCAAACCATAAACAAAAGAAGCTCTTACTGCCTGTATTTTCTTCCTTCATTCTTTACTCCTATGGTGTTTCACTAAATGGTTTGTTGCACCTTTTCAACACTCATATCAAACCTTAATACCCTAATAAAAATGCTGCTGTCATTTCATTAATTTCTTTCTTATTTTTCTAAAAATTTGAAAGATTAAATTGCACCTTATGTTCTTTCAAAGACATATTTTTGAATGAGGTGGCCACCACAGGATATTTCCTTTTGTGGCAGTTGTGGAAATCTTCCGGACAAGGAAATGAGATTCAGCATTGCTAATGGGAAGATAAAAATACTCAGTATTTGTTTTACAATTTGCTAATAATGAGGCAGACTGAGGGAATGATTGGTTGAATGCACTTGGAATAATAATAAAGGGCAGGGCAGATGCTGAAAGATATTTTCATGTTTCTTGTTCTAATTGATGTTTGTTTCTCATGTCCTTTGTGTGCATTTCCTGAATTAGTGTAGCATTCTCCAAGGGTAAATCAACCTAATTTTTCCCTCCTGACAGCTGCATCCTTGATGGTACTCAAGAAATAGTTCCAGACTTGAAACTTGGCACTCATGAAGAGGCTGCACTGGACTCAACCGGTTCTAGATATCAGTCAGAGTTCTACTGCTGTGCCTCTACACCCAGAGCCATCTGCAGAGGTGACACCAAATCTGCAGACCCCGTGCCACAACTAACATTAGGCTGTTGAGACCCTGATGCCTTCTCATAAAAAACCCCGTGTTTTACACCAAAATTCATACACCTGTAGATGGCCTACAGTACTGGGTACCTGGTAGAAAACTCTGCTTACCTTAAAGGGTCTGCTTTGGGCAAGCAGTGGCAAAACCACTGTGAAGGATTGGCTTACGGTCTCAGTGACAGCCAGCCAGATGAGAGGATAATAGTTGGCTTACAGAAAACAGTGGGAGCAAATGGGAGATGAACTCATCCCCTCTGATGTCTTGGAAAGTAAGTCTTCATGTTGATCAAATAATATTAGAAAAAAACTTGAAAGATTATTTCACTTCAATTATTAACGAAACAATATTGAAACTCAGAAGTGTTGCGTTATATGAGCGAAAGTAAACAATGTCCTAATTTGGCCTAACTCCACCACTGGATTAAGTCTCTTCTGTACAACTAACTCCTGCAGTAGCTCCTGGTACACACACCTAGGTCCTGGTGATGGATCAGTGCCCACCTCCTTCAGAGACACATTTTGCTAGGGACCTTGGGGAAAGCGACCTGTAAATTGGCTGACTAGAGCTTTTCTTGCCAAGGCAGGCTACACAGATATCCTTTGGGGGCAAACAGGCTGATTACTTGCTTGTCTGAAGGACAATTCCCCATGTGAGAATTTCTACATTGACAGTGTTCTTGGGCTTCACTTGATCCCAAACTACAGTTCCAAAAAGCACTCAGGGGAGTGGAAGGACGGGGAAGGGGGAAAGGAGTATGTGCAAATCTGTGTTCTTCCCTCCTCCTGTGTCTTGACATCTATTGAGGACTTTGGCTCCAGGGAAATAATGTTCTACATTCAAGCATTATATTATGTTTTATGAATAAAACATGAATTTTGTGTACCCAGAAGAAACATACTGTTTAGGAGAATTTATTTTTTCTTACCCACCTCAAATCCATGGTACTTTCTCCAGGATTTACAGTCCTGATAGCAGCCAACTTGAAGAGAATTTGGCCTTACTCACTTTTCACAGCCCTATTTCTCCTCATGCTCTAATCATGCAAAAATACTTTAAGTAAATAAATATTGCTTCAGGCAAAATTATGATCTCAAGAGAATGTACTTAACTTTTAAAGTGGAGTTAAAACGTGATCCCAGGTATTTTACAAAGCCAAAATGAAATCAGGAAGATCACCATGACAGCAGACAAGCCACAAGATCAATAGGTTTATTTGATGGGCAGCTGTAGCCTTCAATGCTACATAAAACTGAAGGCTAAACTGAAATTACATTAATGAGACTACCTGAGTGTGGAATTCACTATACAGGAATTCATTCACTGTAGATTTGGATTGTTTTTACCAGCACCTGCCTTTCTTTAAGGCAAAATCATTGATGTGCTAAGGCATTTTTGGGAGATGTTGATAACTACTATCTGTAATTGTGCAGAGTTTACATTGTCATGGTGGACAGGCATCACAGGGCAAAAATTAAAGACTGGAAGGCATCACTAATGTGGTATTCAGCTTACATGAAATGCTAACAGTCCCTTAAAAATACATGCCCCGGGCACTGAGTTTGCACAGTGCAACATTTAACAGCAGGAAATGCAAATGGTCAGCTTTATGGCAATGACAGTGGTCAATGCTTGGTCAACTTTAATTTGCCACTGCTGGGCATGAACATAAGAATTCAGGAATTAATGACAAGATTAAGTGCAATTTCTAATTAAGATAATACTTCATCCCAATATTTAACCCCCATGAGATATTCTGGACACCCCAACATCCCTTTTTCCCTTTTCTCACCTCTCTTTTTTCTCTCTCAGTAGTAAGGATTTCCTTCACTCCACAGAAAATAAATTCTGAGTCTAATGAAACTACTTTTTACCAGCATTTGCAAATATTGTGTCTCTTTTCACTTCTTATCTGGTGCCTAGAAGCTCTAGGGCTTTTTTACCTCTGATACAAAGTTTGCATTCCTCACAGATTTAATCAGGTTTACAACTAGTTCTGACAAAAGCAAAGCATTCTGTAAACACTGTCTCAACATTTTAATGTTGTCTCCCGGTTTGAAAAGAGGTAAGGATTGCTGGTGTCCTTGCAGTAGAAGGACTTAGATGAAGGCTAATTTAACTGGCTCATTGCTTCTCAGCTGAGGTCACCATGTTACTTCCTGCATCCTGTTTTCTGGTCCATTTCAGGCCTCACATCAATTGTTGACATGGAGTTTGTGGATGAACATGCCCTAAGAGGACCATAAACCAATTTGTGGAGCAAATTAGAAGGTTGTGAAAGCGATGACATACCCAGTGATTTTCCACTCGCTATCTTGTGTATGCATCTTAATTCCAGATAGCTGCATCACAAAATGAAAAGAGTTAATAGCCTTCTTGTTCTTTGTGTTCCCCTTCCCCCTTCTGTTAGGTTTCAGTGGACTATTTCAATAAAAGGAAAAAGGAACACTATTCACTAGAAAACAGTTATTCAGGTACAATAATTTGTACTTTATGTCATATTATAATGGTGAGTGTAAATTTTCCTTTGAACCATGTTTTATTAACATTTTTTTTCCACAGAGTTACATCAAAAGACTCTATAAATAAGTGATGTGCTCAGCCTGCCAGCTCTTACATGCATACCAATTACCTCTATTGGTTTCAGGACACGTAGTCAGTACTTTAAACAACCCAGATAATATTGCAAACTGAAATATTCAACATCTCCATCTTGGTATGCTGTCACCATGCAGAGAATGATTATAATTGGTAATCAGTTTCACTGCTGGTAAGTTGAGTGGCATGATGCATTTTATATCCATGCCTGTGTCAAACTCAATTAACATTCTAGCACAGTATATTTCAGACAGAGAGCTAATCTGAGGGAACAACACAATTATTTTTTTGATGTTTAAAATTCTCAGTTTCATGAAGAGAGGAAATTGAAGCTCAAATGCATTTATTAATTCTGTAGCATTTTCTATTTTTTCTTCCTAAAGAAAGAGGGTACAAAATAGTGTTTCCATCCCAAATTCCTGGTTTTAGGGGGGCATGTCAATGACGGGAAAAATTGCAGAAATAAAAAATGATCAGGATTTTTGTTTTTTGTTACACACCGCTGTACCAAGGGATGACATTCATTATGATACAATGAACTGAAAAAGGCTTAATTCTAAAGAAAAAGATACTGATCTATCAAGGCTGATTTTTTATTGTTTGCTCATTTTAATAGTCATGAGCATTACAGTGCTTTGTCTAATTCCACATAAACAAATGCATAAATAAAACCATAAAGAGAAGGCTTATATATGTAACCTCTGTAGAAGAAAGTAGGAAGTTGAAGAGGGCAGATAAAAGCTTCAACATTATGAAACTCACCATCACTGAAAAATATTTTCCCCACACCCACACCTCTCTTACAGGTTATGCATTACTCCTATCACCCATAACATCAGTTTTTAATAATGTAGCAGGCTTTGTGGCACAGAATGAAACAGATAAAACACATGAAATATCTTTTAATAACAAACTAACAAAAAGCCCCAACTCCAGCTGCCAGATATTGCACAACTTGTTTAGAGTGGTCCTGTTTCCCCCATTTTTAGCTCATTGCATTATCATACAGATGGTCATAGCTTGCTAATTCTGACTGTCACTGCCCTGACAAAAGCAACATCATTTTGCTGAGATATCTTCTCCACATGGGCTCTTTTTTATACATTACTTCCATGGTCTTTATCATGTAGGGATCCATCGAGGGATCCACACTCTGAAGCTACAGAATCACATGATAGCTGAAATTGGAAGGGACCTTTCAAGGTTGTTAACCAATCTCCCTGCTCAGACAGAGTTACCTGGACTAGGAGTAAGCTCAAATGTTAAATATCTCCAAATAAGTAGTAAGATGAAGGAAAAAACAAACAAACAAACAAAAAAAAAAACAAAAAAAAAAAACAACCCCAAACCTAAAATTAAAAAAGCTGTTTTTTCACTTCTCCTACAGCAAGTTTGTGGGAGGAAATATAGCAGTGAGATACAAAGAAACATGCATGGACCCCCCTCTTATGCATCCAAAGATGGTCGCTTTATTGTAGAAATAATCCCCTTTTTATACCTTTAATCTCCACCAGACATAACAGAATTTACCAGAAGAAGGGCACCCATTGGCAGGCCCAGCTGCAGAGCTGCTGTCCACACATCCCATCATCCAGTCAGCTTCCCTACACGTTCCTCCAGCAAGTGCTTCTCACCCCAAAACTGACTTCCAACCATCCAGCCTGCTGCTGTGCCTTTCCCACAGGGCCTTCTGGTGAGCATAAGCCTCAGCAACTTCAGCAATTGTAACCCCATATCCTACATCTCCCCATTCTCTTTTTTTTTTTTTTTTTTTTTAAGCAATGAGAACCTACTAAGAAAAGCCTAAACAACTCCTAAAACATTAATAACAGTGACAGCAATAATAACAACTTTTCAGAAACTGTAACATGTGCCTATAACTATAGACACATGGGATAAGGACAGTGCAGCAAAGGGGCCCACACACCATGGTGGAACCCCCTCCACATGGTGGCACGTGGTGACACAGGCATAATCCTTTCCCCACCTTAGTAAGTCCAGGGATCCTTTCCATTGCCCACTTAGTAAGTCCTCCACCTTTACTGGAGGTCTTAGATGAGCCTTTGTGTCAAAGGAGTATTGTATCTTGCACGCAGCTTGTCCTGTCTCATCCGGATTTAAAAAATTGGGTTCATGTAGGGCTTTAGCTAGTCTGCTGTGAGGGCAACCCAACTGCCCCTCTTTTTGTTTCTCTGGCATGGTCTTTAGGGCTCTATGGGCATGCTCAACAACAGCTTGTCTTGTGAGAGAGCAGGGAATGCCCATATTGTGAGACACACCCCACTGCTGCAAGAAGTTAAGAACTCGCTCCCAGGCGTAGGCAAGTCCATTATTCTTTTTGATGGTGTTGGGAAGGCCCAGAGAAGCAAAACAGGCAAGTCAGTGCTGGATAGCATCACTAGCCTTCTCTCTGGTGTGAGCAGTTGCCATTAGAAAATGAGAATAGGTGTCAATAGATACATGAACATATTTTAAGCAACCATGTTCTGGGATATGGGTGACATCAGTTTGCCAAATAGAGTTAGCAGTTAAACCTCAGGGGTTAATGCCTTCCCAGAGCACAACAGGAGGGACAAGACAACAGGATATCACAAGCTTGTGAGGAAGTTAATTGAAATTGCTTGCAAAGAGAACAAGCATTCTGGTGGAAAAAAACATGAGATAGCTTGGTCTGTGCAAAAGTATTTGGTACCACACCTGTCATCACAGTGATATCTGCATAGTTGTTACCTTCTGCAATAGGACCAGGTAAACCTGTGTGGGAGCAAACATGGGGCACATAAAAATCATGCTGCCAGCTGTAGATCAAGGTCCTCAATGTTCTTAGCTCTGTAAACAAAAGATGGTTATTAATGTGTTTTAAATAGGAGTATTCTAAATGGAATACCACACTGGCAGCATATGAGGAATCAGTTATGATGTTAAGTGGTTCCTGTGAGAATAATGGAAGGCATATTTAATGGCGGCCAATTGTAAAATTTGCACAGAAGCATCTTTTAACATTAACACCCTCATATGGCACTGGACAGAGTCACCTACACACCAAATCACTGCAGCTTTGTTGGTTTTTCTGGATGCATCTGTAAAAACAGTTGGTCCATTGACAGGGGCCATTCTGCAGCAGCATTTTGCATACAGGGGAAGGTTACCTTCCTTTGGTTTGATCTTTGTCCATAAACGATGTGAGCGATAATGGATAGATAATTGTCCAGAAAAATCTGCAAGTACAATTTGGAAGTTAGTGTCTTCTGACAGCAACCATGACAAACTGTCTTTACTTGCAGGTATGTAGATTATACGTGGATCTTGGCCTCTCATATGTAAATATGTATATCTAACAGTCCATACAGTCTTCGTTGCTGTGTGATGTAAAAACAGCCATTCTAACACACGTAAAGGGTCTTTATCATCAGAAAACCATTGAAACAGAACAACAAAGGACTGAAATTTGCTAGTAATTATTGCAAGGTACACAAATTTATCAGGATCCCACTTCCAAATTTGTCGGTTTTCTAGTGCTTGAGCTTAGTGTGCAAGGGCAGTTTTAGCTTCTGGGGTCAGCTGTCAATGCAAATGCAGCTGGGAGTTTCCTCTGAGTAAGTCAAATAAAGGGTCTAATGGTTCTGTAGATAGACCCAAAACAGCCAAAGAACCTAGCAGTTTCTGTAATTCATTCTAAGTTAGTGTGTCTTTATCACCAAGCCTTACAGGCTGAGGGCTGATGGTCTGCTGAGTAATTCTCCACCCCAGATAATGCCACAGGGGCTGAGGCTGCACCTTTTCAGGTGCCACGATGAGTCCTGCATTTTGAATTGCCTGCATCACAGCTACCTGAATAGAACATAAGATGGATTGATCATGAGCAGCAAATAAAATGTCATCCATATACTGATATATGGTTGCAGCAGGAAATTTATGACGGACAGGTTGTAGGGCAAGATTGACTGCTCCTTGGCGTACTGCCGGACTGTTACACATGCCTTGTGGCAACACTGCACAATGAAATCTCTTCATTGGTTCAGCATGATTCAAGGTAGGCACAGAAAAGGAAAACCAAGGTGCATCATCAGGATGTAAAGGAATGGTGAAAAAACAGTCCTTTAGGTCTAAAATTGCTAAGAGCCAGTTGCAGGGAATCATTGTGGGTGATGGAAGCCCAGGTTGCAGAGCACCCATAGGTTCAATATCTGCATTACTGCCCGTAAATCCTGTACTAATTGCCATTTGTCATTTTTCTTAGGTACGTAGAGTATAGGGGTGTTACAGGAGCTAGAAGATGGGCAAATATGGCCTAAAGGAAGTTATTCTTCCACAAGCTGTTTTAAGTTTAGTTTAGAAACAGCTGCTCCTTCTGTCGGGGCCATTGGTGACTCACAAAGGGTCTTCAGTCCGCCATGTGAATTTACATATGTGCAGAATTTGATTTTGGAACAGCTGGTCAGTGGCCCCTGTAAAGAAGGTTTTCTGGTGAGGCTGAGTCTATTTGTATGGTAGTTCCAAATGGTCCCAGAACATCTCTTCCACATAATGGACATGGTATAGTGGCAATCTATGGGGCAATCTGGGCAGTTTGCCCATCAGGGCCAAGGACAAGCCAAAGGTGAGCGCTTTGTCCAGGGCACTGCATTCCTCCCACCCCAATTAGGTTCAATGTGAGGTTGATTGTGGGCCAATTACTAGGCCATTCATTGCTTTTAATAATAGAGACATCAGCTCCAGTATTAACAAGCCCTTTAATTTTTTTGCTGTCTATGCTGCATGTCAGGGTTGGCTGAGCTGATGTAATGGAGCTTGTACAGAAAACCTGTGGCTGACCTGTGCTAACAAAGTTGTTTGTGCTTAAGGGTACTTAGGTTTACCCTTGCCACTAGGGGTTCTGTTGGAAAAAGGAGTAAACTGTGCAATGCACTGACCTGTAGGTATAAAGCAGGGTGGCACGGGAGTCCATAGCATGATTAGTATTTCATCTTTATAATCCAAATTAATAACTCCAGGTAGCACAAAAAGCCCCTGGAGTGGGGCAGAGGAACACTCTATTAGCAAGGGATACATATTATTATCAAGGGGTCCCCACACTCCAGTAGGGAGTTATGAGAGTTACTGACTTCTCTGCAGGTGAGGTCCTGCCCTGCACTGCCTGTGGTTGAAGGCAGGAGCACACTTGCCAATATTTTATCTCTCATTTCTTTGATTCTCTGGGAGCATGGACCACACCCCCTCTGGAAGTTTCCTGGCTTTGTAGTCTTCCCTTTTATAGAGTACCATGAACAGCAGTCACTAACCAAATGCTTCCCTCTTCCACATGGGGACAATCTCTAGGTGGTATTTTTATCCCGTTCCCTTGTTGAGGGAAGTGGCTTTTAAAATTATTGACTGACCCACAGTTAAAACAACCTGTCCATGTGTTCAGAAACCGGCAGTGCGTGGCTAAAGTCACAGCCAGAGAGTGATGAATGGCAATTCCCACATTTTGTCATGCCCTAACTATATCTGCTATGTCACAAACGTTCAGGTTACAAACAGCGAGCAATGTTTTTCTGCAGTCTTCGTTTGTATTTATAAAAGCAAGCTGCCACAACAGAATAGCTCTGGCTTCATCACTATCAACTTGTCAGGAGAGTGAGGGTTGCAGTCTGTCCAGGAACTGTACAAACAACTCTACTGGACCCTGTAAAATCTGTAAATTCTACCTGAAGACCTGTTAGAATCGATACCCGTACCTGGGAGTCACCGTAAGGTCTGCAGGGCTAGGTGAGTGATGATATCACATCCCTCACTTGGATAGCCTGCCTGCCCTGTGGGCACTGCATATGGACCCTCTCTGGTTAGCTGTGTGACAACAGTTGGTGGGTTTCTGTCTCACAGCGCTTCCACCTGGATAGTGCACAGCTCATGGTAATCGGTGAGGAAACCCCATCATTGTTAAGATCATTTTCATCATGCTTTTCCAGCCATTAGGTGTGAGGATGTACACCGTACTTATGGACTCGAGATAACTTAGGATGTGATGGGAGGATAGGCCACTTTCTTTTACTGGGGTCCTCAGTTCTTTAATTACTTTATAGTTCCCTGTAATCCGGGTGCTGTTTTGGTGCATATGTAACCAGACAGGAGTAGCGACTGCCAGGCCACCCTCCTCCATCACAGCTTCCCTCCACTCCTGCCAATGCTGGATTACAATGTCATCACTCTGGGCAAGGAGTCAGTCTGATCCCTTTATAGGTCCTGATTCGGGACAGCCATTTGTAGCAATGGGGAACAAAGAGACACAGGACCCCCTTATGCATCTGAAGGAGATCACTTTATCTCAGAAACCACCCACCCCCTTTTTATACCTGTAATCTCAACCAGACAGAACCAGAATTTACCAGAGGAAGAGCACACATTGTCTGGCTCAGCTGCAGTGCTGCTGTCCACGAGTCATAGCCACCTCTCACCCCAAAAACCAACTTCCAACCTCCAGCCTGCAGCTGTGCCTTCCCACAGGGCCTTCTGGTGAGCATAAGCCTTAACAACTTCAACAAATGTATAACCCCATATCCCACAGGGAAATATGGACATATTGGAAAACATGAAAACATAACCTCTCTGCTAAAACAAAGAGCAATAATTCTGCATTTAAAAATAAATAAACAAAAATATAACATCTACTTTGATTCTTTCGATAATCAGAACTCATTTGGTGTCAGATGAGACTGGCTGAAGACAAAATAAATGTAATCATATTTTTTCTGAAGCATTTGAATCAAACATTGAGTCTGAAAACTAGTTTGTAAATCCTGAAGGAGCAAAGCTGTCTGAGAGTTTTAGCATAGTGAAACCTTTCTCAGGGGTAATATATTTTTTTTTTTTTTTTGTACATCAATAAGTTACTGCTAATTCACCTCAAAATCATCAAGATAAAAATCCTTCACCAGCTTGCAGAACAATCAAAAAGTTCCTAGCAGTTTTTGCTAGCAGACTCAGACTGAGTTATCCCAATTGACATTTCTGATCTTCAGAACACGAAGAAATTGTCAATGAAGTAACTGACCTCAGCTTTAAGTTGTGTAGATTGTAGGAGAATCCTTCCTGAGCAGAATCCTCAAAATTTGACTGTTACTGTCTTTTGATCCTCTAGAATGGAGAAGTGCAACAGAGCATGTTCTAATGAAACCTGTCCAAAGACTGACATGACTGGTTTCTGTGTCACAAAGCCTGTTCCACTGTGAATTTTTGTGAACTGTGAATGGAAATATAGAAAGAACTTACATCTTCTTTCTAAAAGAAATAGAGGCATGCTTTGCTATTCCACAGTTTCATGAAAGATGGATCAGGATGTCAAAACTCATCTGTTTTCATCTCAAGAGAAAGACAAGTAATTTTTTCTGGTAAGACAAGCAATCTTTTAATTGCTCTCTCTCACTTCCTCTACAGTCTCAACTTCCATCTACAATCTTCAAGGTTATGCTCTTCTATTTAGGTCTGCTAATACCTGTAGGCTGGTGCAGACCTTTTCTGAACAGAGTATAAACTATAATCTTTATGATGATACACTGTTGACTCTCCTGTTCTTAAGCATTGAAGCCTAGATAAAGTCTTCACATTACCTGATGAATTCATTGGAATAATTCTGTACTTATTGGAAGCTGTTCTAAGAAGTTATTGATATAAAGATAATTCATCATTTTCTGGGTACCAACCGTGTCTCCGGTTTGGACATATTGATTTTCCTTGCACCATTTGCTATGGATTCCTTTGAGAGTATCAGCATTTGGTAACAGGTCAGAAAACAGGTATGTAAGTCAATCTCTACCTTAATTTAATAGAAGATTTCAACACGTTATTAATTATTTTTGACATTTAAATGAAATATCCCATTAATATTAACACATTAGTATTCTTAGGGATAAGCTTTATATCCTTTTTTTAAATTCAAAATATACTTTTCATAAGCAGTCTGGCTTCAAGCCATGGGGAATGATGTTTGCACTATATCATTGCAAAGAGTTTTTCTCAGTGTTAACTTAGCTGCTCCTAAGAGGGGCAAATAAACCTGATGTCACATCTGACCACTCTATTTCCCTGAAAAGCAATATAGTCAATATAAGAGCTCTTCTTTAGGCAGTGCCATTTACACAGACCACATTTCTATTTATCCCAAGACTAACTTGCAACAGCACTGTGTGGTATTTTGGCTACAGGGCTGATTATTGCAACACATTCATAGCAGAACTTTCACTCCTTGAGGCTGGTTTAGTATGTACAGTATATTTACTCAGTGGCAGAAATGTCTGTGCTGTGAATATTGTCACAGATTAGGTTCACGTTAACAATTCAAGGATTCTTTTATAATTTGTAGGTTCCAGAGAATGTCTGAATACTTTTTTCTCTCTCTCAATAATGGTTTTCATCTCAGAAGGAGCAGAAAGGGTAAAATGTCCATTATTCTGCAGTAGACTTCCATGGTTGCACTATATTAAGATTATCCACATGGCATATTTTCCTTAGTACAGGAGGTTGAATCCAGTGTACTGTGTGAAGATATCTGATTCTGTCAGTAGTCTTATTGAAAGGCATGGATGGAGAATAAATATATGAAGGAAAAAAAATCCTTGAATATGACAACATTATTATTGCTATTATGTTAATTAGGAAAATACTAAAATCATGACAATATATATCATATCCGCACTAATGTGTGTAAAATTTTTATTATTGAAAAGATCCAATGCTGCATTTTAAGTTGCGGATGTTTTTACATTCAGTGATGTCTGGGAATAATAATAGGGAAGATTTTGCTATTACCAGGAATACCTTTCATGAGACCTTTTTTCCCCCTCCCTTATTTCTCTGCAGCCATCTAAATGGGAGAGCTTATATTGAATTCTCATTTGTTTCAAGGTATCTCTTGAAAATTATATGTTACACATGTTATATGCAGTATCATATAATGACTTAAGGTAACAAAAGAGGTTAAAAGAAAATTTAGGAATGCAGCACTGATTATAAAATAACCATGGTGCCAAAGCATTTCTGCCCATAAATTAAACTTCCTTCTTGCTTAAAAAACAATGTTTGAGATCAGTAGCCTCATCTATCAGACTCATCTTTCATTTCCTTTTTGCTTTTGTCATAGTCTGGACTCACAGAATATATAGGAAATAATAGTTCACATTAAAACAATAGCAGAGAAGGCATCCATGGAACTTTTTGTCTAAAATGATTCATTATTTCTGTGACTATTTCAGATTTTAAAAATTACAAGGACTGACCTATTTGAGTGTCCTCATATCTGCATTTCAAAAAGACATGACACAGACCTGACCTCCTTTGCAAGTAGACTGTGCACATACTTATGAAGTAGACTTTTCTGGTAAAATATCTGTAGAAAGCTAATTTCAGTCTGGAAAGCTTTTGTGAGAATGATTACATTATGCATAGATTTCACAAGATATTTTCTCACAAATATCCAACAAAAAAAAAATCATACTATTCCTGAGATCAATCTCAGTGACACAATTCCCACACATTTAGAAATTGAGATCAGACACTCATAAACAAGT
This sequence comes from Cyanistes caeruleus, assembly GCF_971803275.1. Classification (NCBI taxonomy): domain Eukaryota; kingdom Metazoa; phylum Chordata; class Aves; order Passeriformes; family Paridae; genus Cyanistes; species Cyanistes caeruleus. Next base: position 25,826,486 of record NC_141732.1, on the reverse strand, counting down.
GACTTGTGATTAATTCAGGAGGTAGATGACTTTTTAAAAAATTTTTGCGACATTTAGCTGACAATAAACCTGGCATGTAATGCTTTCTTCACAGAAATTTCCTAAGTGGTGCCAGATGTTCTTCCACACTAATTGGTATAACTTCTGATACCTGCACTCCTCAGTTTCTACAATTTGCTCTGTGATACTTGTCCTCCACTATTTCCCACCACCTCTGTTTTATTGCACCTCTCCCTTACAAACCTTCATCCTCCTTCACATGCCACAACCAGCTCCATGTTTTCTTCAGCTCCATCTCTGTGTCACATGAGTGAACTTCTCTTGCTTTTTAACTGACTTTACAACACTCACTCCTTAAATGACATCGACAAGCAATTATCCAGTCAACTATGGGGCATTAGCATTTAGTGATGGACAATTTAACTATTATTTTTTAAATCAATATGTAGTTCTGTACAGAAATATATGTAGACCATACAAAACTGCAATTTTCTTGTGCTTTGCTTAATGATTTCCTTTCTTCATATTCGTGATTTTTTTTTTTTCTGGTTGTTGATGATATTCTCATCTAGTTCTACATCTTTGTAATACAGTTGTATCTGCAGCTTATGAGATAACAAACTCAATAAATATTAAAAAAATGTTCAAACCATTAGCTACTGTTAGCAACTTTACATGCATCATGTCAAAATAAAGATGTAAAGACAGATACACTGACAAAAGACGGCTTGGGGCTATGTCAGCCTCTCCAGGGCCCTTTCCTCAAGACTTCCAAGAAACAGTGAGAGACATGATTGGTGGCAGATAGAAACTTGATAGTGTTTGTTGGGGCTGGTTTCATTTTGAAAATGAGGGGCATTCTCCCATGGAGATCAACAGCCATCCTCCCTCTACTGACCTGGGCTCATGCCAAGGCTCCCCCGGGTGTACTCATTTCAAAATATCTGTGTGAGTTGAGGAAGCACAAGGTTTTATTTATGTTCCTGGATAGTTCTGTTGCATAGAGGGACTTCACCTGGGAAGGCCCTCAGCCACCGTTAGAAAACCCAGGAAACAGGAGACACTTGGAAAACACAGAACAGTGCTCTGTTGAGGGATTCAGTTTCCCTGTTATGGGTCAGAATGGGCTCCCTCAAGGCTTGTACTTCTTAGAGAGACAAGGTTTAAGTGGTGGGGACTACAGCAGCGCAGGATGTGTGACGTGGCTGGGGACGCATGGCAAGTGTGTAGAGCCACCCCTGACACTAGCAGAAACAGCGCAGAAAAGAACACACACCCTGATCCATGATTGTCAGCTGGAGAAACACAGGCAGATCCTAAAAAGCTGTGTTTAAGAAAAGCCACAGCTGTCAGGGCTATAGGTGCACCCTGGGGAGGACACAGTGTGCCAAAGGGAGACAGGAGCCCCTGAGGGACAGCAGCCATGGGACACACATGCTGGGAGAGGGACAGCCCCAAGGTCCATGGCCATGGGAAACTGTGCCATGACAGCAACACCCCTGAAGGACTGTGGCCAGGGAGGCCCATGTAACCTGTGGAAACAGGGGAACATGAGCTTCAGGATAGGAAAGTACAGATGCACAACTAAGTGTGTTTGTGTTTGTGTTTGTGTTTGTGTTTGTGTTTGTGTTCGTGTTCGTGTTTGTGTTTGTGTTTGTGTTTGTGTGTGAAAATTCTTACACCTCTTTTTACCTCAGTTTGACCTGAACCTGTCCAGAAATTAGACAGTAGACTAGAAGAAATTGCCAGGTCAAAGATGCAGCTTGCAGAGCTGAGAGCCTGGCAGTGGAGGCATCTGCCAGGTGTGGGCAGCTCCCACAGCAGACAGCACTGCTTCCATCTTCTCTCCCAAAAATCCTGCACCCTCTGAACTGTGCTGGTGCCACAGTTCACATGTCATGTGAATAAGTGCCTGAGACAGCAGCATACAAGACTGAAGATTACTTTAATGTTTTCCTCTTCTGTAACCTTCAGGCTTTTCAGCTCCTTCAAGCTTAAAATGACTTTTATTCCACCGGAAATTTCAAAATGGAGGCTGAGTGGAGGAGGGGGGAAAAAAAACCTAAAAACCTGACAGACATTGTATTTTAATGTGACAACATAGAGGAGATGGTGCAGAGCCACAGGATACATTTTATCTAGCCTCACATGAAAATTGGATGTATTTATTTTGTCAGTTTAAAAATACATAGTTGTGGAAACATATTCATTAACGAAGTGTCTGAGGGTGTTCAGAGCTTATTCTCTAATAGAGTGTCATATATGTGAGCAGATAAATAAGGCTGCAGAAGCTTTGGGTAGAACCTTTATTGAAGTGTGACTGCTGAGAGTGCCAAGGGAGTACAGCTGTCTTCATAGTCTCGCTGTGGCATCTCTCGGGCTGCAAAGCCCTGCTGAACCCTGTGAGACCAATGAAATCAACCCACTAAGTAGTTAATGTCCTTCACATGCTTCTGCTTCCCCCTGTCAGGTACTCCCAGACGTTTATATTGCCCCTACATGACGGCCATCCCCGGATCCTGGTGGCATAGACAAGCGCACTGTCAGAAGACAGATCACGTAATTCCTCACTGAAGACAGATCAAGTAATGTCTTTCAGTCAACAACAGCATGGGATATGCAGGACTGCAGTCTAACTATAAAGACAATTTAATTTGTTATTCTCAAAGTCCTTCTTCCTTCTTCCTCTTCAGAAATACAATGTATTTTTCAAACACCAAGCTTAGCACTGTTGTAAGGGGAAGACTGATAACACTGTCTGCAGCTAAGCAGAAAGTCTGGAATTGCTGAAGGCTGCAAGAACTAAACTCACACTTAATAAATTGAACCCAACCTACCCTTGCCACAAACATACTATCAGCCATGCTAAATGGAAACACATCTTTATAAGGCAGGGAAATTAACTAAAATTGCATGCTATGTTTATAACTGTCCTGATGTCCTTACAGCTTTGTGCTGAAATACTCCTAAACAACAGAGCTGGTCTCTTCCCTACTCTCTGAAGCTAAAAACCCTCTGGCCTGTTTAAGTTCAAATAGGTTTTTTGAATGTAATGGGGGAAATGGCAGTGGTAAACATATCACATAACACAAGTAAAACCTCTAGTAGTTATTTTTAAGTTGCAGATGTTGGGGGTAGAATGTCTGCCTTTTTAATCAATCAAGGGAAGATTCCTCTAAGGCGATTTCAGAAGAAAATTTTTTTCAAAATAACAGAGTACAAAACTTCCTGTCATTAGGACTGCGCATAAACATTAAAGTGCAATCCTTGGACACTATAATCAGGTGCCTCTTCCTGTGTTTTAAAATGTTCCACTTCAGTTTCTCATCTTTGCTTCCCTTAAAAGAGTTAAAGCCCTCTCACAGCTCTGGAAAATACCCATTTACTCATATGTTATTCAAACTGACCATAGACTTGTCAAGTTGACAGGTTTTTGTCCCCCAAGGGAAAAGCACAGTTGCAGTTTCTCTCACAGTACATAGCTGGGGTGTAATAAATGCAGAGGAAAGCGGTTCATTCTGGATGCCAGACACACACAAGTACCAGCTTTCCTGTCCTTGTCTCCCTTCAGACAAAAGACCTCAGCACAGAGAACACAATGTCACCCAGAACCTGTCCAGATTAACCAATTATATACAAGTTGATAGCATCCCTGAAATCTTTTCTGTGTCACTTCAGACCTGTTTTGGAAATGCCATGATTCCCAGAAGACTTAAAACAAAAAGAAACAAACACTTTGCTTGGGTCAGAAAGCAAGCAACGCTGAGCCCAAATGAGATGAATGAGATCTCTCTCAGTATGGAACATCCATTTATCACCCACCTGAACATACAAAGGTAATTTGTAAAACTGCTATGGTCAGTAAACCAACTACAAACAGGTGCATTTGAAAATAATATGGCTTCTGTGATTTGCAGGCATTATGAAAGAGATGAAACTTCTTTTTTTGATCTCGCTCCCCCCTTCTTTTTTTTCTTTTATTTTTCTGTATTCTCCTTTTTCTCTTATGAGGTTGGGAAAAGAAAGTATTTAGAAAAGATTACGCAGTGTCTCCTGGGTCATACCACTGAGTTGCAAGTTCTGAGCAAACAGAATTGCCATGAAGTGAGCAAAATAACTATTTTTTTAGTCAGTGTTTAATTTCTATGTAGAATGTATTGTGTACAACATATTCACTCCATTCTGACAGCCTCAACAATGTGTGCCTAACAGGATCAATTATATACCTGTTATAAAGCTTGCTTGTTTCTTATCTGATAAATTATAAATCAAGTATTACCATAGAAATTGTTGAAATTATTTGAATAAAAGGAATATTATTTTTTAACTGTATTATTAATATAGTTTAAAATTAATTAAATTAATTTTAAATTTAAAATTAAACTATTAATATAGTACATGAAAACTACTTCAGTATGCAAGGGTTTGAAGATTTGAGCTCTTCTTCCCTTCTCCTTCTCCCTCTCTTTTTCTCCTCAAGACAAAGCAGTACAATTAGTTTATTCTTTGTGAGCCATGTTTTTAGGCTTCTTTTGAAGACCAATTGGAGGGTGATTTGGAGGCAAATTAGAAAGATGTCTCTCCTTGGAGTGAGGCAAACAGAGCTAAGAGTGACAGCACTAAGCAGTGGTGTTATATATCTTCTCTGTAATCATCCATATAGTTTGTGCATTTAATTTAAGTGTTTTCCTTGCAGTGACAGAGCACTGTGGATTCATGTACTGCTTATGCTTTAAATGGAACCTATCTGTGCAGTACTGCCACTGAGCAGCTGTTCCCTGTCCCACATTTAAGTGACTGTTCTTACCAAGAATAATATTCTGTAATTCTTCTCTTATCCTTCTCTCTTTTTTTCTTTTTCTTTTTGCCATTTTTTTTTCCCCTGGCTATTTATCCAGTTTGTCAGAATAATTTTATAATCTAAAGTTGCCCTCCAGCACTTGCCACTGCTTTTAGCCTGGTGTCATCTTCAAATGTACTAATTATACTCTACTCCATTATCTAGGTCATTAGTGACTGAAATAGTATGAGATTGGGAGCGGAGCTTTGGGGAATCCCCACTCGATTCTTCTCTTCTGTTTATGCAGTGCTCTGTTAGTAACTCTTTGGCAAGTTCATGCAAGTGTGGGATACTTTCACTGGGCCCCTTTTTCCCTAACTTATTCTTTGAAATTAAGTGGCACTGTGGACTCCCTAAAAAGAAGTCTTGAGGTTTCAACTGCCCAAGTGGTTTGAAAGTTGTATACATTGCCTTTCAGAACAAATCCTCATACTTATGAATTCTTACTGCCCAATAGCTGTTCCCCTGGTTTCTGTAGCTATGTAATGCTGCTGTGATCTTCAGGTAGGCCCTTATTTTGCTGATGCAAAATAAGGAAATTGCAGAAAAGTTATCCTCATGTTTGAAAGCTCCTCTTAAAAGATACTCATAATCTGCTGATGCTATCAGAAATACTTTCTAAAACTTGGTTGTTTTCAGAAACTCCCTGTTTGTGTTAAATCTCTGCACCCCTACTTCGAAAATTTTTGTTTAAGATCATGCGTGTGAACCCTGTTCTTTCATTAAGAAATAAACCTTTTCTGAGCAATGTAGTGATGCATTTTGCTCACTGACTTTGTTAACATTTAGCGAGCAGAATAGCAGAATCTCATTTCAGAGAATAGCTCCATAATTTCTTGCACCTACCATAAAAACAATCAAATTGACACCCTGCCAGGAGTAGCCAGAGGAGATCTTAGGAGAGAGTTCATAATGATACTGTTGCCATATTGCAGGCCTGTAAATAATTCATTAAGTCAACCACCCTTTTGTTTTAAGCAAACATGAGCAGATGCCTTCCTAAATTGGATGCAGACAACAGTTTTCAGCAAAACATTGTTGTAATATGACACTTGAAAAGAGTAACATTTTTCCTTTACTGATTTTTGAAGCATTATCCACTCTGATAATTCACAGTGATTACTTCTGCTAGACATCAAGTCCTTCGTTGTTTTTCATCTACATTTTCCACATTTTTTTCTGTGTGGTAGATTTCACAGTTAACTCTAGCATGGTGGAAAACGAAACAAATTTGCATGCAGTTAAGAGAGCTGAGTTTTGCAGAAGCCCAGAATACTAGTATTAATTATTTAATACAAGACCTGAAGTTTAGATGTTATATCTGCTTTGTATTTAGAAAACCAAGTTACCTCATCCAGGCACTTAAACCTTCTCTATGCTTTTAATTAAAAGACAAGAAACAAGAAGTCTGGGGGTCCAAGCAAGGTGTAAAAGCTAGTGTTTACACAGCTGATGACTCCTCAGTACTCAGCTTGTAAAGACAGATCACATCTTTAAAAATTCCATATTTATATTGTGTGGAAGTGTGTAAAATTCAGTCTTATCTGTAATTGTATTTTTTTTACCTGCTCAGTGGTAAACACAATTAATAAATATTTTATTTTTGCTGTTTATACTTTGAATTTTGGCAATCTCCTTTCTTGTGAGAAATTTTCTGCATACAAGTTCATGGAGCATGAGGTCTCCTTATATGCATTTTTCTATACTGATTTCATTTCAAGTTTGTCTTTGAAAAAACTTTGAAATAGGAAATAAGGATCTGCATGTATCAAAAAAGCAATTTCTGAAGAGCCCAATAAAATATGATGAGTTTAGGCAATATTTTCCAAATATTTGTTACTCTGAAACCCTTGTGGCAAGTTTTGCACCATTTCAGCCAATCATTAAATTGAATTTAAAGTTTCTTCAAAATCGTCTTTGCATTAAAAGTTTAGAAATTTCTATAAGGGCAGACCCTTATATAAGGGAACATATCTTGATATTTTCCATCTATTATTTACTAGTTAATAAAATGTAATGTACAAGCAACTTGATTTTATTAGTCCAGTTGATGTTTCAGTACCACTGCAGTTCTGATTGTTTCATAAGAATCTGAGTCAAAATCCTAAAATCCTTCTTCGTACAAATTACATTACTTTTGCAGTACAGAAAAGGGTTTGAAAATTACGTTTTGGGGATTTAAAGTACAGCTAGATGCTATATGTTTCAGTTAGTCTAATTGAATGTGGAACAAGAGGGGGAGAATCTGAAGTTTTCTTTATTTTTCTATCAGTAGCTCTTATGCTCATTGTAACACCTTTAGATGTCTCTTAAATTTTTCCCTCCACCTTTTTCCAGAGGGAGAAAGCAAAATGCCGTGGGTGAATGTGGCATGGGTGGAAAAGGTAACTGTGAGAGTCTCAGGATCTCACGTCTGGAGGAATTTGTATACCCTTCTAATCCCACAAGCTCCAGGATGTCATCTAGTAATTTTTTCACTAAAGTAACAGTGCTTATTGTGACCTGGGCTCAAGATAAATTATTTAGATACTAAGTTTCTGGCCTTCCTTCTGTTGTATATTATTGCTAGACTCAACATTGTGGCATTCATTAAAACATTTGGGTTTTATTCACACCTCTAACCATGAGTCCGTTCAGGACCTGATTTCTCATATGAGAGTAACAATGTAGACAACAAATACACAGGTGCAAGGTGAATTAAATACTTAACTATCATCAGGTTAAGGCCTGGCAAAAATTAGAAGTACTTTTATAGTGAAAAGTCATAATGCTTTTCCAATAATTACAAATAGTGTAGATGAACTTTTATTAATCCATAACATCCCCCACACAAAAATGATTCACTCTTAAAATTGATTAAAAACATTCAATGAACTTTAAAATATTCCAAGAGGAAATCAGTTTGTCGAACTGGGGAGCTAGAAGGACTTTTTCAAATGGTTAGATATTTTCTTGTGGCTGGCTGGGAGGGAGATTTGTGGGTTGTATGCTCAGATTTATAATTTGGTATACAATAAATTATTTAATCATTCAAACATAATCTGAAAGTCTGTAACTTATGTCAGATACATGATATGCTGGTTTTTCTGAATGCAACTGAAATCTCTTCCAGAAAGATTTACAGGGTTAATAACCTCCAGCTATTTTAAGTCACAGTCAATCTTCATGGAAGCAGCACAGAGATTATAAAAGGGCTCGTTTTCCCTATGGTTATATTTCAGATATAAGGTGTTTGATGAAAATAGCATTCTCACACTTTGAGGAAGCTCAGAAGGTTGTGACTCCATCCTTCTCTTGCCCCCACCCTCTTTGCTCCAGTGTTGCACAAGGAAGAAAGACTGTTGTCCTGTGTCGGCCAGAAGCGAACAAATGTCTTTGGGTTGTACAGAATCAATTGCCAATCATTTGGCTTCAATTAGATTTCACTTACTGTGGGCCCAGTAGACAGTCCTAGGCAGTCATCCGAGAATGAGTGCGTTTAAACAACCAGACAGCAGGCAGATATAGACGTCCATAAGAAGATAAACTGTTGCTTTGAAAATGAGTAGTCACACTTCCCAAGTGATGAACAGTAAGGAACAGATTCTTAACCTTGTGAAGCTTTAGAAGTCTAGATGAAATCCTAACTTTGGAACATTCTCTAGGAAATATGATTTGATGTCAATGAGATCAGCATGTTGTCAATGCTGTTTAAAATAGCTCTGAAAAAGTCACACTGTTTCTTCTCCATTTAGTTATTAAGTAAATCAAACATTGTTGTCAATTACTTTCTAGCTTACTTTTTCAAATTAAAATAGAAATTTCCTAAGCAGTAAATAGAATCTTGTCAAAATATACACTGCAGGCTTGCCTTTTGTGCTTTATTTAGCAGAGTAAGAAGGAACACTACCTAAAATCAAGGAAAATTAAGTAGTGAGGGAATGAACAACCCAGTCCCTTGAAACATAATAATCATTTTGCTTCATATTTTCTTGTCAAATGTTTCTTTTCCTTTTCTCTTTTCCTTTTTTCTTTTCCTATGAAACTTTAATGGTTTTGGTCCTCAAAAATATGGTTCACCCAGAAGACTGACCACTGTTATAAAGCTTAAATTTAGAAAATCCATGCTGTTTGAGCTGAACACGCCATGAAAAATGAGTGGCACCATGAGATGCAGATGTGGCAGTAAGTCTGTTATCCTCTGTTCTGAGGATTCCTGGTCTGTTTTCCCACACAAGCAATCTTTTCCCAGTAAACTGTTCCGTCACAAAGAGTCACTTTTAATTCAAAATAGTAGTGGATATATTACTGGAATCCATTAAATTTGCACAGAGGCACAAGTTAAAAATATAACAAAACAAAGTTCCTTTGGTGAACGCTTTTTTAAACATGACTGCATGATCAATATGTGTTAATACTCTATTTTTTGTGAAACAATTTTTGGTTTTATTATGACTTTAATGCTAACTTGCTGAGTGGCTCTAGAAGGAACTGCAAGGGAGTAGGGAAAAACCTTACCTCCAAATCAAGTCTATGAATGAGGAGAAAAAACTTTAACAGTTCTTGATAAAGAGAATTTGCTGACATAGTAAAACTTCAAAGAACTGCCTTGTTCATCTTAGGCGAAATATTTGGAAGTTTTTTGGATGCATACATAAGATGAAGCAGATGCAGGCTATGCTAGAATTCTGAAACCCCAGCTACATCATAAATACATTTTTGTCAATCTTGTTGATAACCAAAACTGAGATTTCCTCTTCTTCCCTACTTTGGAAAGAGTGTAACTTTTTGTTGTGTAATGTTGACAATAAACCACAGCCCTCTTCCACTGCCCTTGTATCTCCATAATGATGTTTGAAATAGGCTTAAAAGAGGTCAGGCATTTAACTTTCTTTGTATTTTATATATCAGAAAAGTCTGTAACTGGTGGGATATGCTTTTTTTTTTTTTTTTTGGAAAGACAATTATTTTTTTGTTCTGCAAAGACCACGTGTTCAAATCTTGTACTAATCCCATTCTTTCTTCTCTAACCAACTAGCCCTTTGAGGCTCTGTAACTTCACACATCTGGCTGCCAGGTTCTCTCAGTGACCAGGGGAACTGCTGCTGGCTTATCTAAAGTGTTTTTTCTCAACATGACCTCCTCTAACACTTCATTATAGCAAAACTGTTATTTAGTTTCCTGAAGACTATTGCCATCTGTGTGTTTCACAGTTTATAGAAGTAGAAAGATGGTCTTCCAGGCCTTAGCATAATAGTATAATAGGCCTTTTTTTTTTTTCAAAATTAGTATCTGTAATTGAAACGTTTTAGATCCAATTTGTGAGTACACACTGAATTTAGTCACTGCTGCCTGCTAGTACTTTGTACAAAGATAGCAATAATTTCAGTTTTTTCCCTGAGTATATAGTTTCTCTGAAAATACCTGAAATCTGCAGTGGAGTACAGTCTGTCCAGTCCTGAAGACTGTTTTGCTTCAGTGAAAGAATCACTAGAAAGCATGCACCATAAGGAGGGGTTTTTTAATATTTAGAAGAAAATTCTTCCTCTCATTGCTCCTATAAACATCACAGGAGTCCAGTCACTTTGGTGGTTGAGTTTGCATCTCTGCTTTACATCTCCCAGTTAGCAGTACTGAGTGTTTTCCACTGCCTTGTCTGAGCTGATGAAGGAGAAGGCTGATGTTTATGTTTTCAGCTTCTTCACAACAGTGGAGTATTATGGCCTGCTTTCCAGGAGAGAAGCAGCTCTGCCAAACATGAGAAGGGGAAAGTGAATGCAGTGTAAAAGAGTTGCCAATTTCTTTTCAGATTTACTGGCCATGTGGTATGCATTAAGACGTTGAAGCAGCTGTGGTAAAAATGGTGGCTGTTCTTAACCTGCACTTGATTTTAAATTCCCATATCTGCAAATAAAATTTGTAGAAAAGTTTTGGGGTTTCCTTTTGGCAGCCAGAGTACATAAGCTGTCTTAAAGTATTACTGGCTTTTTGTGAACACCTTGGAACGTAAATCTAGCCTGAAAGTTGCCAAAATGCATCTATTTTTTTTGCGGTTTAATCTCCCATAAAATTAAATGTTTGAATATTGTTCCTAAATTGTTTCTCTGTCTAGGCAGTGGGGGAGCTTATTTTGACATGCTGCATTTATTTAGCATGAAAAAGATAGAACAGCAGCTGACTCCTTTATACACTAAATTAATGGATCTGACTCTTTAGCGTAGTACAGTTATTTTGTACAGCACTGACAGCATTTGTCATAGCCCTGCTCAGGCTGATGAAACTTTTTCAGTATAAGCATGATCTGTTGGAGCCAAAAAAAATTTTTTTTCACTTACTGCTAAGACAAGGAAAAATGCTTCAGGTAGGAAAAGGATGTCATAGTCACCTGTGGCTAGATCAATTCTTTGTTCTAAGGCAGCTACATATTTTGTACACAAGTTCAATTCTCTTTAACTAGCATCTAGTTTGCTGTAGTGACATAGCAAGCCTTTTGAGGTCCTGTATGTGCCCTACACACTAATTTTCCTCATGGAAGAATATGGCTCTTTAGCACTGTTTTAGCACTTTGCCCAGCTTCAAAGTATTTGTTTTGTTTAGCAATGTTTACTGAACTTTCCATTATTAACACTGTAAAACATTCCGTGCATCCAGAGTGTCATTTTGCTGGGAGTTTCTGTTGTCATGTTCCCTTTCTTTTTTGAGCCCCTTTCATCTGTATCATTTGATCTAAATTTTCATTTCTTGTAGCAATTTCTGCTTAAGCTCTGGAGACCAAGATCTTCTTTCCAGTTGCTTCAGATGAACTTTACAGCACAGTACTGGTTGTTGCTCTTCATATATTTGCTATCTTCAAAGCAAAAAGCGGAAAACAAGTAACTCAGGCACTAAAGATTCACTCATTTGTATGAAAAGAAGAGGTCATGCAGGCCTAAGAGTTGCAAAATATTGAATGCTGTAAGCCCTAGGAACAAACTTTGTTAGTAAAACCTAAGAGTTTGCAGAACCATTGTAAAATGCTACATAATAAGAACACGCAGTGGATTGAATGTATTGAAACACTTGCATTTGGTTGTTGGGGAGGGTGGGGTTTATTGCTTATTTTCTTACCCTTCTACTTCTTTTTGCAACTGCCTATTCTTAGCTGAGGAAATTCAGACTTCTGTTCAGTTTTTGCCAGTCCAAGCAATAGTGAGAAAAAACAAAGAAAAGTCATCACTGGAGAGGAAGCTACTGCATATCACAAAATTCACCAGGCTCTGTTGTACTAGTATTACTGTGTTGTAGGTGATGCACAGTGAGGAGGAAAACATAACTCACCTTTGATGTAATGAGAGAGAGAGCAGCAGAGCTTCTTTCCTCCACTGCAGTCTTCTAGGGTATTTACAATATTTTCTGCTCTTCCTGATGATAAATCTTTCTAGCCACTCATGTTGTCGCCTTATAGCCTCTGATAACTTTTCTCTCTTTATGGCCTTTAGGGCATATATTCTCACCTTCTCAAATGACTTGAAGCTGAAGAAGAAACAATACCAAAATATATAACAGATGCACAAGTGTACCTTGGAGATGTATGTCTTATGGACACAGAACTGTCATCACACTTCCATAAGCACATTTTTACTGCCTCATTCATCATGCATGTGTGGCTCGCTGGCAGTACACTTGCTCCCGGTGGGGTGACTTCTATTCTGAATCCAAACTACCTGGATACAGCTTTTTACGCTGTATGTTAGACTTTTTTTCTTCCACTTTGAGGCTTCAGGTCCCCATCTCTTTCAAGTTATGTAAAAAACACTTTTATTTCCTACGTAGTGTGCTGCTGAAACTTCAGTACTATAATCATAGTTTTCACTGCAATTTTGACAATGTCTAGAAACAATTGAAAATTGCAAGTTTGTGAGGTCTGTGAGAAATTTAGTGGAGTGTTTTTAAATTGTATTTATTTGCATTTCCAATAGCTATGGACAATGGAGTTAGACATAACTAAGTAGCCCTGGTTTTATGTGAAGCTTTGACTAAAGGCACTACCTTTAGATAACTGAGCAGATAGCCTAAGTAATTTGAGAGGGGATGGAAGCACAAAAATCTGGACTGGCACGCACCAGCACAACTGCAAGAGAAAGTCTCCATGTCTCTGTCCCAAGAGTGATTAAATATTGTTTCTCTCAACCCATTTTCAGAGATATTCAGAAAGCTAAGGTCGTTACAGAAGAAGAGATTCGTTTAAACAAATCTTAGGTGACATAACTCATGTGGATGTTTTTATGTGTGAAATGTATCTTGACTTTTTATTTTGTGTGATAATTTTTCTAATCCTCCCTTTTTTACTGCTTCCAGGGTTTAACTGTCAAAAGGAAGGAGAAAATAAGAATCCTTGATTTGCTCTGTGGTTAACCACCTATAAAAATGTGATTAAAGTACAAATAGCTTTATTGTCTCATGTACTGAAGGGCTTTCATGACCACAGACACATATTAATTCTTTCAAGTAATCAAAGAACTTTACATAAACACTCCTCTATAAAACATTCTGGAGAGGTATTTTCTCTGAGTTGCTTCCATTACAAGAATTTTCAGGACTATTGTTTAGGTTTTGATGTTAGTAATTCTATCAATTTCAGGAAAGGGTCCACTAGGGAAGATATGGTCACAGGATTTCCTAGGGTTTTTTGCTTCTGAAACTGTGATGTGTGGGGAGAAGTGGGGAACAGAAGAAAGTGGATTTTGGGCTGCCCCAAACCAGCTACAGAGAGCATTTATTTCCAGGTGCATATGAGTAAGTTACGCATACTCAGTGTAGAGGATGCTGGATGAGATTCTGCTTTTATTTCCACTGTTGTGAAACTTATTGTGAAACAGGAGACTTTTTCCCAGGTTTTTAGATGTACCAATAAAAAAGTTTTAGCAGAGAGTTTCTGTGTAAGTTTATGATATGGTCTTTGTTAGGAGAAGCTTTGAGGTGTTTCACATGTTGCAGTGAAACACACATTCTGTGATGCCTTAGTTACTGCTTGCATTGAAATAGTTTCTGGAGTTGAATTAGTGGGGAAAGCTTTGTTTAGAAACATTCACACTTGTAAGGGTAGTCCTTTCCTGTGCTTGCCAACACTTGGTAACAAATCTGACTTTTCCAGGCTTAAAGCTTAAAGCTCTGCCAAGGAAACAATGCTGCAAAATAGGGATGTGTAAATTCTGCATTGCTTCACAAATGTCCATAGAGAATGGAAAAGGGAACACAGTTTGAAACAGCATTAAACCAATATTTTAGCTAAAAGTGGAGACATATCCAAAACATATTCTGAAAACAAAGTAGATATGTCTGAGATGGCAACACAATTACCAGCATAGAAAGAACTTCCAAAACATGCAAATGCAGAGAAAGGTGTAAAAACTTAAATTTTCACATCTTTATTTGAAAGCAAAATAAATAACCTGTATCAAAAGGATTTTAGGTATTTTTAAAACAATATTTTAGAAAAAAAGAAAAAAAAAGCAGAACTTGTTGAAATCTTAAGAATGCTCCTACTTAAATGAGTTATAATGTTATACAAAACAATTAAGCAACTAAAGCATGTATTAAAAAATTGGAATCTCCTCTTTGTTGCAACCACAGGTACAGGAGTATTACATAAACAAAATGACCAGAATCTACAATGGACAGAAATGCAATTGAAATTACCAATTTTTGTCTCTCTGTGTTATGATCAAAACAATCTATTGCACAACCTTTTTGTATTATGTCATACCTCTGCAACATGAATGTGGCACTTAGTGAAACAGCTTATCAATCACAGCAGAAATACAAGACTTTTAAATAGAAAATTAATTTAAGTATAGACCAGGATGTTATCTCCAACACCATAGTCCCTACAAAGGGGAGATCAAGCTATAATAGAAACTGTCAACCCCACATGAACCACTTAATCATGTTTATATATAACTTGCATATTAAAAAGCAATATCCAATGTCAATGGCTCAGATATAAAAATATCTTAATAGTCAGTAACTGACTAATGAATACTGCAGTAATAACAGTTTAATTTGAAGAATTCTGACAGCTGGTTGCCTTGATGAGAGCTGTTACCAGGGAGCCCTAGTCCCATGCTGAGAACATCCACAGCATGCTGATTTATAGCAGCAGTGCAGAACTGTTTAATGTCAGCACCTCTCAGCTAAAGTAATAATAAACAGGAACGTTATGGTTTATTTTTCTGTATGAATTGTTCAGACTCTGTATGGTAAGCACCAACTCAATAGGGGATAATAGCTGCCATTCCCCAGGGAGTTGTAACTGAGGTTTAAACATTTTTATTGGCAAGGTTAGTATATCAAAATGAATCCAGCACAACTTGTTTTTTCTATTCTTTTTTTTTTTCCTTGATTTTCTATCCCATTTTGAAAAGTAAATATACTTGAAAAAGTAAATGTAATTATGAAAGCATCTTTTGGGTTCCAACCGCACTTCATTTTTGTCCCAGTTAAACTGCCTTCCCTTTTTATGTTTAGTATTGGGTGTGAATTTGCTACAGATAGCACCACATCGTGTTTTTCTTTTCCTTTCTCTACTCCCTTGCTGAATTCTATGAAATAATTTTGCATACTTCAAAGAAAGAAAACTGCTGTTTAATTAAACATTTCATGTGAAAAAATGTTCCATGTTGAAAGGTTTAAAGCAAAATTTTTGTCTTTATTACAAGGTTGTCACTTCTTGTATGCCTGCAATTTTGAACAAAAACACCTTAGAGGCAGAACCTTAGAATGTATCTTAGTTTAGCCTCCCATCTTGGCCAGGTTTCCAAAGTCCAAAGAATATTCACTATGAGCTAGGTAAAGGGAGAAGCCTTTTTCAAATGTTTTCTCAGAGAACTTCTGTTCTACTGACTCTTACCTCTAAAGGACATATTGATTCTTGTTTTAAAACAAATCAGATGGAGAAGTCAGTGATTGCACTGACCTTTTGGTTTACTGCTAGCTGATGTTTTCTGCCAATACACTTTTTTGGCCTACACAAAAATTGCTACAGTTGTTTCTGATGGATATTTTGAGCATTCCTGTTTTAAAATCATGGCAAACAAAATACACAATGAGAATATCAAGGTGAATCTACAGCCACATCTATCCTCACACTAATGTGCCTTGGCAAAGGTAAGGATGAACACACCACATACATCTCCTTATGCCTCCCTCCAGGAGGCTGTACCCTGGGCACCCCAGCAGGAAAAAGCTGCATCAGGAGTGAGCAAGGGGGAAGGTGATAGAATGGGATTCAAAAATAAATGTCAAAGTCTGGATAGGAAAAAACCCCATGCTTCTTATAATTTATTTACAGTATGGTATATCAGTGAAAAAACACTTTTTCTCCTTTTTAAATGTGGATGCAACACCAGTTTGGTGAAAGAGAGTAAGAGCTGTACTTGGAAAAATCAGTAAGGAGGTGACTTAAATTACAGGCATGCTTGAATAATTTCTCAGAACATTTCTTTAGAGAGGGAATTATCTTTTAAAGACTTTTGGAAAGGCAGAACAATATTGCATATAGATCCATCAGAAACTCTTCGTGCTATTTTGGAGATGAGATTAGGGAATTATGTTTCAATGAGGCAGGGCTGAACATAGTGAAGAGCATCTTTATCTGGGGATTTGATCTTTCTCTTGAAACAAACAACTTTCTCAATTTTATTTATCTACTTTGAGTGCTGAAATCTTAGGAGACTTTTTGTTGTTTCTGTTTTGAGTATCTGAAGGAGTGATGCTGCTCATTTATCTGCTAATTGTCATATCACTGGCTCTGGGGGAATGACCTGGAGGGTCCAGACTGTGGCAACAAAACTGAGAAATATTCTGTTCCTTGTCTGAGGCAATCTGCTGATGAAACTGTCCATGGGAACCTTCAGCAGACGATCTGTAAATTCAAAGTTTTCTTTGTGGGTACAGGTAGGGGATCTGATGGGATCATCAATTTGATTTTACAGCGGAGGAGTTCTGAGAGTTACTGACACCATGGTTCAGTGTGTTGCTTTTTTCACTTTTGATAGCAACTGTGGCTCACAGTTTGCATTTAATCTGGGATATCTTATTTAATTTGGGGATTTCAGTAGATATTTTTTTGTCCATTTTTTTAGTTTATTTTCACTCTTTGGAACATTTAAGTTCAAACAATTAGAAGTAAAGGCTTTAAATCTTTCTGAATATAAGCCTTCAATAACACTATTCCAGGTATGAATCACTGCTGGTATCATGCTGTTAGCCAACTTTTAACTGGGTATTACACTTGTCTCAGGTATATCTGCCACCTGCTTATATAACTTGATTAGAGATTTATTAACTCTTTATCTGAATCATATATATAACCTTTATAGAAATTATAACAGTTTGAAGGTCAGTCCTTCACTTGCAGACTGCTATAAAAGCCTCATTTTAAGGTGACAGGTTTATAATATCTTAGAACTAAGCAAACAGTTAAAATATAACTAAAATATAAATCATGCAACAGCTTTTAGCTCTCTTTACACTGCAGTCCTGTTGCCTGGAACTGATATTTGTATATAGCTCTCTGAAGGCAGAAAGTCCATGAATGCAATTTGGTCTTTTATCTCTAGATGGTATAGCAGAAAAAAGAGCATTAAAAAAAAAATAAAACAGCATATCTATAATTAATCTGATGGATGTGATGAAAATATGAGGAGCAATCCAAGTCAATTTGAAGTATTTTTCTTCAGTAGTGGCACAATATGAAGCTAATGAATGATTTGAGCTATTTCTGAAATCACTGTCTCTGCAGCCAACAAAAGCGCTTTGAAATAGTTCTGATATCAAGCTAAGGGTGGGAAAAAAAAGGAACTTAATCTATTCTTGTTGATTACATTTTTGGCACTATCTTTATGCTGTTTTCTTGCTTTTAAGGTCAGCTACAGAAGCAGAATATAGCTTCTCCTACTCTGAAGACATGTATTAACTCCTGCAGATGTTTATACTTTTCCCTGGAGTATCTGAGATAGGCCAAAGTTTTCACTGGGCAGCAACTTCCACTCGTCAATAAAAAACCAAACCCAACCAACCAAGCAACCAACCAATCAACATGTCTTCCTCCTATATTTAGATTTAGAAAAGTGGATAGATTCAAAGCTGGCTGAAATTTCTAGGGACTACTGGATATTCATGAATTTCTCTCTCTGGTTTGTGAGCCTTGTGCTCTTTCCCAGAACAGCCTTGATACTGCAAGGCTTAGGACAGCAGTGTCCCTTTCTTGTACTGCTTTAGTTTGTTGGTTTGGATATTATGCCAGCTGTTGAAGAGAATTATTAGGCTGACTTGTATGAAAACTGACTTGTAGTATTGTACACTAAATGTTTATTTTCCATAGCTTGTATACTGGTGGCTTTGAGTTAGCAGGGAAGGAGAGAAATTAATTCAGTGATCCAGGTAGTGGCTATCTGCCTTCTGTTGATGAATTGCTAAATATGCACAAGGGCATTTATTTCTCACTATCTTATGGACTTCTTGCTTTTGCACCAGGGTCTTCAAATGGCTTGTTGCTACTTAGTTTTTGATGTATTTCTAGTTAGTATCCCTTGCCGATGATTTCTCACTTAGAGTTTTTCCCCCCTTGGGAAGTAAATAAAAATATTTGGAGCTATCTGGTTCTACTATGAATTTTAGGCTCATTTTATAATAAGACATAATATTAAGTAAAAATTATCATTCTTATGAAAGAAGGTGGTTGTCTGTTTAGGAATTGTCTTCAAAGCATTAGCAAATAAGTTATAGCTGTGCAAAGATATTTATTACTTCTAAAGAAGTGACAGAATGCAGGCCATATGTATGCATCCTTACATAAATTCGTTTGTCAATTAAATAAATAACATTTTTAAAATTCTGAATTGCCTTCATCTTATTCTCATTTCTTGCTGTCAAAAGACAGTTGTGGTGGAGGGAGGAAAGAGAGGTAGGAAGACAAAAGCATTTTGCTGTGGTAAACTGTATGCAGTGGCAGTACAAAAATGGAGACATTTTTTTCACCCTTTTCTTCAAAGCATTGTTTTGGTTAAAATGTCAAAAATGCCCAAGGGCTTACCCTGTGCTGAATGGACTATGCCATCTGTTTGTGTAATGAGTGACTTGGTATGCATAAACTGTTACCTAGGTGGTAGGATTCTCAGTCTGTCAGCTCTCCTGTCAACTGCTGTCCTTGTTGCAACTGTGACCCCTGAAGGAATTAGTTGCATGATTGACTGACTGATGATGATTGACACCCGCACACAATTAACTCTTTAGCTGCAGCCACCATTGAAGGTGATCCCTGTGTTGTTAATCTGCAGTGCAGGTACGCTGCTATTTCCGTGCCAGTGAGCCTGCACAAAGTAAATACGGTTAAGCTGATAAGTGGAAGCTGGACAGAGCTGTGACACACAGGGTTTGCTCTGAAGTCTAGCTGCTTTCTGTCACTTGCAACAACACTGCTTCTTGGTGTAATTTCAAGTGAAGAAAAAATTTGTCATCCTTAAAGTAGCTGAACAGCTAAGGTTCAGCTTCCAGCTCTCAAAATTCACCTTTTCTGGATACTTGTTAGGAGGAAAGAGTTTGATATCTGTTATGAAAGTGCTGAAGTCCAACACCAACGTGCAGAATTGATGCTAGGGATGGCTGTACCCTCTCCCCCAGAGTTGGTCAATGCAGTGGGTAGAGTCATCTCCATTCTCTTGACTGCTTTCTTAATATAATTCTTATCAGGGGAACAATGGTACTCTAATATCCCTGCTTATCAAAAATAACCATGTTCAGTCTTTATGGAAAATGCAAGACTGGGAAAAAATGCACTTTGAGGCAGATTTTGAAATTTTTTAGCACTAAAACATAGCAAAAAATTTCCTTTCCTGTGTAGACAAAATCTAAATTATCTATTTTTTTTCCCAACCAAACTTAAAATACACCTCTAATAGGTACTAAATAACAAACAAACCTGTTACTGTTATAAACACTTACTGATATCCTCTTGTCTAAGTAGTTAAACTATGATTCTTATTTAGAATTCATCTCTAAGAGATTAGACGTTAAGAGCCCTAATCTGGGGACCCATTTTTCACAGTGAATTTTCCCACTTAATTCATGCATGACCTGACTTGTTTAACTTGTACTTTCATTTATGTCTTATTTGAAAGGCAGACCATCACATGACTGGGTGACTTTTATGTCTGGGCATCTGTGTTTGATCTGGTGAAATCAATGACTGTATTCCACTTGTATTGAGAGCAAAAAGGAATGTATAGAGTTGTACTCCATTTTTGGCACATTAGGCATATAGTCAAGCAATTTCTTGTTAAGAGAGGCCTTATGGTAAATTTAGGTTCTGATTCACAAAGGGTTTTTGATGTACAAAGGTTTCAATGGATGATGTAAGATGAGACCAGTAGCTTAAATCCAAACAGAATTGAAAACTTTCACAAATGCTCTCTTCTCAACACAAATGGCCAAAATAGATTAGCAGTTTTTTAAGAAATGTAGCAAAAAGAAACAGGTATTGGCATGCTGGGTACAGTGGGATGTCTCTTAATTCTGAATTGAATGTCAGTTTAGACTACCTTTTATTGAGACTCTAGGTGGTGAACTGCTTTTCAGAAATAGGGAATATTTAGGTGGTCCAATTTGATTGTGGGAACTTTGGAAGGAAATTAGGAAATGCTTTCATAAACAAACAGCATAATAAATAATGTTTCATTATTTAACCATAAAGCATCTACTAAAGGATTTGTGTTGCACTGCCATTAACATATTTCAAGTATACAGTTTGGAAGGAATATAAAATTGACCATGTGTGTTTACAGTAATATTTGCAAATGAAATGTTTTTACTAGTACTGCCTAACCATGTGGAATGGGGAAAAAATGCAGTTATTTGTGTTCTGATTGCAAAGCAATGTGTAATTTTCTTTTTTTTTTTCTTTTTCTTTTTTTTTTTTTTGTTAACAATATTGTCATAGAGGCATATAACCATGGAATGATTTGCTTTGGAAGGGGACCTTGAAGATCATTTAGTTCCCACTCCTCTGCCTTGGGCATGGATGCTTCCCACTAGACCAGGTTGCTCAGAAACCCATCCTGCTTGTCCTTGAAAACTTCCAGGGAGGGGCATCCACAGGTCCTCTGGGTAACCCATGCCAGTGTCTTACCACTCTCACTATAAAGAAGTTTTTAATAATATCTAATATAAAACTACTCTTTCAATTTGAACTCCTTCTCCCTTCATTACATGGTCTTGTATGTATCCTTCCCCAACATTTCTGTAAGTTCCCTTCATGTATTGAAAGGCCACAATTAGGTCACCCTGAAGCCATCTCTGCTCCAAGATGAACAAACCTAATTTTCTCAGGCTTTCCTCAAAGAAGAGGTGCTCCAAACAGCTAATCATCTTGTTGGTCCTTTTCTGGACTCTCTCCACCAGCTTCATGTCCTTTCTTTGCTGGGACCCCAGAGCTGGACATTGCAGTGGGGTCTCACCAGAGCAGAGCAGAGGGGCACAATCCCCTCCCTCTCCTGCTGCCCACACTGCTTTGGATGCAGCCCAGGACAGTTTGGCTCTCTGGGCTGTGAGTGCTCATGGCTGGGTCATGTCCAGCCTCTCATCCACCACCACCACCAAGCCCTTCTT
The DNA here is from genome assembly GCF_971803275.1 of Cyanistes caeruleus. Taxonomy (NCBI): domain Eukaryota; kingdom Metazoa; phylum Chordata; class Aves; order Passeriformes; family Paridae; genus Cyanistes; species Cyanistes caeruleus. The sequence goes on along the minus strand of NC_141732.1, from coordinate 25,805,023 downwards.
GGGGTGCTCTCAAAACCTTCATTCCCAGCCTGGACTGATACTGGGGGTTGTCCAAACCCAGGTGCAGCACCTTGCACTTCACTTTTTTAAACTACATGAGATTCCCATGGGCCCACTACTTGAGCTTGTCCAGGTCCCTCTGGTGGCATCCCATAATTAGGAATGTCACCGCACCACTCAGCTTGGTATCATCTGAAATTTGCTGAGGGTATACTAGGTCCCTTTGTCTGTGACAGAACTTTGTCTGCAGTGTATTTTGTATTTATAAATGAAGATGCCATAAAGTGCTGTCTTTCTGGCCATCTTTAATTCACACAGTACTCGCTTTCTCATGCAATGTGCTCATATTTGAAAAGTCTTCCTTACCTTCCCCTCTAACTGTGTCTACCAGAATCATTAGCACAGAATGTCTTAAGTATCTCACTCGGTGTAGGGCCTTGAAGGTTGTCCTCAGACTTTGAGGTTTTGGTGTTTGTTTTTTGCCATAACACTTGAATTGCAGGAACCCAGTGGGGAAGAAAAGCTTTTCCCAGTACAATGACACCTGACTCTAATGACTGTCACTTGGTTTAGCTTCTTGCTTTATGCGTGCAAGATCAAATGGTGCAGTATTTTTATTTTTTACAGCTACATATCTCTCTTTAAACAAGGTTAAACATCAGCTCTTTGAAGTGAGAGTAGTCTTTTTGTCTGTTTGCACATCACTAGCCCAACTGGGTGTCATTGAAAATGTCTACATGAAATCTGTATTGTAATAAATGTTACTTTCTGTCTTGTATAGTTGAAGTAGATTGTGCAAACAGACAATTCTTTAAATAGTGTACATAACATTTTAAATTTCAATTCAACTTTTGATTTTTCTAGGACTTTTGCAGGCATTAAGAGATTATATTTTTTCTGTGTCATATAGTATTATGTTGCTAATATGGTAAGGTTGTTTTTCTTTTAAAAAGGGCATAATTTCAGCCCTGTGGCTACTTCATCTATGCTTAAAACAAAGCAGGTTTTTATAAATTAAAAAATCATTACCTTGGTTTTTCTTATGGCTTTTCCTTTCAGTAAATACTTGTAGATCATGAATTCATGTAATGGCAATGGAAGAAATAAGAAGTGATTCTTCTGATTAGATATTTCAAGCATAGAGAAGAGAGATGTCTTCCTCTGGAAATGTTTGGTTCTTGACTACTTCTGGAAGTTCATCCCCTGTAGTGATTCATGTCTATGGTAACCCATATTACTCCAGCCACACAGATTTGTAAGAGCTGGGCATCTTGAACTTTGTGATTGTGGGGACCCAAGCCTTATCTAACAATCATAAGACATGGCTCTGTCTGTCTGGTCTAGATGCTTTAATTATTTTTAGTGAAACCAGTGTTGGCTTTATTATTTACAGGGCTCAGCTGGGACCAAAGCTAATGGACAAAACAGAATAACATCTGAGCCAGAAACTGAAAGGAAAGAAATATGAATATTTGTAGAGGGGATGGTAGAATGAACGGTAGAATTCCTTCAATGATGGAATAGAGAAAAAGATGGCAGTTTGAGAAAGACCATATTAAACAGAAGACAGCAAGAGAGAAAGTAGCAAAGCAAATGAGAAGATGAAGTGAGATGCTGTGGTAGCTTGGCACCACACCAAAAAACCACCTCAGATGCTTAAATGTTTCCTCTTGAGGGGGACAAAAGCAAGAGATGTTAGTTCATGTAGAAACGTATTTTCTGTTAACTAATTGTTCACTGCAGGTATGCAATAATACAAAGCCAAAGCAAAAAATGCAGAATCAAACTACAGTATTTATATAACATGGAAGAACCAGGAAAAAACACCCATAATTTCTGTATGCATGTCTAGACTGCATTGGTCCTTTATTCAGCAAAGCACAGTACTCTTTTAGGAAGTGTATATGTGAAACCAGAAAGGTATTGCACACTGGAGAAAATTAACACCAAAAACTGAAAGAGGCTATATTTTCTTCTGGCAAACAGATTAGATCTTCTATAGAAAATGCTCCTTGCTTTGGTTTAATTTACACCAATCCTGCAAATACTTTTAAGATAGCTAATGAAATTGTTAATTGCATCTCTAAATTATATTTTAAAGATATTACTGATAGTGGGAATATTTTTTTGATTGCACATTAGTCTGCCATAATAATATCTCAAATTTAACTTATCGTCTTTCTAGAGACAATGACAAAATACATTTTTCTTAGTCCTAAGGGGACTAAAAACCTTCTCATAGCTAGCTCTTTCAAACATACTAATTGTTCTGGATTTAAATTAGTAATATTAATCACTGTTTCCAGTCTCTTGCTACACTGAAGGATAGATTGACTTCCTTTCAGATCTAAGGACGTTGTTTGTCCAAAAACCTTTCTTCTGCCTCATCAGTTAATTTATTAAAGCATTATTTTGCTGCTAAATATTTGGCCTGAATCCAGGTTGGGATCAGAAGCACAAGAGCTCTGCTGGCTCCTTTTGATAAATTTCTTCTCCTGAAGAAGTGAAGCAGACCAAGGCAGGAACTCTTCTACCTATTTGTTAGTGATTTGTGGAAACATTCTGAATGTGCTTAAATTCAACTGGCCTATGCCTGCTTCAAAAGTTGAATTAGAGCCCCTACATAGATTTCAGAGTCTACTTGACACTTGTTTAAAATTATATTAATGTTATTAATTTAAAACATTAATAAGATGAAAAATTAAAGTGAGTTAAAACACTAAGTTAAACCATACGCACTCTGTAGAGTGTAGCAACGCCTAGAAAGAGGTAATAAGGAGAAAGTAAATAAAAAAATTTAATAGCTATTTGGGAAAGAATAAGAGAGGCTAAAATTTCTGGCACAAAATAAGATGAGGTGATCTAAGAGAGAGCACAAACCACATGAAGATTAATGAATACAGAACACCTGTCCTGGGGCATTGTTTTAGCTGTGTCTATGCATAGATATAAATGCATAATACTTAACAGTGTGAATCTTCATCCATCTTACCCCTTAGAATATTACTTTGAAAATTTATTGATAGTGTGTTTATTTACAATTATACTTTATGGACCTAAACACAAACCGACAGTAATGAGCAATTTGTGTCACTAAATCTATTTTTATATGAATTACCATATTCAGAAATCTGTAAGGGTAGTTAATGAACCTTGCTGATGTTCTTGTTAGAAATGCCTGACTTAGACCCTGATCTCTTTAAACCTTGGTAATGATCATGCCTTCATAATTTAAAATGTTTATTGTTTCCCTTCATGATACCATAATTGTAATACTAATTTTTTTAAAAGCATTTAGTAAAACGGGCTTGCAGAAATTAATAAATATTAAGGTTATGTTTGATTTTCTGCCTCCAAATCTAACCCTCTTTGTACATCTAATAAGGGTAATATCTTTAAGCATTTATAAGGGTGTAATAAAGTACGGATTGACCAGGAGACTGCAACTGCCTGCATGTGCTCCCCCTTAGCAGTGCACACACTGACTTCTTTAGCAAGAAACTGCTAACTAAAATGTGTATGAACAGAAATTTAAAGTAGTTTTTTTGTGGCTACAGTCTGAACTTTGCTGTCTTTACAGCTAAAGGCATTTATAACACGTAAGGAAATTGAGTTGATAAAAAGTAATCACGACTTCTTAAAACACACATAAGTTTGTGGTTCAGATTAGGATTCGGAAAAAGGGGAAAGCATGGAAAGAGTTTGTTAAGAAGTTTTCGATTACTTTGTGGACAGAATGCCCAGCAGTTCAGCTCAGGTACTGTGGGACAGTTTGAACCAGTACTGAAATCCATTCTTTTTCTCCACTGGAGCTCTTATCTCCTTTCATTTTAAGCAATTTTAGGAAGAGGGCACTGCAATGGAGACTGTGGGAGACTCCATGCAAATCCTATGGATGCAGTTTCCTCTGCCATTAGCCAGCTGGGCAGCAGGGAGGAGATGTGCAGACATTCACAAGTTTTGGATTATCCCTTCTTCAAAGCCCAGAGGAAGCCTCTGATGCTGCAAAGCAACCAAAATAAAATGAAAACTTCTTTGGAAGGCTTCAAAAGAAGTTACTGTGGATTCAGTAATTATTTAACATAATAAGATATTATTTTCTGTCCTGTGTTATCCTGTCTGTAAACCTGTCCCCTTGGGCAGGGCTTCAATGGAAAATAAATAGGACCAGTAGTTCTGTTGTTCAAAGATATAAAGTCCTTTGCAACAGGATCTCTGAGAGAAAATCTGTGCCTTGAGAAATCTGTGAATAAAGTAACTAAACTATTTAGGGATAGAGGAGAGAGGAAATATTGAGACATGGGTGGCTCTCTAGTAATTCAAATTCATGTGTTCTGGTGTTGGTTGTGTTTTTTTGTCTTTTTAAGGATACATTTTACATCTGCAAGTAGCTGTGGCTAATATTGTTGCTTATTTGTATTCAAAACCAAACTAACCAGCTGAACTGCATCTGCCAGAAAATCCTTTTTCTCTCCTTTCTCTCACCATCCAAACACTGAGGCTTATGTTTGAATTCAGAAGCTTGTTTGATGTCTGATCATTTAGCTGGTTATTTCAGAACTCAGGTTAATTGAGGACATGGTTTCCAGTTGACTCAAGAGTTGCTTTAATAAGATTATGTTTATTAAATTGATTAAAGAACTGTTTGTCCCCATAATCAACGATGAGAATGTTATTTGTGGTATTAGAAACACTCAGCCAAATTAAACATTTTGTATAACAAGTTTTATTTGTGGTGAGTAGTACTCTCCAGAGTATGCTGGATTTTGCACGTGCCTTTTTTTCACTTGCACTAGTGCATGTCATGGGGCAGCTTTTTCTGGATCTCATTTGCTTACAGGGATCCACTGACCTTTGCTAACCTGGCAACTGCTTGGTATGTAACAGCATGGCAATGCACCAGAGGTAGAAACTGGGCAGGAATTCCTGGCTGTCCATAGGTCAGGGTCAGCGAGTTCTCCTTTTTCAGCTTCACAGAAAGTCAAGCTTCCTTACATCTCAACAGAGGTAAAGAATTATTTCAAACTGAGAAAATCTAGTTTTACCTTTTTTGAAAACACACTAATACCAACCAGAAACAAAATTACAGAAATACAAAAAAAAAATTATTTGTTTGATTTTATTTTTGAATAAATGAGCTCATTATTGGCATTGAGAAAAATCACACCATAGAAAGGGGAAGACAGAATTATTTGGGAGCTTCAGGAAGTATTGTAGGCGAAATTTCCTTAGAAACCACTATGGAGGAAAAGTCAAAATATAGACAGCCTTCCCAACATGACTGTGAAATTATCCCTTCCTTTTACTTCAGTAATTCACAATGAAGTTCATGTTGGCTCTTGCAGAAAGATCTGCTTATCTTTCTTGTCCCATAAAATTTCTCTGTCCAAAATTATCTTCCAAGCAACTAGACAATGGGTACTTGCCTCTGCAGAGGTATGACTGCAGTCAAGCTTCAGCTCACAGAAGGAAATTGTTCCATGCTAGCTACTAAATTCATACTGGTCCCAAATTATGAGATTATTTATGGGAGCCAAACTATTAGGCTCAGTTCTTAAAACTAAAGTTTACTCTTTTGTTTAAAGCCACACACCTTACTGATCATGGCCAAGATTTTAGTTTTGACACCAGAAACTGTGTATTAGGAATCAATTGAAGTTTTTTATCAGTAAGATATAAACAGTTTTGTTAAACACTGTAGAATGGTCATTTATCATTAATGTGTTTCAAAAGAATGATGCAATACAAGTGGCAAAGAGCATAAAACCTCCAAGCAGGACATTTATTTTTAAAACATATTGAAAACCTATCCAGAATTAAAAAAAAAAAAAGCAGACAGCAGACACCAGAATTTTAATAAAGGGCTGTTGTATACTAAAGAGCTATTATGAGGGTTTTTTATTCAATCACAGAATTAGGAGAATTTAACGTTCTAAATTTTGAATATTTGGTTGATTTATAAAGAGAATTTTCATGTTTATAGTCTATAGATAAAGTAGAGAGAATGGTCTTGAGGTTTTGCCACTGAGAATTGGTGAAAACTAAGCAACTGATATCTAACAACTGCAAAGATCATCTTAAAAGAACAGAGAATTTAATGACCCTAATGGTACATTCTCTAGTCATCTGCATGTAAAATTAGGTACATGGGATGTGAGTGGAAGGCTCCTATGCAAAATTTTTGATGCCAGTCACTGATCAGAAATTGCCTCCTTTAATTTTTATAACATTTGTGAAGTCAGAAAATGTTAGTATCTCAAGTTAGATATCACAAAGATTTATGAATAGCTTGATTCTACCAAATCATAGTCTACTCCTCATCTTTAGACAAGATGAGGCCACAGGCAGATGCAGAGCCTGAGGGCTTCCTCCCAGTCTGTTCCAAACTGTATCTGTGTAAAGCATTCCATAGCCTGCCAAGTGTATGCTCACACTGTCTAAAAGACATATTTCTTAAGACAAGCTCTGGTATTGAAAATATCAGTGTATCACAAACTGGAAAACATTGGTCATGTTTTTGGATGCCTTAAAAAAGCAAATATGTAAAAGCCAAAACTTTGGACAAAATATAGGTATTTACAAAGTGCTCTGATATTTTGAACATACAGAGCTGACTAGGAAAGTCAAGAGGGTCAAATAGCATGTTTAAGTTTCTGCTATTTTTTTTTCCCAACTTATAGATCTTTTTTGTTGTTGTTGTTGTTGTTGGTTTTTTTTGTAGTATGACATCTTCTTTGCCACTTGGAGCAGAATTTTGACATTACATTTTTTCTGCTTCCATACCTTCCATATCCAATATTAATCTCTACTCTTCTATACTGCTGAGCTCAGTACAAGTTTCCTTACTCAGGGAAACTAAAATATTAGAATGGAGTGGTATATCTTTTGAAAAACTGAGACCTCTTTCCTGAGTCCTCAGAGGAAGAACAGTTGAAGATTTGGAGAGTGCCAGCTGCCCACTGCCCAACATTTGAGATGGAATGCCATTGGATTTTTGTTATCCTTCTTTCTTGTTTTATTGCACAACCTGTTTTTTTTAGAGTTTCAGTACTTTGACATTTATATTGCAGACATGATAACATGGACTATGAGCTGAAAAGTCAGCTGCCTCATAGTTTCTTCTGCCTCACTAGCTATTTAACAATTAGTTTTTCTTAGAATCCTCACACATATCAGATTTAGCTCTGCTGGAATGATCATGAACTTAAGATGACTGAACAGTCTTTAAAATCCTTATAATGTATTGATAATTCATTTGAACTCTTGCTATATTAGTTTATGTTGGAATAAGTCTTTGTTCTCTATTTTCCAAGATGCTTAAATTTGATCTAAAAAGACAATGTTAACCCAAAATATTTTTATTTCCATGTGCTTGTGTAACATGCATGAAACATATGCTCATTAGTTACAGGGACTAATTTAAATCATAATGTTTTCAAATGGCCAGCATCAAATAAACTTAGGGAGGAAACATCAGTGCAACATGGTAAACAAGCTATGAAGTGCATCTGAGTGTGAAGATGATTATCCAGGGATAGGGTTTGTGAGTATTGGGCAAGTAAAGCAATTTACTTTTGGATAATAATGTGATTTTCTCACACAATATGCCAGATTACTTCTCCCCTAGCTCTGCTCTTGCTACTGTCAGTAATATTATCCGTTTAGTGCACTCAGTTCCTGAGCCTTTGCTGGCTAGTGCAAAGATCATCTAGCAGCATGTGTGTGCACATACTCATACCCACACTGCTGCTGTTATGAATTTTCTTATTAGCTTTTAGATGTTCACAAAACCCAGAGCAGTCATTAATTTGTCTCACCAAGCAACAGCAACTAAGTTGCTGGTAAATTGGGGCACATGAAGGAAGGTCAATATTTTCTGTCTTGGTAGCAAAAAACATTTTTCCTACATTGCTTGATCAGAGGAATTTATTGTATTTATCTTGTTTCAGTTTATATTTTTTTGTGTTTGCTTAATGATTAGACACCTAAGTGAATCTATTTATTTACAGCACCGTGCATGACTTCTGCAGTGTCACATATCATAGACAACTGTAAATGTATTGGAAAATATAAAGGGCTTTTATTATTTTATTATTATTTTATTATTTTTATTTTATTATTTATTATTCTACTATATTTCTTGATATGTTTTTCTGCAAGGTGTGAAATTAGAATGTTAACCTAATCTAAATTTTAATAGGTTTTACTACACTGGGTACTTTTTCTTTCTATCAGTGGGACAAGTGTTTATAAATACGTGCATTTTTTTTCTTCTGGTGAGCTCAGTAAGCTTTCAGTGCCCAATTATTTAACATTAGAAGTCATTGTTACTATATCAGTTTTACAAACTTCTGTGATGAGAACTGTATACACTAAACAGATTGTGATACATTTGGGGAACAGTGGGAACTTTCAGTGCAATGATATCTTTTTGAAGTAACTGGGCCTGAGTAAGGCAGAAATAGAAGCAGTGAGCCCATGGTGTGGTTACATAATGGAGGCATAATGAAGAGTATGACTAAAGCAAGAACTGTGTGTAAAACCAGTTCCAAATGTCTTACTAATATTTATGGGATATCTATCTGAGAGAAACCAACTTTCAACCTGATTTAAATTGAGAATTTTTAGAGTGCCAGATACGGGAAAAGCAGATTAGGTACCCCACCCTGGCCCCATTTCAATAAGCCAGTGTAACTGTGCAGCAGCAGTATGTGCTGAGTCAAGCTGGACCAAGGAAAGAAAGACTTGCTCAGTTGTGAAGGATTCATCAACATTCTCCATGCATCATCTGGGAAGGATTTCTTTCACAGATGTACACCAGCTTAGCCCTGAACCCATGGCTGCACCATCTAACACACATGATTAATTACCTTTCACAGAAAAGCACATCTCTCCTTTGCTATATGCAAATATAGAATTTTCCAAAGAAAATACACAGATGGTGTAAGATTCAGACCAGGACCAGAGGAGAGTTAGTCTGACATCAAATGATTGGTTAAAGATAAAAGCAGGTGTTCCTTGTCATTAACAACCCAGGCTGTCATCTTTGTAGTTATTTCATTGTTCAGGACCATTTTTCATACACTGTTTAAAAGTGTTAAAATCTTGAAACTTGATATTGGTGTATTTGGAAAGGCATTTATTACAGCTATTTTCATTCCATATTTGTGCCACAGGGAAACATCATGATGCTGACTGATCCTGACTCTAAAGAACCAATCTACACCACAGTAATTTCACTAATTTCATTATATATTTCCTAAACTCTGTTTCTGTAATTGCATTGATTGTACACAATGGTACAGAATGAGAGAAATATAATGGCTATTTTATTTGTGATAAATTGTACAAGAAATTCCTGGCTTGCCTCATAGTGTCACTATCCCAGTTCTATAAAACTTCACACCATGCTACCATCTATCCTCTCTGAACAGAGTAAAGTAAATATTTAATCTTGCATGCACCTAGTTTGTTATTTTGTAACAATTTTCCATTAAAAAAAAAAAAGGCATTAATTTCTTTTCTTCCTTCTGTTCCTGCCTCGATAAAAGAATAAATTCTGTTCTTCTTTAAGGACAAATCTAAGACATTGACTATCCAAAGAATGAGTCAAAACATAGTATGATTAACAAGTTTTAGAATTCTACAAACACAGACAGCTCTTAGTAGCTTTGATGATCATAAATATATCAACACTTTTAATGAATTAACTGAATAACCAGCACATTAATCATATGTCAGTATATTCAGTATATGACCAGCACAGCATGGATCAGACTAGAAAACTCTGGCAGGGGAAATCCACTACATCTAAACAGTTACTATTATAAATGCAAGCCATCACATTCAATATAGAAGATTGCAAAGGCCAAAACCCAAACATTAAGGAAGTGATGCTTCTTTAATATCCTTGGGTTCTTTTTCACAAACAGCTTTGCTTCTCCAGGGACCATCTGAAAATAATTTTGCAAATACCGAGTTTTACCTGGTCTACAATACCATGCTTCCTCAACTTCATAAACAGTCACAAACACAGAAACTGTATTCACTGTGTTAAGAATTCCTTTGAGGATAGACAGTTATTTCTCTAGATTTCTGTCAAGGTGGAAAGTGTTGAATTTTTGTTTATTTATTTATGGAAAAACTCACAGCTCTTGTTTTGGACCCACTGAGTGCCGACTTTACAGAGCTCTGCTTAGAAAACATGTTGTAATGATTTTAATTTTGAATCTTCCTTTTGCATAGGGGGTCCATTGAAAGTGTACAGATCAGGATCCAGCATAAAGTGAAATTGTTCATATTTTAAATAAGATTTATTTTTTTTCCCCATGAAGACTGATTTTTTTGTCATTGTTTTGGGAAAGTCCAAAAACTCCTGGTGGACACTGCAGGTCATGTTTTCTTTTGTTAATTATTCTGAAGGATGATAGGGCAGTAATGTTTGCCTTGGATTATTCAGTGATAAATGGCTTCAGTTCATTAGGCAAGACTCTCTTATTCCAAGTACTGCAAATTAAAGAAAGTCAGTCCTCAATCACTACAGAGATGTTTGTTCACTTTATTCCACATTCGCTCTGACTATAAAAAATAAGTCTACTTGAGAGCATACAGCAATATAATTGACTTTATGGAGCAGCTGTCAGAGGGGTTTTGCTACATGAAATTGCATTTAAACATGTTCAGAGTAATAAGTCTTTGCTGACATTCAAAGTCATACAATTATATATCCCTTGAAAAACAAAACCCACATTATGGAGCTTGGCAAATAATTAATATATAAAGTTTGTCATAGAAAATATTGTCCATTTTTAAAAGTGATGTACAGGAAGGAATGCTAGTTTCTTACTTTCATATTCCTCTTTATTTTTTATAGTCTGTCTAAGATTCAAGGCGAAGATTTTTTTTCTTTCTAAGTAGTACTAATCTCAATTTGCAGGAAACATTGTTACTGCTATTATTATTGAAATATGGTAACTGATGTGCTGGGTTTTTTTCTGGCAGTCATTATCAATGTTGTCTAAAGAAAGCAAAGTCCTGGAAACACTAGTTCTTTCAGAGAATGGAGAGGAGGGATTTTTATTCATGTTATTCTCAATTAATTTGAGAGGATTTAAACACATCTGTATATGAGTTCATTCTGAAGTCTGGAGATAAATCCTAGAATCAAATATGCTTTTCAGAAGCTTTAAAGACACCCCATGACAATGTTGTATCTTGGCTTGAACAGTCTTTTCTTTAATTCTTTCATCTGAAAGAGTTCTTTCCCTCTAGAAATCATGTCTGATGAGGAGTGGCTGAGGGAGCTCTGCTTGTTCAGCCTAGAGAAAAGGAGGCTCAGGGGAGACCTTATCACTCTCCACAGCTACCTGGAAGGAGGCTGTAGCCAGGTGGGGTTGCTCTCTTCTCCCACGTCTCAAGGAAAAGGATGAGAGACAAGACCTTAACTCGGAGAAAGGGAGTTCAGATTGGATATTAGAGACAGAGCAGCCCTGGATGCACAGATAGACTGGGGAAGGAGAGGCTGGAGAGCAGTGCCACGGAAAGGGCCCTGGGGTTCCTGGTCAGTGACAAGCTGACCCTGAGCCAGCAGTGCCCTGTCAGGCAGGAGGGCCCCGGTGTCCTGGGGTGCATCAGGCCCAGCATCACAGCCGGGCAAGGGAGGGGATTGTCCTGCTCTGCTCTGAGCTGGGGCAGCCTCACCTCCAGTGCTGGGGGCAGGTCTGGGTGCCACAACACAAAAAAGACATTGAGGTGTTAGGGAGTGTCCAAAGGAGGGCCATGAGGATGGTGAAGGGCCTTGGGGGGAAGCCATGTGAGGAGTGGCTGAGGTCACTTGGTCTGTTCAGCCTGGAGGAGACTGAGGGGAGACCTCACTGCAGTGACAGCTTCCTTGGGAGGGGAAGAGGAGGGGCAGGCACTGACCTCTGCTCTGTGGTGACAGTGACAGGATGTGAGGGAGTGGCCTTAAGTTGTGTCAGGGGAGGTTTAGGCTGGATATCAGGGAAAGGTTCTTCACCCAGAGGGTGTTTGGGCACTGGAACAGGCTCCCCAGGGAAGCTGTCACAGCACCAGCCTGACAGAGCTCAGAGGCGTTTGAACAATCCTCTTGGGCACATGGTGTGACTTTTGAGGATGGTGCTGTGCAGGGCCAGGACTCAATGATCCTTGTGGGTCCCTTTCAACTCATCATATTCTGGATTCAGTGACTAAATTGTAATGTGAGTGTCCAAAACAAAACAAGATTTGTTTCCTTTGGAATGCTCATTATCAAGTAAACCAGTTTAACTGGCTACTTCAGTGTGGTCCAACGTGATTAACATTTTACAATAAGTGCCTGACCGATGAAATAGAAACTAATGATCCATTAGTACTGTGATGTCTAAACCCCAAGAGGAGTGTAATTTTTTTTTTTTGTTCATTTGGTTAGGCTCAATTTACATCAAAATTTAACTGCAAATAATTTGCATTTTCCATAAACAGTTTTGATAGTGTTCATAGTTCATTTAAATTATATAAATAAATTCCTTGAATTCCTCAATTTTGTGCACACCAAAACACATAAATTATCCTGCTTCTTAAAATTCCCTATGATTCAAACACCTGCTATAATGTCCTTCTGACAATACAGTGCTGGAAATTGTTTTGTAGCTGATTTAAAAACTATACCTTTCTTTGGCTGCACTTTTAAAAGTACTTTTGATACCAGGTTTCTATGTTTAGGATTGTAAAGAGGATGGAGTGACTCATTGAAAGTCTAATTTTACCCATTATAATCTTGCCTCCTGGTTTATACTATTTTAGAAGTGTTATTTGATCTGGAAGATAATTCTGTAACCTTCAGATTACTGCTGGGTGACTTCTGCAGAAAAGGAATTACCAATGCATTAAATTTGAATTAGCTTTGAGAAATCATGCAGATGTATGCACAGAACATTACAGCAATGCTGTCTCCAAGGCACAGCAGAATTGCTTTTATGCAGTTTTAAAGAATCACTTGAGCAAACCTTAAATTGCACACATGGTGAAGCTGAGACAGCATCTTTACTTAAAAAAAAATAAAACAACCAAACATGCATATACATGTACACAGAGCAAATAAAGCTTTGAGAGTTGTCTTTCGGGGAAATCTGATCACAAACAGACTGCTGCTGAATGGGCCATTTGGGCTCAGACCTGTCATAGTGGAGAGCACTACTGCACATGCTGTGGAAGTGTCACTTAGACTAATGATTATGAATTATGCAAAGGGTCACATCCTCTTAGTTATGAGTCATTTCCACATTTTCCCTTTAGACTGCCTAGCCCAATTCCATTTTTTTTTTTTCCTTTTACTGCTGCTAGCAAATAACATGCAGAATGAATGCCAAGACCTTCATTTATTCACGTTTCATTTTCCTCCCATAACTTCGAGCCAGTAAAATGACGAAACAGTTAGAGGTGGGGAAAGAGAGACAGCTGCTATTGGTGGATTAGGAAAAAGCTCCCTTCAGTTTGCTAGGTCACTGAATAAAGTAGGACAGTAAAAAGCCATAGTAACTGTGTGATTTGCTTCAGACTGTGTATTCCAAGCATTTGTGCCAGAAACATAATTTCAGTGTTTTACCTGTTTGGAAAAAAAGGGATGTAGTTTGACATATTTTTGAAAAAGTATTGCCATTAACTAACTAACATGCAACTAACCTGGCAAGAGCAGGGTGTATGACCTTCCCCTGTCTTACTCAGGGAATGTAGTGCATAGATAAATAGGAGTATCAGCATGGCTCATGGAGCCACTGTGCAGGAGGAGGTGTGATAAATATGGCAAATACAACCCTGGCCTGCCTGGGTATGCCTTGGAATACCCTTGACACTGAATGGAAAGCTGACACATTTGGAGGGCAGCAAATGAGCAGAAAGTTGTGGCAGCCAGGAAGATGAAGGATGGCTTAGAGAGGAGTGTGTGGGAGGAAGTTTTTCTGCCCAGGGACTTTGTCTTTCTTCCAGTGCTGCTGGAAGGCAGAGAAGGCAAACTGGCCAGCTCCTGGAGGTTTCTCCGACACAAGCACTAAAGGAGGAAAAATACTGTTAACTAGAAAGATAGCTGCTTTTCTTAAAACAAATATACATCTGTCTAGCCTTTCTTTAAAGGTAGTTAATATTGTAGAAAATGTAGTTCATCCCTTAGCCCTACAGAAGATTCCTCAAACTCTAACACTTCATCTGTAATATTTGTCCATTAATGTCTACTGGCCTTGTTTTCCATTAGAACTCGAGAAAACTTTCAACCTCTACCACTCATTTAGGAAAGTAAAATAAAAGCATTTCCCAAAGCATTTCCTCTCCTTCCCCTGTTAGCTTATGACTATGTTTAATATCTATGCCTGAGAATAAAATCAGTGGATAAAGTATTATTTATTATACTGCCTGGAATGGGGTTTAGGTGAATAGATATTTATTGGCTACATTGCACTTAGCTCAGGTGCTGGTAACACCACGGTTGCAGGTTTGATCCCTGTACAGAACACTCACTTAGGAGGTAGACTGAATGATCCTTCCAATTCAGAATATTTTGTGGTTCTTAGAAATGTTCTGTCTTGCAACACTGCCTAAAATTTAAGTTATATTTGATTTATAAAATACTATCAGTCTCTAATGACTCTCTCTGACTTTTTCTTTTTAAATAAATACAATAATACTCTCAGAACCCAGTCATTTAAATGGATTCCTATTGCAGAGAATAAAAACTGCATTTCCATCAGAAAAAGCTTGAACTGATGCTTAAATTTTGCAGTATGCATCCAGGGTAAATAAATTTGGGCTTTCTGTAATAAGGATAAAGACTATCTGTAACATTCCCATACGTAAATGTGAGGATTACTAGTTTGAATAGCCAACATAATGCTAAGCACGAGGACAGAATAAGAGGTTTGCAATAGCTTTTTAACATTTTTCAATTGTAAGAATACAAGCAAAAAAAAAAACACCCCAAAACTAATTATCTCTAGGAGAACATTACCTGAAACTTTTGTAAGACTAATTGGACACAGTATTAGAATGCCCTTGACTGTTACCAGTCCATCATGATTGAACTTCCAGTTTCCCAACAGTAAATAGAAAAGATATTAATCCATCTTTGACCCTAAACCACCCCCTATTTCTGGTCTGCATTTTTTTAAATGCTTTTATTTTTTTTCAGGTGTTATTTTCAAGCAAGAATCCCAAATGGTTTTCCCACACGCTCTTTCTAAACTAAACTAAAACAGATGAATAGCAAAGACAATATATGTAATATGAAAGAATTGTTTAAAACAACCAGCCTTGATGACAAACTAACAAGATAATTTGTCTCTCTTATTTGTTCCTAAATCAGATATAATCAGATAGCTTTCTGTAGGTGTCACCTGGAAGCAAACCAAAAATTAGCACAGATTATGAAGTACAGAGAAACATGGCTGTCACGTGGCAGTGCATGGCACTCCAGATTTTCAGTAAATATATGCCTAGGATAGACAGGGTATGCTGAAGATTACAAAGGTCTCTATATCCAGGAGATCACCATCTGATATTTTTTTACCATTTAGTCTTAGCTGCTGTGATTCTAGTTGTTTAAAATATCTAGGGTTGCAGCTGAACACTCATCTGACTGACAGAGAGTGCTTTTCATTTCCATCCTCTTTTGTTTTTTTTAAACTGAAGGGTTTATTCCCTGCAGAGCTTCAGGTCAAATGAGTGGGAATACTACTGGTACACTGAAAATACAGTGTACTGGGGTTATGGAGTGACAGAAAACATATGTGAGGGCATATAGCATGTAGAAAGGGATTGTGCAGTTATATTTATTTCCTTTAAGAGCAGCAACAATCAGGAGGCCTTCCTTCTCCCAAGGACATATATCAGTGGAAAGGAAAAGATTTGTATTTAACTTTTATACACACTGACTTTGATGCTGTGTTTATATTAGGGTACAAACCATGATTATTCCAAGGGACTCCAGCATGCTGATACTCTGATCAAGGAAGTTAAATCAAATGGTTAACTTCAAAGAACTTCTGATTTTAAATAAAAATAGTAAGCCCCATTATAGTAAAATACAACTTCTGTGTACATAAATATATATATAGGGTTTACCAGAAATCCCTTAATCATTGCTATAGACATGACTTTGTGTGTGGTAACGGAATGCTGTGACTTGATACTCTGCCCTCCTTCACTTATATAATGCAGAACTGGAATGGTGCAAGTAAAATTGCAAGTAAAATATATCCTTATTTTCTCTTGACAGAGAAATGAACAGCACAGTGTAACATTGCTTTGATCCATAGTTGAAGCAGACCATTATAGTGTAATCTACTGAAGGGATAACATTAATTTTTAAGCATGCTCTGGGTTTTTTGACTTCTTTACTGGAAACCAGATATAGCATAAATGATGACTAGATGTAGTCATCTGCCTACGTGGCCTTTGCTTTCCCTTCCAGTGAAGTGCAAGGATTGGGAAGAAGAAACCTGATTGAACAGTAGGCTGAACCAGCCTTCAGCACTGGGAATGAAGCATTAGCTTTGCAGCTGCCTCAGACCTCCCATGGCTGGGGTGACCTGGCTGGTGTTGCCGAATGGACCCAGTCTCCCTCCACCACCTGCAGCCCTCTGCCTCCCTCCAGCCCCTGACAGCTCTGCCATGCTCCTCCACACAATGGTGCTGTGATGCCGGCTCCATCCCAGGCTGTTTGGGGCACTGAGGGAGCGTGGCAGGCCCCAAATGACTCCAAGGAGGCCAGTGAGCAGGTGGGCATGGCAGCTGGAGAGCAATCCCAGACAGCCAGCAGGTGGATGGAGCAGCAGGGGGGCAACACCAGACGGGCAGCAGGTGGAGAGGGCAGCAGGAGGGCAACACCACTTTGTACTTAACTTGACATTAATTACACTTGTTGGAATCTTGTGTGGCTCCTTAGACCCTTCTTTGGGTGTTAAATTACAAAATATGTTTGTTTAGATTCTGGTTGTAGCTTCTTCTAATGTCTGAAGACTTGGGAGGTGATTGGAGGGAAGGGGGAAGAAAGAAAGCCTATTTCCACCCTTAAGATATGAAATGTGACTAGATGTTGTGGGCAGGATGAGCTGGCAGTTTGTTAATTTCCCCCTAACCATCTCTATGCCTAGAAAAAGCCTTAGAGGCATTAAATATTGCTGGCTTTCTCAATGGCTCTATTGTGTGGAATTCTGTATTGTGATGTTTGCTGAGATGCCCAGATGTTTATAATTAATTTATTCTGATTACTTCTAATTACTCCTTCCTATCTGTATTATCTTGCATTTGTCAACTTCATATGTAAGTAGCCCTGCTGCCTATTTAGTTTAGTTTTGTAAGGTCCCTTTGGACATTCTTAACCTTCTCTAGTGATGACTAATCTAAATAATTGTGCTCTGTGTAATTTCTTTTCCCACCCATCTCCTCAGAACATTAATAAGGAAAACAGAGTTTTATCCAAGTACAGAAACATGAAGAACCCCATTGCAATCCTTCCTTCCTTCCTTCCTTCCTTCCTTCCTTCCTTCCTTCCTTCCTTCCTTCCTTCCTCCCTCCCTCCCTCCCTCCCTCCCTCCCTCCCTCCCTCCCTCCCTCCAATTTCTGGCAGTATTTTAACCCTTCAGGCCTTACCATTAAGATATTTTGTCAAAGGCTTTTTCAAATCCCAAGTAAATCGTCTCTTTAGCAATGATATTATTGCTATACTCAAAGAAATCTGTTAGCTGAGAGGGATGGATTTGCCTTTCTAGAAGATTATTTCCTGCAAAATATCTTGCTTAACTATCTGTTCTATAATATCAATTACTTTTGATTACTTCCTGGTCATTTTCCTGATCTGCATTAAAACACAGTGTGCGACTCAGAAAATTTTTTTGAAGTGCTTACTTCTGCAACCTTCTAAAACCTGATCTACAATTCAGGCAAACTTCTTCCCCTTCAGTCTCATTCATTTAACCCTTCCTTCTTTCATTGACAAAAATACATTTACAGGTATTTTAGTCTCTTCTGCTTGTTTCTCTTTCTAGAAGAAAGTCAGTAACTTAAGAGAAAATGATACATTTCAAAATATTTCCTGGTCACTACTACAGCTATCTGCTAGAACAACCCTCTGATGTATGTTGATGTATGAAGAAATTATAACAAAAGACCCAGATTCAAAATTATTTCACTCTTCTAGGTGCCCTTTATTGCTTACACATAACCTTCCAGCATTGGCTCTATGTTTCTGTAGGGCAAAGTTAAAAAGTAGAGAGGAGTATCTTCACCTCTTATGCTGCTGACAACTTCTAAGATCACCTTTCTTCATCTTGTGACTTTCAGTCCACATGATAGAGCCCACTGAAATGTACAGAGCCTCATAGATGGGACTTTCTAAATGGTCAGGTTGAAGCAAGGTCTACTTGAAAGAATAAACAGGGAAAACTGCAGGGATAAAGACACAGTGGAGGAAATATATTCTCTCTACCCTGAAAGGGGAGTGAATTCTGCTTGTCCACTTCCCTCTCCCTCTCCAGTGGCCAAAAGGAGGATCTTGAACAGGAGGCAATAAAGGGAAGGGGAAATTATAGGGGCTCTCAGAAAGGCAAGACCATGAAAGGCTTGCAGCTCCCATTCCCAATCCTGCTTTCCTTCTGGCCTTGGTCACGGTTGTTAAGGTACAAAGTAGACAATGCACTGCACTGCTGTGTTCCTAAAAGTTGGAGAACTTGTAGACATAAAAAAGGAAAAACCTCATGGTGTTCCAACTGTACCTTTCCTCTTTCCACTGAAGGTGATGTTTATCTTTACCTTAGAGGGGAAGATTTTGACCTGAAGCACTGTATTTTTTCCATTTGTCTTTTGTAGAAACTATGTGTATTTTTTTACTGCTTACACACACACACACACACATGTGAGCACACACATACTCACCACTCAATATTTTCTGAAGAGTTGTCATCCCTTTCTATCAGAAAAAATTTATAAAAGGCAGGTCTCACAGATTTCCCCAGATTTCATTTATGTGCAACAGATGGATGTATCCAATTTTCTAGAACAGCACATCCCTTTAATTGAGGTTATTAAAAAGGAAACCTGTTTGTAGCTGGTGTTGCTTGACAGAACACATAGGAGGAACCTCTGTGGGTTCTTTCATGGCTGGTGCAATACAAATATGACTACATATTTGTAGAAATTTGTAGAAATGACAACATTTCCAAAGTGCTTTTCTTCCAAAGGTTTCAAAAGCTATTTAAGCATCACAGTTCTAGCTGTAATAAGTTAGATCATGTCAGTGCAACTGTTTAGCAGTTTAAATGTAAACACAGTATCACATTTTAGGTTATCAAATAAGTATGTATTCCTTAAAAATTACAAAACCAGTAGAGTTAAGTGCTCAGAAAACATATGTAGTTTACAGGAAAGGTGTTCAGAATGAGAGATGGCTTCTCACAGGAATACTAAAACTACAGCTACCAACCCTTAAACCTTTCAACAGATTGTGTACATCGGTGGGTCTGCTATGCATCCCCACATGCATGAACAGACCATTTTATTCCACCTGTTCCTTTAGTATGAGGACTGATTGTAAGAGACACCTTGATCCTTTTCATTAGGCAAGCAGTCCTCAGAGATCTCAGAAAATCACCTAAATACCTTGACATTGGCTACTAGCCTGCACTTGCTATCTCTAATGTCTCACTGATAAAAAAGACAAATCTAAAACCCTCAGTAATGCTTCTGCTGTTACACTGTCATTTTCTCTTCCTGCAGACAGGCTACAATGGGTCACTAGTAATGGTTAGGAGCCAAAATGATCCATTCTACTGTAAATAATCCAGGCACTAGTTGAACCTTGTACAAAATCGAGCATGTTTCTTGTGCCAGAATTAGTAACTGTGCTTGGACCCCTTCTTTCTGACCATGCTGGCAGGAACTCTTTCTTGCATTTGGATCTGCTTTGGGGTTTGCAGCCAGCATGTTCAACAGTCTCCACTGCTCTTCCTCTCTATGTTTGGGCTAATTGTGGGTGTGTGAAGCACATGTGCAGAGGTGGGAGTGCAAAGCAGGAAGGTCAAGGATCGTTCACCTGCAACCTGCAGGAGCTCCTCAATAATGTTAATTTACAAAGGCTCTGTACTTAGGGTCCCCATCCCTCTAAGCCTTGATGAGGTATTTGATTAATGGTTCTGGAAGTGAAACATGCGGAGTGCCCCCTTGGTTTTGAAGGTCAGAGGTAAATCCTGGCCTTATTCTGACTCAAAAAATGCATTTATATAAATGTCACATCTAAGTCATAACCACTCATCAAAGAGGTGACTGGGTAGTGCAGCAATTTCAGCTGAAACATAGAGAACCATGTGATAAATTGCATCTGCAAGATTTGTTTCGTATGTCAGGCACATATTACTTCTAAATCAAATGCTAAAACATGCCTTATTTAGTCAAAAGTAAGCAGAATGCTGTAATTTATAATCGTCTTGAAGCACACTGCAGCGAAAATGAAAGCAGACTATTAAAATTTAATGCCTGTTTGGCGGAGTAGCATATTTCTGGCCACGTTTGATGCAGCATCATTTTCTCACACCATTGTGTATGCACAAAAAGTCAGCTTGTGTTTGCCAACGTTTGTGGAAACTAATTGAAAAAAATGATTTAGCTGTTAAAGTCTGACATCAGGCTGGAAAATTATTGTCAGCAGATATGGATGGCAATGTCTCCTTTCTCCTCCTTTCACCCCCATCCGCTTCTAACAATTGTCTGTTGTTCTTCAGCACAGCTCCCTACAGTACAGTTGCTAGCAAATATTCATTGGGGTGTCATCTCTGTTTAAAGTCTCATCCTACACACCTATTCATCTGTGCTAAGTGAACAGCAGCATCAGCTCAAATTAAGCTGGCATGAAAACAGCCACTGTTAATAATTTCTGATGTGATTCAGCTCAGCTCTGGATAACAGGTGAAGATGTTTCATAACGGAGGCAATTACAGGGCTGTGAGCTCTCTCCGGCTGCCTGTTCCACCAGAAGAGTGGGCGAGGTGGCTGCTGAAGCCTGTGGCAAGGCCTGGCCTGCTGGCTGTGGCCACACGTGCTGCCTGCCATGGCCAGCGGGCTCCTCTCCAGGGCAGACGTGGGCACAGCGATTAGCGCGTGAAATGTGCGGAAAGGCTGAGGTGAGAGAGTGGAAGCCAGCACACTCCATCTGATCTTGCTCCAGGATCTCTCCCACCAGATAAAATCCTTCCTGACCACTGTTCCTTTGGCTGAGTCACAAATTTGGGTGGTGACCTGTGCACGTGCATCACTGCCACGCATGCCATATATAAGAAACTAAAAATAAAATTGTGGGAAGGGCAGAGTTCTATTTCACATGCAAGAACATAATCCCATTTGCAAAATAGTAACAATTGGTGAACTTCTGAGAAGATAATCAGGTCTGATAAAGAAGTAACTGTTTAACATCTGCTCATTAAGATGCAGCTGAAGGAATAATATGGGTAGAAATTAATAACTAGCAAAATACAAATGAAGCCTGTAATTTCATGTGTGAAATGTTACGCTACTGTGATGGATTTTTAGCTTTTTTTTTTTAATTAAAGAACAATGTACTTCCATCTACTGAATCTCTATTGTTCTATTATTTAAGTTATCTTTCATGTCAATGCCACATGGTTTGAAGTACATTAAAACATAGTCGTATACTTAATTGTGTGGTTTTGCAGATGGCTCATTTCCAGCCAAATATTTTTTTCTTTAGATCTCTGAAGAAAATGTCTAGCAGCCTAAATTGAATTTTTATACATTATGATTTCCAGAAATGTACTTCTTAATGGTTTCTGATGTGCCTGAAGGCATGAATCTTGAACTACTTTCTTAGAAATGTGTGAGAGAAAAACTGAAAAATGTGTTGTGGTTTGGTTTTTAGGATTGTTTTTGTTTTAGTTTTGGGGGGGAGGGGGGGTTAAATTTATTTTTTTGCTTTTTTTTCCCCAATAAAAATAGTGAATTTCAATTCAGTTCAATTCAATTTTGTGTGTTAACCTACTTTTATTGCATTGCTGTAGTGTGTTCTTGAGCACTTTTAATAATGAAAATATAACAATGTATACTTCTAAAGTCCTCGATAACAATTCCACCCTATCTGCAAAATGAATAGTGTATATTGATTTCCAGAAACAAAAGACACGTCTGTTTCCTTTTCAAGAAACAAACCTAGCTCCTTTGAAATACTTGAAGTTTATCTCTTACAGAAGGTACTGCTGAGATTGACCTATTTCCATATTCCATTTTTTTCCGAATGTGACATTGAAGGATTCTCCTTTCAATTAAGAGAAAATATTTTTGCAATTATTTTTAAGCGCCTGAAAGATTAAATTGGTTGTGAGCTTGTATCCATATTCAAATTCTAATCTCCCCAGCAAGTAATTGTTTTATTCAGTTCTGACAATGCTCTATCTATTGTCATCTCTGACTGTGTTCTGCATACTGTCTCTTCCCCTGACAATTACTGCTGTTCCTTATCCCCGCAGCCTTTAAAAGCTCTGTGTAACATTAGCCTATCTAGCCTAGTGAAAATGTCTTTACAGATTAGTGTAATGTTAATACTGCTGGCTCCCTGCTTTTGACCTGAAGTGGAATATATTGCACTGCTGGAGCAGATGGAATCAGGGCTTCATCGGGAGGCAAAGATTGCTTGGCCGCCTGCCAAAAGCGCTGTGCTGGCGGCGGCTGCCGGAGCCCCTCCGCCAGGAAAGGGAGCGGGAGCAGGGGGGAGAGCGGGCACAGGACCAGGATGGAGCCTCTCTCTGCCCTTGCAGTGCTGGGCAGGGGTAAAGTGGAAGCATCGCTGACATTTGCTTTGGATCAGAGTACGTTTGAGATTGCTCGTCCAGAGATGCCGAGCTCTGGGGGGACATGAGCCTTTCCGCGCAACTGGTGGCCTCTCCAACCTAGGGGTTTGTATTTTGGTGGGAACTCCTGCATTTTTTTTGAATGGAAAGTGTGAGGCAAAAGAAGTATGAAACATGGAAAATGAAGTTGTGAACTCCTAATAACCTTCTTAATGGATGTAGATTGGGTTATAAGGACAATTCAGTGTGTTGTTCCTTTTGCTTTTAGTGAATCAAATATACCTCTTTTCCTTTGTTTTTGCTTTGTTGTTTTGTTAGGCTATTTTGGATAGGGAATTACCAAAATATTTTAACATCCACAGAAATTATTTCCCTAATATATTTACTGTTATATCTCCCACAAAGCTCACAAGGTACTGAAAAATATAAATGGCTGGAGTATCAGGACGGGCAGCTCTTCTTCTGCCCATCATATGTAGTTCAGGGTTTAAATACATTAATCACAACACTTGCACTCTACTACTCTTATACCAAACAAACCTTTCATTGAACATCCCTATTAAATATGTCATGCTGAATTTCTACCTTTTTTTCACTTCTGCAATCATATTTTTCTCTCAAGTACTGCATTTCCCTGGCAGTAAAACATATGCTGTTTTCTGCCTAAGTAGAGGGATAATGTAAGCTGTGATGTGGAGAGTATTTTTTCTTATCATTTGCTTTTTGAGGGTGTAGTTATAGTAACATATATGTGCTTTTATCTGTGATAAGAACTACCATCTGGTACCTAAATGTGCACAGCTTATTGCTTGAAGTGCTTATACACATTGTGAAAACACACAGCTTTTGTGTATGTTAGGATACTGCCTATATGTATTATTAATAAACCCACATATTAGCTATTTGAATATGTCAAATGATTGTAAAATAGAACAGTGATTCCAGACAAGAAGGATTAGGCCTGGCACGCTGCCAGATGTGTATTTATTCCAGCAGTACTATTGTGACCTTTTAATATCATATTGTTTGCAATCTCTTCCAGACAATAATTGTTTGAGGGGAAAAACAGAGCCACTTTGACAAAGGCAGAGGCCTTTGTTATACTCAAGGAGCTGAAGCTTTCATCCTTGGTATACCAATTCACAAAGATGTGTGCTGAATGTGTGCAAGCAGCAAGACAGACAGAACATATAAATTTGAGTTACTTTGACCTTTAATCCAAAAGACCAAGAAGAGAAATGCACTAGGAAGGCTGGTTTGTTGCTGTCTGGAGACTGATAAGCTGTAATAAAGGTGCACTCCGTTGCAATTCATCTAAAGCTTCCATTGCTATCATCCTCTTTTTTTGATTTTTGTTACCTCAAGTACTTATCTAAATCCCTTTCAATGCCAGCTTGAATGCACTTTGTATTCTCTCCAACTGTGACTGGTGCTGTCTGTGTGTGTCAGTGTGCTTCAGCATACACTCTTTCCCCTTGTTTGACAAGAGCCAGTGCCAACACCTAATTAAGGATAAGCCGTGGAGCTCTCGGCTCTATCTTTGTCAACAGCTATGTTCCCAGCTTTCTGCTTAGTTGAGCTTTTATAACAAGAGCAACATTTCGGGTTCAGACAACCTCTGGCCTCCCAGTTCCCCATGTGAGAACTCAGAGCAACTTAACACAGCAGATGATTTTAGAGGCATTTATGGTCATGAAATCCACAAATCCCTTCTGTCTCTTTCTAAAGTACACACGTTTGTACATGGATCTGTCTCTGCACGTCTATACAAATGGATATGAATGCACACCTATAACTGAACATAAATTGGACATCTTCCAGATTTCCTTTTGTCTGGCTTACTCTTGCAAACTGTTTCCTAGGAGATGATCAGAGGGGCTGGGACAGGATTCTTCTTTTGCAAACACTATCTAAAAAAACAACCTCATTTGGCAGAACAGAAACTCCCTATTTCAGAGCCCAGTCTAGTTGTTTCAAGCATTTTGTCTCAATAATACAGATGAATTTAGGTCACTAAACAAGAAACTCTTTCAAAGGGTTAAGCATTTGATAAGCTTGAAAATCAGATTAACATGACTGATAGGTGACTACCAGACAGCCAATTAAATGAGTACATGAAATAATTTTGTAGGGAGATTTAAGTATATGTCTGTCTGCATAACCAAGTTAAATTACTTCAGGGAGCACATTTAATTTTCTTTTTGTTTTTTTCCTGCGGCCAAATCCTTGCATCCAAATTCTTATCTGAATTTTATGTAAGCCTATGTAGCTTGCCAGGCACATAACAACATTGCAATGGAGGCACACTGGTGCAGCTAAGAAGTGGTTTTGGTTCACTGGTCAAGAAAAATTATGCCAACTTCCAAAAGAAAATCCTAGTTACATAACAGAGACTCCTTTACTACTAGATACGTACATATATAACTGAAAATACCATATCTGAAGGTAAAAAGAGTATTACTGTCTTAAGTCCTTGAGATCCTGCTTCTTGTGCTGTTAATATGACAAGAGGGAATTTCAGTGTTAATTCCTACCAGCAATGCCTGAATCTTAAGTCTGATAATTCTAATTGAAAATCCCACCTGTAGAGACTAGGGCCATCTTGAAAACTGCTATGGACATTAAGCAGTTAATAGAAATTAGACAGCCCTTCCAGCTGTACTTTACAATTTGGCTAGCTCCTAGTTTTGGGTGCAAGTTTTGTTTAAGATCAATTTCTCTTGCAACTATGAGCTCATTTCTTCCTTGAGGTCTGCCAGGGACAGTAGGCTCTGAGCTGCTCTGGTGGTTTTAACATCTTCCAGTTAGTCCTACTTTTGCATATGACCCATATATTATCATTACATTGGGAAGGAATAGAAAGTAGTTGTTGGGAAGTCAATTCTCTATGCCACTCATAGCTGTCTTCATTAAATGGCTTTATATTTGTGTTGAACTATTGCAGAGCAAGAAAGACAGGAATATTTTATTTACATCCTTTACCAACAGTGAGTAAAATCATGAAAATAACTGTATGTCATAAAATTCATAACAACAGTGTCTTATCATTGATGTAGGTTATGATAAACCTAGCCTAAACAGTTTCAATTGCTCAGGTATGACAGTGAGTGTTATGTATTTCACAGTAGTACTCTCTGCAGTAAAACCAATATTTCCTGAGGAGTAAATATGTGGAAAAGCTGTCTCAAAAACCAGAGAAGAACAGAAAAAGTACTCTTCACTCATTATCTTAATCTTGCTTTTGTTTGTTTATTTATTTTATGTCAAGCAGCTCCCCAGTCAAAGTAGCTGGAAGCTGAAAGTCAAAACCCGGCAGTGAAAGAGACCATAATGGGCCCACATGCAATTTTTGCACTCCAGAGGAAAAAGGGATTTGATTTAGCTAGGTTATGAGCCTTGGAAAGCCAGTCTTCACGTGAGCTCTGTACATTTCACAATTATTGTAAAATTAGTTTCAATTATGTTAAATTCTAGAAGTAACATCATTGAATTCCAAGCTTTTCAGGCAGAGTATGTGGTACCTGTGTATTTTGAGTTTTTTAAAAGATTGCACATAAATGAGATTACATTGTGCTGCTTGAGAAACAATAGTGTAGACACATTCTAGGAAGTTAAATTTATTCATTACCATTACAATTACATTGCAATTATGAGAGAAACTCAGCTGGTGAACATCTTTGGTCCCACAAGACTAAATGGTGTAGCCTTTTGCTGTGTTACTGCTTTCTTGAAACAGTAGATTGATACATCCTGATGCCACTCACTACAAATACTAAGAATTTTTATGTCCCACTCTGGAGACTGTCTGCCAGGATTACTGCAGCAGACAGTTGTGTACTACAAGAAGCAGCAACTTCATCTCACATCTCACAATACGAACAGGCACTTGCAAACAGACCTTGGATTCTAACATAAGTGAAGTGTGCAGATGATAAAGATCCCAAAAAATATGTCTATATTAGCAACTTTAAGCAGAATTGGCTTGGGTATTTAAATCTGAATTATCTCCCCCCCGCCCTGCCCCTCACTGCATTTTATCACAAAAGACATGTAAAGAGCTCAGCTGCAATTTTCTTCCTTCTCTGCTTCAGTTCTGCTACTGCAAGAAAATTGCTAGTGTGAACACAGCCACTGACTTGTGGTGAGACCTCTATTCCCTCTTGTTCAAGACATTTCTAAAAGCTACTTTAGAGGCTTTGGAAAATGTTACCCAAGGAGATGACAGACTTATCATCTTTTCTGTGCATACTCATAAAAGTTACGATAGAGGAAGAAAGAAAAAGGGTGGTTTGAGGTTTACACACAGCCTTAACTTTGTGGCATTTCTAGGGAGGATCTGCAAAACACCAGTATGCTTTCTGTGCAGACAATGAGTGTCTGTGGGAGGGCACACTCCAAACAGGGCCATCTGACAAATTCCTGCTCTGGTCATTCCCATTCCAGTGCAGATACAGCAGGAAAAATATACAAACATCATTACTACAAGAAGTGGTAAGCCATAATTAGCAATAAATCCCTAGCAGCACCAAATATGGGATTAAGCTATTTTTTGTCTCTAGGAAGCTGCAGTGGGTTGTTATGCGTGCCTTGGGCATGCATACCTGTAGGTTATGTTTCTGGAAACTGGCATTCCTACTCCTCCTAGCACAGCACATGTGCATGCTGGAAGGGCTCCAGATTTTCCCTGCCCCTGGGGTTTCTTTTGTAGTTAACTTAAACAACAACAAACACGCCTGCCAATTTTTTCCTTTGGAGCTTGGCTGCTTCTTGCTCTGCTCTCTGCAGGACCTCCTTTGTCCCTGTCACTATTTTCCTGTGCTCCAGAGAAGCATTTACAACCCATTCCACATCCAGGGCTGGTGCTAGAAGGATCCACCTGTTCTGCTTGTTGACAGGTCAAATATCTCTGCATTCTTTAGGAACTTCCTGAACTTGACCACAAGAGTGAACAAATGAAATCGTTTGGCCCTTCAGTACAAAGTATAGGTGCTGCTGCCTTGTTTACAAGGTGCTAGGAGGTGTTTGTACACTAATGCACCCTGGCTGAGGGACTGAGGCAGACAGAGTTTGCTTAAGTAGCTGATAGGAGCATTTGTGTTTGCAGATGTCAGGCCTTGTCATCTCCACAGTCATGTTTACTGTCTGGGATTTGCGTGGGAATCGGCTCTGCTGCTTTCAATCACACGGCACCTTTCCCCTCAGTGTTTCTCCACTTCCAAACTCTCCTCCTGTATCTCCCTGTTCTAGAAGCTGGTCAACTAAAGTAGCAAATAAGTTCTTCAGATGTATTTACATGTACAAAGAGGGCTTAGAAACAGAGATTACTTATTACACCAAGCTATTGTTCCTCAGAAGTATTTGGAAGTACTCTGTTGATAACTGCAAAGCAAACAGTAATAAGAAACAAAAGTCATGTGGGGTGTCAGCTTCTGGTTTTCATGACTTCTGTGGAGGAGCACAGTGAATACAAATTGTACTTGATTTAATGGTATCTAGTTAATTTTGGTAAAATGTGTATGTGCATTACAAATACCAGTGTGATCTTAAAGTTCTGGTGTGACCATAAAAAGAAATTTTTCAAATCCTGGATGTATTTTTCCTGCATTTTGTGCAAGAAAGGGGGCCAGTTATACATCTGAAGTTCCAATGCTACCAGTCTTTCTCATTTTTATCACTGAGATCAGGAAGCAAAGATGCCAGTATGACTCTTAGAGCATTTTAAGTGACAACTGTGGCTCCAAGGATGTAGGATAAGCCTCCATTTCTCCAAATAACAGTCAGTCTAGCTTGCTTCAGCTTGTTTATGCTTTGACAGTGCTTTACTAGAAATGCCCTAGCACCTAGAGAATATCTCAGATCCCAAAACCTTTTCTAATTAAGGTTAAATGCGTTCTCTGTTTCTTTAAGTACGCATAACTCTTTTTAAGGGAATAATGTGTAAAATTTCCCTGAGAAGATGAAATGATAAGCTTGCTTTTGGTTAGGGGGGCATCTCATTAAGGTAACTTGGTCAGAGAGATGTAAGTTTGTTGCAGCTATACAAGAATGTGATGTCAGCCTGGTAATTACTAGGCAGAGTCAATAATACCTCTCCTCAGTATAATTGCAAATCCAGTACAACCATGACCAGAACTAAATTGCTTGAGAGCAATCAATAGAAATCTCCTGATTGCATTCCCTGGTGTACACATCAGATATAAAAAGGAAAACTGTCCATCCAAGCAAAAGGTCAACTTTACAAATGAAAACTGCAGCGTAAGGCTGGGAAGAAGTCTATCCAGACAGTGGCCTCCTCGTTAACTCTGGCCAGAAGTGACAGACCTAAATGGGAAGATGCATATTTTAAAGGTAATAGGCTATATCTATATGAAAAGTAACTTGATGCAACTAAGTGGAGCTATAGATTCATGTAGTTGATGCTGAGTTCCTAATACTTGTTCCATATATGGTTTGTGGCTTTTAGTCAGGCTATATTCAGTCTATTTTCTCAAACCCGATATCTCATCAAAGGTGGCTCAAAGCTGTCCAAAGCATCAATCTTTGCCTCAGATTTCTGTATCCCTGCAACAGGCTGGACATCATTAGATTTGCACCTGGAATGGAACTTCTGGCTCAGCTTTCTCTGACAGGAATGTGGTTCAAATATACCAAAAACCACTGCAAAGACCAAAGCAAAGCATGGTAAATCGGGAAGCTCAAGGGATTAATTTTAAAACCTCACTGTTCCTTGAACTAAAATAGTACTGCAGATGCAGCTGAAGGTTTTCTCCAGAAACCCTAATTGTTATTTTCCTACCTGCTAGGGCCTCATCCTTCTTTTTCCTTTCTCAATCACATTTTCTTGTACATGAATCCACGGATAAATACATTGTCTTTAGTGCCATGCAATTCTTACAACTTTTTCCTTCAAATATTAATCAAAGAGTTATCTTTGATTATGAGTGATTTGAATGATTTAGTAAATTCAAAATTAAATTTTACTTATTATTGTCATCACAGTCACAGAGGAAATGGATGAGTTTGGTGCTCATATTGCTGCTGTGTTCTTTTTAAAAAGAAAACAACTTTTTCTATTTACTCTTCAGGAGTTGAAGAAGACCTTTAAAAAGTGCTGAAACCAAGTCCCTTGAAACTTCCAGAAAACTTCTGGGCACCAGAGTAGTGAGAGCACAACGACTTACTTAGAACTCTCAAAAATACTATGGAAAACAGGTTCCTAATAGCCTCTGAATTATTTTTTAATACCTGCCCCTGCTGGCTGATGGGTCCTGAGGAGTGGATTGTTAAATTCTTTTTTTTTTTAATATATTACCCAGATATTTCTGGTTTGGACTGAGTGAAGTGTCAACTGTTATGCATTCTGTCTGCTACTACATCTCCTTTTGGGGGCTTTTGTTGCAAAAGATTAATTTTCTAAACTGAGTTGAGTCTTCTGACAAATCTGCTTTAGCATAAAATTGTTAGTTTTCTCACTACATCAAACTATGCTGCCCACACTGTACACAACACAAAATAAAAAACCTGCACAAAGCTGTAGTGTGGGAAACATCAAGAGTATTTTTGCTGAGGCTCTATTGACAGAAAATGTTTTCTTTCCAGTGCAAGTCTGTGCTTCATTTGACATGTATTTTGTTACAAGTTTATGAGCCAAATATTTTCAACAGGTGCCAGATTTAATTTGGGGGTCTTTTAGGTACCTCTGTAACCCTATAATAGTACAAAAAGGTATTTACCCCTGTACTGGTTTAGTACAAATTTAGGAAGAAACCTCCAGATGGGGTCCCTCCAGAAAGCAAATTCATGAGGCACATCCCCCAACAGGTTTGGGAAAAGATTTCCTTGGAGAAAAGTGGAAAAACCTGTTTATTTAGCAAGCAAAGTATTCACAAACATGGAAAAATTAATTAAACAATAAAACCTCTTGCAGTTCTGAAGAGATGGCAAATCCTGAAAGTCCTTTTCACGTGGCGTAGCTGGGCTCACTCAGTCTCTTATCAGTCCCTCTGGTGCTGGAAAGTGCCAAGGCCCAGGCCCTGGTGGGCCCCAGGTTTGAGCTCCTGGTGTTTGTCTGGGTTTTCAGCCCAGAGCAGGTTTGAACAGTTCCAAGAAAAAGAAAAACCACTGTCCAGGGAACTTCTCTGCCTCAGCTAGCTAAAAACTAACTAAAAGCAGAGGAGAGCTCTGTCCCACTGTCTGTCTGTGCTGCAGACACCACAGCACAGGAGCAGCATGTGGGGGAGTGAGTGCAATTTCTGCAGCAAAATCTGCACTTCTTCTTTCTCCCCCTTCCCTCTCAGAACCAGTCTGAAAGGTGCAGAACCCAATATCCAGCATAAACAGAGCAGACAGCTGGGGATACAAGCATCATAAATGCACCCAATGCCAGTCCCAGAAGAAAGTTTTTGTCAAAGCCAGTATTAAATTCTATTCCCCTCTCAACAGGAAAAAAAAAAAAAAAAAGAAAAAAAAAAGAAAAAAAGAGTGACAGGTATTGCATTTGCATTATGGTATGGATTTAAGTACTGCAGTCAGAATGGCATAAAAAGGCTGTTAAATAGCTAATAGTTTCATCTTGTTGGAATCATGAGTAGAACTACAATGCTATGAACAATTTCAATTATCATGCTTAACCCTGCTAAGAAGCTAAAATGAGCACTATCAATACTGTGTGGCAGGACTAGCACAATAGCAGCCCCACTATTCTCTTGCCTTCTCTCCCTCCCCTTCTTCCTCCTTGCTACCAGAAGGGAAATGTGCTGACTCTTACCCACACCACTTCTAAATTGCTCAAGCAATTGTTTCCTGCAGATTAATTTGTAATTCTGAATCTCAAGAAGAAGGAAATGGGAGCACGTTCCTCCCCCAGGCCATTTACAGATCTGGAGTTTTAACATAATCTAAAGCAGAGGCTGAGGAGCCGGCACACACAAGGAAATGAACAGAGGCAACGGCAAAGGTGACCCCAGAGTGTTTCCTTAGCAAAGGTTTTTCTTTTGTGTGCCAAAAAACCTTGCTTCAACCAATGCTTATATCTTCCTTGCTCTTTTCTCTCATGCAAACAGGCTGATGTAGAAAATCTGTGGGTTGAATGTGTGCAGACAGCGTAGGGACACACAGGGGGCTGCGTTTCAAGGAGGCCGCTGTGTGACTGCCTTCTTTGTTTGCCCACGGTTGCTCTGGTGATGATAATTTCCTTACAGAAAGAGAGATCAAAACAAACAAACAACTTCCACCAACACTGATGCTGTTCTTCATACTGTCTAAACAGGGCAGCTGGAGCTGTGAGCTTTTAAGCTTATTTAGAAATGAAAAGCAGTAGATAGGCAGATTTAGAGGGAGAGCTAGAAAATATAACCAGTGATCTGAACACTAATGTCTTCCTGCTATTAAAAGCCCCTTCAGTGCCTATTTACAACTCTGTTCTCTAAATACCATTTAAAATCTGCCATTCCATGAGGACATTCCCCATCTTCACTTTCTTCTACCTTTTGGGGTTATTCAGAATAATTTAAACAACTTTATCAATATCTGCCTTTTTTGTTCTACTTTAGTAGTGAAGATTTCTGCTCACCTTAGACTGAGCAGTCCACAATAAAAGAGTTATAAAAATGGAACAGAGAAGACTAAAGGGACCCAGAAGAAAAAAGTGTTACAAAAGAGAGGCTGGCAATTCAGCTTTTTGCAGGCTTCCCAGAAAGCTTTCCAGAAGGGGGGGCTTCCAAAAAGGTGGCATTGTTCTCTTCCACTTCACAGATTGGAGAGAAGTCTCCAGTGAAAATGAAAGAGAAGTCTGTGTGTGTGATTATGATGAGCTTTTAATACTGCAGTGAAGTCATAAACATTAAAGTAAAAAAAGCTCTTGAGAATTTCTGTCTTTAACAATTTTCTCAGACACCTGCTACCAGTTTTCATCACAATATTCCAGGGTTTTTTTTGCATTGAGGATATTTTTACTTCTGCTTGTAAATGGGAAGTTAGAATCTCTGATGGCAAGTGTGACTCTAGATCTCCTGCCTCAAGGTTACCCCTTCTGTTCTGCCAAAGACCAACATTTTAGGGATTTTAGTGCTGTGCCCTCAGCACACTGGAAAATTCATGCCATGGGAGAAGGCAAAAGGCATGAAATCAAGTTGTGTTGTATCATTTCACCTGTGGGTTCTTATGCTTTGATCTTGAGTGTCTATAACTAAATGGCAAGTGCACAGTCTCCTGAAAATTGCGAAAAAGTCAATTGAGGAGACAGGGATGTTTAGAAATAACCTGTCTGCAATATTATCTCAGGGACTGCATACACAATTTTCTTTCCGTATAATTTGGCAAGGATTTGTGTTGATTTTTGATTGCTTACTAAGTTTATTTCCATTAGAAACTTTAGGGAGTATTGTTAAATAAATGTTTTATATTACTGTGGACTCTGGAGTGTCCTTGTTTCAGAGAGATGTTAAATTCCCAGCCAATCTATTTCAGTGCAGGGAGGAGACAAGCTTATCTGTTCTCTGCCCAAGGCGTATTAACTCCTGCCAAAATCTCCTTCCTCAGAAAAGAATGTCAAAGCTCACCCTGTAACCATCCATAAGGCAAGAGATGAAAGCATGAAACAAATGGACATCAAATTAGGAGGGGTTTCCAGGTGCTGTAGAGCAAAGGAGAGAGCCTTCCCAGGAATGACCACCAAGAATTGCCTTGTGCTCTTCTTGATCAATTTGCCATGGTACCACAATAGTGTGGAAAACATCTGAAATCCTATCTTTTCCCTCAATAATGGGGATCTCACTGGTCAGAAAAAAAATTTAGCTGTGTTAAGAGAACACTAAGATTGCCCCTGGCCACATCCTGATTCCTGAAAACAGCTGGATGTTTGAAAAAGGGGGTCAGAAACCTGAAATAAAGAGACATGTGTTAGAATCAGGAGATTATATTTGGCTGAAGTTTGGCCATCTGCTTGAGAAGGAAATCTCATTTGGGAATGAGGAAATCTAGGACATTTTTATTTTATCTTTACTGTTTTTCAGACCTGTTTTCCAATTAGAAATATTTAAGACTTCCAAAATGTAGCTGGTATTCACTCTAGCAGCTGGACTAGACTTCTGCAGGTTTCTAATTGTAATTGTTGTTTTTGGTAGGAAACAGGTATTACCTGTTTATCTTGATTTGTCAAGGAAACAGAAAGACTTACTGATTACTGATATAGTGTCTTATAACTCCACTATATTTATGTCTAACTCTTATCTATTCTCTTAACCTCAAAATATCTCAACTCAACTCTAGCTCACCACTTTGGTGAGTTAGAAGGCTCTTTCATATTCAGATAAAATGTATGTGTTGGCCAAAGTATGCAAGTAATCTAAGAAATTCCAAGGAGGTGTTGTTCAAACATGAGATTTATGTGTTGAGGTTAAATCTAATGTGGCAGCCTTGTGAAAATGTTCCTGCTTTCCTCTTCAATTGTTTGCACTTTGCATGTCCTGTGTGCAGACAATGTTCCAGTGCTGACCTTCACAGAGGGAGTGCTGGTGTGCACTCCTGGCTGGAGTGGAGCTGGTCACTGGTGCCACTGACCCCAGCCTTCAGGCTGGGTCTGAGACCTTCCTCCTGCATGGCACAAGTGGACTCTGCCCCAGCTTGGAGTGTTAATGGCATTGTATTGCAATGAAATTTAAATGGGAGGGAAAAAAAGCTGTAGACTCAGCCGGTCAGGTCAAGTTTCCAACTGTACCCACAATCTCTTCTTAATACACTTGGATCTTTCTAGGGCAGCTTTTCAGATTATCTGATGAGCTTTCAGAGGGAGGACGCTGATACAGAAATCTTGCACTTTGAGCAAAATGGCAGGTGTGTGAGGTCCTTGAAATATCTGGACCTCTTCTTTATAACATCGGTACACCATGGGCCAGAAGAACTCAGTAGGAGGAAACCAACACTTATGTAAAGGGGCTGAAAATTGTCATATGGAGCCAAGTATTGCACTATCCAAAAGCTTTTCTTTGTGACCTATTGTCTATATTAGAGAATGTATTTATATTAGAAAAGAATTCAGAATTCTTCTGGTGCTATCCACTGCCTTGAAGTTCAAAAGTACTCTACTTTTCTGGGCTTTCTTGAGCTTTCTGGAATGGTTGATGAGATGGCTTTATACTTCTGCAAAAGACTATTTTCCTTCATACACTTTACCAGACAATTTTCTCTTTTCTCTTTATGCTTTCCATTAATTTCTTCCTGCTTGGAGTCTCCTTGAAATCTGACTTCAAGAACCCTTCATGGGCTTGTTGTTGAAAGCATTGAGCTCCCTCCGCTCAGCATGTTCACTCCACTTTACCTGCCCTATAGTCTTGTTTATTGTTGTTTAACACTGATGTTATATGGTACTTAGATTTTTCTGTTGTACTGGATCTTTGAAAGCTGGCAGGATAAATTGCTTGGTTTCCAGTCTTTAATGTTTATCTCCCTTTGGATCTCACCATCTGTTCCTTTTGGCATTGCAGGTAAATGATTTTTATTTTTTTTTCCAACTTCCTTTCATTTTTCCCTGTTTCCTGCAGATACTTAGCTTAGCTGTTTCCTTTCTCTCTCTAGATATCATCCAGAAGGTTTTGGTGGCATTTATTGAAGGTGATGAATATAAGGTCTGAAATCTCCACAATGCATTGTGTGTTACAGGATTTACTTAGAGGGGAGGAGGTAGGGATTTTTGTTTTGTTGGTATTTATATTCCCTATCACATCCTCATGGACTATAGTACAATGACAAACACAAAGGACAGGTTTTTTACATTTCATTCAAGTTTATTCCTCCTAACTTCTTCCACCTGCCTTTACATCTCAATGTGACACCTCTGAGTACATTAGCAAGCCACATTACCTTAATTTTGCTAATCAGTGTCTGTTTTGTGACAGATTTCAGTTCTGGTGTAGTTGAATCCCAGTCACAGCTACCAGAGATAGCACCTCACCTCAGATCAGTAGCTATGCAATAGTCTCGAGCTTCAAAGAATGTGCACTATGCTGTTTTCAATTTTTCTCATTTATGGAAAATCTCAAACTGTGGACTGCAAAGGGAGGGAGAGTTTTTAAGAGAGAGTCTCAAAACTTGAAGATTCTTATCACACTTGTGCATACTGTTGAAACAACAGAAAACAAGGATAAAACACATGATGTACAAGGGAGAAAGCTTTTTTGTTTTTTCCTCAATTTTATTACCCATCACAGGAAGGCCAACTTTTAAAACCTCCTCTCAGTTTTGTATTTGCAAATATTTGGAGGTTTAAAATGGTGTCTTTCAGAACTGGTGATATTATCCTCCTATGGCCTTTTAGAGTGCTCCCTCAGAGCATCTCTACTTTCAGTATTTTTAAAGTTGATGTTGAAATCAAATGGGATCAGCTTGTGGTGTATGCCTTAATGAGTTATTGAAGGGCAGTTAAGGCTCTGCCGTGAAAGGATTAATCTGAGTGAAAGCTGACCTGCTGTTCTCTTTTGTCATTCATAACTGTCCTCAGATTCTCTTCTCAGTCAGACCTATGAAATAATTTGCCAGTTGTTGCAGTCTGTCAACTATGCCCATTAACTAAAAGTCATTTCCATACAACAGCTGTCCCTCTGTAGCTTCTGTGTAACAAGTTGGTTCTCAGTCCCCTTCCAAAATCAGAACCCACAGGCATCTGGCATTCTTCTTGTGAGCGCTTGTAAAGAGCCAAAGATGCAAACTGACACCGAGGCTGAGTGCCACTCTGGAAATAAAAGTCCTTCCTGGGGAACTCTCTAGGATTTTCAATTGTTCTGTCTAGTTCATTAGGTCAGGGGTATGCTGAATGGGCACAGCAGATTTTGTGTAATGGTTGGTGGTAATATTTTATTTGTTGTACGGCTAAACAAAGGGGTTTGATTTCAGTTTTGTCAGACAAGCATTTTTCCCCAACTATTGAAAATTACTTTTTAAGCTATGCTCTAAGGGCTTTTATTAAGATCTTTTCCTTCTTTTCCAATAATTTTTGGCAGCTCCTGTAACTTCATGAAAGACCATGAGATCTTTTTGACAGCTTAGCAAGAGGTAGTGTTTTTTTCTGACAAAACCCTGGGAAGATATACTATGTGTTACAGCAGTGTCTGGATTATTGGCACAGGTAGTAATTAAATTATGAATAGTTACTTGGACACTAACATTCATTTACTATGAATTCTCAGATATTATGATTCATAATGGTTTTGTTTCTCAGGCACTGATAATTTCCTGATAATTGCTGTCTTCAAACATTTTGCAAACAGCCACATTATATTCTAATACAAGACAACTTGTCTTTAGATTGATTAATGCTATCAGGTTTTTTTCTCTTTGGCAGATATGTAGATTCAAGTTTATTCTCAGAAAATATTTAGCAAAGCACTTAAGGCTGTATTATCTGTAAAAGTATTTCTCAATTTCAGTGTTGCCTGTTTGATTAAAAAAACCTGTCTGCTTTTATTTCCTTGAGCTTAGACTAATGACTGATTTACCAATAATTTTATGACACTTTAATGTCTCTGTGAAATTCTGCTGTAAGAGTGAATAAAAAGCAAAGAAAAACACTAATTTGATTATTTTTTTATTTACTTTTAAGACTTCTTACTTAAGTAAGAAAATATAGATTTCAAGGCTTTGCTGGTGTTCTGTTTTGTCTTCTGTTATCAAGTCCTTGAATACATTTTAGACTTGAATCTTAGTATTGCATGAGGTGCATTTCTCCTATTGATGTACCTCAGCAGCTGAGGTAAAAATGAGCACCTGAATCACTGCATGTGCTCATGTTTATTTTTTTACAGGTGCCTTTTTCCCTCCTGTGTGAGTTATGCACTCAACCCTCACAGTGGGTTGGCAGAGCAGAGGGAGAGCTGTGTGCAATAGGCACTCTTTCACTGTTGAAAAGCAATTTGCATCTCAGTACTCCAGGAGTTACACTAAACCAAAGCCAGAATCACCACACAGGATCTCTGAATTTACTATATCACTTGAAAACACTGCTCTTACCCAAATGAGATGACCTTGGTGAAACATGGCCATAGCCAGACATACTCGCGTGTTGCAACTGGTTGGATTAGGAGATGAGTGAACGTGCATTCTCAGCTGGTTCAGATTTTCTGGATTTTCTGCATTTGGAACTGCTGAGAATAAGCTTTTCTAAGCTGCAAACGTTTTGGTCTTTTTGTTGTATTGTAACCCTTTTTTCACAGAAGCTGGTGAAGGTGTCACTGCTTATGCAGTTGTGCTTACATAGCTGAGGGAGCAGAGGCGAGACAGAGGAGGGGGTGAGCAGATGAGGACAGTGACCTCTTAATCAACTTAAGCTGTAGACACAACACATCTGACTCTGTCTTGAACAATCTAAATTAATAAAAAAAATCCAAATACAAATGTTGACATGGGGATGGCCAGGAGCCAGGGATGAAATTCTGGCCACGTTGAGCATGCAACTGGAAGGAATTTCCCAGGTCAATAAATCCCACCTCAAGTTTTTCCAGGAAAACATTCTTTAACTGATCATGGTCCATGTAAAAATTCATTTGGCCTGTTGACCTGCTACTCTCGAAAGCCAAGCATCCCATAAGACTTCACTGGCCTGTGATTTCATTTCAAGTGATAGTTCAACAGAGCCATAAATATACACAGAAAGTTTCTGATTAACCCTTCCAACCAATGCCTTCCCCAACACATTCCCTGATGACATCCTGCTTCCTAAAGACACACCTGCTCAAAGGGCTGCTCCATTTTTAAGGAAACAGCAGAATAGCTCTACAAGTTTCCATAAGAGAGGTTTCTGCACATTGACAGTTTTTCCCCACTGCAGCCCCATAAGCTTTGAAGTGTCTGTTTTCCAGCACTAGTGTGATGTCAGGAAAATATTTCTTGTTCCTTCTTTTACACAGACGCTACCTTCACCCAGGCTCTTTTCTGATGATCGGTTTTTTCACAAAGCCAAAGGGCATTGCTGAGAGCCACAGAGGTTAGGAACTAACCTGGCCTATATTATTGCAGTTTCTTTCACTAGGCCCTGTGCTGGTAAGGGTAATTATTTCTCTTTTCTCTGTAGTCTTCTGATTTCTTTCTCAGACAGCTCATACCTGCCTCACAGCTCACAGGAAGATGCCTCACATCTTCCTGCCAGTCTTGGAGAAAATTTGTCAACAGGGTTCTGACCTTTGCTTTCCTAAAATCACACATCTGTGTGTTCCAGCTTTCCTTTCAACATATGAATTTTTTTTTTATTATTTGTTTTCTAAATTTGTCTTTTCTATATCCTTCTGAAAAGCAATGAAAAGAAAGTGAACTAAACCATTTGCCTGTCTGGCAAAGGAAATGGCATGATTTGAAAATGGTTGAGCTAAAGAAATAGTAAAACCTTCAAAAAATTCTAACACTTGTTCGGATGTTTTTGTTTATTTTTGGAGCTGTGGAATATCCATGATTTTCAGAGTTTTGACCTTTATTTTGAAGAACGTCATCATTTTGCCAGCAAACTCAGCTGTCAATATTTTCATTTCACACCTCTTTATAGAAGTTCATAACTGACCTATAAATTACACACCAAGCATATGTGGTCTCAAGCAGGAAAAGATTTAATAAATAAATACATAAATATAAATGTGTTTGTTTAAAAGTTATAAAGCTACCAAAAAAAAAAAAAAAATTTAAAAAAAGGAGTTGGCAATTTCAAATGCATTTTACAATTCTGTAACTCAAAAGCAAGCCATTCAGATTTTTCTTCTTTTAAACACCAAATGATTAACTTCTTAGTCTTTAATGTGGATTGATGCAGTGCCTGTGGCCATCATGGCAAATAACCACATTATTGCATTTAGGAAATTAGCTACTGTGTGCTTGTGGTAATTTTGTCTCCATTAAAATAGCTCCCAAATTTTAAGCTGGCAGACTTATTACAGAAGTCAGTTCTGCTTTTAGATACATACCGTCTTTGTGCATTCATGTAGATTCACCAAAGTGAAAGGTTCTTTGTCTACCAGTTTTAATATTGAGAGTTTTTTCTGCTGAAGGACTGGGGAAGGGAGGAGGGAAAGGATCTTACTTTCAGAATGCTGCATGTTTTAGAGAAAAAAAACATTTCACTT
This sequence comes from Cyanistes caeruleus, assembly GCF_971803275.1. Classification (NCBI taxonomy): domain Eukaryota; kingdom Metazoa; phylum Chordata; class Aves; order Passeriformes; family Paridae; genus Cyanistes; species Cyanistes caeruleus. The sequence goes on along the minus strand of NC_141732.1, from coordinate 25,765,092 downwards.
TAAAAAATTTCTCTAATGCTTGTCTTTACACGATTCACATCCATGTTAGACGGTAATAGGTCTGAAAGCCTCGTTAGGGCACTATAATTTCCATCCTGGAATATGCGGGCTAAAAATGTTACTGTGTAAAAGTGATTGTAACATTCATAGCAACTTTAATCTTCAACTCCCTACCTAGCCTCCTTTCATAAAATACTAGGACCACCCAGCTACCTTGTGCTTCTGAAAACTTGGCATAAAATCACCTTCTCTTTAATGAAACACACATCCTTATTTAGTTTTCTCCCAAAAGAGAGCTGAGTTTAGTAAAGTGCTGTATGGCAAGATCTGCACAAGAGGGAAGAGGGGCAGTGGAGTACAAGGAGGACTGAGAATATTCTAAGCCATGATGATATTGTGGGTGATAAATTCTTCCACTCCGTTTTTGCTCACTAAATAACAACCTGATATAAATGTGCAGAAAAGCAGTCTTGACCTCTGGGCAAATTGATGGAAAGATCAGAGTTTTCTTCCAAAGAAAATTGAAGAAGGAGCCTCTCCCATATTTTTGTGAGAAATTTTTCCCACCATAAATCCAATCTATTTTTGTGTTGGTTTGGGCAAGGCTTCTTCAGAGCATCTCTCACAGGGACACACTGTTCAGTCAGTTTTAGCAGGTCAGTCTCTTGCTGGCCTTTTGTTGTCCTGTTCACACAGGCAGCCCTGAGCAAGGTTAAACAGTAGTGTTGTAGATCTCTGCCATGTCCACGTTGCTTCTGTTTAGGGAACCTTGACTTGACTTAAGCAGCTCCAAGTTTGTTTTAAACCTTTATTTTAAGTGAGGGTGTGTGTGCAAGGAGCAATCTTGGCCCAGCCTTCAAGATTGCTGAATGCCTTAATGTTTCACTTTGCAATGAAATCCTAACCCGACTATGCCTTGAGTAGTTTTCTGTTTCAGTGAAGAGAGTTCACATAGTTCAAGTCCTAAGGTTACATTAATAAGGCAATATGTTGAAAATACAAAGGCACAGTGTCCCTAAATAAGCTACACTGATTTTGTGCTTGGAATACATGACTTTTTGGGTGCTGTGAAAGTCCTTTGAGTGTCTTCCATACCTAAGTACTTCAGTTGTCTCTTTTAATGATTAACTGATCGATACATTTAACATTGTATTCATCCTCTTACAGATGTGAATTAGCATACTTTCTTGCTAGAGTTTTACAGGACACACTCAAGAAAATAATGAGTATGGATGTCATGGAAACCAGTCTGGAAAAATATTCTTTATCCAAAAACCTGTGTTGTAGGAGTAAGTAAATATTTGATAACTCACAGAAAATGTTAGGTTTTCCAGCATCACCTTACCTCTGTAAAGTGCAAAAATAGACTCTTTCTTTAAAATGTATAGATTTGTGTTTCATTTTGGATAGTACCACAATATGAAATGAAAACTAATGTCAGCCTTTCTATTGGAGGTGTCCACATCTGCAGTAAAAAATTCCAAATGCAGTGAAACACACCTGATTTCATATTCATTCGCAGTTTTTGTTGAATTTGTTAATATCAGTCACCAGTGGACAAAAATGAGCAAGTTTGAGGCATTTCTTCACAGTCATTACATACTGAAGTTCTTAGGGGTCCAGCAACTGGTGACTGTGCCTTGGAACTTGGTAGCTGTTTTTGGCATTTCACTGGTGCTAAACAGAGAAAGAAATCTGGTCAAAGGTGTGAACATTTCCATATGTCTTCCAAGAACAGGATGGGTTTGATTTCCCTAGTTTACAAAGGAATCCTCCAGAATGACAAAGAAATGATAAAGATGTCTTTTCAGACTCCATTTTCCAGAAAACCAAAAAATCTTTAACAAAGTGGTGCCAGCATTTATTTTTTTTTGCATCATGTGTATTTCATAGATTTTTAAAGTCTTTATTATTTATTTTATTTCTCTTGGCAGAAAGATTTCACAGACAAAGTGAAGAAATTACAATCCTCAGCTGGTCTTAGCAGAGGACCATTCTCATCTTACTATGGGAATTACAGATATTGTATCTTGATATACTCTCTATCCACATTGCAACAGAACTATTTTAATTTTATATAAAATAGAACATGTAAATTCAGCTTTATGATAATTGGATTTATTATAAAAATTCTTACTCATACCATTGTCCTCCTGAAGCATAAAACAATATTTGGGCCAGACAGTACTACTTGAAAATTTTTGATTAAAGGTAGCTAAAAACCTGGGCTAAAAAGCTGAAATTCAAGATCCTCTACAAAGCCATATTCATGGAGTCAGTTGTTGTATGGTGTGGAAGAAACTGTTGCTGGCCTCTGAAAATAGGTCAGGGTGAAATGAACGACTCTGTTACTTAGCTGTACATGCCACTTAATAATCCTGTTGCACATGAGGTTGGGCCCATACCCAAGAGTCACATTGCTTGGAAGCTAAGAAGAGGGAGAATCTTTATTGCTTCTAGAGAAGAGGCTGCCAGAAATCCAGCAGCTGAATGCCCTGGAGAAAGCAAGAGTTTTTCAATGTGCACAGAGAATTACAAATAAAAGACAGAGGCAGTTGCTATACTCATCCGAATAGTTATTGATTGGCTGACACACTTAAAGGATAAAGGACCATGTCCTGCAGGACACAGAACTGAAGGCAATCATATATAAAGAACAGAAAATCCTGTTCTTTTCAGAGCTTGAGTAGGAGACACCTATCTGGATGCTTCTGAAAGAGGGCTTTATTAAAAGAGTGGAAGCACAATATTGTGAAAGCCAGGAGGCTTAGTCATCAAGGACAGGTGTATATGTCACTTAGACAACCTCTTAAACAATGTGCTTGAAATTTGGTAGATGATGCTTGAGTGAATTGAACTGGGTACGGGTTTTTCATAAAAAATATTTGAATAATTGCTTACTACCTAGAAGACTAAATAAAAGATATAGGAGACATTGTTTGTTTAACATTAAACCAGTTCTCAACTTTTCTCTTTGGGAAGGAGTGAAAGGGGCAGGGACACTGAATTTTTACTTCTTACTTCTAATGTTTTTCTTACATGGAGATTTTTTTTGGACAGTATAATCTCCCCCTGTGTAGCCTGCTGTCATTTAGAGAGTATATATCTTTAAACAGAACAAAACCCTGAGACTTTGTATGATACAAGCATACCTCATAATTTGCTAATTTATTGTTGTTTTCATATCCAACTTCCTTCTCTTCTTTTAGAATTCAGAACTCCCATCATGCCTGTCTGGATATCCAGCTCCTTTATCTCTCTATAAATCAGAGAAGCATAAAACAAATACTTTTGTAACCTTAATATAGACTTAAAACCGACTGGTCCCTTAAAAACTGAGCAATTCCAGAACTCATGAAGTGCAAAGAAAACAAGCAGAGAGAGAAGCAATGGGAGCAGTAAGCCAATAAAAGGGACTAATATTTCTGCTCTTGCTAGCAGGAATGATGCAAAGCTGGAATTGAGCAACAGTGTGCATAAAACTAAAAAATATCTTCCGAAACTCTTCCTGCTAAAGTCCTATCTACTCTCACACCTCCCATCTCACAAAAAGAGAAGAGGTCCAATGGAGGGAAAATAATTTTTTTAAAAAATTAACAATCATCCCCCAAACCAAATAAACAAACAAACCAAGAAGGCAAATGTGCTGATTTGGGCTGAGGAAGAGTTAATTTCCTCACAGTGGTTAGTACAGGACTCTATATTGGACCTGTGCTGAACACAGGGCTGATAACACAGAGATGTTTCTGTTACTGCTGAGCAGGGCTTACCCAGAGCCAAGGCCTTCTCTGCTGTTTGTACTTCCATGCTGGGGAGGAAGTTGGTGGTGCCTGAGAGGCTGGGAGGAGACACAGCTGGGACAGGGGACCCCAAGGGATCAACGGGATAGTCCAGACTATGTGACACCATGCTCTGTACATAAAAGTGGGGGGAAGAAAGAGAAAGGGGGAATGTTAGGAGCCATGGCATTTGTCTATCCAAGTAAGTGCTACACATGATGGGGCCCTGCTCTCCTGGAGAATGGCTGAACACTTGCCATCCATGGGGAACAGCGAATTAATTCCTTGTTTTGCTTGGCTTGTGTACACGGATTGTGTTTTCCCTGTTAAATTTTCTGTATCTCAACCCAGGAGTTTTCTGACTTTCACCCTTCCCATGAAGGGTAATTCCATTTCTATGATCCCACTGGTGGAGGATGAGTGGGTGGCTGCCTGAGGCTTGGCTGGTGGCTGGGATTAAGCCACGACACCAAACAGTACCACAAACAAACAAATAAACAAATATTTTAGTTCTTTGAATAAACTTTTTGTTACGTTGTGAAGGATGTTACAAAAGAAAAAAGCAATTCTGTCCAGGTCAGAAGAGAAGAAAATTCTTTTTTCCCCTAAAGATTGTTTTCTTAATGTTGTGGATTTGCTACTCTTTGCAGAATATTTCCCCTAACTTTCATCATAAGGAGCTGATTCAAAACAGATTTCCTATGGAGAATATGCAATTATAAAGCTAAGCTAAGTATTAAAAAATAGAAACAACCAGTTCTGAGGACTCCAATTTATCTGCAGGATTTAAATACAATTGAAGATGTCATCACTTTTTATATGCTAGTAGCAGGAGACAAAAGAAACAAAGATAAACCGATGCACAAGTGAGAAAAGTCTTTAGGACATTAAGCCAATTCAAAACAACATGGAAATAATCAAAAGTCAGTCAACAAGCCAAATAAATCTTTGTAGAAGAAAACTACGTATTAAATCTGAGGAAGTTTAAGGAATGGATGATGGTGGATATAATGTGTTTACATATGAGTTTGTGAGATTATAAAACAAGATATGAAATAATAGTGTTGGTTAAATCTCAGAAGGTTTGGAGATATTTTTTTAGCTAGAATAAAAATTTTGGCTGCTTTTCCAAATCTTCTCATGGTTTTATGAAGTTAACAAACAAAATAAAACAAAACCAAGAAAAAAACCAACACACACAAAGGAAGAATATACACAGAAGTCCTTGCACTTTCTTATTCTAAGTGACTCCTTCTGACTGTTCTAGTATATTTGCTAATGTTTCCCAGAGGTACATAAATAGTGATAATGACCCTAGCATTTCTTTAAACCTCTTGATTCTTAGGTAGCATCTGACTTATGAATGTTTCCATGTACATGTCCTTCTTCCAGAATAACTAAGTTAAGTCATTTTTTAAACTTCTAGTTAGGGAAATATGTGTGTTATCTCCAAATATATTCATATGTAGACAAAGCGGATAGTTGAGGAGAGTGGATAGTTGAGGAAAAGTAAAACATTCAGATTTTTCTTTTTTAATGGGAATGAGAGAATAGGATTGATCCAAATAACAGCAGATGCTTAACTTGTTGTCAGAAGATGAAAATGCAACAAAACGTTATAAATAGAGCAGCATAGGAGAAAAGGAAACCAGATTGATTACATGTTCTGTATCTGACTGAATTATGGGTAACACATGAGTGTTACAGCTAAGGCTCCAGCATAGCAGCTCTCCTATTAAATGTGCAATTAGACTCTGAATTAGAGGCTGAACCTAGACAGCCCTGTGATCAGAAGTCCTGGCTTTCCCATTATCCTCGCAGCATCTTTTTAGTGCATGGCCAGAATGCTCCCAGTTTCCTTCATCTGCATTTCCAGGTCTTGCCCTGTTACAGAACATGGCTTACATGGATAGAGACACAGGAATGTTCTTTGTTGCTTGCAGTGACTCAGCTGAGTTTAGGACAGTAGCAGGAACTAAAAGAAGACAGTAGAAATCTGAGGATGTCAAGATTGTGCCCCTAGATCGTGCCTCTATTTTTTGTAGTGAATGAGCTCGGAGACGCTAAAAGAGTTTTATTTGCTCCTTTGTCCCTCTTAGAGTTTCCCAAATGTTTCTCTTTTTTCCCTTTCTGGGATAAAGGCCTAGGTTGCTGAATCTCTAGATGTAGTTGTGTTGTCTGCAATTCACGCTATCTCTGCATTTTACTGTGTGGAATGTGGACTATCTCCCTACCTAAAGTAGAGCTATAGGTACTCCAGATAACATTGGTCTTTCCCATTATCTGTATTTATATTTGACATACTTGCCAAAGCTAGGAGCTGCCTCCTTTTACTATGACCCAAGAAATAACTTTTAGGATACTTTATGATAAAACTGTTTACATACAGGAGAAAATCTGTGTACTTTGATGGTGTATTAGCCATCTAATTTCTTTTTACAGATCAGTGTTGTATTTGCTTGAGGTTAAGATTGGTAGAAACATAGCTCCCAGTCCAGCACTGTCTATATTTCACTCTTCTGTACCAGTTGGAGCTAGGTGATTTTTAAGGTCCCTTCTAGCCCAAACTATTCTATGATTCCATTATTAGTGGCTCTGAATTATTCTATGAAGCAATCCCTCCCTCCTACTGCTGGCTATGTAACAAGTTTAGAGAGATTAACATCCTACACTCAGTGCCTAAAATCAATCGTGTAAATGTCGCTCTTAGCACTATTTCTGCTGTAAAGTACTTAAAGCAACTGCAAACACAGGGTATTATTCACATGCTCCCAGAGTACTTTGTGTCATCAGTGAGAATGGCAGCTTCCACTCCGGAGAGGAGGCCCATTGGATGCATCTGCTGCAATATCCAGGGAAACAACTCAAACAGGAAAGAGATGAGCCCTGGTAAGAAGGAAAAGGCAAACAGCAGACAGAAAACCACTGTCAGTTTCCATGAGCAGGAAAATTATGTAAGCTTCAAAGTGAGACCATGTTTAGAGCTTGTGTGTATCACCACAGCTATTGCCAGATATCAGTTCTAGGAATCTGTAAAGAGCAAAGACCACATCTTAGTTTTGGCTTTGCTAGGCAACTCTTTCCATGATGTCTTTAAAGGACAAGGAAGGAACTTGAAAATTTTAAAGGGGTTATGGTACATGAGTATATTCTCAAAGTATCTAGCAGCAAAAACCAAAAATTTAGGCATATGAGTTAAAGAGCTCATGATTTCAAAGTGAAAGAGGATATGCAGTCAGTTGTAGCCAATTTAATGTTATTTTTGGTGAGAGTTATACTTTGATTGCACTTCTGGATTTACTGTTGTTGCAAAACATGTGTTCCATATTTTGCACGTCTGTTTTCCCAGATGCTTAAAATCTATTCACCAGCCAGACACATTGAAGAAAAAACCATCATCCTCTGTAGGTAGAAAATGTGACTCTACTCTTTAATACATGACATTAGGTATCGGGTTTAGTCATTTATACTTTCCATCACTGAGAATTTTCTTGGTATTGACTGAAAATTTCCATTGTGAATTATTGTAATTGTAATTTTTTTTCCTACTTCTAATAACAGTTTCAGTCAAAATCAGTGACATCTATCAAGAGGGGATCACAGGTCTACCTACTCCCTCCCATGAGTGCTGTACAATTGACAGGTTATCTGTTAGACTCCTGAAGAAAAGCACAAAGAATTAAAGTTGTCAGGAGCTGCAAATAGGTGAGGCACAGAGTAAACAGCTGGATTCTGAGAGGACTTTAACAGATGTGAAAGAGCTATGTTCCTGAAAAATCATGCAGAGGCAGTCTTTATGTAGAATTTTACCTAAAAGACGGGAGGGCTCATTCAGTTCAGGTATATTTTAGGTGAATAAATAATTGTGAATTTATTAAGTTACAATTAATTAACTGAAGAATTAATTGTGAGCTGTAATGTCCATGTCTGAAGCACAGCTGCCTAGTGGTGGCATCTCTCCAGATTTCAGAAAATTTTTGCCCATTTGTATAATACTCAAGCACCAATTCCATGAATCACTGGGGGCTGCCTGGAGGCTATGGGAATTTCATTTCTTGCTGTCTTGAAAGCCAGACCTGGCCTTAAGAGTATTCCAGTCATAGAAAAAAGTAACCTCCACAACAAAAGGCTGAATAATCATTTGTGGCTGATTTTGACTCTTTTCTGAAATAAAGAGGATTTGGGAACAAAACTACAACAAAATGTATGTTACTAATTTATAAACTACAGAACAAAGTGCCACATCCTTTTCTTTCTATTCTTTCTATTCTCGTTTCTTTTTGTCATTTTTGCAAGTAAATATTCATAAAATATTTATCAACAGTCTCATTATTTTTAACTAGAATATATTATGGAGACAGCTGAGAAGCAAAGAGTTTTCTGTCAGACTATAGTTTGTCTTCAAATGCAGTGTATACTGCCTTCATTACTGAGAGTTGATTTTGCTCTTCAGGATCAGTGTGAATAATACTGTGACCTAATAATAATGTCCCATAATATCCAGCCAATAAGGACTGCATGAACAGCCTTTTATTTCTATTTTTATCTTTTTTTTACCCCTTCTCACAGTCTATATTTTTCTATTTTGTCTGATATTTAAAATATTTTATAATTGGTTTAACATTCCTTTCCAAGTGGTGCAGAAAAGGCACCCAGAGTTCAAGGCTTGTTTCCCAGGACTGCTCAGATCAGCCTGTTAAGGACAGGTGCTAACTTTTATTACACCCTGGAGAAGAAACAAATTTATATTTGTTGCATTTCTCACAGTCCTCAAAATTGGGAAGACCAGGCATACAAATGCAATTTTGCTGGCTGTTTCATATTCAAAGAATTCAATCATGCAAACACTTAAACAAAAGCTCAGCTTTATACACATGAGTAGTCCTATTAAAGTAATCTATTACTATTTTAAGAGTGAAAAAAAATTTGCATTTAGAACTCTCCAAAATTAATGCTACCATTATATTTTATAACTTAATGAACACATAATTTAAATATACTTAAGGCTTAATTACAGGTTTTCCACTGAAAGAGTCTAAGACAAGAGTTATAAAGATATTCCAGTAATCTGGAACTCATGGTAAACTCATTATGTTCCTTGACATGGAAAAAACTTATGCCACGTTATCTGTAATTTGACAAGAAACCTACAGTGCATTACATCATCTAAGTAAAATGAAAGAAGGCAAAGGCTATGCAAACAAAATCAAAGACTCTCAAATGGTCTTAGAAAATTACTAGCCTTCCACTTGTTTGCTAGGGTAAATAAAAAGAAAATACAATCACCTTCAAACATGTCTGAGATAAACAGCCAAATCCTCTCTCAGTGATCATAAGATGAGCATAAAATTAAATATAAAAAAGAAAGTCAGCCCAAGAAGAAAATTTAAAACATAATGAAAACCCAGGAAATTCAGCTGTGAAAGCAAGAGGATTATGACAAGAAAATCTGTGTGACTGCACTATTCTCAGTCAGAGAGTTTTGATGCAAAAGCACATACCAATCCAAATGCAAGTGCATAAACAACAGCCACACTGCCCAACAAAGACAGGATCACAATAATAAGGATGGATGTCAGTAGCACATGCTGCAAACTCCAAAATCAGGTCAGAAAGCACATGCCAATATTGAACCTGTGAAACTGCCACCAAAATGAACTAGGCAACACAGCAAAAAATGATTTATCCCCAAAGTCTATACACTTGTATTCTGGACACTGATGCTTAAACAGAAAGGCTGTGTCTGTCAAGAAGGGTTAATACAGACTGCTTTAACAGCTACATTTCTGCTGTTACAGAAAAAGCTAATAACTGAGTATCAGTAAAGACTTTCATTATTATTTTGGGGGAGTATAGGGAGTTATAAAGGTCTGGATTTTGCTGAAATTTTTATATTTTTAGCTGTTGTTAAGACTGTTTCTCACATGTTAGCATAATATAAAATTAGATAAATGGATGCATTATGTGGTGATTCAGGGTGTTTCAGAAAAGTGTCTTTTTGATGATCATATGCATTACTTGAAAAGTCTCAAAATTACACTGCCTTGTGTTACAAAAAGCTTATTTTTTCATAATGGTACCTTGATATCATGTGGGTGGAATAAGTGGTTCCCAGGGCATGAGCAAAGCACTAGCATAAAATATTTTTGTTTTCTGTAGTTGTTCATGATATCTTGAAACAAAAGAGCTATTGAATTGTATGCACAAAAAATATAGATAGATAGATAGATAGATAGATAGATAGATAGATAGATCAAGAAATTGCAGTTCACATTTTTGCCATCATTCATTAATACCACACACAGTCACTTGTTAACCACAAGCAACATCAGGCACCCTCTCCTGCACTTAAAGCACCACAAAAGATGTCTGGGACTAAATGGTATTTCTGTTTTTTCTGAGAAGCCCCTGTAAGCATCCCAGCAAACAGATTCAGAATGCCTCTTCTCAGAGAATCACAACATGTACAGACTTGGGAGGTGTCTCTGGGTGTTGTCTAGTCAATCTCTCTTCTCAAAGCAGAATCAGCTGTAGCAGTTTGTCTCTTGATATGATAGCTGTTCCAAGACCTTAACCATCTTTGTGGCCCTTTGCTGGCCATGCTTCAATATGTCCATGTATCTCTGCTCTGGATAACACAGAACCAGACCAAGCACCTAGGTGTATCTTTAATCCAGTGCTACAAGCTCAATTTGGTGTCCTCCAGGAAATTTGGGCCCTCTGCCAACATGCTTTTCAGACAGCTGGGCACCAGTGGATGTTGGTGTCTGGGGTAATTCCAGCAAAAGTTCATGACTTTGCAATTCTCTTTACTGAAAATAATGACATTTCTGTGGGCTTCTTTCTCCAGCATTTTGAGCTTCCTCTAAATGGCAGCACAACTCCCTGAACTGGTCAGTTTCCCTGGTTCTGCAATCTTCTGCAAGCTTCCTGAGGGCTCACTCCATCCCACCAGCCAGGTCATTAATGATGTGGTTAAATAGTCCTGGCCTAGGATCAGGCCTGAGGGTACACCACTGGGACTGGGCTGCAGCTGGACTTCATGCCACTGCTCACAAACCTTTGAGCCCAGCAGTTCAGCCAGTTTGCTATCCACTTCCTTGCCTGATTATCTAACCCATACTTCATCATTTTGTCAATGAGAATATGATGGAAGACATTGTCAAAAGACTTGCTGAAGGTGAGATAAACAATATCCACTGCTACCCTCATCCATTAAAACAGACATTTCATTGTAGAAAGCTATTGGGTTGGTCAGGCATGATTTTCCCATTGTAAAGCCAGGGTGATTACTCTCAATCACCTTCCTTAAGTTTCTGAGCCGTTTACTCTGAAAAGCACATAAAGGTTTATGAACTTCACCTGCATAATTGTGATTAGTTTATGGATGTTATGATACCGTAATTGTAAAATTCTTATACATACTAATCTCAGAAATAAAAGCATGATCTTGAAGTAAGCATGGAGTCTGTGGTTTACTAAAAATGAGAGTAAGATCAAAAGAGATCTTTACTAAAAAAGAGAGCAAGTCCAGACAGGATTTGTACTAAAAGTTGGGTTTGAAAATGCTATTTGGAAACCAGTCGTCTATCTTTCCAGGCTGGCCAGATACAAGAAATGTTTTCTTTCTCCCCTTTACTGTAGAAGTTAAATGATTAGCATGATGTGTTTGGCCACAGCTCAGCAACTGAATAAGTGAAAGATTATGATCTCTTCATAACATTGCTTCTCTAATCTGTCTAATCAATGTGGCAGTATTCCTGTAAGATTCTCTCTGGGCTAGCAGCTGAATGCTTGAGCAATGTGTGATTGTGAGGTTGCAGCAGCACAGAAAGTTACACTGCAAAGAAAAAAAATATTTTCAAATTAAGATAAATCTTGTTTACACACCATGGGAGAAGATTTGGATAATTCAGATAGTTCAGTTATTAGAGTTATCTAGAACAGGCTGCAAACCCGTTCTATATAAACATTGTCATATTTTTCTTCTCCCCTTACCTTTTAAAACAGAACAATAAAACTATTAAAATGTTTCTTTCCTTTAACTATCTCTAACAGTGTACAATATTTACAGACTGACTGCAACTGTAAATTAACAGTTTGGTGTAAAGCTCTCTCATCTGTATTTGCTGACTTCTGAGGAGTCTGTTTTCCAAAACAAATTTCATTCTCCCCTGTATTTGCTGCATTATTGGAAATCTGTCTGGCAGTGCAGCCCAGTGTCTGTAAGTACCTCCATTAAGAACCCTCTTTTTGGGGTTCATGGTTCAAATGTTCCCATTATTCTTAAGGCTAATTAGAAAGAGCTTCTTAACCAAAAAAGAGTTGCCATAATCACCCTTGAATTGAGCACATTCAATATATATACAAGAGTACGTTTTCTGGAATAACAGATGTCCTGAATATTACTGGATTTAGATTCCAATTCTCTATTCTCAAAGCACCAATCAAGATTTTTCACTCTCAGTACTTTATTTGAGGACTAATTAATAATACAAGTCTTAAATATGGTCTAGATAGAATGGTTTGCAATTGCTTGAAGAAATTCTATTCAAAGAAAATTATGAATATTGAAGTCCGTGTTTTTATTCTGAGAGGCTCATGGTTTGAAATTTTGTCTTATAAATGAGGTGATTTTCTTTTCATGACAAGGAATATGCGACTTGCTTTGATCAGGGAATTTTGTTCATGTGAGTTAGAGTGTCCCTCTGAGATTTTGTTTCACAGATTTGTTATTAAAGTTTCAAGTACCTTTGCAAAAGAGTGCCACTGTTTTGGTGAACTTAATGCACTACTGTCATCTTCCTGATGTAGCTCTCACCTGCAGTGGGAACTGATGGCTCAGTATTCAAATATTTCTTTTTCCTTATTAGCATCCATAATTTTATGTATTGTTTATGATAACATTGGCCATAATGTGTAAGGTGTCACAAAGTACTGTATTATAGCTTCTTTTGGAAATTGTGTGTTGTAAAGGGTTTGAGACATTCCAAAGAAAAGGGGGCTCACCCTCAATCTTTGCCATGTGGACATCCCTCAAGCTGTTGGACACACAGAGCAGTAAGTAGATGATCTCTTATGCAGAGGTTGTGAAAATTTTCTAACTGCAGATTTCAGCCCACGTCTGTCATATTTCTTCTGATTTGGTGTAGTGTGACATCATGCAGAAAAAAAAAAAAGAAAAAGCAACCTGAAACTCACTACCGCACTGCAACTCTTTACTCAGAAACAGAGTGTTAAAAAGAAACAACTCCTGAGACACTGTAGTCATCATTATTACTGAGCAGAATGTGTATAATCATAGCCTGCCACCTGATATTCTTTAGTTGTTTCACAAGGTCTATCTACATGTTATCATTATCTAGGACAAGAATAGGTGCTGTGAATACAAACTGAGGACTATTTTTATTTTGTCTCCAGTGGCCCACTTGGGTGGATACAGGCTTTGCTGGAAGAAGGGATATTTTTGGATCCAAAGCAAATGTGGGTGAGATAAATTCATAAAGATGCAATGGCATGTGAGCTCTAAAGCTGTGCACATCCAGCAGAGCTGTTAGGTTGGGGATCACCAGAGATGGAGACCAGGCAGGGCAGTCCAGGAGCCAAGGCAAACAGAAAGGCAGGTGGCACCATGCCTGCCCCCAAAGGATGCAGGCATCAGGAACCCAGTCAGGGTTCAGATGTGCTTGATCACACAGGCAGAATTACCTCATGGGTGCATCTACCCAGATCCAGACATGACAACCCAGGGCAGCATTTGAAAAGTTCTTTTATGTGTATATATGTGTATCTACTCATCCTCTACTGATTTTAAGAAAGTTAAAACAACACATTAGCAGAAATAGACTAGTCAATGCCTCTTTTTATTAAAACTTATGTCTCCTATTTGGAGAAAGGTCATCATCTGTCTCTCTCTGTTAGATAAGCATGCTGACTCCAGAGGGCATTTACGCAGGTCTCCTAAATCCCAAGCTCTCATTGCAATCACCAGTGCATGTGAGGCATGTGAATTTTTTTTCTTTCTTTTCTGAAGAAAAATGCCTATAGTGATGTATCTCTATAAAATTTTCAGTGTTGAGCAAAATTGAGCATATTTATTTTTGCAAGACAAGATCTAGCTTGGTTTAAAAAATATTCATGTGCACATATGTGGTCAGCTTTTTAGAACAATAAATAAATAAAAGCAATTAGATCAGATTTTCTAAATTAAATGTCATGTCCTACAGTTCCTGTAGTAGACATACCTTTTGCGCATGAGGAGGAATTCAGACAATATAGTTAGGCAGAGAGCAGAACCTCTGCAGTCATTTTCACTGAGCAGAAAACAGACATTTTCTTGTCATATGAATATCAATTGGCCCATTTACATTTTTTTATCAACAAACGAAACAAAAATTACCCAAAACCCAAACATCAATCATCCAAAAAAAAAAAAAAAAAAAAAAACAACAAACCAAAACCCAAATAACCAAATCATCAAAAAAGCCCAAGTCTCGTGTTGCATTGTTATTTTCACTTGTAACTAGAGTTACTTTTTTGTTCTTTGCCAACATTTCTTGTTGTCTCTCTAAGCAGTAGAGGAGGCCTTGGAGATATTCATGTGTGAAAGGTGAAACAGCTGTTATAACAGAAAGTTACTAAAGTGTAATGTGTAAGTAAAACATTAAAATAACTTATAACTTGTTTGATTGGAAGGGTTCACTAGACATCAGACACTTGTTGACCATCAGTAATTCAGAACTATAACTCAGACTGGAGTAGGATACTGATAACTTTTTGTCATAATTTCCCTACTTTCAAGCAGGGGGAAAACAAATAGTTGAGGGCAGAGGTTGCCTTGAAGAAAGAAAAATACACAGATGATTTTTTCATGTGAAATATTTTCTTAAACTCTATTAGCCTCCAGTGACAAAATTTCATTTTATTTTCTAAAAGAAATATAAACTCACTTATTTACCCAGAAAGTCTTGCAATTAACAGAAGGTAACTCAATTTGGCTCTCAATCTGCTTGTGAATTTGTGAACTTAAAACTAGCAACTGCTTAGATATTTTTAGCATGACCTTACAGCGTTTACTTATGACAAGAAAACACATCACCAACCATTGCTGTGTATTTTTGGGGCCAGTTCTCCAAATTTTAAAGCGATGGGCAAGGGAAGTAAATTTTAAATGGAATTTTATTCTGTTGGTCCTAGCTCTCAAAACATAGCTGTTAATATAGAGACATCAATCAGAAACTGTTTCTGGTAGGAGGCAAATTCTTGGTCCAACAATAATTTTATGAGCAAATCTGTACTTTGATACTGTGTCTTTCCTGAAACTATTTCAGATGGGATGAGGATTGGTCTAGCAATAAGTAATAAAGAGAATATTTTTTAAATGTTTTTTTCCCTGGAAAAATAACCCGCATCAGCTTTTTAAGCAGCTGGGGTCCAACCCAGATGTGCTTCACCTGATACATGTGAGGACAATGACTCCAGTGGGCTACTGAGGGGTAGGAAACCTGCTGGAAAGCACTCTCTCTGGTAGTGCTTTGGGGTAGCTGATGATAACTTGCAGTGATGAGGTCAGGAAGGCCAAGACTAAGCTTCAGAATATAAGGGAAGAAAAAGGGTGTGAGGGCCACCTAGATCTGAGTACCTAGACACTCAGGAGGACTTTCTATTCTTTGAGGAGAAAGGTGACCTATTCATTTTGTACATGCAGCCAGCTGGGGCCAGAGGCCTCATGCAAAGAGAGAAAATCTCTGAGCAAATCTATTCGATCTGGGTGAGAAAAATGTAACAAGTTTCAGTGGCAGGAAGTAGGCAATTATAAAGTGTTGGCGTTTATCACCAAAAATTTAGGTGAAAAATTACTATCAGGAACCTTGGAGTCAGTTTACTCTGAAATTATCTAGATGTGAATTTTAATCTGTTTCCAAGAGAAAGTCTATAAATTTTCAGTAAATATCTAAGGTAAGAAGTGTTAGTTGTTCCTTCCCACTTTGGTATCTTTGGATGTCTTAACCTTTGCCTTAAAATTATTCTTCCATGGACCTTAACTATATTTCTCTCAGCAACACCATGGAGCTTCCTGCCATGCACTTAGCAAAATATCAACAATTTTAACACAACTAACCAAATGGTCAGCAACACTTGTATTCATTTTCCCTTTTCTCCCCACTGTGTAGCTGACCAAAAGGATTTTGACAGCATTTTCTCTTTTTTCTGGTCCTTGTGGAGTAAGGAGGATGGTAGAAGTACAGCCAATGGAGAAAACACAACTTAGATGCTCTTTTTCTTGTATTTAGAATTAAAAAGACCACAGTTTTTACTGTGAAGGAATGCTTCCAGAACACTAATTGATACAGTTTGGTAGGGTTTGTGTGTGTAGGAGTATTATGCTTGGTGATACCTATGAAGCCTCTTAATTTATGAACATTAATGGGACTGGTTTCCCCTGTTTTTCCTCTCAGTGGTCAACAGATATAGAAATCCCCAAACCTCTAAATAATTATTCTGTCATTAAGTGACTCATTATGGAATCACTTATAAGTTAAAGCAAAGGAAAATCTGTGGTATTTAGAAAATAAGGCTGCATAACCTCATCTAGAACTGCATGTTCTGTACTTATTATGAATCTGTTTTATGTTTTCCATCATCTTAAAAATAATCTGGAAAGATGAGAAGGTTATAAAATTATCATAATTTTCAAAGATGAATAGTGATAGACAGAGACACTTGCTATGGATTTTTTCTGTTGAGAGAGAACTTACTCCAGTATGAGCCTTATGCATTTTGACAGTTATTTTCAAATCCAGGTACTATTTTTAATGGGAGGTTGTGTATGTTAATAAGATCTGATACATTATTTAGGGTCTTTAAATAATATAAGATGCTTAATTAATTAAATTCTTTTTAAAAAGTATCAATATTCACATATGTTCAATTACACATATGAAAAAGGTTGCCGTCTTCAAAACATTCAAAACAGTAATGACAACCCGGATAATTTTTTGACTCTCCTACCTGCTCTACTTCTCATGTTAAATTTAGAGAGAGAATTTGATATGTATGTGGCAAGGCAAGTAATAGCTGATTAGGATAACATTAAATCTTTGTGGAAATCAAGTATAGCTAATTTGCTGTAGGCAAGAGAAAAATACATAACACAAGAAGGTTTCACTTTGCACAATATTTGTAGCTAGGTTGAAAAATACAGGTTTTCAAATGTAAAAGAATTAGCATTAATAAGAGACTATGGAATTCATAAAGGATTATTTGTTGGTTTCCCTCACCCTCCAATATTGTTTCTGCTTTTTTTTTTTCCTGCCATCTAGCTTATGTTCAAATCAATACCATCTGGTCTTTAGAAACACAGATTTGTAGAAATCCTGGTTGATTTTCCTTCACAAGTGGGTGAAACTCAAAATAAAACTGTCTTTCAATCCGTAAGAGAAAGACAGACCGCATTAAGTTTATAAAAGGAAAAAAAAGAAAAATCATTTTGTGCCTCTTTAAAGGTTTCTTTATCCTGACAGTCCCTGTTCAGAAGTAGCTCTGGTAGTTATTTCTCAAATAACTTTCTCCACTGCAGGATAACCAGCTGACTTGTATGCCTGGGACTTCCTTTGTTTTAAAACTGCAAGTGTGATACTTCATCATCACCATTTGCAAGGGTTTACAAAAAGCCATATTTATGGAACAATTAGCTTCCTGTCGTGTAATGGACATTTGAGTAGCATCATGTTTTGTCTATTCCTTTAACTTAAAAACAGAATATTCAGTAGATGATTTATAGCTGTAGATTTTCCTTTGCTCTCCAGAACATAGTCTCCCAAGTTGTTCACTGGAGATTGGAATTTGTCATTTATAGTTCTATTATTTCAAGTTCAGTTTTTGTCTCAAATATGAGAATTGCCAAGAGGGACACTGTTTCTCCCCCAGCTCTGTCATTGAAAGAGCACTGGAATTACTCTAGCATGTTGCAGCCATACAAGAAATGTGTACTCATTAATTAATTCCCCCATATCCATAATAATGGCCTAAAAGATTTCAGCTCTTTTTTAATGGTGAAGTACACATCTGTCATACCTGGAACCACTGCTCTTTGGTAACATATATAATATTGATTCTCCTGGCCAGAACCAAGGGAGCACACTTTCTTTAAAAATTAAACAAAAAAAAAAAAAACCTAGAAAAGGCTGCAACATCAACAACTCAGTGTTCCTTGTGCATGTTGCCCCATTCTTCAAATTTTCTGTCTTTTATAATTTCATCAAGCTGTTTAGAATAATGTGATCCAGGGATTTTTAGTTATTTATTTGGGTTTTGGGACTTTTTTTGCAGTTTTTGTTTTTTGCTCATTTGGGGGCTTTTTTGGGGTTGGTTGGTTGGGGTTTTTTTGTAATATTTGGTTGGTTGGTTGTGTTTTTGTGATGTTTGGTTGGTTGGGTTGGTTGGTTGGTTGGTTGGTTTGTTGGTTGCTTGGCTAGTTTGAAGTTTTCTTTGGTTTTTTGTTTGTTTTTCTCTTAGATTTGTAAGTAAACTAGTGTATTTTCCCTTATTCTTCAGAAATGGAGTTGTTTGGACAATAGACAAACACATACGCAGCAACAGGCTTCTGGCTGTGGCTGCAAGTTTCTACCTGTAATTTCTGAAATCTCAAACAGTAAATGGCAAGAGCCTTTAAAATCATGCTGTTTCATGTGGATCTGCCAGAGCACAAGGCTGGTGCCACAGGGACGCCCTAGACATTGAGTTCCGTCCCTCGCAGACACAGACCCATAAGTCGCGATAAACAGAGCATCCACAGAAACCTTGGATGTGCTGTGACACACCTACAGTTATGAACTACAAAACTGAAACCCATAACAAATTAAACACTGTAAAAAAGGGTCCTGAACCCAGACCTGGCAATTATTTCAATTGCACCTGAACGGAAGTGACAAATGTCAGTGTTAGCAAGACCCCCCCCATCACACATTATCTCTTCTCAAGCATCAGAGGAAACAAACTCACCCTCCAAGTTTCTCCTTCTGGGCATGCATCTAAAGCATAAAGGGTTTCATAGGTCCATGGAAAACCAGGAGAAGCACAAAAATTTTATGAATATTTCAAATAATATCAATGTAGCAACATAGTAGACAGCGAGTCCCTTCACGTTGCATTCTCTGACAGATTCCGATGCATCACAGGCATTGGAATTCTCCTTGCCATTTTATGCTCCGTCTTCAAGATTTTTCTTCTATCATGCAATTCTTCATGTAAGCTTGGCTATCCCTTTGTTTGTAACACACAATTCACAATTTAGCTGCAATTTTTTTCCATTACATATATTCTCCTAAAATTTCTTGCTAGATTTGGAAAATAGAATTTGAATTGGGTTAAAGTTCAATTTGTATGAAAAATTATGAGATCCTTTTCTTACATGTTGGTCCTTTTAATACCTCTTTCATATTGTTACTGCATTTTAACCTTAATATTCTATTGGTAGAACTTTTTTTTTTTCTTTTTTTAAAATTATTGGTATCGTATTATTTTAAGAATTGAAAGGTTGTATCAAACTGGCAATGTTTTGAGACTTTTTTCCCAGAGGAAAACTTTTGGAATGTGTGGTAATTTTCAAGATGACCTGGAATGGCACTTAAGGCGTTCAAATACAACTTATCTGCTTAAGTGGTTACAGAGCTTCTCCTGAAAAAGATATGATGTCTATAATGATGCCATCATATTCCAGAGGCTAAAGAACAGCTGGTGGCTTGAAGTGTCCAGGGATACCTAGGATTAGCAATGTTTGATTTTGAAATGCTTGGTAAAATCAATGTTTTTTGCAACATATGTTGCATTTTCATTTTTTCAAGACTATAAACTCTATTGCTAGACAGAGAGTTCATGATCAAAAATCATACAATACACTTATGCTGATTATGTACTTAGAATAGAGAAAATTTTCAAATAATACAAGTATAATTTCTAGTGTGCTGGGTTGTGTAAAAACTTCTGTGTGGGGGTGATCAGAAATGATTCTGAAAAACTAAGATGTTTTTGTGGCATAGTCCTGTGCATAGACATTCCCTTTAAATCAAACATACTTTGTAATTTTAATGCAATTGCAAACACAGTTTTGCTATGATTTCCTTTAACTTTAGCATCTGTGTTTGGTTGACTTAAATCATACTCATGCTTCTCTAGTGAAACCTCTAGCTAACGAAAGCCAGTTTATTAAAATGTTTGTGTTCTTCTGTAAATTTCTAAGCAACTTACAGGACATAAATTTAAAACTAGGAGGGGTTTCAAGACAGGGTTACTGCAGGGAGAAAGCAAAGATTGATTCTTGTGTGGTTGTAAACGTGCATAAAAATTCCCTTAGAAAATGTTTGAAAATACTGAAAAATCTTGTATCTTCTCATCTCAGTGCTACAGAATGTGCTGCACCTTGATGAAACTCTTTAAAAACTGCATTTTGGTTCCTAGGCTGCTACAAAACCTACAAAATCTTTATTGAAATGTTAATAAAAGAATGGCATGTTGCAACATGGTGAAAAAATTATTAGAGATCATGATGTTCTCTTTGAAAAGTCTTTGTTCTGAATTCAAAAAATGTAGTGGAGTTTGATGGAATTATTTAGGGAATATTTACACTGATTTTGGTGTTTGTTTTTTAGAGGTTTGGGTTTTTTAACTAATTGCTTAAATTGTACAGTTTGTGTTTCTGGCTACACAAATGTGTAATGTGTTTTCTAGGCAAATAATCACAGCATGAGCAAGGGCATGAGAAGCAGGAGAATAAGGAAAAGTTATTTCTTAAGATTTTGCTGTCAAATGGTTTTGTAAACTGCCTACCTATTGCCTATTGCTCTTGTACGCCTTTTCTATTCTCAGGTATAGCCACTGATATTTACGAATTTAAAACCCTGCAAGGGACCTATAATTTTCTTCTTTCTGATCTTGATTTCAAGATCTTGCACAGCATCAGACCAGCATTTTTCTCATTGTTGTTCTGATTAATCAAAGCCTTTGCTACTATAGTCCTTACAACCTCGAATTTGAGTAGCACATAATCTTCCAGCCATTGGAAGATTTTGTTATGCCTTCTTATACTATCGAACCATTTATAATCAGATATCACTTTTCTTTTTCAATATCTTGTCACAAGCAAAACAGAATTGGATTTTGCTATGCCCTCGTATTCTATAGAGCCACTGTGGATCAGCTATCAGTTTTCCTTTTTGATATGTTGTCACAAGCAAAACAGACTTCAGCTGGAGAAACATATTTGACTCATCACCAGTAAACATAAAGTTCTGATCATTGATTTGAGTGTTAGAAGTGGGGGGAAAAAACTCCAGAAGCACTTATACAAGTACTTATATAAACATTAATTGTTCCCTTTTCTTAGCCTAAAGTTTCTATATGTTTTCTGCAAATTGTGCTCAGTCCATCCAAGTTCACCCAGCAAAGCGGAAGTGGTACATGAAACTGAGATATTTTGTCCAGTGGCTTTCCTGTGTTCTGTGTCCCATGGTTTCTTTCTGTTGGTTGATGCTTCACAGATTTCTGTCACTCCAAGTGCAACAGTGCCTGCACCTCCTGTTTGCGCTCCAGGGCACGTCATGGGCTGCAGGTCCTTCAGGGATGCACCTACCCACTTTTATCACGAAAACCACCCCAAGAGCACATATTCCAGTGTTTCTTCATATTATCTGAGCAGGACACCACTTGCTGTTCTGAACAGATTTACTTTAGTGTGCAGTTCTAAAGTTTTTGGTTTTTTCCACTGTGCTTAAACAGATTCCAGCACTAACTGCAGTGGCTTCCATCTGTTCTTCCAATCAGGCCACAGTTGTGACCCCCTCCTTAAATGTTTAAATTCTGTCCTTTATACAATATATACACACTATATATATATGTATGTGTGTGTGTGAGTATATGTATATATATTATATGTATGTATAAATTAATAATATATAATAATCCACAATAATCAACACACTATTGCTGCTTTTTCTGGATAAGCAAATAGACTAAGCTAGTTAAGTGTCTCAAGATAAGGCCTGCCTTACAGACAACAGACTTTTATTGTACTTATTTTCACAGAATCATATAATAGCCTGAATTGGAGGGACCCAGAAGGATCATCAACTTCAGTGAATGGCCCGTATGAGTTTTGCACCCACAATGTTGGTGTTATTAGCACCATGCATTTTCAAGTCTTTTCTAAGTTTTAAACATCATTTTTAGAGAATTGAATGTGGCATGCTGGTATACTTCTGTTTACCATGTGTACAAATGCCAGTCTCAGTATTCAGACTTAAAATTTTCTGTACTAGGATATCTACCTTTGTTGTGGTTGCTGCTTTGCTGTGCACTTTAAACTGAGAGGATGTCATGTGGATTACCTACA
This sequence comes from Cyanistes caeruleus, assembly GCF_971803275.1. Lineage (NCBI taxonomy): Eukaryota > Metazoa > Chordata > Aves > Passeriformes > Paridae > Cyanistes > Cyanistes caeruleus. The sequence goes on along the minus strand of NC_141732.1, from coordinate 25,742,925 downwards.
ATTAACACATCTTTCCCTTTCTGAAGAAAAACAATACTTCTGTAGAAGTTCTTTATGCCACTGTTTTATGTTGTGTCTTGCTTGATTTAGAAGCTGTGCTTAGTAAGACTGATAATCCATTGCTTGAGGGCTTGCAGCCAGGGTAAAAGCTGTCTTACCCTGCAAATTCTTTTGTGCAAATAAGTCACAAGCAATGTCACTTCTATTTTACTTTTTGAAAAAACAGGGATATTAAGAGTGTTTTGTACCAGTCTTATGGGTTCAAACCAGAGCAGCTTTGCATAATATGAAGGTAATAATCCTCTCAAAGACCACAGGAACTGTTTGCTGGCCTTGAACTTCATTAGACATCTTGCAGTGAACTCAGTTAGCATCAAGCACCAATTATGGATAATTATATTTCAGAGATTTAGGAAAAAAAGCTATCCAAATTGTGCTTCGGCTTGGCTTCATAGGACCACTTGCAAGTTCAATGCCTCTAGTTTAAACAGCAGTATAACTGCTAGCTTGTGGCTTCCGTGAGCCGTAGCTTGCTGGAGGCTGATGGAGCTTTTCTGTCACTGTAGATTTGCCTCCTGCTGTTGCATTGCCCAGTCACATACCTCAGGGGACAGGCCCCTGGGATGGCAGGAGATTTCTCCATTCCCAGACCCTTCATTCTCACTGGCAGAGGAGAGGTGTTGCAAGGACTGACACTGCTATTCAGGTCTCTAGGTTGCAAGGAAAATAATTAAAATGTAGGATGTCAGTGGGCATTTTTTTATTCTCCCTATTACCTGATTTTTCCACTTTCAGTCAACTTATTACTCTCAGGGTAGGATAAACTTGTTTGCTATTGCTGTTCCAGTTAAGAGAAATTAAATATTTTCTTCCACTGGCCTGCTGTACAATCTCCTGTAACTGCTTAATTGGCCTCCTATAACTATTGCTGTAGCTGAAACACATTTACAATTAGATGGGAGGTTTATGTAGGTCATCTGGTTTTCTGGAAAAGTTGGACTGTACTCAGGCATGAAATCATTCAAACTTATCACTGACCTTTCTGATTTGCTAACATTTTATCTCTGCCACAACAAATCTGGTTTTAAAGGAAAGGACATCTTTTGAACACGGGTATCAATCAAGTAGGAGAATTAATTTTAACATATTCGGAGCTTTAATGGACAATGCTGTGTGAAATAACAGTCTTCCTCTGCATGTTCCTTCCAGGCTGCTGTTGATGTATGGTCATGCACGGGTCTATGAAAGCTTGACACCCTCTGGGAAAGCACAGCCTCAAGTTGCAGGTCAAGACCACAAGTAACATCTCAAGTGGGCATACACTTGCACTAGATGTATCTAAATGTGCAAAACAGAAGCTGTCTTGCTTCTAGCCTTTCAGCTTGTTGGTTTATTGTTTAAGATCATCTGTCATACTGCTTTCCTGTTTCCTCTCCACATAGAGTTATACATCTCAGATGATAATTATGCCATAGCTTAATTGTTTTAGAAATAAAACTATGTTTCTCATTAACCAGTTTTGAGATTAAGTGGATATAGAAAGAAACTTCACGTTCTTCTGGTTCTTAAGCCTTTTATTAGCAGGATTTCTTTGAAATACAAGGACCAATTCTTCCACTGTCTCCTAGGACCATTAATATCTAATCTTTTAGTTTGAGTTTGTCTGGGGAGAAAAAAAAATTCCTTACCAATAAGAAAAACTTTAGCTGTTTTCCATTTTTATTTTCTCCAGTTAGCTTTGGCTTTAAATTCAATACAAACTTTTAATCTGATTTTTATCTTTGTAGCAACATTTCAGTGGGGTGGAACTATCATAGAATCACAGAACATGCTGATTTGGAAGAGACCTGTCAGAAACACTGAGACCAGTTCCTGGCCCTGGCACAGGACCATCCCCACACCATGTGCCTGAGAGCATTGTCCAATTGCCTCTTGAGCTCTGTCAGGCTGTGACCACTTCCCTGGCGAGCCTGTTCCAGTGCCCAAACACCCACTGGGTGATGAATCTTTTTCTAATATCAAACCTAAACTTCCCCTGACACAACTTCAGGCCATTCCCTGACATCCTGTCACTGTCACCAGAGAGCAGAGACCAATGCCTGCCCCTCCTCTTCCCCTCCCAAGGAAGCTGTCACTGCAGTGAGGTCTCCCCTCAGTCTCCTCTTCTCCAGGCTGAACAGAAAAAGTGACCCCAGATGCTCTGCACAAGGCTTCTTCTCCTGATGCTTCACCATCCTTATGTGCAAGCTTTGGATGCTCCCCAGTTTGCTCCTGGAAATGGACGCCACTGGTTTTTTATTACGTGCCAGAGGGGCACTAGAAGTCCCTTTCCTTCTTTGGCAGTTTGAGAGTTAAAGGGCTGAGAACGGGCACAATTATTGACACAAAATTAATGTATCAGAGCAGGGCTCATTATAAACCTATGTGTATGGCTAGTTGGGCTACACAGTATTCTGCAGCAATTTACAGATTTCTTTCTGTGCCAAGGTACCAGCCAGAAGCCTTGTATGCACACATCAGGATCCTAGTAAATTACACTGAGAGCAATCAGATAATGTTGTTAATATGACTCACTTCAGTGCAATTTCTTTGCTCCTCCCTGTATGATTAATTACAGGCAAATTGATGTTGCCAGCAATGATTAATTTACAAGTTGAGATGCAGAGTAAATGAGCTAAGCAAAGCTGAGTTGGCATTGCCCCTCGTTTAAGAAACTGCACAAGGGATCACAATTCACAGCTAACCTTGTGACCCATTACTCTATTTGCATAAGAATTGGCTGGCTTGAATAACTGCAAACATACAGTTTATTATTTTGTGATAGTTGTTTAGAAAAAAATATTTAGTTTAGCTAAATCAGAAAACAAAGAGCATCAATCAGGCTTCTACTGAGAATTTTCTGTCTAATTCAGATTCATGATCAGATAATATGAAAATGCCAAGCCTTTGACAGTGAACTGAAGATGAGGATCATATTCTTGGTGAAAAACCTGAATTTCTCTGGGAAAAAAACCCCAACAAAATCCATTTAAAAACACACTGAATGAATAAATATATTTAATAATTGCTTTTCCTTTTAGTGATAAAAAATCTGTCCTCTAGGAACTACAATTACTTCCCATGTCTTACGTAAGTCAGAATTATTGTCTGTATTGAGATGAATGCTAGAGTCCTGGGGTGACTTTATGATGCTTGTATCCCCAGCTGTCTGCTCTGTTTATGCTGGATATTGACTTCTGCACCTTTCAGACTGGTTCTGAGAGGGAAGTGGGGAGGAAAGTGTGCAGTTTGTGTTCAGAAACTGCACTCACTCCCCTGCATTCTGCTCCTGAACTGTGCTGTCTGCAGCATGGACAGACAGTGGGACAGAGCTCTCCTGTGCTTTTAGTTAGTTTTTAGCTAGCTGAGGCAGAGAAGTTCCCTGGACAGTGGTTTTTCTTTTTCTTGGAACTGCTCAAACCTGCTCTGGGCTGAAAACCCAGACAAACACCAGGAGCTCAAACCTGGGGGCCACCAGGGCTAGGATGTGGTATTTTCCAGCACCAGAGGGACTGATAAGAGACTGAGTGAGCCCAGCTACACACCATGACAAGAAACTTCTTAATTTTCCATCTTTTCAGAACTGCAAGAGGTTTTATTTGCTTGTTAAATAAACAGGTTTTTCCACTTTTCTCCAAGGAAATCTTTTCCAGAACCAGCTGGGGGATGGGCCACTTGAATTTGCTTTCTGGAGGGACCCCATTTGAAGGTTTTCTCCTTAATTTGCCCTAAACCAAGACAGAGACTTACATTACTGTGCATCATTGAGTATTTTAGCATCTTTCACATATAATTAATAGAAATAGTAGATTTGAAGAGCTTGCAGAGACTCTTACTCTACAAAAATCAAATTTTTAAAAATCAATTTCCTTGTGGTGTGTAGAGTGTACATTATATAGAGGTGAATTTCAAAATTTATTCTTTCTTACAAAGAAATTTCATCTGATGGCAAGGATTTCTGATGGATGAGAAGAGTGACTGGTTAGCCTACTTTAGGGTCTTTTTCTACTACTTTAACTTTTTCTTTTTTTATTTTTTTTAACAGAGATGTTTATTGAAAAATTAAATACGCTTTTACCCACAGCTATTTGCAGATGCATAGCAGGAGTGCTCTTGAGGCTTCAAAATCTAGTGTTGAAGAGAGGTAAGATCTGGAGTGAGAACTTCTGCTCCATAAGTGCTTTTCAGAGAGAAAAGCTTTTCATCCCACCAGGCACAAATTAACTCAAAGGAAAATTCACTTTTGATTATGAAGGCCTCACAAACCAGTGCACTGGAGGCAGTGCCACTTATCAATTCTCTTGCAAGTTCTGTCCTTGGAGCCTCTGTTTCAGTACCTGCCATGCTGCCTGAGAGCTACTTTCTAGGTGACTGTCCATGCTTTTGAGTGTTCTGTGGCAGCCCCAAGCTAAAGAGAGCAATGCTAGACTGAGCACCAGCAGGATGGATTAAAGATTCAGGGGCATAGTTAAAAAGAAAAATAGCAAAAAGCTTTGGAAACACCTAAAACAACATCAGTGCGTGCTAGTCAACTCTTGCTTCTCTCCCACTCCGTTTTTGAAACTGTTTGCCCAGATAGACAGTCTTTGGAGCAAGAACTGCTCTGTCCCATGAGAAACTCCTAACCCATATTCTGAGCAACTGGTGGATGTCTCCCTGGCCCAGTGGATGCACCCTTTCTTACCCAAAGAGGAACAGCTCAAGTAGGCAAGATAAAGAGATGCTCATAAGAAGGCAGCTTGTTTTGTGCTAGTGAGACAAAGGATCTTTGTATGCTTTATACCTCACTAAGATTTAAACCCAATCTGTTTGCTCCTTGGGTTGCCCATACAGGCTTCCTCTCTCCCTCTCTCTGACACAGCCAAATGTATACTGTTTTGAAATGCCTGGGATATATCCCATCACAGAAGGGAAAAACCTAAAATTTTAGCTGTCATGTGGAAGGGAAAGGCTACTTCCCATCTATCTCAAAATCTAATGCCAAAAAGGATACAAATATCATTAACTACCAAGTCAACCTATAATCAACCTTCTGCATGTCGTGATCAGAAAACAGGCCTTCATAATTGTAGAATATTTTTTTTTAAATAGCTTACACTGTTGAATACAGAGGGATGGAGTACAGAGGAATATCTAGAACAGAGTTTTTAAATGTCTTAGAATAACCTAGTCTGGATGGAGACTATGTAAATTTGAGTAGCGGGGTGCTAGAAAACAATTTAAACTGCAAATGGAACTTCACTGCTCAGCTGCTGTTCGTGATATATGGGACCTTCAATGGCCATACCTTAGTGGCTCCCTCCACATAATTTTTGGTTGCTGAGAAATGCTTTCTAGTTGTTGTATACATCCAGCATCCTAAAATGTGTAGCCTATATATATATATATATATATAGTGCCTCAGTTCTTGCCTTGCAAAACTCCTCTGAAGCCAGAGGAGCCATACAGAATGCAAACTCTTGTTGAAGATTATTTGAACTTTGACAGCACACGTAGCCTACATTAAATTTTCAAGTTCTTGTTGGTAGTGTTTGAAAAAAAAACTACCTTTTTCTCCTTTTGCCCTTTTTCTCCCGTGTAAGGCAGAGAATCCAAGCTGTGTTACATTTTGTAATGACAGCATATGTTAGCTCATTGAAATGAAAAAAGGCATGTTCTTAGAAAACACATCACACAGTGTAAAAACCAGGGATATATGCTAGCAGCACAGGACTCTGGTAGACCCTTCATCCTAGTGCATGTTTCAGGGATAAAGAACTGCTGAATGAACTCATATCTATTAATGCAGGCTTCTGGATCTTTGGAGTTAGGCATAGTGCCTTTAAAAGTACACAGCCTTTTGTGTTACATCAGACTAAATTACTGGTACTTCCTAGAGATGGGCTAGAGAAAAACAGCTGGGTTCAAAACCACCAACCTGGATTATTTTAATAAGAGATTTCAACAAAATATACAAATCAGGTATTTTCACCTGCATGTAGGAGAGAAATTTGTATGCTTATCTTTACATTTCTCCAGGTCAAAGTGAACAATGAACAACTGGATTGAGATTACTGAAATTCTAGTCCTTGTTCAAAGTCTAAATGTGTTTTCTGTGTCATTTTATGATATCCATGTAGCAGTTTGGACCTTGCTGACCTCCTGTTGCTGTTGCAGAGGCCATCTGTGCAGGTTCCCTGAGGGACAGGCTCTGCTGCAAACAGTTTTCACACAGAGCTCCCAGAATGCCTCTCTCTTTTCAGGCCTAGTGCCCATTTTAAACAGGATAAAAGTTAAAAACCCTTTCCTATCAAATGTACACTATTTCACTGTTTTCCAACACAAGCTATTTACCACCTTCAAATTAGGTTTACTTTTGTATCTCAAGTCTCTCTCTCCTTTCCGAACCTGAGCTGGACGAATATAAGGTGCTCTCTGCACACACCACATAGTCTCAGTAGGAATGCAATAACAAGGAGAGAAAATTGGATCTATATTAGCATCAGATTAATATTTCTTCTGAAATAATATGGTATTAATGATTTATCTCCTTCTCCGTAGTAATGTCCACCTCTCACAAAAGAAACATCACCACAAATGGCTTCTAATCCCTGATTATTTGGTACACCTTGCAAAACATGAAAAGATTAAGTTCATAATAAATATATATTCTCATATGGGCAGTCAAGATTGACATAAGGAGCTTTCATTTCCTTATCACTTCATCCACAGATCTGGATGTCAAGTGAAAGACTCCTCCAGGGTTTGCCGTCTACGCTGAGATTACTGTAACCTGTTCTGCATGGACATGGAGTTCCACTCCAAAGTGTTATCACTTTGGAGCTATTCAAAGCCTTTAAATCCTATTTAAATTAATACAGATTTGTAATATTTCTCCTTAGGTGCATGTAAGATGCATACAGAAATGACTGAGTACCCCTTTTTGGATTTAAAATCCAGCACACACGAGTGTCCTTTTCTTGGGAGATCAAGAAATTTTGAGACCATGTTGGAGTTATGCCAGTTTTTTTCTCTCTTCTTGTTTATAGTGCAAAAAATTGTGTAAGCAAGCTGCTGAGTTTGTAGAGGTGGACATTCATAACCTCCATGTATGGATGGCCCATAATGCATGTTTTCTTCTAAAGGAAGAAGGCTTCCCAGATGGAATATTAATTCCTGAGAGAAAATGCAAGGTATATCTTTCTGTCCCATCTCTCAGAGGAAATGTTTATGTGTTTACAACACTAGCAGGAATAGGAAAGGGGTTTTTTTGTGTGCTTTTCTAATCATAATTCAATCATATGGCTATTTCAAGGAGCACAAAACTGCAACCATAAAGCAAGGGCTACTTGGAATGCTCCTTTTGAAGAACAACACATCTAATTTTTTTAATTATTGATTGAAAAATTTTTGTTATGTTTTATGCCAAACCTATACTCAGACTGGAGCAGACCTGAAACAACAATTTATTTCAACTTCTGTATTCAATAAGCAATAGTACCCTGCATCCGCAGGTGGTATTACAGTGGTCTTTCCATGCCTTGTGCAGCACTTAAATATTGTACATCTCCAGCATCTCATATGGGAATAAGATGTGAATATCTGAGGGCCTTCCATACTAATATTGATAAAGATTGGCGATTCTCCAACAGAGAAAGAATTTATACCCTTAAAATAATATGAATACTACTATTCTTACTGGGAACTGACTCAAAAATCTAGGGTAACTACATATACAGCAAATTCTACTTTGCTTTTGTCCCTATTTATCACCAAAATCAAGTGACATATCAATCTCACTGAGTTATTGCAATCTAGAGGTAACAGGGAAATTTTTCTGTGAAAAATAGTTTAATCTGATCAAACTAAATTTAAAATAGGCCAACCTTATATTAGTAGTAGGTTTATAGTGCACAACTGAAAATTAAGCAGCTTCAACTTTTTTTCTTTAAAACATATTAAATGAGTCCGTTTCTTTCATTTAAAGTATACACTTTTTCCTCCTATTGCAAGTACTGTAGCAAATTCATTTGCAAACAATTAACCTAATTGTTGAAAACTCTGGTATTCAGTAGGAAAGTCAAAATTTTTCATTTTTTTCTAAATTCAGGTTGAAATTTTAAAAAAGAATCTGAAGTTACTGTCTCCTTTCTGTTGCCTTATGTGACAAAGCCTTTCCTTTCAGGTTCAGTGCTAGTTCAAGCGAAGTTTCAGGTTATTCTTGCAGTGTTATATTTTTTTCCCCTTTGGTTCAACCCTAAACAAAAACATGCTCACACAGCCCTAGCTGTGAGATTTCTGTGTAAACACAGAAAACATAACAATAAACATGGGGGTATCGAGAAATGTAACAAGATACATGCTGTGGTGAGCGGTGAAGCAATGCAACCCTTGAGGCCTGGAAAAACTCAAGATTTGCAGTACTTCTATTGAGAATCTTTCAAGATTTCTCTATATTAGACCATTTAAATCTCTACTGTAGTAGACCATTTAATAAATATACAAAAGTGTGGCTTTTTTATATTATCTTGACTGACATAAATATTAGTTTTAAATAAGAAGTTATGATCATAACCTTTGGGTCCCAAGACAGATTCAGTCTTTTCTGGGAAGCTATAAAGATGTAGCTTTGAAATTAGCTTGCACCAAACTAACTGGGGTTAATCTTGTTTTTAACTGTATCCACTGCCAACAGTCTTGACTTCATAAGTAGAATACTAGTATTTAAAACACAAAGATTTTTTTCTAGATTATTCATGCAGAACTTTTTCCTGTCATATGGAATTTCATCGCCCCTGCTCTGCTTGTTATATCTGACATTCAAGTCCTCACTGAAGCTAATGAACCCTATATTTTATTGATTAGATTACTTATCTGCCTTAGAAATTTTTTGGAGGTATAATTTCTACTCAATCAAATTGTTTTTTTCTCTGATAAATGGGTGTAAACTGTGTTAAGGCACTGGTAGACATTGTATTACATATCCATCGACCTGTACTACTGAACTAATTTTTCCAACAAGCTTAGAAGGTATGCATTCCTTTATTGCATTAAAAAAACTGAAAGAGGGTGGACTGAAGGATTCCCATTTGAAATTAATACAATTGAAAGGTTTTTTTAATAGAAATTCCTTAAACCTCTTACTACAGGAATAAAAATAAGCATTTCAAGTAAGCTATTTTTTTATACATGCTCTTTTATTGAAGTTACAACTTACCATCTTAAGTTGTGCTTTTTTTCACCATCCTTAACAGCTGAATGAGAATTCTCCCTTTTTAGAAGTTATTCTTTATTGCAGCCTGTTTATACTCAGGCTTTAAATATTTCTCTCAGGCCTGACTTCACTGTTTGTAAAACTATCTTCTTCCCACCTCCATTTAAATGGCATCAATGATAGCTGAATCACAAAAGTCTTCCTAGGGCCAGTAAATACTAGGGTGCACAAACCAGCTCCAAAGTCCATAAGTCCTCAGCTTCTGGCAGTGGGTGAAAAATGCCACAGGAAGGATGTCTGCCACCCTCGTTTTTTGAGCCTCACCAGTTTTAGAGTCTGTCGAGACAGAGAGCAGTGGGCTGGACGCAGACTCAGAACACTGCATCTTCCTTTAATGCTGTTAAACTTTTCTTTATCTGTTTTCAATATTAAATGCTCATTTGTTCAGTTTCAGAGCTCCTGTGTTCAGCACAGCATCTCTTTACCTTCCAGAGAGTGCCAGCCTAACTAGGATAGGTTATAGTTTGGTCATAAATATTCCCTCTGTATAGATGTCCACCTTAGGATGCCTTGTAGAGATGCAGTAAGCTCAAGCCTTTCTGGTGAACATGAGAGGAGTTTGTTGTGTTTCAGCAGAATGGGTAAAAAATCTGAAATCAACTGAGGCTGCCTGTACTTTGATTAGAAACCAAAATTGGTGTCATCACTGTCCGCTTTGGCAGCAGCACAAGGACAGCATGAATAACATTACTTCTAATACTCTCACAGTGCCTAATTAGTCATTAGCCCTGCATGTCTATAGCACTGGGAACTTTCTTGAGTGGTGGAGAATAGATCTGTTTCAAATTCAGGTGTATGGTTTTGTGCTTTATGTTTTTTTCTCCTCCTTCTGCTCTTCCTCTGGAGAAGGAAAAAAAGCAAAACAAAACCACCAAAATGGCCAAAGGACAAATATCACATTTGAAGGTCTTTTTAAATGCTGCTACCAAGACAGGCTAGAGGAAAAAATGAAAAACACATGTTAAAGCTTCTCTATTTCTTGTGAAAGTAATAAAAAAGTAAAATGATATGTCTTTTCTAGTGTTTGGTTCAGTCTTGTGAATTTTGAACATAGATATTGTGGTTGTGGTATAATTCACTTTAAGTGAGAGAGCTTTTGCATTTTATTTTATATGCTTAGACCAAAGGCACACTTCCCATGATTAAACAAAATATCATAGGGCAACACTATGGCACCAGTACATGTAGCAATTTAATGAAACTCTTCCTCATGTATGAAAGGTTTGGGGTATGAAGCGTAATTTACCTTTAGCCAAAGGAGAGAATAAAGGAAATTAGACCTTTTTTCTCATTGTTTGTACTGCCTCAACTGAGAGTATTTAAGGAACCAGCAAGCCTGGATAAAGTGTGGCTCCTGCACTTAGCCAGTATCCTATAAATGCCAGAAAATGGAGGTTTAAAAATGAGAATACACAAGCAAAGCAAAAGTCGTGAAAGAAACCAATGCCTAAAAGTTAAACAATTTGCAAATCAGGTGTTCTAATTTATTGAACGCTTTCCTTAAGGAGAAAAAATAAATTATAAAATGACATTTTTAAACAAGGCCAGCAAAAATGTAGAGACAAAGAATTTTCCTCTTTGTGTTTCAGACTATCTCCACACTAACATAATTTTAGCACCTGACCAAGCTGTGGGCTGCTCCAAAACCAGTGATGTGGCATCTTGACAGCCCTTGGCTCTGTCTAAGATTCTTCAGTGAATGTGACCCAGCTAAGCCTGGCAAACAGCTCTGAGTCTAATTTCACATGCCATATATAGTGGAGGCTCTGTGAGGATTTTCTTTTCTAAGAGAATGATTTTATGATTTGACATCCTTTAGTATATATGATGAGCAACAGGAACACAGCATTAATAAGCAGGCATCTGTCATCATCTAAAAATTGTTGCTGCATCTTCTGCAGTGCTCTTTTTTGTTTCCTTCAAAACAATATTTAATAGTAGCAACTAATGGTTGTAAAAAGATGAATGTTGGGATTTTTGCTAGGACTGTGGAAAAGCAAAAGGAATGAAAGAAAGACCATATGTGTAGTATATTTGTTGTTACAGCTTGCACTCATTAAAACCATGTTTGTCGTATTATACATCATTGTACTGTAGTTGTAGTAAATGTTCCTTGTAATGCACTTTCAAGTACAAAAATTGCCTCAGAAAAGAGCGTTTAGGAAACTAATTCTATTGAAACCAATGAAGTGTTGACACATTGCCTGATGTGGATTTGTTTAAGGAGGCATATTTTAGGTTATAAAAGTACAGTCCTTAAGGCAAAAATCAGTGACTGCTTGGTATAGTGACTGAGAGAACACTGCAACAGTATGTTCAGCAAGAAACCCCTCATTAATCCTTTCCTGTAATTCTACCCTATTCACCTTCCCCCTTGCCTGACTCAATAGAATTTAAAACCTGCTGTCAGCACAGTAACTAACCCAGAACCCATTCATTACTCAGTTAAGGCATTTGAAATGTTTGCTGATTTGTCCATGAATGGGAACACAGTGTAAATCTGGACTGAGGAGAGGGTTTTTTTCCCCCTGTCAGTTTAATTGCTCCTGTGTGATGTGTTCAAGTGTTGGAATCATCAGGGGCTTTGACACCCTTGTCTGTTTGAACAGCCATAGCATTTCACTGCATCCAGCCCCCGACAAAAACCAAATGTTTGCAGCTGAGAGGAAATATGCATCATTTTATAAAATCTGTTTATTTGCATCAAACCAGACAACTATCACTCTCAGCAAACTTCTGGTGCCAGAAGCCTCTTTTAGAATTAATCATAAAACCCAGGCATCCTTCTGCATTCTAAAAAGTGCCCCAATGTGACAGAATTAAGCAGTGTAATGATTAGAGGAGTAGAGAATTTATTCAGTGGCTCAACTGCTGTTATGGGACTTGTGTTGAATGGACAAAAAAAAACAAACAGCAATTTGTGGAGTATTTACATTGTCCCTAGTAATTCCTGTCTCAGTGAATGACCTCTCTAGACTCAACAACCAGAAATTCAGTGGCAAGTAAGATGCTTAACTGGACCCATGGAAAATGTATATGTGTCAGTCATTTGCTTGATGTACTAGCACCATTTGGTGATGACATATCAGAAAGGCTGCAGGGGACACTTGGACATCTGTGATGAAGCTTGGAGGGCTGCTCCTTTTGGCAACACCATGACAGCTTTTTGTAAGTATCCTGCCTCACAAGTAGCAGTCTTTGTCATCTGGTGGAGTCTCTGTTTGTTGCTTTGCCATCAGCAATACAGAGTGGAGAGGGCAGGTAGTTATCATTTCTATTTTCAGCCAAATAATTAGTTAATTGAAGGGAACTTTCCCCCATCGTTTCTTTACTTTCCCCTCACAAACATTTCTATTTTTTTTTACTTCAACTCTCACTCTGAAAACCTGTCTTTACCCTCCGTATAACATCATCAGCTTTGCTCCTTATGTTACAGCGATGTTCACACACACATGCCCACACAGCCCCAGCCTGCAATGTTGGCATTGTCCAGCATCAATTGCTCATACAAACCGTGCAGCACCAATGGATCACTGACACAAGCCAACAAATACAGTGCTGCCAATAGACAAAATAAATCATGGAGGTAACTTCTTGCATCTCAGGGGAACTTCTCCCAGGCTGAATGTGACACAAAATCTGAAGGTCCTCTTCATATGAGGCTTCAAGACTGGTAGTACTGCATTACCTTTCACTCCACCTGCCCTGAAGTGTGTGTTTTGGACTGCAGAGGCACTTGTCCCTGTTCAGCCTGGGGTTCTGATACTGCTTTCATAAATCTCTCCCTCTCAGGCACCTGCAGAAGAAATCCCTGATGAGTCTGTTCAGCTAATGCATTCCTAATTTCCAGTATAAAAGAGGCAGTACTTGCATTAATTATTGTCTAGGCCAACACTAAGGAGTTTTTGCACTGCAATTTGGGGCTTCATGCTGATCCAGTTGACATAGCTTGGATCAATTTGACCCACTACTGCAGTTGTTCTCCTTTGATCCAGAGCGGTTTGTAATTTGACCCATTCAGATGACTTTCTTATAATAGCCCTAGCAAGACAAAACCAAATCAACTCCATTTATCTTAATGGGCTTTTTTTCAGACATGAGGCCTTGCCGATCTTTTGTACAGAAGAAAAAGGAATCTGTGTATCTGATGGGCTTTGAAATGCCATCTGGTGTTTAATGTTATTGTGCTCTGTTCTCATAGTGCCTGTGCTGAATCATATCTTAAAAGTTCAACAAGCATTCACTCACAGCCACCATTCAATACGATTGTGTCATTATCAAAGATTTGGATTTATCGAACGCAGCCTGCAAACAAAGCAGATTTTACAGACCCTTCTCCCTGAGGCTCCCCTGACAGAAGTCTTCAAGTATGAAACCTGTGTGCCTTACATCTTTAGCTGCCATTCAGACATACAACAGTCCTCTTTAACCTCCAAAATTATATTTTGAGACATTATCATGGACGTTAAAAGAAGAGGCAAAGCTTTTATTAGGGTTGTGTTAATCTCCTAGAGGTTGAGTTTTTCAGATCCTATCTATTTAGATGTAACCAAACTACATTTCCAAACACACTGCATCTCTTCCTTTGAAATGATGCTTCAGATGTTTTCAATACTTCCCTCTTCATTCAGTATTTCAATGACATTAAAAAAATACAATTGTGTTTCCTTTTCTTACTGAAAAAGCTTATATTACACATAGAAAACAGAAAAACAGCTCTTCCCCTCCCAGACAAGATCATCCACCAACAGATAACTTCCATATGATAGACAGCTTACCAGCACAAGTGTCTTTAAATACAGTCTTCTGCTCCTGCATTTTTATATATTAATACTGTTATTATCCTCTGGATGAAATCTTGACATCCTTGAAGCCAGCAGCACAATGCCCAGGGACTTCAATAGGGTCAGGATTTCACATTCCATGTGTTTCATTTTCCAGCGTTTACTCTGAACTCCATTTTGCATTGCTTTTATTTTTGGGGGGGTGGGATTGTATCTGTGCTTTGTGTCTGCTGCTTTTTTTTTTTCTTCCATTTCACCCATTTTTACTGAAGCACAATGTGAACCAAAGGATCTCCTGGATGAACTTGCAACCTGTCATTTCAAAGAAGTTATTTCACATGATAGAAACCCGAAATTCTAATCTTTATTTTTAATAAAAATAAATACTCATCTTTCAGTCTTTGTACATGTGGTCTCCCTACACTTATATTTTTTCATGTAAATAGACATAGATGCGTATAACTAATATTTTCTTTGACTTCAAATATAACTTAATCAAGCAAATTTTTTTTCACAATGAAATTAATAAACTTACAAATGTTTAAGCTTCTTTATACAAATAGTTGTCAATTTTTCCTTTACACATACTTTAATTCCTGATCTTGTGCTTAGAGCTTTTAGAAAAACAATGTAGTATTCTGTTTTTATTTAATAATGTTTGGAATGCTTTTTTATGAGACACAACTGTGGAGCATTTTTTGCATAATATTCATGAACTATTTCCCCTGAAATGCATTTTTGTTTTTATACCTCAGCGAACAGCTCTGTTTGAGTAAATGATCCATCCTTGACTCATTGTGTATACAGAGAGAAGATCTGCCTTTGATTGTTGTTTTAATAAACTGGAAGTCTGCCAATGTTCTCTGGTAAGAGGAAGAGAGCATTAATGATACCACTGTGAAGCTCATCCTTGTCTGGTCTTATACTAAATTTAACCCCCACTGATCCTTTTTTCATACTGAAATAGCTGCTCAGGCTAGTCAAAAAGCACAGAGTAGTCACTGCTGTGATTTGAAAGCAAGAAACTTTTACAAGTGCCAAATGTAGCACATTTTAAATTCCTCTTATAGCACTTAGAGGACAGTGATTAATGAGTTTGTTATCTATCAAAAACCTTCAGTTTGTGTTATCTATCAAAATGCTTCTCTCTTGCTGCCTGGTGCAGGATAGGATTTATGGTAAAGAAAAACCTGCCATCCATCCACAGTATCTAAATTTATCAACTCCACACATTCATGCAAATAATGTTAAACTATAGATCTGTAGCTATCTGGAGATTTAAAACAACAACAACAACAACAGCAACCTAACTCAAACAGAAAAAAAAGAGAAAAGAGAGACATTTTTAACTGCCAAAACAGTGATCTTAAAAAATAAATGAAGTTATTTTCTTCCAGCAGCCTGAGCAATAGTGTGTTCTCTTCACGCCACCAATTTCCTATTAAAACTAAAATATGAAATTGCCAATGATCAAGAGACTTTGTTAGCAATGCTTAGCAACATCTCTGATTGTTTTATTTTATTCTGTACTTCTCTAGAAGTCATCTGCAATATATCTGATAAGGCCATGGATTTTTATGCAGAGAACTCCTAATTGCTTTGCTTTGTTCTCTAGCTCTTAAGCTTTCACAGAGAGAACCGCCTGCACCTTGCATAAAGTACACTTCTCTCCTTCTGTCAGGCAGGGAATTCTCTGTATGAGAGCAGCAAATGCAGAAAGAGGAGAGGAACATATGGCCTGTCTTAGTCCTCCCACCCCCTCCCCCTGTTACCTTGTGATTGCTCTCTCTCATGCATTTACATTTTTAAATCAATTCGTATAATGGTTTACCAGCCACAGAACACTAGCCAGGGATTGCAGACATGCCAGTTTCTGCCGTGCAGTATGTATTACTTCATGGTGCCTGCCCAAAAGGATGGGACCTGCTTTATGTCTGTGCTTCTGGAAGGGAAACCATCAGGCTAATTTCTTTTGTTTCACAGTTAATTTAAACTTTCTGCCTTTGAGATTTTTGAGAGCATGAAGCAGACACACTAGGAAATTTTTTGAGCCTCTATTTCACATATTGCAGCCATGAGATTTCTGAGGTAAGAACAAGTATTTTCCACAAAAATGCGTTTTTTGTTTTCACTTGCTATTATATATCTGTTCAGTTTCCCACTCATGTAAAAAGCTGGCTAGCATATCATGCTGTAAAGTCAGGTTTACCAATGACCAGCAGCAGTGACTCGGTAAATTTGTGAAGTCCCCTTTGCCATGCCATGCTCACATCATAGGCAAGTTATCAGCCAACACCCACAAAAATTCTGCTATCAAATAAACAACTTGATTTTTTTTCCTTCTTTTTTTTCTGCACTGAGCATGAACACAAGCAACAGCTGTCTTCAGAAGACAAAAATGTGTTTCTTTTTTCCAGAATTACTGGATGTAATCAAATTCAGTGAAATTATGTCCTCTGGCCTAATTCCAAGCACCCATTGGTACAGACGCTTCAGACATTTGCAAGGTCAGTGTGAGTTCTGTATTCGAGGTTCTACACAACTAAGGCTCATAGTGACCACCAGAAATTTCACATTTTCTTTTTTTTTTAAAAAAAACCTATCCATTATTTTTGTTAACTGTTTAAATTAAGGAATTATGTTGCTAAAATCTGCCCTCTTTCATGCCATCCAGAAAGCTTGTAATGGGTATACGGAGGGTAATGGGAAAAACTTTCTGACTCAAATCCTAGGTGTGCCACCCAAGCATGGTGAACTCCTGAATATGCTGCTCACTGAAAAGAAGGAACCGTTTTGTGCTTTCTTCTTAAGGATTTTTGGGAGGTAGGATGATTGCTTCTTTGTTTTAAAACATTACATATTTAAAACTTGGCATATTTGCTTGTGGAAATATTAAATTGTTTCACTCTGGCAACAAAGTCATCAAATGTAAGGAATTGATCAAGCATGAAAAGAAAGGAGGAATGGCAATATTAAGTCATGTACTTCTCAATCCTGGCCATTCCATGATCTTGAAAAAAATCTAAAAAATAAAAGCTGAAGCATAGTAACAAGAGATTTTTGTTCAACCCACCTGTAAATTCGTGAAATTTGACATATAAAGTACCCTAATGGGTATAATTAAGCCTAACTAGTCTTGGCTACTTTTGTAATATGAACAGTGAAATAACATCCCTAGATGTACTTGTTTGTAAGGTGAAAACTAGAAAAGTTCAGAGAGATGAATTATACTATAACAGCAATATTATTGTTGAAGTAGATTTATGTGCTGTTGCTGTTCTCTCCCATGCCCTGGTGATAGAAGTCACATTCCCTTCCAGCATTCCTCCTCCTCCACTTTTCGTACTCTGTCATTATCAAATGCCTCCATCTTGTTTAAATAACATGGTACTTAACCCTTGTTTGATGTTGGGAATGTAAGGTTGTTGAAATTACAACTAGAAGGATATGAGAGTGTGTGTGGATATGTATTCAAAACCATCACATTTAGAGCTATTCACCCAATTAACTGAGTTGGAAGCTGTTCAATATATCAAATATTTTGCTCTAAAACTGACCAAATTAACAATAGTTGAGCTAATATATTAGAAATTATGCATATAATGCTACTAAACATTCTTTTGCTAAGGTTACTGATGTCTAAAATATGGGATCTTTCCTGGTTAGGTGTGGATCTAGATCTTAGAGATTAATTTTAAATTGTGTATTTCATTGTGTATATAACAGTAGGTAGGTAAAGAACAGGTATATCTTTGACAGAACACCATGGGTCCCTCATGGGGGAGCACTGTGGGCTGTCCTGTGAAAGGGAAATGAGGTTTGCTGCTAAACAAAGCTGTTATTCCAGGACCTTGAGGATGTGGAGCATCAGGAATTGATGCAAAATTGTTAAGGCAGGGGGCTGAATTTTCCTTCCAAGTGCCTTTTCTGTCATATCTCCCTTGTCTTCAAGAGAACAACCTTTCAAGCCTGTTGCAAAAGTGATATTATATTAAGAGAAGCTTGAGTTTAGACCCTGAACATTGTAAAGGGCAGGATGGAAATTCAAAAATCTGCTAACATGGTTAGGGGAGCTAAAGGAAAAGAAACTTCTTCCCTTCTAAGAAGGAATCAATAAAACATGTGAAATACACAACAGAGATGAAGGTTGCTTTTCATCATACATTAGCGAAAATGGGTTCTGCTTTATGCAAAGTTTCATACTTGTGACTTCCATTTTTATCCAGCATATATTTTTAATCAAACATGAGAAAAGAAAGGAAAAATAGAGTACAATGCATTTTGTACTCTATTGAAAAGCAGATTTTGTGATTTTTTTTATTTTCTTTTTGCTTTGCAAATACAAAGAAATCTCCATAGCATGTTACAAATTGGTTTTCAAAAGCCTATAAGGCCACAATTTATACACACAACCAAAATATTTCACACAATAAGAAATCAGGAGGTTCTGAAGTCCATTGAAGACCAGGGATCTGAGTGATTCAGCAAGAAAAGGTGTGTGCTGTGCTGAACCTCACACACGCCAATGGGAAGGGATTCCTTGGGGCTGTGAAGGTCAAAGGCAGTGACCAAAAGGTGTTGGAGTTCCGTATCCTGAGAAGAGAGAATATTAAAGGTCAAAACTTTCAAATCAGCTTAAACAGTGTTGTAGGTAATCTGATCTAGATGAAGACATCCCTGTTCATTGCAGGGGGTTTGGATTAGGTGTTCTTTGGGGGTCCCTTCCTACCTCAATCATTCTGATATTCAATTCCATGGAAGGTCTGTGGAGACAGGCTACTTTTGGCAGTGCCCAATGACAGAGTAAGATGGAAACACATGAGGTTTCCCCCCAACATCACAAAACACTTTTTCACTCTTTATGCAACCAAGTACAGGAGATGTGGGGTCTCTATCCTTAGAGATAATCAAAAATTACCTGATATGGTCCTGGGCAACTGGCTCAAGGTGGTCCTGCTTGAGTGGGAATATTGGACCAAATCATCTTCAGAGGTCCTTCCCAGCTCCAAACATTCTATAAATGCAGCAGCTGTAATTATTTATTTTATTTTCAAAAGATTACTTATTTGCAAGTTAGTAAAACTAATTTAATAGAAATAGATTGTTGTTGTCATTTACAAGTGATATACAGCTGTAATTTTGCAAAAAGATATGGCAATTTTGCTCCATATTTGTATGTAGCAAGCAGCAAAGATGCACTCAAACATGATATGAGAAAGACTTTTCCATTTATGGCTTGCTATTTATACTGAGATATTTCAAATTTCTAAATTCAAGCTCAATATGTAAGATATTTTAAATAATTGATAATGTACTTAAATAATTAATCACTGGAAAGATACTTTTTCAAAGAGAGGGTGCATCTATTTACATTCCACAGTGCATGAGAAAAGATGGTGGTTGCCTTTGAATTACTAGAGTAATTGTCTCTGGTGACATGCAGAGAAGCTTCACAAAAGCTAATAGCATTAAAAGGTGCCTCCTGCTGATTCAATGTGAGTGAATAACATGGATAGCCATGTCAGAAAGAGTTAAAATATATTTATTAGGGCACAGGCACTACAGATGCACATCTCTTCTTAGTCTACTGATGGAGCAAAGAATTAGCCATTGGGGGATGGAAGAATGGAAGCCTTGTCTCACTTCACTCACCACCATCCTCAGCTTGGAAACACTCGTGTTCCAAATGCTCATAAATGATTCTCCTATTTTTAAGGTGCTGGAGTTGATGGCAAAGAGCTCTCCAGGGGGAGCTTACAGCTGTGATGGTGTTTGGTTTGCTCTGGGCTCCCTGGGGAGATGTAGCTGGGCACTCAGTGCTGGTGCCAAGATGAAAACAAAAGGTGGAATTTTACTTTGCATGGAGGAAGACTTGGATCTTGAAATCTGATTTCTCAGTCACTAACTTCTGCAATATTGAAAGGACAAATGGGTTCAGGGTATTTTAAGGCTTAGGGGTTTGTGATGAGAGATATGTTATCCCACACAGTCCTTGCCACAGCACAGTGAAAATGATGCCGCCTAAAACCCATCCTACACTAGTCATTTATGCATTTATTTCTTCCACCCAAAGGAATGCATCTGATAAACTACCCCATTCACTGTAACTGAAGTAAAAATGGTCTTTGAATTCCTATTTTGTTCAAGAAAATGAGGAAATAGAAGATCTGTGCAAGGGAGCCTTGGTTAAGTCAGATGTTTGTGACTCTTACATTTACAAATTTCTATTGAAATCCCACCACAGGATGAACTAAGGCAGCCTGTGTGTAAAGTAACATTAAGCTTAGAAATAAGTTACCACAGTTCAGGCCATGCATTAAGCAGCAGTATTAAGCACCCAAACCTTTTGATTACTTGCTGTCCCCCTTTTGAAGGTAAAGAACACATCAAAATGTTTCTCATTTCATCCATGATCTGTGAAAACATAGAAATATTCTCCTTCAGGCTAATTTTTATTCTGCTGTCAGTTTATTCCTGGAGCTGATGGAGTTAATTGTCTATTTCCCTTATTGTTCTATTTTCAGAAATAGATCTGAATTAATTCACATAAATAAAACAGCTTGCAGACTTATTTTTGCATGAGTTCCAAAATTCACATACACAAAAATGTTTGTGCAAAACAAAAGTACTGGAGACTGCTATTGTGCTATGCATTCAATAATATTTTCCTATTTAAATGGTGCTTCCCTTCTTTCACAAGAATTGTGAATTTTCATTCAGAAATTGTTAAAAATTCTAAGAAAGTATCTCATTTTTCACTATAGTAAAGCTTAGAAGGATTAAGACTTTTTTATTTTACACTTTCTCGTAGGATCCTTAAATATCTTCAGGTTTTACTAGCTATTCACTCAGCTATAAGAGCAGAGAATTCACATATGAGCTTGTGTTAATTACTTTGGACTGCATTGATTCTGGGTTTTGTTCACTACATGGTTCACTATATGTTGGCAATAATATTCAGCAAGATGAGCCAGAAGTACAGATTCATGGAAAATAAAAATTAAACTTACATTCTTAATCTAAAACCAAACCAAAACCCTAAGAAAAAACCCAACCAAAAAAAATATATATAATGGGGTTATATGGAATTCAATTGTTTCAGATATTTGTGTTTCTGCAATGCTAAATGGCAGCTCTGTCCTGAAGAGACATCAACACAGTACTCCCAAAGAGTTTCAAAACTAATCCCATCTTACTGGAGGTTTCTTTTACCACATTTCCCATAATTTGAAACATCCACTTCTGCATAATGGATGCATGCTTGTGATTTACTGTAGCCTTAAAGACACAGTTGTATTGTGTAGGGAGTACACTATCAGTTGTCTTAGCATCAGACATGTTTCAAATAAATATATGATTTGCTGTCTTTTATCATGTGTTTTACAAGCAAGCTGAAGATGACTGTTTAAAAAGAATGATCAGCTGCATTTTTCATCTTAAATCAGCTGGATTCCTTACAATGACAATAATGTCTGTGTTGAAGGTATTGGACCTTGGCTGTTGACCTGATACAAGGATAATAGGTATGTTTTTAATCATCACTTGTCTTCTCCAGATGAATAGACTCTAAACTGATGTGTCAATATTATGTGCGATAAGGACAGAATTGACTCTACCTTCCTTTGTTCCCTTCACCTCCTAACAAATAAACCACCCTATTTTGTCACTATTTTAGGCAGTAACTATATATTCTTTGTACGTGCAAAGTACAAATTCAAATGTACTTCTGTCTCTTAGAACAGTTATGGGGGGAACTTGAAAGTCTGCTAAATTACTGGTAATTGGGAAAGGAGGGACCTATCTCAAACTCAGATGGGCCACGGATGGTAGCCCCCATCCCCTTTAACTATAAATATTTATTAAATTGTCTCACAAGGAGAGGTGAGAGTGGGGGGAAAGAAAGTCCTCATAGTTTATAAGAATTATTTTGAAGCTTGAAAAAGATACCCCTGTTATGCCATACCCCAGCGCTCGTGCCCTTGTTGAAAACAAAATTAGGATGCGACACACAATTTCTGCAGGGTTCTGTTGGATGCAATTCACAACAGTCTAGAAACACCCTATAAATCCTGCCATTAAAGCCAGCTGGGATGTATTAGAGCAGCAGTTGTGAATGAGAATTCACCTTCAATAAGGATAAAAGAGGAATTGTTCACATTGTCTACAGGGTGTACCTACATAAACCTAAACTTGCATGAAACCTCTCCACCCTATCTCTTTTCCATTTTCCATCTCAATAATACTGAAGTACTGAAAAATGGGCTGTGTAAAAAAGATAAAAAAGGGGTGGGAAGGGACAAAAAACCCAAAGGACAAAAAAGAAAGGATCACACAGAAAAAAACTGCTCTGGACATTTTATCCCTATTCTATATTTTATATTTTCCTGTCTAAACTTAGTCAACACCAGAATATATTACAGCAAGTGAATTTGCATAAACATAGATGTTGTCTGTAAAGGCATGTCCCTGTAAAACAAATAAATTCAAGTTGCTATTAGTTATTTCTAGATCAAAAATTTACCTTTTAGTAATTTTCAACTGTGTAAAATGCAGTAGAAAGGAGATCAGTTTTTGTTAATGTGCATTTACAAAAAAATCTAAAGCTGGTTTACTGGAGCTCTAAGATCTACACATTTCAGCAGATGGTCTCTTGTGTGACATTTTTCCCAGGAGAGTCCAGGTGCATTCTACTATAGTGCATAGTATCAAATGAACAACTGCTTTCATGGCTGAGTAAGTACTTTCTAAAAAGAAAGACTGCTTTTCTCACAGATCTGATCTGTGTTTGTGAAATATGACACTACTATCAATTTCAGAACAGCGAAAAACCCACAGAAGCACACAAACATGATAAATAGCAGATCTTAATCCTAATCCTATTCCCAATCAGTAAAGTACTTTTGACCTGCAGTTGAACTGATATTTTCAGTTGAGGCAAAAAAACCCATTTCCTCATTTCTATTGTTTTCTTCTAGAGACAGGTTGTTTAGAAGAGTTTTTCTACCACTCATGATAACCTACTGTTGAGAAACACAGGTTACAAATCTGTAAATTTGGAGTGGAAAATTCAATGCCGTGTTGTGCCTTTTGGAAAGGAGAGGGGATGTCTTTGGAGAGGTAAGGTGTAGCAGCTGATGCCAATCAACAGCTCCAGCACAACTAGGAGAGAGGTGTTATAGAACCTCTTCACTCTGTAGGTGATGATCTGGGGTGTTTCCAGAACTTCTTCAAAAGGGAGCAGATAGATAGATAGATAGGTAAGTAAATAAATAGATATACACACACACATATGTATGTATGTATATGAGAAACTTTTCCTGACACACACACTGTCAAACTTCTCAGGTAAGGGAGGTTTAAAAATAAAAATATGTTACTGTTACTGCCATATAATATCTGAGTAAGAGCTGATGGATGTGTTATGAAGTAACCGTACTAGCAATTAAAAATGACAGAGTAACTACTAGTGATGTGAAGATGGGTTGGTTTTTTTTTTTGAAAATCATTATTTTATCTTTTATCTGTAGACATAGCTACATTTCTGAAGAAATCACCAGACTCACAGAGAGGTGTTCTTAAACTGCTACAGGCACACCACCTCTAAAACAGCTGCAGGTTTGTGAAGGTGGAAATACGAGTTGGGCTGTGGACGCTCTGTTGTGACTGCAATAGCCAAGCAGATTGTCTTCAGTTACACAGGGAACAGGTCTGCTGATTGGTGAGGGGAAGCACAGCCCAGAGCAAACTGAAAAGGAGGAAAGAAAAAATTGCCATCTGGAGGCTGAGCAGCCTATCAGATAAGTGGAGAGCTATTGAGAAATACGGAGAGCCCTTGTAAAATTACCTCGCTTGGAAATCCAACTGAATAGCTAAATTCTCCCTTGTTCCTATTCAGACATGCTGAGCAGTTAGTGGTTTTAGAGATCTACAAAAGGCTTGTTTCTTTTGTTCTTGGTTTGTTCCTTATGTTTAAACCAAACAATACTTAGCTTTGAAAAAGTTGATTAATCACAGCTGTTAAATACCATGTATTGAAGAAAGAAATACACCAAAGAACAGCTGAATAGTAGGTTTCAAGGGAGAGCCTGACAAAATGGTACTCAGAAAGATCAGCAAGGGTCAAAGATGTAGCTGGGGCAGCTGGTGAGCAACTAAAGCTTTTCAGAAGGACTTAGCATAAAACAAGGACTCTGTCTGGCCAAAAAAACCCAAATAATTTTCATTTCTCATAGTTACATATCTTGTTTTTTCCTTCCTTTTATTTCTTTTACTTTTTTATTTTTTTTAAGTGGCAGAGAATTGTCATGCTTGTGCTGTGCATCCAGCTGACTGTGTGAAAGATGTGTAACCAAGTCCCTTCTCAAATTCAGGCAGAGGCTAAATGGGGCAGACTCAGAATGCACCCCAAATCAAAACATTAACTCACCTTTTTGTAAAAAGTCTGCTGTAAACACAAAGTCTTTCCTAGAGCTGAAGATTCCACACAGAGACAATTTTGCTAAGCCAGTGAGTTCCTGGAACCAGGTTTTGTACCTTCTATTTTCTGAAAAATAGTTTCACCAATAGTTTTAATCTGGTCCAAGCAGTGAGCTCCACCGAGGAGTTCTTCGAAGGAGACAAGCTGTTTCCCTGGGGAGTTCTGTGGTAGAGGAGAAGTTCCTCATTTCTTTCAGAAAAAATGTAACTACTGTAACTGTGATTTTGCATGTGTGTGTGAATATGCAGAATCCAAAGGTTTGCCCTTTCTATGAGATTGAAAATAAGCTCCTTTGTCTTGAAATCTATTTATGGTTCCTGCATAAATAATATGAAGCCTTTTTACTTATAGATAGCTTATAGTTATGTGCTGTAAATTGCATTTCTGTGATGATAAAGCGAGCTTGTAGCTTTTGGTGTTCTGCAGAAAAACTATTTTATTTTTAAAAAAATCTAAAATTGTAAATGTTCTCAATTGACTTCATCCTTTTTACCTTTGATTTATTTGGAGAATGAAGTAATGAACTATGAACCTTTTAGCTAACTCTAATTTTACCTCAGGAATTATTCTGTCCATCATAAATTAGTGCTGTTGTACACTAGGCACAAATAGAGCTCTATCCATTTCAGTCCATTTTACTGTCATTCTTTGCTACAAAAGAAAACAAGATTGAGAATTTCTAGTTTTTACCCACTGCTCCTTCAGTCAATTTTGCTTTTCTTGTTGTCCACAATGCTTGCTCTCAAATCAGCAATTGTGTTGATTTATTGACAAACCACAGTTTACAGTAAATGTCATCCTAGGGTAACATTATCTGAAGCAGACATTCTGAGTGACTGAGTAGGAGTTGTCACAATGGATTATTCATACCATGCTTTCCAAAACCTGCGTGCATCTTGAAAAGACCAAACCAACAAGGAAGATTTTAAATTTTTTTTCCTGGATATTTATCAGCTATCATCTACACTCAAAAGAAGGAAATTAGAAAGGCTAGTGACACTGTAAATTAGCATTTTACTGCACAGAATGCCATAGGGATTAGACAAGCACAAAGGTGATCTTCGCAATTGTTCTTTTTAACTGATATTCTATCCGAATCTGTCTTTGCATATGCTCGTGCAATTTTATTATGCTATCTTTGCTTGATAATTGAAACATCTAATGTGGATTAGGTCCTGCTTCTGTTTGAGTCCAAATAGTCATACCAAATCCAATCTGCCTAAGCTTCAAATTTCCACGTATTACTTTCAAATATTGACACATTTATACACCCTTGCAAACAAGGAAGCAAAAGAGTTGTTTAACCCATAGCACGAGCAATTGCTTTTCTTTATACTAACAAAAAAGTCTTATGCCTAATAACTGCATTTTAGCTCCTCAGAGGTTTCTTGACTGTTTTTAGCTACAGATGAATCAGAGAGAGAGTGCAGCATGAGCTTGTTTTGTAAACCAAGCAACCTTTCTTCTAACCATGGCAGTTATATGAGAGGAATTTTAAACAAAAGCATTTCCAGCAGCTAGATAAGCAAGTGTCTTGCTGAGAAAGATGGAAGGCTAATGGTAATTCTTCTGCCAGAAAGCATTGGAAAATAAGAGCTGTCATCTAGAAAATGACAAAGCCATTTCTAGTCCCTGTAGACTAGCACTCTATCTTTCGCTGAACAAATATGCTATTAAAGGTGTTGGCCTGCAAACCAAACACAGAAAAATGTCACACTGGTATCACAGTGGAACTATTAATCTGTGTTTGAAATGTATTATAATTGCTAAATTGTTTGCATTAGGAGTGAGCCTTCCTAGAAACTCTCTTCTTAAAGAGATAGACAAAACACTAAATTGCTATAAACAAAACACTTCTTTTCAAAGGAACTTGAGAACAAAAGCATTATAAGGTGGCCGGGGGGGGGGGGGGTGAAGAATCTTGACCTGGTGTTGATTAGATCAGAGCCAGAGCCAGAGATAAAGCATAAATTTCTCCAGTTCCCCATCTAGTGACCTGTTCACTTGACCACTGAGGCTGACAAGTGACGACAGCCACATGTAAAATTATTTGAAATAGCCTCTCTGTTTCCTCTGAATCATTCTCTGCTACAGCTTTTTACACTTGAAAATCTGTATGCTTCTGACTGGGTAAGATTTTACCACTGCCTTCCTAACAGTACTTTTTTCCTCTCTCATTTACCTGCTAAACTGGTTATTAAACAGAATTTTGTATGTAGCCAGTCTAAGGGATTAGCTGCCTATGTAGTTGGGTTTTTTGGGTTTTTTTAAGTGATTCCCCTGCTCCTTCCTCCTGTCTTTTGGTCAAAAATATAGTTTCTATCTGATTACAGCTGGCCTCTGCTCAACCTTTTGTACAGGGCTGATTTAGATTTTCCAGTTAGTCACAGCAGGAAAGATAAACCCTGAACCACATGATGATGTTGGCAGTGTCAGACAGTGGAAATGAAGTCTCCAGGGGATACCAATTGACATTTCAACACTTTGCCTGCCAAAGAACAGGCTTGCACACATTAAAAAAAAAAGTTACAAAGTGGAAAAAAAGCCCCCATTAAAAGTCCTGAAAGTCGAAAGCACATTTCTGTGTCTTTACATCACAGATGGATACTGACCTTAGATACTTCCTGCCCTCCAAAAATATACCACTCTAAGTTCCTAGGAGTTATAAGTAACTCAGATGTACTTTAAGTGGAGAGTTTTATTTAAGTAGGGACTATGATTGTTTTTTTCCAGTAGGAATTACCAGGATTTCGAGCTCCCTCACAAATTTTATTCAACAGTGAGATTTATAATGCAGTAGGCTTACATTTTTTTCTACATTACACCTGACTTACTACCACTGCTTGATGGCCCCTGTTAGCTCTAATTCTCACAAGCAGCAAACAAGAATCTTCCTGAATGTTTTTGACAGAGAGAGGCTTTTTCTCAAACGTCTCCTGCATTTTAATTTTTCTTCAAGCTTTAAGTTACATTTCTTTTCTTCCAATTAGAAAAAAAAAAAAAAAAAGTATTAAAGTGTGAGAAAACAGAAGAGCATATTCAAATCATACTAAAACCTCTGTTTGATTTCTCCCACCCCCTTTTCTCTTTCTTCTTTCTTTTCAATGACATTTCCTATGATGAGCGCTCAGAAAGAATAGCTATTGCCTCTCTTGTCAGTTTTGTTTTGTCAGCTCTGAATGCTGGGTCTTGCTTTGCCATTTTCAAGGTCTCTTTCAATCCCTTGAACACAGCTGGTGCTTCAATCAAGAGCTCACACCGTGAAGAAGCTGGCAGTTGATCCCCAACCAACTATGTGGAAGATACATAATATATTTCACAGTACACAGTGGAATACCCTTTTCATTTCATCATTGAGAGAGTCTGCTTCACTCAGGAGTTCTTCTATACAAAAATATTAATAATGTCCCATTCTCCTCAGGGATGTGAACATTTGAGGGTTGAACTTCAGTGACCCCTGCTTGTCAGGTTGATGTGACTTTAACAAATTCAGTAAAGGAAGCCCTTTTGAGCCTCAGTTTATAGTTTTGTTAACTTCACCTTTGAGAATGGATTTTTTTTAATCACCTCTTGGAAGAAGTTGTGGGAATTGAAGGCTGTGAAGAAAGGCCGTGGATATCCAAACATCACAGAACTGCATAATTGAATTGTGCTATAGAGGTAAATTAAAAGAACTTTAATAATCTCAACTTTGCTCTTATAAATTATATTTGAGTTCTCAAAAACACAACTGAAAACCCTTGCTTTAGCTTTTTTTTAATTGTTTACTCTTTAATGGATTAGTTGATGCAGATAGAAATTGTCACAGACCATCCCCACTAGTTAAAGTAAGGACTGTAACGTAAGTCCAAAACCAGGAATGCTGCGAAATTTTTTTCACCAAATCCTCCCTTCAGAGGGTAAAACCCAGCTGTCAGTGAAGCATGATGAGCAGGACAGTAAGCAGGGCTTTTGTACAAGGATGGCTCATGAACCACTGCCTTTTGCAAACCACTGTTGACTGTGGAAGAAGGGATTCAAAAGCCAGCGTGTGCACAGGAAGCCTGACAACAGGTCTCTCTCTCCTTTTAGGCTAGAGAGGATCTCTGTGTTAGCCCTACTCCTGTCTTAGTCTGGTCCTGCAAAGCACGTGATTCTCTGAGATGGCTGAGAGTCTTTAGTTCCTATTAGCCTCCTTGAGCCTCATTGCTTAGCACTCAAGCAAGAGAATTCATTCAGCTCTGTTTTCTTCTTATGCAGTGAGTTAAAGGAGTTTCATGAATCACTTTCTTTCTTGATTTACACATACAATAAAAAGTGATGTGCTTATTAACATATTTGCTTTTAAAATGTGCACACTTTAAAGTAAGTTAGAATATGTTAGAAATGCTCCTAAAAGAGAAACACTCCTTTTACGTGGGGTATAAGTATTCATTGTTATAATTCTTTATTTTAGGATAGGGGAAAACAAAGACACTGGGGGCTCTTAGAATTTAAAAGAATATCTCAAAAAATAAAAATCCATCTGAGTGTGAAAAATCTGAAGCCTTCATAGGAATGAGTTTGGGGAACACTCTATTTTTGTTCCAAACACAGAAAACCTGCCAGATGGGTTCCATTTTCTGCAATGTCCAAAGTCAGTGAAATGCACAATATTTACAGAAAACAGGTTACTTTAGTGGTTTGATGTGCTTGTAGGACATTTTTTAATTTTTTATATTTTCTCCATTTCTCCATTCCCTTGCTCCCTTGCATGAAATAACAACTGTGGCTAGTTTAGCAAGTTAAGATGTCAGTGTGGGTTTCCTTTACTACAAAGGAGACATGCCACTGTTAGCAACTGATCTAACAACAGGCACACTGGCTTGATAGTTGAAAGCTGTTCAAGCTGTCCTTGGGCTTTTCTCTTTCTTCTTCAGCTCTTCAGAATAATCCTACCTTGTCTGGTGAAAGGCTCCTCTCCTTATCTTAACACCCTGATGCTCACTGCAAACAAATTGCTTTTCTCTTAGACAATTCAATTTTTAAATTTTCCCAATACTAGCTCCAGATATTGGTTTAACATTAGGTGAAGCATTCTGCACATATGCTACAGAGGCTTAAAATCAGCACTTCAGACAACATTTGTAAGGGTAAGGTGCACTATCACTACAGTGGGATTTGGTCAGTCTGGGAATGCTTTCAACCAAGCTAATGAATTGACATGAATAATTTTGCAATTACTTGACCTGAGGGAAGACAGTTCCCATCTTTAATTTCTCTGATTTTATTTTGAACAGAACAATTCACCCTGTGAATTCATTTATGTGTTTAATTAATACAGAAAAGATACATTATGTATATTTAAACAATTTTATATGTTTGCATGAAATGAATATTTTGGTTGTTACAGAAATTTGTGTTGAATCATAATAAATTAAGATAAATGGTCCACTTTTTCTAATTCTGTACACACAGCTGACCCGAATGGAAAATTCTGACTGAGTAGGAATTGCTGATGCCTCATTTCCAGGCATTTTAAACTTCAGTTTTTTAACAGCCAATAGCTGAAACACCTTACCTTAAAAATAATAGCTTTCCTAAGAATTTAATTAGGTCATCTACAGGGGTTATCTCTGGCACTCTGAAATTAGCTTTGTTGGAGACACTTGGGAGGACAATTAGGACCCATCTTATTAGCACTGAAGGTTAAAACTCCATACTCTGTCTTGTATCAGGACATAATCTTTCATGCTTCACGGCTTTAGTTCTCGCAATGAGTTGCACTGGAAACAGTAGAGGGGAGAAGTGAAAAGGGCAGACCTGAGACAGCTAAATAAATACCCAGTCTAAGACAGAGCCTACAGACTTTTTATTCAATGAACCTAATATATATGATTCAGAAGAAGAAACAAAGCTGGCAAGAATTGGTGAGCTACAGTTAGATCCAGCAAATTCTCTTAATCTAATTCCTAAAATTATTTTCAAATAACAGAGTATATCATATTGAAGTACATCCTTTTTGGTTTGTTTGTTTGTTTGGTGAGGGTTTTTTGTTTGTTTTTGTTTGTTTTGAATGTTAACTATAAACTTCATTTGGAATTCTTGTGGTAATCAGACATGTTTGCTCCAAATTAAATTGTTTCATTTCCATTTTGTTTGGGAAATACCATGCTTTGACAACTGTACTGATATTAAGCACAAAAGTCACGACAATGAGTTTGTGCTCACAAGATAACTATGGAAAAAATTCACATCTTATAATGCCTACTTTAAAATACACGCTGTATTAAGCAGTTGTTGAATACGGCCTCTTTCGAGATTTAACATAATCAATTACTCGTAAAGATATTTACTTCAGGGAAATAACTATTTTATGAAGCTGCATTTTTCTGTGGTAAAAGGAAGTCATATCTTGCTTGCTGGCTATGCACAGCCTTTTCATAGGAAGCCTTCCCACGTGCACTGTGCAATAACAAGTAAAATGACCCTCCAGGGTCATGGGATAACACTCATGCTTTGCTGCCTGCTTTTTTATTTTTTTTGGCTTTTTTTTTAGTTGCACCTGCTGTGTGGTTCTCAATATAAATAGGGACTGCTTGCAGTAAATTGTAGATGTTTTACACACTGGAAAAATGAGGAGGAAGCAATCTCTATAGGAAAAGCAGAGGCAGTGAGGAGGACAAAGAAGGAAAGAACACAAACTTTGCTTTACATTTTCTTAGCATCAGGCACTTTGCTGCTGTTAGTTTTTAGTTAAAAACTTGCTTAGCACTTGCAGAATGACTTTGCTGTTATACTCTTTCTTCATGAAATCTAGACAATCAGTAATTGTGTGAAGCAGGCAATGCTTGTTTGGTTTTCTTTTTAATCTATAAATAAATAATACAATAATACAATG
This sequence comes from Cyanistes caeruleus, assembly GCF_971803275.1. Classification (NCBI taxonomy): domain Eukaryota; kingdom Metazoa; phylum Chordata; class Aves; order Passeriformes; family Paridae; genus Cyanistes; species Cyanistes caeruleus. The sequence goes on along the minus strand of NC_141732.1, from coordinate 25,711,513 downwards.
AAATTTGTTTGTATTTCTAATTTGTTTTGTGGTTCTTAAACCTGTCTTCATACAGTTTTATCTGATTTAATTATATACGTGTAGAATTCAAAAACACAGCAGTCTGTGGAAATTTATTTGAAAGGCAGCTAACAACCCTGTTGAGAAAGAGAAAATATTTTGTGAGGTTCAGATACTATATTGCTTTTATTTTGTGTAAAGCCTTCCCTTCTTCCTAGTCTCTCCATGTTCTTCCATTCAAATGCAGTATATTTCAGCTTTGGATAGCTCCAAAGACTAGAAGGAGAAAGAAAGCTTGAATTAAAAAAAAAAAAAAAATTAAAAATGTTGGCATTCATGATGTACTGAAAACTGCAAACACATGGATATATCTCCTGATACTGAAGGACAGAACTTCTCACCAAATAGTTTTTCCATTGATCATAGGATCTTACTAGTTTTATCAACTTTGTTAAGGAATTCCAGAGACTAACAATTACGAATAGAAAGCCAAATGTCACAAGCATAGCACATAAAACCAGCTTTATTTGTGGGTGGGTTTTGTTTGCTATGAGGGGCTGCTTATTTTTTTGTTTGTAGGTTGGCTTTTTTACTTCATATTCTAAACTTTGCATTGTCTTTCAAAATTACTGAACCATAAATCCTCTGAGTCTTTGCAGAGGGTTTTTCCTATTTACATGGGGATCCTGTTCCTGGGTCAAGCCATCAGGACACATTCCAAACACAGACATTGTCTCAGCCTCGTTGTCAGGAGGTGCCCCAGAAGGCTGTGAGTACAAGGCTGTGACTATAACCACCTCACAGCAATGACCTCATGGATAGGTCTGGAGGATCACTGCCTCTGGGATGGCTGTGTCAGTAAATTTTTACCAGGAATGTCTTGTGACAGCACAAATTGCTGTTTGCTTGGAAGCAGCTGAGGAGTAAATACAAACTTCAGAATGGTTTAAGGACATGGACATATAATCAGATTATTTTAGTAAATTAGTAAAGAAAACATGCCAGAAGTACCTGACCTCAGGTTCCCAAAGATTAAAGATCTGGAAGATGGGTTTACTTCAGTTTTTTCCCCTACATTGTTTACCATTTACTATTTCTTAGCTCTTCTCTGACTGTTCTATATTCCTATGGCTAAGATTAAGAAAGTGTTTTGCCTTAAGAAGGCCCTGAGGCAATATATGCTTTTCATTTCCTTTGTCATGTCAGACATCAAACTATAATATGTCTGCTGGGCAGGCAGGACTGCTGTATCATGCAAGGTATGGCATGATGGCAGGACAAAGTTAAACAATATATGGAAAAAAATATGGAAAAAAAAATGGAAGACATGGAAAAAGAATTGCCCCTGTTTTTGATTTTCAATATGGTTTCATGCAGCTAGACATATTTGGCCACTCATGAGAGAGGACTGCTCACCAGAAAATCTAATATCTAATATGTTGAAGCTGTTTGTAATGATGTCTGTCAGATTTTTCTTAATCTGGATTAGATTATTTGCAATGCTGATTTTGTTCAAGGCAGAATTGTGAACTGGGTGCTTAGCACAGCAATAGATAACAATCTTCTGCAGGCTGATCTAGTTGACTGACTGGCTATAGGGGTTTCTGACAGCTGTGGTAAGGTGAGATGTGGCCTCCCTTCTCCAGGGCCTGTTAACAGTGCCCTTCCCATCACACTGTTCATTAGCCCTTTCACCAGCAATTTATCTGTGCATACGGTATCTGTGGGTATAATTTGCTAAGAATGAAGATTACCACTAAGCATGAAGCAAAAATAAATATCTCTGAGAAGCAAATCTCCATCATCTTATTATACGATATATTTACCTTTCACACTGTCTGGTTTCTCCCTTCTCAGAATTCTCCCTGGTTTTCTTCCGCAAAAACAAATCAGATTTCAAGTTTCCGAGAACTAAGTTAGTACACAGTTCTCTGTATTTGGAGAAAGTACTGAAAACACAAGGACAAAATCAGAATGCACTTTGCTCCAAGTAGCTAAAATGATGGTGTTTTAAAATTCTTCTGGGAAGGACATTTCAGGGAAAAAATGAAAATGTGACATCTTCAGCCACTTTTGATAGAGTACTCTCATAAAAGAAAATTATTGACTGGCCTGTACAACTCGCTACATTTCCAAGAATACATACTCAAACCAGTCAAAAGCTCTTCTGTAAGGTTAAGGAGGCAGATGGCTGTCTTCTTACTAACTTGCATAACTCTGGCATTTAAGAATACATGTAATAATGGAATAAAACTTCTTCAGCCTCAGCAGCATATCTCTCAATATTTACCCATTTAAACAGTCAGACTGGTTTCAGGTACATAAAGGAACAGAGTCCTAAAAGAATGAGGCCCTAAATTTGTACAGCCTAATCTAAACATTTTGTTTCATGCAGAGGACATGTCTCTGTCATATCCTGTAAAACTGCTAATCTTGGGTAGGGAGTGCATAAATACCAGAAATATTGGATTATGCTTTGCTCAAGACTGTAAATTTCTTTTATTCTAGTGTGGAAAAAGCATAATACTTTGATTAAAGATACTATTTGTCTGTACTTGCATTTTTGTGAAATTTGATGTTGCAACTGAGGGGTTTTTTTCCTTGTACACCCTTTCAATGCACCTTTTTATGTAGTATGACTTGCCAATTTTATTTTTTTTCCCAACATTACATAAAAAATTTAATATCCTTTGTAAAAAATTCTCTTTCTTATCAATTTTAAGTGAGAATGATTTGGTTTTTGTGTGCTAAGGAGTGACAAAGGGTGGTTTTGTCAGACCCTGTCTGCACAACTGGAAGCAGGCAAAAAAGAACTGTCTCCAAACCAACTAGACCTGAACTTGGTCCAGACTAGAAGCTGTGTAACCACATTAGCGTGGCTCTGAGCCCAAGCTAATAAGCCCTACTAAGAGGCACTAAAGCACTTACACAATTTTTAGATCAGAGCTGGTTTGCCTCCAGCTATCTTGGAGTGTAACCAGGATGATCTCAGGTTCGTCAGGAACAGGCGGTATAGACAGTCTCAGGCCCCTGCAACAAGCAGGCTTAACCTGTTCTCTAAATTTGGTTTGTAGCTTAAGGTAAGGAGAACAGAACAGGCATGTGTGAGAACAGTGTAGCTCAGGTAGGGATTTAGGGTAGGAAATAAAACAGAACTTGCATAGTACAGTTACTATTTATATGGTTACTATTCTTTTAACTTGTTCCATTAATAGATCAGTTTGGCAGATGGCTTTTACATAACACTCGAAGGAAGGGCATAAAGGAGGATATGCTCATGAGACTTAGGCAAAGTTAATAGAAAAATCCATCATGTTTAGTTCATTCATTTCACTTTGTCATATGTATGAAATACATATTTTTTATTTTTTAACGCTCTTCAAGGCCACCCTGCTTCATTGTCTCCTGTCACATTTTCTGAATGTCAGAATTCATTCCCATATTGAATGCATCTATTTTTGTGGCTAGATCTTGGGATGAATTTCTGCTAGTTTCGTAAAATAACTTTTTGTGAGCTTGCTTGCCTTTCTTGACTCTTTGTTGTTTTTTTTCTCTGTCTGGCAGAGAGACTCGATTTCTTGTGGCCTCTTCTCTTTATGTTGTTGGTGTGGAGTGTTGCTGGAGACAGAGGGTCATCAGGCCTAGAAAGCCCTAAGTCTTGTGAGAGTAATTATGAGTATTCTATCTCTAGACACCTGAATGATGATGTAGTGTTACTCAGATGGCCACAGAACAGTTTGGAAAGACTGATCCTCTAGAAGGATACCAGCAGAGCCGAGCATCAGGTTCCTGTGTTTGTCTGTCATCCAGTGGGACTTCTAATGCATTTTAATTTAAGTCTTATTTGGTCTTCTATAAAGCAAATTCTTTAATAGCTCGTTCTTCACTTAAATCACATTAACAATATACCCCTAAAATTATTCTCCTGAGCAGTCCCATATTTTGAGAAATGGCAGTTTCTCTATAGAGAGGAAAGAGCATTTGAAATAATGTTGGGTATTTTGCCAAGTCTGTCAAAAGAGTAACACTTCCACTTTCTCAGCTCTGTCTCATTAAAATTGTATTCTAATTCTGTCTCAACTTGGTCTCTTTGCTTCATAAGTCATTGCCTGCTCATTACTTGTAGTGTGAGAGATGAAATTTATTCAAACCTGATAGCGGGGATAAAGAATTGAAAGGCAGGCAGCTGGGAGAAATGAAATTAGCTTATTCTAATGCTTTTTTGACAGGATTTTTTTCATTGCCATGGGTTACTATAAGTGTCAGTTTGGATTTGTGGTACTGTCTTTGTTAGGTTTGTGGGGGATTTTTTAAAGCAGTCTTAACTGCTAAACTATGCTTTCCTTTGTCACATCCATTGAAATAATGTTCTGTGTCTGAGTTGATAACATGGTCCAATATTACTTGCTACAGTAGCCTGTAATTGTTTTATCATTACAGTTGTCTAACAAAGATTAAATGTTTGCAATTGTTTTGAGTCAGTATTTAGACAAATAGGATACATTCAGAAAGGTCTGGAAAAATGATAGACAATGCGATATAACTTACATGCAATTTAATGTGGAATACAGCGGGGAGTTGAGTTTCCTAACCCAAATTTTTTTTTTTTTTTTCCCCAAGCTTTGAATGTCAAAAGAATACACCTAGGAATTTCTAATATTGAATATAGAAGAGTATTAGAAGCAAATTGACTTAAAGCACAGCACTTTTCCATTATAAGATTGAGTTGTTAAGAAATTATATGGTCTAATTACTGAACTTGATATTTTTGACTACTTGGATTATGAACTGATATTGTCATTAACTAGCTAATTAAATTGACTGCAATAACAAGCCATAATTTAGAAATATGTTCTAAATTAGTTTTTATATGAAAGCAAAGTATTTGTTGATCTGTGCATGTGATTAATGTCAAGTGTCATGAATTAACTCGGGGATCTCTGGTGCAGGAAGGGCATCATAAAGAGAAGTATCTGTGTATTTGACAGAAACAGATGCAGTCAGAAGAGCAATTTATATTTGAATAAAAACTTGAATTAGAAAATGTTAATAAGTATGCATACATGTATTTTCTGGAAGCATACAATATAATGGCTCAGTACAGATTGAATTATATTCTTCTCTCTAATAGCATGGTTTCAGCTGCAGTGCAACTGATTCTCTTACCCCAGAATCTTCACACTTTTATTATTTTAATATTCTACTACTCAGAAGAAAAAAAGCAGAAGATTCTTAATCTTTATATACTTATATACTATAGACATCTTTAAGAAGATGCCAACATCTATAATGGCCTGTTAATTAGGTGTCTTATGGTACCTTAAAAACTTTTAAGAACATAAACATGGAATGCCTTACATATTTGGATTTGCAGTCTTTTTTTTAGGTTTATTGTTTGTTGTTTTTAAATGTACACAAACTTAAATGTTAAAATGTACCTTAATCTAGCAGATTATTTGAAGTACTGTTCAATCTCTGTGTTCAAAACGTTCACTGGGAGGATACCCCAAATGTACTTCCAAGCAGAGCATCTTGACCAGGATGCTCTGCAGAGAATATATGCTACATCACCTACAAGCCAGAGCAGTAACTGTGGTGGCCTATTCTATATTTTCCTTTATTTTCCTGTGCAATATTCACAGCACACTACTTCTGAAATTCTTGCTTCTTGTTAGATTATTTAAACTAAAAGATTTACACAGGGAAGTAATAGTAAAAGCACAAAAGTTCAGTCATAATAGCAGAAAAGAGATCTGTTATAGATCTTAGGGGAAAAATACATTATAGATGTTCCCATTTAATAAGTCACCTGAACTGATTTCTAAACAATATTTGACACCAATGAGACAACAGGAGATGAATCTCAGAGGATTGATGAACTCAGTCTGCAGCAGTCCAACTATCACCATTCTCAGTAATCTCAGCTAGGGACAGCAAAAAAATGTCATCTCAGGTGTCAGTCCTCCTTTTAGTAATAAAATCCTGTAGGGAGACAAGGGAGTGGTAGAACTAGACTTGCTTTTTTAGTCACTTAGCTTTGTAGAAATGAAGAGGTCCTTGGCAGTTTGAGATTCATAGAGTTGATTAAGGCAGGGATTGATAGGCAACTGTACGCTTTCTCTTCCAAGGATCACCTTAAAATATTTTTAACAGAAAAATTGTAATTCTGAAAATCATTTTATATTATGCAACTGTGTATACTTACAATCACATACAGTAATTTGGGTAGTGAATTATAAAGACAATCTTATTTATCTTGCACTGATAGATAAGAACCAGATCTTACATTTATGATTCAAATAAAATCTCAGTGAAAAATTGATTTTTCAATTTGATCAAGAAAAATCAAAAGACATATACTTAGTCTTAACTAAAATGGAAGAAACTTTTTGTAGGAAACAATTTGCTGAAAATTGTTTGAGTTGAACGAAATGTTTCACTTCATCCCATGGAAGCAAATCTCACAGCTCTCAGAGTGGACTGCATCTTGACCCTTTGTTCTTCTTGAGACAAATAAACTAAATACTCTCCACCACGATTCTTACAGATTCCCCCTAGGAAGCTACAACTCTGTTACTAAGTGGTTGTTTTTTTTAATATATTAGCCACCTTGAGGGATGGTTGGTGCACAAAATGCAAATAAAATACTTCTATTTAAGAAGGAGACCATTAAGACAAGAATTAATTTTAAGAACTTGCAAAGCTTTAGAACAAATTCTGGAGGAAAGTATAGATGGAGGGAGAAAAGTAAGAGAGAAGTAAATTCAACTAACATTTCTGAGTTACTTCCTGCTGGATTTACCAATGTCTCTGTTTAGAAAATTGCATGTATTACCAAAAGATGGATAATCTGTTTTACATATCATGACTATTAGTTTGCCAAGGTGATATAGTTGTCCAATATAAGTAAAATGAGCAAGAACATTAAACAGATTGATAAACTTGAAAGGAAGGAATCAAGGAAGAGGACATAATGCTACAATGGTAGCTGGCTGGATTTAATGATCTAGGAGGAGATAGCCTCATCAGGGATGTTCCTCGGTAGAAGGAATTGAAAGAAATTCTAAAGAGGTCTCTAACAAATTCTTGGAGAGTTTCATGGGTATCCACAGACCCTGGATTTTCAGAGTACTTATTCAGGGTAGCATTTGTGATCAGCAGAGGATAGAACAAGGCAAGTTCTTAAACAAACTATGGGGAATTAAACAAGAGCAGTACGATGTACCAGTAAAATAGCTGGATAGTAGCAAAGGATGTCATGTCTGAATCACTTTAGTATTACATGTGTGGCTATCTGTTCTTCTGACAAACTAACTCCAGATGCTACGTGAACCTTGAGTACAATGCCATAGTACTATGCTCTAGCTAAGGGGGAGGGGGATGGCAATTGTTTATGATTGTGAACAACAATATAAATTGCAGACAGAAATCAGCTGAGGTGCAAATATACCAGAAACTTCAGGAAGATGTATTAGAGAAAATTGTCAGAAAATTGGATATATTATTGCAAAAATAGCCAACAAAGAAACTATTCAACATTAAATCATATTTCAATTTTAATGCAGAAGATAAAATTCTTGCATGGAACCTACAGCTTTTTGGTCACATTTTTAAAGCTAACCATCCAACAGAAGTGCCAGACAGTAGCAATTTTTTATTTTTTTTTTTCATGATCCAGGTTTTCAGAATTACACAGAAAAACCCACCCGGGGTTTCATTTTGAGCAGTACCTGGATGGTACAAGTGAAGCTTCTAAAATTACTCAAAATAAACAGTGGATAGAGAACAATGAGTATTTCAGGTCATCCATAAATCAGGTTCAAGATATTTGAACTAAAGAGAAAATGTTACTTCTTACCAATAGACTCTTTACAGGTATTTTTATATAGTTCACTGAGTAGGCATGAAATAACATTTTCAATCTCAATCAACTCCTCATAAAATACGAGGTGAATTGTTTAATGCAGCATTAATAAATGCTTCTATTCTGCCATTCTTTTTGCTATTTGTGTTCAAATTCAGTTTCACAACACCAAGGTTTTACTCAGTACAGAGACTATAAGATCAGGAAAGAAGCAACAGGGTCAGATTCAAAGATCTCCACCCAACATTACTTGCTATGATATAATGATATGATATGATATGATATGATATGATATGATAGATATGATATGATGATATGATATGATATTTTTCCTCAAATTCTTTGGTAGCATTACTCACCCATTTGATTCTGAGCAGAAAAGTCCACACACTGCTGGTGAAATGGCCTTACTTGAAAGCTGCTATCTTCAAAGCAACCAGGACTTAACTCCATATATAAAACTTTTCGAACATTAGCCTTTTTTTTTTTTTTAAGAATTATCTTCTAGTGAATTAAAACAAAGGAAAAACCATTAAAGACCTGCTATTAAAAGCCAGACATCTGTTTTTATAGAAAGATGATAGGACATCTTCATGTTTTTCACCAAACCAAAGGAGATGCACTGATTATGGATCCTACCTGATCTTCCTGAAATTTAACTAAGGCCATTCCCAAGTTTACTTCATCAGCTAGTAACAGGATCTTGCTAGCAAACTGCAACTCATTTTTGTTCAACCCATGGGCTCAGCAGTCAACACCTCACAAGGAAGATAGGACCTATTTTAAAATCTGATCATAGTCTAAAGGGTACAAACGCAAGTGCACTGACCCTACAGCCTTCTTGAGGACAGCTGGTTTATTTCTGCTTGTGCCCACAATGCTGTGCATGTTTACCCATTCACTGACCATGAACGATAGGAAGAGCAATGGAAACAGGTTTCGGGTGACTGAGTAGAGAGCAGCTGCACAGGTCACTGTGACAAAAGTTGGTCTAAAACAAAGAAGTGCTTCTGCAAGCAGAAAGGTGTTCTAAGCCACAGACAGTAATTATTGATAGCCTCGTGTATGAAGGAAAATATCCTGTCATCTGTCAGGGGAGCGAGGTGTCACCATTGCCACCCTCTCCCATCTCACCTGTGTCTTTTAAATCGGCTGCATTACTTTGTGATTGATGTGTTGAGTCATATTTGGTTCCTGACAAGGAAAGAAAACGAACAAGGGTACAGATTCTTACTTTACCATATAACTTAGGGGTAACCTTAACCCACTTTGTCCTATGACTCAGAGAAGTGAAGACAGGAAGAACTTAAAATACCTCTACATTTCATGCCTGTGCCACAGGCAACACCTGTTTCTGGAAAGGTTTGATTCCACAGTAGTTTTTCCTGTTGCTTGAGGAAATGGTAATCTCTTGTCTTTGCTGAAACATTTGCCTGTCAATCTTCTGGATATCTTGAGAAGACAACTGGCCTCTCCTTTGAAACAATGTGACTAATGCTTACTTGGCCTTGCTGACCCCTTCTCAGTTTATCTTATCTAAATGGACTTATATAGTATTGGTTCATTGCATATTTTCCAAAGGTTCTTGTAGGTGTAAATCTTGCCACAATGCCCCAGCCAAATATCATTCATCTGGAATGACAGCCACACGTTTGCTCTAGTTGTCACCCTGTCATTCGAGTCAGCTGTTGCTGCCCTTAAAGGCCACCAGCAACAAGATGCTACTCCAGCTGCCGAGGAAGTAGCCAAGCCTCACTCACTCTTCCTCTTCATGTGTCCTTCTGCTAGCTCCTTTGCTCCTGTTTTGCATTCCAGTGTAGCAGAATAGCAAGACATGTGGTGGAGCTGCCGTTGCCAGTCCTACGTTTTGTTCCTCATTCTATCTCTGACTCTGTGCATGATCTCTGTGCCTCAGTTTTTACAGAGCATTTTACAACATCCTTTGAGATATACAGATGCAACAGATTACTCAGCCACAACATAGAAAAATCTATGTTTTCAATTAAGATATAAATCTGTCTTGGTTTGAAAGACAGGTGTCTGCTAAGTAAGGCAGGATCCTCCCTTGGAATGGAAAAAGTAAATCCCCTCTCTCCAAATTATTATAATTTTGAAATTTAGCAGCTCTCAGCCAAAGATATGAGGATAGGAATAACAGTTCTTTACTAGTATGTATAAATAAAAAAAAAAAACTTATAGCTTAACAGGAAAATTAGAATAAAATGCAGTAGTACTAAAACCACTGACAGAGTCAGGATACAGTCTGACACCCTGTTGGTCTGGGTGCTGGTAGCAATCCAATTAAAGGGTGGCTGCAGTCCTCCTGCAGTGACAGATGTGGTTCTGTTGAAGCAGTGATCCTCTAGAAGGGTGTAGGTTTCCTCTGAAGGCCCAGTGGTGATGTAGAACAGTCTGGTCCCTCTCCTCTGGGAATCCAGTGGAGAAAGGCTGCCTGTGGGGCTCCAAGCCTCAGATTATATCCAGGTAGGAATGCTTGGCTCCTTCCCCTGGGTGGAGCACCTGACAATGGGATGATGTCATTTTATCAGCCATGCAGTGAGACTCAGTGGCCCATGAAGAGAAGATTTGCCCCTGGAGGGAGGATGGGTGGTGGAAGAGATAAAGAACACTGCCACACCTGGTTTTAACAGATGGTGATAGAATATATACTTTTGGTTACATCTTACACTGCAACCTAAGGCAAAATGACAGACATGCATTCAAGTATTATTTCTGGAAACCCTTATAAAATATCTCTGGAATGTAATTTGTGACCCTATGAAAACTGACACTTGGATTTAAAAGCAGCTTTTGCTTTTGTCTCTAAGTGAAACTCTTTGTGCTGACACATAGTTATTTAGGGAAATAAATGCAGCTTTGTATGAACTAAGCTAACGGAGCTTTAACATGAAGAGAAAGAATGATAGCATGTTGGGAATTTTGGGAGGAGCAGAGATACAAAGAAGTTGCCACATTTGCTTAAAGTGTGGTTGTAAGTCTAGTTTTCGAAAAGATAAAAGAGTAGGATTGGATAGTTACTTTATGAATGAGGATGTAACAGAGAGTGCTCATTGGTTTCGTAGGTCTGTGTTAGATTCCCACAGCCCTGAACAAACAGCTCTCAGCCTTATATTTTCTAAGCTTTTGTTTTCCCACTTTGGAATTCTGACTACGGGCACATTACCAAGCCAACTGGACTCACTACAAAGCTCCAGTGTAGCTCTTTTTATCACAAAGATCAAGACAACAATTGTGTGCCTACAAGAAAAGAACAACTAAAACCATCAAGCAAACATTAAAAGAACAATTCTAGAGATAGTTGTCTTTGAACTGCAATAATGGGCAACATTCAGTCCTGAGATTTGAATTCAGAGTTAAAAGAATTCATTACTGACTGCCTTTCCTTGTAATTGTCCAAGCTGCTGGCAACATATATTTTCAGCAGCATTAATTTTGGGCAATGCAATATTTTGTAGTTGTGCTGAACCCCACACAAAGGCAGCATTGTAAATCTGCTTTATGGAGTTAGTTTTGTTTATTATAGAGTTCATATATGAAAAAGGAAGAAATCTAAATTTTGTGTTGGCTTCTCCCCAAACCACAGAAAATGGAGTATTGTTTTACAAGAGCTTGTTCTGAAATATAACTTCCCGACTGTAAAAGAGGCATGGTGTATTTGCAGATGCATTCCACAAGCATGCTAAATGTCCAGCTGCAAAAATATAGTAGGAGCTCACTTTTTTGGTGGGTTTTTTTTTGGGGGGGGGGGGGGGGGGGAAGGGTGGGGAGTGGTTTGGGTTTTATTCTGTTTTTGTTTTTGTTTTAGTTTTGGTTTTGTTTTTTTTTCTTTCCAGAATAACCATTTCACAGTTTTGGGAGAGCTGAGGGGTGTGGGGAGATAACAACAATTTTAAAATAGATGCTTCATTTTGCAGTGCCCCAAAGGTAACTTGAGTTGAAATCTGCCAGACACCAGTAATTCAGAATAAACATTCTGTCTGAAGATCCTTGACCACTGTTACTTTAGTCCTGGTACCACAAACCTAAACCATAGAAATAGTTTCAGTAAATCATTCTGCACTCATTTATTATTCTTCCCCCACCTCTGCCCTGCCTTTTTAGTAAATTAGCTTTGGAGTCACTGTTAATCAGATGCCTAAACCTTTATTTTTTAATTTGAAGAGCGTTACATGATTTTAAAAGTTCTTCCCGGATATTTTGGCCTTAATTAAATATTATTCATATTGTATGTGTGAGAGGAAGAAAATCTACTGTGGCTTTAATATGCAGCTGTAAGACGGGGAATTACCATCAGAAAGTGATCATATAATCATGCATTATTTATATAGTTATAAGAGACACATTTAGTATCCTGAGGTTTACAGTATTATTGTATTATTTACCTTAAACTGCAAGTCTTCAGCTTATTAAACATAAAAGCATGGATAGTCATTTTAAAGGAATATTATCTTAAGAATACATATTTTTAGAATATCTTTCAAAGTTTTAAAAACCAGAAAGACAAATATAATTCCTTCAATTTTAATTGCTGTTTTACTAAATGAACTTTTCTCATTGGTTTAAAGCCTCCAATTAGAAATCTCTTTAAAACAGTTCCCAGCCTCCATTTTAAAAGTGAGAAGGGGGTGCCTCTGGGAAAAATGGGAATAGTTGTCTAAATATTCCAATCTATTTTGGATCTGTGCTGAACTTGTTAATCAGACTATGAGAGCTAAAATGTTACTAATTAGTTTAATTTCCTCTTAATTTTTGCTTAGAGTTTATCAAAGTGTTGCTAGTACTGGACATTATTAAATATGGGCTAAAGTTTAAACTTACACATTTCTAATTGGATAGAATTTACACCAGATTAGTCAATGAAAAACAATAAATACTTGTAACACCAAGCTTTAAACTTTAAGTTTAGAAAGAAAAAAAAATAAAATAAAAAATCCAAGATTAAAATGTGTAAAAAGAGTAGAACATAGATAATTGTTTTGTGTTTGTATGCTTTGAAAGCATTTTATATCTGTATACATTGCTGACCTGGAAATCCAAAACTTAATTACATCAGGCCTTCAGTGGGATCTGCTTAAATAAGAGGATATCCCTCAACACAGTTTCTGGCAAGCAATAATCAGTTTGAAATGGAGGTGCTAGAAGATATTTTCTGCCATGCATGGGAAGAAAAAATTCCTTGTTGATAGTAGAACTAACCCAACTGTCTGTCATTTAACCCATTTGCATCTCTGGCTGTTTCCCTAATAATATGTGTAAACTTTTTATTTAAAAGCTGATGTGGAAAGGGGAGTAATTTTTTTTCCTTTTAGCATGCAGGATAAGAGCCTTCAGTCTCAGCACTAGGCAGGACTGAAGGCCAGGAAGAGTCTGCACAGAGGCAGATGAGAAGGGGACATGTTTAATAACCTTTCGTTCATCACCAGTCAAAGTAGCAGTAATAGAAGGAAAGAGACCTGTGGTGAAAACTTCTTCAGCCCTGAATGTGAGGTCCAGGTAGGAGAAGTGGTAAGTGCCATGCAGTCCCCTCCATTCGCTTTCAATCCTGCACGATGAGCTGCACAGCCTGCAGCCAGGTTAGAAACGAGAGTCAATCTCTGTGAGATGCACAGGCACCACCTGACAAGTCATCTGTGTGTTCACGTGAGACTGTTGAAGCTTTCTCTCTACTTTTCATTAAAAAATGCCTTTCTGTTCATGAGTTTGTGCAAAGTAAGGGGTTAGTAGATCGAACTTAAGGGGTGACTGCCAAAGGTGATTATGGAACATTCAGTGCCTGTTTGTACCCCCTGTTAACTGGAAATCTGCAGCACGTGGTACCTCCTGGGCTGCTTTAGGAGGAGCTGCCAGCAGGTCAAGGCAGGTGTTCCTTCTCCCCTGCTCAGTTCTACAGAGAAATATCTGAAGTGCTGGGTGCAGCCTGGGCTTCCCAGCATGAGACACGTGCAGGGCAGACTGGAGTCAGTCCAGCAAAAGGGTGGCAAAAGGGGTCAGAGCATCCAACACGTGAGCAGCAGCCAAGACATCTGGGACTGGTCAGCCTGGGAAAGACTGTGGGGAATCCCACCCGTGTGAACAAACACTGGGAGCAGGGGGAGCTTAAGGAGGTGGAGCAGTGGTGCCCAGTGACTGGACTAAAGATATAGGGCGCAAACTGAAACTCAGGAAATTCCAATCAAGTTGTTTGTTTTGTTGTTTTTCTTAATGTGAGAATGATCAAACAGCACAACTGGTCGCCTGGAGTGGTTGCAAAGTCTCCATCTTTGGATATCCAAAGCCCTGAGCAGTCTGATCTTTCTAACACTGGTTTGAGCAGATGGTTTCAACTGGGTGATATCCAGAGGTCCCTTCCAGACTCAAACCTTCTGTAAATCTGTGACTTGCCAAGAATTATTACACTGTGACACAATATGCTGGGCAATTTTTTTTATAAATGTCTAATAATAATATCATCAAATGTGCTTGTTTTTTCTTTAAACTCAGAAGTATACAAATCTTCATCTTGGCCCCTTTTTTGAGCAATAGTCTCACAAGACTTCATTTCTTCCACTTAATTTCAGGTTCCTTTTGTTTTGTTCCTGTATTTATTATAGGTGAAAGACTTGGTTCAAGCAGCTGACCTTTCTCCTTTACAGGAGAGTTTCAGTCACAACTGAAAGCAAAATAGAGCAAACTTTTTTCTTCCATTTTTCTAATCTCTGTGTGGGTTTACCATTGTTAAGAAATAGCGTGACACGGCTTTGAGGTATGAGATGCAAAGGAGAAGAAGTGGACTACTCTGCCTGCACCACATGAGCAAAATTGCCTGGCGAAGTGCAGACTAACCACAGGAGCAGGAGGTGGTACCTTGGGGAGAACAGAAGTCTGCCTTGCTCCCCTCCCAACTTGTAAACCAATACATGCCAAAAGAACTCTGATTGATTGACTCTGATATTCAAAACCAGCATTGTTCATAATGGAATGAGCCAATTTTACCTAAAGCTTGTTACATCACTTGGATATCAGCTTCCCTGCTCTGTGTGCTCGGTGATAATTGCCAACATCTCCTTTGTAAAAACCAGGAGCAGTGCTCAAAGACAGTTATTCCTGGAATGTCAGTGTGTATGCACACTGTCTGTATAAATTTATCCAAACTACATCTAGTGAAGTGACTTTGTTAATTAGCATAATGTTTTGCTTTACTGTGTGGACCTGGAGAAAGTATCTCATTAATGTTTTACTATTTTTTTTTCTTTTTTTTCCTTTTCTTTTTTTTTTTTTTTTTCAAAAATTATCACCCAGAAACAATTAGCAGCACTGATCAGGAGGATGTGGTAGTTTAGTGGCATTTCAAGCAGACTGAGCTGGAGCCCTGTGAGGAGCTTTTGGATAGCCAGAGCTGGTGAGGGGCAGCTCTAAAGTCACATCCAAAGCTCTCACCCATTAGATCCTGATTCTGTGGTTCTAAAATCCTGAGAATGATGAATAAGAAGCCCTTTGGAAGGCAGAAGGAAAAAAATCAAACATTTGTTCAGCATTTTAAAATCATATGCCTTTTTTTCTACACAAATTATATCCCATAATAAAGCACATCAGATGGAAAAGGTGCAGCGTCATGATTTCAAGCAGAACCATAAACACATAAAGTTTATAAATTCCTTTTTACCAACCATATTTCATGATTCTTTTTTTAAGAAGACCTTTCCTGTTCATTTCAGGAAAAAAAGTTTACTTCAGTGATTCTCATGGCCACTGCCCAGCTCTTTGCTTTCAATTAACATTCTTTAAAATAAAACAAACAAAAAACCCCCACTTGTATAAATGTTTATGGAAAACAAATAAAAACATCTCTGAACACCATCAAAGTAGATGCATTTTTTTTATTCCAGCATATGTTTATGAATACTTTCTTGATGTATTCTGCCAGCTCTATCCTTGAATTTGGACTTTAAAAAGCATTTCAAAAATTCTTTTCCACTTCCCTCTGAACCACCATGTTTATTCACTCATACTGGTTTGTGTTTTCCATATGTTATCTCTAAAAAACAGGATTCCACAAAACCATGAATGCAGTAAATCTTGAGGCAAAGAGGTATTTGACATGTTTTCCTTATTAAAATCTTGTGATATCCTTCAGATATATAAAACCTAAGCCCAAAAAGCACTGACCAAAACTGTGCAATTACTGGATTGCCAGTTACATAAAACAGTCCACCTCCATTTTAATGGCTACCAAGACTCTTGCTGTGTGCAGAGTCTTAATGTTAACACTGATCTGCCTGGGACTCGTGCTGATTTTGAAGGCCAGATCCTGCTTCCTGACCACATCACTGCACTGCGGTATCTTTTCCTTCTCACCAGAAAAACTAACTATGTACAGCATTAATAATTTATCCTCAGGAAGTAGCAAGGGTGATAAAGCTCTGACTGTCAGGGCTTCCACAGCTGCAGGAGTGTCTTTGCATGTGCCTTCCTTCTGAGAGGAAACCCTTGGCAGGAACACAGGTCTGGGTGTTAGTGTACAAGCATAGGCACTGAGCCACCTATAGAGACATTTACATTACAAATCCTGCTCTACCTGCCCTTGAAAGATGACTGTCTACCTAACTTGTGTTCATATATCTCTTGCTCATACCATCCCATAAGGCCAGATTTGAGCATTTTTTCTGAATTGTGAAGGTTGTTTTACTTGTGCTGGTATTTGGCCTGTTTGCTTTGGGAACATAAAAAAAAAAAAAAGTATTTGATTAACAGCTGCGTTGTTCTTATTAACCTCTTATCTGCTAAACACTTTAGTTGTGTTTAAATGTGTGCTTAAATTATTCTGTTGTTGTTGCAGCTGGTGCTGTGGTTGGGAACAGTACCACTCCGAGCAGAGTGGAGAGCATTTTTACTATCATATGGTGTATGCCAGTGTCATTATCAGGAAAAGGCTATCTGTAAAAAGGAGACACAAAGAAGAAAAAAAAATTACCTTAGCCTCGTACCTTACTGTATTTAGGAAGACCCACTAAGTATCTGTATAAAATTGTCATTTTTTAAAGGACATCTTCTCTTTGTATTATTACAATATCTAAAAAAATACACTTCTATAGTTTTTTTCTAAACTATACTGTAGATAACAATACAACGTTGGTGGTCTTTATTGTGTTTTGGGGGCGGGGGAGGCTATTTGCTTGAAAGCTGTTCCAAAAAAAATAATAGGATTATTCTCATCTTTCATTTAGTTTAATAATACACTACATACATTTGTCAATCAAATTAGAATTACTGTCAGACCATAATAATGCATTTTAGTTTAGCCAATATCAGTCAGACCTGATTTATTTGCTTAATACAAATCTAATTGACTTTCAGGCTGCTCTTCTCTTTTCAGCTGTTAACCGACCAAGTACATCTTTAATTTCCAAGACCGATGGTTTGGTAGCAGTCGAGAGGAAGAATGATTTGCATAAGGCCCCAGAAGGGTGCCAAAACTCTTCACGCTTTAAACAACAGCCTTTATTATTCTGTAAGTGGATGTGTTGAATTTTCATGCTTTTGTTTCCAGTTCAGCCCTGACAGAAAGAATAAAGTAGATTTTGCCAGCACCCCTGCTGTGCCCTGAGGGAGAAATTCAATGTGCCTCATTTGTCTTAATTGGAGAACCGCCCTTAGCACCAGCTTTTTCTATGAATATATTAGCATAAGAGATAGAAAGTCTGAGACCACTTTCTTTTTTTTTTTTTTTTTTTTTGAATGGGGAGAGGAATATTTTTTTATTTCTATGAAAAATTAAAACTGAAAGAAGAAAAATATATCATCATCTTCCAGTCTTCTTACTATCATTTTTGTTGCAAACCACACTATGTGGGAAAAATGCATCCAGCCTACTTTATCTCCTTAGCGTTGTTAGAAGCTGGGTAGAGGGAAACGAGATAGATATCATCCAGGAGAGAGAGCTGAAAGCTGCTCTTTATTCTTCATAATGTACTAATCCTATATATTTGTTCGTTGGCTGCTTGTGTTGCTATTTTTTCTGATGGAGGAGATAGTTTTACACAGAGACGGATGGGCAGTAACTAGGAATAGATCTAAGAAAAAAAACCCACAATCTCACAAAACTGAATTTATTAACACTGAAACAAAATGCAGTTACCTCTGTCAAAGGAAAATTTCAAGCCCCATGCCTATTCATTTGAGAAATATTAAATTCATATTCACGTTTTTCATTTCATAAAAGAACTCTAAGTCTGGACAAACAATCTGTGCAGTGTAAATCATTTTTAACTCAGGTCTCCTTCTGTGTCAGATTGAACTAATGAGATTTAAAGGGCAGATTTTAAAGAAGAGGTATTTAGTTTACATGTTTTTATGACTAATATTAATCTTTGTATCTGTTAAATCAACCACCTATTGCTTGTACATGGAAAACATGGGGAAAAAGGTAATTTTTGCTAGAGAGTGATAGATACATTTTCTTGGAAATGTGGATGCTTTTTAGAAACTGATGAATCCATATTTAGTCTTGATATTTTTCCCTTGAGGCTCCAGTACACCGCATCCATCACATAGCCACTTAAATAAAAGCTTTCCACGTGTGTTAGAATAAAGGTTTGGCTGTTTGTGGGGGGTTTAGGCATCTCATAGACATTATGAAAAATTAAAGTATTCTTTGGGGCAGGATTTTTTTCAGTCAGTCAACTGGACGAGTTAATGGCTTAGAGGTTTGATTCCATGGAGAGTTGGGGTGGGGTTGTTAGCACAGCCCCTGGAGAAACAGGAGACTCAGTTCTGGTGCTCACTCTTGCCTGTTCTACGTGGCAATTTATCAAAGCCAGCCACCGCTGTAGCATTAGAAGTCTTTCACACATCTTCCTTCTCCCATTAGTCATTACATACCCCGCCCGAAACATGCTCGGTGACACCTGGCTCAAATTTTCTTACGTCTTTAAGAGTGATAATAGAAATGCTTTTTGCATTCTTGTGCAAATGGATATGAAGAATAACAATTTAGCCTGATGTATTTCTGAAAGGGAGTAGGCATCTTGTTTTGATTGGAATAAGAGTTAATTTGTTTGGAAGAAAATGGTGGTTAGACCAACCACAGTAGGTATCCCATTCTGAGTGGTTTCATTTATGTCAGGAAAATGGCAAAGATTTACAGTCATTCAC
This sequence comes from Cyanistes caeruleus, assembly GCF_971803275.1. Lineage (NCBI taxonomy): Eukaryota > Metazoa > Chordata > Aves > Passeriformes > Paridae > Cyanistes > Cyanistes caeruleus. The sequence continues at coordinate 25,692,498 of NC_141732.1, read as the reverse complement.
CTGATAATTCAAACTATTTCACTGCACAAACAACCCAGCAAATCAGAAAGACAAGCATCATCATGTCTATGTGCTTTCTACCTGTCTCCAGTGTTCTTTGCTTTGGTTTCCATCTGAAGGTTTTTCAGACCTGCCTAGGTTAGAAGGGAGAATTTTCTAGGATATTTCTCAGAATAATTAAAGGGAGTATCCTCTTTGTCTATGAGTTTCCAGGACACTTCCTGGGGTATTTATTTCTAATATGGTTTGTTTCATAGGAGAGGATTTTAAATCTCCTAGTGCCACATAAACATGCTGACAATAATATATGCTGCTTCTAAATAATAAGATGGTGAAGGAAAATGCCTTATCTCCACACTGTGATCTATAAATTTCCTGGTTTAAACAAATTGCAACAAAAAATTTGCATGGAAAAAAAAAATCTAATATAGGTAGAAGGACACATTGCAGGGTTATATCACTGTTATTTGTTCTGGTGTTTGGAAGCTTCTATGAATAGAACCCTTTTGATGGATCAAAGCATCCTCTCACTTTTCACAGCACTAAACCCTCTTCCAGTGCTGAACAAACAGATGGTCACAAACCAAGGAATGTACACTTTAAATAACTCTCTGCTGATTATTTGCATGTGTACCACACTGCACACTCACAACAAACCCTTGTTCTGTCATGTCTGCCTGTGATTTGGAAAGTGTTTGATTTTTCTAAAGTTTTGTAGGATTATGTGGTCCCCAGTGAATCAGATCTATTGTCAGACAGGTTGTGGAGAGCAGTAGTGGGTCCTTCACAACTAATTTTTTTCAAGCCTCTGAGTGACTGATTCTTAACCTAAGGACTCTGCTGTCATATTTATCCATACTGTCTCAGCAGATGTGTGCACTTTCCATCCTTCTTGAACAAAGTAATGTGGAATAGCACCCGCCTCCTCTAAGAGTCCTTGGGATGGAGTCCATACATGACAATATTTGAAAAGCTTTCCAGAAAAAGTAAGTGGTGTTTGACAGGGACAAGAAAATATCCACAGCTGGCTGATAAGAGGGAAAGCATACAGAGTTAAAAAATATCTCCTCCTATGGGTAATCCTTTGCTTAGGAACCATAAACTCAGCTCACTTTATCCTTCTGCACACGTTTATTCACACAACCACCCAGGTGGGTGAACAACTGTAAAAAGGAACATGTATTCAGCTCAGATTTTTTCTTCTCCTAATTCAAAAACATACCCACTTTTAAAAAATAAGTCTGCTAAGTTTTAGTATGCACAAGCACCTAATCATCTGTTTCCAGTTATACCACTCCATTTATGAACTTTTGTGGATTCATGAGGCTGTCTGCATGTGCAGCGGGTTTATTCTCTGTTCATTATAGAAATGAATAAAAGTCCCATTTGTGATGTCCACAAGGCTATCCCACATTGGTGGCAAATATTACCCTTGCAGAGTACTGAAGGAGGTAAGGATATGTTATGTGTTCCAGTGGGTGCACAACCAAAAAGAGGCATTCACATCTTAAACACACAAACTGTAACTATTCATATGTAACATAAATAATGTTCTTTTCCAGAAGTATGGTTTTCAAGCCATACCTGACTGAGGGTAAGATGGTGTCATTTTCACTGTTTATGAATAGGGCAGTGTGCAAATCCACAAGCCACATACCTTATGTGTAGCATCTGTGTCCTAAGGAAAGTTCTCTCCGTCTCCATGTCACACAAGGGTTACCGTCGTAAGTACTTATTCCAATGCAAACTGTTGAGTAAATAGGCAAATAAAATGCACACAGTGTTTTGCCATATTCTGAGCTGTTTATTCCACAGACCTGTAGGTAATAAAATATTATATTATTATTTCAGACACTAAAATGCCTGAAATATTTGCAAACCCCTGTTTTTATCCCATTTTATATCATTTTTTTCACTAATGTTTTTTGGTAGTTTTGTGGGGTTTTTTCGGTATTGTTTGTTTTTTTTCTTTAGGAAGTATAAGTTTCAACAGGACCAAACAAAGAGTTTTAATGTATGGTTGTGCTGGATCTGTGGCAATGAATTACGTAAGTAAATTCTACATGGAGAGATAAAAGCCCTTTCTAAATATTTTTGAAAGATTAAAGGCTGGAACATTTGTGTTGGCACATGCATAATATAATTAACTCCTGTGAACATATCCCTAATGTTCAAAGGATGATTTAGTAGAGAAAAGGTTATGTTTTCTTTCATATTGTTTTCATTATTCAGGAGCTGGAGAGATATCAGTGCCCACCTGATGTCGGTTTCTCAATGGTACATAAGTAAAGCACTGAATTGAAAACTTAGTGTAAGATTAATTTTTAAACACTGATTGAATCACATGGAAGAAGCCACAGTGATTGCATATTCTTAATTTATTAACAGAATTACAGGAGTATGTATAAATATAGTAGGCTGCAAAGACAGTTCTCTGCAGATGTGCCTTGTGAGAAAATTACTGCTCGTATCAAAAAAGGATCTGAAACTCAGATCCTTCTATAGTGACTCACATGTTCAGCTTCCTCGTGGATATTTAATCCAGCAAGTTACTGGCCTGCCAGAAAGCCATTTGCCAAAAAGACATTTGTCACTGGATCAAAATCAAATATGTATCCTGGCTGTTAAGAAGGGCTTTGTTGGACTAAATGACTGTACTGTTTTAGACAGTGCTGCAAGATTAATGATGACACTGGTTGTCCAATTTTCACCCTTGAGGCAGTATTACAGAGATGTGCCCTTTCTGTGCACCTGATGTTACGCATATCAAATGCATCATTCCTTCTGCTGTGAGTCTTAGTAATGGTCCATGTTTCCTGCTCCCCCTCCACAGAGGAACATTAACATAGTGTGTGTAATTTATCTTGGGGAGGGGGGTGCTGCATAGAAGTGTACTTGCTAGAGCTATATTATAAGGGTTAATCACCTAATCACAGAGAACACTTAACAAGTGCATGTCTCTGACAGAATGAGGCCTCTGGCATACATTTTTGAGCCAATGCAAATGAACTGTTCCTCCCCATCATCATTCTTCTGTTGTAAAAAGTATCAGTGAGCAACTTGTCTTCGATAAGCCTTATATTCTTTGACCTAATCCAAAGCCCTTGCCTCCTGTCTTCATTTTGTTGGGCCCTAATAGTAACTGTAAGAATAATTTCACAGAATAATTCAGAAAAAAATATGCTTTATGGGGGTATTTTGCCCCATCCATACATTAGAAGACTAGAGAATAAGCAGCACAGCTGGCACCACTCAGTATCTGTGCAGTGCTTTCCTCCTAGGTCGTACGCTGAGCCACTCTCCGATGTTTCCATTTGCCTGATAATGACTTTACATGCAACTTCTAGCTTCACAATTTTCTTTTCACACAGTACTGAGCTGCTTCTTCTCTCCTGCTGCTCATGTCAGAGACAGATGAACTTGGAGGTCAGCATGAAGAGAAAAGAGCAATATAATTGCATACCACAGAGGCCAGATGTTTAGTAAAATCATGGGGAATCTTGTCAGGAAGTGCTATTGAAGTTCCTGGGAGATTGACCACTTTCCCAAAGGAAGCTGGAAAATAATATTCCAAAGGGCAGTTGTTCCTTAGCAATAAAATGCCACGGGAAATAAGGTCCCTATTCTTCCTATTTATTTTATTATACACCTTCTCTCTCCTTTCTCCTTCTTAATTTCTTTCTATTTCCTTGTGATCTGTCTATAGTACAAATTATAGCTGACAAGTCAGAAAGTGCTTTTAATTTGTGGAATGGTCTTGTTTCTCTTTGCTGTTTTGACACATTATGAAAATATCACAAAATTCTTAGACATTTATCACACAAACACATAGGAAGCCTCTCTTTTAGTCATGGTCCTCCAAGAGTTTAACTCAACTAGACAGAAAGTTTGATATGTTTTCTACAATATTATGCTGTTTTGTGCACAGTAGCTAACAGAAGTTGTGAGTTCTGAGTTTGAAAAACCTGTATGAAATATAAAGCTAATAAGCCTAGACATCAGCTTCTTGAATATCTGAACATTCACTTTTTATCATGTCAAAAGACACATCATAACTAGGAATGAAAATGTGTTTGAATAAATCCAAGTTAACAACAGATGAGCAGTGGCTAAACTTATGACATCATAGAAAAGGATTGATATCAAATGTAGTTTTTAATTGTTTTCAGTCAGAAATACAAAATAATATGTATGTACGTGCATGCTTATAATCCCAATGCTTTTGCCATCAACATGCATAAGAAAGAAGGGACTCACACTTATAATTTTACAGACTCGGAATTAAAACAGCTGCTGAAGTAGAAAGCCTGAGGTCAACACACACATTTGGTACTTCATTAGTGAACTGGCCAAGTTCAACCTGTGAGATGGGAATTAAAGTCTGATAAGTCTAATAGCTGCCATCTTCATTGTTACAAAGGTACAAATTAGCGCACAGGAGATTTTTGGTGCCGACCAGCTAACAGTCTGTGATAGATACTGAGAACAATTAAATGAAACTGGATTGAAGATGGTATTTTTTTTCTGCCTTTCCCACCTTGGTATAATTTCTTACTTTCCTTTCCTTGCTTTCTGTTAACATTATTACTATAGCAGTGGTAGTCTGAAATGGAACTGATTTTTTGAAATAGCTTTAGCATCTTACTTTCTTCCTTTATCATGGTTGTGTAAACTTCCAGTGGGAGAAACTTGGAGGACAAGCTTGCATGGACACCTTCTTCTAATTCCAGCAGTGTTTAATTACTACTGGGTGAAACTCTCTTAAGTAGATGGCTGTGATAAAGCCTGTATCTGCAAAACTCCCTTTGTTTTCCCCTCCCCAGACCCAGACACACTTTTAAAGGCTTCTCTGAAATAATGCTAAAGCTGATATTCCTTTGGAGTCATCAATCAGGTTTCTGCTCTCATCTTTAAAAATTAATTAAAACTAATTTGTTCTTTAGTCTGATCAGTCTGCAGTATAACATCTGAATAGTTCATTGTATGAAAGCTAAATAATAACATACAAAACTTAGGAGTCTCTTTCTTGAAACAACATCAGTGAAAGTGTTGACTTTTCTAAAAATGTGTGCCATGAATATCTTGTATGGAATAAAAGCTATTTAGAAAGAAAAAAATGCTGCAGAGTGGTATCTATGAGAACTCAGATATCTTTCTTGACACTATTGAATATGAAACTACTTTGTCTTCCTGACCCCAACACTCAGATCAAGTAAATTCACCTTTATGTTGTTGATTCCAGTAACAAATTAATCAATGGCAATCTCATCTCTCTAACAGCTTATTTTGTCAAGCTCAAATTTCACTCATTTTGCTGACAGGACAGAGTTGTCCATTTCAAGGGGAGACAGAACTGAACTGTACTATTCACCCAAGAAGCCTTTCCTCACCAAAGTTTAGATGTGTCCTATATACTACTATCACAACAATGTCTACTGCGTGTGTTTGAATGCGCTTTGCACTAAAACATCCTAGTAATAGCCTCTGTCAGTGATGTTCAGTTTCCATAAAAAGCTACTGGCAATATTATATTCTTCCTCAGTTGTCAGCTGCTGATAAGTTGGGCAGTTTCTGTCTTCACTAATTCTCAGTATGGGAGGATGTATCATTAGATTTTCTATGTAACATAGATATGACAAGACTTCAAATAATTTTAGCCTCCACATAATTTAATATAATTTAAGTTTCTCATTTCCCACCTTATAATTAGAATGTATTAAACTGTTTTGGTGATCCTGAATATGAAAATGCACAGGCAATGAAGTATTTCTCACCATGAAGTTATCAAGTTTAATGTTTTAACAGGAGGACAAACAAACCACACCGCCCCCCCCCAAAAAAAACAACAAACAAACAAACAAACAACACCTAAATGTAAATTCCCATTCTCTTTGTATAACATTTATGCAGTAAAGAATGAGTTGAGTATACAATTTTTCATTTCCGTATAGCTAGGAATAGCGATGCATGAGCTGCAGAAGAGAACATTAATCTCTCAAGATGCTAAGAAATGAAATGTCATACAGAGTGACTTGTTCTTCACTGGTGATTTCTCAGCATTGAGATTTTTGGGTTTTTTCTCCTATAACATTCTTCATCAAAAGCAAAAAAAAAATCACAGTTTTGATTATATTAGACTAGAGGAAAATCATAATGTCTCATAAATTGATTCAGATAATGTTTTTGAAGTTCTCATGTATCATTCCTTTCTTCTCATGGGTAAGTAATTTAAATTTGTAGTAGTTCCCAAAGGCAAGAAAGTAGAAGAGGAAGTATCTGACAGTTTTCTACATTTATTTTATTATGTCACAGCAGTGCTAATTTCTAAAGAGGGCAATTTCTAATTTTCTTTAATGTTTTCTATGCTTCTGGTTTTAATTCAAACTAGCAACAATGGTTATGTGATGCTTTGGTTTATTTGCAGGCATGAGTACACACAGATGCATGCCTATGTAAGTTAGTTGGAGTGAGCCTGAGGATACAACTTTTTGTGAGAAAAATGTTTTATTAGATCCCCTCCCTCACTCTCCAGGCCTAATGTTCACAGGGCATCAAATCCTCCTCTGTTTAGTGGTTCTGCACCACAATTTTGACATCGTTTAGCATTGCCTTTGCCTTTCCTGGAGGATCTAATTGGAACTTGAGAGATGTGGAGACCTTGAGTGAGTTTCTTGCATGGAAGCATGAAATTCACTCCTGGAGAATAATTCATTTCCTTTAAAATGGAGGCTTTTTTTACCAGGATTCATGAATTTGGCAGGGTTTTATGAGGTCCCCGCAATGATAACATCCTCAGAGATGTAATCCTGTGAAGTATTGACACAAAACTTCAGATTAGTCGTGGAATCAGTTTTGGATCAGATTATACCATTATCATATAATAGTATTATATACTGCTCTGACACCACATATATATAATGATGATGAAGTAGGAAGTCTGTCATATGATGATGTGTCATATTTTATCTAATGAATCATTTTTGTTAAATTTAAAAAATTTAAGATACCAGAGGTGCTCTTCAAACTGAACTTAATTTATTCCTGCACATCTTCTCTACCTTTTCATAGTTCAGTTGTAAAAACTCAGGGTGGCCTCTTCTGTTTGATTTTCTGCTCTGTTACTCAGAGACAACTCCAGAAATCTCTGTGCAGTTTAGAACATTCAATAACAGTTTTGGAAATCTTGCCAGTCAGGATGTCTCAAATGTCATGGCAAGGCAGAAACTGACCTGATTTCACAGAAGAAACTGTAGAAGCGTTCATGTGCACATTAACTGCTCATGTGTGGCTCAATGATCCCCAGCAGAAAAATCAAGACCTTCCAAGAAACTGGGCCTTCCATCACATAGTTCTGCCTTTAAAACAGAATCAACTCTTGCAGAAGTTCGCTATGAAAATACAGTACATTGACAAGTATTGTAGTACATCATGGAAAGAGTGAAAGGAAAAATAATGTGTGTAAATGGAGAGCAATTCCCCAAAGCAAAAAACATCCAAGACTTCTTGTGTGAAAAAGGAAAACCAGCAGGTTTATCAAGCTGCTAAAACTTCTTCATATACACAGTGCTATTGCCTTATGTTTGCTTTTTTCTCTTTCTTTTTCTTAGGATTCAAGTGTTTACACTTATATTACTAAGACACTGTGGGTGTCTACTTTAACACCTACAATGGTGTCGTGAGCTGTTAGATAGATGACAATTTAAGCATGTGTCAAAGAAGAGCAAGATCCTAAGGAGGATATCAGACTTCATCTTGGAAAGTTGTATCTACCACTACTGAAATAGAAGGAACGTGCTTGTCAATGTGATGTGCTTGTCAATGTGACTGTTAAAGCTTTTTGCAATCTATTCTAACTCTGAATTAAAAAATTACCAATATACATGCCCATTACACTTGGATGAAGATGTCTTCCTCTATAATACGTTGCTCTTGCTTGCTCCTACAATAGTCAGCTTGATGCCACATCACCTCCCCTCATACCAATAAATGCCATTTCTCAGATTTGCTTTGTCTCCTTAGCTAGTGACAAGCAATGGGGAAATATATAATGCAGTGGTGACTTTTCAACTGTTGCTTTAATTTAACTCTTGCTTCTTCTATCACATCGTAAAGAACCGCGAGACAAAGTGCATTTCAGTATTACATTTTCTTTGTGGGTGATTATAACACCATAATTTCATATCTATTCATAGAATTTCACACAGCATTCGTCCTGCTCTCCCTTTTGATCTAAATGAAAATACCTTCACCATGCTGCAAAATTTTCTTCAGGATATGTTCTCAATCCCTTTCCATCAATTGCTCAGGATTCTATGTGAGTTTTCAAAGACCAAAGAACAGAATACTACTGAAGAAGAGAGGCAGGTGTAAATTAGCACATTCTTTCCTAATGCCTTTCAAGAAATGTCTCCACATATTTGTCAGTGGATGAAAACACCCACAGAGATCATCATACACCTATGAATTGTTTGATGTTTTGTAATAAATTATACTAGATGATCAACAAACGGAAATTCACTTATCAGCTGCATGATGCTGGTGAACTCCTGTAGAGTTAGACAATTCATTGCTTTTATGGATGCTATTTTATGTCTTGTCATTTGTCTTTGAACAGCGACTCATTCTGTGGGAGACAAGTTTGTATATTCCTCTTTTATGCTTCTTAGTGTTTTCACTTTCTGGAAAACCAGTAAGTATGTGGGGGTGGTATCACTCATCTATTTGCATCTCCTTTCCATCACTGTTTGTTTGGTGGATGATTTAGAATGTAACACATACTTAGGGATTTCTTCATACTTTATGACTGTGACGTGGCTGTATTGTCATAATGGATCAAATTAATACAATGACCCATACTTTTCTATGTGGTGTGGGTGTAAGGAGATTTTGAAGAAAAATTAAATCACTTTTATAAGAGAAAGTACTTACTTCTGAAATTAATTTCTCAGTATCTAAAAGCTGTTCACTACAGCACTTGACCATGACACTGCTTTGCCCTTCCTTTCTTGTAGCACTTGTGGCTCCTACATTGGTATTCTGGAATTATTATTCTTTTTTCCCAAACTGAATTCTGTCTTGCACCTGTTTGTCAAAACGATAAGGATCTTGTAAGCACTTCTCTGTAACTACCAGGTGTTAGAAATACATCAATTCCTCTAGAAGAGGGACCTCTTCTTATTACCAGCTCATTTTTATACCATGCTAACTGCTTTCCCAAAAATATTTACTGGCAACACTCTAGTCATGTCTAAGTGCATGAATAGCTGGAGCTCCTTCAGAATATAATTTTTTTTTTAAAGTATTTTATTTTGTGTTCTTAGTGTATTTGTTTTTTTTAAGAAATTATGAGTTGAAATTTTGCTTGAGATGCTACTGGGTTAAGAGCACCATTGTGAAAGATATAGGGCTATGCCACATGGAAGATTTCAAAGGCTGTAAAGCTGCTGTACTTGTGGTTCAAAAAGGCCATCTTAACAAGGCCAAGCAGGGAAAACACAGCTTCAACAAGCTCTGGAACAGAGCAGCTTGGGAGAGCAGAGGGAATTTATCTCCTAATTTATAAACTAAAACACATGACAAAGCAAAACATTCTCTTGTAGTTCCTGGGGGCATGCAGGGGTGGAAGAGAGATGAGAAGGAATTAAGGTTGATTTTCAGAGAAGAAAAATGTTTATTCACACTATGCAAGGAAAATACATTGCAAACAGCTTTTGAGACAAGGGAAAGTGTCATCAATTAAATGGTAATCTCACAGCAATGTTTATGTACATGTATGTATATCCATTTATGCATTCATGCATAATATAGATAACACATAAACGTACACACACACACACAGACATCAGTGTATGTATATCACATATGCATTAAGACATACCTGTAGTTCTGGCCATCCAGAAATCTCAGAGTATTGTGCAAAAGTTACCCACTATATTCTCAGAGTAATCCCGTAAAATCATTTTACCAACAAGGAAATTAAGCTACAAAGAGTGTAACAATCTTCCCCATGGCAATAAAAATCAAGTGTGTTTATTCCCTGTTATTGCTAAGCATAACAGAGCTATTGTCCTCTATTGCTGGTGAAGAATTGTGCTGTAGGAATGAAAGAAAACAGGAAAGCAACTTTAGGATGGGAATGCCTGCAGAACAAAAGCTGTATTCTAAAGTAGTTTTAGGGATGGAAAATAAAGTGAGTAGAGATGTGTGGAGCAGTAATTACTTAGTGTCAAAAGATAGAAAAAAATAAGAAGATAGAAAAAATGGAAAATAAAAAAAAGAAAACATGATGAAAAAAATTCTTCACATCCAACAGGGTCACTGCATCTTTACTTTCTTTTGACCCAGTCACAGATTTTAATGTCATGGTGAATTAACTTTTTGACATATGCATGCAAAGTGATCAGGACAAATAATATACCAACAAATGGTGTGACTGGAGTTTTTTATTCACCTGCTTTTCTGCATCAACTCTTAGTACAAAAGTGAGGCATCTGTCATATTAAGGGTGAGCTGGACCCAAGGCTGGGTATTATTTGGCCTTGGAATATTAATCGTAATCATAACAGAATATCACAGTCTTTTATTTTCTGAAGCTGTATAAGGGCTCTAAAACATCATTTTTATGTACAGTGACATATAGTTGTGTTTAAGGCAGATACTTGTCTGACCTTGCTTGCACCTTTGCATGGAGGGAATACCAGGAAGAGGAGTGCTGTGCAGCTCCATCACATAGTAAAGGGTTTGACCATGTTGCATTTTCTGCTGCTTGAGTTTAGGGTAGATGGATGAGACAGGATTAGAAATAGGATGTGTATTGGACTTACTTCCTTACAAGGCATCTGTAGAACATATTGAAGTTTATGTCTGAATCTTTGCCAAAAGACCCAGTCAGTTCAATCCAGTCTAGCTGTCAGCAGTCCCACTCCCAGGTTAATGTGGTCTCTTTTTTTGTGATGACACTGGGATATTTATTTTGCCATTTCTTTTTCCTGAGCTAAATGGAACTGCTCTATAATTTCCTGATCTGTGAAAGAGTGGGAGGAACCAGGGGATTATATGAATTCTCAGTGAAACTTGGGGGAGAGATTTTTGCAAACATAGGAGAGGAAGACAGAAAGGTTTCAGTTTTCCTTGCCACAGACTTTGAGTTTAATTTAGAAAATTAAATCAAAATCCAAGTTTCTCTATTAATTTAAGCTCTTTTGGACACAGTGACTGGTTAGCATATCTTTTCCATATCTTTTGCCTATAATTTCTTCACTTTCTTTCTAAATGGAACAATTAGACTTTAAATGGAAAGCTTCAACTTCCTAGATTATTTACATTTGTATCTTTCTTTGGGCACAGATCCAGCCATATAAAATAAACTATCTGCTCTTTCTTTCTTTCATATGGTCTGCATTTAAAGGAGCAGAGTAGACTCCTCTTTTCTATGGTGTGTCAAGAATTTCTCAATGATCCTTTCAGCTCTTGTGTGCAGAAATGGGGCCAGTTTATGACATAAAATCAGGAGTTCCTAGCAATCTTATTTATTACTTTCTGACTTGGCACAGCTTTTGTCTTTTTGGATGGTGTTTGTTTTGACCTTTTCTGAATTTCTTTGTGTTTCTAACAATATTATTTCCAATGTTATTATTGTCCTTTAATATATAATTGTGGTGATTGAGTATGTGCTCACTTACCACTTCCTTTTTTAAGGATTTTATGCCATGGTCTCTGAGCTTTCATGTCCCAGACCTAAAAAAAGCCTTGTACACTTGTTTAAGTTTAAATTATGTGAGACAATTTAGGATTACAGGATAATTGTGAGGGACCTCAGGAGGTCTCTGGTCCAGAGTGATGCTCACAGCAGGGTCAGCTCTGTGGTCAGGGCAGGATGCTCAAGGCTTCATTCAATTAGGTTTGAAACCCACCAGGGATTGAGACAGCACAGCTTCAAAACCTGACAGCCTTTAAGCAAATCAGAAGTGTACATTTTTGCAAGACTACTGTTACAGACAGAGGTACATGGTGTTTTGGGATGCCACGTTGCAAATACTGCTAAACAAAATCATACTTGGAAGTTTTGTGTTGGAAATGCTAAATTAAAAGTATGAATGAGTAAAAACTAATTAAGATTGCAGATTAACAGAAAGGCCTAATATAAAAAAAGCTTTTTGACAACACATGCATTTAAGACATCCATTCTTTTCAGCACTGCTTTCTCTCTGAGGCAGCTGAGTTGTTCTAACATCCACTGCCATTGCAATGAGTAGGTCTCATCCTCACACTCTTCTTTCATTTCCTTTCCTGCATCTGGCTGTGTAATCCCAACACCCTCATATAACCACTCCAGGACATTCCAAACAGTTAATTTAGTTAATGATACACTCTCTTACCCCCACTAAGTCAGTTTTCTGCAGATTTAGTCAGCTGAACTTACTCAAGTAAAAGGCAAAACAAAACAAAAGGAAGAATGAAGTATAGAGAGGATGAGGCTGCTTGCTTCCACAACACTATGATGTTAGATTGCTCATCTGATGGTGATCTTCACCTCTATAACCTTTTATTTCTTTTTATTCAGGTTTTAATAAAACTTTTTATATAATTAAAAGCGCTATTTAAATTAGATTAAATGGAATAAGGTCTACAAATATTAATTTTGAATCAAGCACTGTTGACAGCACGATTTCCAGCAAAGCTCAGGTTTTGGTATGTTTTAAAAATGTCGCTGGTATCTATGTGTGTACATGTGCACACCTCTGTGTGTGTGTCATACACATTTACAGAAGCATACCTGCATGAGTAGTATTGTGGAACTTTCCAAGTACTTTGGCATTGTGGTTACGCCCTGTTCCACCTCTGCCATAGCTGTGGTGTATGCCTTAGAAACCTTACAAACTTCTTCAAATTCCATTGGATGATAGACCTTGTAATCTGGAATTCAACTCAGTAAAATACACAGATTTGTTATCATATTAAAATAAATGGACTGTAAAATATTGGGGTGGGGGGTAGAATTTAACATATGTTGTACACAAACTGAAGGAAAAATTGCTCAATAATTCTGAAGACTAATTCTGTAATTAAGGACTTGTATAATTTAAAATATTCATGGCAGAGAGCTAAGATTGTGCTCTCTGAGCATTGAACACTTAACCATGGTACCATAATATTCTCATAAGTATGGATTTTGAGCGGAATAAAAAAGAAAATCCTCAATGCTGCAAAATAGCTCAAATATTTATTAATTGTGAGATGCACTTTTGCACAATTAGAGTCAGAAAATCCATTCAGATTGTAAAGCCAAATAAGGAGAGATCTTCATGTCAGAATCAGAAACAGAACAGAAAAAAATGTCATCTGGAAGTGCTTTTTAATGTGCAAAAAAGCATTTACTTTTTTACTCTTGCCATTTTCCTCATAAAATCAGCTAAATTTTTACCTCTCTGTCAAGAACCAAAAGCCTAGAATCTCTAAAATAATTGAGGATTTAAAGGCAAGAGACCATCTTTTATTGAGGTCTGCTTCAGCTGGTATGTCCAAACCAATTCCAAAACTATCAACAATGGCAGATAATTAATGAATTATGAAGCAGATCTGTCTCATTTGTTGGTTCCAGATGCAGGGAGTCCATTGTGATTTTTTAAGTTAAATGAGACACTTATTTAATCATGTTTTTAACTAGATCATTAATTGCAATTTGTTTCATTGTTGTTGAAAATTGTTCTCATACAATATCATTAAGAGTTAGAGAGAAAATAAAATATTTGATTTCCTAACTGACAGTAGGAAATCATGTTTAAAGATTCTCATTTATTTTAGACTTCGGTCCGTTTCAAATCAAAAATGGAAATACAAGTGGAAATCTTTACTTCTCTTGTCATTCAGTATTCTTTCCCAATATTTAAAGGTACAAAGTGAGGGATGTCAGACAACTGAAGATGCATATCTGATTATCTTCTTCTGTCATTGTTTCCCTGATGGAAAATACAATCTCTTCATGACAGCGCACAATTATAGTAAGAATAGAAATTGATTTCATGAAGAGTCAGCAGGCTGGTTTTCCCCATTTTGCTCTCACTAGTTTATTTCCTTGAGCCAGCGGGAAAGCGGAGATTTGTAGCCCGGTGATAACGTTGGGAAGGCGGCATCAGTAGACAGCACCATCTAATCAACACCACCAAATACCCGGGTGCATTTATCGGCTGCCAGCTGATCAGGCAGAGGGGCTGAGGGCAGCACGGCCGTCAGGACAGGCCGGGGCAGCTCCTGCCAGCTGGGCTGTGTTAGGAGCCCTCTCCTGCCCCGGCTGAGCCCTGCCGGGTGCTGCCCTGGCCCGCAGCGCGGCCAGCCTGCGCTCCCGGCGCTCCGCGGCGCCCCATCCGCGCCAGCTGCCGGGCTGCCCTGCCATTAAAACAGGATATACGGGTCAAGGACGCTTCTGCTTCTGTTTTCTAGTTTGAACTGAGAACGTCTTCGCAGGTGTACTTGCAGGGCAGGCTGTCACAGGTGAGTCCTTTGCGAGGGCCCCCGTAGGATGCTGCCGTGCTCTGGCGCAGGGGGCGGTGGGGAGAGCAGCAGCTGGGGGCTCGGAGCCGCATGGCACAGCAGTGCCATGGTTCTTTTTACACATAGCAGTGCTATAGGGAGACGAGTGCAGGCACATCATCCAGCATAATCTGCTCCAGTAGGAAATTATTCCTGATCCAAACAAAACTAAGACGCCCGCGCTGGCGCAAGGCGCCGTGGCCAGCTCGCTGCAGGGTAAATTGACTGTAGAGGCGAATCCCAGCTCGGGGATTTCGTGAGAGTCTGCTGCTCGCTGTGCCTAAACTCACAGTGTCAGCAGCTTTTAATCATATTAGCCGAGGAATTAGCGCGCGTCTCAATGCAATCTGCATCATCCACCGTAAAGAAATCATTATGGATGTGTAGTTTATTCTTTAAGGGAAAGATGGAGCAACAGAAGGGATCAGTCCGCAGCAACTTAGAGTCCCGTGTCATTTCATCACAAAGTCAATAGCTCTCTTCATCCGAGGGTGAGAATGCTGCAAAAACAAACTGCTTTCTGTTCTGCAGCGACGCCTGAAAGAGCTTGCGCTGCAGTAATCCCAAATCCAGGGGCAATCTATTAAGAACTCAGCACCACCGACCCTGAGAATCAACTGATAAGCACATTCTCCCCACCTCCTCCCCCGCTTTTTTTTTTTTTTTTTTTTTTTTTTTTTTAACTAATCCTCTTAAAGATTGTGCTAAGTAATGAAAGGATGGGATGAAAGAGGCCTTTTTCATTACTACCACATAAACCGCTTGTGTAAATGTTTCATTAACACACTGCTTGACCAGTGTTTGGTGCTCCCCGCCCCCACCGCCGCTATGCTTCTGCCGCAGCCTGCCAGGCGAAATGTGTGATTTACACATGTTTAAGAGAAACATTCCCACACTTGAAAGCCGCACTATTCTTTAGAGGAGAGACCTACCAAAAAAAAAAAAAAAACAAAAAAAAAAACCAAAAAAAAACCTCACCCCAACATTGTGGAGGACATTTTAATTTACAATTTTTTTTTTTTCATACGTGCTTAAAAAGATCTGTTACTTCCAACTAGACAGGGATTGTGTTTTATAGTTTTGCGAGGTTCCTCTAATATACATTTGTCTCTTGCAAGCACCCTCAGGCAAGATGACATTTATTAAACATGATGACTTTGAAGAGATATTTATAAGTTTTTATTTACTTGGAGAAAAAGGCGAAGGGTTTTAAAGGAGGTTTACCCTTTTGTATGCTGAAATACAGGCAATACGTTACCTTTTAACCCCATGGGTACAGTCAACTTCTTCAGAGCAATGTAGAGAAAGAAAAAGGTTTTAAATTGTCAGGTTAATGCGTACACCATGTATTTGAACCATGTATCTAAGCCAATTTTGCAGTATTTCCTGCTCTTCTTATGACTGTACCTATAAGGTTCTCTGTCCTACAGCTAATCCTGTATACTAGTCATTTTCATTATATCAGTTATTGAAACAGAAATAAGGCATTATTTTTTCACGCAGTTGTTATTTCTGTAGAAGTAAACAGCACCTACACCACAGTACTGCTTTCATGCTAACAATGTCCGACACTTAGGGCCAGCTAGACCTGGCACATCAACATCAATGTCAAGTAATTCTGTTGAAACAAATGCTGTTGCTCAGGGAAAGCTTTGCTGGAATTTCGCTGGGTTTACACAGATGCCATCAGGAGTGGATCTGGCAACATGTTGAGTAACATTTGCATTTAAAAAAAAAACCAAGAAAACACACACACACACACACACAAAAACAAAATGCAAAACCACAAAAAAACCACACAAACCCACCCCCCCCCCAGCAACAAAAACAATTTCTCTTTTAAACCAGGTTTTAGTTACTAAGGAAAATGAGAAAATAACAGATCTGTTATCACAATCATCCCTTTTCCTTTCAGATGAAATGTGTGAAAATGTTATTATAATTTCATTCTACTGCCTCTACCCTTACCTGAAATTACATAAATAAATGGAAAATGTAACTAAAATATAGCTATCAGGTATTTATTTTCAACCCTATCTTGTTGCATTAAAAATAGCGCTTGCATTGCTATGAATTCGACAGTCACTACGGTTAGTGTAAGTTCCACATTTAGTTTGGTATATGCAAGCTTGTTTGCCACCATGACCGTGATCTGGTTTCAAAGTGAATAGATTCATTTGGATCAACAGTCCCTCCAGGGGTAAATGCTTAAATGTATTCAACCTTCGCAAGAGCTGGAAACATCAATACCTTCATAAAGCCACTTTGATTTTTATTGACTAAAGTTGCGATGCTAATTCACATACATCATTGTATACTTCACTGAGCTTTTAACGTGGTACTTGATTTATAGAAAGAGTGATTCAATTTTTACAAAGAAATGGTGGGGTAAGTTGTCCCTCAGATTCTTCCTTTAGCTCAGAAATGGAGGAAGTCAAAGGAGGACTACTATTGCAATATAAATATTGCTCAATAAATGTTCATGTGAGCTACATATTTCACGTGCTTGGTAACAGCTAATAGCAATGTAGATGTGTCAGATAAGGGACAATCAATTATCTAATCATGTTGCTAGTGTGACTGCAGCCAAACCGTTGGATTAGTTCTCATCAGAAAGTGTCTCTGAAGTGCATTTCTCCTCCTGCTGCACGAGGTATACGTTATAAGGAAGAAACATTTTTTTGATACTTTTTTTTTTGACTATTGTTTTTTTCATTAAGAAACTATAATCGTTGATCCCCTGCAGGAAATTTGTAAAGCACATTGGTAAACCCGCATAAATAGCATAAATACCCCTGCAAAAAAATTGGAGTACTTACATTTGGTACGAGTTTTCAGTGTTCGTTTGATGTTACACCAAACACAGGCTTAAAAATGTCTTCTGTAGATCATCAACTTTTAGTAGTTATAAACTGATAGTAATAAACAAAAGTATAGTCCAATAAACTGAAAGGAAAATATTAATGGCTGTGAATGTATTCTTCTTTGTATTTCTTTACAATGAGAACAGACAGCATCAGAATGATCTCCTCAGGGAAATAGTGAATTCCCCAATGCCAGATACTTTTAAAAATTCAGCTGGACAGGTTTCTTGTCTAGCACACGCTTTTGCAAGGTAAGGTTGAAGCAAATGCTCTTTGAGGTCCCCTTCCAACCTGGTATTCTGTGTGTCTTGGGCTGGAATGCAAGATATAACCAAAACTATATATTCTATCACCATCTGTTAAAACCAGGTGTGGCAGTGTTCTTTATCTCTTCCACCACCCATCCTCCCTCCAGGGGGAAATCTTCTCTTCATGGGCCACTGAGTCTCACTGCATGGCTGATAAAATGACATCATCCCATTGTCAGGTGCTCCACCCAGGGGAAGGAGCCAAGCATTCCTACCTGGATATAATCTGAGGCTTGGAGCCCCACAGGCAGCCTTTCTCCACTGGATTCCCAGAGGAGAGGGACCAGACTGTTCTACATCACCACTGGGCCTTCAGAGGAAACCTACACCCTTCTAGAGGATCACTGCTTCAACAGAACCACATCTGTCACTGCAGGAGGACTGCAGCCACACTTTAATTGGATTGCTACCAGCACCCAGACCAACAGGGTGTCAGACTGTATCCTGACTCTGTCAGTGGTTTTTTTGTATTAATGCATTTTTATTTAAATTTTCCTAGTAAAGAACTGTAATTCCTATTCCCATATCTTTGCCTGAAAGTCTCTTAATTTCAAGCTTATAATTTCAGGGTCGGGGGAGGAGAGGATTTTCATTTTTCCATTTCAAGGGAAGTTCCTGCCTTCCTTAGCAGACACCTGTCTCTTCAAAATTCTTTGTTTGACTTTATGATTTTGCATCTCAGTAAAGTTTGCCTGAACAATACTCTTTCAATCTTTTCCTGGCTGGAAGCCAGATGCAACAAATGTATAAATACATTGTCTCACAGAAACAGTTCTGTTGAATGAAGCACAATCAAAATTACAATCAAAAGTTCCCAGGAGTTTGAGAAACCTTGCTTGGGCCTCAGTGACGGTAGGAGTTTTCTCCTCACCACTGCCATTGGTAGCACACTACTCTGGTGCAACCCTTAGCAAAAAAAAAGCCCCAATATTGCCAAGTTACCCTGTGCCCTTGTAGGACCTGAGGACATGCCTTGGGAAAAGCACATTCCTCATCAGTGGATTTCCTATCCATCATTTTCAGGAGAGAAAGACCTTTGAGTAGCAAAGCTATAAGGCAACATTTTGTAGAATTTATAAGCTGTATAACTTTTGCTGGGGACAGCTGAGCTTATTTAGGGGCTGAAATTGAAGACTTGTGTCATAGTGATGGTACTGACACAAAAGCAAAGCAAAGCTATAAAGAGCTGTAGAGCAGCCACTTTGTCAGGATGGTATTTGCTGGATTAAGCTATTCATAAACACAACATTTTTGCAGCTACAAGAGAACTCACTTTTAAAGGCAGATGAACTTAGAAAGCTTAGTCATACTATAGGACCCATCAGCATCTCACAGTTAATTAAAGGAGTGAGTGGAAAGCATCAAGGCTTGCCCCCCTCTGCATGAATAATTCACCGCCTGTATCCTTTATTAAAGCCAGTTACTTCACCACAATGATTTCCAGCCTGCAATGCACTGGTCTCAGAAATGAGAGATAAATTGCAACAAGGCCTGCAGCTATATTAATAAATTGAAATGAACACTTATTTGCTCATCTAATTAGAACTGTATTTTTTTCCAAATGGTGTAGTAATGCATTACCTTGGCAGCCAATACCTGCTGCAAGAAATAATTAACAGAAACACTTTCTTAGGAAATTCTCTTTTGGTAAAGACTAAAGTTTTCCTCTCGTTTTTTTTTTTTTCCTTTAAACTATTTGTGTTTAACTATTTTGCAGTAGAAATCTGTTGTGAATTTTGCACTGCTAAAGAGGAGACAATTTTTGTGTTTGAAGTGCCTGTAAGTATTCATAAATTTGCAAATAAAATAAGAATGCATTAAGCTACTTTCACCAACTCTCTTTTAAAGGTGTAATTGCATGATATACACTTTGAACAGTACTTGAAGGATGTGATAATTTTTTCAAAGCTTTGGTTAATGTCACAGCCAAATAAAGTACTTCAGAACAAATAATTTACTGATTTTCCAGCTTTATTTGCCTTATGAAGTCTATTACCTCTGTCTGCAAATCTCATCTTCAATCCACTAACTTTGCTCCTTTATGTTTTCAAATATATTTGCTTACATTACCAGTTAGAAAAATGAATGCCAACTTTTTATTTGAGCGTGGAGTTGGCTGTTAAAATAACAGAGCTACAGTATCTCCTTCTGTCAGTGCAGTCTGAATTATCAAAAGTTTAAGTTTTCCACTCTTCAGCCACTCACAGGGTAGAACAATGTCCAGGTCTCTGCATTAGGTTTGCAGATTTATGCTTGTCAGGCCCATCTTTTGTTATCACTGGTGCCGACATGGAAATTCAGTCCTCTCATCTTCTCCTTCCCAGAGCAGTACGCCAACAAGAGCTTTCCTGAGTTTGGCTGGAAAATGACAGCTGAACTGCAGGGTTCTGATAGTGGGTGTACTTGTAGGCATCGACAGAGGTTTTCCTGTGGCTTTCCACGGATACCTCGACAGATATGAAAGAGAGAAGCATATGTGGGAACAAGTCAAGTGATACAAAGCCCAACTATTCCTCAGACAAATATCACCAGGAGGAAAGATGTCCTGGAGCTGCAGTGTCCTCAGCAGTTTCAGCAACTCTTGGCAGAGGTGCATAGCCACCATAGGTTGACACTGGGAATGCCTTGGATTATAGAATGGGGAGAAAATGGAGATTGCTGATCAAAGGAAGGACCTTTTCAAACAAAATAATTTTATTTGCTTTCTTATTCTTTTTTTTTAATAACATTGAATTTGCTAGCTACATATTACCACTAGAAATGTAATTAAAAAAAAAAAAAAGGCTGAAATATTCTGTAGTTAATTTGATAGATTTTTTTTGAATAATCAATAAATGGTTTTAGGGCAATAATTAATTCATGGATATGGAATTAGACAGCATGGCTGAGTTTGAGCTTGCAGTTGTTTTTATTTGGGGATTCAGGCACATAAAGAGATTTGAATGTGCAGTCTGCTTCCTCCTGGTATGCATTCATCCAGCATGGGAATGCAAAGCCTGAGTGTTTAAAGAAGCATGTCAAAACTGCTTTGTAAAGAAGGGAGTAAAAAGCCCCAGTCCAAGTGACAGGCCTAAGTTTAGTGTGCTAATCATATTCATTCTTCTTGTAACTGGAGGAGCTCCACTGTAGAACTTAAATGAAATGAATGGTGTTTCAGACACGCGGTTAGTGATTTTATATGGTCAGTGTCATTTTTCTTCTTCTGGGAATTCAATTTGTTCCTATTATGCCAAGGTCACAGATTGGGAAATCTCAGACAACATTAGTTCTCTGCCTTTGATGCAAAGGGTCAGTGGATTAGTACAAAGGAGCATTAATCCAGTGTGCTGGATCACCAAATTATATTTAAGTCATTTTTAATGAATGACTAGGAGTTCCTGTTAGTTCTCTTGAAGAAAATAGAAGCAAGCCTACAAACAACTGCTTCTTCATAAATGAATATTCAAGGAAAACTATAACTTCAATGTCAGCTCTAATTGCGAGTTTTACCTTATTAGTAGGAGCTTTCTGCAGCTGAATTTGACATACATTTGTTTGCACACTGTTATTAGTCAGGACTCAGTGAAGTCGTGTAATTAACACCTCCACATTATCTCATGCAGTGAAAGCAAAGAGTAAAACAGATGACTCACTTTGTTTCAGCTTTGCTCCTGTTTTCTGATACAGAAGTACTTAAGAAGCGTTAGCTCATCAGAATGCCATATGGAGTCAACAGAAAGCATAAAAGGGTTTTTTTTAGGAAGGAGTTCATCAAAGCCCATTAAGAGCTAAGCAGTGAGGCCTCATCAAGTCTCAAGTTCACAGTGTTAGTGCACACCTCTGGGGTAACAATTTAACCAGTCTAGGTGATACTCAAAGGTATCAGACTTTGAGTCTGGCTCTGCTGATGTCGAAAGACATCGTGTCTGCGCGTGTAGTTGTTCCCCCCACAAGGAAATACGTGTGTATGTGTGCACACACCCCATGATGTTTCCATACAGACATTCTCCCCTCTGCATGACAGGGCATCCCACCTCAAGGAAACTGCACATTTTAAGCCACGGATTGCGCAGCGTATGCGTGTTGTGAACTCATGAGTATCAGCATAAATTATGACATGGAAAATGCCTAAGCTTTGCACAAGAATTTTCCAGGCTTATCATTCATGCATTATTTGGGGTTAGAACTCTTCGCCATTTTCAGGTGCAAGCTCCTCACAAGAAGTCTGTTATTAAATATTATTTCACAAACAGCCATAGGACAAATTCACCAGATTGCAGGTACATATTCTTTAAATGAAGACACGATTTTCTAGGCATCTGGTTTCAGGTAAAAACGTCTTTTTAGCTGGCATTTACCTCACGTAATTTGTCTGCTGAAATTCGGTGCTGTGCGTGCATAAAGAACCACTCCTTATTTTCCCCTTTTTTGCAACATTATAATCAATGGTGGAAACCAAAAAACACAACCCTCAAATTGAGGAAAAAACCCCACAGTCCAAGATGGCTATTTCAGCCTCTCAGTGCAGCCATTCAGTTAACAAGTATTCCCAAAGCAACACGAAATCCAGTCATTAAATTATTATTGAGAGCTCGGCTGACTTAAATACTCAGATAATAGCAAAGCTTGTTTACTGGATGGAAGCTGGCCAAGAACATTTGAAGAATTAACATGCATGTGAAATTTCCCACAATTATGAAATAGCCATTAGAAAAGGAAATGACTGAGTGCAATCGAATCCCTCAGAGCTGCTGCCTTTGGTTGTGAGTCTTTGCAGCGCTGATAATAGAGCCCCACAATTTGCTACCCTTTGCGTCATTACCACCTCTATTGATTTAACCACCCCACGTGCTCCCGCTTTATTATTTCGCTACTCAAGAGTAGCGTCTTAAGTGACAGGGTCACAAATGTTATCGCATTACTGTGATTTGGAGAATTATTAAAGATGGGTCACTTCATTACCAAGATCCCAGAGGTGCTGTATGTAGCAGAGTTGCATTAGTTAAGTTCAGTGGAAGCTGGCAGGGGCTTATGCATGGCTGGGGCTATCTGTCCTTTACCTCAAGACTAACAGTGCTGCTACTGATGCATTTTTAGGTACGTGCCGCTGTGCGTGTTCAGCGAAGCTAAAATGGGTTTATGAAAACGTCAGTGGGCCACGGCAGGTTCTCCAGCTTTGTTTGCTATAGGTCATAGCATGGTGTAGCTTGTCCTGAAATAGCATCCTGAGATGGTTTGAAACCTTCAAACAGGGTTTCTAAAAATAGCTTTGCTTCTCACTCTGGGCACTGTCCCAATGGCTACAGACATACAGATGAAGCCATAAATTAATCTAATCAGAACATTTCTAGAGGGTACAGGGAGTAATCTGGGACACTCTCATATTCCAGAAGTACTCCTGAGAGAAATGTTGCTGAACTGGTTTCAGAGTAAGTACATTCCCTTGTTTGATTTTTCTAAGACTGAAAAGAACGGAATACAAATCCCAGCCAAAGGAATTACTCACACAGGCCTTTTGCTCTCTCTCTCTCTCTCTCTCTTACTCTTGGTGTACTAGTGGACTCCAGAAAATCTGCAGTGAGGGAATAATGATGAGTGCAGCTGCCTCAGCAGAAGACTAAAGAATGGACAAATTCATTTACATGTGGTGGAGATTATCTTGGCTTGATTAGGAAATTACTACCAGAGTAAACTACAATTTATTTTTATATCCCCTGTGTTTGTACTGGCTGATACACCACTTTTATGCTACTCCCTACAGAAACAAAGATTAGCCTTTCAGGTGGATCAAGTCTGTCTTTGGTAAGACAGATGGGGGGTGAGTTGCTCCTCTCACCACCACGAAGACACGATGTGACCCCTTGTTACCGTCACAGAGGACCCCTGACCCATCTCCATCGTAAGGACCCCTTATGTTTATGTGTTCCACCAGCTCCCAGTGTTTCTGTGGAAGGGGCTAAGGCTGTATGGCATATGCACTAGCTGAGGGACCAGGCCAGTTAAAAGCCAAATTATACCTTTGTATTTACTTTATCATGCTGTGTCTGGAATGGAAGCTTCTTCCTTTCATACTTGCTGCTATTAACACACAAGTTGTTAGAGACTATACACTAAGAAGCTTGTTTGACATTTAAATGCCTGAATATTAATATTGGTTATTACAAATAGCTTACACCCATTTGGTTGGTTAACCTGCAAAAGAAGATGAATGGTTTAAAACCTGGTAATTAATACGGTAACAAATATTTTTCAGTGAGGTTATTGCTACCATAAACTTTAATCAATGGTTAGTAAGCAGCAGCCTCTGGTTTCAAGTTCTGACTAATGATGAATTAACTACTTCTTAGTATTTAATAAAGACTTTCCACCAATCTGCATACAGAACATGATTGCCTCTGTTGGTAATTAACAATGTCCCCTGGGTGCTAAGTCCATATATCTATACCAAAATACTCATTGGCAGAGATGAAAAGCAGCAAATGTAACACCACTTCACTGAAGATGTATGTTTTTGTTCTTTTTAAACTGGCTACTTATAGCAACCAAAACTAGTTTTAGAGAATACAGAGTCTGGCTATTTAATGGCCTATTGTTTGCTGAATTACATCAATTATACCGTTGAACTTCAGTCCTTTTTTTTTTTTTTTTTCTTTTTTTTTTAAATACACTCACATCTCAAAAGCAAGAGTCTGGAAGTAGTTAATGATCTACCAAAGTGAAAAGGGTAGGAATGAAGGTGGGATTTGTTTGATTTTTCTAAAAGCTAACTGAAGCTGGTTGGAAAAAAACTCCACAGAGCACTAATAAATATATGCCTTGTAATAGTAAAAGGAAAAAGGTACACCTAACCTTTCTAAACAGCCTAAGGGCAGAGGTTTGCTTTTCAATGAAAAGGTCATCTAGAATGAATTAAAGTCATTTTCCTGCTGTGGTCCAAGCATGTGGCTTCACTTTGAAGGTTAGAATGAAGTTGTTCTTACCCATGTATATTTCAGATGTAGTTTTAAAAAGTGCATTGCAAAAAGCTGCCATAAGTTTTCAATCTGTCCAGTGAAACAAAAATTGTGATAATTAATATATTGCCTCCAAAGTTTAATCTTCTAATTTGCTACTGAAGGTAAAATACTTTTATGAGTTAGTTATTTTGTGCTCTTTTAGGGACACTCTTCTGTCAATTAATACTTTATATATTCAGTATTTTTGATAATTTTTCTATGTTAAATGCTTTAGTTACTGTCTCTGCCTGAATGGAATCACCTGAGAAAATAAAACAGCAGGAATTTTGTGCTACCAGCACGACAAGGATAGACAGTGGGACAGCACATGTGAGAGAGAAGACTTCTAGACACCAAACTAAAATGTATTCTGACAAATTACAGAATGAACTCTTTACATTGTAAGGATTTGTTCTCAAAAATGTCATTTTTCAATGGTCTTACCCAAAAGACCATATCCACAAGGAGATATACTCAGGAAACGAAATCAACAAAACATAAAGGAATAGTACTTTGCCTTTCATATGGTTTAGAGACATAATTAAAATTTCCCAAAGAGCTATCAGTGTCACCAAGGATAATGAGAAAAAAGACTGGAAGAGGGATCAACTGTCATCAAAATTTATCCAGAAGAGGACTTTACAAAACATCCTAACAGCCTTTATCCTTCATCCTCTATTACCTGCTGTGGC
The DNA here is from genome assembly GCF_971803275.1 of Cyanistes caeruleus. Classification (NCBI taxonomy): domain Eukaryota; kingdom Metazoa; phylum Chordata; class Aves; order Passeriformes; family Paridae; genus Cyanistes; species Cyanistes caeruleus. The sequence goes on along the minus strand of NC_141732.1, from coordinate 25,667,131 downwards.
GAATGAAATCGTTACCAGCAGTTTGTTTTGCACTGGTCAACATTTTAATAAAGAAAATTACCCTTTTTTTTCTTTCTCTAGCAGCATCAAAGGAATGCTAGAAGCACACACCCATGTCTGAGGCGACATGGGTTCTTGAGTGCTCAAAAAAATAATGCCCATGGCTCAGTTCAAGGCTTGAAGTGTAAGGTTTGGAGAACAGTAATCCTCCCCTCTCCTAAAATCTCTTTTGACAGATATTCTCACATACAAATCTGGATGCCTGGAGTCTCTTGTGGCATGCCTTTCAGTTGTGCAAGGGAGGAATACTGATGGAGAGGTTGGAACCCTCTTACTGTCTGAGCATGGCACCTGGATCCAATGTGATTTTGGTGGAATGCATGATGTTAAGATTTTACTGATAAAAGCAGCTTTAGGGCTAGACTTCTTAATACCTGTGGAATATGAGAAGCGCGACAAGTACCTATCACAACACTAGCTAATTGTCTATTTGGAAAATTATTAACTGCCTCCCTCCAAAATAACTTCTCTCTCTCCCTTTACTATTATTTCTTCTCTCCTTCTTTTTTGGAAATTTGCCCTTTCACAGAATATATGTCTGTGTGTTTTCATTCCAAAGCATTCGTCTGTTGTGGCTAGGTTCCACAGGAGGGTTCCAGCTTGTAAAGGTTAACTGTGCAGAAATCAAGGCTTTGTGCATTTTTGCAAAGGTCACACTCATCAGTAGTTCTGGGAGGACTGCTGGGAAGGGCTGTAGTAAGTACCCAGTGATTGAACCACAGCTCCAGGTTTCATTTCCTTTAAGAATACTGTTACAATCACTGGTTGTGTCACTAAGAGATAAAGAGGCTGCTCAGTCACTTGAAATTCAATTTGTACATTACTCAAATCTGCTCCACCTCCTTCTTTCACGGTGCCTGGCAGCTGCTTGCTGGCACTCTGAATTTCAAATGCCTGAGCTGCAGGAAGCAGTTTAATAAACGGGATAGGTTTTGATTAATGTAACAAGCTGAAAATAGACAATGATGCAATGCGTATCTCAGCAAGAATCACAGACTCGGATCAAATCTTTGTGTGCTGAGAAAGGCTGCTGTGACAGAAAGTTCACCCAGAGATGAATATTTATGTTTTGATAACACCTTGAAGGTTCAAAAACTACCAATACATAAGATTTAGACCTGTAATCCTGTTAAGTCTCTGAGCATCTCCTACAGGTGACTGCACAGTCATGAAGTTCAAGTCTAGATTAAGTATTTGACATTGACTGAGTTCCAGCAAGGGCACTGTGCACTTCACCACAATGTTCTTGTTTTATCTGGAAGGCCGAAATGCTGTGTTTCTTTCAGTATTAGGAATGTAAACAATCATTTGCTGTGCTGTATACAAAACAATGAGCTATATTTTTCAAGATTCATTAGCAATTCACCATTCTACAAAAAGCTTCGACATGGTTTCAGACAAGTACTCAGTACAAAGTTTACACTCATCCAGTGCTGATCTGTGGCTTTAATGCTAGGAAACCTATACTTTCCCAGTGCCTGCTTCTCCAAGACACAGACATTCAGAGCACTCAGAACTGACATTATGTTAAAATTCCTCTTCAAAAGCTTGCAGAATCACACTCTCATCCAACAGTATTTCGTCAAATTAGGCAATGGTGCCTCACAAATGGAAGGAACTGAAGATGTCAATGAAGATTATCTCCACTGTCTTATGGATGAAGAAAATATAATTAATATATATTTACTGAAAAGGTGTAAATTATGAAGCTTTGGCCCTGCTCATTTTTATTTGAGGTCTTTCAATGAGATACAGCAAGAGGCTGAACCTGGAGAGGAAGGTTGCTTCCAAAGCTAGCAGTTGTGTGAATGTCAGGTCTTTGGGTTTGAGAACCACTGTCTTTGTAATTCCCCACTTTTCTGTGAAAATATATTCGATGATATGATTAATCAGATTTATTTGATTTATTTTTGGTTTTATTTTCTTAATTTGAAAATCTAATTATGCTCTCAGTTGTCTAAAATAATGCTATGTAAGTTAAAATCTACATCTGTTTCATTAACGTGTCTGGAGAGTAAATTCTGTGTGAATAGTTCTGTAATATTACATGAGGTACCATTGATAGTGGATTGGTTTTTTAATTGAAAACTACTGGAAAATTTTAGAAAACTTTTGAAAATTGAAAACTGTTACAAAATTTTATGGGATAGTTCTGTTCTCATAATTATATAGTGTATATTCATCTCATTGATAAAAATTACTTTTTAAAATTACTGCTTCTGAATAATTAAATAAACACTGGTTCTGTAATGACAGCTTCTGATCCCCAAACCAGAGAATTTAATATTTCAGTGCATATAAGACATTACCCTGAAAATCTGTACTGGAAGCAGCATTGACTGTATATTTTGGCACACTGGGTTGAGGATTAACAATGTTGCTGGTTTTTTAAAAAATAAAATTATTACATTTAAAATGTCTTTCTGTGTTTATTTACCTTCATTCTCAAAGTCAAATACTGTCATCCTATAGTCTAATTCTGTAAGTTTAATTTTATCCTTGTTTCAGCTTTACCTGGGTTATCTATGCTTTGTCTCCTCCTACCCATTGAAACCACTTCCCATATGCTTCTGAGTCTAGTGCTGTTCGTTTAAAATTTAAAAACCCTGAGGACTATAAATCAATAAAATGTTAACTCTCTGATAAGTCTTATGCTATGAATAACAAACATTTTCAGTCAGCAGTTTGCAAACAAGCCATGGGCTAATATTTGTTTGTGTAAAGCATTCAGCACAGAAGCATAAAAGATATTTTGTAAAAATCAGTATTAGTTTGCAAATTGTTCCCATGCAGGAGAAAAAGCTGGGATCATCTATTTCATGCACAATTAATAACTCGACCAGCTCTTGTAAGGATGCTGAGAATATAAAGATGCCGTAATTTCCTCAGTGTATGGGTTTTGGGTTTTTTTATTTGTTTGTTTTGGGGTTTTTTGTTTTGTTTTGTGTTTTTTAATAATTAAAAACAGGGAGGAAAAAAGCCCCAGAAAATTAAGTTGTCCTGTTTAATTGTGATGTGAGTCAATAGTGCTAAGGGTAAAAAAACAGAAGAGCAAAGCAATTCTGATGAACACACTTGGACTTGAAGATCAGTTCCAGAGCTGTTAAGGGTGAAATAAAAAGGGACGGTTTTCTCTTGCCTTGCCAGAGTTTCTACAGAAGTTGTTTGCTGTGTTAATTTTTTAGGGGTTTATTGAGAGAAAATGAGGGAATGGATATATCTGTTTTCATCTCATTTGATGTACCTTTGTTTTCAGCGTGACACACATTTCTCAGAGAAGCAAACAATGCTTCCCTTGTCTGTAGGAGAAACATGCTTTATTTGGGAACCTATGTGAGAAAATAAATGGAAAATAAAAGCATGGCTATGTCCTGTTTTTCAAAGTTCAGGAAGTAATTTCCTTCTGTTGGTGTATAAACAAGAATAGTAGACAGAAAAGAAAAAGGATTTATGGGAAGGAGGGAAAAGGCCAAAAGAAATGTAAATAAAAGGCAAGGTGTCCTCAAAGAAAAGCATTAAGAGCTTCAGATGGTTTTGCATTTCTGTATGTATTTCATCCTGGTATTTATGTATCTATATTTAATTTTCAGTGAAATGTAAATAATGAGGAGGCATTCATGGCAATTTTCACAGGGAAAGGTAGTAGGTATTTTCATGGAAGTTTTAACAGTAGGAAAAAAATCAGTGGATTTTAGAGATATTGTGAAGGGTTACCTAGCTGGTTCTTGAAATGGTGTTCATGAATATAGGGGGCGAGGTGGGGAAGTGCAGAAGTTAAGCTCTTCTTAAAGTCCTAAAGGAAAGAAGCAAAATTAATAACTGAGTCACCAGCAGTAACAGACAAGGGAGGATGAAATGCACTGATGTGTTTGCCACATGAAGGCTGTCCTGGTTTACAGCTTTCCTGTTCCTTGAAGTCACAGGAGGAGGTTCAAGGATGCAGAAAGTGGTGTTGGCATGGACATCACTCAGATGAAAGCAGCTGGACTGGGTTTGGCCTTGGTCTCTTTTTCACTCTTCTATTTATGAAGGTCGCATCAGTGTGCATTTTGTGAGGTCAAGTTTTCAATTACTGGATACACACAATAACATTAGTGAGCATAAAAATAAACTTTTATTTAACCTGTCTGGTTGTAAAAAAATTTGAGAGTTTCTTTTTTACTAAATTGTGGTATGTGCTTTGAAGGCACTGTTATATGCATGACGGGAATTATATTTATTATACACACACCCTCCACATTGTGATAAAGTATGTAATTATGAAATATCAAAATTTCTCAAAGTGTTCACATTTTAAAGTGCATGGATTTAATCCACTGATAGACAGATAAAACAGATAGATAGAACAGAAAAGTTCAGCAGTTAATTGCATTCTGCCACTTGATTGGTATTGAATGTTTCACCAGCAATTGAGTTCTATACGAGTCTCTCAGTAATTTATTGCGTTTGCTTCAGATATAAGGCAGAAGCATTTGCTCAAACATAGAAGGCTTTGCTGTCCTGTGAACTTCAGCTGCTCTGGGTGTAACACTGAGGAATAACCAGAGAAAATGTTGCACTTGAAACACTCCCATTTTGTTTATTTTTTCATTGTAATTATGACAAATATATCACCTTAATAAACAAAGAAAAATATGTATTAGTCTCTTATGTAACACCTGCTTTCAGTGCATCCATTATATCTACTGTACTTCCTATATTATTTCAATTAATATTTCATCTTTCCAAATACTGAGTACTCAAAGAACAATAAAGCCAGAGTGGTTTGGGGATTTTTCCCCTTTCTAATACCAGAACCTCTGTCTGATCTCTGTATTTTTTAAAGCAGAATTCATTATCTTAATCTTGTTAGTGTTCTGAGGAACTTCTTTATACAGCTCCAGTTTAATGTTGATCTGGAAGCGTTATGTCTTAATACAAATGCCATCTGGTTCAGCTACATATATCTGTATAATGGCAACACCATGGAAAATCCTCATTCAGAGTAAATGCATTAAATAAGATCAGAGTACTTCAGTAAGTCAGGGCCCTGCCTCTTGTCAGGCACCAGCCGGTGTTTACCACAGAAGGTATCAGTTCTCTTGCATCCTTCTGTAGAAATTTATCTAACTGAGTTTTATTCCGGGAGAAATAATATAAATTTTCATTAAAGAAAACACTATATTATGGCAACACTAAATGAATCATCTTCAATCACTCGTAAAATAGTTGATTTATTGTTTGCAGTTGGAAGTTAGGAAAATATTTTTGCTGTCAAGAATGAAATATAGTTCATATATAAATAAAAAAATAAGTCCATGTCTTTATCTAGGGAGAGTTGTGCATGTGTGAGCGCATGCATTTGTCATACCCGTAAAATAGGTAGGTAATCTATGTCCAAGAACACATGCATGTTTTGGCCACATCAAGAAGTACTCAATAAAAATTGCTTCTCTAAAGTAAAAGGAAAACAAATAGACTAACCAGCACACAATAAAATAAAATCCGTCACAACAGAAAAGAATATTTTCTTGGAGTGATTCATATTCACACATCCTTCAGTGAGACTTTCATATATTTGGTGACATTGTGAAATGTCATTGAAGAAAAGGCATTTCAGTTTAGCCTTGAGCAAACATACACGTACTAGAAGAACTGTGCATATGTAAAGGCTTTTTCTTCTTCAAAAGGGGACCTGGTTTTGCTATATTCATAACTGAAGCTAAGCTTTGGCTAGTGAGGTGCTGCATGATAAGAACTTGGTTAGCAAACACATTGAGGGGTCGAATGACTTGAATAACAAAATCCCTAGCAGTGTGTTTCAGTGCAAACTGCATTTGTACTCTGCAAGGAGATCAATGCTCACCCTCATTGATTTTCGTCAGCGGCAGAACCAGGATTATGCACGATGTGAAATTGTATCCCCAGACATATTCAATCTGATTTCCTAGTCAGTGCTAAAAAGGCATAGTGTTGTCCTGAAAACATAAGGTTAGAGAAGTGTAACATATCAAATTTGTACTTCTGGCAAGCCTGTGTGTTAAATAGATTCATCATATATCCTAGATGTCACGCAATACGTTCCATAAAAATATTAGTTTGGTGCTATAGAGTGCATATACATATACATAGATATATGTTCAAAACATTTTGCAGAGATGCCAGAGAGAGAATTTGAAATGCATTTCATACACATCACTTTAAAAATGTAGTATAGTTTTCCTCTGGTAGACTTCAGCATTATTGTAAACACATAAAAAGAAATAATTTCTTCAAAAACTTCATAGCAGGAATGTAGTACATCTTCAGAACTTAAATAACCTTGTAATTTACAATGTATGCCAGTTTTCAAAAAGTAATAATTACAGTAAAATATGTCAGTGGGAAATGACAGCTGACAGGAGCTTTGTTCTGATCTGCAATTTCCCCCTGTTTGTAGCTTCTCAGAGAAGCCATGGGAGCACTATCAAATGCTGCTCAGCTTTACTTCAGTTTTAACACAGGGATGAATTGAATTAGCTCAGCTCAGACTTTTCCTAAGGTATTTGCAGATGGACATAGGAGAAAAAAAAAAGAGGAGCAAGAAAGAGCAGTGATGGCTCAAACAAGAAAATTTTCTGTCCTCAGCTTCTGCCATTCCAGTCTTTGGAGAAGCAAACACCATTCCCAGAGTGGTGGTATAAGCTGCTTATGCAAAAGGGACAAAATAATGCATGTCCTAGAGAAACATGTGTGTACTTTATAGATATTTACCTGGAAAATGAGCACTGCCTACGTTTCATGATTTAAGATCACAGTCATTTCCTTCTGTCTGTGTTTATCCAGTGCTACCACTCAGCTAGGCACGTATGCACACCTACATCAGGTCCACATCATGCAAATTTAATAAATGGCTACTAGGAAGCTTGAAGTTACTGCAAAGTAAAAACTGGGGCTGACAAATCCATAAGGTTAATAATTCTTGTCTTAGCAAGTGGATAGGTTTTTTTAACTTATTTAGACAGGACCATGTGAGTGGATAGATAGAGCAACTCTTTAAGGCATTACAGAAAAAATACGGATTTTCTTAATCTGGTGAAGGGAGTTATATGTTACTTGTGAGCTAAAGAGGGGCAAGCAGTACACTGGAATACTTCTATCAAGTGCTGAAGATCTGAATGAATGTGATGAGAGTAAACAGTATCTTGGAAGCAAAATGTTCTCTCAAACATGGAAAAGTATTCCTTTGTTTTAAGGTAGCAAAAGCCTAGACATAGACCTCATTGTTTGCTGGGTTTTCAGTCCTGGCTGTTTCAGTTGATGTTGAATATTTGATCAGGAAAGCACTTATTAGCCTACTTGGCCTCTAAACATGACACAAAATCCACTGGCCTATGCTCTTAAGTGCTTTTGTTGTGAGGGGGCAGATATGTGCACATATTTAAGCTTTCAAAAAACAAGACCTTAGTTTTCACACAAAACTCATTGGAACAGTTGAAAGACTTTCCACTGTTCCCTTTTCATCAGGCTTGGTACTTTGTTCTTGAAAATGCACTTTAAAAACATGTTTCTAAGGTGACTTTAGTTCCATGCTGAAGGTAGACAATCAATTCACTAAAAATTATCTTGTTACTGGGGAAATTGCATTTTTAGAACCTGGTAAGCTTGAACTAGATTATATCAGTCTAAACAAACAACGTAATTTGATAATGAATAAGTAGGAGGGTGCACAGAGAAAACTACCACTGTTTAACCTCAAAACTATGCTAATAAGTAGGGTGATAGACATGAAACTCCAAATAATGGAGCTGTTATTCTAGCCCACCAGGCTGTCTCAGGGAACTCTTAAGTGGATTTGCTATGCCATGACTAAATGTAGCTCCAGTCCAGTATTTTGCATAGCCTAAAGTATCTTGTTGCAGTATATTCTCACATTTATCTAACTAGATCATTTTTAGAAGAAAATATATTCTTCCAGCTTGAAAGGAAGCATATGTGCATGTTATTACATACTATTTGCTTGCTTGCACGTAAACTGGAAGGCTCTTCCAGAAATAACCTCTTTGTGAAAAAGACTGCCAGTACAAGAATATCAGTGTATCTGCTAAAAATGAAAAGGATCCTTTTGGGGAAAAAAAAAAAAAAAAAAAAGACAAAAAAATGAAAAATATCATGAACTAATGAATGTACACATATGCACATGTGTTTGTCTGAACCAAAGCTGATGGTAATGCAGAGCATACTCCCAGAATTATCTGAACCCAGTTTAGGTTGGATTCATCTACAGTTACTTGGCATCGACTGGTTACTGTATTTCATTTATTTTTACAACAGCCACACTCTGCCAATAAAAGATCAAACAATTTTGGTTGCTGGGTTGAAGTTTTTAAAAGTACTTGATGTTACTCTTGAATCTGCTCTCAGTTATAGCTCACTAAAGGGTCTGGCCCACTGGTGGATCTATAAATACAAACATAAGCTGAAAAAGCTGCTTCTAAGGCAGAATGCACAAATCTGAAGTTAAGTGATTTTCACTCCACTCTATCTTGTTTATGCAGTTTCCAGTTCTGAAAGTGAGTGGTTTTGCAGAACAAAAAAAAAAAAAAATTAAAATCTTGTTTGTGTACTGTGTCCAATTTTCTGTTGGTCTTTTACAGCAGAGACACATACAATTACATTGCACTTAAAAAGCACTTAGATGAACTCATTCCAGTTCCCATACATACAAAGTAGAGCGTTTTTAGATAAACTACATTAAAATGAAGACAGACAAGGAGGAGATTGTGTGTTGTGATTTTATTCTGATTACTGAAAGGTAACTTATCTACTATTTTACTCCTTCCTTAGAGTATTTAAATGCAAAGGATAGGAACAGATAAACAAGCCATACAGCTTCTTTGGAAAAAAAAAATATATATCTTCAGCTTTTCTCATCTTATACCTGTTATTGCAATATCATTTTTGTTGGATAGAAACCTTATATTCCAGTCACTCATAATCATTAAAATCCCTTTGTTTATTCTAGAACGTGGGGCTCCATGGTCAGTGCCTGGCATAATTCCAAGTTAAGCACAGTGAAAACCCTTGTAACAGCCACAAGCCAGCCTAGTCCTAGCTCAGCTGCTATAGCAGGTGTCTGTTCAGTGAAAGTTTCACTGTCCTTTTTTTCTAACTTCACACACACCACCACCATTTAACTAACAGGCTGTATATGGAAGCCTTTATATTTGAAAGATACACTAGAGTGTGGTCCCATGCAGTAGCTATGGGGAAGAGCATTATTCTACTCCTGACCCGTGTCCTGGAAGAAAACTTCTTCCTTCTTTATTCTGTGACTGGTTTTTTGCCCTCTCTATTTACTATCATGCTGTGTTAATACTCTCAAAGCCTTCTGCTCAGCCACATGGTCTCTTACCCTCTATATTTCCCTCATCCATTTATTCTTAACATACGATGACCATCTTCGTGGTAGCACAACTGCTTCTTCTCCTACATGACCTTGATTCCCTACTGCCCTCAGCTTTCCATCACACTCTCCTTGTTCCTACACCTTCTGCAGCTCCTCCTCTTCATATTTCACGTCCAGGTACCCTTCCATGTCCTTTTGACACCAGAGACATGAGTGCACACCTGGCTTTGCATGCTCTTCACACCAGGTTCTCTTTGAACTCTCCTGGAGGGATTACTTGCCTCATGGTGTACTGGGTAGCCATCTGTCCTAAGAGCAGTCCCAGTGTGGTGACAGAAGCCTGCACTTAAGCTCACTCAGGTCATGGCTCATGGAGGGCCCCAGGGGCAGGCTGGAGGGCAGTTACAATGCTCTAATTGCATTTATCCCCTTCTTTCTTCAAATGCAACATTCTTCATTTTAGCTTGCTGAACCCGACATTGTAGACCCAGAGTATTCATTAATGTTCCAAATATTAGCTAAAAATTGCTAAATATGGCTTTGCCAGTTTCACTTTGTATCTGATCAAAGCAGATGATGGAAGGAGCAGTCCACACAGACTGCAGGTGCTTTAGAGATTCAAAGCCACAAAGTCAAAGTCTGTATGAAAAATGTGAGCACAATTGCTCGAGTGGTTATTTTATTCATATATACGACCACCTCAATTGCACCTGCACAGCAGGTGCAAGTCACCTGTGCAGGATAAGAAAATATGACTCTAACAACCAAAAAACCACCAGCTACCTGGTGTGTCCTGCTCATTATGCACTGCATTAATGAAGGGAATCTTCCCTTTACACAAATTGCCTTGGGTTGAAACAACTTTCTCCATTCTGCCTTCATTCTATCTACTTAACCTCTTCTGTTCTATAACACTGGAAGAAAATACTATCAGATTTTGCCAAAAAAGTATTTCTGAATTTCAGCTCAATTAACAGCCTATATTTCCAATCAGTAATGTACAGGTGTTCTACTGGCTAGTTTTGGTGATTTACAGTCACAGGAATTATACAAGGAAAGTCTTAAGCATATGGTAACAGTAAGGATCCCTGACTGTAGTGCATTTAAATCAAACAATATCCTCATTAGCATCCAGGAAACAGAGCTGTCCTTTAATGTTCAACAATGCACTACATAGTGAATGGAAAGTTATTATGTCCCAGATGCAAATAATTTCTCTCACTTATTTTTTTAGCTCAGTATGCAGTTAAGGATACCAGGGTAAATGACAGAAAAACTAAAAATGCACGTAAATAACCACACATGTGAAATGACACCAAGAGCCTGATGTTCTTTAATTCCATAATGCTCAGTAGCATTAATTATTCCCTAAATCTGCATTGAAGTGTATCTAAATCCCAGTTCTAATGTATTTAGCCTTGTATTTCTATCATTCCAGAATGTATTACAAAATCATTACCAGCCCAATATAAATAAAGAAATTCTAGGCATGGAAGTAATGCTGCAGACATAAGTTGAGATAGATTAGTTAATTGTTTTCCTCATTTATTTTCCTCTTCTTCATTAAATCAATATCTGTTCTAGATGGCAGGAGGAATTTGTACAGTATTTGAGTCAACACAATGAATTTAACTCATAGGAATTTGACTGCATTTCTTAGGCCTTCAGTGATATCTCCTTACAAAATCAGTGGCCACAGAGCAAAAGCAGGAACATGAAAACACTGCTTAGCTCATAATTCACATTTCTGTAAGTGGAGGACTTTCCAATAAAATTCAGACACTTGAGAGGTATGGAAACTGCTGTGGCTCAATAAAGGTGATTGAGTGCCCTCACCCCCTTCATACAGTACTGGTTGGGGTGGGGGGAGGAGGGAAGGACAGACAGGAAATAAAAAACAAAACAAGCAAAAAAAACAACACTAAAGATAAAAAAAAAGTATTTAACTGTTAGGTCTCCAGATATAATCTTCTGGAAATTCCCAAAAAGTCTGTAAATCTGATCATACTGCAAACAGTTAGAGGTGGCACTAAATGCAGTGAATGAATAATGTACTAAACCAAAATAGAGTGGTTGATTGATTTGGTATATGACTGAAGGCTTCTCTTTTCTGCAATCAATAACATAAACCTTTTCACTTTCTTGTCTCTCCTGCAGCTCCCTAATATTACCTCTCTGCTGGGTGCTACACTGTTCTGGGAAAAGTTGCCCAATGTATTGTTCTGAGATTAGTTTCCTTTGGGACCTTGACTCTGCAAATAATTGCTACCAATCTTCGTTCCAGACAGAATGAAATCATCCCTCATGGAATTTAAGAAAATCATTTTGTTCAAATTATTTTCATGATCCGACTCTTAATTTTCCTTAACGTAGCATTAGGAATGCTGCACCTTAAGTTATAAAAAATTTGCATGGCAGGGCTTTTATGGTTTGTGTTAAGTCATTGAGACAAATAAGGACAACCATGGCTGAATACAGCATCATACAAAAATCTTCATTTGTGCCTAAATCTCTGCAGTGACTTCATATTTGTCTTGCCACGGTGGCTATTTGTTTATCTGATAGCAGAACAAGGTAATTGTGGATTGCAGAGAGGAAACAAAAGGGGCCCTTCTGGAGAATGTGGCCTGTTGAAAGACAGAATGAACATCAGCTGGCAAATTAAAACAAAGACATGTGTGGGACAAGAAAAGATTACGGGAGAAGGTAACACAACCCTGTCCTGTGATGCTTGAGCTGTGCCCAGAAGTGCCTTCTCTTAAACAACCACCACAGTGGAGAAAAAAGGTGGAAAAAAATACATTTTGAGAAGATGGCAAGTGTTGGGAAAAGGGCATCTGGTATGGATGCAAAATCACAGTATTTGAGCTGTGTGTCCTCACATAGATAAGTTACAGCTGAGAATTTGATTTTTGTTGTGTGTTGGTGTTGAGGAAGGAAATGAGCTATGTCATCAATCATGCATGCCCTCAACAAGTCTTTCTATCAGAAAAAAAACCAAACCAACTTTCAAGTCTGCCATCCATATTGGAGGGAAAATATTTTATAACAGCAATATCTTGCTCTGCTTAGTTATTCCAGCATTAACTGCAGGAAAAACAAAAATAATTGTACTGGGTTTGGCTGGGATGTAGCAAATGTCCTTCACAGTATAGGGCTGTGTTTTGGATTTGTGCTGAACACAGGGTTGATAACACAGAGATGTTTCTGTTACTGCTGAGCAGGGCAAACAGAGCCAAGGCCTTCTCTGCTGTTTGTACTTCCATGCTGGGGAGGAAGTTGGTGGTGCCTGAGAGGCTGGGAGGAGACACAGCTGGGACAGGGGACCCCAAGGGATCAACGGGATAGTCCAGACTATGTGACATCATGCTCTGTACATAAAGTGGGGGGAAGAAGGAGAAAGGGGGAATGTTAGGAGCCATGGCATTTGTCTATCCAAGTAAGTGCTACACATGATGGGGCCCTGCTCTCCTGGAGAATCGCTGAACACTTGTCATCCATGGGGAGCAGCGAATTAATTCCTTGTTTTGCTTTGCTTGTGTACACAGATTGTGTTTTCCCTATTAAACTGTCTATATCTCAGCCCAGGAGTTTTCTGACTTTCACCCTTCAATTCTCTCCCTGATCCTGCTGGTGTGGGGGTGAGTGAGAGGCTGACTAGGGCTTGGTGTTGGCTGGGGTTAAACCATGACAGAAACCCAAACAAGTTGTTTTGAAAACCCTGCTTTCAAGGTGAGGTAGAAGAAACAATGTTGTGACTTTGGTCAAGCTGAAATGTTAAGCTGCTGTCAGGTAGAGTTGTAAAATGTAGTGTTCCCATTTACCTCTCAACTTCAGAGAAAGAAGCATGCTGTGACATAGTGAACATTTTGATCTCTGAGAACTTTCTTCAAATTTCAGAAAATAACTGTGACCTCTTTGGATCTTTAAACTACAGTCTGGATAAAATGAAATGAACATGGAGTTAAATTTAATTTCTGATCTTTGTCCAGCCAATCTCAACATTTAACCTTGTCTTTGTAGTTGAGACATCTGAAGAAAAGTGTCTAGGGAAAGCTCCCAGGTGGTGACTCTGTGCTGGCACTTTGTGTGCCCTTTCAGTCATTTAGGTCTCACAGCTCAGCTTACAGCAGAATATTATCTAGACTAGAGCTTCAATGCAGTTTTCTACATTTTCTTCCTCCGTTTCCTTCATCAGAAAGCCTGGCATGTATTTTGTATGCAGACTCCTTTGCACTGTCTTTGTTGCTCTGCAAAAATAAAAAGCTTCATTAAACTGAGTTTCTAATTTCCACACATATTTTGGTGGTCATTCCTCAGTACGTTGCTTTTAGCACACACTTCCCCAGTAGTAAATGGCAGAGAAGATGATTTGTAGATTGTTCAGCATTTATTTCCTTCCCTGATTGCTTTCCTGACTTTTCTGGCCAAAACTAATCAATAATACTACTGATCTGAGAGATGCAAAATATAGTTTGGATACTTGGCTTTTGACAAAGAAACTTCTTTGTCTGGGTAGAGGGACTTTGCACTTCCTTAGTGTTAAGCCAGAAAAAAAAAAAAAAAAATAAAAGAAAGGTTAATTCATCCCCTACCTTTGCAGGGTAGTCCTTTGTTTGCTGTGAGCTCAAATGTGTTTCAAAACATCATTCACTTAGACCTGTCTTTTGCCAGCACAGTTTTTCCTTTCAACACTGAGCTCCTCTTGTCGTCCTGCTGTTGCCACCCCTCCTTTGACTTTGCCTGACTTCCTATCAGTGTCTTTTGCTAGAACATAAGAGCTAAGCCTGCGTTTGTATTTATAGCTTGAATTTAATTGAAAGTTTCGGATGTTTGCAATGAGAAACTGAAAATTAAACAGCTGTGTCTTGACAGCTTTGGAAATGCTGCTCACTGAACTCCCTGAGCAATTCAGAAAACATCTCTGCTGAAGAACAAAACATGGCTTATGTGGCTGTGTTACAGCAGTTGGAAGAAAGTACTAATGCTATGAAGGTTTTATTTTACTTTGCATAACTGGCATCACAACCTTTGTTTAATATTCAAGCAAGATTATACAGATAAAGAAGGAAGGCAAGAGGGAGGAAAACTTAAGCAAGCTATGGTTAAGACAGTCTAAAGGTCAAAATTGTAATATTAAATAAATCTTACATGCTTTTATAAACCTTAATTTATTGTCTACGTGCAACTGACATTTTAGCTTTGGGTTTAATACCAATTACTTCAAAGTATTCTTGTAGAAGAATAGTCGATAACCCTCTTACACAGTATAATTGGAATTCTGCATGTTAGAACATTTGGTTTCTGAAAGATTTTTGTAAATGTTAATAGCTGTCTTTTAAAATGGTGTAAGTGTGAAATGCTATGAAAAGCAAAGGTTTAAATGTCACCATGTCTATAATTTTCATATTGTAAAAACTAAATAAGCTTTTACAATATGAAAAACCTAAAGGCCTGCTGCAAGTTTGAAGATATAAGCTAGCTCATTATTAGTTTTTTGAAACTGATATGACAGACACATTTTTTTTAAAACTGTGCATTTTAGTCTAAAATGTGAAGTTGAACATTTAATTGTCTGGAAGTGTTACTACTGCCAAATCTTCCTATTTAAAATCCATTATCTGAGTCTGGTAATAAAAGGACTTACCTGGGAAGCCTCCTAGAGTGTTACCAGAAGTATTCTCCTCATATGAACCCACTGGAACTCAGACTGAAAAACTACTCTTATTTGTCATAGTTGAGCATTATGATTTGTACCTACTAAAAGGGTGCTCTGGTACACCAGGAGGATGGGAATGGAAATCACAGACGTTTTAAGGTAAAGTGTGCAAGCTTTTGCGTTCCCTTGGGTGAAGCATGGTGCCGTGAAATTTGGAGTACTAAAATTTGGAAAAAAAATGGTTTTCATAGCCTAACCCTCTGCACTCTTTCTTAGTAGAGTCAATAGTGCAATGAACATGCCACAGTAAACAAGAGACTGCTATTTATGACTTATTCATCCTGCCATATGTCAATATATTTTAACAGTAAAGATGTGGCTCAAGACAGTCAGAGTCTCAGAACTTTTTGAGGTATCAGTTTATCTTCCAGCCTGCCTAAATCAAATGTACAATAGCAGTTAGGAAAGAAAAAACCCAACACATTATAAAGAGCAGATAACATTAGCAGAAATCACATGAAGAACACCTTGTCCTCTCATGTGGGTTTTAGGAAGCCAAAATAATCTTTTCCTAACATACGGTAATAATAAGGATTTACTCTAAGCAAAACAAGAAAAGATAATCTTTGTGACTTAAAAGAAAGAACTATTTGAAGTCTCATGGCAAAGTATGTGACTCCTCACTCCCTAAACTGACTTAAGTAAACTTACTTACAAGATTTTTTCAAAAGAATGCATGAAAAGTTTCCAGAATTTTGGCACTCACATCCAGGAATAAAACATAAAAGGGACAGAGAGCACATCCTATAGCAAAAGCTAGAGTGTAGGGGACAGGAGCATACACCAGGAGGGACTGTCACAACCGGTAGTTAGTAGATTTATAACAGCAGAAAAACCACTGTAACTTCAGTTGCTGAAGGTTGTTGAGTAGCTCCAGATCAGAAAAAGTATGTGACATATTGGAATGGTTTTAAGCATACTGTGTGGATCTCAGATCAGAAAATTCTGGGAATGGAGGGAGAGGCAGGGAAAAATCTGAGAATGGGTGGCAGGGAGCAAAAAAGTACAGAGCATGTCATCCTTCACATAGATAATGTCACCATGTAGGGCTGGACAAAAAAAAGGTGTTCTACAAGACTAGAATTAGTATAGCATCATAAGGTCTACAGTTTAGAAGAATAGGATTTCTGATATTCTTTTTCATGGTTTCTTATTACTGATTGCGATGTTGCTTCTATGGAACACAAGAGTCTACATCTATTTTTGTACTCTTCTCAGTGTACTAAAAATTACCAATAAATAACACAAGGAAAACAGGTTATAACTTTGCAAGGTATCTTGTGCCCAGCTACTCTAGAAAACTGAAACTCTGTCACACAGAGTCAGACAGAAACTAATGCATGGTTATATTACTTTATGTTGTATAAAAGATACTGACTAGACAATAATCAAAAATCTGAGAATTTTGTTTTTCCATCTAAGAATGTTTAGGGAACAAGAACTCTCAGCTATTATCTTTTTATATATATATGTATTAGTGTTAAAATGGATTTATGGTATATTCATTTATAATTTTCAGGTTTTTAATTCTCCTATTCTGCACTCATATTATCACTCTAGGAATTTACAGCACTTGAAAATATATTACACATCCTGAAAGCCAAACCACTGACCTCTTATAATGGCCCATTTTCTCCTGTAAGAAAATATTTTTAAAAAATTATAGGGGCAACATAAAAGACAGCTGCTAGTGCCAAGTTTCTTGTTTACAATAACAAGGGAAGCCTTCATCACATGCAGAATCCAGTAGGTTAATATGGACATGCAGTAAATGTTAGCTTAAGTATACTACGTTAGAAAAGGACATTTGTTCATTTCACATCCTGAATGATTTTATGATGCCATTTCTCAGTCTTTTCATTTTCCTTTTTTTTTTTTTGTCCAACTTCCATCTTCTCAGTCAAAGGAAATCATCAAGTGACCTTGAAATCTGCACTGGTATTTTCCTGGCAGAGAAAGAAGCTCACTTTTCTCATTTGCAAAAATGAATAACAATTTGATCATTCTTAAAACTTCTAAAAGGTTAATTATGCTCTCTCCATGAGCACTGAATAAAAACCTGCTTTATCTCTGCCCAAATGAAACCCACAGGGCTCTCATTCTCTCTAACTCTGCCTGGAGACGAAATCCTGCAAGCTGTCAATTAACTCCTATCAGCTCATAGATCTGTGTGAGCTGCAGATGATTTTTTCATCCAAAAACTATGACAGCTCTCATTTTCTAGAGCTGTTGGGTGACTTAAAAAAATTCACAGCAGGAAAGTGTTATCTGGCTTTGGGCTTGCTGGAGAGAAAAAGAAAGAGTGAGAAAACGAGAGGCAGAAAGGTCCTGGGTTATGGAGAGTTCATTTCCAGCTCTAAGATTTCCGTCTGGTTCCAAAACCCCACTTGAACTTGAATTGCATGTTTTAAACAATAATAGAAACTGAGCATGGAAATGTACCACAGAGATGTTTCCTTGACTGTTTGGGTTTGGTTTGGGTTTTTTTTGTATTGTTGCTAAATAACAGTCAGCCACAGAGGAGAGGATACTAGCAAAGTACAGAATTAGTAGAACAGGCACCCCAGTGTGAAGTATTTAGCCTGCTGACATTATTTTCTGGTTGAAAAATGGCTTTATAATTTGGAAGTCAGAATAGTAATCTGAAAAGGAAAGAGTGAGAGACCATAAGAGTGTTGTTTCACTTACAGTGCAAGATGGATGTTGCTCCCACATGTATAGAAAAAGAAAAAAATTGCACTGAGCATTCAGTGATCACTGATTTCTGCTCACTTACTTAATTTCTGAATAGTAGGGCAAATTTTTGAAGAGTCAGCTATAAAAACTTGCAACAAAGCCATAGGAATAGGGGTCAATGGCTCTGTTTGTGTCAGAAACTCGAGTTAAAGTAATTAATTTTAGATACATTATAAAGTGATAGTGCTACAACTAGCACATGCGTGGGACTCAGAAATTTGGGGTTTGCTCCTGGCCCTGCTTTGACCTGTGGAAATCAGTTCATTCTCCCACTGTGATATTACTGGGTTAGCTGTAAATACCAGGGCTTACTCTGGTAGACCGACAAAAAAGCCAGCTCAGGTGTATCTCAGCATTCACTACTAGACACTTGGATCATCCAATCAGCAGCTTCAAAGTGCCATGGAAATTACAAATTTTTACTGGAAAAAGAAAGAATTGATCCATCTCTTTCATTCTCAATTTCTCTACATTAAAATGGAAGCTCTCAGGGACAAACACATCAAGACCTTCTTTTGGAAGTTTTTATTCTAAAAACTAAAAGAAGGCAGGACTGAATTCATTGCTCTTTATTTGTGAAAACAATATGAGAGCTAATTTAAAAAATAAAATTAGTCCTGATGTAGCTCCCCATTTGTAGGATCCTCCTTTTCTGTTTCTATCTTTTTCAAACTTTCCTGATGTGATGAAGCCACCAGGTAAATTGTTTTCAAGATTAGTAAGTTGACTGATCTCAGCACAGAGCAGGATGCAGGATTTTCCACCATCAGTACCTGAGTTGTACTAAGCTTTTACTCTGAATGTACTAGGACAGTCACACTGTTCTTAGATACATTAGGATTTCATATCAGTTCTCATAACATAAATAGAGATTCCTAGAGAGTCTACAAGCCTAAAATCAGCTTCAATTGATTAACAGAAAGGAGGAATCATAAGTAAAATAAAGTGAGCTGAAGGATAACTATACTGAGAATAAATTTTGAAAGGACAAATGTACCTACAGAGCTATCTGCTAATGTGGTACCTGATTTTGGTACAAGATTCCTTTTTAGCCTTGTAGTTTATCTTAAAAAAAATTATTAGTACAAGTACTCTGATGGTTTTGGCTGTAATATAATTAGCAATGTGGAATGAAATGATGGATCTTTTATTTTTGACAAATTTCTGAAATAGACTTCAATGTGATGCATTAAAACATCTCCATGAGGCTTTATCTTCTTCTCGTGAGGCAGCAGAACAAACCAGCTGTCATGGAATATATGCTGTTTATAGGGCAATATTCTTCCACTTCTTTGAAAAGAACTAATGAAGGCTGCAAATTCACAATGATTTAATTACATTTTAAATGCACCAAGAAGCCGTAATGAAAAGATTTAAGCATCTTAATTATGCTATCAATATTACCTAATGCAGAGAGAAATGGAAAACCTACTAGGCAGTAAGTAACTTAAATGGCTGAAATTATGTGAAATATTCAATATTATCTGATTTCACTTTCAGGTTCTAAAAAGTAGCCATAGAAATTTTCACCTTAAGATTCCCTATAGCAACACATATTTTAAATTTTCAGAAAAAGTACTGGACAACACAGCTGAGAGCACAGTCTCACTTAACAATGTTACAGTGGTAGAATAAATATGAGAAATTGGAATCCAATGTGTAAAACCTCTGAACACCTAGTAAACAATTACATAGTGTTATTTTTTGACGTGATAGTCCATGTATGAAGTAACACCTATTATTGCTTTTTGTCTGTTGCTTTCCTGAAGGTTTTGTGCCCCCCTCCTTTCTGTTCATTTCTATCACAGTTTCTCCAGTTGCAATGTATTTGTATTCCTTTGAGGTAAGTATAGCTCAGATTCTACTTAAAGTAATCAAAATTCAGGAAGATCAGTAGGAGGGTTTTTTGGGTTTTTTTTTAGTGTTGCTTTTTTTTTTTAGTTAATGAATGAGAAAAGTGACAGGAATAAAATAGACTAATACGGGAAAATCATCAAATACTTCAATGAGATAAGTGTTTAAAAGTTTCATCTGCCAGAGGTACATGGCTCATCACTACAGTATATGAAGCTCGTTCATTAATAGTGCGATTTTGGGATCCATCAAGTAAACACAATCAAAGGTAGCATGATCAGGACAGTTCAGTCAACTGAAATAGGTGGCTTTAATCAGTCTGGGAGCAAAAGGACTGGCTGAGTGTCCAAACAATTCATGGGATACTCAACAGGACACTTCATGCCGTGGGTTAAGCTGTGCCCTCCAAGAGAAGGCCTGACCTCTGCCTGATGTTTTAAATGTCAAAAGGAAAGAATGTGTACAGGGAACAAGGGAGATGCTTTTGTGTGGAGACTAATATTCCTTGCTGTCTTAAGATGTGTTACAGATCTAGATCTGCAGATCTAAAAATTCTCCTCATTACAGATGAACCAGTGTCACTCCGGAGCTCTCAGTGTGCTGCGTGTGGACTGAAAGACATCAACAGCCCACATGTGGGAAGGCCAGCTTCTCTTCCCTTCTTGCCAGCATGCCTCACTCCTCCATTTAGTCACTGGACTTGCAGGTAGGTTCAGCTGTTACTTCCAGGCACTCATAGGACATTTCTTCTATATTAAATGCAGTTGGCGCTTTTAGGGAGAGAAAATTTGAAAAGCTCCTGGGAGCCAAAAGCAGCGTCAACCTACTACATGCCTTGTCCTGTGGAATTAGCACTTTCACGTGTTTTTATCTTGAAAGGTGGGGCAGAATTTGGAAACAAGACCTTATATTCAAAGTTTGCTGTAACAGGAGACGCAGTGCATCTGTGGATCCCTGCACTTGTATGTGCCTGCCAGGTACAAACATGGACTCACCTGAGAAGCTTTCAAATGTTTGTTGTTATTTGCCATTTCAGTGTTTTTAGCTATATGCCAGCGCAAAACCACCTTTTACACAGAGCTCAAAAATGCTGGTGTATATTCAAGTTTTTATTCTGAATTTGCATACCATTTTTTTAAAATGCAAATTAGGAACATATGTACCCCTAGAACATTTCTGCAAATGCTCATAAACAGAGCTTGTAAGTACACTCAGCTCTTCTGCCAATGACAAACTGGTTTTCCTAATTTTCTGCTTTTCTTGCTCTTGTGTTTTGTTTGTCTAAAGGCAATCTGATATGGTAATGATTTATGCAGACAATGATTTATGTACTATTCCATCTTTCTAATAAATATCTAGATCTGTGGAATGTATTAAGGATGTAATCATCTTGGTATTAAATTTCTATCCAGTTTCCATTATAATCAGGAAAAAATTCCCTTTGATTTCAAAGGACAGTTCTATCAGACCAGGAGCACTTAATTTTTTAAAGCAATGTTAAGTGCTGCTGTTCACTGACATTGTTTCCCAAACACCAACGATTGTTCACTGACCCAGATGTGAACTTGGTTTTTTTCTGCCTCTGTTTATAGACAGCCTTTCTCTGTTGTGCTTATCTACCCTACTCAGAGACCTATTTGACTTGCTGGGATCTTGTGATGGAGCAAATTAGAAAGCCTGTGAAAATTGTTTATAGCTGAGAATGTCAAATCAGTGTTAAAAAAGGCACAAAATTAATATTTACATAGATCAGGGGCCTCTACTTTACATTCCTACCATTACTCAACTGTTGGAAAGAAGTATGGTCCTTGAAAGGGGGAAAAAAAAAAGCAGCCCACTTTGTAATGTCTAGACTTGGGTATGGATGTCATTCTCTGCAACTCAGTACTTCAACATGACAAGGCAATGCACTAAGTTTCAGGAAATCCACAGTCTTTCCAAATGCCTGTCCATGATTGTGAGCAAAGTTGCCTCTTGCAGGACACAGAGACCCTTCTGCATAGCAAACAAATCCCTTTTTTTTTTTCCTTCTTTTTTCTTTGTTGTTGTTTTTGGTTTTTTCAAGCCAACAAACCTGTGAAAGCTCTAACGGAAACAGAAACTGAATTGAAAGAGAGTCATTCCTACCTGCAGCCTGCTTCAGATGTAATGATTATGATTACAAACAACAATGACTTTTCACAGTACAGTATTTTTGACCACAATTGGGTTCTACATGAACTTGTTCTTATGTATACATAAACACTGTTAATGTGTCACAGGAAAGCTGTGTGATGTTTCAAACTTTCCATGCCAGATGTGTTTGCAACACAGCCACAACACTAAGAAAAGTTATGTATACAGTGATACTAAAGACTTTTCCACTTCAGAAGAGTTATTCTGTGTGTGTAAATGAGAGCATGATTTTTCTTCTCTATTATTCATGAATAAATGAATATTCAGAATAACTAGGGACAAATAACACTTGAGAAATACATCAGTTCAGAAACTGAAGAAGCTGTCCCCATTTCTTTTGTTCACATTGTAACTGTTTTTAAATGATCTCTGAGCTTTCTAACAAAGTGAAAATTTCAGAAAAGTTCAGAGCTCACTGCCAGATAAGTACTTTTCAGTCCAAACTCAGCACAAAAGGTACATTTTATCAGGAATGAGATAACAGACAAAAAATTAAGTATATGTTCCCTAGTGACAGATGATACAATATCACCTTTGAGATCTGTCTTGTTTTCATAATACTATAAAACTGATTATCATTGTGGTCAAATCTCAACAGTTGTCTTGAATTTTTGGAGGGTTATCTTCAATTATGAGTCTTTTCCTGTGACACAAGTGACACAGAAACAGCCTTTGTGTGGGGAAGAATCTAAATCCTCCATTACTGCCTGTAGGGCAGCAGTGTAAATCAAATCAGTGAAGAGTTTCATGGTAAATGTATGGATGAACATTTAAAGTTTGTTTTTTCCCCTATGAACCTTTAGACCAGATCAGTGCACACCTGCTCCTGTATGCTCACTAAAATGTATTGAGGAACAGATCTGGTGACTGTGCCCTATGATGGTTCTATGAGATTATCACTCTTATCCAAAATATATTCACTGGGTAGAAATATTTTAAATTATGTTGAGCAAACAATTGAGCTGACACATTCGAGTAGTAATCTCCAGCAGGAGAAAGGAGCAGGGTAGAGGTGAGCACTGAGATAAGTCACCCTCTTGAATTGGATCTGCCTTTACATCACTGCTCTTTTTGCAAATATCAAATCACATCCGTACTGGTAACCGATGTATGTGACTGGGCTTGGAAGCATAAAAACAGCAAAATTTAAAAATAAACCTGGTCATTGTCCTGCTGCTTTCACTGACATAGAAATCTGTGCATTCAGAAACTGCACACTTGAAGGTACATGACAATTTGTGAACTTCACATATTTGTGTCCCACACTGACTCCATTTTCTGTAGGCTGGTAATTTTAACTTCAAATACCAAGAAAAAAAAATATTTCAAGAAAAGACTTGAGGGATAAATGTCTAAAATAATTGGAATCATTTTAGTCCTGAAGTACTGAACTATTTTCAACTTGAATGTCAGTAGATTCTTTGCTGAATTTGGCTGTCTCTCTAGTTAGCTTACTAATAACAGCAGATTAATATCTGACTGATTTGGCCTGACTTGGTGCTCAATTGATCATACTTATTGCCTGCTTCTTCCATCACTTTTAGATTATTTCAGGCAGATCAGCTGCCTGAAAAACACAGGCTCATATCACTGTCCAGACTGTGGGGATAGGGACAGCTTAGAAAGCTATAGTACTTTATCTTCATGCTCAGTAAAGTCAGCTGCAGAGAGAATGCTTACAGTTTCATGTTACAGCCATTAAAGCTATAGTGCATGGTCCTTCTCTTTTCTGTATAGCATAAAGCATTTGAACACCACAGGAGCTGCATCTCTCTAGCCTGTCCTGCACTCCAGCTTAGGATTCTGTTCTGTTTCTCTCACTGACCACAGAGAGTAGCTTTCCCCTCTGCTGAGAAGTACACAGATGATTTTACTGCACAAAACGCCCCTTGCCCATCAGATATGTATTAATACACTTGCAGGCAGTCACTGCGTGATATACAAAGTTTGACATTGTACAGAACTATCTGGAAGGGTTTTATAGCTATAAAAAATGTTATAATGGATTTCCATAGCAACTTTCTTGCACAAAGACTATTCCATGTGTGAAAGTATTGTCTTTAAAGAATAGGGAGGCTTACATTATATTAAGACTAGGACAAAGATAAACACACCTGAAAGGCAGCATGGCCCCTTGGAAATTGTTTGTGTGTAGGCAAGAAAAGAATGTCATGCAGTGTTGTGTAACTGGACATGGCCTGTGTTTTGTGCTGTGCAGAAAATTGATTGCAGTCTTCTGAGTACATTTACAATAACATTTGCTGGCAAAACCATTAATCTGACTGTACTGACTATTGTGCAATATCTACCTCTTCAACATCTGTGAACAACACATATCATTAAATTACTATGCTGTAAGAAACACTGTTAAGAGCAAATTTTAATGGTTATTTCTTAGCAGCTCTGAGGGAGCACCAGCAATCATACTGCTTCTTCACGGGAGCTAGATGGCTTGAATCACTCAGAGAGGCTTTTCAGCCAGAGGAAGATAGGTTACTGAATTTAAATGATCCAGTACAATCATTAGAATTCCTGAAAATGTCTACAAGTCATTCCACACAGGTATTTTCAGATTACCCCTTGAATACAGGAAGATTGCCAATGAAAAAAAGAGATGGGTATGAAAAGACTGCTGGGCAGCCTTTCTCTGTTACAATAATAGACCAAATTCTGGAGTTGCTAACTACTTTTTGCTGCTATTTAGCAGTTACAACTTCAAGAGAAATAAACAGCACATACTAAGAAAAGCAAACCATTGTTGCATTCATGACCTTATACCAAACACCCTTCATACTGAGCTTGACTGACTGGCATGCAGATTTGTTTCATAAACAAAAAGTAGTGTTTTCTCTCTAAACAATTCATTGTGAGCAATTTGTCATTGCAAACAGCTTCTGGCAGTTGACCAACTCCTTTCAGATAATCCTTCTTTAAATCAACTGGCCATTAAAATCTTGCCTCCCAACAATGGCACCAATTAGTTCTTAATGAATAATTTGTCTGGATTACTGTATTTGCTGGATGAGATGGAATGAAGCTTGTATGTCATAAGCAAAATTGTTAACACTAATTTATCATTTAATTGCCTTTCTCCTCATCTGGGTCATTTTTAATTCTCTCTTTTTCATGGGCAGGAACTGAATCCATAGCATTTATAAGGCCAGAGGAGTGTGTTTGATGAGAGCTATTGATTAGGTCCTACATACACATACTTCAGATTTTAGGTCATTATTTTCCTTTTATTGTATGAAAAAAATGTAGTCCACAATAAAATAAGTTCACAGAAGCAATAAATAATTATAATTTAAATTTCGTACAAAAATAGGGAAAGAACATGCAAGCATCACAATAAATGTAACGCAATAAATGTTTGAAAACAGGTAAATAGACATTATGAGTCTACTAAGTTCATATTTCTGGAATGCAGAACTACTAATCATAGCTTGGGACAGAAGAACATGAATATTCACATTTACACTACATTCTTAAAAATCTTAAAATAAGGCTTATGTTTCTTCCTTTTACCCTTTTTTTTTCTTTTCAATCAGCAGATTTTTATTTTTCTTTTAATGGCTGTAGGTGTGTTGAGTGAAATCAACTCATATTAACTGTATGTGTCAACTACTTCTGAAGAAAGACTGTTAAAAAGAAGGAGTTGGATTGAAAAGTAGAACAGCTGAAATTCAACTCATTGTCATGGCAATCAATTTTTGCTCAGCTTCCTGTGTTCTCTGTGCTCTGAAAGAAGCCGTGTCTGCAAGGTGTGACTCCGTTTTCTCATCTGAGAGATGAAGACACTAATCTTTCTGCTCTCCCAGGTGAAGTTGGATGCTAACCTCATTGGATTCTATGAAAGCCATAGGTAATTTGGAGATGAGAGCAACAGAAAGCTCTATAAATAAGATAAAATAAACTTCTTGAAGGAAGCATTGATTTTAGTCAGGACTGATAATATTTCTTGTCAATACTGACATACTAGTTTCATTTTCCATTATTTCTAGATTTTTTAGTTAAGCTAAAAAAGTATAGCTTCTCAAACAGAGTTTGAGAGGTCTTATTTATTGGACTATAACCATGTTCCAGTGGCTATGTAACTCCAAGGTAAGTTACAAAGTGTTATACTATATAAGTACACACAAGTGCCTTTTTCTGTTTCAGCCTCCTAGACTACAGAATCAAGAACACAAACATCATAATTAGTAGATTATGAGAACCAGAGGTCTCCTCTTGAATGTAGAGAAACATTCACAGCTCATTGGTGGTCCATTCCCTTGTCTGTGCTCTGTGACACTACAGCTTTGTTTATATACTTTAAAACAAACAAAAATTGCATGAAAGGTGTATTGCCTGAGATAATTAAGGCTTTTGTAATTTTCAGATTTCTCTTGAATTGAAAGTTAACAAGTCAATAAGACTTTGGTAGGCTTAAGGGCTGGAGATGAGGTCAAGCCCAATGTGAACATAGTGCTTCTTTGTTCTTCTGGTCTCATCATTCGTTAATAATTACTATGGAATGGATCAAAGTACCTGAAAAAAAACCAAAACAGTGTGGAAATGAAAAACATTGGTCTAAAAATTTCTCTTTCTTATTACAAGCTCAATCCTTAATACATTAGTGCACTTGTACCACGGGGACTGTATTTTTATCCATGTCCGTAATCCTTTCTAGCAATTCCACAAGGTATCTGTAGTAGATCAGCCAGTCAAAAGAGATCCAGAGAAAAACACTGTCTTAAAGTGCAAGACAGCCTTAAGGTACTTTCAACAAGTGTTAATTCTCAGACCAAATGGCAGCCACGGATCTGCTGGAACAGGCAGCAGGGTCATCAGGAATCCAGTTGGCATAGTTAAAAAAACATCAGCCACAGTCTCACTGCTAGGTCCTGAGGAAAACAGAGGAGTCACAACTTCTTGGATTGAGTGGCACTAATGTATCTGCATGCATAAGTAGTCTTAAAATCTTTTTCACTAAAGCCAGCAAAACCTACTGTGTGACAAAACCAGTTGAGAGCATTTGATCCCAGAGGAATTGTACAGGATTCTCATCAGAATGAACATGTGCAAAGAAGCATGCAGTCTTGATGCATTTATTCCACTTCTCAGTTTTCTCATATATTCCTGAAATTAAAGACCTTGTGATTAAAGAGACATTATGTCTGTGGATCTGGATGCATAAATGCATATATATTATGTATATGTATGCACACAAATATATATATGTACATAGGCACGTACATACTCATACACATAATTTATATTTATGCATAATTACGTATGTGGCTTCTTTCTGTTATCCAGATACCAATCCTGTACGCAAAAAGACTCCTAGAAAGACACTACAAGAATAATTCTCTAAGAAAAATATCCAGGAGGCATATCCAGGACTAATTTCTTTCCTCTTCCCCTGACAGTAGAATTTCTATGATTTTGTAAATCATGTAGATAGTTTTTTCTTATTTACCTATGTTGTTAATGTTTATTCAAGGATAAAAAGTATGCACTTTTATTCATATTTATGCAACATCATTGAAGGTGATGGTTTACTTAAATATTAAGGACAATTGAAAGCTTTTTATGAGCACAATCCCTTTTTAAAATAGAATGCACTTATAATTTTTGTATCCAAACACAGTCAACTGACAATTCAGAAGCAATTAGTAATAAAAGCTGATTATCATATGGTTTGCATCATGTCTCTGTGTGTTTTAAATCTCCTACTTCCTTCAGTAAGATCAGTCTTTGGGGCTAATCTCTCCCACGTGAGTAATGCTATAAAATTGCCTTCTCTGCAGAGCAAAAGAGAAATTGTTTAAGTAAAGGTAGAGACTGTATAAATCATAAACCACTCTCTCAGATAAAGGCCATTAGGTAGGTCTGTGTACAAATTTGACACTTTGTTTCCTTGCCTTTGACAGCCGTTTAGAAAGGCTTAAATATACAAGATCTGACTAAAGCTTTCAAAAATTCATCACGGAATATTTGTTAACCTTGTTCTCCGTGATAGCTGTAGAACAAAGATAATACTCCTCAAATGGAGATAAATTACAGTCTTTCAAAAGATTATCACCAGTCTTAATCGAGTTTGCTCCTGCAGCTGAACGGTCAGTGACCTTGTTACTCGCACAATAAACATACCTGCTGCTTTACGCTCACAGGGAGCAGGTTTGCTCCGACCAGGAGGCTGAGAACTGCTCCACAGGTTTGCTATGGCTCTAACTTCTGCAGGTAAGTTAGGAAATTCGGCTGGTTGAAGGACAATAAAGACTGTAATTCAAGATTTAGGAAAATTTCTAGTGCAGCTTGCGCATACGGATCAGCTGTTCTACAGACATGCTGAACGCTCAGCAGATGTAAATCTGCACGGCCCTGGAGATTTCCACACCACACCTACTCCCACTTCAGCTGAGAGGCTGCCCAGGCAGCTGGCTGCTCCTTCCTTCAGCAACAAAGGAGCTCTGCACAGACAGTGAGGCATTCATAACATGTACCTTTTCAAATATCTCTTTTTGGTTTTTGGTTTTTATTTCAGTTAAGACTACTCGTGCACCTCCTTGTTTGACATAAACATTTCAGCACCCATTTTTCATACTATAACACATTGGCTTGAAACAGGAACTGCACTGCAGGGAGTTGGCACTCAAGCCTGTGATGCCCAGGCTCTCTTTCTTTGCAGAGACGTTGGGGTGGAGATTAGATTTTCATTATCTCCTAATGGAATTAAGTCCTGCACTCTATGAGTTTGGGACTGTCCATACCAGCCCATATTCAGCAGAATCAAATTAAAAATCACAGGTTTAACACGCAGTTTCTGCAGAAAGAGCACTTCTCCTTTTTTTTCCCCCCTATTAGCAACATGACTTTTATTGGAATCAGCACCTCTTGATGTTGCACAATGGCACAGCATGGTAAAGGATGAAGCTGGGGTGAAGGAACAGCTCTGTCTTCTCTGAAGCAGCCTGTGCACTAGTGGGCAGAGCTGTCTGAGCACAGTTCAGTCAGTCCTGACATGAAAGTTAAGCCAAGGCCACTGTAAGATAAAGCATTTGGCATTACAGCTCCACACACATTGGAGCTATGAGACTCTCTGCTTTCTTCTCTTCTTTTTAGTTTAATAGCTATTGGGTTTACTGAGTGGTTTTTTCCTTCTTTTAGAGGGAAAAAAAGCCCATTGTGAATGCTGCTGAGTGCTGAAAATTGAAGAAAACCTCAAAAATCCATCCCCTCCCCAACAAAAAAAAGAAAAAAAAATATATATATATATTTATACATATAAACATTTCTTAAAATTGCAGCCAATGAAATAATAATATTTTGCTCTCACCCTGTAATTTCAAAAATATTTCAAGGACAATAAAAATAAAAATAAAAATTGACTATTGTCACATAGCCTGATGATGAACCTTCATAAAAAATTGAAGTAATGTTTTTGCTATTTGACATTCCTCTGCTCTCTTTCAAATCTCCCCCTTCTCATGATTTCTTTTGCTTCTGTGATTATTAAACTGTCCCTACAACTTTTCCGTATACACTTCTACAGCAGGCTTTGGATAAAAGAAATAAAAAATTTTTTGAGGCCTTTCACTCATTTACTCACCCTGCTGCTGCATGAGTTGATTATCCCAGGAAATGGTTAATGGTGCTAAGTGTTTTCATACACTACAGCAAACCCCCAGGATTTGACTGTTGCTTTTGTAATTGAGCTCATGTGATTTTATTTTTTTAGGGGAGAGGAAAGAGTCTGTTTTAATCATATGGCTATGAACTGAGCTTCATTTTCTAAGAAAACAGCACATGAGACTTCCTTCACAAAAACAACAGTAAAACCTTAGATCCACAGGGTGGGTTTTTTGTGGGCTTGACACAAAATTATTTTGCATAACCTCAAAATTATGCTTACAAGGCACAAATAAGACAAAGCTAAGCAGATTCCAGTATTTATCTTTTTTTAGCTGTGCCTTTGGGTCAGCTAGGTTCTGCTTTATGAAGAGATGGTGAATCATCTCTGCACCCTCCTTCCTTTGCTTGCTCTGTAAAACAGCCTAGGGCCCTTGGCAGGGCTGCTGTACTTACAGAGGTCACCACTACACGACCTGTTTTTGTTTGCAATTACCAGCAAACCCCACTGAGCTCTCTGGGTCTGAGGATTAGAGTGGATTGCATGGCACCCATGCAGGCACAATAACTTCACACCATCAAGGTGTACAGAGCCGTGGCATCAGTCACAGGCCCCTTGTTCAGCTGCTCTCCTGAGCTCACAGCCTCATTCCCTGGGGTAAAAATCACTCACCTGCAGCACTCTGGCTGAGGAACTCAGTGGAGTCAAGCTGTCCATCCACAGCTAGCCTTTGCTGATCCTTTCAGGCCAGTGACAGATCTCTGATGTGCTACTTGAGGACTACAAAGCTGTCCTAATACAGGGCTTCTGAGGGCATCTTTGTCGCAGATTTTGGCTAGCAGATTTAGCCTGGCGAGGCATGTTAAAACTCAAGTAAGTCTGTGCAAACAGGAACTTGCATACCCTAGCTAGGCTTACTAACACAAATTCTGTAGGTATCTGGAGGCACATACATACTTTAGCTATACATCCAAATCAGCTACACTGACTGCTCTTTTAAAATTGCTCACACAGGTCTTGCAAAATTAGGTCACTTAATTTTACAGAGTAAAAAAGCTGAGCATTTTCAATTTTCAACTGAAACCTTCAGTTTGAAAAAAAACCTCACATCAACAAGGAGCTGCTGGAGAAGAAAGCTTTGTTTTCTTTGCAGAGATAAGTCTGAGGACTTCAGAGTACATCTGGTCACTCCGATAGCACATCATTTAATCTAGTGGAGAAACTAGCAGAGGGAGCCAAAAGAAATTGTGAAATTTGGTGTAGAGGTGGGGCTTTTATTATGCTGCACATCTATTGCTTGTTACACCTGAGTTTCTGCAGGTTTCCAACCAGTACATTTTCTTAATCAGTAACCATAATAGTGCTATTTGTTTGCACTCCCATATAAGAAATTAAAATGGAGACTAGAATGGTCTTTGATCTCCTTTACTCTTTTCCTGTAATTTATTCTCCCATTGTTATTCTGTATGAAAGGCAACAGCAAAGTATTTTGGGGCAGGTCATAGACATGAAGGGTAGGACCCAGAGCCTTTCTGTTTCCTGTAATCCCAGCAGAGTAGGTAATGGCCAGCCTTCGAGTTCCTGCCAGCTTCTGGACAAGAGCTTCCATCATAAAATACAGGCTGAGCTGTTTTAAAGAGTCAGAAACACCTTGCACATGTAAGCACATAAATTCTCTAAAAAAAGACTGCGCATGTGAATTTGATATTTGCAGGTGGAGAGTTACGTAATTGTCAGGAGACAACTGCATGCAGCAAGACTGATCCACTCTCAACTGCGGCAACTCACAACAGGTTAGACAAGCTACCACACACACAAGGTTTTTCTGCATGATTGCACATTTGACCTTTCAAATTCTAGCCCGAAATGTCAGTGATAAATATTTTTGTTTGTTATACAACTCTAGCGGTGTAATTGTTTTTACTACTATTCTTTGTTTTTATCATTATATGTGGTTAACCCCAGGATTCTAGAGGAACCTTTGCTTCTTGTATTACACGTTAATTTTGCTTATTGTGCACATTTTTCCCTTTGCATGACTCAAAAATAAGGCACAGTAAATCTGTGGCAAGTAGCCACAGTTAAGAAAGAGTCTATGGCTCCACAGAGTTGTTTGTTCAAAGGATAGCCAGGACAAAGTTGGTTTGCAGAGTTTTTTCTTTGACAAGAAAGCATTCTTTTACAGAAGCATTCTTGTAATCTGTCTCATGGAGAATGCTTTTTTGCTTGCTTGTTTGTTCTTTGGTTTCCTTCTTCGCTGCTGCCTTCGTCTGTTCATCTCTTTCCTTACTGTGTGTCTTCTGCTACCTGTGCAGGAAACATTGCTCCTTCTTGTTGGGAGGCTGGGAGAAAACCCCATTTTTTTACTGATCTTTTTGTACCAGGACATCTGGACCATGCTAGCTTTTGTGTAGCATTCAAGTGGTTAAATTAAAAATGAGCTGGAACTTGAGAGAAGTTATGTAGAAATAACGCCTCCTAGATCCTGGATAATATTTATTACAATTGTCTACTGTCACAAGCTATTCCAGGCATTTCGCAGTCTCTCCAAAAGCCTGCAAAGCAAAATAAAATTATCTCACTACATTTGTGGCAAAATTTCACTATTATTCACGGGTTTCTTCTTGAAGAGTACCAAAAAAATAAAATGGCCATATCATGATCCTCAAGGACAGGTCCTCATCTGCAATTAACATATCTAGCTAGACATGATTTTACATGAAGACACACCTTCAACATTCCTTGAATCTTTCCAAATGCGAATGATAAATCATTTACCTAACTAGCCTATAAAATTGGAATCTTCAGTCGGAAGATTTATAATATATATCTTGTGTTTTATAACACAAGAATTATTGTATGATTTTCAGCATGGACTATTTATAGCAAATGTATAAATTGCATTTGGGACAGCCTCATTGGTCACATTATATAAACACCATACATTGACCGTATATTGACCTCCGTATGCTCAATACAGTGATTTACCCAATAAGCTTTTCCTGGGAAAATATTAACATTAGGGATTCCTTTCTTCCACCAGTGCCAGCAGTGTTCACCCCTACCTGCACTTGCTCATGTACAGCTATTTTAAATGTTGCAGAAGAGAACACGGTTCTAATACCAAAGAGAACTTGTCTCCTACTTCCCTGCCTCTGCAGTATCATATTAACACACTTCCTAAGCAAAATACACAGTTCCATACCACTCTAAGATAACAAACCAAACATTTTATCAACAAAGTGACAATGGAATATCAGTAGAATCTAATTCCCCAAGATGGTGGAGTTTAAGGGCAGTATTCTTTATACACCACGCTGTATTTCTACCACAAGTGCCTAAACTGGAACGTTGGACTTCAGTGGGCAAGTCAGCTGGTTTAAGTACCTGCTTTCTCAGACAGAACCTATTTTTCTCTGCTAGTTTGGTAAGGAATGTAGAGAAAATAGCCTTCCAAAACTAAGTGCTTCAATTCAGGTTTTTTTCCAAATTTTATCATGACACCTCTTCCCCAGATTACTTAGGGCCAGATTTTCCCAACAGCTCTAGCCACAGCAGACCACTTTAAATTGCTCAGGTTGCTAGAGAAGGATCCTGGAGTTAGCTGCATGGTGTGCCTCTGGAGGAGTAGACACATCCCAAAAGGGTGCAGCACACAGAGCACTGGAGTTACCATCCTAGGCAGACAACTGGCACAGCATCCTTGTTCTGGATCTCCAGACTGGAACACACTCCCGTGGAAGGCTCTCTGAAATCTTCGCTTTGAGGATCATGTCTCTCTCTTTTAAACAGGAAGTGTAAAAGTTGCACAGAAAGTAATATCAGCTGTCTCTCCAATGAGAGAGAAATTAAACCATCATCTCTTCTTTTTCACCACCCCAATCACCAAATGATTGGGCATTTATGGTCTGAGGTACTCATAAGCCTTTTTGCTGTACCTATTTTATTTAAAAGAAAATAATACAAGATTACCAGTGGGAACTGGTAAAGTGGGAAGAGATTGCCTAGAATTTTTTTCTGATTCTTTCTTCAGATGCTGTGCACATAGGCACAGAAAGGAAGACAGCAATAGACACAACACATCTTATTAATCTGACAATTTTTTGTTATATTAGTCCACAAAGGCAGAGTTAGAAGACAGTGGATCTACATATGTGAATGAAATACTAACGTTTAGAAGGAGATGTGTAAACAGGCAAAGCTAATTGCAAATTGATTAGAGTACCAGAGCATCAGAAGATATTTAGTCAGAAAGAAAGAAGGAAAAAGAAAAAGTAGAAAACTGAAAAGAATACAGACAATCAAAGCTATAAAGGCCAAAAGCTGTAAACAGCAAGAAAGGCACTAAAGAGAATAGGAGAGCAATTAAAACATTTATGAAAAATTATCAGGCCATAAGTGATTTCACTGTTAAAAGAAGGATTGGTTTTGTCTGATAAAATGAGGCTTACATCCACTTATTAAGCAGAAGAGCAAATGTGGATCATAATGAAAATTACACCACCTACTCTGTGGATAATGACTCAGTTTTTTCAAAAGCTACCAGAAAATTGTTGGAGGAAATTGAAGTAATACCTTTTCACTCAGTGATTGTTAAAACTCACCTGAAGAAATTATCCTGAAGTTTCTCTTCTTGACTTTCTGGTTTTTATATACTCAAAGGGGAGGAAAATTACCATTCCAGGTCCATAGACTGAATAGCACCCATCATAGACAAGTCTGTCTGTGATGCCATTGAATCCAGGAGGTGAGGTAATCATGCCACAAGCTTGAATTTCTAGAGCAGAGCAAGCTTCATTGCACATCGTTTGGTGTATTTTCAATTTTACTTTTCCTTATGAGCAAAGCATAGAAAATTTGAAGATGAAGATACACTCAGGCATTAATTGCTGTTTCAATTGCTTCTTGTTCAAGATGTTTCAATAATAGTCTTGTAAACAGCAATGTGGAACAAAAATTCAATTCTGGGCATTTTATTGGGAAAAAAATAGAGCATATCAACAATATATAATCAATAATCAATAATGAATTCTACTGCAGTATTTATAATCTTGAGAAATCCTTTAAAGAACCACTGAGACTTTCTTCAGATGATGTCTCCAGCATAGACTTGTTTTCCAAAAAGAAAAATCCCCCAGATTGTTTTAACTAGTTTAATTATTGTTAATCATTTACATTTATATTAAAATTAATGAACTAATAATGAAAATAATTAACTAATAAATAACAAATTAAATAGTTATATCACAATATGATCTACAAATAAACAGTAAAATAAAATGTATTAGTAGTTATATAAATTTTATCTTTGTGTTACTCATTCATTGCTTTAGGGATTAGATGAACGTCCATTGAGTCTGAGAAAAACTCCCCCTCACATTCTGGAAAGCTCAGGATTCAATGCCCAGCAGGATGCTCTTGCCTGACATCCAAGTCACACTTTTGAGAAGCCATGCTGAGAGGCACCTCTGGCCTTTGCACATAAAAAGTGAATTATATCATTCCTGGATTTTATAAAGTCTTCAGAGGGATTTCATTTGGGACTAAAGAATGCTGACTGAGAAAAACCAGGACAAAGAAGAAGCTGCAGAAGTTTTGGCAACCATATAAGGAATCACTGAAAAGACTTTAGCATCCTTGCTCACCCCCTCTGAAGCATTTGCATCCCTACATTTATTGGGAAAAAAAAAAAATAAGCGTCTGTTGCCATGCATATATGGTGTTCATCTGGACACTACCTTTTCATCACTTTTTCATTTTCCCCAAGACTTTGGTGATTCACTGCTTTTATTTCTAATAAATTAAAATCTTTTGTCCTGACAGATATTTGAGGTAACTGCACTTCATGGTGCAAGAACTGGGCTGTCACTCATTTCTCTAGTAACCATAATAGCTCCTGCAGAAATCATAACAATCTTTTATTCTATAATTTGGGGAGAACAACAGTATATGGAAATTTATTTTTAAAAAGCTGGACAACAACACTAAAGAAAATTAATCACAACTTTCCTTAATATAACACTTCTGAACTAACTTATTTAAAATATATTGCTTTTCATCAAACAGCCTTTAATTAATAGAAATCTTACAAAGTTTTTTATTATCTAAATAAAAATATTTAGATTTTTCCCTACATACATTTACTTCTAGGTTTTCATGGCGGTTTTCTTCAGCAGTTCTCTTCATCCCAAGGGTAATCGCTTCTTTTTTACAGCACCGAATGTGAAGGCAATTTTTTCATCTAAATATTGAAGATGTCCTCTAAGCAGTAATGCCCAGCTCTTTTTTTTTTTTTTTTTTTTTTTAAAGTTATTATTTTTAGTATGATGTAATTTCCTGTTTGTGTGAAAGTACAAGCAAGCAGCCAAGGACAGATGGAGGGAAGAGCAACCCAGCTTGTTTCACCATCAAACATGCAATGTAATTACAAGCTGTAGTACATGCAGGTTACCCTGTCTTTTAACTTCAGTGAGGCAAACATGAGAAGACATGAAGTCGTGACTTGAAGCACTGAAATAAATGTTGTGACAGCAGAAGCAGGGCCATTTTCTATTTTAGTCTGTGCAGTAAAGGTGGCACTTTGCCTGCTGACAATATGCAGGTGAAATGGCAGAGAAGAATCAGTGTGAGCATATGCTGTTTATTTTAGTGCTTCCAGATGTGTGTTCTCAGAAGCTGCATTTCCTTCCATGTGATCAGAGGTCAGGAATCCCTTCAAACGACAGCAGTGGGAACCAGCGCTGGCAACCAGCACTGCCAAAGCAAGTCTTGATGGAATTTATGGAGATTGGGATACTGTTGGGGAACACATCACTGGAGATTTAGTGAGGTTTTGGAGGTCCTCACTCTCACACTGAGAGGTTTTGGAGTCGTCCTCAAGGAGAATTTCACATCCTAGTTTCCTATAGGTTGTCATAGTTAGGCAACAATCGGTCTGAAAGGAAGTAAGTTCAGTTTCAAGAGCAGTTTCTGACAATAAAAGACTTGATTTTGCAGAAGTTTAGCCTACTGGTTTTTTCCACGTTCATCCATGTACATCCATTACTCTTGGGACATTCCATAAAGTCCTTCTTATCTTCTGCAGGTACTTAGCAAGTCTGCAAGTTTGTCAGAGAACGAGTTGAAGATTACAGGAGACTTTGCTGATTTTTATGATGTGCTATTGCCAGACCTCCATCAGAACTCTGTGAGAATCTGTTAACAGGAAAATTCATAATAGGCAGTTTAATGAATAAGGGGTTTTACTGGGAAATACTACATTTTCTGATTGAGTATTAAATTTTAGAGGATTATAAGAAATGTGGAGAGTTACCAGGAAATAAAATGGAATAAAATAAATAATTCCAATGAGTGAGAGATGAAGGTACAAAACAAGGTCAAGTCTGGATTTAAATGTTTAACATTGTTTAAAGAGCTCTATCACTAACTCTTCCCTTGACAGGCTTATTCCTATAGCAAATACTTTTTAAAATATTTCTCTCCATGTGGCATTGCCATATGTTTTATATTGCTTAGTTTTCCATAAACAGAGCACACACACACATTTTACAGACTATTGATCTTTTTCCTGTTCTGAACAATGTCGATGGGAGGCTTTTTCCTGACTTTTACGGGAAAGTTTTTGGGTTGCTGGTGTTTTTTAAAAGCTGGTGGGTTTTTTTGCTGTCTGCTGTTTTGGTTTTTCTTTAAACTGAATTATATCATGCACTGCTGGGGATGTTGGTATTTTTCTAAGCTATTCCTTATAGTGACTAAGCAGAGTCTAATAGACTTTCTTGTTTGGAAGAAGTACTTCTGTCAGTCAGCTATCCCAAATGTTCATTTCAGTAAATGAGGTCTACCCGGAGCTCTGCCACAGTCACTGAGGTCAGATGGGACACCTCACCTTTCTGTGGCAAGTCCACACAGAGGCCTTGCTCATCATCTCTTCGTGCACTGAGATCACCAGTTTGAATGCTCCCACTTTTACCATGTGACATATGAAGTAGGATGCACTTTTCTGAAAACTACACCTTGTAAGGTGTGAAGTTAAGCAGGGTGAATCGCAGCCATGAATGCATCTCTGAGCAGTTCTGATGCTGTTGTCAGATACACATAGCCAATTAATCGTTGGATTTTGTTTGCTATAATGTCAGCTTCCCTTAAATAGAGAAGAGCTGAGGGATGAGATCACAGAAGTATGTCAGAAGGTTAAAGCTGTCCTATGAGGTCCACATGCCACTCCTGCTGCTGCAGAGGTCTCTGCCCTCTTAGCTGCTGGCTGATCCTCCCCAGACTGGTGTCACCTTGCAGCCAGAGCCACCACAAGTGCTTATGTGCTTGTGCTGTGAGCTGGGATCAGGAAACTGATACAGCTCAGAGACAGCCCGTGTCTGTCTCCATGCGTTTCAGATGGATCAGCTCCCTTATCTGCTTTTAGTCTCTGCTTCACAAGTGCTGCTTCTGGCAGGCTGTGGTCAGCACAGCAGAGGGAATGGGCAACGTGAGGCGTGCGTGGGAATGGCTGTGATTTTGGCAGTGCTGCCAGTTTACAGGTGCCTAATCCTGCAGACTAAGATTGTCAATAAATGATGAGGCTTCATGACACAAGGGTTCCATGGATTCTTTTGTCTTATAAATTAGTAATGACTGAAAAATTCTGTATACTACTGGTAAGGAACTTATAAATAAACTAGGAATGGAAACACACAGGCAAGGCAGACATAGCAATAATTTACCAGAGCTGCATTTTCTCCTTTCTGTCTCTGTTTACAGCATTAAGTCATTCAGTTACTTATTTTCCCTCTTTATTAAAGTAATCTCTTCTTAGTTGTACAGGAAGGCCTTTTCTTCTAGCCTGTTTTAATGACAGATTCAATAGAGATCATACACAGATGCAGGATCTCCTTTGTCAAGATTATTCCAGATAATGAAGAGGTGAGCAATCACTATGTCAGTTCAACAGAAAAGATTTTCATCATGTATATTTCTACTAATTCACAAAAAGTCATCACGGTAGGGAAACATCTTCAGAAAGGAAAAACTGATGCAACTTGTCATATTCTGAAAGGATTGTGTGCAATTAGTAGAACAGTAATGAGAAAGTTAACATTTATATTCCTGTATCTTTCTCCACACAGACTATCTAGTTCATTATAATTGGAGGATTGTTACCAGCGGAACATTTTTAAAAATGCCTTATTTCCCATGACTTGTCCAGGAAAGACCAGTAAAGTTCATTTGTACTTGAGGAAAGGGAAAAGAACAGAATTTTCCATTACAATACCATCCTAAACTTTCCTTTTAAGGGCATGTCTTTCACAGTGATATATCACAATTACACACATCACAGAACTCCTACTTCGTAATTATTTTTCTAGCAAATCGTAGCCATTGGAAAACAAATAAACAAACCCAAACAAACAGAGAACAACACCACCCACAGTTGCAAAAGCTTATGAGAATCATTTGAATAGTATTTGTCTCTAGCAGATACCACTCCAATGAAAGAAAAAAATGGTGGAAATTCATACAATTGATTTTAACCACTCTTCCCAATAGGTCAAATGTTTGACAAGGCCAGGGAGATGTCAGAGCTGCTAGGGCTAGAGCAGTGCAGTCCACTGGGGTGTGAACAGCTTCCACCATCTAAACAAATCTCTATTTCATGTTGATTCAGCTGCTCTTGAATCCTCAGTTTGTTTTGCCTTGGTGAGGTCTAAGTTTTAGAACCTTGCCTAGAGCAACGCTCTGTTTACATGTGATTTTTAAGTGTTGGCTACTAAGTGTGTTGTACCTGAAGAGACCTGAACTCAAAAGATCTTGGACAAAATTTTATGTCTCTTTTCATCTTGCCATGCAGCAGTAACACCACAAAAAAAAAAAAAAAAAAAAAAAAAAAAAAAAAAAAAAAAGAAGTGGTCCTGTTGCTTGTCATGGTTGATAAAATAAATATGTTTTTCAATCCGTTAGTGATATAGTGCTTTCAACAGAGGAGTGAATAATACCAGGTGTTCTGTGGGATAGAGACATTGTACTAACATTTGGTTTCATAGGAAACCATGGAAAAAAGCCATGTTTGCACTCTATAGCTGGAAACAAAGAAATGTATACTCTTGAAGTGGCTGCCTTCAGTGTGAAATGTGGAATGAGAGAGGCTTTGTTTACTGTGAGGAATGTCACTACCAAGTTTCTTAATCCTTTGTCAACACCGAGCTAATTCAGCTTTCATAAAGACAGGGTAGGGCAATGAGTAAATGGATCAGTTACATTCTTCTACTATCACACTACATTAACATTAGAGTTTACAGGTTGCTCTGCTGAAAGGGCTGTCTAAAATTTATGTTTCACAGGGATTTTTTTTGGCTAAATCTTTGGCAGACTATGCTTTAGTAATACAAGCAAGCAACAGAAGATGTCTGTGAAACAAACATGGTGATTTTGCAATGATCTCAGCTGCGCAGTAATAGCAATTAAAAGCTAAAATACCTCAATGGTCAGTACAATTAATGCCATTAAAGTAATTAGGCCCAGCAGCTGTAGGGTCAAATAAAGACAGCTCTATAAATGACAATATGGCAAATGAAAATTACTGACATTTCCATCTAAATTATATTCCCTAAATTATCATCTTAACACTAAATAAATAAAGCTATGATAATTCAAAGACAGATTACAGATGGAGAGTAGCATAACTACTTGCTCCAGAGTTGGCTAGTGTTGAAATTTAAACGTAATTAATAGCCTTTACTCACTGTCTCTGGTTATACATGGTGTTTCTCATTTACATTCCTTTGCAAGATGCTGACAGCACTAAACATCTGAGAAGAAAGATCTCATCCACCAGAGGAAAATGGTTCTTCATGTTATAGTGCTTATAATGGACATGGTTGCTGCACTCTTCTAATAATAACGACCAGGAAAAGGAATGTGGGAGAGGGAGGCTCTACGCTGTTTTCTTTTCAGTTTTGTGTTCCAAGCCTTTCCTGGAGTCAACGTGAAATGTAATTGCTCTTTTGACCTCTATCTTCTCTCTCCCCAGGTCTGAGGAAGAGCTACACTGGTTGATTATTGCAGGAATGAAAGGCACTCTGACCTTGCCGACCGAACGCCTTGCTGCTTTCAATGTTGCCCATTATGCTGAAGGCAGGCAACTCCTGGAGAGAGGCTGAAATCTACAGGAGCGCTGCTCGCCGGGCAGGCTGCCAGCAAGGGCTCCAGCACACACGGGAAGCCAGCTGGGGGAGGGAGAGGGGGAGACTATATCAAAACATTGTTAGCACAGGGTATAAAGAGCTCTCAGATGCTGATCACAGATTGCTTCTTCTTTAATGAGACTTTACATCATCCACCTGAAATTAAAAGGAGCAGGGAAGTAAGGGAGAAAAGAAGAGTACAGTGATAATGTTTTTGCAGTGGAACATGGCAGTCATTAAATTTAAAACAAAATAAAAAAATTAAAATTAAAAAGCCAACAAACCAAAAAAAAAAACCAAAACCAAACAAACAAACAAAAAAAAACCCCACCAAAAAAAACCCAAAAAAAACCCCTGAGCCCAAACCCACAATTTTCACAAGAATAGACAGATTGTTGCTGTATAAGGGCCCATTGAAAATACTCCTCCAAGGAAAATGGGTCAAATATTCAGTCGCTATAACTATGCTGAATTGGAAAATATTCACCATAAAAATCTTCCATAGAATATTTCTGGAGCTGTAAAAGGCTGGAAAACACACCAAATGCTATATTTGACAGATTCTCTCTCTTTTCATGTGTGCGTGTTTTTATATTTACATATATTTCAGAAAACCAAAACCTCAGAATTCACTGAAGTAATAAGATATCATTGGAAATTATTTCCTATTACTCTAACTGCAACTTTCATTGCCCTAAGCCAGCCACAATGACTGGCTGAACGAGGTTTGTAATTTGACCTGAAGATAATATGGAGACTCAGATGGAGCTCTTGAAGGGCACTGATAATTTGAAGACAGCCCATTTCAAATGAAGCTGTCCAAAAAGATGTTCAAATAACATGGGCATTTCATTTAGAAGCTGAATTTATCCCAGCAGGGTCACTGGTATTTCAATGTCATCATGACTTGAAGACTGCCTAGTGACTCATACAAAATGAATTGGAGCTCTTTTGTTTGGTGGTTTTTGCTTTCTTTTTTCTCTCAGTCATTTATCCTTATCACAGAGAAACTCAGCTAAAACACAGGCAAGAAATGCACGTGTCGTTTCCCCAGGCTGATGCAAGGACTGGGTGATTGCTAGACCACTCTCACGGAAGCCACTGCTGCTCGCCCTGCGGTGGGAGAGCCGCTGCCCTAGGATGACAAACACAGCACACACCATGGATCCAGCGGTCATGCCGCACATTGCCCAGCCCTGCCAGGTCCCCGTGTGTGCTGCCAGGCTGTGGCACAGCAGTGATGGCAGCTCTTTGTGGCAGCAGGGCCAGAACATGCTGGCAATCCCTGCATTGCCCCTTGACATTTCCTGTCACTATTCCAGAAAGCGAGGCATGTGCTGTGTCCTCACAGGCATTTTCTGCCTTGAG
Source organism: Cyanistes caeruleus (assembly GCF_971803275.1). Classification (NCBI taxonomy): domain Eukaryota; kingdom Metazoa; phylum Chordata; class Aves; order Passeriformes; family Paridae; genus Cyanistes; species Cyanistes caeruleus. The sequence continues at coordinate 25,625,063 of NC_141732.1, read as the reverse complement.
AAGGTGGTTTTACCAGGTCACTGCTGCTCAGAAAGAGCACACTGATGCTCTGCTGCTGACCAAGAAAGCCAAATAAACTGGTTGTAAGTCATGACCAGAAGTGGGAAGATATTCTCCTTGTTGCTCGGGCCAGAGTGAACCACCAAGGGAGAATCCATCAAAAGTCTTTGCATATAGTAAAAAAATTAATCACCTTTATTTTTAGAAGGAATGCTGTCCATCAAGATAGAACTGAGTTGATCCAAGTTTACCTGAGTTTATCACCAATACATTCCATGCGGTTATATAGCTCTAATGGAGTTCCATATCATCAAATCTCTGATTCCTTATAGGAATTTATGACTATGACCAGTGCTCTCATTCAACTTCTCTGTGATAAATAAAACTGACTGCACACCCCAAAACTTTCACAATGAGGCTCGTTCTCCAGTCTTTCAATTTCTTTTCTAATTCTTTCTGCATTTTCTTTGGAATATCAACAGCTTATTTGAACACAGTGCTCCTATACAAACTATCCTACTAAAAATATCTTTAACCTTATTTGATAATCACCCAGCCTTGTTATTCAGTTGACTATTCCCCATAGGCCTCCACTCATTTTCAGAGCTGCTGAAGTCCTCTACCCTGAAATACTGGCTTCTATTATTTGTCTGAGCCGAATTGCTATATGGTATGTCTGGTTCTTTTCTCCTTCCTTTTGTTGGGAAAAGAAAAGCTATAGTGTTGTGTCAAAATGAAATAAGCCATGCTTTAAAATACCATGTGTAAAGAACCTGAATGGGAAAATACAGGGGATCCTTTCATCCAGTTACCATACCTTCGATAGTTTTTCCATTTATTAAACACAGATTATATTCTGTATTTATATTGTTATGCTAACACTTCACCTTACAGAAAAAGAGTGTTTATATTGAATACTATTTTTGCTATTATTTTAATTAATGCCCTGTACATTTCAAGAAGCAGTTGCCAGGATTAGTGAGGGAAATGGGAGCATATTGTGCAGGCAGAATTGACATAGTAACAACAATGAAGCCAGGTGAGCAGGAGTCTAACACACAAATGAGAGTAAATATATTTTCTTCAGCACACTAAGGAGCTAAGTGACTTTTTTCCCCATTCTTTTCAGAGTTCAAATCCCTGGCAAACAGCATGCTGCAGCTCAAGTTATTTTGTTTGGAGAAATCTAAAAAGGTTAAGCCAACTAACACCATGAAACAAATGGATCAGAGGTATTTGAGCGCTGGAAAGTCAAAGTATTAAATAAATTGTAAGTTCATACTGTGTCAGTTCTTAGTTTTCATTACTTTAATTTGAAGGGTGAAGTAAAATACAACAATGTTAGATAAAAACATAACAAAATAAAAAGGTACAAGTAACCTGACATGACATACATAAAATAGTAAATGATTGTTTTCACTCAGTCAGTTTACATAGAACCTCAGCAAATCAGCTTATTTTTCCTGAAAGAAGTTGAAAGAATACAAGCTGCCATTTGTACTCTGTGTTTTTTGCACCTTCCATGCTTGCTACCTAAATGTTTTGTAGATACAAAATAGGAGTTTTGGCTGTGAACCTGACTACATATTCAGTGGGTTTTGGCTGTCTCAATGGGTGCAGTTCTCCACAATACAAGTATCTGATTAACACAGAATGAACATAAAGACCTGCATGTACTTTCAAGACCAAATATTCCTGAACACTGGCTTGAGTTACAGATCCTTGTTTTGCCTGCAAATCAGGCCTGGTAGGTACTGAGCCTAGAAATGCATACATGCTACATCACATGTTCTCCTGCCCACCTGCACCTTCATCCAATGAAAAAATAACAGTAAATGTCACTTTTCTGAAATATGGTGGTATGTTCACCATGAAATCACTGGTAGACTAAAAAAAAAAATTTATAAATTACCTACTATAGCTCTAAAAACAACATAAGCAAGATTTTGTCTTGATCCAAAAATACAAACTGAATAATAGTAAAATTGAAAAGCAACAAGTAATTTTCCAGTGTATGTGTGCATTTTGGTGCATAGTCTATTTGGAATTATCTTTAAACTTTGTGGGAGGTTTTTCCTCTTTGTTTTGATTGCCATTTATTATACATATGACACTTTCTATGCTTAAAGCTCAGGAGAAGGAGTGTTAGTGAACTTCATAAAGATGACCAGAGTGAAATCCCTGAAAAATACATAAAAATGTCAGTTCTTGTCCTATCTGTCAGACCTTGCAAGACGCCAGAATTTTACTGTTGATCTGATCTGGGAGAGATTATAAAGCCCTGGAAAAATCATGTATCACTGAGGCCCAAGTGTGTCTATGGGTTCAACAACTGGGCTTGATGCAATCTAATTGTTGCTCTTTGCTTTATTTTAAAGGTTGGAATGTGGCATTTCAAAAACATAATGTCAGATAAGTAATAAGTGTGAATGTTAAGGGTTTACTGAATAGCAGATTTCATCCAAGGAGATGAGAAAGACATAATTTCTTCAATATTTGCTAGATCATGGCTTTTATTTTTGTAGGAAGGGTGGCTGGCAGCTCCTTGTCAGCAGACGGGTAGGAGTACAAGAAGCTTCCTTGTGTTCAGTATCAGCAACTCCTGTTTAATTTGCATTTGAGGGAGTTTTTTCCATAGCGTATTCATTTGCCAGTGAGTTAATATGTCCCTGCATAATCAGATAAGAATGGAATAGAATTACTAATGATAACAGGAGGTGGGATAAGGGCATGCCAGTAGAGCAGCCTTTCCTTTACCCACTTAATCTGAGTAGATCATAATTTCAACTATCTCAAGTTTAGGTTGGTCTTATTTATTTTCCCAAGGTTTGTTGTTGGATGTTTGTTTTTATCTTGGTTTTCCCCCCGCAAAGGTGAGTTTAGAAAATTTAACGCTGTGGATTGGCTATGACAGCTACTACTTCATTCTGTGAAGCTGGAGAATACAGAACTTATGCTTGCTGTTAGAAAAATACATCATTAACCAAATAGAAGAACAAACTAATTAAAGCAGAGTGAAAAATATCCTCTGTATGGGGTGAAGTGAAAATTAAAAAAAAAAACCCAAAAAAAAAACCAAAAAAAAAACCCACCAAAAAAATGCTGGTCCCAGAGCAGCATCATCTTAATATATGCAAGTCAGTAGCCATACTTGCATTAGAGTAAATGCAAATGTCATAAGCCTTTAGGATTGTAATGTGCCATTCACGGGGCAGCCTGCACAGTGAAGGAAGGAGGACTTCCAAACAGCTTTGTCAGCTGCTATTGTGCCCCAGGGGCTCAGCAGCTAGGCTGCGAGCAGCAGTGCGTGAGCTGCCCTGCCAGACTCGCTGGTGCTGAGAGGTGGTGCCTTGACCTCAGCCGGGAGGTCACGGCTGCACTGCAGGGGTTTGTGTCGCAGCCAAGGACAGTCCTCCAGGCTGCTTAGCAATGCACTTGTGGGCCCTCCTGCAGCCCTTGGAAAGGGGCACGGTGACCGGCAAAAGGCTGCAAGGCGAAGCTGCAGCTTGTTGAAACGCCCCGCAAAACCCCATGAATTTACCACTAGTAAATTCATCCCTACCAGTGTCCCTTGGACAAAGCAGCAGCACAAACACCCTGGAGTTTTATGTTGCATTATTACTCCTAAGCTTCTGTAACTACACATAGATTATCCCTTCTAGCTGAAATACTTTGTAATGCAGATGAAGCTACTTTTGAATCAAAGAGACAGGTGTTAATGGCCAAGATGCAGGAGGCCCAATTTTAAACTCATATATGATGTAATTTCGTTTAGATTAACTCAACTCCTAATTTGGTTTTGTCTGTGCAAATTCTCAGTGAACGCAGTGAGCTACACCATTCAAACACAATAGCTAAAGCAGAAAGTGGATATGCCATGTATTCACTGATTCCACTTCACAAATTTCATTGTGATTTTAGCATAAAACTTTGAGTATATAAGCCATGATGTATTAAAAGTCTTATAAATATCCATAGCAGTATACAAGCAATTTGAAAGAAAAGGAGGGAGGAAGAAGGGAGAGAAAAAAAGAAAAAGAAAAAGAAAAAGAAAAAGAAAAAGAAAAAGAAAAAGAAAAAGAAAAAGAAAAAGAAAAAGAAAAGTTCAGGGGTAATGGAGGGAATAGAAGGGAATGAAAGGGAAGGAAAAACAAGTCAAAGGAAACATTCTCTAAACATGTATTATGTGCCAAACCTTAAACAGTTTCTTCAGCCTAAAGCATTCCTGTGGATTTTGCTTGGGCCCCTTAAAATTCTTAGACATTTCCTATTTGAATATCATCTGCTAAGCAGGACAGATACACCAACTATAAACTGTTCTGCCTAAGTGACATAAACTACATGACCTTGCACTGGCCTTTTCAAATGATTTGGACCAATGATGTGTTTAATTGGGAATTTAATGAGCGAAATAGATGTTCCTGTGCTTTTCCAATTCACAATTATGTTCTTCTGCTTTTACTTACAGATAACTCTACTGACTTTGAGGAAGTTACAGTTAGAACACAATTTAAAAATATTTAAAAAAATAGGCAGAGCAACAGGCCCATGAGAACTTTGCTGCTGAAAACAAGCAGGATTTACACCACCATGGAGCAAGCAAATCCAAAATGTAAAACAAGGCAAGTAACTATGGTGTCCGCTGAAACAGCCTCCCCAAAAGGAGCACCAGATCATTGACAGATGTTTCAGCCACTGACACTAAAATTAAACTTTGAGATTGTAAAACCTGTTGAGCATTGAAGAATGCTTGATCCTGTCACTGAAATTACAAGCATCTCCCTCAACCAATACATCCCAAGAACCACACAATACAATACTATAGTCCTTTCTGAAGAAAGCCTATACTTGATGCTACCAAGTTCAGCATTTCTAGTTACTTTTCTTATAAACTCTTTCTAGTAGCCTGAGAATTGAAAAAAAATTATAGCTATCTCAGCTGAATGGTTTTTTACACTTTGTCCATCACTGCAGTGCTTGAGCATTTAGCACTGTCCTGAGAAATACAGCATACAGAGTTATGGGGTCACTCATTCATATAGAAATATGCTTCAGAAATCACACTCAGAATTCATATTATATTAAAAAATTCTAGCTTTGATTATCTTCAAAGTCACCTTATCATTAGCAAACCACAGAGAGGATGCAACATGTGAGACAGGCGAAGGTCTGAGATCCAACATAGAACACAGAGCAGGAGGGGCCATCTCAGACATTATTTAATGCAGGAGTGCCAAGCTAAGGATATCTATCATCTAAGGCAGATACTCACACAGGATGAACAATCCAAGCAGAATCCTTATTCTAACATCTATAACTTTAGAATAAAAGTCATTGTCATATGGACAATGTGTCCAGATCACAGGGATATCAGAAGGAAAAGGTTCTGTTTCAAGTACAGCATGCTGTGAACAGATTTTACTTTTCCACTGGCTTCTACTGGTATCACTGAATTTCATAAAAAAAAAAAAAAAAAAAGAAAGAAAAAAGAAAAGTCATGCTCTGGCTGTGCCCACACTAGTATGACAATGATTAATTGCTAATTCTTCATTCCCTCATGGAATTTATTTATGGTAGGCAACTGATAAAGTGACAAGAACTACATGCCTCTGATTTTTAAATATCATTTTGTTCCCTTTGTACTCAAGATTCTTTGCAAGCACAACACATCATTTAGTGAATCAGTAAACTTATAAGAACCTCGTGTTCACACAAAATTTTCCAGAAACAGGTGCAACTAGCCTTCGTAGCTCAAACTTCCCTCAATCCCCTAAGGGACTGGTGTTGCCCTTCAGGTACCCAGACAATGTCTGGGAATGTCTGTGATCTTTAGAATATAAAATTCCAGCTCCACCGTATTTGTATGAAAGCCAGTTCTGCATTTTTCCCTAAGCCATAGAAAATGTCAAAAGCCGTAAGGCATAATGACAGAGTTAGAGTCCCTGCTGCATTATTTATACACATTAAGATATGTCACAGCAATTGTCCTACATAAAGAAGCCCAAGTAGCTTGTATTTTTAAAGGTCCTCAAGTGGATATTTACATGACAATGCCTGTGAAGTCCCAGTAGGTGTGTTCTGATAGGAAAACCTCTGTGAGTCACTTGTTTCTTTAATTGGCTAGAGGTTGTAAGGAAGTGTTGTAGGAATGTCTACAAGGTTGTTGTCAGGTAGCCAGGAAAAAAAAAAAAATAAACCCCTGCATTTTAAGAAGGATTTATCCATTCACATAACTAGACTTTAAAGCTGTAAGTGGCTGTATGCTTCCATTGGTCCCAAAGCTGCTGCATGAACTTGTTGAATTTTCCTGTTACAGTTTTTAGTGCTGGTCAGACCTGTCTAGTTTCTAGTACAAAGTGGAACAATTAATTTTGTTTACACAAACCACTAAGGTTCCAAGTTAATGCAAGCACAGATCTGTGTTTAAGATCTGTATAATCAAATCTCCCCCTTAAACTCCATCAACAACGTAAAGGCAATGAGACACAGAGTCTTCAAGAAAGTTATGCTGAAGCCTCTGAACTACAAGGATTTTGATTCAGCACAGAAGATGAACATCCATTCCTGCCTGTTCATAAACCACCAAAAGGTTTAAAAAAAAAAAAAAAAAGCCACAGACTAACAAACCGGATCCTCCAGGGAGACAGGATAATCTCAAATAACTGGACTATGGTTTCTGTGACTGCACAGCAAGGTGGAAGGATCAGACTTCCAGCACATAGGCAACCCTCTATTGCTTTGTATCTAATTGTTGCTGCCCAGGCAGCTTCAGGGACCTGCAGGTGCTGAGCAGCTTTGTAGAGATTACACAATAGGTCCAACATTCCTGGGGTTGAGCTTCACACACTGTCTGTTGGAGCCTCTGAGAATGGAGACCTGCGAGTCCATGCTCTCAGGTGATTGTGCACAGGAGCAGCAAAAGTGAGGAGAACTCAGAAACAAGATTCACTACCCTTTTGTTTCAGTCAGTTCTTACTGAGTTGCGAAAAACAGACAAAGTGATCACCTTTATGCTTTCGAAATGCATGTGGTGATGAAAGATGTATATAAATTCTGCCAACAAAGTTAATTTCCCTTTTTCTGCTTTAGTGTGTCATGGTGACCTACAAAAACATCCAATGGGCAACAGAGAAAACACTGCAAAGAGGAGATGGTGTTAGCAATCAGGTGTTCAAATATTTGTTCTTTTTTTTTCTCCTGGTTTTTGTCAAACAACTGCAACTCAGAATTAAAGTATTTGATTGCAAGGTCTTGTGTGTCATTATGTATTACTGGTCCTATTGTATTCCTCCAGCAGGACACAACAGACATCAGTTACTATTTGCAGGCTTGGAGATGTATGTATTCATTACATTTTTCCTGAAAGGCTTGAAAATAAAAGCATTTTCATTTAGCTTATTAACATTATGCAAATGACAACATAACTAGTCTTGATTTGCTGCCACTACCTTGGAAATATTTAAATATTATTATTACTGAGCTCAAGCCTTCAGTTTTATCTCGGAAATTTATGCTTTTAGGCTCAATTTATGCTTGTCAACAAATAATGATCATAGATGTGAGCTGGTTCATAATCCAGAGGTACTAGGTTACAATGTGTTGCCATGGAAACTGTGTTTTATTGCATTTTCTCTACTTGATTTAAGACATTTGACAATCATAGCAACTGTTTGCCTGTCTTCCCATATCATAAAATATTCAAAAACACAAACAACCTATAGGTTACATTCACACAGTTCTTAGACCTCACCATAAAAATAAAATAAAAATAAAAATAAAAAAAAAGAAATTACAACCTTACATTTAATAGGGACCTTTTCTGAATAGTTTATCTCACAGAATGTCAAAGAGTGTTGGAAAATTCAATCAGAGGTTAGTCATCGAATGGACCTGTCTTGCCTGTGGTTCATTTTGTTTATTGCATCATATATCTTTTATGATCACTGGGACTTTAGCCTGAAACAGCATTTTCTTTAACAAGAGCCATGTTTCCTCTAACGTTGTTTATTGCATCTGAAACATTACTCTTTGAAACCACAGTACATTTTCAATTGAGCAAAGGTCTGTAACAGAATACAGCATGTCTGTGTTTATTCTGGATCGTGAGTAAAAAATATCCCAGTTCATGTAACATTAATCACTTTGCCAGTGTTCAGCTGAGGTCATTGCCACATTCCTAGCAGTATTAAGCCAAGTCAAGATTAATCACGTACATTAAACCCTGCAAGGAAAGCATGTGCAGCGCATCTGAAATTAGACATTTGGTGAAGGACTAAGAGAGGACTGTAACAAAATATGTTAGCAGTGTTGTAGAAGCTTTCAGAACAATTTGAGATTTTTGCCTCCTATGTTCTTGTCAGCTCATCTATATTTAAGGCTTTGTTGCTGTCTCCTTCATTTAGTCCATTTTTAAGAAGTTCTAAATAAAATCACTAAAATCCTTTTTAGATTGTAGGAATTAATACCCCCCCCTCCACATCCCCCTTTTTACTCATTCATGTATTTAAAAATGCATTAATGTATTCTTATGTGACTGAAATTTGGCTGCTGAGATTTTAAATAAACAGGTTATATAAAAGGCTATATTCAGGATATATTCAGATAAAAAAGTTAACAATCAAATAGTATTTCATATCAATTGTCCTTTCATACTTTCACCTCTTTTTTGTATGTGCACATACATTAGTGCCATAAAGCTTCACATTTTGAGCTGATGTTGCTGGAAGTGTAAAAGATGCATTTTACACTATGCCTTTATGTTCTACATGGTAGACAGAATTCCTTTGTCCATTCTTAAACATTAAACATTTGTCCATTAAACATTTGTTTCATTTTTTTTTTTTTTTTGTGTCACACAATCATAAAAGGATAATTGAAGGACAAATGCTTTCCATTAAAAACCCCAAGGAGAAAATCCTGTTGTGACATGAAGTTTACAGTCAGTTATTTCTGCCTTGAGAATATATTGACATGTCAAAAAGACTAGATTCATGTTTTTAAAAAAAAAAAAATTAGGAAAATTGGCAATACAGCAATGTAAATGGGAACTAAACTGCTGAACTATAAAATTAAAGGAAGCAGATTAACATTATTTTGCCATTCTGCAATGGCTTAGCAATGGCCTTCAATATCAAATGTTGTTTTTTTTCCAAAGATAACAGAAAATTTTTTCATACAGCAAACATCCAAAATCTGGGCTTGCCATAACTGTAACTATGTAAGGTTGTGTCCTTATACAGCAGTACAGGGTCACAGAAGTATATAAAACATCATCTCACACCACCAACTCATCCAGTCACACAAAATGCTCCCAGCTGGGGATGGATGGATTGTGCATTGAAGGCAATCCTTCTCTGCTTGGAAAGTTCACTGCCTGCCTGACTTCTGTGATCAGCAAGAGCAATATCCCCACCTCAGGGTCCTCAAGACAGAGGCTGTATTCTACAGGAAAGGTAAGTGGCATCTCATCTTGTCAAAATCTCTCTGGAAAAGGATGCCTTGCACCAGTTTCTGAAAGGGTTCAGACACTATAGCATTTTTTTGTCTCCTTCTTTATGAACCTTCACTTAGCAAGAGAGTGCTTTTTGTACAAGACCAGCACAGAAAGCAGTGAGAAAGCAGCGCTTCCTTGCACTTAGAGAACAACATTCCTCTTGTGGACCATCAGAGACACTGGTCACAGCTGAAGGCAGGAGATGCTTCTAGTAGCAATGACATTTATGAGACATCTGTGTCATGTGTGCTTGCCACAAATTTATGCTGAAGTGATGTCTGGAAACAATCCTTATTCAGATCTAACTGGCATATATTCTTGATGTTCTTCCATAGAATTAATCTTTTTCCAGTGGTTGTGTGTGAGGTTCCTCTCTGCTGCACAGGCTTACAACACTGGATAGAAAGTCTGTTGCCCTCCTTGAATATACTACAGCTGTGTTTTTCCATGCTTTTACATCGGTCTTATATTTGCTATATGACTTGGGAATGAATTCTGTGGCCTTCGATGTTTCAGTAGTATGTATGTAGAATAAAAATTCTGTGAACCTCCTAAAATACTTATTGCAAGGTTTTCTGAAATGGCAGGGATTTGGATTCCTTATACAGTGTCCTCTCCAAACCCATACTCTAGGGATTCAGTGATTTTGACTGTTTTGCCACAGACATCATGCATGACATTTGATCTTTTTCTTCTCCATACTACCTAACAGTTTTTCTACTAGGTGTCTGTAATATTTTGCTTTCTGCTTCGTATTCTAAAAGTATTTATGAGAAATAAACACACCTTCTTGGGTTTTTTAAACTCTTGATAGAAAATAAAAGTTAAGAAAACTTACCAAAAAAATCCAAAAGACAACATAAAATGAAGAGCTAGTCTCTAATTTTATTTTTTTTTTGTCTTTTACTTCCAAAAACTTTATTATTGCAAGCTAAAAGTCAACTGAAAGGATCTTGCATGCCTGCAGTATCAAACTGCATGTGTTTTCCCTGAAATCAGTGTATCACTGGCTTTATTTAAGACCAAATTCATAGACACACAGAATATGCTGAGTTGGAAGGAAGCCACAAGGATCATTGCATTTAGCTCCTGTCTTATACAGGCCACCCCAAGAGTAACACCATGAGCCTGAGATCATTGTCCAAACACTTCTTGAACTTTGTTAGCTTCCCTGGGGTGCCTGTTCCAGTGCCCAAACAACCTCTGGGTGAAGAATTTTCCTGACATCTGGGCTAAATCACTCCTGACACAACTTCAGGCCATTCCCTCACATCATGTCATTGTCACCACAGAGCAGAGGTCAGTGGCTGCCCCTCCTCTTCCCCTCCCAAGGAAGCTGTCACTGCAGTGAGGTCTCCCCTCAGTCTCCTCCAGGCTGAACAGACCAAGTGACCTCAGCCACTCCTCACATGGCTTCCCCCCAAGGCCCTTCACCATCCTCATGGCCCTCCTTTGGACACTCCCGAACACCTCAATGTCTTTTTTGTGTTGTGGCACCCAGACCTGCCCCCAGCACTGGAGGTGAGGCTGCCCCAGCTCAGAGCAGAGCAGGACAATCCCCTCCCTTGCCCGGCTGTGATGCTGGGCCTGATGCACCCCAGGACACCGGGGCCCTCCTGCCTGACAGGGCACTGCTGGCTCAGGGTCAGCTTGTCATTCACCAGGACACCATCTGTACCACCTGTACCATTGGCTTTAGGTGATGCCATAATGTTATGCTAGGGTAAAATAAAAACACAGTCAAAGTTTCATCACCGTAACAACCTGACAATATTTTTCTGAGTATTTTTTATTTTGTTTAGCTTCACATTTTTGGGTTTAGTTGGTTTTTTTTTTGTTGTTGTTTTGTGGGAGTGAGGTAGTTCGGGGTTTTGTGTTGTTGTTTTTGTCTTGTTTTTGCTTGTTGCTGCTGTTGTTTTTGTTGTTGGGGTTTTCTGTGGCTTGGTTGGTTGGTTTTGTTTGTTTGTTGATTGATTGATTGATTGATTGAATGAATTACTGATAACCTATTATGGATTTGAAAAGAATAGTAAATATATGCCAGTCCTAAAAGTAGGGATGCCTCTTAGAGATAATTATCCATGCTCAACTTCAGAGCTCAAGAGACAAAATTTATGTGTCAACAATATCACTAAATGGTCCTAGGTTAGATAAATTCCTCACAGAAAGATAAGAATGTTGAAATCTTCTGTGAAAAAAAAAAAAAAAGAACTATGGCTTCATAAGTGTGCAGTGAATGCTTCCCAGACTGATGCACTTAGTGCCAAGCTAGATACCACACAAAAAATTCCTCATGGGTAAGCCTGATTAACAGTTAAACAGCTGGCCCAAAAGACCTGGAAAAAGCCAGTGGGTATAACATAGCAAGAAATCAGGTCACTATGCATTGAGCCTACGTGTCTGAAAGAAGTCACACAAGACTCACCTTGCATTTCTAAGGTTTCTTGCAAATTTGGAAGATTATTTTGTAGTCAATAGCCTGAATATTCTCTCTGACTTTTCTAAATCATTTGTCTTCCAAATAACTTACTGCCTTCAGATCAGCTCATCATCTATTGCATACGTTGATCTCACAGCCAAATCTCCTTAGTCTGCTATGAAAGCAGGTTTATTTCTTCCCTTCATTTGCTTAGGATTTCCCATGTGTCTCCATGAGTTACACTTTGATTTCTTAGATATGCTTTTCACTGAGAAAGTTGCTGCAAAGTATACTGTTGTGAATTTATAGCACAGTCATTCTTCTGCACTAAATCCCTCACAATGCTGATGCTCTAAGGACGGAGGCAGATCATTTCTTTTTACTGCAGCAGTGCCAGAGGAAGGGATTTCTATCCCTAGGTACCAAAAGTTTTTAGCTGTTCCTCTGAATGAGGTGCTTTCATGAGTATGTCTTAGCTTGCTCTTGGAAAAATGAATGGGAGTGGGTTATGTCTAAAATGTGATTGTTTGGGGGCTATTTTTTTTTTGCAGTTCAACCCAAAGATCTGATGATATGTCTCTGTCCTTATGGTACAGTTGTATTAAATGGTATAGCCCAATTTCATGGTTTACTGCAATTAGAAGGGGTTGTCTTGCACTGTTCAGGCCTCAATTTCCTCACCCTCACTCCCACCTAAACTGAATGGTACCACTGACTGCCTTAAGAGGTGACACATCTGGTCCTCCGACTGCAGAGTGCACTCATTCCGTTCACTGAGCCAGCAACAAAATAACCCCACAAAACAGTCAACAGTTTTTGTTGGCTTAACAAACTCCACCGACTCACTTAGGGGTCAAATGAGTGCCAGATCCGTGCAATCGAGAGGATGAGACCACACAACTCGAAGGGCTGGAGAAAAAGTGGGAAAGTGGGGCCTTAGAGGAAAGGACTTCCTCTTTTGGCAGCAGCAAGCTGTTAGAGCAGCTGAAGTGTCTGTCTGAACTGCACCCTCACCATGCACAAAGGATGCCCATGAGAAAGAGTGCGGTAGTGTGCTGTGAAGTCACACCCCTACATACTTCGCAGTAACTTCACTTGAGCCATAACTCTTTTGTTCTGTGTTTGTTCTCCAAATTCCCTCCCTGCAGGCAGGTAAGGGAAGTAGCTTCAGCTAATCCCCTTAGCATACCTATTGTCTGTCTAAAGTACAGTCATTATGTTCAACAAGCCTCCATTGCAAAGAGTCTGGGACAGAGAACATGCAATCCACGGATACCCATTTGACAGAGCATTCAGAAATACAGAAAACCTACAAGCTCACCACACCAACCAGAAATCCTAAATCTTACCCGTTCACCCCATCGCTGCATTATGTCACAGTTCAAATTACTAGACATTGATTAGGTGGGAGAAAGGTTTGCCAGAAAACTTTTCTGGCTGAATGCACATACATTGCACAGAGAACATGTCGGGCCCCTTATCTAATTAATTCTGTAATTAACAGACATTGCCCTGTTTTGGAGAGATCAGCCTTTTTGTGAGCGCAAGTAATGCCAGTGACTGGGACAGAAAATGTGGGTTTGAATTAAATTTTCAGTGACCACTTTTGACCTATTCCCTTCAGTAATTAGCAAGAATATTCTACTAGAATCAATGGCTTAACAGCAACAGAGGCAGCTCCAGGATATGAGTACTGGGCTGTAAACAACCACTGCAGATGAAATAGAGTTATTTTCTAAGTCTGTTGTGACTTGTTTACCACTGCACTCCCTTGTCTCTTCCTGTAAGTACCTAAATATCATCTCTTCCAGGAAGAGCCCCCTCTAAATCACTTCTGCAGAAATGGGTTCTACTACTTAAGCAGTGGGGAAAATAGTTTTGTTAATTTGCCTCATTTTGGTTGAAATTATCTAGAGAGTGCTCAGGTGGAGGGAATATGATGTACTGTCCCCAGGCAGATAATGAGCTGTACCTCTTCACCGGCACAGCTATTTGCGGAGTATGTTGCTTATCTCTACTGCTGCAGTCTCCCAGGGAGACAATCAGGGATATCTTCAGAGTGAGAAACTTTTAAGGTGCAATTAGATAGATATCAGATAAGCCATTAAAATATTATTTAATTATATAATATTTTATTATATTTTATTATTTTTAAAAAATATTAATAATTTTAATGATTTGTATCTGCAAGAGGACATAAATTAGTAATGGCTTATCAAACTTTACAGTTAATGTTATTTAAAAAGACTGAATAGTAGGTCTTAAAAAACCCCATATGTATATATATTTGTATAAACATATAGTCTCACACTTATATTAATACAGAAAGAGCTAAAACCAACTATTTTTTGTCTCTCACAAAAGAAATGGTTCACACATGTTGTCCAGTTGAAAGTTTCCAAGAGAGCTGATTGCCAGCAATTATTTTATGTTTTATGATGCATTCTTTCACTCTATATTTGGTTTTGTTCATATGGAGTGCTCTGTGCAATACAAAGGTTTGTAGAGGTTTGGAATTCTTATATTTCTCCTCAAAGCTTGCTGCTATTAACAGAGAGATTGCTTAAAAAAAACCAAAACAAAGCAACTTTTCCATAGCTGCTGGCTCCTCATGAAATGCATAACAAGATTTCGAGGAAATAAACCCAACCCATGAAGAGAAAAAAAAAAAAAGAGAACACTAATTTTCCTCATTCTGAGTAGGAGGTATAATGTCTTTATAAAGTAATAATTAAAAAAATACAAAACAATGACTGGTGCCTTATCTGGACCTTCCAGCTGTACTTCCCCCTTTTGCATTAGCAGTGTGTGTTCTAAGGTTATGAAAAACCATGAAAATTGCATCTTAAGAGGAGTTTTATTCTTTTGCCTAGGATTTGATTGAAACAGACAGCTACATTTTGTGTATATATAATTAGGCAGTAAAATAGGCTTTGAAGGCAGATTTCTGTTTAGTATGTGAGTCACACGCACAACAGTCTTTCATTCAGCAACGAAAGACTGATCTTTTTAATGCCTCAACTCGCTCAACATGTTTTCTGAATGCTACATCTTGCAGGAAAGAGAAAAAAAAGGAGAGAAGGGGTAAAAAAAAAAAAAAAAAAAAAAAAAAGAGACAACCCAAGCAGCTTTAAAGCCATATTTCTCTCTTTCTTTCTGTTTTGTTTTTTTTTTTTCCTTGTTTCACCAAATGAAAAACAATCTGAAAAGCCAATCTAGCTAGTCTGTAGTGATTTAACCTTATGACAAACTGATTTTTATCGTCTTTCTTTCCAGATTGTTGTCCAGGGCAGCACTGAATGCTGCACCAGCTCTAGGCGTATCTAATCCCTCTCATAAAAGGCCATTGTGGTAGTAAAACTGAGACCAATGGCTTTTTCATTCTCCACCTCTCAGCTCTCCAAAGTAATAGCTATGGGGTCTCCTCTTCATGTTTTTCTTTTCAGATGCATAATTTCTCCTTTTAATAAGGCTAAAATAGAGAGAAATAAAAGGAACACAATCACATTTTCCTCAAAGCTCTTTCTATAAATACCTTCTGGATAACTGAACTTAGGAACAATTATCTGTATTCTGAGCTGTTGTGACACTGTGTGAATATAGCAAACTATTCATGGAAGTTTCTGGTCGTTATGAAGTATGTGAACATACTCAAATTTTGGGCACTATGACTTAGGGCTTCACATTTTCTGCTTAAGGTCACACTGGCATTCTTCTTCATCCTGAAGCCTAAGGATGTAGTAAAGGTACTGCTCAACACCAGGGCAGTTCTTGGACTTATTCCATGCAAAGTAATTGTGCAAAAGCAATTACCCACTTACTTTGTGCATTTGCAATGCATTCCTCTCAACAATATTTTCCCCAAATCATAATCCATATATTTTCACAAAGAATAGCTAAGAAGGCTAGACAACAAATATTCTCTGGAAAAAAAGTGTGTTTTCCTTTTTTTTTTCTCTCCCCCCAAAAAGCCTTGACCTCAGTGTTAAATGTTTTCATTAACAATATGTTAACGGATTATATTTCAGAACTAGTTCACCATTTTGAAGAGCAGTATGAGTTGGCCTGCATTTGATTACAAATTTTTATTTGACCTCAGAGGAATGCTTTTAACCAGCAAAATACAAAGTGCTAGATAAAAAGATTTAGAGCCAGAAGCAGTTCACATAAATTAATTTCTCCAAATAAAAAAACCACTGCATTTTAATATACCTGATTAATACTGATATACTTGCAGATATCTTTTTATATTACCATTAAATTAAAACCCAACAAATCTGTTTAAATTACATAAAACTTTGATTTGAGCAAAATATTAATACGTTTTCTTTTAAATTCTGAAAGCATTACATTTGTGCCCTTATAGAAGTGTAAAATTAAGAAGCAAAATTTTATAATCAGAAAAATATCATTTATTCCTAAATTTTAAATCTGGAGATAAAAGGAAGGAGAGGCATTTAGTCTGCAAAATATTCCATTGGCCAGAGAATGGAACAATTCTAAAATATCCTTCTCTTTTAAATACAAGACATCTTCTGTGCATTCTTGATCAATAGGAGCTAGAATACGCTCTGCACAAGCAGTGACCCTCATAGGATTTTTTCCAGGTTCTTTCATAGTACCTCTGTGGGAAGATGGCCGAAACAGCACTTCTGGCTCTGGGATGCCACAGACAACTTTAGGCTCCAGAACAATTCCCAAATATCTCCTAAGGACTCAAGACTTCTTTCACGAATCACAAAAAGTGCACCAGGCTTTTTTTTTTTTTTTTCTCCCACATTCCCAGGCAGTTCAGAGAACAAGACAAAAAGTCTGTTTCCATCCCAGCTTAAAGAGATTGAACACACAAAGCATCTGCATAAGGCAGATAAAACAGAGACCCCTGCATGACTCTTGGGATGTGTCACTCTTTTCTCTGGTCCCAAAGAAGAGTGCAGTTGCAGTCACTGGAAGGTCTGCTTTAATAGCAGCTATTTGCAATACAGGTCTAAATCTAATGCAGATGTTCCTAATCATATTACACTTGATCTCAATATGCTTAACAAACACAGTCCTCAGGGCACCCTGTAAGGTAAGTAATCACTGTTACACAAAATTACAAGTGAGGAAGTAGAAATTTTGTGATGAGAAGACCTGCAGGTTTCAAAATCCAGACTGTGCAGAGGCTCACCAGCTAGACAGACCACCTCTGCCTTCTTGTCTGGCACAAACAGAGCTACGTCTGAGCACACACCACTCCTTTAAAAACAGACAGACGTGAGGTGTTCCGTTTAGCTACAATCACAACCTGCTTCCACTAATAAGAAGAATGATCAAGCAATATGATTATGTTACCTTCTTGTACTACAGCTGTGGTGTGTAACACCAGCTATGTTTCTTGGCCCCTGTGTGGTACAACTCCTTGAAGTTGTACATAAAAAGGTGCGCAACAAGGCTATTGGAGTGTTATACACATACCATATATTAACAGAGTAGTAACTCACTGAAATGATTTTGCATGTTGTATAATATATTCTAGACTCCCAGGTGTTTTGCTGCCTTTAGTAGGAAATTCCCATTGCAAGTTTTTTTGTTTTTTTTTTTTTTTTTTTGGTTGGTTTTTTTTGCTTATATTCCTTACTTCTATCTTGGTGTATTGCCTGGAGTTCTTTAGTTTTGGATGCTGGTTTGTTCTTTGGGGTTTTTTTTTCAGCTCTGGGGGTTTGTTTTTAGTATTGTTTTTGTTTGTTTTGTTTCGTGGTTTGTTGTTGTTGTGTTTTGTTGTTGAGATTGTTTTGTTTTTTCATTTTCTCTTTTATTTACCAGGCTTCTTTTTAAATTAAACTTTTGCAATCATTCTGAAGAAAATATGTAAAAGCTGGATGTGTCTTCTCCTCAAATGTCAACAGTGCAGTTCGGCAATGTTTCAGGTAGCTCCATGCATAATGTAAACCTTGAAATGAGTAATGTCTCCCGACGGTGTTTCATCATCCACTAAAAAACACAGTGGTGTTACTTTTGGCTAAAGGACTCATTGATGCTTTTACATTCACTTGTTGCTTTAGTTATTCAAGGCAAGACGACCAAATCACAGACGTTGTCACCTAATGGTTGTGAGACAACTGAGAACAGACTGCCCCAATTCCCCATCTTCTGTACTTATCCTCCCTTTTTGTATTTACACTGTCGTCTTTACTGTCTCCCTCTCTTGGTCACCCCCTCTCTTCTTTCCTATTGTCTTGCTCCCTGTTTCCTCATGCTGCTTTTAGAGCAGGTCCCTTCTTGTGTAGCTGAGGACACAAAGCTTTCTTTGTGTTTCTCTCCTGCCCCAATACAGCAAAGGAAACAACAAAAGAGCAACAAGGACAGTCAGGAGAGCAAGAGGGCACAGTTGCCTACTCTAGTACACAAAGAGAAGTTCTTAGGGTTATTCTCTTCACTTGCAGCTCCCGTAGCTAATATATTTAGTTTGTTTAAATGCTTCTCATCCTGATTACCAAAATCTTATGTATTTGTCTTGTTCCAGAGTATAGGTTTTCTCCTTCCACACCTCTGCAGTTTTTAAACCTAATGGGTTTAAAACTACACCCAAACAGACTCTGATTTTTGTCTGGTGGATTTTCAAGGGTCATTCGTCTTTGAGCTCCCTTCCGTCAAAAATGTAGCAGCATGCTTTCTCACTCTTCCCCCGAGGATGATATACCTAACCTTGGCTCTGAAAACTTTCGGAGTCATCCTTCACTTTACCAGACAGTACGCATTCTGACTGTTAGTCACCTTTATCTTATTCCTGGTACATGCTATCTGATCTTATATCTGGCCTGTTCCTTCTGCTTATTCAACATCATGCTTCTTGCTCTCCTTTCACACTGCAAAAGTCCCTCTCAAACCCACTTCTGCTGCAGACTCCTTACACCTAACTGGCTACTCCTCTGCAAATTCCATTTCCAGACTCATCTTCCCTCTCCCTGGCCTATGACTCCTAGCCTTTCCTCTAATAAAGCAATCCAATCCTATTCACTAAGTCTCAGTTTCATTTCCCCATGCTCATTTGTTCTCTCTGAAAGTGTGAAGTATAGTACCCAGCCACTGGCCTTTTGTACATTTTTCACCTTAGCAAGACTACAACATGGACACACTCTCCTACTAAAATACTGAAACTGCATGTATCATTTCTATTACAAATTATAATTGACTGTGAAACATTAAGCTCAGTCTATGACAAGACTGTAACAGATTTCAACATGTATTGCTTGCTTCCCAGAACACACTCTCTTTATTAGGAAAGAAATAAATGTTTTCAATGTTATCTAAAGGTTTATATGAAGTACTACATAAATAAATATGCTGTTTAAATTACTTGAAAGATTGGCAATCTATACAATGAACTGAAGGCTATACTCATGTCTAGGTAAAAGGTTTGTAATTCAAATTCTACAGCAGAACTTCAGAGAGCTGTTAATTTACAAAATAGGAAAGACTTACGAGGTTATTCAGTCCACTCTAATGCCACAATGAAGTAATTACACATATTATTTATTTTTAGTGCTTTTTTCAGCCTAATTTTCAAGCCTATGCTATGAGACTTAGGAGCCTCCTTCTCATTTATTCTACTGATTAGCACATTTCACTGTTAGGATTTTTATTTGTTTATTTTCAACTGTTGCCTTTTTCTTTTCCTCTTTTATTCTTTTATTTTCCTTTCCTTTTGTTTTTTCTTTTCCTCTCCATTTTCTTTTCCCACTTTTTAAAATTGTTTTTGTTTTCTTCTTCTTTTGTTTTCTTTTCTTTCTCTGAGCTCTCAGAAGGATAGCTTTTATCTTGCTTACCTTTTACTCTCTCTGTACCTCCAAATAAATACACATATGGACACAGAGGCTCTTTCATAAATCATTCCATCTAGTTGTCAGCCCATCTTTGTTGCTCTTCAATAAACAACATAGCAGCACTCTGTTTCCGTATAGAACTTATATTTGAATGCTGAAACATCAAAGACCCTGACCTCTGGATTAGGTATCAAACTGAGACTACTTGTGAATATGCAGATAAATGTAAAAGAGTCTAAGGACTGTTCTAAACAAGAAGGAAACATTGTCAGCACTGCAGTCTGAAAAAAAAAAAAAAAAAAAAAAAAGTGGTATCTAACAGAAGTATCTGCCGAGTATATAATGACTCCTCTGTAGTTTGTATCATCACTTCCCACACTCTGATCTATGGATCACTGGCAGTCAGCAATGGTATAATAAATTACCCACAACTAATCTGCAGAGCCAGTAGTTGGTGCACATCAATTGGAAGTTCGTCCATAATACTGTGGGATACTCCGAGGGTTCTAAGGATGTGCTAACTCAAAATTTTCAGATCAATACAATTTCTAGCTCACTGCTTTCAAATCTTATTATGAGAAAACTTCTATGTGCAAAACGTTATGTAGGAGAGAAACACCACTCATCTACATAATTAGTCTGACAAGTAAGTCCTGATGAGAAATGGATTTTTTGCCCTCTCTTAGGTGCAGTGTTGGAGAGAAAGAGAACGATGGATTAATCTTTGCACGCTGTCTATAATGCCGAGATTGGAGGCACGGACGCGTACCCGTGCTCCTGAAACATGGAACGCGGGAACAAAGGGAGAAGTGGAGGGAGGCTGAGTGAGGGGAGGCAATTAAGGCTGTGGTGCAAATGACGGTGGGACTAGGAGGCATTACTGCAGTTCAGCCCGGCAAGTTTAACCCCAGAGGAGTCAGCGGTGGCGGGCCCGGGCCCGCTCGGCTCCTCTCACGCGCGGCCCCTCCGCTCCCCCGCGGCCCGCGCGCGGGGGCACGGCGGGCGCGCGGCCACCGCCCCGCCCCGCGCGCTGCCGGCCAATGGCGGGCCGCGAAAGCGATTTCTGGCGCGCTGATTGGGCGCCGCCCGCTCAGCGCCCGGGAGAGCGGACAGCGCGCGGGGCCCGCGGCCACGGGAGGGGCGGGAAGCAGCTTCTCCTCACGGCGCGCGGGCTGCGGGCAGACAGAGCAGCCTCGCGGGCCCGCCGCTAAACAAAGAGACTTTCGACGGTGATTCTTCCTAGCGTGTGCGATGTGGATGTCTGGCAAGGCTTAAAAACCAAACAAACAAGAAAACAAACAAAAAAAAAGCCCCCCACACAAAACCGACAAAACTCAAACAACCCTCCCGACAAAACGAAAAGAAAATCGGACAGGGACCAGGCTGAGTGAAGAATGATGATCTCTTGCTATTATTAGCAGTCTGCAGCCGCATTAATTAAAATTTCCTATTTTAGACAAACATCACTAATTTATTGGCCTTTTGTCTGTCTTGTAAAATACAGAAATACAAAGTTGTAATTAAATTCGGGGAGCAGGTAGAAATTAAAGTGGAAAAGCCACTAAATCACACAGTGGGCTTTGGCCGCTTTCTGAAATACTGACGTTCCCAACCTGACAAGACAATATGAGTTAAGTGGTCCCTTTGCAGCCACTCATGGGAATCAGCTGCTGCAGATGCACCCACGGGCCGGCGAGCAGTCTTGCTGTAATTTCTGCCACAGAAATGGATAAATAAAACCCTGCTTCGGTAACCATGCGGTACGCTGAACAGGCTCCTCTGCAGACTCGCGCACAAAAGCCAGGATGGAACGGGGAGAGAGGGGAGGCTCCCCTCCGGAATTTGTGATCTAAGGATGTTTTTTAAGGATACTTTACCCATCAGTTGGCCTCTGTGGTTGGAGAAATGGCTCTTCCACTGACTGTTGCTTTCAAAAATTAAAATGATGGTGTAAGGCAGATAAAGCAGAGGCATTTTTGCAATCTCTCCCAGTGGCTGTTCCTTGGCTAGTTAACAGACCATCTATTCAGAAGCAATTTTCTTTGGGCTGAAATTATGTGCTGACCGTAGCAGATCACTTCCCATAATACCCCTTCCCCCACCCAACGCTAAATACAAACCGTCTCCTACTCACTGTATAATAATGTGAAAATGACTGTAATTTTGCAGACAAGAAGCAGCCCAAAGTGAAACGTGTCTAAACAGAGGTCGATACTGAAAAAATCAGGGCCATTACCTAAATCTGAAAAATACATACTGTAAGGAAACAGGAATAGTGATCCACAACTAAGTAGACCAAAAGCTTGGTGTTGCTGATCTTAAAATTTTGCTAACCAGTGAGTGACATCACTCCAGAGCTACCCCGGGGAAACTGTGATTTTCGGTACCTTGTAACATTATGCAAGCCCACCCCTCCACAAATTGCAAATGCTGGGCCTAAGCGTCCCCTTGCTGGGGGAAGGGTGGCAGTGTCTGCAGCCGTCTCCACTACCACACCGGCTGGGAAGTGGCTGCTCGCAGGCCCTCCTTGCGATTATCCCTGCCTTGTCCCACTGTCTGGGTGGGAGGGCAGGGATGTGTTCACTGCTCACACCCCAGCATTTCTTGTTTGCGCTACACACATGCTATGACTTTTCCTCTTTTTCTAGCATACCTTCCCCCCCGCCCCCACCCACCTTTGTAATGGCTTAAACATTTAATGTGATCAAGGGCCTCCTTGAAAATGAACATATTTCTGCTAATAAACCCTTCATTATCAGCCCCTGAACGGGAAGTATTTTTACACAGGAGAAACGGAGCAGTCTCAGACCGGGCAGCCTCAAGGCCTCCCAAGGTAGCATAACTTGGTGACCCCAACGCCCGTGGCGTGAGGGGCCCACAGGACCTGCAGAGCAGCCTTTTCTCCTAGGGCCCCTGGTCACAGTGACCTGCTGGCCATAGCGCGGTCGGGTGCCACGCCACGGGCGGCTTTTAGTCCCACTAGTCCTGTTTTGCCTTCCACAAAGTCCCCGCAGCAAAGCCGGGTGTGACGGGGGTTTGCGCCTCTGGTACCTCTCCACTAATCGCCCCTTCGATGGGAAGCCTGCAACGCGGGAACGCTGACGCGTGTGGTTTGCTCAGCTGGACGACATCCAGAGAGGTATTTTGTCACCCTGTCATGGGTGTGCAGGACATCGTAAATGCCACGCTTTGACTTCTTGCCGGAAATTTTGGCTTGGGCGATGCGTACGTTTGGCAAGAAAAACACCCCGTATCGATTTTCACAGGGAGATCAGACCCAGCGAGATCAAGAAGACGAAAGGGAAAAAAAGTCAAAGAGAGGAAAAAAATAAAAAGTAATAAAAAAAAAAGAGTAGATCGTGCTTAAGGGTGTTAAAAGGAGCAGGGTGTCTGCAGGGCCAGAGGCAGTGCCCCCCACCTCCTGACCCCCCGTGCCCGCGGACGGCGGCCGCCGCCACCCCCATCCCACCCTCGCCGTCCGCGAAGGGTTAAACGCAATTTAACGCAGTGGTGTAGCATAATGGCTCCCAACGTAAACAAAAGGAATGATTAAGGGGGATATTTTCGAGCTACACAAAGCCCGATAGGGAAGATTTGTGTTACTAATTCCTGTGAAAGGATGTTCACGTGGTAGTTATAGGGTCGCTGGCATTCACACTTCAGTGCGTGCGGCAGTAAATCAGCAGTCTGGAAACAAAAGGGTTATTTTCTGCTCCCCTTCCTTCCGAAAAAGACGAAGAAAAAAAAAAAAAAAAAAAAAGGAAGAAAGAAAGAATAAAACCCGACCTGTCTAACTTAAGCCATATTGTAAAAATGAACATGTAATAAAATACATGAGGAGCTGAAAAAGTGAATACAATGAGGGCTGATCCGAGAACGAAGCAGCACCTCGGTGACCCCCCAAGCAAAGGTGGGGGTGCTGCCCTACCCTGAACCTCCCCTCAGCCCCTTCCCTCCAGACTCTGTTTGCTTTTCTCCTCCACTAAGCACGAAAATAATCGCACATGTGTATCAGCGACCCTCTCTCGCTGGCTTCAAGCTGTTATAATTTTGAATGAGGGGGCATTTAAAAATTATGACTGAGGTTCTAAATTGCCTCTTTGAAACCGGCACAGAAAAATCGTTCATCATGGCTTCGAAAACTGCACTGAAATTAAATTAAAACGAAATGAGGGAGTCTTCCTCCCGACGTGTGAGTCTTGGCAGAGCTACACTCTACCTTGGTTTTCTTTTTTTTTTTTTTTTCCCTCCTCCCCCTCTCTTCTCTTTTCTCCCCCCCCCCCCGCCCCCCCGTTTCTTCTCCTCCCTCTAAGCCTTCAATGTTATGTAGGATAATTGAAATGGGAAACACGATTTGTATCTGGCTGCAGCAAAGAGGCTCGGCGTAGGCTGCGGGCTGCAGAGCGAGGGGCTGCGTGCGTGTGCGTAGTGTGCGTGAGAGTGCAGAACGTGTGAGTGTACAATGTGTGTGTGGGGGGGTACAGCGTGTGTGGCTGTGAGGCTATCGGGCGTGTGTGGGGAGGCACAGCGTGTGCGGGGACACAGCATGTGAGGGTTCCGGGCGTGCGTGCGGGGGTACAGCGTGTGCGGCTGTGAGGGCTGCGGGCGTGCGTGCGGGGCACAGGGCGCGAGTGCGGGGGTGCGAGCGGGTGCGTGTTTGTGTCTCTCGCCCTCGCCGGCAGGCAGGAGGAGCGGCGGGCCAATCGCAGGGCCCGGTTTCATAAAAGCTGGGCGCTGATTGGCCGGCAGGGAAAGGGCATCGCGAACAAAGAAAAGTCCCTCTCAGGTACCGCGCGGAGCGAGGCTCCCACTCCCCCGCCTCGGCCGCTGCCGTGGGGGCAGCGCCCCTGTCCCCTGTGCCTGTGTGTCAGCCTGTGAGGGGACAGACACACATGCCGGGTTTGCCTTCTCTGCCCAGTTCTTATTTTTATTTTATTTTGGTTTCTTTTTTTTTTTTTTCTCTCTCTCTTTTTGTCGTTGTTTTATTTCTAGAAAGAAAGGAAGGTTCATGATACCTGGTGCTCTCTTCCTCCAAACACAATAAATCTGTTGAAGACATTAGAATTTTTTTTCCTAAAATAAAAAGCGGCTGCAACAAAAACACACTCAATGCAGTTAGAAGGAAAAGGTCAACTCGATCCAATACAGACCGTAAGTACGGTTGCGTGGTGTGTCTATAGCACTTAGAGGGGATTTTTTTATTTTTTTCTCTGCAAACGGGAGTGTTAAAGAGTTTTGGGAGTTGAGATAACTAGGGTTCTTGGGGATTTTTAAAGGAGGAAAAAAGAGCCCCCAAACAATCTCACAAAACAGGGTGAGTTATTTGAGGGAAGTAAGAGGGTGAAAGCACTGTAGCCACACAAATCATACTTGACGGGGTACTTGGGGGGCGTTAAAGCGTAGTGCCTTTTTTGGGTTTTAACTAACCCAGGGCGGGGGGAGGAGGGGATAAAAGTGACACGATTACAGCCAAGTCTGCATTGCTTCCCCGCTCCCCCCCTCCCCGGCCCCGATAGCGCTCGTTAGCAGGAGCGATGGGGCACCGACAGACCGGGAGGCACCTCGCATGTGTCACACCGAGACACCAGAAAGGCTGGAGCTGGGGGGCGGGGGTGGGATCGTCCGTCGCCGGCTGATGCCTCGGCCGCTTCCACCGCCGTCTCGTTCTGCCGGCCCCGAGGCGCAGGGAAGCGAAAGCCCTGAGGTAAAGGCGCCTCCCGGGGAGGCGGCGGGGGGCTCGGCGTTCCTGGGGGGCACCCCGGGGCTCCAGCAGAGGCGGCGGGGCCGGGGCAGGGCGCGGCCCGCCCCGCCGGGTGTGTGAGGGGCGGCCCCGGCCGCGCTCCGGCCCCGCTCGGCGGCGGCCAATGGTGCCCGGCGGCGTCACGTGACGCGGGCGGTGGGCCCCGCCGCGCCTCCCCTCCCCCCGCCCTCCCGCCACCGGCAATTCATTACGGCTTTTAGCTTCCCATCGCCCGCTAATTAAAAATACTAAGCTAAAGCTCCGAGACCGTCTGACTCGGGCATGGGGGGAGGGAGACACAGGGAAGGGGGAAGGGGCGATAACGGTAGACTGCGAGGTTTGCTGAGACAATAAGGTGGGAGCGATCTGTCCTGACAAAAAGGTCGTCTGCTTTATCTCCTCGGACTCTAATTACTGAATTACTTACCGCATGACTGACTAGCCCAAGCTCACGGGTTTTCCGTTGTTATTATTTTTTTTTTCTCCCCCCAGACAGCAATTCGAAACTGATACGTGCCTATGCTGATTTTTTTTTTTTTTTATTACTATTTTTAAAAAGCGCTGATCTAAGGCTGGGGCGGGAAGGAACGGACGTACGGACGGGGACAGGCACCCCCCTCCCCGAAATCTTACCCCTGGGAAAATTTAGTTCGTTTGAGAGCACGCAGTCCTTCCTCCACTCCCACAAAATGTTTTGATAACCGGTTTATCAGATCAGTGATTCCCCCCCCCTCCCGCTCCTCCTTCTCTTCCTCGCCCCCCTTCTCCCCCCTCCCCCCTCCTCCCCCGCCCGTTTCCCCTCAAGTTACTTCAAGAAATCAGATCTGTCAGGACGGGCGAAAAAAATGCCACTTCCCAACTAACAGGCGGAATCCAGCCCAGATTTTCAGTCCTTTCTTCTTTTTTTCCTTCCTCCCTTTCACTAATTTATCCCGATGTTAGCACATTCTGTCTTGTAACACCCGGGCGCCTGTAGGTTTGTTTCGTGGGATCATTACTTACTGATCGGGATGGCTCCTAGGTCCGGGGCTGAAGACGGAGTGTGAAGTTGGGGAAACATTTTTTTTTTCTTTCTTTCTTTCTTTCTTTGTTTTTAAATTTTTTTGCTAATATTTTTTTTTGTTTTTTTTTTTTCTTTTTTTCCTTTTTAAAAAAATATTACTGTGATGATTATTACCTCTCGGTGCTTATTCAGGAAAAGCAAACAAAAAATCTTGTCCTTGATGCTTCACTTCTGAATGTGAAATATTACCTCCCAGCTCGTAAAGTTGTGAGGCACAGCATTTTTTTTTTTTCTCTTTTTGCTTTGTTCTTTTATTTTTTTTCCTTAAGGAAGGACGAAAAAACCTAAACAAACAAAAAAAAAAAAGGACTTCTGATTCGTGTGCCAAAGTAGGGGGAGATATGTTATTGACCGATTTATACTGGCTGAGATGATACTTGCTTTCTACTTCATGATCACTTGCTCTTTAAGTAAAATGAGGCACAGAGTTGTTGCTGAGACGAGTGGGAACAGCATTTTGATTTGCTGGTTTAATTAAAAATGATAAAGGATTAAAGGTAAGCATTATGCATATATATGTATAAATATTTCGGCAGTCGACTGTAAAAGGGAGAGATCCCTTTAAAAATCGTTTTAACTAAGCTTTGTCAAACACACACTCATTTGCGGTCACTGAGGCCACCTTGGTGCAGATCACTTAAAGTGTATGTCTTAATCAGTTTCCTGTACAGTCAGTAATACTATATTTAACAGACCTAACAATTGTGTGACCTAGGAATACATTAGAGCTGCTTTTAGAACTGTTATCTTAAGGATTTTTTTTTTTTAAGAAAAAGAATTTTTATTTCTTCTCACCTTTTTTTTTATTATTATTTTAACTTATGGACTTTAATATTTTCCAGTAAACATTTGAGTTTGTAGGTTGTTGTTTTTAACAGAAGATGTATTGTGGCAGGGAAAATGAGGTTTCCCACTTCCCTTAGCACTCTCCTCCCCCACCCACCCAAGAGATTAAGTGGAAGGGGGGGTAAAAGATAATACAGGAGACTCACAAAACTTCAAGGGTCTGGTTTAAAGCCACAAAATCCATGGAATGCAGTGAAGAGTGAATCCGTGTCCTTCCTTTTCTCCTTTTCGTGCCTAGGTGGTGGTCCAACGGGTTAGATTACAACATGTGCTCCAACAGCAAGGCACCACGTCTATGACTGTATTTCCTGAACTTTGTGGATTTAAATAATGTAGATAATTTTTGTTCCTTTTTTTTTTTTTTTCTCTTTTTTTTTCTTTTTCCCCTTCTTTTTTATGGACATGGGTTTTTAAGAGAAGTTGTGGATATTGGTATACAACTAGATTAAAAGTGCTCATTAGGAAAACACCATAGCCACTGCCTCTGGCTTAACTTAAGAACGTGGCAATGGTGAATGTTTTCGCTCCCCCCTACCTTGCCCCCTCTTTACTGAGTGACGTTATATTGTGGTAACACCCAGACAGGAAATACTTGACTTTTTCCCTCCTCACAGGACAACGTGGATGTGGACTGCAGGTTGTGAGCCTAGACACACCTAGGGGAGGAAGACAAGAAGAGTTGAACTTAAGAGAGAGCCCAACGGAGATAAACGAATGTCCCCACATCTCCAAAGGAAAGTTCATCGGATTTTTACTCTAGAGATCTCATCTTCAGGATGTCATTGAACACTTCCACTGCAGGAAAAGGTGTGGATCCAAACGCAGTTGACACTTATGACAGTGGCGATGATTGGGAAATCGGCGTCGGGAATTTAATAATTGATTTGGACGCCGACTTAGAGAAGGACAGACAGAAATTTGAGATGAATAATTCTAATACCACCAGCAGCAGCAACACCAGCTCCAAGGATTGCGGGGGTCTGGCTTCCAGTGGGGCTAATGCTACCTCAGCCTTAGCTGATGGCCTAAAATTCGCTTCTGTTCAACCCTCTGCTCCCCAGGGGAATTCCTCTCACAAAGAGACTAGCAAATCAAAAGTGAAAAGGAGTAAAACTTCTAAGGATGCTAATAAATCTCTGCCTTCTGCTGCCTTGTATGGGATTCCTGAGATCAGCAGTGCTGGCAAAAGGCAGGAAGTCCAAGGGCGCCCTGGAGAGGCAACTGGCATGAATTCAGCACTGGGTCAAAGTGTGAGCAGTAACCCAAACGGCAATAATAACAACACCAGCAACACTACCACCGTGTCCTCTTGTGGGAAAAACAAAGAGGAGAAACCAGGTAAAGCCCCAGGCAGCAGAGGCTCCAAGAGGGATAAGGATGCAGGAAAATCCAGGAAGGACAAGCAACATGATCTGCAGCAGGGCCACCCCAATGGCAGTGGGGGTGGCAATAGCCAAATTCCCTCTGGGCATCTCTATGGCTTCGGGGCCAAGGGAGGCAGTGGTGGAAGCAGCAGCCCCTTCCACTGCACCTCCTCTGCTGTGGGGGAGGTGAGCAAAAGTACCCCGGATTCAGGGTTAATGGGGAACTCTGTTTTGGTAAAGAAGGAAGAGGAGGAGGAGGAGAGCCACAGGCGAATCAAGAAATTGAAAACAGAAAAGGTAGGACAAAGCTCCTCTCCACCTCCTCTGTGTTTCCCCATGTCTATATTAAGTGTCCCATGAGTGTCCCATGACTGTATGTCTGGCTCTTTTGTCCTCTCTGCTGTGTATTTGTGACATGCGTATGTCCTTCCTCCTTCCCTTAAAAAAAAAAACAAAACAAAAAAACCAAAAAAACCCCAAAACCACAACAAAACAAACAAACAAAAAACAACCCAGCGACCTCTTTCCTATGTGGAAGATCCCATGTTTCCAGCGTGCTACTCTTCCTTGTGATTTCTTCTCCCTGTCGTCAGACCTGGAGAACGTTTCTGTTTTGTCTGTTCGTTTTAATTGCACTTGCCCAGAAGGAGGAACGCAGAGATGACCCTGACTGAGCTGTCCCCAGTTTTAGCAGAGAGCGGCAATACCAGTGGGATGGCATGTGTTCGCAGGCTGGTGTGAATAGATCAGGCTCCTGGCACAGCAGGTCTTGTATGTGCTGATTCTCTTCCACAACATCTGCAGGCATTTGTGTCCATTCCTCTCCCAAAGTGTAAAGGAACCCTTCTCCCTTCTCTGACCCACTGCCTAGAGCTGAGACTGCATTTGGGGGAGGAAATGGGAGCTATCGGCAGAGACCGGGGCTCCGCCGCTGTGCTTCGTGGAGACGCAGGATGCTTTTTGTGCTGGGGGCTTCCGTGGCACTGTAGCCTAGAGGCCCCAGAAGCTGCTGTAGCGACTGGGAGGAAGGAGCCAGCAGACAGGCAGTGCCTCTTGTCTTCCTGGAAGGAGGATGCTGGGAGGAGGGAAATGCACCTTGTGATGAGAATGGTGTGTGCAAAACAGCTTTTGGAGCAGAGTGGAGCAGTTTTTCTCCTGTCTGGGGGAGTTTTCCTCTCTGAGCCATGCTGGCTCTTGGATTTGAATTGCTTGTTTGTTGGGCGGTTGAAATGTGTGAAAAAAATCAGATGGGAGTGTGTGGTTTTATTCCTTTCTACTACAAGGATGCTTTCTGTATGATTAGATGAATAGATGGCTGCTACTCTATTCTTCGGGAAAGGTGGAGGGGAAACCTTGTTGTCTTTTGTCAACTGCTGGTTCAAGGATGTTCTGGTGTTGGTGGGAGTTCTGTCCCTAGGGCAGAAGCCATCTTCTGGGGCTCCAGAGGGCGAGTGTTGGCCCAGGATTACAAGCACGGCAAATTCTACAGGTTGTTAAACAAAGAGAACCTGGTCTGCCGGAAAGCCAAAGCAAACCAACACCCTCCAAATGAACAATCTCAGGGTGTTAGATTGTGACTGTCTTGTCAGCTGTTGGTCCTAAATGACCTGCTTTTTCAACTTCCCCGAGTGAATGTTCAAAAATGGGGAAACTTTCAGGTCGGTGTTAACTGTATGGACTGCAAGTGTCTGGGAGGGCTGAAGGTCTCAGGGAGTCAGGAGTTCTGTCTTATGACTGGCTACCAGTTTTTTGTATTTCAGTCATGAAGCTTCTGTAATACTAAGTCGACTGGTGGATTAGATTTGTGTGTTTGTGATATCAGATATTTGGTTAGTATTGGAACATAATTCCAAGGGATTCTGTTCAAGGCAAGGAACAAATTAAATTTCATATTGTATGCATATTATTGCTTTTAAGATAGCATATCTATGGATGAATTTGAATGAGCCTTATGACCTTGTCTAAATGCAGATGAGAAAACCAGATTGCTGTGTAATTCATGTGTGTATGTTTGCATTTTGATTTCTGAAAAGTGCTGTTCACGGCAGAAAGGTGTCCAAAAATCTCATGGTCTCTTTATTAACTTAGTACAGTAGGCATTTACTTCTGTTGCCAATAGTCTTCAAATTGCAGTTCTCTAATCTGTTTTAACTATCTAGATAAATTGCCCTAATCCGGTCTTCACAATGGCTGTGGTTAAAGAGTCAGAGCCATTTGATTGGATTCAGTGGCTGCCTGGAATGTGGGAGGTACTGCCCTTTTGCAACCCCCTTAGCCTTTTAATCTCTCAGCCAAATGTTCACATTCAACAATTTTGTTTAGCTGGCAATCTGAACATTTCAGTATCTCAAAGGCTGCTGCCATGGCAACAGAGATTAGAGGGTGGTGTGGTTTCTCCCGTTTTTGTGTTCTTTCAACTCTCTAGTCACACAGGAAATTGTATGAAGAATCTATATACGTACGAGTAATCTTATGTGCAATGTAAATGGGATGGCATGCAAATTCAGAGCAAACACGTATGGAGGAGTTCAGCGTCAGTGGCACACTCTGTGTGTTGTAGATGTCGCTCCAGGAGGAGGTCTGGAGCTTGCATTTCCAGCAACAGCCGCTGCTGTTGGCACACATCGACTTTAATACAGGCTTTGCACATCAGAGTCGTGCAGCCTTGGCCATTGTCTGGCACAATGGTGTGCTTGCTATCTTAAGTAACGTCCCTTAGCGTTTTTCTTAGCCAAGAATGTTCCCTTTTAGAATAATAATAATGATGATGATAACGGCGGCGATGATGTAGCTTGTTGCTGGTAATGGTTGATACTTTAAGTCCAGACAGTGGCAATATTAGTAACATTCGAGTGTTCCATGTTTGTTATTCTGCTTTTCTCTCTCCCCCCCCCCCCCCCCCAAATGATTAATCGTCATTGGAAAGAATTCTTTAAAGGTTGTTGAAGTGTTATGGCTTTGACTGTTTGTATGCTCGAACATATATGCCATACTTGCACAAAGCAACTTGTATACATAATTTTCAGCCTGCATGTTGAAATCAATGTTCAGTTATCTTACTGTTGTGCAGGACATGCCTCATGAATTCGGAAGTTTCCTTTTAGAATCAAATGAGTTCATGACTGCTGATTCAATATCTACACGTTTTTATATGTGGTGTGGAATATAATACTGCATTTGTTTACTATTTGTGAAAAGCTTAGAGCAGATTCCCAGGAGTTGTAGTCACTATTTAGCTTTCGCAGCATGCTTCAATTCTATTTTTAGTCTATTTATTATGTTTCCTTGCTGCAGAAAGTCATGTAAAACATGATAAATTGAATCTTATGAAGCCTAATTAAATCAGTGACTGTGTTCTGCTGGCTCTTTTATGCAGAAACCGCAAGTATGTTGTAAAAGTTGCCACTCCCCTAATATGTGGATAAAGTCAAAGTGTGCTGTAATTCTAAGATATTTGAGCTATATTTGTGCAGTCCATTTTGTGGCTAAGCCACCAATGACATGTCTGAATAAGTAGCTTTGACAGGTAGGCTAACCACTCCTAAGATTTTTGGTGTTAAAACCTGTCTCCATTTTCCATATCTCATCCATACGGTTTTTAGCACAGTTACTGATTGTTTGTCAGCATGAGCTCTTCATCTGTTCCAGCTAAGTTTTTGTATTTTTAACAGCTGCTACATTGAAAAATGATCAGAATAGCTACAAAATTTGCTTCGTGTGCATGGCAAGGAGATTTTTGGAATTCATTCAGTGATAATTTGCTCTGATATATGGGAAAACTTTATTTGGTATGTGAATATCAGTATGTTTACGTGAAATTAATGTCAAAGATACAAAGCTGTAGTCAGAAGGGTTTAGTTACAGTTCTAAATGTATCAATCTAGTGATACTCCAGGATGGAATTTTTCTTTCTTTAGCTTAGTCTTTCTCATTAAGACTGCATTTCACATTTGAAAGCTGTCTTTAGCAAATTAACATGTTGGCTAGTATTATTTATCTTCACTTTCTTTGTTGTGTTTTAGCGTTAGGATTTGAGAGTGTTTTGTTCACCACCAGGAATCTCTGGGTGAATTTTACCTAATGATGTAAATCATTTAAGTACATGCTTTGATTAATGATGTTATGGAGATATGCTCTTCATGTACTTTTCTTGCCAGCCTTGTGTGTAGTTTATTCACTGTGAAATAAAAGGGCAGGGAGGTCACTTGCTGTAATTAAAGAACAAAGTCTATTGTTGTTTGACAGCAAACTGTTTTGAAAGCTACATAAGGGATTTAGCTGTTAAAAACATTGATAAGTATGGGTGTCTAACAATAAGCACAGCTCAAGGTTCTTAAAGTTCTGTAGTGCTGTCTAGTAGTGTGACGGTGCTTTTTGAGCTGGGTGAAGAGGTGTTGCCCTTTGGCCGAGGAAAGCTTTCCGTGTGAACCTGCTGACCTCTGCCAATATGTATGACCAGATCTTCTATTGAATTCCTGTGCAAAGCAAGAGTTAGTGTAGCACAATGGAGGCTGGTCTAGAACATCTATCAAACAAAGTAGGGAAGCTGATAACCATATTCGGAACTACTGGAAAAATAATTCACTTTGGGCATTAGTAATTTTACAATTTTAATAACTTCGTAAATACCCAGTAAAGAGGAAAGAATTGATTGTCCAGATGTCATGAGGTTAACCGTGTTCTCCATGTTAAAGGGCTTTCCTGCAAGACTGTTTTAATTATAGCTATATAAAGACTTGTTTTTCCAAAGTAGCATTTTATAGTCCAATAAATGAAATGTATGTTAAAAGTGCTAAGCAAAATCTCCCGTAACCATAGAGGTGTTCAATAACCAGATTCAAGTAACATGGAAAGTACCATCTGTTTCTAGTTTTCAGCATAAGCGTAGGAATTGAAAAGCTGAGATTTGCTTGTATTTTTCCGACTCTCTTTATTTTTTTAATTATTATTATCATTATTTTAAAAAGTTCACCTGGCACTTTATAGAAGCTTTCTGAAATGCAATAATACAGGAGAGACTGTGAAAACACATGTTCGTACATACAGTTAACCAGTTCCACTTTCATTTAAAGAGATTTCCAGAAGCTCAGTCATTGAAGAATTTATAATAGTGAATCACCTCCTGCAGGCAAACACAATAAGGGTCAATTCTTCAAAGGTCTTGCTATTGAGGTAGAACCTGATTTACTCTGTCTTTCCTTATGAAGTAAAACGAAGGGGAAAAAAACCCCACAACTTCCCCCCCCAGCAATAACAACAACCAAAAAAAACCACCCCATCCTCTTAGCGGATAACTTTAGCAAGCTCTTATCAGGCACCTAATTGCATATGATAAAATCATTGACTAAAATTTTCCATCCAGACTTTACTGCTGTTCAGTGAAGTGTTCTAGAATTGTTGATAGGGAGAAAATCACTCTTTTAAAGATAACTTGTTCTAAACTGTTAGGCAATGAGATTCTTGGCTGCAGCCTATGAGCCCTGGATAAAACGCCATCCGGCCTTTGTTTGAGGTCTTTTACTGAAGCTAATGACTGGTCTTGTGCCGCCCTGAGATAAATGACATTATCTCTGAGTGGTCTGACAGGAAACAGACATGTTAATGGTGAAGCTGCGGGGAGGATCTGCTGTAGTTCTGACAAAAGAGTAAAGCTTGGACCCCTGGTTGTGATCATTAACACAGAATGCATTCCTTCATAATTGGGAAGCTATTTTATCGACAACAACGTAAATCAGAAATCTGAAATCTGCAGGGTTTTTTGCGTGGTAAAACTGATGCCTTTTTTTTTTACCACGTAAGAAATGGGTTATCTCCATCGTACTGACATTAGTGGGAGAGCCTGGGGTCTGCTTTCTGTTAACTGGACACGTCCCTTACACACTGAATGCAGGTTCCCCTTTATGTGCCCTGTGTCATCCATGCGATTTGCATTTCTAAAAGAATAAAAATACCCCAGTGTTTCTTGACATCTTATACTTTTAGTGATACATCTGATACTGAGCATGTTTTACAAGCATCATCAGGAGTATCGTTGTAGAAGTAATAACATTTCAGCTGTCCTTCGCCTTTACTTCCATTTTGGATAAGGGCATATATATATTTTGGATTTCTGTCACCCACCCTTAAAAAAGGTTAGATTTCTTTCACAGCAGTTTAGGCAGTTTTGTGTTATTGCCCCATGGTCCAT
Source organism: Cyanistes caeruleus (assembly GCF_971803275.1). Lineage (NCBI taxonomy): Eukaryota > Metazoa > Chordata > Aves > Passeriformes > Paridae > Cyanistes > Cyanistes caeruleus. Next base: position 25,590,146 of record NC_141732.1, on the reverse strand, counting down.
AGTTCTCAAATATGGAATCCACTTTTTGAGTGGCATGTTCCAGATTTGTTCCACGGTATGCAGTTGGGATTGCTGAATGTAAACAGGTTTTAGAGTCTCCTCTGATCTGAGCTAAGATACTTTGTACAAATGATCCAACAACCAGGCTATTATTTTTATAGTATTCTTAATATTGTACCAGCTTTGTAGTGTATATATGTGATATATGTGTAGTGTATATATATGATGTTCTAATGCACATGGTGATATATTTCTATGCTTCCTGAATGGCTGGAGGTTGTCTGACTTTTTAACTGTGTTTCCTTTTTTATGACAGAAATATGTCTTGCTGTGAGTCCTCAGATAGGCTCACACCTGTGGATCTGTGGATAGGCTTCAACTGAAGGGCTGGCTGTATTTTTTGCTAAAAACTAGCATTTGTTTTAGGGTGTTTACACATCAAAGAGTTATTTGTATTTCTTAATAATCATAGAATATATATTGATATTTTTTTAAAAAATGTGGTCTGTACATAACATTTCCTGTTGGGTGAAAGAAAGCAAAACAGTCTTTCATGAGAATTTCTGATGATGTCATAGTTGCAAAAAGTAAATACCCGTTTAAAAAAATCATAAGAGTTCATATATATATATATATATATAATGTTTTATAAACCTTTTTCTCTTTTTGTACCACTGTTTCTGCTAGGTGCAGCTCTTTTTCAGTGCAGCTTTTCACCAAAGTGAACAGTAACACAACCTATCATTTTTTAATAAGCTTAAAAATATGTTTGAGATGTGAAAATTTTAATAAATACAATCATCAGTTGTTACAGCAGGATTTGAGGGATTTTCTTAAATGAGATTTTAAATTACGATTTTTAAAAATTGTTACACTCTTTGTTTAATACCACAATTTACTGAAGGCAGTGAGTAGCCGTTTGGGCAAAGAGGAAGGCCAGAGAATGACTTTTGGTTGTGCTGTAGGATTTCAGTAAGCACTCTGTTGCACTTTCTCTTTTAACTCTTACAAAGTGGTCTTGGCAATTGGAACAAAGCCTTTACATTTGAATGAAAGGTTGTAAAACTATTCAGAGCAACTTGACTGACAAGTAGGTTCTTTGTAATTTTTTTTTTTATTTTTTTTTTCTTTTTTGAAAAAGAGAAACATCAAGGAGTGGAATAGGTAGTTTGCTCTGATGCCCCCTGTACTTATATGCTTCCTTGATACATATACTTATAAATGTATAACACTGCTTGATTAAATAGTTCAAGCGAGTGTTCAGGACAAGTTGCATGCAATGAAATAGGAATCATGTCTGTTAAACAGGTTTTCCAACCCTAGGGTCACTATGGTGTTGATTAAATTTTCTGAAATCTTAAGCCAAAACTGCGAGTAAAAAAGTTGTGTTTAATGACAGAGATTTATAGTATGACTGCTTTTACGATACAAATACTGCTAAATCTCAACATGAAAGGACCAACTTCTCTAGCTTCTGCCTGTAATACCTATTAGGAATTAAATGTGAAGCTCTTTGTTTCACTGATTTTGAAGTGAAATTGTGCTATGTTCAATTATATGTCCTTTATGGTAAATCTTCATCAACTTATTAGAAAAAAATGCCAAACATTTGGTTCCCGTGTCTTCTCACAGCTTCTGATTCTTCCTACCCTAAATCTCACTTTTGTGCACAAACACAGCTTGGCTGAGGTGTTTGTCTCCAGAGAAACTACACCAAATAATACTGGAAGGAAAATGACCTCATGAGGATGTTTGAAGCATATGCCAATAGTGGCGTGTGAATTCATTTTTTTGCAGTCAAAAGAGCAAACTAAAATCTATTGATTGTGCTTACTTGGTGTTTTCAAAACACTAGCATTCTAGTTGTTGAGTTGTCTTGTCATGTTAACCAAGAGGCAGATGGCATAACACCACAGAAGTGTATTTTTACTTAAAAGAAACTTTAGAGGTTTTGATGTGTTTTCTTTTCCTCTTATTTCCCCGATGGCTTTTTTTTTATTGAAGAGTAACATGAGGAGACCTGGTAGCAATTTTATTGCTTTCCCATAACAGTTTGAAATAATAGGTTGCTCTTTGGTTGCCAGTCAAATTTCTACCAGTCAGCTTGATTCTGCTTTTTATCATGTGGTAGTGGAATATAAAAAGTATATGTTTGTAGTTTGCCCTCAGAAACTATTTTTTTCCATGCTTCAATTAGCAACAGAAGACTAAGCTCCAATTGGTCACACTTTTGTAAACTCTCAGAGTTTGCTTTCTTCATTCTGATAAAAGAAAGCGCCAAGTTTAGGCTGTGTTTCCCAGGAAATTTTGAGGCACATCTGGCCTATTTAACTGTGCTCACTAGACAGTTTGATTTTGCACACATTTAGTCATTTGCATTATCCATTGAATTAATTCAGGGGTTTTGTTAAGCCCATCCCCCCGCAACACAAGTTCATGCTATTCAAATGTCACCTTTATTGATGAATTTCAGTGATGCTGTGCTGAACTCTGGTAGAAATAGGTCTGTGGGTACCATAGTTGCTTGTTACGTAAGCATAGCTTTCATAGTTTTCACCACTTCCCTCAACCAGTAAGAAGAGTGAAAAGCAAACTGTAATCTCCTTTCTCATAGTGTGCAGGGCCAAACCAAATTATTTTTGGATTTCCTGTCACCTCCTTGGCTGATTTCTGTGGATGGCTTATGTTAAAAGCAACAATAATGTTTGAATTGGAAGGGTTTAGTCTTTGGGTTTTCATTCTTCATGGAGAACTGTTTATTTGAGTGTGGTTCGCCACACTACATGGATAGTACTACCCAATCTGTGCTTAATTATAGGCTTGTAGCAGTGAAGTAATGGCAGTATTTGCATGTTTCAGGGTTTCATGTTCTTGCCAATTCTTTCTTTTTGAAGCAGGGAAATGAAACTAGATCTGTATCTCTTCAACCAAAGGTAATAGTGAGAAGCAAAGACAATTAGAAATGGACCTTGTTACTTTGTTGAATTTTGTTCTGCTGGTAGGATTTTAAAATCTGATTTAGTAAATGTTGAGGCATTTGCTTGCACTGACTGCAAGGATCTAATATTCAGGAGTATTTATGGATATCATGAACATATTTGATATAAAGTTCTGATGGTTAATTTTTGCTATGCATTTAATGTTAGGCACTATATGTTGTATTGCACTGGAGTTCTGGAATTTGAAGGAAAAGTACTGCTATATTTTGAGAACAATGAAGGTTATTCCACACCCAGTTTTACATAAAATTAAAAAATACAACATAATTTGATGTTCTTGCCAACTTCAGCCAATATTAAGATGTAATATTATGGAATAGTGTTACTAGTTGCTGCTTAAGGAGAGGGTTATGCATACACATGTGCATGTATATATATCAGTATAGCTATTCATACACATACTGGAGGTGTGTGTACATATATATATATAGATAGATAGATAGATAGATAGATATACACCCATGTATGTACATACACAAAAAAAGAGCTGCTACTGTTTTATAAATACAGCAACTGAGTTTTGGCTAATAGTTTTATTTACATTTCATGTCCAGATCTTTTAACAGTCTTTCCTGTGATGCTGCAACGGATGCCAAGCACTGAAGGAGAAAGCTAGCAGCTGTTTCCATTACAACATTGGTATATTAGCCTCTGCACTTTATTTTCATTTTATGATCTCCTTCAGCCTTTCCTAATCACCCCCTAAAAAGGCTTTTCCCCTTCTGCCTCTGATTTATCTGTCTGCAGGGTTCTGTGTTTTTCTTAGCTTTAAACATGTAAAATCGGTGTGGTTTTTTTTTTCCCCTTAAGAGCTTAATGCTTTGACTCTTACCCACACTGAGCAAGAGCTTACTGTCCTTTTTCAACTCAAGTAAGTAGTTCCTTGTGTTATGTCTCTGTAATCCCTTACTTGAGATGAGTCTAGGTTGCAGAACAGGACCTACTATGACCAATTATATTATTCTTGTAACAACTTGAGCCACTGTATGATTTATAGTTTCTTTTGCACGCCACCTGAATAGTGTTTTGTTCGTTCTTGCTCTTTCCTTCGCCATCTCTCTGAAAATAATTGTTTCATGGCTGTATGCTCTTATTGCTGAGATACGACTGAAAACTGCATGCAGTACAGTGAAGCACATTCATTTTCATCTAGTACCCGTTTATTGCCTTGAGCACTGTAAATCTGTCAGCTCTTCACGATGCTTTCACCTCTTTCTTCATTTGCTCCAGCTTCTAGTTTGACAATGTTCCCCTGAGGCAGAATTCTAATCTGCTTCCAATTAGTTGCAAAATGTGACTCAAATTTCCACATTATGGCTGCTGTTTTACTTGCACGCACACATCTAGAAACAAATTAATGCTCTTGAATATTTATTTTTGAGCCTTCAGATTTACTCTAGGTGGAAAAGTTGCCAACTATATTCAAACTACATCCAAGATTCATATTTTTTCTCAAACTGGAATATTTCTTAAAGGTTTTAAATGCCTCTTACTGCTTAATTTTCACAAAACCTTTTCAACTGGTTGGCAACTATTGAGGGTACATTGTATTGCGATAGATTAAACAAGTTAAAAATACATATAATTAACATTTAAATATGGATGTGATTGCTGTGTCAGTTCAAGGTAAGAGGCATTTATTTTCTGCAGGGTTAGCACTTTTTTTTTTTTTTTTTTAACCTTTAAGTAGTTTTTCAGGATGAACATACATACCTGACACCTGTCTGACTGCCACCTATTATCTGCAACTTAAGAAGTTGTCATTTGACTGGGGGGAGGGATGGAGACCTGTTTGATCTCTGGTGAGTCTTAATAGGTACAGCTAATTAAACTCTTTTTGTATGGACCTGTGCTTGTGTATGCATCCATACACATGAGTGCATGGGTGTACATTTAAAATATGATACCTTAAATTTAGAGGGTTTTCTTGTAGTGTTCATTCTCTTATGAGTAGCTACAGTAGGAATATATTGTATTGGGTTGGGAAGAAGTGAGATTTTGAGTGGAAAGTGTGGAAATCAGCACTAACACCCTGAGGAGAGGACTGGAATCTAATGGGAGTCAGAACTTCATTCCTTATTCAGCCAAAACTAGCATTAGGTGCTCTGTGACAGTTCTGCCCTATTGCCCTAATGCCTTATGTAGTTGTGTATGTTGAGAAGCACAGAGTACTTAATTCAAATATACCAGCAGCTAAACTTGTAGGTGAAAATCTTTAGTGGAGATTAGCACTCTAAAGCCTGGCAGATTGATGTCAGCAGCCGTAATAGACTTTAAATAGGCTTGCAGAATTTCATTGGGAGTATATTGCTGAAATTGAAATGGCTAAGTACCAGTCATTTCTAAATGAGATTTACACCTGTAAGTTTATCTATCCACCTACAATACTTATTTAAAGTATTAAGTATTAAAAACATACAGACATGTTTTTAAAAAAAATATTTAATTGCCTCTACTGGCTCACACTGAGGTGGTAGCCTGCTAATCCCATGTTGTATGTAGAAACATCTTCATGAAGGCAAATAGATACATGTTGTGTTTTGATTTTAATGCTTGAGAACTTATTTTCCAGAAAGAACAAAAATTTGAAAATAAAGGAAAATTATCTTGATGTTATTTTCTCTTGAGTCATCAGTGACTTTTAACTTCAGAGATGAAAAAGCTAACATGTTATTTTTTTCTCTGAAGGTTTAATTTACTCTAGTAGACTCCTGTGATTCACAACATCGTTCTATAAAGAAACAGTATTTGCAAACATTGTGAAATGCTGCAGTAGCATGGCATTTTTTTTCATACAACATCAAAGTATTTGAGGTTCAGCTTTGTAGCCATGGTGAATCACAGTTCCTGTGATTGTCAGTTGTTGATAAAAAAGTACACAGTCAATTAAAATTCGAGTGAAATGTATGTATTCGTAGCTAACAATAACTGACTTTTTAAAAAATATGCCAAGTGAAAAACCAGGCCAGGACATAAAAAACCACCCCCACACATCATCCACCTGTATGTGTACACACACACAAACATGCAACTGCACATTATTAATTTTTCAGGCAAAAATCACAGTGCTTCAGAGAAGCATTAAATGCTTTTGTTGATAGCTTATAGTTTTATAAACTCTAAATGAGCTTATTGCCTTTTAACCAGCACTAAATAATAGAAGAACCTATGAGCCTCTACATTGGACAGCAGCCAAGCAGCCGAAGAAAGCAAGGGGAGAAAAAAAAAAAAAGAAAAAAGAAAAAAGACGTGAATGGCTTAATTGTAGAGCAAATCATTTGTTTACAGATTAAGACCTATTTGGTAGCTAAATCCTATGGACAAGAAGGTGAAAGAATGAGGCACTAAGGTGCAGGAAATGAGCTTTATATTTTGTGCCTAAGTCCTGCTATTTTTGCCTCCTCCTAAAGCAGAGGAGACAAGGAAAAAAAATGAATTGTTTAACAGCAAAGACTGCTGAACAAACTGCACATATTAAGTTGGAACAAAAGAGTGGGAGAAGGGAAGTGTTGGTGCACTTAGGTGCTGACAGGAACCTGACAACTGGAGCTGCTTCCAGCTAAGGGGCACCAGTCTGTGGCAAGAAGAGCTGCCCTATTTTGTTTTCCTTTTGAATGGGGTGGGGGAAGAAATGCTTCTGTTAATTTGAGCAAACATAATACATTTTCTTAAACCTCTCTCCCCAATATGCCATTTGGTTTGCTTACTAGAACAGCTTACCCCCCCTTTTCTTCTGTCTTGTTTTTTCTCCTCTCTCCTTTTTAAGAGCAAGTTTTGTTTAATAGGCCTTTGTTTCAGTATCATAATTAATTAGCTGACAGTTCAAATGGTTAAGAAGTGCTTGTGGTTCCTGCTTTATTGTTGTACAACATTTTTTTAAAGACCCACTTACTGGTGGCCTGTAAATTTGAAGATATCGTTTTCATGAGTCATTGGTTTAAAGATCAAAGCCAAGAAAGCATTATAGCAGAAATGGAGTAGCCTCTGCTGTAAATGTTGTTTAAGCTTCTTCAGTTAAAACTCACCTTTTCAATAATTTATAGCCCTTCAAAATTCTTACCTTCTGAGTTGAATTTTCTATGACTTCTCTTTGTCACTTCTGAGAAAGTGAATTTACAAAGTCTGAATAAGGAAACAGGTCCATAGGTATGGAAAAGAAAACATTTTATTTTACAGAAAATCCCTGCTATCAGTATCTTGGTCAGCAAAGCCTTCTGAGAAAACAAGTTGTGATTATTTGTGTAGAAATAGGCTTTGATTTGATCAGATTATAAACCATTTGAAGATTATATTTGGCCTACGTAGAACAACTATTCATCTTCAGTGGCTATAGTAATTTACATGGGAAAAAGAGTAGATATAACTCAGTTCAGTAACTTGTGTCTGGTCATCTCTAGTAATAAAATACATTTTTAGTTTAATCCCCTTAATTTATAATAAAATGGGCATTTTTTCCCTTTGGCTAGTGTCAAGTTTGTGTAAAGAAAAATTAGAAGATGTGTGAAGAAAAGATCTTGTCAGTTGTTCTTATTTGAAATGCAGTATAATAATAGGAAAGCTTTTAGTGTGTAATTATATTGAGTAATTTTCAAAAGGGACAAGAAAAAAGTTAAAGAGCTTCAGGTGTGACCTTTTAAGTGCTTGGCAGTGCTGTGCCTTGTTTCTTTACATATTGCTTGACTGAAATTCACTGATGTGATATACAATGTTGCACTCTGCTTATGAACAAAGAAATAGAGTGTGTTGCCAGTAGGTTGTGCAATTAAGAATATATCTCCCTCAAACTAGAGTCTACTAAGTAGCAACTTAGAGAAAAACATTCTTAATAGTTTTTCTTGCTTCAGATTTTGTTTCTGCTGCAATTTCCTGACCACAAGAATGTGTGTACAAAGATAGTACATGGAAAAGTGCTCCTCGCTGAATTCCCTAGTAACGGGCCACTTCACCCATCCCATATAGGCACAGAAGCCAATTGCTTCAAAATGAGCAGCGGCATGAGCACTGACATCTCTGCAAGAAGAATGCTGCTGTGGAAGTTATGTAAGACTTGTGTCCTCTATATGCAAACTAATTATCTACGTATTTGTGTATGTTTACACCCCTTTGTATTCTCCATAGGCTCTGAAATGACTGTCTGTGGAAACATTAAACCAGGCTGTTACCTGATGTGTTTGGTAAAATGAGCATTGACATACTTGAAGTGACTGAAAGCAGTATTCTTAATGACTATTAAAGAACTTTGCATTATGTGCATGGGATTGTGATTTGTTCACACTGTACTTTAAAATCTGTATAATGTATAAAACCAGTTTGTAATAAGAAACTTGCAGTAGGAAAATTTAAGGCAAAATAATAGTAATTTTTGCATCTACTTACACATATATAATTTCCTGATTATTATTGCTTCTAACAGATACAGTTGGTCTTCAGACTGCAAGTTAAAAATTACAACATTGAAATAACAAATGAAGTTTCATAAATTTTCAAAACAAAACTGCTTCTTTTTTTTTGTGTGTATGTATACAAGTCTTAACTACCAGTGGACAAAATACCTCCAGGGTAAGTCTTTAATTTTTGATCAATATTGTGAATATCGAATATTTTTCTTTACCAGTAGTACCTTACCAAGTGCTTGATGGACTTAATAAACTTATTTGTATCCTTGGTAGAATGAAAACCATTACACCAGTGATTAAGTTACACCAGTGGTTAAGTTGCCCTGAATGTGGGTTTCAGTAAATTCAAAAGAAACGTCGCATTCTAAATTAACAATTAGACAAAGAAATAATTTAATCCTAGGATTTGGAGAAATTTGATAGAAATTTGTCTTACTTTTTTGTTATTGTTGTACTGGAAGCCAAGGGGCTGGTAATAAGCCCTTTGACACTTTAGCTCATTAGGATAACAATAGCTCTGGATAGTATTTATGGTGTCATAAGAGCTCATTTTTCTTATAATTATGTTTATCAACTTTTAATTCTTTCCAGAAGAGCCACACTAATACAGTATTACTTTCAAAATTGAAGGGGGAGTTGGTGGTGTAACTAGAACTGACAGATTTAAGTATTTTGTAGGGAAAAAGCCTTTAAAGTTCAACTACAGAGGTTAGAGCACAGTTTCCTCTGTCTTGTTTGGCTTGCCACTGTTGTACAGTAAGTCACTGTGTTTGCTTTTGTGAATAAAAGTCAGCTCCACAGATGAGGAGTGTGACACTTCTGTGGTTCATTCCTGTACTTTCAGTATTTTCAGTCTTTTGACTTAGAGAAGGTCAGTTTATCTGGAAACCTCAAAACAGTACAGCAGGTTTGTCAAGTAATTAGGTTAATTTCTTTCAGTTGTTACTAAGTTTGTAAATCTTTTGCTAACAGACCAGGCTATGAGCAGAGAGGAAATAGTACTTAGAGATCAAATGAAAATCTCCTTTCATATTGCAACTTTATTTAAAATCAAACTTGTAGCAGACTTTAGAGTTGAATTACTGTATTTGTTGGTTTGGGGTGAGAGCAAAGCATCATTACATGTCTTTGGTGTAGGAAAACACATTTCTTTTTGTTTGGTTTAAAATAGGCTGCTCTTAGAGGAACCAGTATATCCAAGACTAACTCCTGTTACAGCACTACAGAAGTTCTTCAGTCTGATTTTTCCTCTGTGGAAGCGGGCTATAGTAAATCTTGTTTTCTTCAGTTCTGGACACAAAAAGTTATGGTTTTGCTCAGTTCTCCCACAAAAGGGAACCATTGCACAGTGCTCATGCAAGAGTGTCTGCACAGGTCTTGGCTGTACCTCAGTCTTTGCATCTGGATAAGCAGTGAAGCTGTATCTGTGACTTGGGTAGGAATGGAGCAGTGCCAGGACAGAACTGGAAGCTGATGACCAGAGCGTGCTTCAGCCTGCAGGTATCAGTGGAACAGTTTTGTTAGGTTTCTGAAAATGAAATTTGAGCTGTAATCCTGTGCAGGGTTCTAACAGCATCCACCCAGAATACTATCAATACATATCATATCATATATCAATACATACCATTGAGGAGTATTCTCAGTGATGGATTCAGGAGGATTCTATAAGGTGGGACATTTAGACTGTGGTTTGAAATCTCCTGGATAAACAGCAATTTGTTTTAGAAGTAAGCATTACAGTGCATGTTTTCTTTGTGAATGCCATCACTATTTTATGTATATTCTTTCTCCTTCTTCCCTTTCTTCCTTCTTCAGTAATAATGAATGATTATTCCGTCTTCCTGAATTTGTGAGATACTATTGTTCCTTTCACACTGTAGTGCCTTTTAATATTTTTCCCATCTTATTCCACACTCAGTGTTAGTAGAAGAGGTGGAATATAAGAAGAAAAGTTTCCTCAAGACTCAGCTGTTCATTTGACAGGTTGTATATGAAGTCAAGTCTCTGATTCCATGGTGTACTGTCTGTCTCCCCTGTTGTTTCTGTGAACTTATCAGCTGGTTACAGAGAAGAGAAACTATTTCCAAATTTATAAGGAAATGTGTTGTGAAACCGCAAAAATGTACAGCAGTCTCAAGGGTAAGCTGTGTATCTGGAACACTTTGTCAGGGCTTTCCTTTTTTGAAAACTTTCATTAACCTGCACAGACTGCACTTGTAGAAACCTAATTGCTGAAATCCCTGTCTCTGTTAGCTGTCCTGCTTTGGAAATCTCCATCTCTTTAGCAACATTTGAAATTCTTATCTGCCTGTCTGATGCCTAGGTGCTCCAGATATTTCTAGGAAGAATATCACAGATGATGAGAAGGACAGATTTTTCAGGCATAATGGTCAGAGTTGGAACTGCATCAATCATTTATTGAAATAAATGAAGCTCACTTACTCACTTAGATGAAACGCTTAAGTTCTTCATTCTTCAGGGGAAGTTGTTGTTTTTGTTTTCTTTTGTTTTTTGGGGTTTTTTTTGAGTGAAGTTGGGGCAGGGCTGGAGACTGAATGACATCTGTTACCTGGTCATGAGGAATTTGCAGGTTTTTTGTTGTTGTTTGTTTCTTGTTTGTTGTTTTTGTTTTGTTTTCTGGCCACTGTTTCCATGTCACCAGACTCTGGAAAACATTTGCTGCAGCTGGCTCAAGATAGGAACAGCCTTGTCTTTGTGTTTAACAGTCTTTCGCTCCTTCATTTGTCTGTTGATTGTCTTGTATGCCCAATGAATTAATTTATGATAACCTGTGGAAATAGGTAAGCATACAATTCCTAGTACAAGTGATGCAATTTGACAGATTCTGTGTTTAAGTGCAGATCTCTGCTGTTAAGGGAGCCAGGTGTGACGTTCTTTTCCTCTGCATTTAATACACTTAGATAGCTTTCCATAAGATATTCAGTGATGAGGAAATAAAAAATCACATTTTTGTAAAGGAATAGCAAGTAAATGAATGCAAGCTTTTGGCAAGAGAATGGCAGTCTCTCCACTGATTCTGTTGCCAATCTTGCAGCACAAAAGTGATTCAGCTTCTTTCTGGCTGTGGCCTAGGCCAGATACTGTTGATGGTGCTGTGTTTAATGCTGAAATGTAGCTCCTGAGTAACCATAATAAATCAACAAACATTTTTAAGTTCCTTCCTGTTGAATGTGTTTTCACAGTGCAGAAAAGGCTATGGCACTAATTGCTGAAGAGTTATTTTTTCTTTCAGTATGCCAGCATTTCCATATAGATGCTTATGTGTGTAGTTACTTGGATTTCAAGCTACTTTCATCTAGAGAAGCCTAAGAAACACAAGAGATGTATATTGACTGTGTAAGTACTGAGGAATGAAATCAAAACACTATCTTTCCTGGTTACAGTTAACCTCTGGTTGAACTCTTAAGTGCTCAAACTGGCACCAGCCCCATTTCTTCCAGAGATTCCTCGTCCAAAATTGTATATACAGATAATGTGGGAGTTACTAGGATGATGACAGATGCCATTTACAGGGCAGCGGAGGGCTAGCTTGATTGACCTGATCCGAGAAATGCTCTTTAAGTAGTTGTAGAGACAAAGGTATTTAATGTGTGAGACAAACAAGCCTAGTAATGACAGTAGCTTCTGGACCGTTCTCCTTTGTCTAGCCTAATTAAAGATCCCCGAGAGTTGTTTTATGAGCTATGTATTGTGCAGAGAGCCATAGTTACTTCCATAAAACTAAGCTTAAAGAGGTGTGCATAATTGGGAGGAAAGATTTTAGTGGGCTGGGTGTGGCTGCAAATGTTGAGCATAGAGAAAGGGAGGCTGTCTGTGGTTTGCCTGCAGAATCTGTGGTTAATCTAGGGGATAATAATACAGCCTTTGATTATCGGTTTCGAAGTACAGCGACATACTGTTTGTTCCCAAGCTGTTAACTTTCTGAAAAGTCACTGTATCTCAGTTAATTAATGATGTTTATAGGATCAGCATGTTGTCCAATAAGCAAATCCTTCACAATAATTAAAATGTGAGTGTTATAATCTTAAAATACAGTTATCTGACCTTTTAAAAGAACGGCGTGTGTGCTACTCTGTGCCACTGTTGTATTGAATTAGAAATCAAAATCTAATAATGAGTATATTTTCTCTCTAGTGAAACTAAATGTGGAGCTCTTTTCCCTGTGCGGCACTGCTGTTACAGTCAAAGGTGTTGTCAATATTAAAATTTAAATACCACCTCCTCTTCCTTCTCCTCAGTGTGATAACCCACCCTTAAGGGGAAGGTGGGTCATCACATCCACTCATCATCGCTGAATAAAGTTGTTTTTGATTGTAACTTTACAGATTAGCAATTCCTTAGTCCCCATATTGCTCTCCAAAGCACAGAGGTAGCCTAAAATGGCTGCAGATTATGATGTATGACTGCTCTTGTGAAGCTGCAGCTGTGAATCTCAAAGAGGATGTAACCATGCAGAATCGCTCTTTTAGATGGTCATTAGCGCTGCATAAGTACAAGCCTCTTTTTCAGACAGCATTTATTCTTCACGGTTCTTCTACTAGTATGTGATGGCAATGTCATTTGCCAAGCATTGAATAACAATGAATGTTTTATTGAAGTACAGTATTCTGAACCAGTGCTTTTTTTAAGCTGTTTAAGTGCTTAATTTTCGTTTGACTGCTCCTTTTCATGCAAATGTGAGTGTAGCAGAAAAATCCAATACATCCTCCTCCCCTGTGCTTGTATGATGTATTGGACTAAGCTGAAGGCTTCTGTGTGGCAAAAGGATACACAGCATAATTTATCAGTTATCCACTGGCATGCTATCCTATTCCAGTTTTAGTTGCCTTCATTTTCTTTAGAACCAACATGTGCAAAAAACCAAACCAAACATAAAACACACAAAATTTTTCTGTGTGTTATTAAGAAAAAACCGAAGTCAAGAAACAATATCTTCCTTGCCCCTAGAATTGCCCTCAAAGAGAGGAAAAATTAAGCACAATAGTATTTTTTTTGGTGAATGAAAAATGGAATTTGGTCTAAATATTTCAATGCATGGTTATTTCACTCATCTTGCAAGGACCAAATTGCACTTGGAAGCATTATTATTTCATTTTTGAAGAGCAGGTTTTTGGTGTGGTTAACACCTAGAACTTTGGCAAGATTATTTTGAACAGGCTAGCACTTCCTTTTTCCATTATGAGGATCTGAAGGAAAGCTCATGTACCCAATGTGCTTTGTCCTTTTGAACATCTGGCCCCTTGTTTTGATTTGTGAGCTATCTTGAAAATCTGGCATCAGTTCTGGGGGCTAAGTTTGTGAGAAACGACCCCTCACTTTTAAAATTTCAAAGGTCTATTAAGGCAAAAATGAGCGGCGCGCGACCGTCAGTCACACGCTCACCCACAAAATGGCCGCTCCGCCTCTTATACCCCTGGTGTTGCGTCAGGAAACCCTGGCCCCGCCCACAGCCTGTCAGTCAGCTTCTTCCTCACTGTTCATTGGTGAAAGCTGATCTCTGGCATTTTGATTGGAGGTCAGGTGTCCCCAGGCCACGCCCCCTAGCAGCAGGCCTTTCCTGCTCACAAGTGCCCCATGCAAGGGCGCAGGTAACTCTCCTTCCCTCCGCATGTCCTGGACACCCCGGCTGTCCGGTGGCGGCTACAATAGCACACTCATACAGCAGTAGAGCTTCTCTTGGCATCCACACAATGTTAATCCCTTAACTGCGAGAGCCAATCATCCTCTTACCCATCTACAACAAGTTCTAATTAGATAAAGTACACCGTCTGGCCATAAGCTTTGCAGTACACTGAGGAAAGGAAGAAGGGGGAAAAAAAAAGCTGTCTTCATTTTACAGTCAGTGAAATTGAGACGACGAGACCATAGAGTTACTGAAAATGGTCAGTGTATTTTGATACTGAATATTGTCTTCAAAAGTGCCTACATATAGACCCAACCAAATGTCTCTGTGATCTCAGAATTCCTAGGTTTTAAGACTACAAAGCGAGTTCTGACATTGTGGCGTGAAAATTAGCCATGCCATGCCATAGTGCAATACGTGATTGTATCCATTCCTGTATTATCATCAGACTCTTTACCATGGTTTGGGAATACAAAATAATTTTTAGTTGTTTGGGGGTACAACAATAGATACCGTGTTTGTTCTATGGAGCAGTAAGCAAATACTCAGCAGAATTCAAGTGCTGTGACACTAATTTTAATAAAGTGCATGATCATTGTCTTCTAATTATAAACAATATTGAAAGCAAGTGGTCAGTCTCCAGGCAATACTCAAATCAATCCAGTGTAGGGTAGCTTAAATTTGATTTCTTTGCTACGTAAGAGAGGATAAATTTCTATATCATGCCTGTTGAGATAGAGAAGATTGTATTTATCTGATTCTTTGCCATTTTTTCCTCTATAGAAAAGTTAGGTTAAAATGTAAGAATGCATATGAAATTGTTTGCTTGTAGTCAAAGATCCACTAATTCTACCTCTGTATCTTGGGTGTATGATTTTTCTAGTGTCTGTGTGTTTGTGCCTTCTTTGTCTGTCCTCAGACGAGCAATGCATCTTCAGGTATCTTTGATCCAGTCTTTTCTGGTTGGCCATTAGTCATGTTGATTCTCCAGTGATAAAGCAAGCTTTCTTCTCAATGCAGTTTTAACAGTTCAGCATCAAGGTCTGTCACATAAACAGTGTTGACATCAAAGAATTTGCAAAAATGTGTGAATTTGCAAAAATACAAACTTGGTAATATTTTGCCTTTTGTATTTGAGGGAAAGGAAAACTGAGCAGGTTGATTTTAATGTCCAAGAGGAGGGAAATTCCAGAAGCAAAAGAAAATGAAGTAACTCTCTCAAAATTGGAAAATAAACATGTCCTCAGTTTCAGTATCTAAAAGTAGTATTTGTATTACTTTGTTCACAGGTTGGCTTCGAACTAAAATACTGTTTACATACACACTGAGAACTGTTGCCAACCAGTGCACTTTTTATATTCCTGCTTTAATCCATTTAATCCATCCAAGAGTCAGTCCAATGCGAAGGAAAGGCAGCAGAGGTGTAATAAACACTGATTTAATTTTTACAGCACAGTACATTATAGAACTATAAAATTGTGTGATTAGCCAACTCATTAACACTGTCTTAAAGGAAATAAGTGTTTAGAGCTTGACACACTTAGTGCTGAAAACCTTTTTAATAGTAAATTTGAAAAGTAACCAGTATTGCTTGGAATAAGGATTGTGCTGCTGTGCATCATCAGGAGCTCCATATTAGGGCTGTCATCCAGTTATTCCATTCTAATGCATTACCTGTTTTACAGCTCTCCTGTCTATACTGTTTTGACACTTCCTTGAGAGTGGTGCCATGTAGAACCTGCAGAGCACTTTTAAGTCACAAAAGTAACTTAATTGATTTAAGTACTGCCCTTCACTTTATAAAAGGGTTTATTTTCATTTACTCTTTTGTCCTGTGTTTATTAGTAGTGACTTAGAAGGCATAGTGAGAGCCAATATAAGAGTCATTGCAGTCACCCAAAGTCTGCTTTTCTGGTAGAATCCTATGGATCCAGATGCTGAGTTAGCTGTTTATGCTCTTAACATTTTCAGTGATGATTTAAGAGATCTAATAATCTGGTATAAGACACCTGAAAATTTCTGTATTTTTTGTACAAAGACTGCTTTTTTTTTCAGAAAGCGTGAAAATTTTTCTGAAAATTATATATTTGAGCTGGAAATTTAGAAAGTCTTGACCCCTCTGTAAAAGTCTAAAAAATAACAGTCTTTTTAATTTTCTAGATACTGGGAGGCCACTCCTGTCAAACTAAACTCATCTCACTTGTTGCATTAACTTCAGCATTTGGTATTAGTTTGTATTGTTCATTCAAATTTGAAAACAATGTTAGAGAATTCTTGGAAAACAAATTTACTGTCTCAGCCAGCTTAACAAACACATGGCCTCTTAATAAATTATACTTCTTTGAATCACATTTTTTTTTTTTTGGGTCATTATCAGTTATACAATGGTTGAATAATTTTCTTGTTTTAATGCTGTGCTTATAAAATTACTGCTTTGGAAGAGGTCTGCCTGATGAGTGTTTCCCCAGGTTAGCTTTTAAGTCACTGAATTGCAAGATCACACCATAGAAAGAAAGAGGAACACACTTAAAATTAAATCTAAAATTAAAACCTTGACATGTTTTAGGGTGAGGCTCATAGCATGATGTTCTTTTTTGGGTATATTTCAGACATAATCTTTTAAAACAGATCTAGTCCAAAAACACATCTAGGACAAGAGAAAATATATTTCTAAAATTGTGTCAGCCATTAAGCTACGGGTGATCTATATTTAAGGACCTGTTGTATTTAAGACATTGCTTTTGCTGTGGGAAAATAAGTATAAACCTGAGTGAGCAAGGGACCTCTCACACACACTGTTAAGCTATGTGATTGAGCTCATTGATGCTTAATCAAGTGAGTTTAAATGTTATATT
Source organism: Cyanistes caeruleus (assembly GCF_971803275.1). Taxonomy (NCBI): domain Eukaryota; kingdom Metazoa; phylum Chordata; class Aves; order Passeriformes; family Paridae; genus Cyanistes; species Cyanistes caeruleus. The sequence continues at coordinate 25,573,252 of NC_141732.1, read as the reverse complement.
TCTCTAGCAGCACTTGCCATCTGCATGTGCTGACAGAATGATTGTGGGAGAGCGTTGTGTCCCCTTTGGTGCCAGCCTCACACAGAGGCTGTGGTTCCATCTCTGCAGCTGATTTCAGACTGAGCTCTCACGGCCACGCTTTCTCATGGACCTTGTACAATGAACTGACACATCAGGATGAATACCAAAAGTATGAAGATGAGTTTTGGGATTTAGGTCAGATCCTACAAGATACAAGACTGTACCCATTGTTAAAATTGTCATTTCAAGTGTCCCTGGAGCAGTAAAGCCATGGAAGCTATCACTGCCATGGCTGCCTGAACAAACAGTCTGGGACTGATACCTCCTTAGTCCAGCTGTTTACTAAAGGTGGAGTTCCACAATACCAATCTGTTGCTTGGACACACTTGGTGTCTTTATGTGCTTCCTTGAGTAGTTAAGACCCTCTTAGCTGTGTCAATTTGACTAACAGTATGCCATCCTGAAGTAGGATATGAGATGTGTGGTTCTCCAGGTAAGAAACTGAAGGGAATGATTGTCTGGAAGACCACAGCAAAGTGGGAACTTTTAAAACTGGTTCATGTCAGCACCGTGTATGTATTCTGGAGCTGTGCCTAAAACTACTGGCTCTGGGACAGTGAAGAGTCTAAAAGGTTCCTGCTTCTTGCTTCCTCTTTGCTCAGAGGTTAATTACTGGCAGTAACTGAGACAGCTTTTTTAAAGGTAGTTCTGGAAAATCCCCACAAATAAATTCTCTCTTCCCTTAAATACACAGTATTGGCAGGATTGGATTCAGGTTGTTTGCAGCCATGCTGTGAAACCTCTCTATTTTTAGACCCTTAAGCAGAGTTCAGAGAGGGAGGACAGTGATGGGACTAAACCATCCAGCTAAAAGTGCTGCATTTAAAATATCAGCAACGTTTTTTGAGATCCATCTTTATAGGCATGTTTACTTTTGTACAGAGGAATAACTGTTCCCTTTGGAGTTACATTCTTGGCTTGTTTCCATTCATTTATATGCAAGAAGAGTAAACCTCTAGTCAACCACACTCCATAGAGGTCAATAAGAAAGGCATAATTGTGGAATTTTTCCCCCCAGCACTTTTGAAGACACACATAAACCTGAAAATCAGTTGGCAGTATTTCTACTTCAGTTTTTCAAAATCATTAGCAATACGGAGTAAATGTATGCCTGGAAGTCTAGATAATTTGTATATAATGGTTAATAGATCTGGTTTTGAGGATGAGAAAAGTCATCAGACACTTCTGTGTACAGATGTTCATTTCCAAATATCTGAGCAATAGTTGCAGGATTGATACATTCAGGAAAGGAACACACAGAACTTGTTGCCTTTGTCCACCAAATAGAGCTTTTCCAGCCTTTCACAACTTCACATATGTTAATGAAAAACATTTTCTGAGCAATTGGCAGCTTCATGCTTTGTAGCTAATGCCAGCTTTTTTCATGGAGCAGTTCAAGTCAGAGCAAAGGGAAAAATGCCTTGTTTTAGTGCGTGAATTACTCTGACAAGCTTTCACATTGCCCCTCCTCTTATTAATATTCTTTTTGATGTGAGCTTGTAAAACAGAGGATTGGCTGTTAATCTCTGGGATCTCAAGGGCTTTTGGCAGTGGCCCATAATTGATGTGTTCACATGGCTGTTGTCTGACTACTAATGATTAGACAGCAGTGTTATCTCCCAGCTAAATCAGTGTTGCTTATAAATCACACTCGATAAAGTGCAGTTTCATTTCTTCAAAGGGTCTGTACATGTCTATATAGTTTGATACAACTGCCAGAGCCATTTCATGATTTTGTGACAGCTTAGATTAGGTTTATTTTTATGAGCAAGATATTTGAATTTCTACCAAGCATTCAAAAATGTTTCTTTCAGTTTGTCTTTGTTTTGAGATTACACAGTGGTAGAATAGAAAGGACATGCACATTTAGGTCAGATTATGCTAGAAGGTGTAAATAACTGGAGAAAATAACACATGAAAAGTGGAATACTTGGACTCGCGATTTTTTTTTTTTGCTTTATTTCAATAGAAAGGGAACTACACGTTTATAGTACGTGTTGATCACACTGTTACACAATAAAAATAGTCTATGAGAGTACAAGGAAAGACATAAAGAAACACAAGGCATTTCAACAATGGACTCTGGGATTTTCTGGATGAAATTGGGTCCTTTGCATGTGTCCCTTCATTTTTAGCAGGACAAGAATGAAAAATCCTTACTAAAACTCTTCAAATACAAATTTCTGTGTTTGGGTTCCTAGAAAGCATGCTAACGAGGATCTTAAGGCACTAAGGCAAAATCAATAGGTAAAAATGTTGTTGAGATAGGGACATGAAAACAGAGATCTCAAGGTGACCTGAATTCTGAGCCAGTGCATGGACAAGATTAGTCTGTCTGTTAGGTAACCTGTAATCAGAGAACTTGGGTGCTGATGGTGTAGATTTTTTAATGAAAAAGAACTAAGAGAACACTACATCTGGTTTTCTCCTCTCAGCCCAAACTGAAAGGCCTCAGAGTTGAGACAAGTAGGTAAGCAAATTTTGAAAGGTCTTTCTTGCTGACTCTGGTTCTTGTATTTGCCTTCACACTGCAAGATTAATTCTTCAGTCTCATTGTGAAGGGTTATTGGACACTTTGTGTCAGGAACTGGCACCATAATTGACACAGTAATTTGGAGTGAACAGATGTTAGTGGCTTCCACCCCCCAAGGATTATTTTCCTTTAAAAAAATCTTTACATGTGTTATTTTCAGAATTTTTTTTAGAGCTCCTATTTGAAATGCTATCTACTTTTCTCCCTGCTAAAACAACCACTTACAGTCCAGGCGCTGCCCACAGTTATGCTTCAGTGGAGCTACTCTGGATTTATACCAGTGAAAGTGTACACCAGTTAGGAGAAAAAAGAAGACTTGTCATAAATTGTCTTTCCTGAAGACATTGGAAATAGATCGAACTGTATTTGAGAATAAAGATTTTAACTAGATATCCAACAGTGGGTAATTTCAAGGAGAGCTAAACAATAACTCTTTTTTAGCTCTTTTTTCAGTTGAACTGTCACAGTGAAAAGGAAAGCTGAAAGGTCATTTTAGAAGTTTTTCCTTTAGTGACTTGCTAAATAATCATGAATGTGTATGTCCCATTCCTGAAAATAGTAATACTGTCTTATTCTTTAAATAAAACTGGGACACAATATCCTACACTTGGTAGTGTTTGTAGCTTGAATCTTTAAGGTCTAAGGCATACAGAAAAAACCTAACTGATATGGCTCCTACAACCTATCAAAAAGTACAAGAAGGAAACCTCTAAGGAATAACACAGGAATATATTAGTCAAAGACCCACATGTCTTGCCTAGAAGGCCTAAGGGCTTTTTAAATTAAAAATTTTAAGGTCTGTAGACACCAATAAATATGGGGCCATTAAGTCAAATGCTCAGAACATGCTAAAACTGCATGGTAATAAGAATGTAATCAGGCCAGTTAAAGATTTTGGTATACAAAGGCCATCAAGAAACTTAGTTCTGTTCCTGAGGATTTCAGAAGGTCCTTTCACAAGCTGTTGGAAGAGAAATTTTAGACAAAAGAATTAGACAATTTTTCTTAACAAAGATTTATTGAATTCAGGAAGCAACAGCCTCAGTCATAAAAGTGTGCGACTTTGCACTTGCAAAGTGAGTGATCAGCAAATGGGGAAAGGCAGCATTGGGCTCTTGACATCCAGAAAGTCAAAAAAAGTATGAAGAAGCCATTTCTCTTTTAAGTTTTGTTGCCACTTTATTATATATTGTACTGGAGTCCTGGAAAAACTCACAATGTTTTATTAAATGTCATCTATACTCCAGAAAGGCTGAAGTGGCAGCTCTTCCACCAGACTGTGGTCACATCATCAAGTAACTGAAACCATCTTTTGGAAGTGGAGAACTTCTGCTTTGGAGTCATAGGGTCATGATTTGTTTGGACATTAAGAATGAAATTTTGCAGTAGAGCAGTTAAATGATGATGCAATGAAATTAAACAATATATTCCTATATACAGTTGAGAATGAGAAAATTTTCCTTGGTCTGTTGGAGTCTTGATCTGTCATAGAGCAACCATACTTCCTTAGGCTGAAGTCTCACATGTATTAGAAATAACCATAGGAAATCTGAGGATAATGTTTGTTTATAATGGTATGAGACCTATGTAAGCAAATACCATATCTATTTTCAGTTTCAGAACCCTGAAAGGTTGAGCAGAAACTTCAAAAAAAAAAGAAGTGATTGCCGTTGTTACAATGCAAAGCTTCTAAAGGGTCATATAACTTCATAAAGCAGTATTTAACCCTCACCAGCAAGTGGACACACCTTGTTTTTTTACCATATTCAGTTGCATGACAGTAACAGATACTGGACATCATTACGCAGTTTTTATTTAGCCCCAGACAATATAGAGAAATTTCTTCCTTGATTATTCAGAGAAATTTCTTCCTTGATTATTCAGAGAAATTTCTTCCTTGATTATTCAGAGTAATTCCTTTCTTGATTGTGGAATAGTGTACCTCTGTACCCAGGATAGCTATCTTGAGTGAATTTTAGTTTTTGTTCATTTTGTGTTAAAGCTTAGCAAAGCTTAGTAGCTGACTGAAGAAAAGTTTGGAAGTGCCAATTGACCAGGAGAAATCAAGATTCAATGCAGTAAGGTGTTCTAGAGACAATTAGCTCAATGAATGTGATTTACATAGGCTGAATGAGGAGAAATGTCTCTGCAAGAAATTTGCAGGTGGTGATCTGGGCATCCTCCCAGATCTCTGCCAAGCATTAGAGTTGACATACAATTTTTCACAGACACAGCCTTGGCAAAAGGATATCACTGGCAGCTGTCAAATGCTAATCTTTCTCACAGTAAAATGGGTGAATGGCTTGGGAAATCCCACTCATCTGAGCTCAAATAGGAGATCCAAGAGAGGACAAGGAAATTTCCTTGCCAGTTGTGCTGCATTAGACCCTGCTCAGAAGTTTGACTTTTCACTGTAGTCTTCATTAATACTATTCTAAAAATAAAGTACTATCATTGTCATGTCTGTGGGTCATGTAAGTCACAAAAGGTCTGAGGAGGTCTGGAGGTCACCATATAAAAAGAACATGCAACTGTCAAAAGAGGAGTTTGCAGAACTCTGTGTGCTGGTTTATGTGGCTGATGTGAGTGGTAAAGAATATCTTTGGTACAAGGGGGACTTTTATCTCTTGTTCTCTGTATTGAAAGCTTAGTAGCAGTGCAAGACTTTAAAGTGGATTTTTTTTTTCATTTTTTAAATTTTTTTGCTAAATAGCAACTGTTCAGAATATCGAAATCATTCCAGATGTGAGTGATTTGCTTCTTTACCAAGAAAAAAAGTGTCAGTTCTGTTAATGTCTTTTGCTCTCTCCAACTACTCAGTTGATTGAAGTGGATAAGTTAATTTTAAGAATAGGAAATACTTGGAAACTGCAAGTAGACGCTACTTGTGTTACTCAGTTCAACACAATTACTCATCAGGTTTCTTGCTCATAGTGCAATATTTGTAAAGCATAAATATTTTTAAAGAAAAATATTATTCTCAAGCAAAGGTTTCAAAGTGTGAAATTTGGATGAAATTTAGGCAGTTTTAATCACCTTTGTCATTCTTTTATATTTAAGCTCTTGTGATTCTCAATTAATACGTGATTTTCTTAGTACCTCTGAAGTTCCTGAGCTTTGAATGTAGAATGTGTAATAGATATGTCTGTCCTATGGCAGAAATTCCTTTCTACACCCATGTCTTACAGTATTTATTCTTTTATTTTTTTCTATGCTGTCCTTTATAGCACTGGCCTTTTTTTCCCCCAACAATTTGATATTTGAATAATATCAGAATATTTGAAGCAGAATATTTGAAGACAACAAAATATCAACTCTATTAAGCATGATGTCAAAACACTTCTGAGTTGGCCTCTGATATGATTTATAGGCAAGAAATACTGAGCTGAGATTAAAAGGAGATCTTTCAGACAAAATGGAGATTCTTCATAGTGGTAATTCCTGTTACATGGTATATAAATAATATAAAAATATATATAAAAATATATTTATATAAAGAATATAAAGGAATAGTTTTAGGTTTTGGATATGTAAATTCTCTGTGGGGCAAGGTTTATAGCAAGAGGAGAGTTAAAGATTGGTGAGATGTCTGGAAGTGCAGACATGCTTCTGAGCACACAGACATTTTTCTCATGTCACATTCTCCCATTTGTTCTCTTCCAAAGCAGTTAGATGAATTTCATTAAAATGACTTCTGATTTATGAGATTACAATGAGGTCTTCTGGGGTCACTGTTGTTTTGGAAAATTAGGATAGAGGCAAGTCTACTTTATGTAAAAACCAGCTAGTCTCCTTTTCACTGTAAAATCTAAAGATAGCAATTTGTAGGATTCAAAACTTCCAGATAGGGCTGAATTCCTTTATTTTCCTGTTTTCTTTTCCAGACATAGTGGTTCTGTGAAGTATTAATTCATAACTCTAAAGAACTTGTCAATGTAATTTTCAAGGTTGCAAGTTTCTAAGTCCTTTCTGTCTTTATGTTGCTGTCTTTTAGAGGGAGGATTTAGGTTTGCAAAGGACCAGGCTTGGTTTTTTAGTTAGATCCTGTAATAGGATTCAGATCTTCTTTTTATATTCTTTCTATTAGGGCAGACATTCCCACTGGGAATGCTTACAGTAGACTTTTCTTTTTTTCTCCGTTTAAAAAGCAGTGCTTTCTGGGAAGAGCTTGTACTTAGCCTGAAACCTGCTCCTTTGCCTTTCTTCTGGCTGTGTTGGTAGATGGATTAAATGGCTTTTGGCATATGCATTTCAAAATCACCTGGTGGATGACACTGCAGTAATGTATGACCCACTTAGGTCTTAGATAGGTAGGTTATGTTATTGTTGAGATATATCTTCAGAGACACAGCTTAATTAAACCAGGAAGGTGAGTTTTGATGCACAAAACTTGATTCCAACATGTAAAGTGCCTGAGTAACTGAATGGCAACCTTGCTTATTAGAAAGTCTTGCCTATTTCTTGTTGATACGATATTTGCTTTCTCTTCCATGTGTGCTTCCTCCTACTGATGAATGTTATGCAGCCACCAAAACAGACTTTTTTTTTTCTTTTTTTTTTTTTTTTTGGTAAATGTTCAGTTAAAAGATTGCTCCATGGGGCAGTGGACCATTGCTTGGCAGGCAGTCTTCTTTTTCTGTGAGCTTTCTGTTACTAGGCATCATAGCTCCCTGATATGATCAAACACTTGGCTGTGGAAGACTGCCATGAATAACACTGCAGCTTTGTAGCCTTTGTCACCAACCAGCTCTCAAAAGCTCTTGGAATTAGGTGAAGAAAATATTGCTTGAATATTTCTGTCTTTTTGTACTCCTTTGATTGTGTGTCTAAAGGGAGCATCTATGTAAATAACCTTCTTCATATTCAGATTTTCAGTCGCATATTGGAATCTCTTGTGTGATAAACAGCAAGGCTACTGCTCAGTATGCGCCAACACCTGGGAATAATAATGAAAAAATAACAGTGAGAAACTGCAGAGCATCTGTTCTTGACATTAACTTTCCTCAGTTTGACAGACTGCCACCACCAGATGTTAGGCTTATGTGCCTTTTCTTCCACTGGAGATGGCCGCCTTCCTGCCTCTTTTTGCCTCTGAGAGCTTACATCAGTGCCCTTTGGAGAATTCATGAAAACAATTGTGTCACCACAATGATCTCTAAGAACCACCACTTTGCTGTTATGACTATCGAACAAGATGGGATAATTTTAAAACATGGAAATCTGGAGCAATGTTTAGGCTTAGTGTATTTTTTTCTTGTGGCTAAGGTCATACTTGTGCAATGAACATGTACCTCAGTGACAGTAAGTCACTTATTTCTCAGCCAAAGGTTTAGTGTTTTAATTCACAGAAAAACAGCCCCATTTATTAGCAAGCAGGTCTAAATAAACCAGAACTGAGCACAAATATTTGTAACAAAGAACTGAATAGGATACACTGTCTGATCTATGCTTTCGTTAGCTCCCCCTCACTGTTTATAATACTCAAAAACGGAAAACACATCTGTCAATTTAGCCTACATTCATTTAAAATGTTGGCTATTTTAGTATGCCCACAGAAAACACTTTGGATTTTTCTTCCTCTGGTTTTGTGATGAGTCTATTTTATGGAAGAATGATGTTGCATGTGTAGTAGGAGGTGTTGAACAGCTTTACAGAGCACCATGTAAACTATCAAACAGGCTATTCATCAGCATTTTTTTGGTTTATGGTGGGATGTGGCTTAGCTTTTTCTAAGTGCTAGGTTCCATTTACCTGCCAGTTACTGACCCCAGTTCTGTTCTGGTTTGAAGTAAGGTATGCTAAGAGCTCCTAAATTATGCCTGGGGTACATGCTGACCCCGTTTCAGTGACAGAGCACCATTACACAGCCAGTGCCTGGGAGCAGGGCTCTGTGCCATCCAACCGTGTGCCTCCACTTGGCAGCAGGAGCTGTGGAGCGCAGAATCGGTGTCTCCCCACGCACTGCACACACAGTTAGGGTTCTGTGTGATGAGTGCTATTAGATACTGCAAGGAACAGCTGCTGCTGGGGGTCATTTGGTATCTGACTTGCCTGTGTGAATTCAAGTCTGCCCTGCAAAGCTTTCTGCCTGTGCTTTAACTCTGCAACTCTGTTGGCATAAGGAGAAGAATAAAGACATAATTGCTTGAGTGCTTTGTTCTATGCCACAGGAACTCTGCTTTAACCAGTAGAATTTTTATGGTATTACTAGGCTTTTACTCCTTAGAGATGCTTTCAGTATTTATGTTTTGATTTGGTTTTGGTGTTGTGGGGTTTTTTGTGTTTGTTTGTTTGTGGTTTTTTGTTTGGTTGTTTTTGTTGTTTTGTTTGTTTTTTTGTTTGGTTTATTTGGTTTGTTTGTTTAGTTGTTTTCTTTCTTACCTCTAACCTGAAGATTTCATTTTCAATAAAAAAAAATCCCCTCTAAATGAGGAGTGTGTTGGAGAAGACTGTGGTTATAGGTCCTTCCCCTCTCCAGCTTAGTTCTCGTGTAATTGAGATCAGAATCCAAGCTGGTCATACAAAGAGCATGCAAAACATTTTTACAAAGATACTGAGAATTATTTAGCACACATAAGGCTTGCATACACATTTAAAAGCCTTGGCTCCCAGTTTGCATCTATGAATAATGCTAAAAACAACAGAATTGTTATAAAGGCCAATGACAACAATTGTTACAATTTAAAAAAAGTTCTTCCTAATTTGTCATTTTATTTTCTCATTGTGAAAAGTGTCCATTTGATGAAGTGGACTGATCTATGATACATGTATAATAGCTTTTAGTCTGTCCTTTTCTTTGTATCCCCATTTTGCTTTACAAGAAGGCAAAATTAACTTTGATCTACCTTAAGGTGCATTTGAGCAAAACCTAGATGATGTGCAGTGAGTCATTATGGCTTTTCTGGTGAGTCTTCTTATGAGGTCCAAAATTAAAAACATCATAGTCTGGAAGACATTTGATCATCGATTCCAGTGCCGCTAAAAAGCAGCTATTTAGAAAAAAAATAAATCATTGGGTTGAAGAGTGTTTTCTTTGTGTGATATCTGTGATCCAATGGGCCAAATGAACATGAGTTCCAGGTGGTTTAGCTAGTTGATGCTCATATGTTTATTTATCTAGCTGTCTTTTATGGGACAAGGGACCTTGGAGCCAGAGTGAAATATTGAAAACCTTCAGCCAAATCTTTATACAGAAAATCTGCTACTGAGTAGATTGGAAGTCACATGGAAGAGATAACTTCTTCAGCTCATGTGTTGATATTGTCTCTGTGAATTGTCTTCTGTTCAGACTGATTGTCTGGTGAGATGTGTTCTGATTATGTGTTTTGGAAACCCTGAGAAATTAGATGGTTTGGCTCGATTCTTATAAAAGTCCTCTCTTTTATTACTAGCAGAAAGATCTAAATGCTACCTGTAAGGTATCGAGTGGGTCATCCTAATGTATTTTACACGATTGGATAACAAGAGATGGAATTTGCTGCCATATGGATATTAGAATTGTTCCAACTACTAATTTCTCTATGGTACACATTAAAGAATAGCATTTGTGTCTTTGTACCTGTCTTTATAAATGTTTTTCTTTACATAGTAAATGAAGTTCCCAGTTCAGAAAACTAATTTTCATCCACAAATCAGTCTGTATCAGTGCTACTAAAAACGTAAACTTAATCCTTGTTTTAAAAACTTACTATTATTTCATACTAACAGTCTATGACAACAGGGAATAGTTCTAGTAGAAACTTATTAGCAAGTTGCTTTTTTTACCATGTATGACAGATTTTTTTGTAATTAATTCTTCATGTGTAGCATTGTCAATGTCTAATGTCAAAAAATTTGAATTCATACAACAGAAATTACCCGTGATGCACCAAATCCCCACATAAAGAAATGTGGTCTTGGCAAACTGGGTTTTCTCTTACTTAAAAAAAAAAAAAAAAAAAAAAAAAGTATTATTTTATTTTATTTTATTTTATTTTATTTTATTTTATTTTATTTTATTTTATTTTATTTTATTTTATTTTATTTTATTTTATTTTATTTTATTTTATTTTATTTTTTTAAATTTTTTTTTTAACTCTCACAGCACCATTATAGTAAGTTTGTCTGTTGTTTTCAGGTTGATCCCCTGTTTACAGTGCCTGCACCTCCACCTCCGATTTCCAGCAGTATCACACCTCAGATTCTGCCTTCCTACTTTTCCCCATCTTCATCCAATATTGCAGCACCAGTCGAGCAGCTTTTGGTACGGACACGTTCAGTGGGGGTAAATACTTGCGAGGTTGGAGTAGTAACAGAACCCGAATGCCTTGGACCCTGTGAGCCTGGGACCAGCGTGAACTTGGAAGGAATTGTGTGGCATGAAACTGAAGAAGGTAAATTGTTTTTTTCATTAGGTTTGTCTCTGAGATCTGTCGACAAGGGGTATGTGCTGTGTCTGCCTGGGTGCTAGCTAAAGCTAGCTGTGCTGCTGGGACACTGCTATATGCTGTGACAGTCACAGCTTTACAGTTCAGCTAGTGAGCTTCTATTTTAAAAACAAATGGCAGGTCTTTCTATTATTTAAAGCAACTGGGTTTTCCAAATGACCTACCATGTAACCGCAGCTAATAATAGAATTGTTTCCTCTTGCTATATTAAGAAACTCATATGAAGAAACTGCTAATAGAATAGCATAAATGTGATGTTTAAATGTACATTATGAGGTGGTGTTTGTGTGATGGGAGTGGATATATGAATAGTTTGGATGAAAATTTAGCTGAATATTTCAGCTGATAAGAAATGCCACCACTGCATAACAATAGAGGCCCCAGAGACCCTACAAAAATTCAATTTGATGTGCTTATTTTTGCATTTTGGTTATCTAAAATGTGCTTTAAGATGAAAGCTTTCAGCCTTGAAGAAAAGTGTTCCATGTGGTGAAGAAGTGCTATCAAAACCAGATTGATTTCTCTAATATCCTTTGAAGACATTTGTCCGAGTAGGAGTGCTGGAGAGCTTTGGGGAACACTAAACGTTGATTTGCTATAATTTAGAGCAAAGTAAGTAGGAAGAGGATTATGCTCTGATATGCAGATTTTTCCATTTTGGATTTCAAAAGCTCATTATTAAAATACCAGCTTTCTCCTGCTAAAAATACTTCATGTGTACATTAAATTTCTGCAATTTTTTCATTTAATAATAGCAGATTCTTTCATTTATAGCTGTGTGAAAATCTTCCTGATAGTTCTTACATTTCTTTTGAGGATTATTTAATTTTTAGTGATCTACCTTCCTCAGCAGTGTAAACAAGATTATTTACAAAATGATATAATTACAGAATACAGCAGTGCATCGGTTCATGATAAATCCTGACATGCTTCAGACCGTATGCACAATGGCATTTTGTCCTTTGCAGTGATATATAAGACCTCACCAAAGTGCTCTACACTGTCCTCTCAAAAATCAATAGAGAGAGTCAGATTTACTTGCTTTTATATGCTTTCATCCATCCATCTTTCTCTCTGTGTATGTCTACAGCAGATTCATAAGGTAGATTGATCATTTTAGATTGTTTTTAAAGCACAGTATAAATTCTGTTTTAAAATATCCCTGCAGAGATGACTGCCCTTAGCAACTCCAATCTTCCTTGACTGGCCTTTTTTAACCAGAGTTGGAATGTGTGGGTGTTAACTGTGTTGACATGAAAGAGCAGTAGCTGTTAACAGTGTTATTCTTGCTGAATAAACTAAACTTCTGACCCCCACTGAATTTAGGAGGCCTTCCTTGTGAAAGGTTTGGCACCAGAAATGAAGTATTAAAAAAAGTGCATTCTGGTCAGGGTAACATTCCATTTACCAGTATCACAGCACTCTAATGGCTTAAAAACTCTTGTTAGTTAATGGAAACCAACTCCCTTAGCCTTTTCCTAGTTTGTCTAAAACAATTTTCTGAAACAACTGAATTCAGTGATGGCATGTTTGAGCTAAACTGTTAGGAGTTTTTCAAAAGCCATTTTCATAGCTTTGCAAACACTCCTTGGGAACACTACCGCTAGGAACGACTACAAATATAGATAAAATGGGATTCTAAAATACTCTAGAAATATAGCTAGTGTAGATTAAGAGACTGAAGATAGTTGATATGATACTGTATGATCTGTACTACGCCCTTTGTGTTTGACTGTTTCAGACCCTGCTGACTGAAGAAAATAATACAGATTTGACTGTTTTATCCCAGAGCCCGCAATCAACGCTGTATTAATGAAAATTAATTCCTAATTGCTGATCACTTTAATTAAGTTTTGATGTTTGAAGCACACATAAAAGTATATATTTATGTGTTTTCAAGCTTTATGACATGTTCATGAAAGCAGCTATATAGTTTGCATGGAGCCATTTCTGCCAAATTCTAGGAAACAGTGTACAGATAGGTCTTCTTTTCACCTTTAATAGAAAAAAAATATTATCAGATACTCATTTTCTCAAGTTCTGATTTTGACTTTAGGGCAGAACACAACCTTTCCTATACTGGTGTAAATCCAGCTTACTCTAACCAGTCTTTGTAACTAGGCAAATGTAAAACCATCTTGATGTTTATGATGTCATATAAATTTATTTTGTGATTTTCATGTGTTTCTTTAATTTTCACTTTTTTTGCTGCTTTCCAAAACTGAATAGAAACACACATGCAAACAGACATTTCTCTGGCTGTCTATATATCCCATAGCTTCTTAACATAAAACAATTTGAGAAAGCTAAGGAAGGTATGAAAATTTCTAATCCTGGCTTGTGTTTTGAGATATTTGAATTATTTTGTATCTAGTTTAGCCACTCTGTAAAATGGGTTGTGAGGTGATAAGGATAGGCACGTAGGCTGGCTGTGTACTCATCAGAACCAAATGTGCTGCTGGGCGGCCTTCATGTGCTGCAGCAACTGGTTGTGGGAATGCAAATGCAGAAAGGATGTGGTGAATCACAGTTATTACAAGAATAGTAACCTGAGTGGAGAAACACAAAATCAAAGAGTTTATGCAGAACTCATTATTAGCATAAGTGTAATACATGCTTTATAAAGAATAAGGTATATACTGAGAATTCCTGTTATGAAGGTATCTGAAATAACCAGTTTTCTTTTATTTATGTTGAGCAAGTTGTCACAATCTGTTGCATTTGTTCTTTGAGGTCAGAAAAAGGACGATATTCAGGCTTATGAGTCATATTTTTAAGATAATCACTCCAAGGGGGTGCAAGTGAAGAAAGCAACGCTGGATTTCAGACAAAAATCTGAAAGATCAAAAAGGGCACTGTTACAGCTCTTTCCATTGCTTCCACATCACTCTAGTTGACTTGATTTAATAAATCAGACCATTTTTCCCTGAGTGTTTTAATCTTTAGACATGTAGAGGGAAGCTGGCATCTGAAGTCTGTGATACTCAATTACAGGGGGTGGTCACTAACCACAGGTGGTTACTCCTACAATTGACTAAGACTGCTGGTTATCACATGGGCATTTCTCAGTTGCTCTACTAAGTTGTGTTGTGTTTAACTGCTAGGTGTGTAAGCCATGGGCATTATCATCTGCATAACAACCTTGTTTGGATGTAACTTGGTAGTGTTTCCAAAGTGGTGGTAATGGCTGTGAAACAGAGCACACTGAAGGGACTATCTGAGGCTACCCTGTGGGAGAGGAAAGAGAAATGATTATGGGGGCAAGTCAACCTAAAACTGGCAGCTGATGTGGATACTTGACACCAGAAGCTATCTGCAGTAAAAATCCTTCACAGAAAGCAGCTAGGTAGTGTGAACTAGCACTTGTGTTTTGGTTTGGTTGGTTATTCTGATGTTCTCGGAAACAGCTGCTGAAAGTCTATTGCTATACTGAGAGAAAAGTTTATCTTGAATCAGGTACTTGCTAAACTGTGTGATTATCTTCTGGGAAAACAATTTCTAAGCGAGCAATAATTGCTTCTTACTGCGTGGAGGAAATAAAAATGACCCAGAAAAAAGGGAAACCACCAACCAACTTTCTAAATTGCTTAGAGTTCAAGTTTTTGTTCAGCTTCTCACGCGCAGTTGCCCTGGGTCACATCCTGGTTTTGGTTCTGCATCTAGTAGTAGAGCCTGCCTTACCAGCAGTTCTGATGTCTTCTTTTCCTGAAAACTGCGTAGGAGACAGCCCTTGCTGCCTTTGTGTGAAGAATGATCTGTCTACGTGTGGTGATACTCTTCCTCTTTGTGCAGATCAGGTGCAACCTGCTGTTGTTCAGTAACAAATAATGGGGAAATGAGTTGCGTTTTTTAATCGGGGTTAGCTTGTTGGTCCTTGTAACTTGAGACTGGTTGCCAAATGGAAGAAACAGGAATCTCAGAAAAAAGAAGCACGATCTCAGAAACCTGATGGGATCATTTCTAGGGTATTCCAAATTTCTCATGCATCAGTTCTGACACTATTTTGCAGGATTTTTAGAGAAATTTAGCAGAAAGGAGAAGACCTAGATGACAAAGAGGCGTGCTGGTATTTGTTGTGCATAGGGTTTTCCAGTAATATGCATAGTTTGTTCTGAAAACATTATCTCTTGCACAGAGCTAATGTGGATTTCTCTCTGCCTTACTATGTGGTGTTAGTTTTGCAAAGACTACTTTAAAAGAACAGTCTGTTTTAAATATCTTTGGTTAGATATGTGTTTTTACATGTGTGTGTAAGTAAGGGGGTGTATGTGTCAACAGAAATAGAAGAATGAGTAGTCTGGCTGCCTGTTATTCCTGTTAGCAATTTTTGTGGTTTAACAACCACATTTTCTTACTCTCACAAATACAAAGGCACGATAAAACTATGAAACTTGTAATGGTGAAAGCCATGTCAAGTAAGTAAGGAAACAAATACAGAAATTAGAGATTTTTATCAAAAAGTGTTACAACAATTAATAGAAATTTAGTGAAACAAGTCAAATCACACTGTTGTCTTGAGCTCAAGCAAGGTTTATTGAAAGAGGCAATATGCTTTATTAAACCAAATGATACAGGCATAAAAAAACAAGTTCACATTTAGACTGGGTGCATTTATATTTCTGTGTGATGTAGACCATTGACGTGTTGGGTACAGGGATTGGGTAATGTTAACCACCATATTTAGTTCAGAATTGTGTTTATTTATATGACAAAAGCATAAACATAACTACTGCTCAAAAATCAGGCTTTGTTATGTCCACAATTCAGAGAAGTGGTTGTGGAGGTGGTAGGGTTTTTCAGCTAGCTGCATTAACAGAACACCTAAAATCCAGCTGTTTCTTCCTGCTGGGTGGGTCATCTGCTGACCCAGTATGAACATCACCCACTATCAAAATGCCATCTGTCAAAAAAGAGCCTTTACATGTATTTATATCTTATATATCATGTTTAATTTTTGCTCTCTCTGCTGTGTGTGATGCCAGACCCAGTAAATCAGTGGATTTAAGGAAGCATTAAATATGTGATTTTTTTATAGACTTCAGCTGTCTCACTGTATTATCTCAGGCACTTGGAGTCTGACACGTATTATGTGTTTCATAGAAGAGATATGCTCTGCATCTCACAATGAAAAGCCACAGTCTTGCATAAAAATGTTTGTGGTTTGTGGGAGCTCTACCTACTTTACAGAAGGAATCTGGGATGTACACAGACTGTCTGAAATAAGTTTCAAGTGTTGTAGGAGCCATACTACAAGATTGATTTAGCTGAAGTTAAACCAAGATTTGTCGTGTCTGAAGGTGCCATTTTGATCATCTCAGCTGTTTGCCCGACCTTATCAGAGTATGCACTTTTTTAGGGACATAAATTCTGGCATTGTCCTCTAACTGGCTTCTGCACTGTTTCTTGTGAATTTCCTTGAAACATAGAGTGCTGGCCAGTGTTAGAGCCAAGGAGTGCCTACTACTTGTAGCCTGTTTTATACTGCTTTCATCTAAAATAAATGAAGCAAATAGCAATTTTAGAGTATCCACAGAAGCCCCTCAATTGGTTTTAAGCCATTGGGACTGACTCTATGAACCAGGTGCACATGGTTGTGATGTGGCTTCAGTGAGTTGCCCTGAATCAGCTGGGTCACAATAACCAAACCTTTACGGGCTCTTTGTTCTCAGCAAACAGTACATAAATCATGTCAGTATAAACATCAGTGAAGCAGAAATTCAAAATAGGTTATGGATGGTCCCTGCTGGCAGAAGAAGGGAGATGGGAGATATTTTGACTTTCTTGAGTTTTAGTTTTGATTCTGTTGCAAAGAGCTCCTTTTCCCAAAAATTTCACGTAGTCGTTCATATAAACATAAATTTAAGTTTGAAGCGCTTTGTCTAGGTGGTGTAAAGCACCACAGATTAGTGAAGATTTGGGGAAAAAAAACCCAAACTGGTTAAATTAATAGTGGTTCTGGAAAACAGAACCAGTATTAATTTCCAGGCTTTCTAAGTGCAGCAGGGAAGTTAAGCTAGCTCATCACCCTTGCCATTCCTTCCCAATACCATTGCTTCAAATTTTTGAAGACTGCAGACCAACACTGGAAGAAAGGCACTTATGAAATCTGTGCTGCTACATGCTAAAATTGGTATTTAAATGTCAGCATTCCTCCTTGAACATAAACACCCCACAGGGTCTAGCCAGTGCTAGTCCTACGGATTTGTTTAGAGAGGCTGTACGCCTCTGCTGCATGGAGGAATGTGTGATTTCTTTATTGCCTACTGCTTCTTTTGTTGGTTCACTCTTATTACACTGATGTAATGCTAAGCACAGTGTGGCCACAATACAGTCACAATAATTGACAAAACCATCAGAAGTGTCTTATTTACCCTGGGTACTATCAGGCAGCTTATCTAAAGGGACCTGGGAAATGCCACATTTTCCAGCTGAGAATCTGGGTATAATTCTCTTGGTATAACCCAAAGCAGAGAATGAAAAAACTTAACAAATTCCAGACAGTGCTTACATAAAACTCTGCATATTGCCAGACTCCTACAGAGGAAGACTCCCTGCACTGCTTGTACATACATAGAAAATTACCCCTTTTACAAACAAGCATATGGGGGCAGGGAGGGTGCCTAGAAAAAGGAAGGAGGATAATTGAGATTGGAAACATTTGCTTGGAGCTATTTGAATGTGAAACTGAGCCTGCTCAAGCAGTGAGGTTATGAACACTGAAGGAGCTGCTTCAAGAAAAGCAACAGTTTTCAGCATATATTGCTCAAAAGCAAAATCTCAGTAGCAGCAGATTGCTTAGAAGTGAGACTGTTCCAGTACAAAATACTTGGAACATGTAATGTTTGGCTTTGTAGATAGCAGGGGGAGAGATGACTGCTAATGAAGTGTGTGTGCATCCAAGTGTTTCCTTACTAAATAAATTCCATTGGAGCAGGGAATGAAAGCACAACTGAAATGGCATCTTTAGTTGTTGTGCTTCAGGGATTAATCCACTTATTTAAAGATGTTCTCTCAGTCACTATTCATTTTGTACGTAGTTTAAATAGTTAGAACAAGCTGTTGTATTCCAGTTTTGCTACACTCCTAATCAGTGCCAGTCTTGTGCACTGGTGAATGAGAAGTTCTCTTGGTTGCTAAGACTGTATGTTTTTACTAATACAGAATAATATAAACTTAAAAGAGAATCCATTTTTTCACTGTTTGAGGCTACATCATGAAAAACTGCTTTTGGCATTGGGACTAACTTTCCAGTATAAAATCAGTGGCTGGCCTAACAAGCAGCTTTTAATTTTTCTAAGAAACAAGAATTTTTAAAGTCTAAAAATTTTTTAAAAATTAAGATTTTTTTTTAAAAAGAAACTTATCTTTTTGTATCCTCAGGCATGTTTGTAATTCTTTCTAGTTGCTATTGATGTAGTAGTAACTAGGTACTAATCTGGAATTTTTGCTGGCAAGTAGCAATCCAAAAAACAGAAGTAAAACTCAATTAAAAATTTTGAACAGTGAAGAGCCCTTTGACCTTCAGGGTTAGTAAAAGATCACTGCCTATGTTTTTGTTCTGAAAGAGGGAGGCAGGAAAAACAGAGGTTGAAAATGTAGAGATTGAGGGAGAAGAAAAAGAATGTATATATAAAAGAAAAGCTCAAGGGAAATAGCTTTCTTGATTTAGTCTGAAAAAATAGGTCTGGATTTACAAAAGCTAGTGTTGCAATGGAAAGCACAATTCAAGTTCATCAATTTTATATCCCCAAGAGCCATGAAATTTAGGGTAATAAAACCCCCTAGAAACATCTGGGATGAAAAACAAACGGCCAGTATTAGAGCACTTTGCTTTAATTTGGGTTTTTGGGGTTTTTTTGTTGTTGTTGTGTTGTTTTGTTGGGTTTTTTTTAAGGAGTATCAACTAAAGCAAAACACACATCCATCAAAATTAGCACTGGTTTGTGTTTACTAGCTGTAAATTTAAAGCTTAATAGAATTTAAAGGGGATACAGCTACGGAAATAAAAGACTGTAGAATTAATTTTTAAGGGCAGATTTTTTATCATTCTTGTTGAAGATATAATCAGGATAAAGGAGAATACTTAAGAAAAGCTTTAAATGCCTTCTTTTCCCCTCCTTTTTTTCTTTTCCCCCTGTTTTAAGATGTCAATTAAGTTTTTTTTTGCATGTTTACTAGGCCTTCACTGGGGTCAGCACTCCATGTATTTAAATTATTTTGTTTTGTTTGAGTTTTGTTGTTGTTTCTGTTTGAGCACTAAAGGCAGATCAGGCTATTTGCTATTTCTGCAGTAATTTAGCTAATAGTACAACAATCTCTATTAATAAAATGGAACTGATATTAGTTGTCAGGAGGTGGCAATTCTGCAGCCAGTCCCTACCACTGACGATAAGTGTAGTGGAAAATCAATGTGGGGGTAGTTCCAAATCAATTTTATTTAAGCTAGAAGTGTGGGGGCTTTTTTCCCCCCCATCACTTAAAACTTCCTCATTTAAGTAGGTTGAAGCAAGTAATTATGTTTTACTGCCTGTTTACTTTCCCCTGCAGTGACCAAACCTGTACTTTACCTTGCATTCATACTGAGCTGGCTTTTGTGGATCTTTGAAAGCCCTGAGGCTATGGGACCTGCTCTAGCTGGGATTTAGAAACAGTAAGAAGAGTCTCAGGTTTCACTAAAGGAGCTGTTTTCCTTAGGGAAGAGAGAAACTGATGTCAACTTCTAGTAGAGTATGACTTCTAGAGTGTTACAGATTTTTAAAATAAGTTGACTTTATAGGTTATTCTCTACAATTTTCTGAAAGTCCTAAAAGTTAAGACTGTAGGTTCTGTGGGGAAAGTTTTGCAATAAATTAATATTGCTTCTTGAGGGATTTTGTTCAGATGTCACTCTCACCTTTGACAATGAATGCAGTACAGGTTTGTCTGCATGCAGGCCAGTTTCATCCAGAAGAATCACTAGCTGTTGCTAGACTTCATGGAGCTTCAGACTAGGAAGAATCATTGGATAAAAGACTGAGCAATTAAAAAAAAACAGGCTCCCAGGTTCCAGCGATATCCAGCCAGACACCTTTATTTAGACAAGATACAACCAGACAGAAAGCCAGTAGATGCTACTAATGTTCATTACTTTAATGAAGATGAGTTATTTTTGCTGAATGCTGAAGAGGGAAGGGCATCTCCACATAGTTGCACACATTTGAAAAAGGTCTCATTTTTCTGTTACTGTGTAAAAGAAAGAAAAGAATTTCCCTGATAGTCTTATAAAAATTTTAAATTCAGCATTTTTAAGAACATGTGACTCTTAAGTGGAAAAATAATTTAGTCCTTTGACAGTATCCAATTTCTGAGATTTTTCAACTTCATCAGTGTTTTGCAAACCCCATCTGGGCCCCATTTCTTTCAGGGTACAGACTACTTAAGATGGTACTGAAATATCTGGGGTTCTGAAACATAATTACATAGAAGTTTATTTTTCATTAAATTGCATAGTCCAGGTTGGTTTGATTTATCTGGGAAAACAGATTTATCTGGGAAAATATCCAAACATACTTCAGGGGTGGGAGAAAAAGTGTCAGCAGTGTTGGTGGTGGAAGTGTTGCTGGAGAGATATCCACAGCATTTCGGCTTTCTCTGGCCAGTGTGCACATCCTGTTTGAGAGAAGTCTCTTGATTTTTTTTATTATTTATTTTTTTATTATTTTTATTATTTTTGTGTGTGTGTGTATATTTTATCCTAAAAGCTGGACAGACTGTTTTCCTTGAGCTTTCCTCATTCCAGCACCTAAACTATGGGCCTCAGCCCCTGGGCTGTTGTGCCAAGGTACTGTCACTTGCTGACCAGGGAAACTGTAGGTGCCAGCTGACTTGAGATGGGTTTTGAATGACTGCACCTCCCCTACAAACGCCCTTCTGTTGACAGTGGGGATGAAGCTGTATAACATTTCAGTAATTTATTTCATGATACTCACTGAATGTTTTGCAAGAACTGACAGTCAGTTTCTCCCTTGGATAAAGATTAAAGGCAGCACAGAGGTTCATATTTATAAACTGATGCATTTTCATATGAAATATGAATGGATAGGCTAATGCCATTTCTTTTTACTTTGATTCTTGCCAGAGAAGCGGCACATAAAATTAGTGTAAATGAGGAGGAAGAGGAACTCTTGAGGAGCAGAAGTAAATCTGTGCTTGGTTTTGCTTCAAGGCAGTAGGTGGTGATTGCATTATAAATGATTCTGTTGGTCTAGACAATCAAGTGACAGGAAATAACTTAAGAGAAAATGTTTTTGTATCCCCAAAGCGTTATCTTTGAGAAGCAGAGTTAGTAATGCTGTTGTGAAAAGAAACCTCCATTTGGACAGACAGCTTGATGCGGGCAAAGCTGCTAATTTGTTTTCAGCTTCAAGGAGATTTAGAGTCTTTGCATCTTTGGCAGTAGCACACAGTGTAATTGTCTCCTTTCCCCTTAATCTTCAGTCTAGATGCATTGGCTTAATGTGGCTAGGAGAGGGCTGGAATGTTGACTGAATTAGCTGCACCAGATAGCTTACCCTAACAGGTGAGGAGAAGTTATTCCAGCACTCTTGACTTTGTAATATGAGAGGAGAACACTGGCTGTTCTTTTCATCATTGCATCTAGTGGCAGAAACCCTTTTAAGCAGAATGGAAAATAAATTGTGGGGGTATGAAAAGGAGGTGACAGAACTAATGTTCTTGCACTGGCAACATTACTCAGCTATTAGGGGCTCTCTGTAAATAACAGCTTTGCTTTCATCTATTTTCTGCCTCTTTCTTTCACAGAAGTAATTTTATAACACTACAATTTTTAAGTACTGCAAAAAAAAAAAAAAAAAAATAAAAAGCTAACTGTGCACCAGGACATTTGTTTGCATTCCTATTATTGAAACAGTTTGGCATTGCTGGTGGGCAGCAGCTGCTTACGCTTTTTGGAATATGTGCCATTAATACAGTGCTGGTTTAAAACTAGCTCAAGTCACCAAAACGACAATCTTCAGTAAGGGATATAGCACATCACTGAACAATTAAATTATTTAGTCAATCCTCTGGTTAAGCTTGGGTCAGCTTTGAAGGGTAAATTTCATTGATGGGATACATTCTTGGCTATGAATGAATGCATGAATAATCTGTCTTTGAACCTTAAGATGCACAATAGACAAAATAACTCTTGAGTTGAACTCTTGAGAGTGGGCTGATTTATGGGCAGCTGTTGAAAGTGCTCCTAGTTAAATTATTTTTTAATCTGTGAAGTAGAAACCTGTAGTGTATTAATTACTGTATACCATTCCAGTGGTAGACAGAAAAAAGCTGTGCAAGTTTTTACAACGGGTTTTTAATTTATAAATTAAAGATTAAAAGGAAAAAGTAATGATTTTGACATGGTACATTGCCATAAAATGAAAATCACTTGTCAGGGCTCCAGCAGACAAATAGCTGAAGGCGTTGTTGACCTCAGCTGCTCAGCCAGTTGATCTGTGTAAGTTGCCTCCAGTTTAGCACAGGCAGCAGCAGGGATTGTGCATGCTTCCAGTGCCAGCAAGTTCACAGGGCTGCCTGAGCCTGCGCTGGTTTAATTTACATTGATGCTGTGATTGCAGGTGACCAAGGATCTGACACACACTCATTTGTACCGTTCCTGTTTCAAGGTCCACAGCCTCAAGCAGAGGGCAGGAGCTGATGTACAGAAGGCTGTAACGTTCACTACACCAAGCTTTGGCCACCTTGGTTTGCTGGAGGGCACTGGTTTGCTAGAAGGGTCAGGAGGTCGCTTTTGTGATCAGCAGTAGTGGCTTGGCATGGCACCTTTTCAGTGCCGGGGAGGAGGGAACTCTTGCTGTCTCCGTACCCTTTCTGAGCTATTGTGTCTCCATTACACAGTGCTAACAAGGTTTACTGATTGTTGTAAGGCGTTCTGAGTTATTAAAGTTGTGTCATGGAAGTTGGGTTTTTTTGGGAGAATTGGTTACAGAAGGAGCAATTTGATTTTATTTTCTTTCAGCTAACAGGCCAAACAGATGGGGAAGCAGACCTGGAGTAGTTTTGCTGGCTGGCTGCCACGATTCTGTAAATTTTGATTTGTATGGATATGTAACAGTTTTATTTTTCCCTTTTTGGAAATGTAAGTCTTTGGGAAATTAATCACTGGCTTCCTGTGAAACGTGCACTTGTAAAACAAATGTTGTAGCAGTGTGCCATGCAGACCCTGTGTTGTGTCAATTAGGAAATGTGACATCAGCAAACTCCATAGACTGTCAAAGGCTAAAGCACTTTTCAAAGCATCGTTCATTCACAGCTCTCCAGAGAAAGAATTAAAAAATGACAGAAATTTGAACTGCAGTTCAGTACAATTTTATTGCTTTTCTTTGCCATTCAAAAGGCACAGGGCTTGTAATTCTGTCCAAATAAGATTTTTAATACCATTTGACCTTGCACTG
Source organism: Cyanistes caeruleus (assembly GCF_971803275.1). NCBI lineage: Eukaryota > Metazoa > Chordata > Aves > Passeriformes > Paridae > Cyanistes > Cyanistes caeruleus. The sequence goes on along the minus strand of NC_141732.1, from coordinate 25,549,760 downwards.
TTTTGTATTTGAAATTAACAAGACAGTCGTATTTTCAAAATCTGTAGTAATAACCAAGTGTGAGGTGATCAAAACTTGGAAATCCTTCATTTAAAGTTCCAAGGGAGAAAGATGAAAAGATAAAAGCTATGTTTGTCTCCCGCCACTTCATGCTACTCTCGGCCCCTCCACACCAGAACAACCTACAAGCAAAAGTTGCTAAAACTTTTATTAACTGTGGTATTGGTGCCATAGCCACTAATTACACACCAAGAGGGCTACATTTAACAGTAAAAAAATACTAGAAATTTAAACACATTACTGACAGCCTGGGTCATAGTCTTTTTTTTTTTTTTTTTTTTTTTTTGGTAGCTTTTTTGCTGGAAATTTCAAGAGCTGAGTTTCTTACTGCTCACTCAGCATTTGGATCTTTGAGATCAAAAGGCCTTTCCTTCAAAAGTGTTTCATGTTGTTATTTAAATGGTAATTGGATCTATCCTCAGTTTGACTGTGAGTATTTTAACTTCACTAGACTTGGGATTTTCATTATTTTCAGTTCTGTACTTCTAATGGAGGAGGTGATTTGGGCAATGACAAAGATTAATTGCAAATTTGGAAGCTAGTTACTAGTCACAGGAGTTTAGGAAATCACACAGGCTATTTGGGCAACATGTGCTCCATAATGAATGATTTTGCTATTCTAATTATTAGTCTCTTCTTTACTGGTGACTTTTGCATCTAGAGTAGTTTTTTACTGACAGATTCATATGTTGTACAGTGTGGACTGTGAAGTATACATAAATTATTGTTAAACTATTCGCCTGAAAACTTTTGGTTTAATGCAGTACACTCTCAAGAAAATGTCATGGCCTTGAAATGCTGATCTTCAGAGAGGCAATGCTTGAAGATTAGGTAAGCTTTGGTGTATACCTTCTGTAATCTTCAGTACTTTCTGGTGAAGAAAAAATGATTAACACTGTTATCCAGGAAAGACACTTTCCCAAGGAGACATATTTCTATATGACATCACTATCATCATAACTGGTAAATGAGACACAACCCTTATTTCCTGTGCTTGGTGACTTGGTTTTCATTTTTCTCTGGGGAGATCCCAAAGCATCTTCAGGTATACCCCTAAAGTATATTCAGGGTTAAAATGTGCTTGCGCTAAAGATTACACAAGAACCTGCAGACCTGAGTCAGATAAACAGGTAGTTGAATGTGACAGTTTTCAAAACACAACAGTACAACTTCCACGTGTAAAGGAAAGAGGCATCTGCAGAGTTAACAGTGGGGTCTTTGTGTTGGTGGTATAGCACCAAGGACCGTGTTAAAAATCCTCCGGTGTTTTCTAATAATATTAGATGTACCTTCCCATTGACAAGCTCATTTTCTCTAGACCACCCAGCATCACATCTAACCTGCAGCCTTTCTTCCCCTGCAGTCTCCTTCCTACCCTCCCCCAAATGTATGGTGCATGTGTATTCATGTTTTCGCTTTCTGTTCACGGAGATATCCAGCTGGGAAAATATAGTGTGTACAATACTTTCTGCCTTCAACTGACACTTCTCATAAATTGCAACAGAAACACTGCTATCAGCAGCTAAGTAGCAGGTAGAATACAGCTCTACATAGCAAGTCTCAGCAGGACACAGAAACTATGGTTACCAAATTTCCAAAGAGAAAAGGTTGGGAGGGAGAGTTTTTATGTAAGAATAACTGGGGAAGGGGAATGAGAAACATTTAGAATGGATTCATTGAAAGCTGTCTTTTTCTGAAAAAAGAGAAGGCTTATAGGGGCTGACTCAGTGGCTTCACATTCACTTTTTGCTGAATTGTTGTTTTAGAAGACCTCACAAGAGGTTTCTATTACAAACAATGCAAAACAGTCTTTCCTAGTTGCTTCTTAAAAACACCCCTACCCTCTACACACATTCTTTGAAATACTTTTTGGAAAATATGTAACACTCAACTGCTGCTGTAGTATAAAGTGTTTATGACAGAATGCCTAGGTCAGCCACAGTGCATATATATCGGTGGAAATAGACTAGTAAATATCATTATGTTCCTAATCACAGAATTTGATAAGTTTCATTTTGCCCTCAGCTCTATTCAAACTCAAATCTTGACTGGAAAAGGCTCACAGCCTTGAAAACAACCTCAAACAGCACAGGTTAGAAAATATGTCACAGTATTGTCATAGATTTTTTTAGGTTTTTTTCATATCTGGGTTTTTTGTTGGTTTCTTTGTGTTCTGTTGTTTTGGGAGTTTTTTTATTTGGTTTGGAGAGGATATTAAGTTGGATGAGGTCTTTTTTATCACAGGTTGAGCTGTTCTTTGTGACCATGGTAGAAAGGACAGGAAACAATGATCTGCGTCAAGAGTGATTCAAGTGAGATATTAGAAAAACATTTCCAACAGCAAGGATAATGAGGCTGTGGAGTAGGTCTGTCTAGCAACTTTTTTCCATTAGAGAAAAACCTGTATTAACATTTTTTAGGATAGATGCTGATACTGCTTCAGAAGTAGGAGGGAGTGGACTGGGCAACTACTGAAGTCTTCCTTCCTCTATATCCAGTTCTGAGAGCAGGATAATTCATAAATGGGTCAAGTTTTCATTTTGGGTTTTTGTTTTTTTTATTGTATTGGTTTGGTTTGGTTTTTTTGCTTCTCACATGGAGATTTCCTAGGAAATTAGGGCATGGTGTGTCACCTTCTTCCTTTTTCTTTTCCTTAGATTAAAAATTAGTTGAACTGCATTAGTGAAGTACAAATTATAGCAGCCAGCTAATAACCAAGGGCTCGTGGGAACCAAATATGGAACAGAGAACAACTCTCTTATGGACAACCTGGTAATAAGGACCAAGTGCTGAATCCAAATAACTAAAGGAAGAATAAGGAGAGAGTGCAGGTACTCTTGGCTGGAAAGTTACCCCTGTGCTTGGTTTCAGCTTTGATTTTTCATACCAGTACCTAGCTAGTAAATACCTTATCATTTTGAAGGATGTTTCTCTGGTAACCTTTGCATTCGTGCAAGATAATCTTTCAAAGCTGTCTTGTGAGGAATGAGGGAAGGCAGTATTGTAAACATAGTACAGCATATTGAGATCCAAGAATGCCATCAAGTCTGAGGGAGGCACGTAAATAATGCTAATCTTCCCTCTGTGAGGACAGCTATTGGTTTCAGTTTGGAGAGTAATGAGGATATACTGCTCTTCTTCAGCTTATCAAACTATTTTCAATGGAATGTTTTTCTAGCAGTAAGTCTTCATTAACATTTTTGTTTATTTCTTCAGATGGTATTGGTTGTATGCTGAGTTTTGCTTGGAGAGAATTTAAAAAAACCCCAACTCTTCAAGGTCTCAAAGATATGGCCAGATCTATTTTATTTATGCCATCCATAAGATAGGTATCAGACAGCCCTAAGGGGAGAGAGTTTCACTCTTAGTCTTCCCACTTTTCTCATTCTTACTACCATCCAATGTTAATAGTATTTAAGATTTTCTTTATTTTGTGTTGTTTTCCCTGTACCACTAATGTTCTCATTGGTTAATCCTTCATTTGGGTTCTTTTTGCAGTCTTCCTTTGCACTCCTGAAGTTTTATGAAGTCTCAATACATCATATGAATTTCTCAGCTGGTCAACCATATAGTTTTGTCAAAGAGCAGTCATTAGCCATTTCATTATCTTACCATGAATCTCCTTGGCAGTGAGCAACTAGCTTACAAATGCATTACATTTCTCTCTGTCCAGTCTCTCTAAAAGAGGATATTATCTCACAGACATCAAGAGAAAGTCCCATACTTCTCTAATTGTGTAGGCAAATAATTTACTAATCTCCCATTGGGAAGACCTTAACAAAAAAAACCCCTTCAACCAATAACCACATAAGTCTTGATTGTGCTTGCTGCATTCTCTAGGCAGAACAGGTGAAATGTGGAGTCAAAAAAATAAGTTTAAAGCTGTTTAGAATCTAGACATAATTTCATTCTTTATGTCTGCACTGACTAACATTGTGAATCTCTGAAATCTGGAAAAACTTGGCAGGTTCTATATGAAATGCCTTTACTTTCAAAAAGAAAGACCAAACTTAGCTTAAATCTTATTAGAAAAGTTCGTCCTTAACAGTCATGGTTAATTAGTTAAATACAGGAGAGAGTAAATTATCTTTCTACTCTCTGAATGTTTCTGACAGCCTTCTGTAGAGTACTGCCTCCCATTCTTGGAGGTCTATGGGTTCATTTTCAGCAATTCCCAGATATACTGGGAGTGGGTATATTAAACCCTCAAAGAAAGACATATCAGAGAAAAAATAGGTCTTAATTTTTCTAAAACACTGGCTGTAAAATTTAAAAGTACTTGAAGTAAACTCAGTGGATGTAATTTCACATGGAATTATTTCTCAGCTACCTTACTGTAGCTACTGAAATAATTACTTTGCAGTCTTTTGGTTTAAGGATGTTTTACTTCCTGTTGCCAGTTTTCAAGTTTATTAGATCTGCCTTTTGTCTTTTTTTGTCTGAAGTAGAGTCAAGTCTTTGGAGTAGTCTGTAGGTGATTAAAAACAATAAATAATTTCAGAAAAAGAACATAAAACTTTTGGAAAGGAATAGTTAATAATAATAATAATAGTAATAATAACATATAATAATGTATTATATAATATATTATATAATTATATAATATATAATATATAATAATAATAGTTAAATTCATATTTAGGAAATACAGATTATTTAATGAGCATGCTTGTATCTTCCAGATCCTATCAGTGTAAACAACATACATATAGTCCTTATGTACTCTTTAGTCAAGTTTGCACTTCTAATGGAACAAATGCAGATCTTGGTGTTCTTAGAAATAGTTCTTAGTCACTCAGCAGTTTTATCAAGGGGAAAAAGGGGCTTTTCAGAGGACAGAAGCTGAAAGTAATATAAGCTTGCAAACCTTGCAGGATGGTTAGAATGCATCTCTTGGGCAACAGAGAATCTTTGCCCTAGATCATTTTTTTGATAGAATCCTGCCATTTTCAAAGCATTCAAATGAAGGAAAAAGGTAGCAGCTTTCTACCAGCCTGCCAATCCTGTCAGCTGGACAGAGATGACAAAAAGTTGATGTGGATTTCTTTTGGTGTAGCTCTTGTATATCCACCAGCCTTCTTTGCTGGAATCTGATTCAGTTCATAAATCAGTCTTTTTATCTGTCCAGCCCCGAAAGGTTTCCTACTAAAAAGCAAATGTTTCTGATTGTGCATGGGCCTATGCAAAATGAAAAAAGGCTTCTCAAAAGTAAGATGGCAACTGGATTTAGGCTGTCACTAGTATGGTAGTATGGTGAAGGGAAAAAGACAAACCCTCTACAAATGGACACATTGAAATCCTAGTTTACTTTCCTTTTTTATTTTTTTTTTTGGGGGGGGTGGTGGTAGCCATTTTAAGTATTTTCAGATCTTGGTTAGCAAGAACATATCAGTTCCTGTTATTAAACCTTCAGTCTTCAAATCTTCACTGGTGTTACTTGTTTCAAAGGCAAGTCTCTTCCTACCACAGAGTTTTCATACATAATTGTAATTTTCTTTCACAAAATCACATTTATAGAAGATTTTTCAACTGGAATGGGTAAGGACCAGTGGACACCAGTCTTAGTTCTGTTCAGTTCCCAAAAGAGGCAAAAAGACCTCTATATTCTTGTGTCCCTGAACAGTTGAAACAAATGTGTGGCCTTACTTTGATCTTTAGCATTCTTCTCTGTCTCTGTCACAGGGGAAAATCAATGGGAAGAAGCACAGCCTCTGTAATCTAAGCAATTATTTGAGAAAAATACTCAAAGATCATTGAGAGAACCTCTGAACACAGTGAAACTGTGAGGAAAAGGTGCCACAGCCTTCGCTGCCTTCTGGGTGAGGAGAGCAGCTTCTGCCAGAGATTTGGAAAAGGCAGCCAACTGTCATTCCTTTCACACCATCCTGAAGTGTTACAAACTTCTTGTTGTGGCATCTGTTGTTACTGCATTTGGTTGTCTACTGCTTAGAGATGTGGTTCATCAACAGGAGCCCATGGGTGGGGACATACAGAGGTCTGACTTTTTTTCCCCCATCGCCACCCTTCCTTTGTCATTGTTCCTTTTTTTTTTTTTACCTGATGAAATGCCCTGAATCTGAGAGGTTTTACTTTATCCTTCCTTTTAAGTGGCCTTAATCTGCTGGTGAATATTTCACAGGAAGCATAAGAGAGCAAGAGGCAAGTACAGTATCACTTTTTGCTGATTCCTTTTGTGGTTTCAGATGGTTATCGTCATAAAATTGTAGAAAACACCGAGTTGGAAAGGATCCACAAGGATCATCAAGTCCAACTGCTGCCTTTATGCAGGATGCCCCAAGAGTCACACTCTGTGCCCAAGACTATTGTCCAAAAACTTCTTGAGCTCTTTCAGGCTTTGTGCTCTCCCTGGGGAGCCTGTTCCAGTGCCCAAACAACCTCTGGGAAGAGAACTTTTTCTAATGCCAAACCTAAGCCTCCCCTGACACAACTTCAGGCCACTCCCTTGTGTCCTGTCGCTGTCACCAGAGAGCAGAGGTCAGTGCCTGCCCCTCCTCTTCCCCTCCCAAGGAAGCTGTCACTGCAGTGAGGTCTCCCCTCAGCCTCCTCCAGGCTGAACTGACCAAGTGACCTCAGCCACTCCTCACACGGCTTCCCCCCAAGGCCCTTCACCATCCTCATGGCCCTCCTTTGGACACTCCCGAACACCTCAATGTCTTTTTTGTGTTGTGGCACCCAGACCTGTCCCCAGCACTGGAGGTGAGGCTGCCCCAGCTCAGAGCAGAGCAGGACAATCCCCTCCCTTGCCCGGCTGTGATGCTGGGCCTGATGCACCCCAGGACACCGGGGCCCTCCTGCCTGACAGGGCACTGCTGGCTCAGGGTCAGCTTGTCATTGACCAGGAACCCCAGGGTCCTTTCCATGGCACTGCTCTCCAGCCTCTCATTCCCCAGTCTGTCTGTGCATCCAGGGTTATCCAGTCCCAGATGCAGAATCTGGCACTCTCCCTTGTCAAATTTTTTATGGTGGTATCTCTTATATATATATATATATATATATGGTATCTCTTCTGACAACCTTTTGTCCTGAAATACAAGACTCCTCTACATGAGGCAGGTAGGTCAGTTGAAAGATCCTAACTGTGTTGATAGTGTGGTGAGCCAAGAGCAAAAGAGCAGTCTGTGTGCCCCACTGTTCCCTGCATCTCCATATCCCTGTTTTATGTTGCTCCTTCTTGTGAAGTCAAAAGCCTTTAACAATAAACTCAATTTGGTTGCAGCCTGTCTCAAAATTTCCTCCCTGCATCTTTATGTTAAATACATCAGAAACAAAGAAACATATGCATGTTCTGTATGTTTCCCTTTAAAGCAAAAAACTGATGAATTCATGGCTTGTCCCACTGGGCCTCTGTTTCCTTTGCTCATTTACTTTCTTCTGAAGGAAAACAGACATAACTTTTTTGCAGAGTTGTGCAAAAGAGACTGCTGCTCAGAATTGTCTCCCAGCCAGTAGGAAGGTGAATATCCACCCCAGTGAACCCCCACCATCTCTTGGGTATAAGAAAAAACTGCATTGGCTAAATGTATTTCTGAAACCACATTCACAGATTAGGACTGAGAGAGGTAGATTTTATAAGGGTTTGATTCATCACACTGGTATTTCATGAAAGGGGAGGTCCGTTTGAGATATGCAAATTATTCCATGTAGTAAATGATGGCATTATTTCCCCTGCTTCCATCCTGACAGAAACCATTAGCTGTAGTGGATTAGCTGCTGTCTGAGTGGAAGTTGTTCTGACAAAGATGATCATGTAAGGAGTGAGCTGTAGTTTTATATTAGGAGAGAGATCAGAAAACTAATGCATCAGAGGATTTGAAGAGAAAGAACAAAACACTCCCAGAAGCCTTGCTTTTATGGCCTGTCAGAAGCAGCTTTCTTCGTGTGGCCAGGAAGAACATAAATGACAATAAAATATGGAACGAGGAGTTGTACTTAGTCTGACTAAATGCTGTACATAAAGTCTTTATCAGTCTTTTCTGCTCCTGCTGTTACAAACCTATATTTGCAGGCATTCACTTAATTTCCCCCTCCCTCTAGGCAGGGGCTACAAAAATTCAAATTTGTTGATATTTTCAGTATCATAAATAGAGAGTGAAGGATAATTCTAGTATGACCCTAGATCAGACATGACATTTCTTTCTTTCTCCCCACCTCAGTTATACTGCATTACTAAGCACAGTTCACAGTGTAGTGGTGGTGGAGTTTACACGCACTGTCAGCACAAAGATGGGAAATGAAAATGTTTCTTGCCAAAATTTATGAAGAAGTAGCAGGTGAGGTGTGGAAATCAGAATTAGGCCCTTGGGGCTTTTGGTCAGTGTATGGTGTGCACTCCAGCACAAATCTGCATAACAGAATGAGGAGAAGGATTTTCCTCATTAATTCTTGTGACAAGGAAGTGAAACAAACCACACAGCTTGTACTACAAAGTTTTTATTGCTTCATAAATTTTATTGAGATAGAAATTAACCAGTTTCCTCTGTGTTTTAAACAGAATCAGTTTGTGTTTATTGACACAGGGGAAGCTCATCTGTGTTCGAGAATAGATCTGTTTTCTGTTAGAAGAGGATGCACTTCAGAGAATTTTTTAATGGTATAATGTATTAACTTGACACACCATGCTTAAGAATCTGTGGTTTGGGATTTTTAATTTAACAACAACAGTTTTTTCTACCTGATTGGTTTTATGATAAGCAGTGGAGTATTGTGAAAGAGATACTGAATTATAAGGAAACCACTCTGAGCTGCAACAGATGTGCCAAAGTCAAAAAATATTTATATGCATTTCCAAAAATTTTTCAGAACTGCATCCACATTAGGTCTGCTGCTATGTTTATTGAAACATTTGACCCATGTTTTCATGCTCATTTAGGGAAGACCACGTAGTCATGGGCCTCTTATATTGTGGCAAACATATTCAGGAGTGTCTTTCATTTAAGCTGTATTATTCATTAAGAGTTTTAAGCTGCCCTAATACATGCAGAACTTACATAGCTTTATTTGGGTGCTTCAATACAGACATGTCCATATTTGAAGTGGAAGTTTAATGATCTGTGACTATCTGAAAAATGAAAATGTATAGGCAGAGCCCTTGAAACGTCACCCATCTTTTTCTCTTATTTTTACAATAATGATTGTACAAGATGGGATTTGCATCTCTGAGCAATGAGTTAAATACTTCCAAATCTCCTTGAAATCAATCTTGTGTGTTCATGCATGCAGATTGAAAACCATGACTTCGAGATTTACGTTCTGTGAATAAAATTTACGTTCCCTGAAAAGCAAAGAAGGCTGTCATTTCATGCTTCCTAACCTTCATTGTCTATTTTACTTCAGCAGAAGCCCCGTGCGCCTGCGCACAGTCTTGGGGAACAGCTTTCTGCTCTGTCGATTTTTGTTTTATAAAAGCCCTGTTTTCTTTATTGCATTTACCTATTACATCTGTAAGATTTATTTAAGCTGTGACAAATTTCTCTTTTGGGCCCGGAGTCCGAAGGAACAACAGCCATCAGGCTGTTGGTAAAAGATTTGTTTGCTATGGTTGTTCATTAAATGGTAAGGGTCTGTGGGTGAGGCTAGCTGTCTAAAGCTGCTCTGAGTAGGTGGGTTATGGGCTGTACTTAGTGAATATACATCATCAGGGAGATAAATGTGCTTCAGCAGCCTTTTGTTTTGTTCAGCTAAAATGGGTGTTGATTTTGGAAAGCTCAGCGAAATCAGTGTCATTTTTCTAAATTAGATATCATTCAGAGTACCCATGAAAAACAGCATTTAGGTTAAATATAGCAGCATTACTTGTCAGCTTAGTAAGTTGACAAGAATAGCATTACATTTATTTCCCTTAAAAAAATGCTCAAGCTGAACACTGAGCTAATTTACAGCACTGTAAACAGGAATCCTTGCACTCTGCAAGTCCTGTACAGTCCCAGGTGCTGCAGTGCTTACCTTTTCACACTGCTTGGCTATTTTTTTTCAGTCATGTTTTATGTCCCTGTAGGGACAAGAAATTTAATGTTGGTACTATTTAAAAGAAAGGAAATAAAAGAACATTCTTGAAGATAAAAACCTGAGTTACTAATACTGTGACTGTTTGATCCACAGTGTCTACATAAATAAATTGAAACGCCTGCTGTATTTTAACTTTTTATTATGCTATTCCAGCAGCACCAGTGCTTTCTGCTCTGTTTATTCAGATGTCCACCAAAATAACTGTGAAACTTCATCTTCTTTCATTTTCACAATCTGAAAACAAGCTATTTGATGGACTATGAATTATGAGTTCTTCTCATTCTTCAGGGCGTAAATATGCTTTCAGCTGAAAGCCAAGGAGGGAGGGGAATCCTTCATTTGAAACAAGCTTTTAGTCTGCACTTGATCTCCTCTGGTTTTGTATGAAAAGCCAGATTGGACTGAATGACAGCTGAAAAGGCAAGCTGCTGTGTCAGAGGATTTAGCAGAAGGAAACTGCTGTTCTTTCAGCCAGCACCTTTACAGAAAGCTCTCTGAGTCTTATACCAGTTCAGTGCACTTGTGAAGTCGGAGCGCTAAAAGTACGTGGATGAAACAGTTTAATTGAAAATACATCTCACAGCTTAGTACTGGTATTCAGGTTTAAAAAGTAAATAAGTCTTCATTTATGGCTACCAGTTTCTTGTCTGGAATTTAAAATGAAATGATCCTCTCCTAAAAGCTGAAGTTACAATGGCAGAATCATCTAAGGCTACAGCTAAGTTAATTAAAAAAATCCACCACCACCACCACCCCAAAAAAAACCTCCAAAAAAGCCCAGAAAAACCCAAAAATACAAGGAATACTCTGGAAACTGCAAAACTTAGTCATTCTACACAATTGTTGAAATTCTTACACCGAAAATGTTTTTGTGTATGTGTCAACAGCAACAGTTTGTAGCATTAAGATTTATGCATGCCACTGAAATCATACAGAGGTGTTTGAAATTAATAGTAATAGTGAAGGGCAAATGTTTTCAAAGATAAGTCAGTCTTCTTCCATGTTATACATATAGAAGTGCCACTTAAATGCTTTTCACACCTCAGAACAACACTAGGAAAAAATAATGACATCATGATTAGTTCTGGAAGTGTTTTTCCATTTTGAGCACATGTGATCTTGATCTTGAGATACTGTAGGGTGTCTAAAGAAGAAAATATCCATTTGTCCACAGCTAGCATAGCACAACTCCACTAGAGATATTTTTAATCAAATCTGTTATGGTCACTGGTTTTCTAATACACAAGCTATGTTATGGTACATGACAACATATGTATGACAGTTCTGTGTGACTGGAAGGTTATCCTTCTTGGTGTGCATAAAATTATCTTCCAAAATCTTTCTTATTATGTAAAGATGACAGTGTTTCAGTGCTACACCTTTCTTTCACATAAGTCTGAGTCTAAGGACTGATCTTTGTTACCTATTATTGTTAGCAATTAGGAATGTGTTGCTTTCAAGAAAAAGGCTTTGGGGCCATTGTTGTACAGCTCAGAGTCAATAAAATCTGAGCTGCTCATAATAGCCTTTCTTTCTCATTGAAGCCTTGGACTTGCTCTAACTTCATCAGAGCAGAGGGAGAAAAGAATAATGTGAACAATAGGAGCCCTGGAGTTTGACTTAGGCCTAATGTGAGGAGGCTGTAAAAGCTGTCAGGGAGCTTGATTGATTGGCTCTTGGGCTGCAGTCCTCAGTGCAAAGCAATAATGTTCCTGCCTCTTGTGAGAGGGCTGGAAGTGTCGCCTGGGGTCAGAGCTTATCAGCCTCAGGGGCTAACATTTCAGATGAAGCTAAAGTGCAGTCAATAATTTATACAGAAATTTGGGTGTAGATTCTGGAGTAAAGCAAGCTTTATCTTGAAACTGCTTGACCAAAGAAGTAATTAAGTCACGCCTGAAAGTCCAGTACCCCTTTTTTTTCCCCTTAGTGACATAGGAAAACAGTCTCCCAGTATAGAAATACGTCTTTCTGTCATTATGCTGGTTGTACTTTTGATGAGGGAGATGAGGGAGAGCATGCCTATGATAATCCTTTAAGGGATGTTACATTGCCAAAAGAAACATAAAGATTTTTAGCTGATTATATTAAATTTCCTAGCATCCTAAGTTTTTGCCTACGTTTTATGCAACACTGGGCTGTCTTCAGTGTCTAAATAGTTTTGTTTCTAAACCTATGAGGGGTCAAAGGTTGATCAGCTCCAGGGCATGAAAAAGCCAAGAGAAGCTGTAGTAGAGGCATAGAACACAGCAGGCCTGGGTAAACTAGCCAGGCTGCTGTTAATAAGTGGAGAAATTGGGGCAGCATGCACAAAGGATACTTACAGGAAAATTGTTCAACCTGTTGCTGGCAAGAGAAGGAAAGTCTCACAGAAAGTATACTCATCTCTAGTGGGTACTCATTTTGCTGATTGCTTGCCTTTGCATTGCATCAGTATTGTTGAGCACCTGGAGTAAGCCAGCTGGTTAACTAGATGTTTTGCTATTTTACCCACTTGGAAGATACTTTAAAACATAGGAAAGAAAATCATGGTGAACTTCTCTGCAGAATTTTGACACCGTTGAAGTAGGTTAGCTGACAAGTAGCTCACTTTTGTTCTGTCCCAGCAAAATGACTACTTCGCTTCAGTAGATGCTAACAAAAGCCCTTTTACCTTCTGCTCAAGGAGAACACTATTAGTCACAGTTCATTAGGCTTGTTTACAAAACTGAACTGGTATCTTAAGTGTGTAACTGAAACACTTTTGACTGCTAGAGGCATGTTTTCCACCGCAAAATTGCAAGAATTTTATAATGGCAAGAATAGTACTGCCTAGTATTTTTCAAATAAAATAACTAGTTTGTGGTATAAGAACTGCAAAATTTATGTACCAAATAGCTTTGGCAATGCATAATATTTGTTTAGTGGCCTTCAAATCTAGAAGGTGAAGTTTCAAGCAAAGTTTGGTTTATAGTCTGTTAGCTATAGGAACAAAAGACCTTAAAATTAGCTTACAACAAATCCTAAACTGAAGCAATTATGTAGGAAGAAGAGCCTCAGATTTGTAAGGTTCTCAATGTGTTTTTCTTAGGCAGAGGAAAAATGGAAGTGCTGGGCCTGGCCTCACCAAACTGATTCCTTTCTGGTGTATGAATGGGAAGGAGTTAGAAGAAAGAGAATTCATCATTCACACTTGCAGTTTTCATAGGACTCCTGTGTACACCCAGTGCTTGACTACACACTATTTTCATCTCTGTGTATTTTGCCATGAGGTTTCTTGGTGGCATATTACTGTATTGAGATCTTAATAGAGTTTATATCCCCAGACATAAAGGATGTGTCCCTGTGAGTCCCACAAACTAAATGAAAGAAGAGTTACTTGTCTCCTGTTAGCTGTTGGAAGAAAACCTGAGGGAGCTCTGCGGAAGAAATCCCAAATGTTTTTATTTCCCTCCCCTTTGTCTTGGATGTGCCTGTCTTAGGTGTTTACTTGCCCATTTCCCAGGCTAAAGACAATAAAGTCTTCATGAAATCCGTGAAGCTTAATGCAGAGAGAAAGAGAGAGAGAGAGAGAAAGAGAGAGAAAGATGTAAAATGCAGTTCAATAGATTTCAATGTTTTCAGCCACTGCTTTAAATTGCTATTTTAAATTCTAGTGAGTGGAATAATAGAGAAGTTATCATGTCTACTAACTGCAGTTGGCCTTTGTAAAGAGTGGCTTGTTAGGAGGCTTTATGATTTACTGAGGCCCACAGCTGGCTGCCAGCAGAGCTACAGGAGTGTGTTCTCTCTTGGGCCTGGAAGCTAGAGATGAAAAGGATCCAAAGCTGGCACAAAAGCAAATAAATGCTTTGACTTTAAATAAAGCATCATAATTTATAAGGGGCTCTGCTTCTCAGTCCCAATGAGGTACATGGATCAGCAGCAGCTCTTTGAGGTTGAGCAGAATTGTCTGTCTGGCTCGACTACAATTCTAGTATCTGCAGTCTACAGATTTGGAAGCATTTTCATGGTTTGGGATTGGAATTGTTTCTTTATTCATGCTGTTTCTTTTCCATAAATTGTCTCTCTTCTGTCTTTCATTTCTATATGTTTCATTAGCTACTCTACTGTTTGATAAATAATCGTACCAGTGTTGTACCTGGCAGCTCTTTATCATGATGTATAGTGCTGAGAAACGAATTACCAAAGACACCTGAAGGTTTATAGGTGCATTTTGTCATCTGTTACTTGCTTGGGTTTTACTCATCAAGTTCCTACAGTAGCAGAGTTCAGAGCTGGGAGACAGATTTCTATTGAGATGCTTAATACTTGCCTTAGGAAGGGAAAAAAAAAAAAAAGTCTGAGCTCCTTAAGAGGTTTTGGGTGTTTTGTCAGGTGTTCTTTTTAATAGATATACACATACATGCATACACACATAAATTTATACCAGCTTCCCCATTTCTGCAGCTGTTTCTCAACAGTCTGCTGATGAAAATAGTATTTCTGTGGTCTGGTGTCTGAGAAGAAGAATAGAAATGAGGCAGATAATTCATAAAAGGAACTCCTGAATGCTTGTCTGGGTGAGAAAAAATTGTTTTGGTTTTCCCTTTTTTTGGCCCTACTTCTTGTATTGAAACACTAGCTCTTTCCCCCATGCTCCAGACTTGTTCTGCTTTGCTATTTACTTGCTTTTAAGCGAGAAAGAGTTTGGGAAAGAAGTAAGTAGCTGAAGAGTTCCTGTAATTAATATAAAGTGCAGGAAGCAAGTGTGACAGATTAGTTGAAAAGCCCTGTGTTCTGTTGCTTATCTCAAGTGACATATGGTCCTGGAGTATAAGCAAAGGCAGCGGATTGTGGGGCTTCTTTTTCTTTTGCTGTGCAAGAAGTCAGAAGAGTGTCCATGTGTTCAACAGGCCAGCAGCATAGGAGCTGAAATAACACTCCTTGAGAAGTGAGTGGGAAACTCAAGGGATTATAGAACAGCATTTCCTTCTTCTAAAATTGAGACCATGACACTTTTCAGTGTCAGGCTATGTGAATCACAGTTATGATTACTGAAGTAAAAAAGAAAAAAAAATCTGCCAGAAGCAGAATACTTTATTTCTGAAATAGATATGGTTTTCTTCAGAACACACAGATGTTAAGTGATTTTCAGTTTGCATTTTTAGTATCAGCTGAAATAAAGTAAGACTGCAGTTTCATTCTCAAGCTGCAGTGAAACAGTGAAGTTGTTTAGTTACTCTGGCCAAAGAAAAGATAAGGGGTGCACAAAACCTAACTCTTTAGTTGTACTCTGGAGGTCAGAAGCCTATAGTTAGTTTATAATAACATTAATTGCACATTTTCCTGTAAACACTGCAGTCATGTGGTCTGACATTCAAGAGGTGTAACAGCAATTTATCCAAGAGTTTTCCTAGTCCTGCCAAACTCTAATCACTTTGATATAAATCTGGCAGGAGAAAATTATGTGGGTTGCTGTGGCTTCATAGTTTCCAAAATCACCACTCGAAGTAGCTCGTATTTTTGTAGAACTGTTTAGTTGTGGATAAATCAACAAGCTTTTTGGGACCCAACCTGATGTAATTTCTGAGGTATTACCCAGTTCCATTGAGTCTTTTATTGGTCTTTTAATGAGTGTGAAATTTAGCCTTGTATTTGATTAGGACCATTCATATTTCTTTCAGCTCTCCATTTGCATTTAGAATCTCGGTCACTGGTTAATTGTTAGGCAGACCAGCTTTAGAAGAAATACATGCAATGCAAAAAAAAAAGTAACAGTTGTCATTATAACTAATAAGGGATATGAGCTCTTTCATTAGATGTTGTCCTGTCTTGCAGAACCAGCCTGCCCCCAGCAATTCAGTCATAACTTTGTCCAGAGGAACTATCATTTCAGCTAACCTCGGCTACACGTCTGCCTAACATGTTTGGGTTTTTTGTACTGAAGCTGGAAAAGGATAATGTTGCTAGGGAGGCAGGAAAAAGAAATGAAGCCAGAGCATCTTTTAGCTGACCGTTCAACTGAGTATTGACCAGCTGTCTTCATGAGAAAGAAATAGATGGTGGTGAATAAGCTGGAGTCTAGTTTTCCAAGAAGTTCAATGATTTTCCCAAATCAATACAGCCCATCAGGCTGCAGAACAAAGGATGCGAGAGACATGGCAGTGATGGAAGTAGCATGTGTTCTTTTGTGAATTAAGCACATGGGCTCATGGGGAAACCGGATTTCTTCAGATATTGCACTGTTTATTCTATTATATGCACTGGGATAAACTTCTAGATTAAGAAAATCTGTTACAGTGATTATTAAGTGGGACTAAAAAGTTGTCTGCTTGATGGCCCAGCTCCATGTTTCCAAGAGCTACTCCTCACTGAATAATTGCTGCTTATTTTTTGAATGCAAATAGGAGTATGTAATGCAAGTCCAGGGAATAGGTTCTATAAAACAGTTGTTTTTAAACTAAGGTAGTAGTTCCTACTTTCAGTATTACCTTTATTTTACCAATGACTTCATAATGAAAATAAAAGACAGGGTATGGCATTCAAATAAAGTATCCATGAAATTTAGGTTGTCATTCCCCAGAACTTATTTGAAATCACACAGATATGATCTTACTCTGTTCCGGGCTGCAGAAGCTACTGTAGCTTGTAGCCCAGCTGTAGCTGCCAGCAGGGCAACATTAACTAAAATAGCAGGGTTTAGCCTCTCAGCCCTACAACCTTTAAACTCGCAATGCTTTCATGAAGTACAGAATACAGAATTAACACCACAGCTAAGTGCCTCAGTGGTTTATGACTACACCAGCAGTATTTCACAATGCTTCTTTTTCCTTGATGCTATCCAATCTTCCCATCTTCGTTGCTGTACAGTATTTTTCAGATAAAGTCCAGTGCCCAGGATGACTAATTGCAGATCTGTGCTCCAGATGGTCTGATTACAGGATGTGGTTAAAGTGACTTTTCAAACATTCTCTGCTGCAATAGGGCTTTTGGAAAAATAAAAGGGAAAAAAAAAAGAAAAAGCAAAACAAACCAAAAAAAAAGAAGCCAACCCACCAGTCTTGCATTTTCAGGCCACCTGACAATCATTACATTCTCAGGCTGGCTGATGTTGGTGCCTGTTACATGTGCATCTGCTGTAGATGTAGTTAAGTTCTTGTGCCGTGCTAGACAGAGAGTATGATTAAAGTAGTAAATAAACTGTACGTCTCCTAGTTCAATGTTCAGTGTGTAAGATGTGGCTTCATATGTACAGTGTTTACTGTTAATTTTAGGTTACTTTCTGGATGGAAGCAATCAGGGACAAATAAGCCATTTGCGCTGCAAGTCTAAAATAAAAATTGTTTGGTGTTTTTTATGCCCAGATGAGTTGCAGGTGTATATATGGATGTGGGATTGATGATGTCGTGGATATGGTAGTTCTGAGCCAAATGAGTTGTACTGCTTTTGCTAAACCAGTGGCAACAAAAAACCTGAGATAATCCTAATATAGATTTTCATTTTGCAGCCTTTTGCATTTTATACATTTTAGGTATTGTTAGAAAGTGATGTCAGATAGATACATGTGGGACAAAAAAAATTGCAGTGCCAGATGTGGAATGAAACATGTTTAACTGATGGTGGTGGTGTACTCACTGATGACAGATATGCCATGGTCTTGCTATCCCAGGCATGTCTGTATCATTTGTACTTGGCATGGCAGGGACAAAAGGCAAATCAAATTTGACTTGCAAACAAAATTGTGGATTCACTAATCATAAAGATACAAGGAATTGATTATGTGGTAGTGTTACATCAAGTAATGTTGTGATGCTTCTCTATACCAAGGATTACATCTCAACGTTGAAGAGCTTCTGTGCCACAGGGATTTTTGCTACAAGAATTTGTTGTATTAACCTTTTAAAGAAGTAATCTCACTAAAAAGATTCTGCAAAGTGTAGTACACTTTAGAGTTCTTCCTCTGGCATCAGCAAAAGTTGTTTTAGAGTGACACTCAGAATAGTAAAGGTAGTAGGCAGAATTGTTAATTTTGGAATTTTGACCACAGAAGAATCTGTTTACATTTAAGCCTGAGTGGCTTACGTGACTTTTAAAATATACATGACTTTTTAAACATATATGACTTTTGATGACTGAAAGGCAGACAAATAGTTCCTAGTTTTGAAAGATCATTTAAATATTTTTTAGAAATCACTTATAGAGGTGTTCAGAAAGACTGTGCAGATCTGGTTTCTCCAGAATTTTATGGATACTTTCAGCCAGATTCTCTACTAAGAGCAGAGGAAGCAGCTCCTTTTACAAAAATGAAAGCATGCCCACTCAGATAACTGATTTGCTGAGTTCCCTGGTAAAATAATCAGTTTGCACTAAACCAGGATTTTGTAGCATTTGCTGTGATCTGAACACAAAAGCAGCCTATGCTGTGAAAATTAAGTCAGGCTTTCCAATCTGATTAATTGAGTAGTGTCTACTTGTATTGGAATTTGAACATGTTCATTTTGTAAAGCCAGTACTTTTAAAAGCTGGGGCCTGCATTTAAGGTAGTGATGTAATAATTTGATTCCACACCACATGATCTCATTTTCAAAGTTTTGAATACAAACATAAAAATTCCTGGCTTGTGTTCATTGCAGAAAATAGAGTCAAGAAAAGACTGCAATCTGTTTTAAACTAGGTACTTTAAAAAAAAAAAAAACTAGGGTTTTTTTTTGTCTTTAAATGAAGGAACATCTTCAAGAGTGTCTGTTAAACTTGCAGTGCCCGAGCAGTCCATATGAACAATACCTTTATTTGGTACTGAAAATGCCTTTGATTGTGATATTTTTATGTCAAAATAGCACATCTCCATTTCTTAGCAACAATTTTAGTTACCTCATTTCCAATTTGTGAAGACATATTTCATTCTATGAGATATAGTTAATAGTAAATAGCAAATTTTAGTTCTGGTCTTTGTTATGCTGTAACATAGCTTCTAAAAGGAGGAAGAAGGCACAGGGAAAGAAGAGATACATTATATCCACAGAACTCATAAAAAGTGAGGTTTTTTTCTGTAGGTTTCTGAAATTATTTTCTTACATGCCACTTTTGTGACATGTGACCTTTAATTCCACAATAAAGTTCATGTACAAGTTGTCACAGTTGTTTTGTACGTGTTACCTATCAGAAGTACTTATGTAAAATGGTTTTGTGCTCCTATAGGCACGTGTTAGTTTTTCCTGCCTGAATTTTTTTTGCCATTATCATTGTGGTTATTATCATGATTATCATGATAATGATTATTATCATTATCATTGTGGTTATGATTATGATGAGTAAAGAAAAACCTTATAATGGTACACAGATTGTGAAGGAAAACAGCAAAATACACAATCTTCTCTTGTTCCTAAAAGGCTGACAACACTTAATGTTAAAGGAAAAGTTTCTGTTGGTGGTGGTGGGCACCAGATGACATCCTGGATGTGCCATTAATATGCCAACATTAATGCTTTTTGGTATGATCCTGCCTTGGCTAATAATGGATTTTGTCAGAAAAACTACAGTAGGTGAACTGTGAAACTTCTGGGTAACATGATCCCATTTTCTTATGTTATAACACTCTTTTGTAATTCCCACACATCAAACATTCTCTGCTTACTGTGTCTGCTCTTTAATGATAAAGAGTAGCATTGATAGTAACTTCAGAACTTTTAATTTTCATATTCTTGTTTGCTTTGATGTAAGATACATGACACTGGAGACTGCAGAAAGTATTGCTTATTTTGGATATACTGTAACTGTGAATATTTACATAGTTTGTAAATGGAATGATCAACCAAATTAAACCAAGAAATTTATATCCATATTTTGGGGACATAAGACTTTCTTTATTATGTCCAATTCTTGTGAACTGTGCTCTGGTAATTGGTCAAACTTTTTAAGATGCTTGAAGAAGCATTTGTGTATAGCATATATTCATTATTGTTTGATCCAACCTCACAAGAACAGAATTAATATTTGGGTAGATTTCCTCCTGAATTAGAATCTTAGAGAGACCAAATACCCTCAGGTATTTCATTTCATTTAATTTCATTACAAGCATCTGATTTTTTTTCCCATTCTTCAGTAATGGGTATTTTAAAAAGTTTAGGTTTTTTGGGCTTTTTTTAAGGTGGAAATACCTCTCTTTGTTTAGATAGTGTGAGACCTGTGGATTCTTCAGACTGTTTTTGCATTTCCTCTCTTGTTCAGGCAATGTTAAATAAATTATTGCTACATGATTTGTAGTCTAATGTAATAGGAAGTCTCATTACAGGGACTTACTATTAGACACAGCCCCTGAGAGTTTGGTGTGTTCCTTCACAAGGTGGAGGGAATACATGGGCACACATGTGCACAGAGAGGAGCTGGAACAGCCCAGAGAAGGGTTAGTGCATCCCAGAGTGCATGGCCAGTGTACTCAGAGGTGACAGTGGGAGGTGAGCGAGACACTGCTCTAGCACTGCCTCTGGGACCGAGCAGGCTCAGCAGAGGCTGGGTTTGAGCTCGAACACTGTGCCAGGACTAACAGTGTAACCTGATTTAGAAGAATAATCCTTACTCTTCAGCTCTGCATCAAGTACATTGTGTGGAGTACCTGCTCAGTCATCTCCATTTTCATCTTCTGGTGCTTTGGCCTAATAAGCCTCCACCAGTTGCACATTTCCTTAGATCAGTCCTACCTCTCATGTGACTCATATTCTCCTCACCCATTTCTGTGATAATCTTAGAAGAGTAAATGAGTTACCTTCGCTGCCGGTTCTGCAGAACCCTACGTGTGGCTGAGCAGTGTGCTATCCATTAGGGAAAGGAAATGTATTCCTTGCCACAGCTACTGTAACACAGCGTGAAGATTAATATTCTCTCATACTTGCACGGGGCCTTTGCTCAGCCTAACAAATTTAATGAGATGCTATATGTAGCAGACTTTCAGGGAGGAACTTAGTTGTGTTTGCTTTTGAAACACTGACTTTCTTACACTGGAAGGTCGTTTAAATGTCTTCTTAGAATTACTGGAATATGTATTGATTTCAGGGGCTTTTATTATTTTCGCTATTCATTGCCTTCTACCTTGCCCTCTTTTCTGTCAATAGGTAACAAACTATCCCTAGGTCTGTTATATAAATAAATTAATAAAGGGCATGTAAAGATAGGCAAGATTACAAATATCAAGGAAGATGGAGACGTACATCAGAATAAACCTTCATTGACACCCCCTGCCAAAAAAAAAACCCAAAACAAAACAAGAAACAAACCAACCCCCCCCCAAATTAAAAGGAAAAAAAAAAAGAGAAAAGAAAAATCCAAACTCAAAAAATCCCCACAAAAATAACAATTTTTCAGAAAAGGTGAACTAGCTGGGGAAGAATAAATGACAAAGATAATTCTTCAGCAATACTCTGTGGGATGTCAGAGAGTTCTCTCTACTTGGTACTTTTGGGACACTGGACAAACACTGGTACATGGGCTGGAGGGATCAAGTGTGATGCTTGCAGATAGATGGGCTGCATGCCATAATACAATTTGCTAGTGGAAAATACTCAATTTTCACTTGGAACCTTACAGAGTCACAAATGAAAAGCTGTTACAGTGGAAGAAAGGCATCAAGTCTGCCAGAGAAACACCTTTGCAATCTCTTTTTTCTAGGGTGTGAATGGCAAGTGGGAACATAGCTTGGAGTTGCTTATTGTAAGAAACCCCATTTCCACCAACAGACATTTCCTCTTGGATGTACTGGGTTGTTCTCCTCCTCCCCGGACCCCAGCACCCCCTGGCTGCCTCCACGCTTAAGCAAGGGGCAGCGCAAAGCAGCCTTGGTGTCTTTGCAGGCTGCCTAGTTTGCCTAGGTCATGAGAATACAGCATGGCGTTTTAACCCTGATCACAGAATCACAGAGTTGGTTAGGTTGGGGAAGGATGTCTGAGATCATCGAGTCCAACCTATGACCCAACACCACCCTGTCAAGTAGACCATGGGACTAAGTGCCCCATCAAGTTTCTCCTTTTAAACACCTTCCCCATGGTCCTTCTAGGTACTGAAAGCCTGACTCTGACACTGGCTGGAGGTGCAGTTTGTCTTTCATGCTTCAAACCAGTTCATCCCAGTGTACAAAATTCCAGTTGCCTAATCGCAATGAAAAACCATTGGGGGATAAATTTCAAATCTCTTACGGAGAATTTTCAAGAAAATATCTTCTTCCCTGGTACCTCTGCTAACAACATTTAAAATACTTCCCTGCTGCTAAAAGACCCCTGAGGAAATAAGCTGTCGCTTGTTTGTTAACTTCACCTCAGTGCAGCAGAGAGGGATGGTTTCAGTGCAAAATTAGAAATTGCGCTGGTAAGACAAAGCAAAAAGATGGGCTGGAAACATTCTGGCACAATGCCATAATCATATCTGTTACAGAGACGCTGCAGATAGAACAAGGGAAGTGTAGAGGGAAAACAAGGCTGTCAGCTGCGAGTTGGTGTCTGTACGCCTCTCATAAATCGGGAACATTTTGTATTGTGTCTTTCTTTGTTAGCTAAAATGTATTTCTTATTTCAGTGTGTGTAATGAGAAGAGATGTCTGGTTCAATAATACTACCTCCTGTTTATTCATGGCAGTTAATGAATTAAAGGGGTCATTATGCCGGCTAGTCCATAAACATGATGATAAATTATGCGAAGAAGTGTTTGAGGGCAACCTGAAAACATTTGAATGACATCCCCCCACATTTATTTTCTTGTTACTTAAAATAACCTTATCATTCACAAATTTTACAGGGATAATTCAAATAAAACAAAATTAGAATTTTGCTTTAGGCAGGCAAATTTGCATTTAATAAAAGTCATAAGTGGAAAAGCAATTAAATTACAGTAGGTTGTTTGAAGGATCCCTCTTCCTATATAAATATATATTGCAATAACTCCTACCTTCACTGCTGTATGGTTGAAGTTTCATGTCTAGTCCCTCACTTCCCGCAGAAGCAAAAGCAAGGCAAATAATACATTTTTCCAGCAATATCTGCTGAACAAAACTTGCAGTGCATACGTGTGTATGTTTGTGTGTTTGGATATGAGTAATTTCAAGTAAACAGAAACATCATTATCATGTTGTTCAAAGCAAAGCAGATTATTCTTCTCAGTCACCTTCTGATTTAAACACTGTAACTGGTGCTTAGTTTATGCTGGCCGGCTGCCAAGTGAAAGCAATTATGTGCAATAATAGCAAAATTAAGAGGTGAGTGTTGCTGTTTTACAGCAGGACATGGCAAAACCCATTTCCTTCTGTCAGCTGTATCTTGATTACACACACACACAGTCACACAGGCAAGCTGTCTTACACACACACATGCGTGCACAAATTCATGTTCTTTGTCGTTTGCTGTCTTTCCTGTGTGGTTTTAACTTGAGGTCACTGAAACCAGAAAAGAGGAAGAATATAGACCAGAGTGTTTGAAAACAAATGAGAGTAAACGTTTCACTCTGTGGGGGAAGGACAGAAAAAAAAAAAAAAAAAATAATAAAAGAATAAAACAAAAAGTCTATCCCAGTTATTGTTCTAACTGAGATAATACTTTATTTTTTGCTCACTGACAGGTGTCCTGGTGGTAAATGTTACATGGAGGAACAAGACTTACGTGGGAACGCTGTTGGACTGCACAAAGCATGACTGGGCCCCTCCTAGGTAGGCAAATACTCTGAGTCTGTTTTTTCTCTGCTGTATTTAAACCCCTAATCTCAGGCAAGAGACTGTACAGAGATTAATAAAGCACAACCGGTTATAATTGAAAACATGCACCAGTGAAACGAGTAGTTCTCTATTCTGTGTGAAACATGGGGTGGAAGCTCTTCTTTATTTTACTTTTGTATTTTTGAGAGGGAAGGGGAAATACATGGGATTCAGTCAGAGAGCAGTTAATTTCAAAATTTCTGTAAAAGGCATTTCTGTAAGTTAGCAAAATTTTTTGCTCCACTGCTGTAACTAGGTGGATATGTCCTTACAATTTTTTTCCTTATTTAATGACTTTGACGCTGTGACATTCTCATTTGTCAGAAGGACATCTTTTCTTTAACATGTGTGAAGTGTCTCTTACGGGACGTGGCAGTGAGATTTTTTGGGTTTTTTTTTTTTTTTAGTTCATGACTCCTGCTGATGAAATCTGTTGTTTGTACAGGTTTTGTGAATCGCCAACAAGTGACCTGGAAATGCGTGGAGGACGGGGCAGGGGAAAGCGGGCAAGGTCCGCTGCAGCTGCGGCTGTGCCTGGGAATGACGCGAGTTTTGCAGAGTCCAGAGGGCTTCAGAATAAAAATCGAGGCGGTGCCAATGGGAAGGGGAGGAGGGGCAGCCTTAACTCAAGTGGGCGCAGAACACCCCCAAACTGCGCCATGGATGAAGTCAAAGCCAGCCCCTCGTCCACAAACAAGAGGAAAACTAAGCCTCCTATGGAGCTGGATTTGAACTCCAGTTCAGAGGACAATAAGTCTGGAAAACGCATTCGTACTAACTCTAGAAGCACTCCCACCACCCCACAGGGGAAACCTGAGACTACTTTTTTGGACCAAGGCTGCTCTTCTCCAGTGCTGATTGACTGTCCTCACCCCAACTGCAACAAGAAGTACAAGCACATTAATGGATTACGTTACCATCAGGCTCATGCACACTTAGACCCAGAAAACAAACTGGAGTTTGAACCTGACAGTGAAGA
The DNA here is from genome assembly GCF_971803275.1 of Cyanistes caeruleus. Classification (NCBI taxonomy): domain Eukaryota; kingdom Metazoa; phylum Chordata; class Aves; order Passeriformes; family Paridae; genus Cyanistes; species Cyanistes caeruleus. The sequence continues at coordinate 25,525,008 of NC_141732.1, read as the reverse complement.
CAAAATTTCAGACTGCGAGGAAGCACTGAGTAATGTGGCACTTGAATGCAGTGAGCAAAGCACAAACTTGCCAGGCTTTGATCCACTAAAAGCACCGACATCTCCTTCCTCCATTGCTACCCCAGGGACCCCCAAGGGAAAGAGAGAACTGACCAGCAATGGCCCTGGTTCAGTTATCAGTTCCAAAACTGGCAAAAATTCTGGCAAAAAGAAGGGTATGAACAGTGAACTGAACAGCCTTCCGGTAATTTCTAACATGGCAGCCACACTGGATAATTGCTCAGTAGCAGATGGCAATTTGCAAACCGAGATGCCGAAATTGGAGGCTGAAGGGTTAATCGACAAGAAGAGTTTGGGTGATAAAGGCAAGAAATCGAACAATTGCAAAGTGGATAAAAACCTTTCCAAGCTGAAAACAGCCAGGCCCATTGCCCCAGCGCCAGCACCAACTCCTCCCCAGTTAATAGCTATACCTACTACAGCCTTTACAACCACCACTACAGGGACAATACCGGGACTGCCCTCTCTAACAACTACTATTGTTCAGGCTACACCAAAGAGCCCTCCACTGAAACCCATTCAACCAAAGCCCACAATTATGGGAGAGCCAAGCACTGTAAACCCTGCTCTCACATCACTCAAAGACAAAAAGAAAAAGGAGAAGCGAAAGCTGAAGGACAAAGAAAGCAAAGAGACGGGCAGCCCCAAGATGGATTCTAAGCTGGGGAAGCTGGAGGATTCAAAAGGGTCTGGAAAAGACTTATCTGGACATTTTTTAAAGGACCATCTCAACAAGAATGAAGTGCTAGCTAATGGACTGTCAGAGTCTCAAGAGAGCAGGATGGCAAGTATTAAGGCTGAAGCTGATAAAGTTTACACATTCACAGACAATGCGCCCAGCCCTTCCATAGGGAGTGCCTCCAGGATGGAATGCAGCACTTTGGTGAATGGACAATCTGCCATGGCCCCACTGCACGTGTTGACACAGAATGGCGCAGACAGCACGGCCGCTAAAACCAACAGCCCTGCTTACTCAGATATTTCTGATGCAGCTGATGATGGTGGCTCTGACAGCAGGTCAGAGGGCATGAGGTCAAAGGCCAGCTCTCCATCAGATATTATTTCTAATAAAGATGGTGTTGTTAAAGGACATTCTTCAACCACAGCACAATCAGCTCAAGCAAAAGAGTCTCATTCTCCCTATTACCATGGCTACGATCCTTATTATTCCCCGAGTTACTTGCACTCTGGACAGGTCAGTGCCCCAGCAGCTGGGAACAGCAGTACCCCACAGGGGATGAAAATTAAAAAAGAGGCTGAGGAAGAGTCTGAAAAGAAAGAGAAGGCAGAATCATCAGATGCCAAGAAAAGCGAAAGCACTTCCTCTAATTTGCAGCCACAACATCAGTCAGTTATAACTCAAAGACACCCTGCACTTGCTCAGTCACTTTATTATGGACAGTATGCCTATGGGCTCTATATGGACCAAAAGTCCTTAATGGCCTCCAACCCTGCTTACAGGCAGCAGTATGAAAAATACTACGAGGACCAGAGACTAGCAGAACAGAAAATGTCCCAAAGTGGGAGGGACTGTGAAAGGAAGAATGACCCTCCCATGAAGGAGATTGGGAAGGATGACGGCAAACAGAAGAATATTCCATCTGCCACTATTTCAAAGGCCCCTTCAACTCCAGAGTCCAGCAAAAATAACACTAAAATAGGATCAGCGGTTCCTAGCAAAGGTGAGGAGACAAGCAAATCACAGATCCTTTCCAATCACCAGCAGCAGCTTCAGTCTGATACTTTCAAAGCCAAACAAATGGAAAACCACCAGCTTATAAAGGAGGCTGTGGAGATGAAATCTGTTATGGACTCGATGAAGCAAACAGGAGTAGATCCAACCACAAGATTTAAACAGGTGAGGTCACAGGAAATGGAACAAGAGTGTCTTGGTTTATCTTTTAAGTCATGTGAGTTTTTTTGGTTTTTTTTTTTCCAATTCTGATACGTTCTTCTACCTCTGCAGCCAAACAAACTCCACCATCCTTTTTTCATGCTGGATGGTATTGTAGTCTGTGAATAGACCAACAAACCTTCCAGTTGAGCTGTTTGAAAAGAACAAAAAAAATAAATTGAAAAGTCTAGTAAGGTGATGACTGAGAGCAGGCTTAAGACCTGAACAGACTATTTTAAATTATATGCATTAATAAAATAGAATTAAATTTCTCTTTTCCTTGTAAATTCTAAGCAGTTTGCTTAGTTCAGAAATGAGAAATTTCAAGCAAAATAAGCAGCTTTCATTGTGAGAGGACTTAAAGTAGATTCGAAACATGGTTTGAAGTGTTTCTTTTTTGTGTTAAATGACAGTTGGCATTTACTAAAGATGGGTGAGCTGGTTCTTTGAAGAGTTGGCTTAAAGCACAGCTCTTTATCTTAACCCAAGGTGACCTTTCTGAAGCAGTTAAGTTCCCCTTCTCTCCTCAACCAATCTCAAGCCCCTACAGACCTACACAATGGATGAAATCCTCTCTCCATTGAAGTCAGCAATAGTTTTGCCATTGACTTCAGTGGAACCAGAATTTTATCCAGTGGCTTCATGCTGACCCTCCGTAGATGTCACATTGCCTTCATTTGAGGCAATGCGACTCTGTGCTCTGAACTGGAGCCTCAATGCTTGATGCTTTCATGTTCTGGTGTATGGTACATCCCAGACTTCACCCTTACAGGCTGTCTTTCAAGGTACAGTGGGATCAGGGGAGTGGGAGTAGAGAGCTCTAAAGGAAGTGGGATGGTACTGACCTAAGTAGGAGAAGATTTCTGCTGATTCGAGTGAGTATTTGAACCAGACTGTCCAAGCATTTAAGTTGCTTGCTTCTATTTCTGTGGCGTGTGCCATTAATGTCTGTCAATTGGAGAAAATGTTGACAATTAACTCTTGCATATCCTGTATTAGAAAAAGAAGTCCTCCTGTTACTTCTGCCTACTGATTTGGTGTGATGTTGTAACAAACTCCCCTCTTTAGTTCTGTAACATCTTTATAAACTGGTCTGTGTATTGTATTACGTAAAAAAGTATTTACAGTGCCCAGTACATGTTCTTTAAACCATGCAATCCTGTTCCAATAAATACTTGCCCATCTGTAACTTTAAAGATTGTCAGCCGAAAAAGTCTGCTTTAATGTTTGACTTCAGCTGATTCCTGGATGTTTGTAATACCAGAGGCAGCATTAGACTCTTGCCTGACAGATCAGCTTTTCATGTGCATTGTTCCAGGTATTCTAAGTGCTCTGGCATATCATTAGCCAGCTCTAATTTTGTGGTTCACAGATACTTTTTGCTCTCTAGTGGGAAAAATCTCTCTGTGGGCTTTAATTAAAATGTTTTATGAATAACATGGTCTCAGAACTTCATTACATTGCATATGTATTTCATGATTAAACTAGTTAAAGGCATGAAGAAGGATATAAGATGAAGCAATTGAATTAAATTTTGATAATAGACTCTTGCTCCTTCATGGGAATATTGGTTTGACTTTGAGCTCAAGGCACTCCGTGGCAAGCAAACCTCTCCTCTATGTAATGGGGATATTGTATTAAAATAACTATTAAAAATACATTAACTGAAATGTGGGAAATATCAATAACAAACTTAGTTCTATGTCTAAGTTCAGAACAATTTTTTTCTCTTCTGCATTAGGATCCAGATTCACGAACATGGCATCATTATGTCTATCAGCCCAAGTACCTTGATCAGCAAAAATCAGAAGAACTTGATCGTGAGAAAAAGTTAAAAGAAGACAGCCCTAGAAAAACACCTAACAAGGAAAGTTCCCTGCCTAACCTTCCTGTCTCATTAGCAAGCATTAAAGAGGAGCCTAAAGAGGTCAAGCGTTCTGATTCTCAATCAGTGGATGAGAGCAAGATAAAAAACGATGATCAAAAGACTCCTGTAAATTGGAAGGACTCTCGGGGTGGTAGAGTAGCAGTTTCCTCACCAATGAGTCAGCATCAGTCATACATCCAGTACTTGCATGCTTATCCGTATCCGCAGATGTACGATCCCAACCATCCGGCCTATCGCGCAGTCTCTCCAGTCCTAATGCACAGCTATCCTGGTATGTATTCCCAAACCTGCCTTGCATGCCAGTTAACATTTGTGTCCTTGGGTTCAGTGAAGCCTGCATTTTAATACTTCTGTTAGTAGGCAGGCTAAATCAGAAACTTCGTGGGTGACGTTGTGTTGGTTGTGCTTCCACTGGGGAAAGTTCTGTAGATGAAACTGATTTAATACAAGATGTTCCTTTTATGAACTCTCAAGTTTCTCAACACTTGACAGTCTGCTGTTGCTGTTAGACTGACAGATAGTTTATTGCCTATAAAAATATTCTAAGCACTTACTGTCAGAACCATTATAGTTACTATTCCTTTTACTTAAAGAGGACCCATAAATGTCTGAAATGGCTATCAACTCAACCCTCTTTATAACCTCCATTCATCAGGGTAAATTAGGTGATGAAATTGAAGAGCAGTGGTGCCATTTGAAAGTCATGTGATCTACTTTTGATGTAATTCTCTGTTCTGACATTGTCTCCTCCTACCTTGATACAATCAAAATGTAAAAACAGTAACTTGATGTGGTATTTATTGTTTACCCGCAGGGGCCTATCTCTCTCCAGGATTTCATTATCCAGTTTATGGGAAGATGTCAGGGAGAGAAGAGGCAGAGAAGGTCAATACCAGCCCAAGCATCAATGCAAAATCAACCACTGAGTCCAAAGCACTGGATTTGCTCCAGCAGCATGCCAACCAATACCGCAGCAAGTCACCTGTTGTAAGGCTTCATCTTTTCTTACTGAGGATTGTCACATACAGGAAAGGGTAGAGGAGGATCACAGTTGTGGGAAGTACACAATCTGGCATCAAGCTATGAGTGCATGATTCTTCTTTATAGTACTGCTTACAATAAAAGCAATTTATAGTCAGAATGCTTCTGTGGCATAACCTAGAAGTAACACACCTGACACAGTTCTATGCTGAGGTTTCCTGTCTTGAATGGATTCAGTATAGAAATACAGATTCAGAGATTCTTCCTGGTGCACAGATTTTTGCAGTTAGACAGGAACCTCCTTTTATTTTTGGGAACTTAATGAAATGAGAAGTTGGTCTATGGGGTTTGATAATATCCCCTCCTTGTATTTGCCAAGCATCCACATCTTCCAAGTAGCTGATTACCAGCCCCCATTTCTGAAGATATACAAACAGGATTTACAAATACTGTAACAGGATTTACAAATACTGTAACAGGAACAAATACTGTTGTTTCACTTTCGGATAAGTTGGTGCTGGTTTTAATTGTGAGCATGCCACTGCCTCTCATTCTATTTTCTAAAAGGTCTTCCTGCTATTCAGTCGAACTTGATCCCCAGAGAGCTTTAGAAGGTTGAGCACCTAGGTTATTCAGGCATTGGCAAGCCAGCCGAGCTTCAGGGAGCCCAAAACCAGAAGTCAGTGTGTTGTCTTCAAGATGGCAGTGTGTTGCTTCAAAATCTTTGTGCCTTGGGAAACCTTCCAGAAAGATTAGTTTCAGATAAGAATCAAGTGCAAATATTCCAGTAGAGATACTTCTTCAGAAAAGGTAGCTTCATCATTTGTATTCAAAAGGTTTTTGACAGGTAGTAGCACATGGTTTTGTAGTGATTTCATCCCTTTTAAAATTCTCACATCAGTTTTCTTTCTGTTACTAGCCTGTGGAAAAATCACCAGCTGAGCGTGAACGGGAAGCAGAAAGGGAACGGGACCGCCATTCCCCTTTCAGCCAGCGGCATCTCCATACACACCACCATACACATGTTGGAATGGGCTACCCCCTTATACCTGGGCAGTATGACCCATTTCAAGGTGAGCAGAAAATTGTCAATGGATGGGATTAGCTTGCCTCATGGAATTGTTGCCTTGACACTGGAAATTGTGCCTACATGAAGCATTTTGAATAGAGAACCCATTGTTAGAACAGAAGAGCTCTACAATTAGGAAGAAGGCTTGAAAATTTGCAGCATGTACTAGTAATAAATTAGTAACTTCATGCCTGAGAAATATCAAGTTTTGTTTCCAAAACTGGGTGTCAGAGCATTATTAAAGATGAACCAGTTAGACTGTCATCCACATGAACATTTTGATTCCTCCTGCAAACTGACATTAACTGGCTGAAAGGCAGTAAAATATCCAAACCAAACAACCTCCTTTTTGTATAATTAGGGTTGTGTAAGCAATTGAGGAAGTGTAGCAAAGACAAAAGCTTCTTATACTGAACATATTTTATGTACAAGGCATTGCAGTCACAAGGGTTTGTGCTTGTTATAATTTGACTGTTTGAAAGAGGACTCTTTGTATTTTGGCAAATGCCATGTGCAAAGTTGCAGTCAGAGAAAAAGCAGCACAGTGAGATACAATTTATTCTCCCTAGGCTTTATACCAGTCTTTGAATGTTCTTTCTCTAACTGTGGACTCTAGCTGAATTAAAAGGAGGTTTCCTCCCATGCAGCAAACTATGCTACAAAACTACGTGCTACCACAGTTGGTGGCTAAAATGACATTTCTTCTTTATGTTGACTTGGTGCTTCAGCACTTATTTTTCCTGTGTAAAAGTCTTGACATTTCTCAGTGTGATACAGTGATTCCGTATGCCTTTTGGGATGCATTATGCTTGTTCAGTAACAAAACTGTAAAAATGGTAAGTTATTAAGAAAGTATTGTATCCTGAGCAGCTGGCATGTTGTTTCTGTAATTCACTGTGACTTTTGATTTTTGTTGTTTCCTGGTACCTATTATTTCTACTGAGCTTCTTATTCATGAACTCTCATATAAACCACTTAGCATCATTCAGTGCAGTATTTGGAAAGAAATGCAGGAAGTAGAAATGCTGTAATTTCTTGCAGAATAGCTATCAAGGACAATTCAGTTTATTACAGAAAGGTATATTGATCATACTGGGCAGACTGTCTTAACAACATTGCCTGAAATATTTGTCATTCATGTAGTGTTAACCCCTCCTGCATTTTCTGGTTGTTTGCCTTAGTGATCCTTCCTACCATTTCTATGATCACAAAAATCCATTAAAACCAGAAGTACATCAAAATTCCTTTGTTTCTTTTTTTCTCTCAGGATTGACCTCTGCTGCCCTTGTTGCCACTCAGCAGGTGGCTGCACAGGCATCTGCATCTGGTATGTTTCCTGCACAAAGAAGGTAAATAGCCAATAAATTATATATTATAACATAGAGAGGAGAAAGAAAATCACAGATTTTTCTAGCCTGATGGGTGTGCATTTCCTTGTATGACAGTTTTTAAGGTTGAGAAGAAACCTGTTACTCTGGGTTAATTGCAGTTTTATTCTCCTTAGAATGACATTATGTCCTTAGTTGTGTTCTGTAATTGTAACATAGGTCATTAAGAAAGAACAAGTAGTCTGTCTTCTGGGATTTTCCGTAGAGTGTGTTTTAAAGATTGGTACTAAGCTAAAACAAGAGATTATGAACTATAATTTAAGATCCAGATTTTTAATAAAATGAGTTTAAAATTAATGTTCAGTTGGCTCCATGCATGACCAGAAAAACTTAGGATTTTATCTATTCTGCAAGTCTTCATGGCTTGCTGATCTTGCTTTTAGAGAGGTTTGTTTGGGAGACCATTAGAGATGGCTTTGTATTTAAGTTGCACACCCCTGTCATATATTTATATGCCTGAAAGCCTGTCAGTTATTTACTAGGTTGTCAAGAGGAGAACTTCTGTATTATGATGATCCCGTTTCAAGTGGAAAATTCCAAAGCATCTTTTAACATTAGGGTTTTGTTCATTGCTGGCATGTTAAGACTCAGTATAATGTGTCAAATGGAACCATGACGTTCTAAGTTACGGGTGTCTGTCTGAAAACTGGTGTTGAAACAAGCAATTATTTGAGGCAGAGAGGTCTGTAGCCTCGGAAGAGCTGATGAATGATAGGGTATCAGAACCCAGAAGAAAAATCCTGGCACAGGTTACTTTAGGATGTTGTTCCTGGCAGGGGAGGGATGAGGACAGGGCTTGCTGTCTTTTCTTCTTGGGTTAGAGAATACTTGCACAGATTTCCTTTCAAGGCGTCATTTCAAGATGCAGGAAAAAATGTGTGAGGAAAAGATGCTGCTTACTAAAACCTTCTTCTTTCTCTTTTCAGAGAATGATGAATTTGGGGATGAACATTGTCATGTGACTGGTTCACATGAGGAAGCGCTTTATTACAGACATCAGTTCCATGGTGTTAATTTGAAATGCCTTAATGGCAGGCAAAAACCAGTCATTTCATTTTTGTAAATTGCAGATTTTATCACAGAGTAACAAATGTTGCTGTAATTAGACTTCTGTTTTTATATATATATATATATGCGTATATATATATATACATATATATATAAAAATATATATATATTCTTTACTTTTTTTGTATCAGTACCAAGGCTCGCACACAGGGTCTGCTGCTAAGTTGCGAACCACACACTAAATGGAGATATGTATTTGTCATGTTTAGAAGGCGTTAACTGCAAAAGGCTGTTTGTTTCTTTTTTCTTCTTCTTCTTCTTCCTTTCCTTTTTCTTCTCTCTTTTTTCCTTTCCAATTGTAAATAAATAATGTTATGTATCAGTGTGCCTGAACCTTGCATACCCTTCTGGTATTTCCCACAAGCTCTCAGAGAGGCTAACTGTGATGACACTTTGGTACAATGTAGATGTCTATTTGGTGGTTCCTATTAAGATGCATCAGTGTAAAATGTTACTGTATTCACTGTTTCATTGTAATTGTGTATTGTGAAAAATATACCTTTGGAAGGCATGGGGATTCTAGTACCACAAAAACTGTGTTGTATATAATGTATAGATTTTAAATGGAGATAATGAGCATCTGTGAATAATGAAATGTCTTTTTTGATAATCTTGAATGGCAGATAACCTAATAGCCTGCATATGAGAAGACATCTGTGATTGTTCTATTACTTGAATAGTCCTGCAGTCTTTTTTTTAATGTTTACAATTACCCAGATTTAGAGGAGAGACTTTAATGCCATTACCTGTTTACTTGTTTTATGCTGTAACCTAGTTTATTTTATGTAAAACCTATATCAAATGCTTTCATTTTTTTACTTGCCTTAAATAATTTGGCAATCAGAATAATGAAAAAACTTTGATTTTTTTTTTTGTTCTGTTGGTTTGGGTTTTTTGTTTTGGTTTTTTTTTTTATTTTTATTATTATTTCTGGGTGTTCTTGAGCCACTTTGAAAGATGTGTCATAGCTGTAGATAGCAGAGGGTGCAGCAATGGCACAGCTCCTAGTCATGCTCCTGCTGGGCCTGTGCCATTGTCCTCTCCCAGCAGGCAGTGCAGGGTCCAAGCCAGATGGCAGATGGACCCCTTTCTGTTGACCCTGGTAGGCTCAAAAAAGGCCCATGGTAACACTTTGGATGGTATTAGTGGAACTCAAGTCTCTAATACCTGTTTTAGAGCAGCTCTGTATGCTATAAATTATAGGCAAATTTTTTCATATTATATCTGTATTACCCTTCCCCCAAAAAATGAATGGACGCCTAAAAACAGAGGACCTGTCAATTAGAAAAAAAACTTCCTTTGCTGTGTCTAACCTGCATTACCACAAGATAAGTATTTTACCTGGCTCTACCACCTGTTTGGTTACAATGCAGTTAACATAGTACACAGTAACATGAAATTGCTAATTGTGGCAAGAAAAAAAAAAAAAAATCAGATTTACTGGTCAGGTTTTTGAGGCTTTAACTTTTTTCCTTTTCTGCATATACCGGTTACATTGATTGTCAAAACTGGTTCTTAAAGTTTTACTGTTTCTTTTTTGTTTGTGTTTGTTGGGGTTTTTTTTGACAGGGTGAATTACTGCAAGTTAAAGATTGTTCTTGAAGTTGGTTACATTTCTTCTACCTTGTGAATACTTAATACAGAAGGATGAATTAAAGATTCCCAACAGACAAGCACACTTGGACTTTTATATTACTATGATGAATCTGCCATTAATATTGCTATAATTGTTTTATTTTTATAGGCATAAAATCAGTTTCCTTAGTGAATAGTTATAAGGTTTATTGATTTTTACTACGCATCATTCATCTGTGGCTTACTATTATTGTCTTGTTCTGAACACATTCAGAAGTCTCACAGTGGTGACATACTACAAGTTAGCCTCATAAAAAAATGGGAAGGAAGGGGTGTTTTCTTTGAAAAAGGGGATATTGTGAATGCAGGGCTCTTGAAATAATAAATGCCTTATTACTTCTATAGTAAAGGCTCAGATGACTTTTGTGTTGAAACGTGCCATTGACTTTTGTTTTTTTCCGCCTAAACATTTAACGCTACCACAGCAAAACAGATCTTATAAATTCACGATGTTGGGGATTTTGATTTAGTGTGGTTTGAGTGTCATAAGTAACTGGAATTAATTAGTTTTATTGATACAGGGTAAGCAACAGTTAAAAATACAATTAATGTTATAGTTTTATTGTATCCTTAAAGTCCGTAAGAGTGGCTGTCATCTCTTGCCATTTATTGTTTTCCTCCACTTAAGATTATCGTATCTTCCATCTACCTTCATGGCCTTCTTTTTGGTTTAACACTCACCACACTGACCTCCCTAAGGGCTGTGCCATGGTGAGTGTCACTCTGGTTCTCCCCAAAGCCAGAGGGTATCCACCCACACATCTGAGCACTGATGTGCAGCTGCCAGGGTCACATCACCGCTGTGTGAGCATCCAAAAGCGGAGCAAACTGAAGCAGTAATACAAGGAAGACAATTTATACACCTGGGAACTAAGAGCTGCAGAGGCTGGTCGCTGAAAAGGGGAAGCAGAAGTATCATGATACAGATACATTTGCACTCTGTTTTCCACCGGATATTATACTTTTTACTACCTCTAGCTGACCTCTACCACCCTGCCCTTTCAGCAGCAAACAGCAACCTTGCATCTGTCTTTCATCCAGATGTTGCTGGATGTCTTGCAAAGGTGAAGCAGGGCTTATGCAGTACACTCACTTGAGTTTCTAAGTCTGTCCATGTAAACATAGCTAGAGAAATAAAAGGTCTGTCAGTGCAAGCCCATCACACAGACTCAGAAACCCAGCCAGGGAGCTACTGTCTGTGATACTTGCAGTGGGAAAAAAATGTATGTGAACAGCAAGGGAGGGTGGTGTGCTTTTCGAGTTAACATGTAGCTCTAGGGGGTGAAACATGACCAGGGTCTAACCAACTGAGCTGGCTGGCTACCAAGGCCAGCCTAGAGGTGGTGAAAATGGGGGCTAAGAGAAACATAACTTCGGGTTTGTAATTTTAGAATTTCCTGGGGAACACCTGAGAAGTCACAGAAATAATTCATGCATCCCTTCCTTGCTTCTGATAGGTGCACTGATTGTGCTTAACCATTTGGTCTTGAGTCACAGTTGTCACTCTGCTGTCAGAACAAGGACCCTAAGGACATGAGTTTAGAGAGTCCCTGAATCCATCCTAAAACACACGTGAGGGATTGTTGATAGCATAAAAATTGGCGTAAACAAAGGACACTGTGGTGCCCTTCTACAGCTCTCCACCCTGGCTCTTCTCAGAGAACCAGAAAGAATCAGGCAGAGATTCATATTTCATATTTCATTCCTGGCATCAGAGTCTTGCCACTGTCAAGTGACAAAAGTACTAACAAAAGTATTGTCTTCATGCTTCTGTCTCCGAATCTCACTCTAGTGTCTGCTTGCCACACTCTCCACTTTTTTCCTCTCCCCTCTCTGTGCCATTTACCAGCCTAAGGAGCCCTCTTACATCCATTTGATACCATCAAATCTCTTATTTGCATGTCTAAAAGCTTTCTGCACACATTTGTGAGCTTGGCCCTTGATTAGTTCTCTCTCTTCCCTTTTATCACAATTTGTTGACCTGTGCCTTTATCTTAGACTGTATCAATATATCCTGCCTCTCTTTAGCCTTACAGTGTTTGGGAGAGAGAACATGTTTCAATTCAAATTCATATAGCATAGTTCATATTTATAGCTACCTCTTAATAATAGTGACAGCCCCTTGTAGATGATAGCACAAGATGCCATGAGTAGCTAGGACACTTGTTAGTCAGGAGCTTTAGGTAACTGACAAAAAACATTACAGTTTTTACAGACAATATTTTGAAACCATCCAATGACTCAAAATTGTGAATGATACGAAGCCCACATAGGAAGTCTGAGCCTTTATCTCCCTGCATCAGAGGGAACTGGAGACACACAGTCATTACTTAATGTGCCAGCTTTGTTCTGCTTTAGAAAGAGAGCTCTGATTTCACTTTTAGCACTTTATGTAGCTCTCTGCACTAAACACCCTATAGCATTACTGTGAACTACAGTTCTCCCTCGGGAAGTTTTCTTTTATCTAGGTCAGTATTTCCTAAGTCCTCGTAGCTTCAGCCTTTTTTCCAAGGTTTGCTTTATTTTTTTTTCTCTTTATTTTCTCTTTTTTTTTTTTTCATTCTTTTTTCTTTTCTTTTGGAGGGGGCCGAATCTTGCTGTTACCAAAAAATACAAGAGATTTTCATTAAGGATAGGAGACATCAGCTGAAGTTGTGCATGTTCCAGTGATGGGGACACCATTAAAATTCTTATACTAGCTGTTAGTAATTTCTGTGCAACATACGCTAAATAGGGCTTTCAACTTCAGTTGCAACTGTGAAATTTCTTATCTGGACTGATAAATTAGCAAACTTAAAGATTTAGCAAAGGTAATTATTACTTGCAGCCTAGAAATATTTGTCATGAAGAAAACTTAATCTCCACCTTAACTCAACAGAAAACTGTTCTAGGGCTGTGAAAGCAGATTTTGTTATAAACAAATGAACTCCTGCAGACCCAGCTGTAGGTACCTGTAGTTCAGTTCCAGTAGCCTCACAGATGTTTCAGCAGCATTCTGTGGTCATTTTGAATGGTATAATGATGTATGTTAATTAATTAGATGATATTTATAATATATTTATTTATATTTGAGTTCATTGACAGTAGGATGGTGCTTGCTTAGTGTTTTGGGTATAATGCTACAGGACTGCCTCATTAAACAGTGCAGCAATGCCTGATAAAAAAAGAGAATTAGATCAGTAGGCAAAGGTTCTCTGAAAGCCTGTTTAAACCCTTAATACAGGAGACTAATTTTAAAGCATCCATCTTGACAAGTAAATGACTTCGTTTCTTTTAATTGTTTCCAAGGCCCTGAGGGTATTACCAAGCCTTGCTCTCCCTGCCCAGCCTCCCACGGCGCTTCCTCTCCCCACCCCTTCTACGTGGCCCAGGACTCCCATTTCAGTCCAGGCTGTTCATCTCTGACTCGGATTTAATTTGGATGCCTGGGGCTACAGCTGTACCCTAGCTGCCTTGCCCCTTTTCTGGGGTCAGTGGGGTGGGACTGCCAGCCTCTAGGAACCCCCAGCCCTGGCTGCACCTTTAGACTGACTAAGAATGTGCAGTTTCTGCTCTTTAAGGGATTTGTGTTTAGGCTGTTTCTTACAGAATGTTATGCAGGGAAAAGGCTTCATTAAGACCCCTGCTAATATTTTCTTAAATAGACAAATAAGGTTAAAGAGAAGTTTTGTCTTTATATGTTTCAAATCAAGCAGTGGAAATGAGGTGTGGAATAAAAAGCCCCAGACTGAAGCCCCCTGCATAATTACCAGCCACCATAAAAAAAAAGTCTTTTTTTCCCTTATTTTTTAATCCTTTCCTCAACAGTAAAAGCTTGTATTTGAGAGTTCAAGTGACGCTAGAAATAACTTGAGGGTACAGGAGCATTTTTTTCTTCTCTCCTTCCAGTGCGAGTGACTGAAAGGGACAATTAGCTGTAAAAGGTTCTTAATATATGTTCTCAAACTATGTACCTTCTGTATACAGAACATGTTTCTCATTAATGAGCTCCCTATTCAGCAGTGGTTATCTCTGCTGCCTACTTCAGCAAGCTGACTGCCTTCTTCCTTTGGAGCTCTTTGTTCCCCAGAAGAGAGTGGGAGGAACCCACTTGATGTAGCCATCAAGGGCTACTTGGACTGCAAAAACAGCTGAAATTTCTGCTCTTCCCTTGCTTATAAAAGCCAGAGCAAGGCTTGCTTTCTATAATTTCCTTTTGTTCATACCTTTCCCCACTCTGTCACTAAGTCAGCTTAAGTATTTGCAATGATGAGCCTCATCAAGCCACTGATTTTCAAGTAGAGCTCCAGAGAGAAAAGGTCGTTAAAATGTCAATGACAACATGTTCCATGCCGAGCACTGGAACATAACAATTTCATACCAAGCTTTGCCACAAGTATCTGCAGTCCTAATTCATTAGCTTCCTGATTGAAAAGAAGCTGATATCTTTGAACAGAGAAATTGCCAAATTCTCAGACTCTAAATGACTTGTGACTTTCCTGAAACCGGTTGACCACTTTCCCTTTGGTCTGCCAGTAGTTTGTCCCCATGTTTGGATTTATTTCCCCAAAGAAGGTACAGAAGAAACTGACAGAGAAAAGACTGCTAGAGAAAGAGAACATTAACAATAGCAAGACAGAATCCAGTTCTTTATTCTAGAGCACCTCTCATTAGGTGGACTCTTCTGCCACTCAGATAAGAGTTTGGTCCCTTGAGGCAGAGCAAGTAATTGCTATTGGGTATAACTCCTTCCTTCTTCCTTGAGTACGTGCACATGTACTCTCTCAGATGTACTTACTCTCCCCTTTGTTAAGGGTCACATATAAATGCTATATGCATGATTTGATAGCAATTTGCTTAGGGGTTTCTTTTGTAGCCTGATGGCACTGAAATAGTTCCCCAATAGCAATGACTGCTTAGCTTTGGAGTTTTATGCATGTACTTCACCCTAGGTCACAAGCTTTTAAAACCTGTCCTATTTCTGAAAGGGTTAGTGAATATACACTAAAATCCAGTTGCATTAAAGGAGAGTAGGATACATACATCAGTATTGGCCTGGCAAATCATTCTGTGTGCGCCCAGAAAGGGGAGGGAACAATTAAATCTGGCTCTGATATGTAGGGAGGACAGGAGGCATTGACATAAAAGACTTGGCAGAAAACTTCTGAGTCTGCTCTAAAGACTTCATTGTTGTGCTCTGTAGTTAAATACAGGGCTTTGGAGAGCTGTGGGTCCAGCAATGTCACCCAAGCAGCACAAGGAACAGAGGTGTCACATAAGTCTCTGAGCAGGAGCAGGTGAGTGCCTAGACACTGACCCCACAGACTGCAGTGAGTCCTAGAAGAAAAGCTCTGGCACTGGACAGGGAGACCTTTGCTGTGGAGTTAACATGGAGCAAGTGCCCTCGGGGCAGATCTGACTGTTCTGAAGCTGGTGAGCTCTTGCTGCATGCCACCTGCTTGTGAGCTGCCCTCTCAGTGTGCTCTGCTTTCCTCCGTGGCAATGCCTCCAGCATCAAGGGACAGGGGGTTTACAGTCCAAACAGATGAGAGTTACCCCAATACATCTGAGCAACTTACAGAGGATAGGATGGGATAAAGCATGGGTCGGTCTTAAAGTTCAAGCATGGCCTGACAAAAATTGTCTTTAAAGAGCACTGCACCTGTTACATTACTGACATGGAACTCACCTGTCCCAAAGGGCATGATTTCTCCTGCTTCAGGCTGCTATACAGTGAGAATACACCTCCTCTGAATGCCATCTGAAGGCAGGAGTAAATTATAGAGAAAGAGAACTATATTGCAGAGTAGAAAATTGTCAGTCTAGGGACTGACTGTATGTGGCAAACCAGAAGTGTATGTCTCCAGTTACACTTCCTCCACAGCAGTAAGTTGAAACCTTTGGTATGGTTCTCTTTCATTGTTTGTTATCTTTATCAATTCTTACATTCTTTTGGGCCCCATTAAATGGCAGTATTAGATTACTAGTCACCAGTGTAAAGGGCCCATATCTCCTCATTATTAGGCTGATGTGTGTTTAAGAAGTCTAAGTATACTTATACTAAGTATGAGTATTTTTTTCTGAAAGAAGGATATTTCCATCCTGGGATATGATAATTTTGTAATTGCTTTTGTTTTGTCTCTTCTGTTTTTAAATATTAACATTTCAGTGTGCAGCTTAGATGAGCTCAGCTGAATCTTCAGGGTGCAGTATTTCATATATTCCTAGGCTCAAAATTGTTGCTATACTTTCGTAGTAAGTGCCCTATATATTTAGTAATGCTTTACAGTCTTGTGATTTTGTTCCTTGTTGTGGTTTCATTTGTTTATTTGTCTGTTTGTTTGTTTGTTTTAAACCTTGTTCACTTGAAAGAGGAAGATAAGCTTGCAGGAATTAAACTTTGACAGTTGGGGCCTTTCCCCCCATCTTTTTTAAAGGACAAAATTAATTCCCAAATCATTCAGATTCTTGGCAGGATCTGGTAGCTGATAGGGAAAACAAATCTCAAAGCAAGTAATTGATTTAACGAAGACAACATTTATCAATAATATTTTTACCCCTCTGACTCATGCTAAGACTCATTTGACTAGTATACAATGGTCAGTAGGATGAGAATTGAAAACCTCAATTTTGAATCCGCAAGGCAAACACAGGACAGTTTTCAGGAGGCAGACTAGACCACCATCTCCCTTTCACAATCCTGTACCCCTTTTAGATTATGCTTTGCCACTGGGTTGCTGCTTAAATTTGCTATCCATTAGTCCCCAGTGATAGCATCAAGGTCAGATGCTCTACTTGAATCAACAGCTGAATTACTCCTATCTTCTGACACCATCAAAAGCAAATTGCTAGCTAATCACCGAGGAAAAGAGACAACCACAAATAGTTCTGTGACCAGTGAGGCTAATAAAGACCAGTTTTAAGTGGATCTCTTTTCTCGTAGGGCCCTCAGATGTTCAATAAAGTGTGATCTTAATTTTTCCTACATGAGTCCACTAACAAGCCATCTCTGCTTTCCCTTTTTAGCAATATTTGTCAAAGTAGAGACTGTCTTCAGAGTTTTTCTGCAACTGGTCAATGGGCTCAGATGTTTTGTGCTAGGGAAAGGCTGTAGGCTTAGTGCAGTCACAGGAAGTGTAAATGAGAGCTTTGCAAGTGTCTCCTTGGCATGGCCTTATCATGTGTGTCTCCTGGGCAGTTAAAAAGCTGAAAGGTGGCAGTGTGTTTGTGAGCATCTTTTTCCCTCACAAATATGGCAGGTGTTCAGGGCCAGGCCATGGATTCTTTCTCTGAAATGGCTCGACTCCACCAAGACCACCATGCTCTGCACCACATGTAAAGCGTAACCACCGTTGTAAACAAAAGTAGCTGGTTCAGAATTCATTTAGTCTTAGGGTAAAGTTATGAACAAGAGGAACTGAGAAAAGCCTAGGTCATGGCTTTTGAGTCTTAAATCCATCAATAATCATTAGAATATATAACTTGGAAGTAGCCCATTATATTTATGTATTTAGCTATAGGCTTTTTGTGTCATTATTATATACACATAGACAAAAAAGGAGCATGGATTTAAGAAAAGCTGTACTATATTTGAAATGTTTTTGGGTGCCAACAAACAACAATGAATTTTTCTAAGTTAATAATAAGCTAGTTAAGATACAAAAAAAAAGAACAAAGTTATTTTTGAAAGCTCTGGGTAATAATGGTTTCATTATCTAAAGTTCAGTCACAACAAGGACAAAAAAATCCCTCTTATGTATGCTGAAGAGCTTTTCAGTTTTGAAAAAAAATCAATAGTATATTCACACTAATGTTGGCTTGTATAAAATATTGACTGTAGTCACACTGGTGGTTTTACATAAAGACTTAAAAGCAATTTTGGTCGTCTGAAAGATTCTAATTGTTTTTCCCCTTTCCTGAAAGAGTAATGAAAGGATGACTAAAAAGCAGAACTATATAGTTATTTTATAACTGGCACTAACAAATTTCACCAATTACAGAGTCCATTCTGTAAGCAATGAATGTGTGGCTCCCAATTAATCTAGTGTACCTCCAGGCAAGGTCTAAATCAGCTGGATACAGCTAAAGCAATTTGCACACAGCTAAAAGCAAATTGGAAAATAAGTGTTCCACGCTACTGCCTATCTTTTCAAGCCAAATACACAATCAGTATTCTGGCAGCAGCACTCTGTCATGTTATTTGCAACTATCAATTTTAATTATAACAATTATTGATTAGTTGGGAAAGTGAATAATCTAATGTTCAAATGAGGTTGGCGCGGCTGCTGGGGATCATTTTTCGCTTTCATGCATTTGTACATTCAGTGTTAGGAAACACCATGCAAAAAATATACATGGAAAGAATATACCTGCACCACTGTGATGAGCTCAGATAACAACCATTGAAGGTGCAGCTGTGATTTTTTGAATTATTTTTTCAATTTGTTTACAACAAGCATCCAGTTTTAGGATTCACCATGGGGAAAGGGTAATATGAATTGAAGTAGGGTGTGAGAGGACTCAGTGCGGAACACAGGCAAATACTTTCAGACTTGGGCACCTAAAATCAAACTCCAATTTTCTTACTTAACCACCCAGGGCGCTCCTGTTGCCCATTGGCACAGGCTATTTTTCTAACCTATTTACTTTTAGACTCAAGCTGTTCCTTTGTAGAACAATGCTTCTCTTGGAACAGAGAAAAAAGAAAGATCCAGCCCTAGCTGAACTAACAAGAACATTATGTGTTTCAGCTAAATAAATAGCTGGGGGAAGAGGGCATCCTGACTTGAGCAGTTACAGCCACAAAGGCTGAACATGAATTCTCTGAATCCGAGTTCCTGGTACAGGTTCATCTCCACTGCTAATCAAATGCCCTGTGTAGTGTTTCTGAAGACATTTTGTTTCCATTTGAAGTGACCCAGTAAACATTCCACTAATAATTACTGTGCTCCAGAGAAGCCTTTCAAGTGCACTGCAGACTGCTGTGCCGAGGCTGGGAGAGAACAGGGCAATTTTCCCATCACACGTGCTCTGCTTGCCTCGTGGCTGAACGTGTCTGCTGCTCTGGGGACACGTCCTACAGCATGGCACAGAGCTGGCACCTGCACCTCCGGGGCAGGATGGGCACAGCCACTCTGCCTGCCTGGCTGCTGCTCACACAGGCATGACTTTTGTGTTTTAAAAAGGTAATGAGGGTAGCTGGTGGTAGAAATATTCCAAAGTTCCGGGCCATCACTGAGGTCAGATGAGAGGGATCAAGTCCAGGGTCACAACACTGCCCATTTACCTTCTTTTGAATTTAAGGCAGTGTACTAGGTAAACTTTTTTTTGTGCAGTTTTGCAAATAACGGTCAGAGGATAACTGGCGTAGTAGGTGGTGCATTACACTGTTGCTGGGAAACTGTGGATGGATGTGAAATTGGAAAGGTCAGTTGCTGCAATTAGTTATCAAGAGAGAATAATTTCAAAGACCTGCACAAGGATTTAGCTATGCAATACCCACTGTCTTGGCAAAGCCTAGAGCAGCTAATCATCTGCTTTGAAAATGTGAGGGAATATGTCCTTGAGTTGGACAAGAAGATCTCTCTGCCTATTCACCAGCCAAAAAAAAAGTGCTTACAGTGCTTTGTACTGAAATCGAAAACAAGAAAGGAAAAAAAAAAAATAGCAAAGGCATGGAAATGAGTCCTGAGTGTGCCAAGCATGGGAATGCCAGTGTCTGATAACAAAAGTGCTTTCTGAGAAAAAAATTGGTGAGATGCTTAGATAAGTATGCATACATGTGAGATCATCTGGTGATCACGTACAGCTTTGGCACACATGCACACACAATGAATGTAATACTGTTCTCTGACATGCTTCCTGCTCAGTCTTTTGTCTTTCTGAACTATTTTGTTTGAAGTTTAATTTTATCCTGCCCACCAGAGCTTCCAACCTGCTCAGCTTAGCACTGCACAGACACACTTGCAGGGAGGGGCCAGTCCCAGACATTTTCATTCATCTTTTCTTTCTCATTCATTTTGTTGAGGAAAAAAAGCTCCACATATGGAAATTTCCTGTCTGGTGGTATTCACCACTACAAGTATTCTTGTAATAGAAAATCATGAAAAGTTATAGACTGCAGTCTTTTAATATGCTGTAAAACAGTGTGATTTGTATTTTGTTAAGCCATAAATTGATAATGTCATACCATCTCTATTATTTAAAACATAGTATTAATATTAAAATTGTCATGCCTGTCCCTAACTTTGGGATCAGGTATGTACCTCAAGGGATCCTGCTCCATCTGCAATAAGTGCTTTTCACTTCAGATTAATATATTTTCATTTGCCCTGTCAGCCTATGCAGATGGAGCAGGCCTCAAACCACACGGGGTCAAGTAGGAGCCCAATTAGGCAGAGTTATTTTTAAGTTCTGGAGGGCACAGGGTCAGCACACTGGAGAGATTTAAGCACCTAAAGATGTAGATAGGTGTCTCATGTATTTTCAGAAGTGCTATCACTCTGCAGTCAAGGGGAGCTAGGCATCTGGTAACTATCTTGAAAAGCAGGTTTCGAGATTCCTGCAAAGAGCTTGAATCCTTCCAGCTTCTCCTTCCATAAGAAGGTTCAGGCCACATAGTTGAGGCCACCAGTGGTTTCACATTCCCAGTCTCATCATCTCAGGTCTGCTGAGGTTTATCCTCATGGCCAAGGCTCCTGCAGGAGTCCCTGGACAAGCTTATGTTTTTCAGGGGGTCATATCGGCCATCCTGGGGGTCCAGAGCGCTGCCCGGGGAACTCGTCAGGAAACAGGGAAGCCAGCAGCCATGGGTGAGTCAGCTGGCTCTGGCACAGCATGGCGATCTCTGATGGATCTGTTGCCTGGCCAAGGGAAGGTCAGAGGACATAAACTCAACCACTTTCCAGCTAGCCCAGTCACCAGAAATCACCATGATTAAATGCCTGAAGAAGAACTAGAGTAGGGAATGTTTCAATGCTAATGCTTCTCTGTCTTCTGACAATTTTCAGTTGTGGGGTTCTAGTGTAGTTTCTCTATGCAATAATTAACAAACTTCTTTTTTTTTTTTTTTTTTTTTCCCCTGCCAAAGGGCGCTCTCAATCTCCTCTTGAATTCAGTATGAGCTTTTTGTATCCACGATGTTCCTCCTTTGACAAGGATTTTCCCACATGCATTGCCAATCACACAAAGACCCTCTTGGTGTCCTGGATACAGTCCTTCTTACATTTTTTTGATGACAAAGGATTTTTGTACTGTGAAGGAACAGTGAAATAATTTCTTTCCTAGTCATCCCTCTATACCTATCATGATTTTATAGTCTCCAATATATTCTACCTTAAACTAAGGACTCCTAGCCTAATTTTTTTTCTCTTTTTCCTGTGTGGAGCTTATTAAACATCCTTGCCATTCTTGTTTGAAACTCTTCTATTTGTAATATATCCTCTGTAGATGCAAGGATTCACATCTACATTTCTGCTGTAGAACAGCTTGTTTATTCCTGCCTTTAACTTCCTAGTTTTAGCTGGGTAATCTTTCCTCTGTGTGTTCTTATACTTCTTTAAAAGGCATGGTGAAGGTCCATGTCAAAAGCTTTGTGGAAAGCCTAATAGGAGCAGTTTGCTTGAATCACTCTTTTTCATATAGACAAGTCCCCTGAATGTCAACAGGTTTGTGAAGTAGGACTTCCCTTGCCAGAAATGGTATACCATTTAACCAAGCTTAAAATGTTTCCAGCATAAAAGAGAAGTTGTCACTTAGAGATAAAGGCACTTTGACATTTTAATCTTACACTGTGAATTGTCTTGGGATTTTAGACACACTTGGAATACAGCAGATGACACACAGTCCTTAGGATTCTTTTTAGGAAACAACTTAGGAAAATGAGAAACGTGTACCCTCAGCCATATTTTATTAAATCTACTTCCATTTTTTTGCTCTTAGAATCAAAGAATAATTCCTCCTGGAAGACATCTGTGGAGGTGTGTAGTCCAACATCTAGCTCAAAAAAGTTTTGATTAGAAGAGGTTGTTCAGGGCTGAAGAAATTTATCTTAAAGGATGGTAATCTCACTCCTTTCTAGGCTTCTGTTCCAGTATTTCACCGCCTTCATGATGAAAATTAACTAGCTGAAATTTCCCATGTTCCATCCCATATCTTTTGTCTTTTCCCCCACCCCTGTCTAGCTTTGGGAAGGGTCCGGCTCCACTTTCTCCTCATCCTTCCACCAGGCAGCTGTGGCCAGCAGTCAAAGCTTCCTTACTCCTTTCTTTCTTAGGGCTGAACACATTCAGATCTTTTAAGCCACTATGACCTGATGCATTGGTTTGACAGCACCAGCAGCAATAGCGTGTTTCAGTTCTTGCTCCTAATAATGAATGGGACAGGACCAGGATGCAAATGTTACCCACATAGAGTTGGAATAAATCCTTAACAAGTTTTTTAATTAGGTTCCTCAAAAACAGGCAGTTAGATCTAAAGAATATCACTAGAAGTCAGCAACTAATTAATTCCTGAAGCATTGGCTGAATGAAGTAATATGTACAGTATGTACCAGGGCAGAGAGCATGTGCACTACAAAGTTAAATCCTAATAGAATAATCACCCCAGAGGGGGTCATCAAAAGCTAGTAGAAATTAAAGCAATGCAGGATGCTCCATCTTAGACTAAAGTGATTTCCATCTGAGCAGATCTGCAAAGACTAGATGAGGTTTTAACTGCTAGTTTGCATACTTGGGGTCTTAAAATATCCAGCAGCTGTGTGTGTTGCTCTTGATGTTCCTGTGGTTCCCTGCAGCAGGGATGGAGCTGTACAGCAGGGAGGTAGAGAGAGCCTTGACCACAGGGCTGGGAGTTTCTCTGTTATGTACTATGCCACTCAGCTGTCCACTATTCCGTTACTTCACATCTATAACCCTACCAGGGAGTAAAGTGGCAAGATGAGTCTTTTCAGTCTGCTGGTGATACAGATTCATCTCTCATTTGCTCCACAGAGCACAGAGAAGTACATTCCCTAGAGTATGAGTGTGGTATGGGGTAGGTAAAGGCAAATCAGCTGAAATCAGTCTGGAGGATAGCAAAAAAAAACTTTCCAGAACAGCTGCTTTCATAAAATTCCTGCTATTTTTATAGGAAATACAATTGTCTATTCACAAGACACTGACCGCAGCAAATCCAGCCTTGACTGTATGCTTAGGTTGGAATCCAGGCCTGAAATTTAAAATATTCAGAGACAATAATTTTATTCCAGCTGTGTGTCCTCACATCTGCAGTTCTGAAATTTATTGCAAATCTTTACAGTTTCCAGAAAAGTGTATTTAGTGAGTGTCAAAAGAGGAGCAATGCTGAAGACAAACCTGGTCCAGGTTTGTTTGGACAAACAAGGTCCAGGTTTGTTTGGCAGTCAGATACACAACAGCAACTTGGTGCTTGCTCCAGACAATAATGTCTGCCTTAATATATACTGATAGCTATGGCAGGAAAAGTGGACAAATGCTCATGTGTCTGGCATACAGTTTGGTGACCTTGACACCTTTAGATGCTATCATCCTGTTCTGGCTTCTTCTCAAATTCATTTTTGCCTTGATAGAAGTTTTGTGAGGCTGCTGGGCACACAAATCTCCTTTAAGTGAATATTACTATTAGATACCTGTGTGTGTGTGTGTGTGTGTGTGTGTGTGTGTACACGTGTGCAGAAGAAACAGTTCTGCCTAAAGGAACCTACTAGAATCTGATTCACTAAATATTTCCAATGTTGAATATGGTGTTTTTTCCAAACTGCTTACACTTCACATTTTCACATTCATTCATATTTATTTCAGAGATTATAATCTCAGAGATGATATAAACTCATTCATACCAATGAATCTGGTATAATGGTTCTTCATCTTGGTTTTCAGAGATAACAGTGCTAAAAATGCAAAACAATATCAAGCAAATCTGGACAATGTGAAAAACAAATAATAGGAAAAAATGAGCAGACAAGATCGACCTTGACAACATTACTGCTGAATGTGACCCAGTCGGAATGATGCATCCATCCAACCCAAGAATTTAAGTCTCTTACAAGTGGGTTTGTAATATGACAGAGTATTAGTTAGATCTTTTGAAAAAGAGGAATAAATGGGCTCTGATGTGAACTTTAAATGACAAAAGGCTTATATGACAAATTAAAAAGCTTGTAGCTAGACCAAATTTAACAGTTAAATGTACTTCTTTCTCTGTTTTCCTTATTTCTAATATTATATGTGTGTATACATATTATATGCAAGTCTACTTTTAAAATTTTATATGTATAGATATTTAGGTATATATATCCCCATGCACATAAATATGTAAAACTACAACTGATTTTCAGACATTTAAATACATGTTATATTTTCAAAGGCATAACTGAAATAATTCACTAAGTTCCCCTTAAGTGCAGAAGCTTTAAAGGCTGTTTTTTTTTTTTAAATAAGCCAGTTATTTTTGAGTTAAACAGAGAAAGAAAGTGGACATAGAAGTTGTGAGCTGCTGTTGACCACTAGCCCAGAGTATGTCCTAGCCCTGGCTGATATCTGTGGCAGGGTTCCCTTCATGCTGCAGGAGCAGTGGGTGCCACCACTCTCATCACTGCAGTGAGGGTGGCACTCTGCCTGCACCCTCCCTGGCACGCCAGGCACGGTGATCCTCTGCGAAGGGGATCAGACAGCACATGCCTGTGGACAGCTCTGAGGTGAGTCTTTATTTGGTTGGAGGACATTTTATAGGTTTTGGGGACTGTGTTGGGTTCTCCTCATTTGTCAGTATTTCTAATTTTTCTAGAGGATTTTAATATGTGTAAGATAACATACTGTCTTTCAGCACATGGTTAGCTAGTACTCCAGAGAAGTCCTGCTGATTTTCTTCCCCCTGAAGCATCACTCTGCAGGGGCAGCGCCAGTCAAGGGCAGGCTTTGGGACAGCAGGAATGGCATTTCTTTGGAGGCACAGCAGCCTCCTTTTGGGTACTTTATGTCCTCATCATTTCCTTGAGTGTTTGGATAGGGTAATGCAGTGCACAATTTGAGAAGGTAGAAGCTGCCACCAGCAGCGACGTTCAAAGGGATGATGAAAATGTTCCGGCGGCCAAGTTTGTTTTCTTATACTGACTCTTTCTTTTTGCTACTTCAACTACACTCCACTTTCAGCAGGTAAATCGTACAGATTTATATTCACTGTGCCAGAGATGCTGACCTCCCCAATAAATTCAAATTCATAACAGTGTCAAAGGTATAGAAGCAACTTGGCCTAGTGGATAAAATGGAGTGTAAAAAATATTCTATTCCCATAGAAATTAATGGAATTTGTTTTCACTTAAAGCAGGGCTGACTGTGGTTCAATGACACTGAATTTCACAGATTTGCATTGATTTGCTAATGAGAAATTTACACCACCATTTTCTTGCCTTTAAATTTGACCCCTTCACTTCAGCTTGAATTGATGATTACTGTGGGAACAGAAGGAACTGGATTCACTTCTTTGGAGTGAACATAATTCAGTGAGCAAACTATAAAAGAATTTGACAGGAAAGTAATCCAAGGATTAAAAAAAAAAGTCACCAAAGAAACAGCAGAAGAAAGAGTGTCTGTCTGGTGAATGGTCACTGTGATTAGTACGTGATCCCCAGCACCCCTAAAAGTTGGGGTTCTGCCCCCTTGTCCAAAGCGAATGCTGTGGGAAGAGGGCTGGCGTACACAAATGTGAATTTAATGAACTCCTGAAAGGCGGTCTGAAACCCAGCCCGCTTCCCCTGGATGCCATGGGCTGTCTGCAGGGATCTGTCTGGGAGCAGGGCGGTGGGCTGCAGGGCCCTCGCCCCGCGGCTGCAGGCTGCGCCAGGCCCGGGCCGCGGCCTGGGAGCGGGCCCAGCCCGGGCGCCGGCCCTTCGGAAGCGCTCGCGGTGCGGCGCTGGGCCCCGCGCACGGCTGACCTGCTTCGGCTCAAAGGAAGAAAGCGCTCATTAGCATGTAAGCAAAGGAAGTCAAAATGATCTCATTCATAGAGCTTTCTCCCATCTGTGTCAGGGGAGTTGGTCCCCACAGAATGGCCTGTCTTTCTCTGGGCCACACAGGGCTGTCTGCCTAATTTTCCTCATTCTTAACCTTTGCCTCTCCATAGTACTGGAGTGCAGGACAATGCCAGGGTTCTGCATTCTTCCCTTATATCTTAGCTACAATGCTGAGGGGGTGGGGGGTGTTGAAAATGTTTGCACACCCATGGGACAGCTTGAATTCAGGGAGCTGTTCTGGCATTGCTTTTCTGACTCACCAGCTTCAGTACATGCATCTCTGCCTAAGCTTAACTGTAAGCTATTGAGTTTCAAATGATGGTAAAAAATAGCTTCTAAATAATAAAAGTCCCCAAAGCAAAACTTTCATCTAATACTACTAATTGCCTTTGAATTAGTTCTTCTATATAATGCCACGTTAACACAGCAGCACATTAATTATTAAGCAATATTTAAATCATTCTGAACTAAGTAATGCATTCATTTACCGCCTCTATTAGATGGGAAATATCTCTTGTAGTATGTTACATTTAAAAAATCTTTATTATTTAAAATAACATTTTTTGTTTGTCTTTCCACCTTACACAGTTGAGAATTTTTCTGAAGACAATGCTGCAATTGAACTGCAGGTTCAGAAGAAATATCATAATATTCAGAATATTTCTCATAACTTTGATCCAATAACTAATATTTTTAAAAAATTATTCCTCTTAGCAAAGTATTTTTTTTTCCTGTATTGTTGGATGGCTTAGCAAATTGCTTTTTAAAGGAGTCTATCTGAATTTATTTAATTATATATGACAGTAATAAACTAAATATTCATAAACCATATTGATTGTGCCAATATAGGCCTTGAATCCATCTCACTATTGAACAGCTAATATTTACATTCCTCTGAAAAAGAATGTAGCCTTGCTGTGACTTTATGAGCTAACTGTACAGCATAAAAGGTGAAATTACCTTGCCTAAAAGTAAAGGCAGGAACATACCACAGTAGAAATGTATTAGCCACAACTTAATTCCTTTACTATTATATTATACTACCAAATCTATTTCTTCTTTTAGCATATATTCAAAATATGACTTTGCTATTTTGTAAGACCTCTTTTGTCTTGTCCTATAGAAAATGCACCCAGGTATCATTTATCAAACAAATGCTTACCCTGTGAGTCTTTAAGGTGCTCAGATACAAGATTTGGATCCTGAACAGACACCTTAAGATGTAATACCCCCTGGCCTATGTAAATAACTACTCCCAGGCAGCCAAACTCCCCAGGAGATGTGAATATGTTCTCGTGGAGGGCAGTGAAGGTGCTGGCTGTGCAGGCATGCAGGGCTTTGCTGTGGGCATCATAGTGTTGCACATGTGTGGAGTTGCTGGGAAAAGGGGAGAGGCACAGTCACTGGTGCTTGTCCTGACACATGGGTTGAAGACATCCTTCACAGTTCAGACAGGATTTTTCTTTTGAAGAAACCCTCTACAGCTCTCCAGCTGTTCCTCGAGTTAGCCTACAGAATGCTGTAAGACCCAAATGAACATCTAAAGAGTTTCCTAGGTGTTACAGGAGCATCTACTTTTGCTGTGCCAGTTTGCATGACCTGCCAAGTGCTACACACAAACTTAGGAGACCCTTCCTTTGTGTCCTTCCACTACATGTGGTGTTAAACTGAAAACACAGGAAATCACAAAGCAGGTGCCAATCAAGGCTGTTACAGGCTTTGCTAATGCCCCTGAGAAAATTCTGGTACAGGTCCTCTTGCAAGCTATTTTATCCAGGCACATGGAGGGCAAAAACATGGCCTACGACACGATACAATACAATACAATACAATACAATACAATACAATACAATACAATACAAGACCAATACAGATTTACCAATGATATATGCTGCCTGACCTCTCTTGTCACCATGTGTGGTGACACAACTTGCTTGGTGGTGAGCAGAGAGCTGAGGATATCACTTACCTCGGCTTGAGCAGGATACTTGATGCAATTGTGCCATTTTGTCCTGGCTGGCACCCCTTAATGTTAAGGGCTACGAGGAGTATGGAAAACTGTCTGAATGGCTTGTGGTAGTCAATGGCTCAAATTGTCTGCCACTCATAAACAGAGCTCCTCAGGGGAGTGCTGGGACCAGCAGTGCTCTACATCCTAATAACTGGCCCAGATGATAGCACTGAGTGCTCCTGCTGCTCCAGGTCCATGTGTGACACAAGAGGAAGAGCTGTGCATACTCAGGAAGGAGTCGCCGCTCTACAGAGAGATGAGACCGGGTTGTAAAGAGATATGCAAGGTTCAGCAAAGGGAAAAGTGAATTCCTGCTCCTGGGACGCAGTGATGCAAAGCAAAAGCACAAGCTGAGATCTGTCTGGAGGGGCCAATTGGTTCCTGGTGGGCATCAAAGGTGAGCATGAGCTAAGGATATGCTTCAGCAGCAAGGCAAGGTATCTGTCCTGGGCCAGATCAGGACAATTTTATGCTTGCTGTCACACCAGTTTGAAATATGCATAGTCAGACTCATATACCATGTCTGACAGGACACTATTTCTTCATTCTCAGATTTCTCCTTTTTAATCACTTCTTCCATTCTGATGATGTTTATATTCCAATTATGGACTCTTGCAGGACTATGCTTTCTCCCTCTGGATTCCTTACTAAATGCAGTTTGCATCTAGTTCTATGAAAAGCTCATTTTTTTTTCACTGAGATGTAGTATTTTCCCACATATACTTCTGACATTTAAATCTTCAGGACAATATACCCTTTGTGAGAAAATCCTTTAACTTCATAACCTCAGCCTTCACTAATATTTGCATTCTTGTTGGAACTATGCCCTTTCCCCCAAGCCATACATTTCCCCAGGTGACTAATGCAGAATGTTCAAGTGTTTGATGGATTACAAAATTGTTTAGTTGACCCCCTTGTAGGGTAGGATTGCAAGGAATATATAGAAGGATATCTGAATCTTGTGTCTCTAGTTTGTGATCTTCCCATGAGTTTATTAGTTTTATCAAACTAATGGAAGGCATCATGATATGGCATAAATACAAAAACCTTCAGCATAGCTTTCCAACACCAAGTGGGAGACTTAGCAATGATGTCTAGTTTTGGTGGATGACCTCAACACAGTAGGCAGAAGAAATAGTCTAAAAGAAGACTTATAATTGTGAAGCATGAAATTTTTCACAATATCAAGATTGTAGCATCAAAGAGGGTCCAAAGATGGGTATGTCTTTGTAAGAACAGAGGATTACAGTACAATTTTAGAAA
Source organism: Cyanistes caeruleus (assembly GCF_971803275.1). Classification (NCBI taxonomy): domain Eukaryota; kingdom Metazoa; phylum Chordata; class Aves; order Passeriformes; family Paridae; genus Cyanistes; species Cyanistes caeruleus. Next base: position 25,495,745 of record NC_141732.1, on the reverse strand, counting down.
CGTCTAAAATCTGTCTTTAAATAAATTCTAAATTCAGTGATTTTCTAAGTATGCTTACACTCTTCAGCAGCAGAAGGGTTTCTGTGTAAGTACAGCTGGAAATCTTTGCAAAGCTTTAAATCAATGCTTTCAGACAGAGAGTATGGACAACCAGCTGTTCTGCATTTGGCACTTCCAGAACCACCATAGCAAACTGCAGGTTAGGTTTGATGAGATTGGTGTGAGGGTAACTCACTTCTGGAGACAATTAGAACCTGGGTCCCAGGACCTAGCCAGGTTTTTGTGTCTTTTGTTTTGTTTTGTTGTTTTCCCCACCCTCAATTAGTCAGCTCAGGGCTGGTTTTTCACTTTTGCCTCATGACTATGACTAATACTCTCTTATGGAGATACTTTCTAGGTGAATTTTCAGTCTTTTGTTTCCAGGGGGTTTTGAGAATTTATGCCTGCTGGGACTTTGATTCACACTTTCCATTTCTTTCCATATCTGAGCTGCCTATGATCCTCAGCTGCTACTATTTTCTGAAAAGTAGTTTGGAAGTTGGCACTATTCAGCAATGAGAACAAAGAGCAGCTGTGTCACTGGAACACTTAAGAGTTACTATTTTGTTCAAACTATAGTATTAGTCTGAGGAGATCACCTTTTGTGTAGGAGAAATATCCTTCAGGCATGGGACTTGCTATTTCCAGTGCCTGTACATCACTCATGGGGTAATGTCTATACATCACTGTGCAAGAAAACATGATGTTTTGTCTGTATTTCATTTCAGGCTGTGTTTCAGATTCACTGTCCATGACACTTTCCTTCTGGATTGTTTTATCCAGCCTGTGCTATAAAACCAGATGCCTAATTATTTTTAGCCTGACTGTAAGAAGTAGAAGAAGATGTTTTGTTTGCTGTCTTTGCCAAGAGCAGTTAGACTGCCTAATGGAAGCCAGTTGTCTCAGTCTTTCTCTGCGAATTAGGTAACAACATTTTGACCAGGGTAACCAAGTGTTGAGTAACCTGACAGGTGAGCAAAAGTCTAGCAGGAGATGTGTATCTTCTCTAGATCTACCTGCTCTTTGTCCCTACATCATGGTGAGATGGTCTTGGAAAACAGGAGAGTAACAAAGAAGAAAGGAGGGCTGCTGCCTGAATTAGATACTAAGCCTGCAGAGTCACTGTGGGAGGCATAAACTGTGTGTGAGAGACAAACACAGGTAATTCTTGTGATGTGGCTCCTTTGTTGTCCAGGAATAAAGTATTTTAAAAATTTCTTTTTTGTTCCTTTCTTTAACAGTGGTTTCTAAGGAGAAACACTTTTGACAAGAGTGCCATAAAAGAGGAGTTCTTGGAAGATTATATGAACTACCAAGGAAACTTTGTGACAGAGGACTTCTTCCCTGACTTGTCCTGTTCCCAAGTGAGGAGGAGGCTCCCAACAAAGCACATGTACGTGCATTACACGCAGGTGGCTCACAGGTAGAAAATATTTGGGACCATTCGTGGTGGAATCCAGACCCAGGGTAGACTGACTGCCAAGCGTGTGATAAGACTCAGCCTGTGCTGTTGTGTAAATAAAGCAAGAGATGAAAAAACAAGATGGGAGAATAGCATTTCTGTTAATGTAAAGTTGTCCTCTGAAGCACTACTGGAAGAAGGAACCTATCAGGAATGAGAGAGTGGAAGGCACCATATGTTGGGTAGGAAAAGATTTAAGATTAGGCTGTAGGGAAATCCCCTGATGAGAAAGAGATAAAGAAAGGGATTCAATGGCAAGACAAAAAAGACTTTGGGGATAAAGGATGAAGAAAAAAATAACATGGTAGAAAAAAAAAAAACAACTAGAAAAAAGAGTTGAATGCAATAAAAAGAATCAGACAAAAGAAGATATGAAAGATTACAGGAAAAGGAGAGGAAGTGTGTGAGTCACCAAAGGGTGATAGATATAAAAACATTAAAGAATGAATGGAAAAGAAACACTCCTTTTGGAGAAAAAGAACAAAACATTATTGAAGAGAGGCAAGAGAACAACATGCAGAACAATAAAAATCTAGGATAAATAATACAGATGTGAATGAAATGAATCATAACTAATAAAAGAGAAAATGAGGGGATAAGGCTGAAGAGAATAAAAAGATGATTCAATATTCAGGAAAAATAGGTGATGGATTTTAATTGTATTTATTTGCTTGTCTACATCTAACAGTCTTTCTGTAAGAGGTATATCTTCTGAGATTTTGATATTAAAATCAGTGGCCATCTATAGAATAATGTGCTGCATTTATCACATTTTATCATTATAATGCTTATGGAATAGCTTTTACTAGCGCTACATTAATATAATCTGCGTAATAGAGGGAATATGTAGGAAAGATTACCCTATAGGAAGAGTGACCCTCCCCCCAGATTAATTATTCTAATTTTTTTTCAGAGTGGAATTGAATTTCATTTGGCCTCTTTTAATTAGGGGCCAAAAAAAGAAAAAGCGCCTCTCCTTTTGAGTCACATTTTTTTTCTTACAAGCCCACTGTTTACAGTTCATCTGAAATCGGAGGGTCACATGCCCTGCTCTTTTGCACACAGCAAAATCAGCAGCTTACGTTTAAGATGTTTTGCTTCTTTTCTGAGCCTCTTGCTCGTGTACTTAGCAGAGAATGATTAAAACCTGTGCTCTGTTAGAACTGTTGCAGTGTTTAAACAAGGAAGTCTGTGTTTGTTTAAGAGAATGGGGAAATGGTTATCTTGACAGATTAGACTGAAAAAACAGGACAGCCACAGTCTAGCACAGATGTCCAAATTTGCCACTTGGCTGGTTTTTTGAGGTCCTCTAAACAAAACTTGCTTGTGTGTTTGTGCTTTTGCTCTGTTTGACACCTGACTGAGGAATGTGATTAAGCACTACTGCCAGGGATTACATGTCTCTCTTGAGCAAGTGTTCACAGGGCTGAAGTTTCCCCATGTCTGTCTAACTGTGTCATAGCCTGCTATGGGAATACAAGAGAGACATCTCAAAATGGATTAAAGCCCTTGAAAAAAGGTTGGATTGTAATGAAATGACTGCTTTGGACAGAAATTCAGCAAACATTTTTTTTGAGCTGAGTTTTCCAGCATCTCCATTCACTTAGTGACAGAACACATGGAAGTGAGAAATATATAATTTGTCTGTGAAATACTGAAGCCATTTGCAAGACACATTGCAGCCTCCCAGACATAAAGCACATTTTGGTGAAGAGAAATGTTACATCCTTAATCAGTGTGAGATGATAATTTTCTAATACATTTAAGATACATGCTTCACTTGATAAATCCATACAACTCTCTACTCAGACACTTTATCAACTCCTGTTAACATTATCATCTTGAATTAGTTGTCCTCACATTACTTCCATGGTAGAAAAAGCACTTCCAAAGCCGCTGCCATTTAATTTTTTTCAAAACATACTTATCTGTAAATGAAGTTTTGCTTGGTTCAATTAATGTTAAACTGGAAAACAGTAACAAGTGCTTGATAGATAAAGGCCATTTGCCTACCAGAGGAGATCATTGCACTGATCAGGGTCGTGTGTATGTGAGGGTTTGTGTTTTCACAAAAGTGCCACATGAGAAATGTTTTGATTGGTGTGTGTATTCTGTGTATCACATTGTATCCCTGGCAATGTACATAAATTTGGTATACACTGTAGGTCCCCAGAAATGTCATAACTTTGGGCCAGATCCCAAAAAAACCCCAGCAGTGCATGGTACCTGACAGTGGGGATGTATAAATAGCATTATAGTAACTGCCATTGATTCCAGCCTTCAGAAGCACTCTGAGGAATTTCATCTTTATATGTCTGTGTGATTACAGAAGGTCTTTGGAACTATTAATGCTGAATATACTCTTGGAATGAGAATGGTTGTTTTTTGAGAAATTACTGGAGATATATTGACCCCTATTAGCACAGTGATGTTGGACAGACATTTTATGAAGCACCTGTGGCAGAGCTATTCATGTAATCTGTATTTTTTTTCAGGCTATCCTATATGTAGATTCAAAGAGTGTTTTACAAAGATTAAAGATATGCACCTGACATAAATATGAAGCACCTGATAAACACATAATACATGATGAATGTGAAATGCATGATATGAATATGAAAACAAAACTTCTTTGGGATTCAAGATTCCATACAGCTAAAAGGACCCTGTAAGCAATTGAATTTTATGATGTGTAGAGTCATTCTAGGGCTTTGATAAAAGATTTTGATGCCTGCTTTGACAATAGTTTCACTTGCTTCAGCATCTGCTGAAGTATAATGACACTATTTAAAGCAGTAATGAAATTGAAGCCACAAGCTAGTTCCACCTTGAAACTTATCAGGTGTTTTTGCTGAGGAGCTGTGAGAATTTTCAGCTTGACATCAGAAGTAATGTGAGAAGGCTAAGGTCCTCAAGGGAGAAAGTGGTTATGCCAGGAGATTCTTATTTACTTGCTGATAGGCTTTTATCTATTCCTTTTATCACCAGTTCCTGATTTTTGTTTTCTTTCCAAACTTTGGGCTTTAAAGTTATGATGGTTCTGAAGTTATGTGCCAAAAATGCTGGGAGAGTAGAGATGAGTAAACTGCTCATCTCATCTGGTAGAAATTCTGGCTTGAAACCTCTAACTTGCCACAAGGTGCTTAAAAACTCTCTGAATTTTTATTTTGTGCCTGTGCAAGTGTGAAAAAAGGGATTCTTTGTCAAAGCAAAATGGCAAACTGTACTGGTTGGTTTTCTTTTTAGTCCCGTGGTGCAGAAATAATTCCACCACCTTTGTGTGGTGAAGAAAATGGGAATCCAGGTTAGTACAGCTTGTTAGCTGAGGCTAGGAGGTGAGTTCTTATTTAAATTCACAGAATAATACTACAAAAAATAGTAAAACACACTTGATGTAATGGCTTGAATAAAAACTTTCCAAACGGTATTAAGAGTGATAGTATAAAAAACAACTCTTTAATGTAGGGTTTCAGGGGGACAAATGTGGCTCTGTGCACACGATGAAGTATTCCTACAATTTTTATAAGGTTAATTAGTTAGTATATCTAGCAGCTACATCCAATAACCCATCCTTGGGACAGCCCTTGGAGTTGGTTCAGGGGCTTCTTAGCCCCATTTCATGTTATGTCTCTTAAGTTCTGTTGGAAAACAAGATGTCCTTGTCAGAAATTCTCTTCTTAAGAATAAGACTAAACAGAATTTCAAGAATGTGTTAGTAAGGGTGAGATTATTGTGAGAAAAGGCAGGAAAAGTCCTAGAAACCATACAACTATATATTAAAAATCTACAGAGGTACAAATATATGAAGAATATATACAAAGCTAAAAATCTTTAGGCATCACAAGGACTAGTGTAACTGTCAACGAAAAAAGAATAAATAATTGTAAAACAACCACATCTTCTTCTCTGATAGGGCATGGGGAAAATAATGCCAGATGTTACCTATCTTGAGTAAGAGACAAACTGTATCAAGTTTGTCTGTGTATTACACAAGCGGGAGAATTGTGGTGTTAAGCTGCTGTGAAGTAGGAACAAATGTGACTGGTAGACTGTTTGGAAAATAACTATCAACATTTCTTGGTCAAACTAGTGTGTGGATTGAGAAGAGACTCCCATTCAGCTGCTCTGAGACTGCTCTTCAATATATTCAGTCAACAACTTACATGTTGAAACAGAGTGTATACTCTTTTATATATATATATAGTTCCTCCCAAACTGGAATGGGATAGGACTGGACTGCTGGATAATCTTCACAAACTCAAAAAGTACAGTGCAAGAGATGTGAAACACAATGCATAGGTGAGGAAAATAAACTTGTACAAGTAGTGGTTAGGTAGTGACTCTGTAGGGGTTTATCACGGATTAAAGTGAACAATGTCAACAATGTTATGCTCTTGTGAACACATCAACACATCATGCTGGGATATGAAACAGCATGGAACACATTAACTAACAATCCCTCTCCACTGAGCAGCGAAGTCAGCTCTGTGCCCTGTCTGTCTTTTGGCCTCTACACTTAAAGCTGGGGCCTGAGTAGAGTGAGTCAGAAGGGGAATGCAAATTGCTAGAAATGGACAATTTCAGTTTTGAGAACATCTGATCATTGTTGGAAGTCTTAAAAAGAAAGGAAAATACCTCCAACTAGGAAAGCAACTTTACTTCATGGCTGTTGTAGAAAGACTGAGAAGTTAAGGCATGAGGTTCCAGCAAGGGACATTTACATTACTCTTTAGAAAGGCAGTGTGTTAAGGACTGTCTTAGAGGGTCTTATAAAAATTCTTGTAAGACAGAACACTGGTCATATAGGCCATCATATATAGCTGATTCTTGAAGCATTGTTAAAGTGTAAGATATAAAGTCTGAAGATCCGCCATGCTGAGATCCAGCTGGCATATACGTCTATTTAAAAAAAAAAGAAAAAAGAAAAAAGGTTTTTTATATGTATGTATCTATATTAAAAATGTCATGGTGATATCTAGATATTCCTAAGGGGGCTTTTTAATTTTGCATGACTTAAGCACGTGCAAACACCATGGTTGCTTTAGTACACTAAATGGTGATGATGATGATGATGATAATGATAGCAAAGATTCTCTCTTACCAGGAGAAGCATCGTGAGAATGTTGGACATAGACTTCCTGCTTCCACTGAATCTTTTTGTTTTGTCTTCAGGTTTCTGGAATTGCAGGGGATAGATAGGGCAGTTTCTCTTTAGTTCGCTATGCATCTATTGGAAAACCATTTCTGTTCTTTTCCAATTTGTTTGTTTGTTTGTTTTTTAAATTGCAATAATTTGTCACAAAGATTTACAGATGCTGAGCTCCATGGTTTTTTGTTTGCAGTCCACAATTGCAGATTGCTCGGTTTTTCAGCTCTTCTGAAGTTGGATGATCTCTTAGGAAAAATATTTTACTGTTGAATTGCCCAATGGTATCTTGCGGGACCAATTAATTAAGCTTTGCTAACTTTCTGTAGCATTTAGTGCTCATTGATTTACCATAGATACAATCCTTTTGTCATCCTGCTCTGGACACAAACAGCTCTCCAAACAATCAGGTCCTCTAGGAATATCTGAAGTGATTGGATTTTTCTCATCCATTTTTTTCAGCTTGATAACTGAATACAAGTTGCAGGGAAAGCATAAGGCTGTGAAAGGAATATACTAGTTGAGCTGGAAAAATTTGTAAAATATGATTTGAGTTACACAGATGCTGACTGCTTACCTTCCTTGTATTTCCTGCAGGTTTTCCTGCAAGGAGTAGATTTACTCCTCAGGAAGTTTCAGAAGGATCAAAATATGACTCCTGCTATTTCTGTACTGCTAAATTAAGGAGACCTGGGCTCCTTAAGATGCTGGGCACTAGGTTTACCCATCCATACTGACACAATACCAGGGCTCCTTCATCCCAGGTTTGGCCCACACTGTCTGGTGGGCAAGAGATGGACCTATACCCACGTTACAGGTTCAGATTTGGTTGCCTTGTTTTGAATGATAGCATAATTTAGAGGAAAGAATGTGTACTGTTCTGTGTAGGTCGGCTAGAGAATGGTCTTGGGCATATTGAATTTACAACCATGTCTTAGTCCATCTGTCCTGGAAAGACAGGAAGGAATTTGGGTTTTCTTCTAGCAATGAAGTTTATACTTCATGGTAAAGGTCGTTGCAAGGTCACAGTGAAAACTATTGTTCTCTAATTGTTTACACAGTGACTACCCTTCCTGTCCACACAAAATCCACCATCTCCCAATGCAGTCAGTGCTTTTGCTGTTGAGAGCGAGAGTATTCATGAGTGATAATACAGAAAAAAGACATGGAGCTTTGTTCTTTTGTGCTCAACTCTTTTGAACAGCACTAAAGACAAAGGCTTAGAAATTACAGCTAATCTTATTTCTCAGTAATCACTAGTACACCAAAACCTATTAAGATTAGCCTAGTCAAAGTTTTCTGGCCTAGACATCTTTATAAAGTGTAAGTATGTTGTGAGTGGTGACTCTTATGCAGCCACTGTCCTTTAGCAAAAATAGCTGTCTGCACTGTGCTATTGGTGAGAATTTTTCTTTCCTTGATTAGAACATTATTAGAAACATTGACACTGTACAGAGAGAATAATACATTCCCCATGAGATCTGGGATTTAACCTTGAAAGAATACACTGTGACTGAGTAGATTTCTGTCTGCACATCTTTCTAAGTAAATGCAGAGGAGAAACAAACAAACAAACAAACAAACAGTCTGAAAATAAAAATTTGAATATTTCCCTACAAAAATGTCATGAGATGTTCACGTACTGGCTCCAAGGAATGTCCAATATGTTTGCTGACAAAAATTTAATTTATGGAAGCACCTATGGTATTTATACTGTTATTAAATCTTCAAGGAATTAAGTTAGAAAATTTACAATGAACTACTGAGGTAACCTCAGTCAATTATGCCTCGCACATTGCTCCTGACTGATAACAATGAATACAATATCATGGCATTTATTTTATTTAACAGCCTCCAAAAGATCCATGATAAAAAATGGGAAAAGTGTGACTGCCAGGTAGCCTTTAGCTTTGTCTGTCAGCCCCCTCTTGCAGATCTACTCTTACAGTAGCTTTGGCATTACTCCTCTCTTCACCATAACCCTAAAGCTAGAATCACACTGAAACTCACACAGGGCCACCAAACCATCAGGAAAACTTTTGCTTGTTTTCTTGAAGAGAAAGCAGATTTTGGTTTTCTGATTGCCAGGGAACACTTGTAGGTAGCCAGAGCACTGGTTTAGGGCTCTGTTAGGCTGCTGTTGCTGGGTGTGTCAGTACAGGATGCTGGGCCCAGGAATGCCGCTACAGACTTGTCAGGACACCCCAGCTTGGAGCATTGATGGTGATGAGCAGATGCAGCAGCCCCAGCCCAGTGACTGCCACAACAGCCTGTGGGCCTGAGCCAGGGTGAGCTGTGGGGCTGAGCTGTTGGGGTGTCCCAAGGAAACAGGGTGCTCCAGGTAAAAGAGTTGTGGGAGGACATTGTAGTCACTGGGGTAGTTGGGCGACTTCTTCCCAGGGACCCCATGCATGGTATGCTTGCAGCTCCCAAGGTGAAAAAGCCTGGAAATCTGTGGTGGCTGACAACAAAAGGAAGCCTTTCCTACCAAGCAAATGTGTTTGCAGAATATGAGCAGTGTCCTGGTGTCAAAGATCTCTTCTGAAGGACAAGGCTTTAAAGGTGCCTGAACCAAAGCCAGCTGCATGAGTTGCCAGACCAGTTCCCACTTCTTCAGCCCAGAGGTGTACAAATAACGGCAACCATGGACAGAGGAAGGCAAAAAGGTCATGGAGAAGAGAGAGAAAGAGCTTGGTGCTGCTGTGAGGACTGCTCATGCATCCCACCAAGAAGGCTGCCACATAATTTGTGACATGCAAATGCTTTTGCTTATTTCCAAATCTACTCAAGCCTATCAGGCTCCAAAGTCCAGTTCAAAATCCATGCTATGTGTTTATCTCTGAGCTGGTAGCTTTAACAGAATGATCAGGGAAAGAGGGGAGGAAATGTCTATCAAAAGAGAAGAGGGAAAAGCAGGAGTGGAAATGTCCTCCTAACTTGTCTCAAACCAAGCCAGGACACAATAAAAATAATAGGAAAATGATTTTTTTCTCTGCTTAATTAATGCTCTATTAATTCTATATTCTTAATGATTTACATTGCTCATGTCTGTAACAGTTCTGCTTCAGCAGATGCTTCAGCACACAGGCTGCTTCATATTCCAGTAAAGAAAACCCAAACCATATGAAAATACTTAAATGACTGTACATTTTGGTATGTTATTGCTTTTTTTTGATTGATGATGTGAGATTGCACACCTCATTGCAAAGTAATGCTTTTAACTTAAATCAAATAAATTCTAAGTGAACGTGTTTTATCCATTTACGCTTGTAGTTTGAAAAAAGTGTGTCCTAAAAAACATTACTGGCTTTTAATTATGCAGTGAACAAATCACTGGAGATGCTTGCATGTCTCAACCAGTGAACACTTACCTGTATTGTCATGCAACTGCTACAAGTTTGGGGCTCACAGAGCTGCTGTAGTCTTAATGAAGCAGTTAATGATGTGTGAATTATAGATCCTGACAGCCTCTTTTTAATAAAATCAACAGGACTGCATCCACAGTCTACCATAGCTGCTAAATAATGACAACACTGTCTACTTAACATAGCTGCAGTATCTTTAAATAAAGTACCATTCTTGAATGCTTGTACTGAAAAATTCTCGTCAACATAAAGAGGAATGTGAGCAATGAAGTACAAGCTGATACACATGACACTTCATTTCTTTCAGTTTGGGAAAGAAATGCACTAGCCACAGGAAATTCACAAATGAAGCTTCATGTAAAACAATGTGTTTTTCATTGTTATTGTAGCAGCATTTCTATGAGATCCTTCACTGACGTAAAGAACAACATAATGGATAATAGACTTTAACAGTCAAAAGTTTTCAGGGTGTTTTTTCTTGTTTTGGGACTTTTTTTTTGAAAGCATATGAACTTTATCTTCCCAACAGCTGTCAATGAGCAATTGTCTTCACATTGTAGCTAACTGGAATGTGATAATTCCACACCTATATGAAAATAGGTACTATATATCTATATCTATATCAATCTATATCTATCTATCTATCTATCTATCTATCTATCTATCTATCTATCTACCTATCTATCTATATCTCAAGGGTTTTTTCCATACATTCAGCTAATAAAATAAGAATGATTGTTGTAAGAATGAAAGGTCTCTTTTTATTTTTTTTATTTTTGTGTTGCTTTTGCTGATCAGTCTTACAGCTGGCTAACAAGTCAGGGAAAATTTTATGTTCTCCTTGTGTATATTTTCCTTAAACAACCTTTATTGTCTGGACTTTGGAAAATACCAAAGCTATTTAATGTATGTGTTTGCTCTTGTTTATGTTTTTTTTTTTTTCCCCACAAAGATTTCAGGCAGCTGTCTTTCTCTCACTTATTTAGCGGATACTGAAGCGAAGAAAAGGGAAAAGATCCAAGTAACATTCACTAGCTCATGTAATCACTTCATTTGCTGTCTTGGTTCAGGCAATATCAGAGCAACAAAATAACAAAACTAGAAAGAAACTGACTTGTAAAAAGCCCCTCCAACACAACCCAGCTACAAAAGAAGGAATTATCTACCCTATTATGAACTTGTGAATATATTCAGAATATAATGAAAGTGGTCTGCTGGACTGAATTTACCAAAATGAAATTTTTGTTGCCAGTAAAGAAGCTACAGTCTGTAAAGCCTGTTACAATTATTGTGTGCAGACAAAACAAGATGACTTCCTTAGGGAAGCGCAGCCAAACATTCCCTAGAAGTTCAAAGTCTGGTTTGAGACTTTGCAGGCATTGCTGCAGCCATTTGTACAACAAACATTGGCCATTGCTGTACTCTTGAGCAAAAATCTTGGAAGTGCTTCCTGCATTTCCACCTTTCCACTCCTCTTTGGCTTATTTCATCTCCTGCCTCAGTCCTGTGAGTAGACAGATGTGCACACATATTCAGTCAAGCAGGTGTTTATGTCCTTTCTCATGTGTATCTCTTAATTTCTAGCACTTCATGCCCCACCTCTCTTATATAATCTTTGTTCCACCCTTCTCAGTTAGCACTTTGTTTAGCCACCCTAATTAATATCCTGTATCCTCTGGACCATTCAGCAACTATGGGGAACGATATGATTACGCATCCCTTATGAATTGGGAGACCACCCCTGCTAGTGGATCCATTTTTCCTCCCTGATCCATTCTGAATGCATGGGCTCAAATTTGCTGTGTGGAGCAGGTGCTGGAGGGAAGATGGTGAAAAGAAAGGCAGACCAGCTGTTAAGACCATTAGTCTTCCTCCAGGTGAAGACTTTTGGATGATGACAAGACTTTCAATCATTTCTCTCTTTCAAAGCAAATCAAATTATGTATGCAAGAAAACCAGTGTGGAGAGGGTGGATGTAACTCATGGGAAAAAAAAAATATATATATATATATCCAGTGCTCTGGAAAAATTAGAGATGGTGAAGTAGTAAAGTGCTCAAGCATTTTTTAAATCATATACATGGAAGGCTTAGAGTCCTAATACCACTCATTATTTTTGATATTACTGCAGTAATGAAAAACCCAATAGCTGAGACTCTTTATAAGCCAAAATCTCATCCTAGTAGCTACTGTACAGCTTCCTTCACTTGTCTCATTATTAGCATCAGCAGCAGCAAATCCTCGAAAAGCAGCGGTAGTAAAACTGCCATCAGAGGGAGGCAGGGAATGTGCCTGCCTGGGAGCACAAGAGCTGCAACAGAGTAAATCTCCCTCCAGTGCAACATGCCATCCACTTCAGGCATCCTGAGTGGTGCCATATGCTGTCAATATTCCTATTCACGACAGTCACTTCCTTGGAGAATAAAGCACCACAGCTCCAGGGAAGTATGGGAAGGGCACAGGTCTTGAACTGGTAGTCTCCAGCACTGGAAAATCAGTAACAAATGTGAAAAAACTTAATCTGTGGACAAGATTGAAACCAGCTTTATCTTTTTGGTGAGAAAGCAAGTGTGCTAACATTTTACTTATTCAAGATTTTAAAATTTAATATTAAGATAAATATCACAAAGAATATTGTTTTTCTTTCCTTTTAGACCACCTCCCGAACAGAGAATAAGAGATCCAATCATGCAATGCTCATCTGCTTCATTACCACACGAAAGAGGTTTAGAAAAGCTTAGGATAAGCAATGGGATTTGTGAGCATGTTTATGAGTCAAACCTCAGAGATTTCTGAGGTTTGCTTACAATCCCTTGCCTTTTTCAGCAATCAGACCTTAGAGGGCCTTGGAGAAAGATCATTAAATGATTCAGTTCTAATCTATAATGGTTTCTATTGATATCAGCAAAATCTGTGCTTTCCATAGACCATATCTCTAAGCAGAGTTCTTTTAACTAGGAAAATACTGGCCTATCCTAATTTTCCAGTGTGATTTTTTCACACTGGTACTTTTGTTTCTCAATAGCTTACATATTCTTCTGTTGCAGTATTTTAGAGAAAAAAATCATTGTGAAAGTGTGTCTTGCACTGCAGATTGCCTGAGCTTCTTCAGAGCTGGCAGTGTGATGTATCTGATTACAAAGTATTTTATGATCCAAACAGGAAGAGCTAAAAGGTGAGAATCAGTAACACCCAATAAACTCTTAAAATGCATAGGTGCTTTCCTTGCTGTTAGTGTTTTTCAGGGTTCTGAAAGGGTAAGCAAATTTCATATGATTCAGGGGCTTTTAAAGTGGCATCTCAGTGGCCTGCACTGCTGTTTTTGTTATAGCACAGATCTTACTGAGGCTGCTGCTGTAGGGAGTGTAAACTGGCATGATGCCACCAAAATGAATTGAAATCCACTGCTTTTTTTGTTGGGAAGCTTGGCCTGAGATAAAGCAAACTCAATTCATGTCCCATAATGACAGTGTCATGCACCATATAGAACCACTTTTAAATTTGCTTTGAGTAAACTCAGATGAAGAAAAGTGTGTATGAAAATATATATATACATATATATGTGAAAAAACCAAACTACCATTAAAGGGTTTGGACGAGTCATTCAGTCTCACCTGAGAATACATGTAGATAAAAGACTGTAGCTTTGATGGAGGCACTAGTGAATTGGTTATGTTTTCATAATGACTTCTTTACATTATTGAATACAATGGGAACTTTAAGGCCAACTGCAATAACAGTTTCTCATGAAAAATTAACAAAGAATTTATGGAAATGTAGCAAAAGTCCCAAAGCAATTAGCTTAGATTCCTCCAGAGTCTGAGAAAAGCCTGGATAATTGCAGACAGAAACTGCATAAAGTGGCTATTTTCATTATCACAGGATACAGAAAGTCCATTTTCATCACAATGGGACATAATGATGTTAAAAAAGCTTACATGGAGATGTGTTTAAAGGGGTTGAAGCACTGTTTACAGACTGGTTTGATTTACATGGCAATCAGATCTATATTAAAAATCCTCTGCTAAGCAATGCAATGTTTTTTACCTCAAACCTTCCTGCAAGGTAGGAAAGTAAAATGGATTGCAGTCTTAGGAAGCTAAATGTACGTTACAAGTAGAATGTACAGGATTTAGTTTAATTTAACTTGAATGGAGAAAGGGGATTTTGGGATTCAAATTGGTAGATAAATGCAAATATGAAAGTACTTATTATATATTTATGTTTATAAGCTAGTGCTGCATAGTTTTGAAACAGGATTTGCGCAGGTTAAGGTCATGTGAAAATCACTCTTAAAATCATAACATTGTTGAGAGCACCTGTAACACCTCCTCAGCCTTATTTCCTCTTTTGTCTGTGAGATCCATTGATGCATTTTATTTTATGTCATTGCTCTGCACACAGCGTGTTGTCGCAGATCTAATTACTCCTCACAAGAGCTGGAAAGTCATATTCTGGTTGGATACCCATGTTCAAATGATTTATATTACATAACATAGCCAGCCTCTCATAATCACAGATGTCCTTTGCAATGTCACACACTTCGATCTACAGAGTATTTCTGCAAAAGACCCCAAAAAATGGCTCTAGGTAAAAGTTTTTTGTTAAAGTACAGAATAATTTCTACACTATTACAGTACACCCCTGTGGTCATTGTGCAGGTGAAGTTTGCATTGGTCTCCAAGGGGATTTTGACTACACATTCAGGCCTTATATGTTCTCACAGCTGATTATCACAAATAGCATGGAGTCTAGCTGTTAGGCTTGATTATAATCTTGTTCATATCAGTGTAAATCAAAGCCGCCTTGCCAATGTTTTGCATCAGTGAAAGTCTGAAGTACAGATGAGCTAGCTTTTTTTCCGACTAGCTTGCCAGTTTACCTCTCTCAGAACGCTGATATATATTAGTATAATTATAATTTAGATCCATTTTACAATAGACTAAACATGATTAATGTACGCTAATGCATGATCCTTTTCTCCTCCATGAATTTTTTGCTAATCTTTGTCTCATATGTGAGCGAGAAGGATAAACGGTTTCAGTGCATTAATTAGCAGGGAGTTAACATCATAAATCAGAACTCATGGGTAGCTGCTTATCACCTGCATGAGCACAAATGAATTTATCTACATACCCATCTGATCAATTTTATCTTGTTTTGTGTTTTCAGTGCTTTAAAAGTAAATATACTTCTAAAAAATTATCTATTTTATCCTATTGTACAGTTGCATTAACTGCTATGTGAGACTGATAAGGGATAATGAGGCAATGCTTAAATACTGCAAATGCTTGTGATCTTCTTTTCCCCAAAGACTGCTTCACAAAAGGAAAAGAAAAAAAACGAAAGAAAAAGAGAAAAAACCTGCCACATTAAAAAAGAAAATACACAAAAATATTCCTATAAGTCTGCAATGCCCATAACTCAGTTTGGATTCACTGAGCTAAAAGCTTACTTGAAATTGTGCTGAACACAAAACTGACGTTAAACACCCTCACATCTGAAACTTCTGAATGGTTTAGATACCAGTAGGTCAAATGGAGTCATTGCTCAAGGGCTAGTTTAAAACTACTTGTAACATGTTTTGATTTACAGATTATCAATTCAGCTGAGCAGCAGAGCAACATATTCGGGGAATCGCATAAACAAATACATTCAACTGTACCGCGGATTAACCTAAAGTGACACATTTATTTAAAAATCTGCCTACTACTTGTCCTCATTGATTAAATGCCCTTAAGAAAGTGAGTCTGATGAAATAGAAGCCATTAAGATTCAGCACACCTCCTCCATTCCTTTTGATGGTTGACACATTCCCTGGAGTGGGAGATTGGACGGCTGATAAGCTAACACTGAATTATAAGCACTTTGTGCAATGTCACTAGCAAATGAAAGATCTACTGTTTTGCTTGCAACAGTGCACCTTAACAGCGCAAGAATATACATGGTGCAGAATTATTTCATCTGCTGTGCTGGGAATATAAATGAATGTATGTATATGCATCTATATACATCATGTGTGCATTTTTATGGCAGAGACCAGCTCACAGTGCAATACAGCTCACTTGGAGGCTAGTACCACTGATCAGGAAAACAGGAGTGTCTGTTTCAGTGTTGCTAGAAAGCCAAACAGGCATGGTGTGATATTTCCATTGTGTGTGCCATGTGAAGATTTTTCAGAAACCAGGTGAGGGAACAAAGAAATGGAGAAATGTCCTTCTCCCTAAGTTTCACTGGGCTCAGGAGGAGATTATGCTTGAGTTTTAGAGGGACCAGATGAAAACAGTCTAGAGATTACTTGGAAATTGAGCTCTGGTGTTTGGTACAGGTCTGCATAACCAAAGAACAGCAGTCTCCAGTTTTTTTCCCAGAGCTTGGTGTGAGCTTTGTCCTCTCTGCCACAAAAAAAACCAAACCAAAACTAAACTACTTGACTGATCTCTACATTGTTTTAGCTTGTTGTTGTTCCAAGGATTACATAGATTTTATTTGTAGGTAGCTAATTGTGAGGTCCAACACCTGCTGTCAGCCCATGTTAATATCTTATTGGTTTCTCCTGACATTGTTTATTCATTTTGTTGTTCGACACATTTGTGGTGTTGGGCCAGTTTTGACAGCTCCAGATCAGCTCACCTACTCATCTGGGTTATTTTAGGCTCCAAATCAGTCAGCTGTACTGAAGAGTATCTATATTTTGAGTCGTGCCATGGGACTTTCACGATTATTAAGAGCAGTTGTCGAGAAAAATGTCCTTAATAATTGTGGAGATCCTGCAGCATAACAAGCTCTGCCCCTAAAAGCATCAGTCTAAACTGTCAGGAAAAGAAAGGGCTAGAGGTGAATGCATTTAGACAAATAGAATAGTCAAGTACCACATTATTGTTAGTTCCATGAGCTTACTGGTGATTCGCTACTGCTGTTTATAAAAAATACTTTTTGCTGAATAGGTGAACTAATGAAAACCGTATTTCTACAAAGCAGCATGCTTTATCCTGCACAGTGCCCTCCACATAGTCAGTGCTGCCTCTCTACCCTTGTGCTGACCCCATTGCAAGGGGAGCAATTCTGCTCCAGAGCAGCTTGTGCACTGCTGGCCAGGCAGCTGCCATCAGGCAGCACTTGTTGTGGCTGAGTGCAGCCACTCTTCCTCTTTCCAGCAGCACTAGGAGTATTTCTGTCCTCTACCCAGCTGCCAACTTTCCCACAAGTTCTAGGAACTTTATTCTCCTAGATTTTTCCTTTTAAATTCAACGTAATTGGCAGAATTGCAGCATGCCTTTTCCTCCTTTATTACTCTACCTGCAAATTTCCCTTCTCAGTTTCCTCTTGGCAGTTTTATGCCTCAGAAATAAATGAAGAAACACTCAGTACACTCCCTCACCTACCCTATGCTGAATACAACTGTTTGGCATAGCTGTAAACCAGGACTCTAAATCATGACATTTTGGTGTTTGTGACAAGGAGGGCAAATAAAGAATGGACTAGCACCAAAGTTTGTGCAGGTGAGGTGTTTAGGGTGAAGGAACTGATAAAAAGCACACATAAAGGCATGTGGATAATCGAGTGGGTGGCCAGGTATGTACTGTGGGACAGCTTTTTTGAGGCCATCACCTTTGCCTTGAAAGAGACAAAGTTGTTAGGGTATCTTCTGATATTCAGGATTTGAGTATCTCCTAGAGTGTCTTTTCTAAAACTGAGCACTGACAGAGGTTTTCAGCTGCCCGCACAAGGATGTCAGGGACATGGTTTTCCAGCTTCCACTCCAGAAAGCCACAGGATTCCCAAGCTCTGACTTCACCTATGCACCAAGCTAATGGGTATCTCAGACACATGAAGGTCTGGGAATGGACCTCTCTTAACAGCACCTGTATGTAGGCAGTGCAACTCAGCTTCAGATTTGTAGGCTGTTCTGTCAGTGTGGAAGGAGAAAGTGGGAATGGGGCTGCTGGGTAAGCATTTCACTTGTGGGGTTTCATTTGTAAGACCTCACCTGGAATGCAGTGTCTTGTTTTTGTTCCATGGTGTATGACAGATGTGGGACCAGCAGGTGGTCAGTGGGCTGCAGCACTCAGCATGCTGTGAGAGCTGGAGGGAACTGAGTTAAAACTAACTGGTCTTGGCCCTGAGAAGCCTGATCCAACATGAATCCCTTCATCCCTTCCCTGCCACGCAAGCACATGAGACCCATTCAAGAAGCACAGCACCTTCAGGCTGGGCCTGCTCCCCATTGTGTGGGCCAGCAGAAAAACAAGCAGAAGGTTCTGGGCCATGAGCAGATGTATCCAGAGACGCTGCTGAGCCCTCCTCACGGCAGCCAGATGGCCTCTGGGCTCCCAGCTCATGCTGCCACTTGGCCTCTGCTGTGGGAAATACTTGGCTATCCTGAGATGACAAATCTGTGGTGACTTGGGACACAGAGCTTGACCATCTGAAGAGCAGTCTTTTCCTCACACTTTGACACTATAATATCTTTGTTTCAGATGCAATATCATGGAAAAGCTTTTAAGAAGCATCACTCCAATTCCTTAGCAGTTGTTAAACATTCACAGGGGGGATTCTGGCACTCAGACCATTTCTTATCTAATAGCTGTCATGTGAGTGAACCTTATAATAATTTTTGTTCAGCTGCTATGGCTGTTTTGAAAAGTCCAGATTTACTCTGTCTATGTCTTACAGTTTCTGAAAGGTGCTGGGATACAATGACAGCTCTATAATTATTTCTTTGCTATAAAGAAAGTCATGCACAGCATAAAAAAAAAATCAGCAAATAACAGACTGCACAACTCCAGCACGGTAAGCTTACATCACATTCTTGATTGATCTTAGAAAACAAAAGCCGTGCATGTGACAAAACCCAAACCAACCCCACCAAAAGAAACCATTATTGTCTAATGGTATGACATGGTATAACATCAGCCAGCATCCAAGCCCCAGGCAGCTGCTCACTCATTCCCTCACCAGCAGGACAGGGGAGAGAACTGGAAGCTGGGACATTCATGGATTAAGATAAATACAATTTAATAGAGAAAAGACAAGACATGTACACAAACAAATTAAAATAAGGAATGAATTCACATCTCCCCTGTTGATTTAAGAGGTCTTTTGGCAAATAACAAGTTTTAACATGTTGAAGCCTTTATAGATAGTGTCACAGAGAGAAAAGATGACCAAATATGATTTTATTTCTTCCTTCATTTCACTATACCCTTGATATATAATCTATACATGGTTCTGAGAATGTATATTTTCAGAGAATGTGTATGTGTAAGCACATATTTATTTGTTCTAGAAATACAATGAAAAATAGTTTATTCGTTTTTAATGAGTCAGTATAGTTTTTAATACTAATCAGTACAAATTTCAGTAAGAATGCTTAGGATTCAGAAAATATGACTGTACTTTGTAAATTTTAGCCTTAATAACTGAATGTAGGTATAAACTGCAAGAAATTAAAAAGTGAATCTTATCCATTTAACCAGTTTTATCGTACAAGTTGAAACTCCTTTGAAATAAAACTCATAATGAAGGAAGAAATTCAATCCACTTGTTTTAGCACCTTTAGACTGGAGTAAAATTTTCCAGCATATTCATTAAGTCTTTGGAAAAATACCCAAGATTTTTTTTGCATAAATATTAAATTACATTGATACATGTTTCTCCTTACTTGTGTGGGTTCCCTTGAATAATCAATTAAATCTTCCTTAAAAACAAAAGAAAGGCTCTGTGGTATGTATAAACAAAGTGATACTCCCACACTTGTGCAAAATTTACCACTAGGCATTATTTGACTCTTACTGATAGTTTTAGTTACAATTGGCCAGATTGTCTGGAACTGGATCCGCAAAAATAAAGTCTTGATTGAGTGTTACCCCTTCCCATTGCCTAGTGTGCCTTAATAGAGGTTAGATAAAACTTATAAACCTTTCAAAAATATTAAATGCTTCAATATGGCACTGTCAAATGCTTTTTTTCTATCTAAAGACATAGGGATGGGAAGCCTGCCCAGTGCCCCAGCAGACAGTCCTAAATAGGTCAATGCTTCTGCTCTCTAAATCTTCACCAGTATTTAGCACTGCTCAGGGAAAATGTTTGTCGTTTCATTTATTTCAGGTACAGTGTTCACAGTGCACTGTGTAAAGTAGTCCTAGTCCTACTTAATGCCAATTTTTTGCAGCTGTGATGTAATAAATCATGAAAGTAAAGGCTAGATTGTGAGCTTTCAAAATAAACCTGACCCCACATTACTCAGATTATAGCATACTACAACTAGTTGGCTGTATTCTGTTACTTACAGGCAAATCTGAAAATTCTGGGAGAGCTATTAGAAAAATCTAACAAAAGACATAACTGTTAAATATTTATGGGCTCAGTAGAAAGGCATTTAAGGTATATTGCTTAAGAAAGCAAAATAGGAGTGTTTCTTAGAAGCTGAATATGAAGTTCAAAGTTGATACAAATATGAAAGTTAAGAGCATTTGAATGAACCAGATACTCAAAGCTATTTGCATATATTTGACTGTACTATTGCTCTCTGTGTGGGATTGTTTATTATACATTCAAAGACACACCAAGACCTAGTATTTAACTTGGCCTTCAGCTGGAGGCACTCATATTTCTTCCCAGCTGGGTTGTGTATATATAGCAGGAAAATGCAGGCAAGAGCTACAGGAAGTGTGCATGCTGTTATAAACACATAGCTCAGAAAACAGTGTCTCAAAACTACATTGATGGGGATTGTCTTGATATTATGCTTTCACCAGCATGTATTTCCATAAATGCATATTAATATTTTAGAATGACATCTACAACTCGAAAAAAATATTTTATGTTTGCTTAAACTTCATCTTGTTCTAACTGAAAAATACATACTTTAAACACAGTGCTGAAGAATGGATGCTGCAGAAAGGCGCAAATGGAAGACAAAAGGTTTCTACCAAAAAACCCAAATAAACAAACAAACAAGCAAAATGTATTTAACAACAGTATTTGGAAGAAGGCTCTTTCAAGAAGAAAAGAACTAGACATGAAAAGTGAAAAATATTTGAAAAGGCGTTTGAGTTGTGGTACGTTACAGCTCTTTGGCATTGCACTGCTTGGCTGAAGAGAGGTTTTGAAGAAGGAGCCACTCACGAGAAGATGCTGAACGTCTCATGCGTGTTTCACTGCAGCCTGTAAATCAATGTAAATCAATGAGAGTCTCTGTAAGTGCAATGTTTTTTGAACATTAATTTTGAACATGATTTGGTAGCCTGCATTGATGGAAAATCTGTGATATTGTGTGTGTATTCTCCCTGTCACTTAATAGACCATGGTAAAGAGAAACTTATTTATCTTAGGTGGTTAAATATCCTAATGGGTTTACTGCAACTGGTAAAAAACTGGGAGAGTGTGGAAATTTCCCCCCTTTCATCTCCTTTTATCTACCTTTTAGCTTTACCTTCTTCTCTGTCATCAGCTTTTACTATATCTATCCCTTAGAGGATCTGATTCAAAAGGATCTGATGTCAATGGCAACCTCTCATTGACTTCAAAGGACTTTGGATCAACCCCCAAATGACTCATTTTAAACAATTGTATTATACACTGCTTTTTGTTTGCTGTGCAAAATTATTTTCTAAACACGAAGATGTCAGATATTTGCTGAAATGCTAAAATGAGTGATGAAGAAAAATAAATCATTCAGAGGTATTTCCTCTAGGCTTTGTCCAAGTTTAACCAGAGACAGACAGTTTCTATAAATCCATTTACATTAATATTGATGCAAAAGCTACTCCATATATTAACACAATGACTATCACTGATATCAATCCCATAGAAGCTTTCACCACGAAGGAAAGCTCTGTACTTTTCTCCCATTCCCTCTGTAAGTTTTTTTTTTTTTATTGATTGTCATTGTGATAGGGGTTTAATTAGAGTTGCTGTTAAAGCAGCATTACCTAATATTTCATTCTCATACACAATGACACCCTTGAAAGCACAAGAAACCAGTGACCACACAGTATTGTAGATTAACTGTGGGTCAAACTGTTTCATATGGATGCCACTGGCTTGAATGTAGTGCATTCTGGCAGAAATCAAGAAGCATCTGCTATGAGAAACTATGGATAATGCAGTGATAAAAATTCGGTCTGTGAGACAACACTACTTTT